>NC_135667.1:31434748-32703498 GCF_964188315.1 Podarcis muralis | reverse complement strand
GAAGCAACAATAGCCAAAAGCTCAAGTACTGCATAAGGACCTACTTGCAGAAGCTGAAAATCTGTTTCAAAAACTTACTGTATTTTTCTGTCTATATGACGCCCCCATGTATAAGACGCCCACTATTTTGGGGGCAACAACCAATCGCCAGACCACCCTCGGCACCATCCGTGTATAAGATGCCCCCTAATTTTTGACATCATTTTTTTAGGGGAAAAACCTAGTCTTATACACAGAAAAATAGGGTATATGCCTTCTTTCAGGACAAATCTACTGCATGGCCTGTAGCTCGGTGGCAGAGCATCTGAACTGCATGCAGAAGGTCGCAGGTTCAATCCCCAGCTTCTCCAAGTAGAGCTGAAAGAGACTCCTGATCTGGTACCCTGCAGCACCACTGCCAGTGTATGTAAAAGGTAAAGGAACTCTGGATGGTTAAGTCCAGTCAAAGGCGACTATGGGGTTGCAGCGCTCTTCTCACTTTCAGGTTGAAGGGGCTGGCATTTGTCCACAGACAGCTATCCGGGTCATGTGGCCAGCATGACTAAACCGCTTCTGGTGCAACGGGACACCGTGACGGAAACCAAAGCACATGGAAACGCCGTTTACCTTCTCACCACAGCGGTACCTATTTATCTACTTGAACTGGTGTGCTTTTGAACTGCTAGGTTGGCAGGAGCTGGGACAGAGCAACAGGAGCTCACCCTGTTGCGGGGATTCAAACTGCTAACCTTCTGATCATCAAGTCCAAGAGGCTCGGTGGTTTAGTGGTAGGCAACTTATCTTCCTATATTCCCTGATCATTCCTGTCAAAAGACCATGCCTATCCTAGAACTTCCCAGCAAACTCTGGCTGACTGTAAGTGGAGCATAAGAGGCAAGTCCAAATGGATGATTAATGTGACCCAAAGTCAACATTTTTATTTTTTCAGTCTTCTACCACTCCACTCTTAAGAATCATGGCGGATTGTTTTATGGGGAGAGGGAAAACACAAATTTAAACTTATCATAAAATCAGGGAAAGCAAAAGCCTTTCTTACTGCCCAAGAAACCTGCCACCTGATGCCTAAACAGCTGAAATGAGAAAAAGTTCCTTCTGATCAGCAACTGAACTCCCCGGGTTGGACATCTTGCAGATTCTCCAAATCTTCGTTTCGAAACAGAAGTGTGCAGCAGCAGCAAAGCTGTGCTGCAAGCCAGAACAGCTACAAAACATGAGCCCCATCTCATTTTACAGACACGTCATGCTAACAGGTACATGCAAAGGAGGCTTACAGCATGCCTTGCATCCGGCCAGAATGCTAAATGAAACCCACCATCTGCCCCAGCTCCGACTCAAGGTCAGTCTTCTCCACACACAGCTTCTCATAGGCTTGGATCATCTCACCCAGCTGTTCTTCCCTCTCCTTGCTTTTCTGCAGCTGGTGGGCGGGGGTGGAGGGGAAGAAAAAAGGCGGAAGTCATGGCTCAGCAGCAGCAGCAGCAAGCAACATATGATCCTGGAACTGCCTGATCACTAAGGCTGGAGACAAGGCGACAGCACGCTCGTTGCCTTTTTAGATATTCATTACCATCTCCTGCCCCAGATTAAGCTCACGGGTAACCTGGCTCGGATCAGATCTGCACAGACCTGGCCTGCCTGCCAGCCCTGGGAATCAGTCGTGAAACGAACTTTCTGAGAGCAAGGCTACAATGCACAGAGCTGATAGGCTGGCCCTTGTGTCAATCATAAAGCCACATGCTCACACAGCCTTTCTCAGAGTAGATTTAGGTTTTTTTATATGGCTATGGATGGGAGGGGGTGGGTGCCAAACCAACAGCTGAGCTGATAACTGTGTAGGTAGTTGAAAACAAAACAAAGCAGGCAGCCCACCTGAAGCACGAGTCAGAGGGGAAATAAGCCACACTGAATTTAGAGCCAGGTACATGTGTCATTTGAGGAGCGTCCATCAAATATGAATGAGCGGTGTGCAACTGCAAGCAATCCTTTTTCAGCCACGTTCCTCCGCCCTTCGTGTAAGTGGCTGAACAAGCCAGGATCCAAAAATTAACCCATTCTGTGCGCCTGCAAAACGGCGGGTAATTTGTAGTTTGCAAGCCATTAACCATAGTTTCTGAGTTTGCACATAATGGGAAACTATGGCTAACAGCTGGGTCCTGGTTTGCTCAGTCTCTCATGCAAAAGTGGGGAGGGAGGAAAGCTGCTGCAGAGAATCTCCATGTACGCAGCTCATGCATATTGCGGCTTATTAAGCAGGGACCTGATCGTGCAAACCAGGCCAGCCTCACCTAGTTTGAAGGTGTGCTTTGAGACATGTGAAACCCTATCTTCCTGTCCTTTGCTGCTAGGACCTGTTCTGTGCTATGGAATTTCTGGGAGTTGGAACAGTAAAGTGTGTTCTCCCCCCTTTGCCACGAAACTGCAGTGGAATTAAAGAGGTGCATTGGGCAAAGTTTGTCCACTCCTTCCCCCTAAATAGGGAAATGTGTAGTGTGAACGACTCACTTCAGCACTGGTTCACACACACGCCAGCAAACTCTTTCTCTGTGAAGCTGCAGAAATAGCAGCACGTTTAGGAGCTGTGTGGCCAAGCTACCTGGGACCTGAAGGTTGCTGAGAACTGCCAATTTCAGTTCCCCATTTCCCCCAGTCTTAAGTTCAGTTCTCCACACTGAAAGCAAAGATGAGCCCAATAAAACCAAGTCCTGTGCTGGAACAGGCTTGCTGAAAAAGAAGTGAGTTTTTAGCAAGCCTCCAAAACAGTACAGTGAAGGTAGGGACATCAACAGGCAGGCAGTTCCACATGGCAGGTGCTGCCCCACTAAAATAATGATTCCTTTGGGGTTGGAAGACTTCCTGGGCCGCTGATGTGGGGAGGCAGCCAGTCCCTCCGCACACCGGTGTCAGGAGCTGGAATCAAGCGTAGCTCAGCAAGCAAAGGAAAATCTGGTGTCAGTGGAAATTCTTTATTCCAGAAACCAAAACAGTGCAGGCCTAGTGATCCCAGAAGCTCTTCCCAGTAGGTCTTGCTCCAAGAAGGCAGTTGTGAGGACTGAAAGGTCCCTGCCTTCCCACCACACTCTAAGGCTCGTCATCTCCGGAGGTCTTTCCCAAGTAGCACAACCTCTGCTCTGCTCTTTTCACTTCTCTGCGTGTTTTGGGAGAGGGGAGCTGGTCACAGCAGGAGGGGGGTAGCAAGCTGGCAAACACCAAAAATGAAAAAGAAAAACCCCTGCCCAAAATTTTGGATCCTTGCATTGGAATAGAGTAATTTCTTTGGAGAGACAGCCATTCCTGAAGTCCTCCCATTTGTGAGAACTTCAGGTGTTATCATCTGGAGAAGATTTTCTCAAACAGGATGCTATCCAGAAGCCTGTCATCAGCTGCTTAGAGCATTATCAATAATAATAATAATAATAATAATAATAATAATAATAATAATAATGGGTTTTTTTGTAAGACTTGCTGAGACGTACATTTTCCAAGTGTAATGATATTTGTCAGCTGCTTAGAGCATTCTTTAATATGATTCTTGTGCTATTATGGATCTTTGTAAACCTTGTTGAAACGTACACTTGAAATAAAAAGTTGCCTCGTCTTATAAATACATCGTTGTCACTACTGTATGCCTTTCAGTATTTTCTGCGGCTCTTAATATAGTACTGTGCCCTTGCCTGTGATTCCGTTGGGGTACCTAGCTGGCAAAAGGAATAACTAAATTTGCAGGCACATGTTCTTGAGCAACGTGCCGCAATCCATGAGGCAATCGTCCCGTACGCCTTACCTATTACAGACAATAACACAAAAAGCCACAAGCCAAGATGGCCAAGTCAAGTGCTTTCGCTCTTTAAAAGCTGCTTTCCAAGCATGTCGGGAAGCCCTGCTCACCTCGCGCTGGAATTGATTCAGCTGCTGCTGGAGGTTGGCTTTCTCGCTTTTCAGAAGAGAGGCCTCCTTGGAGTCGTAGGATGGGAAGATGCGCTCCTCTCCAAACTCGCTAATCAGTGGGAACTGCCGGCCAGGAGCACAAGGGGAAAAAACACCAAGCATTTACTCTCTTAAAAAAAGAAAATGCACATTGCAGAAATACTGGGGAAAGCAGGCAAAGTGGGGAACAATAATAAAGCAGTATGAAGCATTTAATGTACAGTCATACTTTGGAAATCCATTCAACTTCCAAAACATTGGAAACCCAAAGTGCAGTTCCTGATTGGCTGCAGGAAGATCCTGCAGCCAATCGGAAGCCATGGAAGCCCCGTCGGACGTTCGGCTTCAAAAGGAACGTTCAAAAACTTCTGGATTTCAATTGTTTGGGAGCAAAAATGTTTGAGAACTAGGCTGTTTGAAAACCAAGGTACAACTGTATAGGTTTTATATAACATGGGTTAGTATTAAAGACAAGGTGATGAGTAGTGGCACAACATTTCGTGGGCCACAGCCCAAACCTCAGGTGCAATAGCAAATTTTAAAATATAAAACCAGCAATTAATTTAATATATATCTATATATAAACACACATAATATTATCTCATTCTCACACTCAGCTTCATGGCTGAGTGGGGATTTGAACCCTGATCTCCCAGGTTCAAGCCTGACATACTAACTCCTACACCACACTGGTTCTCATAACCAGAACTGTTAATTTTATTTATTTATTCTATTCCTATCCCACCTTTCCTCCAGTGAACTCGAAGCCTTCACCCCCTCCAATGTTAAATTTGTTTTAATATTTTTATGCTGCCTTTCTGCAATTACCTCCCCGCCTCCCAACAATGTACAACAGACCTAAACAATAAAAACAGCAACAGAATTAAAATCAACAGTAAAAACATAAGGAACAACAGCACTACTAAAATAAATGAATCAATATACCAAATTAAAAACAACAACACCTTTTAAAAAAGCATCTTCACAACTACCCTGTGAGATAAAATTTGGCTGAGGGTATGACTGATGCAAGGTCAACTCAGGAATTTTCATGACCGGGGGGGGGGGGTTTGAACCCAGACCTCACTGGCTGTAATCCAACACTCTAATCACTGTGCCACACTGGCGCCTTGAACAGAAGACTGATAAAAACAACTAGGTGATGTACAATAATTATCAAAACCAGCCATAAAGGTGCTGCACATTTTTTTTAGCAGTGGGAAACCTTTGCATGCCTACTCAGAAGTAAGACTTCAGTGGGACTTGCTTCCAGGTACATGTTTACTGGATTGCAGCTTCGAAGTCCTTGATCATCAATTTCAAAGAAAATGCCCATTAAAAAATATTTAAACATGAATTTGAGCAAAGACCAGTCTTCCTTTGGCAGGGTATTCTGGAGTTTGGGGGGCTGCTATCCAAAAGGCCCTGCTCCCCCTTAGTTCTCCCATTTTGAGCATCAAGAGCAGCACTTCTCTGGAAAATTATAAAGGACTGGGAGCAGAGAAGGCTAATGTAATCTTATTTATTTATTTAAAATATCAGCCACTTGTGCTACCTACTGGCTTTGACCCGTCGAACCATTAACAGATCACCAGGAAAGCAAACAGGAGCAAAGGCATCTACAAACCGCCACTCACCTTAATCTCATACATCTTCAGTTTCCGCTTGAGGCTAGCGTTCTCCCGCTCCAGCCCTGTCAGGCGGTTCTTGATGTCATCGTAGGCCGTGATGAGAGCAAAGTGGGAAGCAGAACACATCTCGCTGGAGAGGTCGGTGTTGGGGCTGTCCAGCCAGTCATCCTCCTGGACCAAAGCATCTTGGGTAAGGATGCTGATGTCATCTTCAAACATGGAGTCCATGTTACAATCAGGGACAGACGGGCATTTAGCAGGAAACGCCAGGTCCTGGCAAACTCCAGCTATGGGAGATGGCAAGAAACAGGAGTGAGACACAGCACAGCATGGCTCCTTCTTCTAAGCTTTTTCCTCCCCTTTGTCTGGGAATTTTTATTTTTTCAAAAATAGTTTGTAAGCCTGTGTCTTATTTTCATTTATGCACATTACACAACATCTGCCAGTGGAATTGAGAGCTGGCTTTAACTGTTGTGAAGTGCTCTGGGGGGGCAGTTTTCACCTGGAATACAGGAGGATAAAGACATATAATATAATATAATATAATATAATATAATATAATATAATATAATATAATATAAGATTTTGATCAGTTGTCTGCTATGCATCTGTACATCTCTCAAGATATCGCAACCAAATTTCACATGTTGGTTCCTCAGAACAAGGAGCAGGCTTTTGGATACAATTGGAAGCCATTTTGAATCAAGATGGCGGACTGAACCTTTCAAAAATGCAGATTTCAACCACAGATTTCAAAACAGCACTGATTTGGTGGAAGGGGGCTTAGATTTCCCAAGCAACACCAGGTGCATGGCTGCTAGTAAATTAAATAAAACAAAACAAGGAGGAAACAAAGCTAAGCGCCCTTGGGTTTTAAGAATGGCTTTTGCTTTCCTGAATGGATGTGTGTGTGTGTGTGTGTGTGTGTGTGTGTGTGTGTGTAGCTCAGGATTTTTCATGGCTGGAATGTAGCCTACTACACAAAGGTAGGTCACACCCCATGGCTCCACCCCATTTTGCCTCTGGCCCCACCTACCTTAGAGATGTGGCCCCCAGAAGCTTGCCCCTGTGAAACTGTGGCCCTCAGGTTGAAAAGGATTCCCCGCCCTTCCTTTAGGAGCACCCCAACACCTGATACCCAAGGCAGCCATTTTGCCCCATTTCATGACGCAGCTGCCTCTGTACACTTCCTTATAGAAAGACACACACATACTCCTTCACCGTCTGTTTTGAATGCCTCCCTGCTAAAGTGAAAAGGGAAATCTGTGACATAACCACTGAGTGAGACTTCTCAGCTATCAGACGCTGAGGGAGAAGGTGGATCAATCAACCCAACACACAGATGGCGAGCTCATACAACACAGAACTTAACAGTCATAGCCACAAACTGGGAAAACAAAACACCACGCAGACAGGATTTTTTTTAAAAAAAAAGAGGAAAAAGCTCTCAACAGCAAAGAAAGGGAAATCTGGTATCAGATTTGGAAAAAGCACCAAACGCAGGAAAAAGGTGGGAGTCCAAATTGTGTTGCAGCAACTTGGACGGCGTAACAGCGCATTTAAGGTGGATGGTGTGGGTGTATTTGTTAGAAAAACGAGGCTGCAGGCGTCATTCAGGAAAAAAACAGAAAAGGCCAGGGCATTTTTGCAATGAACGAATGAATGAATCTCCCGCCACGTTTACAAGAACACCCCCTCGTCTGATGAGAAACAAAATCTGGAGTAGTTACCAGCTACCGACTCTGTACTTATTATCAGGCAGATAAGGAAGATAGAAAACTGCTGATACCAAATCAGGTCACCTAACCGTGCTACTGTTTATTTACAATGACTGACAGTTGGCTCTCAAGGATTTCAAACAGGGGTCTTTCGCTATCAAGAGATACTGGGGGCTTAACCTGGGATGATTTGTACCACTAAAGGCCAAAACAGAAGCATCTTTCTGTGCAGCTCTACATTCATAGAATCATAGAAATGTCGACTTGGAAGGGACCACAAAGATCATCTAGTGCTAGTCCAACCCCCCCTGAAATGAACGAATCTTTTTGCCCAACATGGGGCTTGAACCCGTGTCCCCGAGATTAACAGTCTCATGCTCTACCAACTGAGCTATCCCACTACATGCATTTTGTGAAAGAGTACTTTAAAAAAAATAAAATCTTATTAAATTTTCTCCACAATGCAATACAGTGGTACCTCAGGTTACATACGCTTCAGGTTACATAAGCTTCAGGTTACAGACTCTGCTAACCCAGAAATATTACCTCGGGTTAAGAACTTTGCTTCAGGATGAGAACAGAAATCGTGCTCTGGTGGCGCGGCGGCAGCAGGAGGCCCCATTAGCTAAAGTGGTGCTTCAGGTTAAGAACAGTTTCAGGTTATGAACGGACCTCCGGAACGAATTAAGTACTTAACCCGAGGTACCACTGTACAAGAGAAGCTAACCCACACGAGGAATAATAGAAAGGAAAAAAGAAGCCAAGAGATACGTAAAAGAATACAAGATTCTATCTCACAAGGGTACCTTAACTTTTGTCCCAAACAGAAAAAGATGTACCCTCCCAGCTCTCACCCTGGCAGATCTTCCCTTCCCTGTATCTCACACAGTGTCCTTCAAACTGTTCATCATCATCATCATTTATTACTTATACCCTGCCCATCTGGCCAGGCCTCCCCAGCCACACTGGGCAGCTCCCAACAGGATATTAAAAACCACAATAAAACAGCAAACATTAAAAACTTCCCTAAACAGGGTTGCCTTCAGATGTCTTCTAAAAGTCAGATAGTTGTTTATTTCCTTGACATCTGGTGGGAGGGTGTTCCTTACCCAAACACAGTAAGAAATAATATTAAGAGAAATAATAATAGAATATTGAGAAAGGTGATGATAACAAAGGAGAAAGTGAAAGACATGAAAGTGAAATTGTACTTCTTCACACTGCTAAGCAAAATTCACACCCACAAGAGGCAGTGTTGACCATCAACTTGGAAGGCTTTAAAAAAGAAAAATGGAGAAATTCTTGGAAGATAGTGGCTGGGACAAGTGAGAAGAGTGCTTGTTACACTCAGCTCCCCGGCTTGCAGGCTTCCCATCTTGGTTGGCCACAGGGTGGAAAGGACACTCGCCATTGTCTACACTGCCTGGCAATGGCTCTCTCTTGGTTCAGGCAGGGGTCTCCAGCTGTCTCTACCTGGAGGTACCAGGGACTGAACCCGGAGCCTTTCTCATGTGCTTGACTCTGGAGCTACAGACCATCCAAAAAAATAATAATAAATAAAATAGCTGAAAGAGACTCTCCCTTTCCGGAGACATTTTGACAAGGAAGCTTTTGCTGCCTGGAAGCTTTGGGAGTGAGACGGACCATGTATGGTGTTGAAACAACTGAAAGCGGGAGCAGCTCAGGACTCCAGCATAGGGTGGGGGGCGGTCAGAGCTGGCTAAATAGGGAGTTTAACGCAGATTTCTTGGGCAGGGCTCAGTCCACAAATGTTGGCTGTAGCAAGTGCCTCTGAGGATGTGCAGGGTTCTCATCCGTCACCAGCCAATAAATGAAACCAACTCCTTTCTGAGCCAGAAGCCAGGCAGATGGGTGTCCCCTCTTGGAATCCGACTGCTGAAGCAGTGGGGCAAGCTGAGCACCCAGCTGGGTGGGTTGGAGGAAAGAGCTGTGGGCTCAATAAGGGGCAGCAGCGAAGGCCTCAAATGCAGCACAGGGTCAAAGCCTAGCGGCTCCAGAATCACATGGCAGAGGAGTCACGTATCCTGTCATCCTGAGAGCCAGTGTGGTGTAGTGGTTAAGAGCGGTGGACTCGTAATCTGGTGAACCGGGTTCGATTCCCTGCTCCTCCACATACAGCTGCTGGGTGACCTTGGGCCAGTCACACTTCTTTGAAGTCTCTCAGCCTCACTCACCTCACAGAGTGTTTGTTGTGGGGAAGGAAGGGAAAGGAGAATGTTAGCTGCTTTGAGACTCCTTTGGGTAGTGATAAAGTGGTATATCAAATCCAAACTCCTCTTCTTCTGTCATGGCAACTGAAGGCTGGGCTGCCAACTTCCCATTTATTACTGAGCGGCCACACTCACTTCTTGAACGGAATCCGTTCCGGAAGACCGTTTGACTTCCAAAACGTTCGGAAACCAAAGCACGGTTTTTGATTGGCTGCAGGAAGCTCCTGCAGCCAATCGGAAGCCGCAGAAGCCCCATCAGACATCGGCTTCCAAAAATAGTTCGCAAACAGGAACAGTCACTTCTCGGTTTGCGGCATTCGGGAGCCAAAACGTACAAGTACCAAGGCGTTCGACAACCAAGGTACGACTGTACTTTAGAAGTTTAGCTTCTCCTGCTAAATTCCTCCATGTCGGGCTGGCAGTGGAGGCAGAAGGCTGGTAAAAACTGGCAATCCGAAACAGAGCGAGGAGGAGAATTTTTTAAAAAGAGAGAAATCCAAAGTCAATTCCAAAACCCACAGGATGGCTGTGTTTTGCTCTCATGTTGTTATCCTAAAGCCTAACCTCTAAGCCTTCCTAAATTGCCATCAGGGCAGTTGCCTTTTTAACCCTCTCCCTTGAAAAGTACATAGAGCCAAAGGAGGAAGTTGGGAGAGTGACTCTCTTTCCCACTTCCTCTTTCAGCTCTATGTTTTTTTGGAGGCTTGTACAGGTATTATTGTACAGGTATTTACTTGAATCTAATGTGCCATCAATTTTCAGAACCTTGAAGCCCCCCCCCCCAAAAGCATTTGCTGGGGAATGTAAATGTGCCATTGAATCTAATGTGCACCTTAATTTTTGTAACATCATTTGACCAAAAAAAAGTGAGCATTAGATATGGTAATTCTAGGGATCTGACCTTCACCCAGGTCTCTTGAAAAATCAGTTTTTGTGACCACCTTCTTTCTGTCTCATGGGGATGGAGAGAAATGTCACCCATGTGCTTAAAAAAGTGGGAAACTACTTGGAGTTCCGAATGAACAACATAAAAAATCAAGAAGGCTATGAGTGCTATGTTTGATTAATTCAGTCTACCACTAACTTCCCTGTAGGAAGGATTCATCTCTTTCTCTCTCGTTTGCTGTGGGTTTTTATTTTATGTATTTTTGCATTGCTTAAAAACTGCCTTGGATGGGTTTGTATCGCGAAAGGGGGTGTGCAAATAACTTCTTGCACCTCTTTTCAGTATTTCTAAAAGCACCTATAGATAGCTGTCCCTACTAGCAAAGTTATTAATCCATTAAAAGGCTGATGGTTTATCAGCCCACTGCGCTCATTATGACTGCATACACACCATACAGTTAAAGAACAAAGCTCCCACCCAAAGGGAACACGAGTTTACCCCCCTGAGCTACAATTCCCAGCACCCTTAACAAGCTACACTACCCAGGATTATTTGGGGGAAGCCAAGCAAGTTGAATGTATGGTGTGTGCATTCAACTTGTGATGATTTGCTATTACGATCATTTTACAAAGTGACGGCGGGGGGAGGAGAGAGACAGCTAAGTCCAAGTGACTTGCTCAAGGCTGTCAAACAACTTCCTAGCAAAGATGGGACTTAGATATATTGGCTTCCCTGAGTGCCCTGCATGTCACATGGCCTCCTTGCTGGCATGGGAAAAATCCCATGGGTGGGTGAAGGAACTGTCAGAAGTGTTAAGCAAAACATATCTAAATTAAATCAACGGCCAGCCCAATCGCCTGCCTAACAAGCTGAGTTGATAATAAGGAAATATATTTCCCAGCTAATCCCAGGCAAAGAAAACTGAAATTCAGATAAGCAAAGAGGAATGGGGTGTGGTTTTTTTTGAAGGGTTTCCCCCTATATACCATTTCGTGTTGCAGATAATTTGTTTCCCTTCTACGTTCCATTTTTTTCCTATTCTCTAACGTGCCTTTTTCTGTTTGGGGAGGGGGGGGGGTTGGAATTGTGGTTACCAAAAGAATTAGTATTTAAATGCATTCAATTAAATAAAAGCCCACGCACATATATAGAATAGAAATGCATCATTAACAACATAAAAGAGGAACGCCACCCATGCCTGGAAGACCAAACATTAAAAGGGGGAGGGACAAGAACAAGGAACAAAGCAAGGCAAGATGCTGTTCCAAGTCTTAAATTAGGAAGGAAGGAACCACAGTTCAGGGGTGCTTGAGGAATCTAATGTTTGCAAATCCTGATACAGACTGACCAGATCCACAACTATTGGACTAATGAATAGCTCTGTTCTGAGCTGCACTGTGCACTTTTCCAAATGCTTTGATGCAGTTCTCAGCTCAAAAAAAAAAGTGTTTTAAAAAAATTACTCATTTTGAGATAAAAATCTGCATTTCTAAACATGTTTCAAGGGGGAATGTGTTTTAAAAACGCACATTAAAATGTGATTATTATTTTTTGTGCAGATTATTCCACCCCACCCCACCCACACAAATCAGGCATTAATGTAGAATCAGGGACAAAGCAGATTTATGAGTGAACACATACAGCAGTGGCACGGGCCAGAAACAGACTAATCTGTCCATCCCCAGGGATAACGGCACCTGCTTACATGGAGAAGGCCCCAGCTTCAATCCCCAACACCTCCAGTGAAAACGATCAGGTAGCAGATGATGGAGAAGACTTTTGCTGGAAACCCTGGAAAGCCACTGCCAGAGTTTGTCAGTCGGCAAATACAGTGATACCTCAGGTTACATACGCTTCAGGTTACATACGCTTCAGGTTACAGACTCCGCTAACCCAGAAATAGTGCTTCAGGTTAAGAACATTGCTTCAGGATGAGAACAGAAATCGTCCTCCGGTGGCACAGCAGCAGCTGGAGGCCCCATTAGCTAAAGTGGTGCTTCAGGTTAAGAACAGTGTCAGGTTAAGTACGGACCTCCGGAACAAATTAAGTACTTAACCTGAGGTACCACTGTACCAAGCTAAATAGATAGGCAGTCTGACGTGGTATAAGGCCGTGTTCTACTTTCATAGGTATGTGTGGCAGCACAACATTTTAATTTATTTCATTTTATCTTGGTCCCTTTCTCTCTCTTTCTGTTTTCCTCCTGGGCCATCCAGTGTAGGCCAGCCTTCTATAATCTGGTGCTACAACTACAACTCCCATCCGTCCCAGCCATGGTAGCCATGCTAACTGGGGCTGATGGGAGTTGTAGTGTAAAACATCTGGAGAGTGCCAGGTTGGGGGATCAGAGGCCTGAAACCTTGGAAAGCTGCTGCCAGTCAGTGTAGGCAAACTGAGCTAGATAGACAAATAATCCAACCTGCTATAAGGCACCTTTCTTTCTGTGCTCTGTGTGCTCTAGTCTAGCGGACCTGGGAATGTGACATAAAAAGGTAAAGGTACCCCTGCCCGTACGGGCCAGTCGTGACCGACTCTGGGGTTGCGTGCCCATCTCGCTTAAGAGGCCGGGGGCCAGCGCTGTCCAGAGACACTTCCGGGTCACGTGGCCAGCGTGACGAAGCTGCTCTGGCGAGCCAGCACCAGCGCAGCACACGGAAACGCCATTTACCTTCCCGCTATAAAGCGGTACCTATTTATCTACTTGCACTTAAGGGTGCTTTCGAACTGCTAGGTGGGCAGGAGCTGGGACTGAACGACGGGACCTCACCCCGCCACGGGGATTCGAACCGCCGACCATACGATCGGCAAGTCCTAGGCGCTGAGGTTTTACCCACAGCGCAACCCACGTCCCTTGGGAATGTGACATATCGGCACCTATAGGCTGTGAAACCTTTTGGCGTTGTTCTCTCTCTCTCTCCCTAGAATCAGCTCCGCTCCTTCTGCCCAATGCTGTTTCAGCCGCGAAATGGAAAAAGAACGATGGCCAGGGAATTGAAAGCAATTAGGCAAAAATCTTCCTCGTCACAGCCAAGTAACTGGCAGAAGGAAGGAAGAAGCTCTGGTCCCATCAGAAAGGAACACAGCCAGAAGGGACACTGTTTTCTAAGAGCAGCTGGTACACAGTGTTACCTAAAATCACTGAGCTGGGAAGGATTCCATGGGGCCACGTAGACCAGCCCCTAATCCTGGCCCAGACAGGATGTCCTGTACCCAAGAATCTGGCAGGGTAAAATTCTGGACCAAGGAAAGCTGGATTCTGAAGCCTTGAATAAAAGTTCATGAAACAGAATGTCTGCATTACATTTGCACAGTTCCTCATAATTTATTCTGCTTCTACTTGTCAGGGTGGGCAGAGGAACCCAGGAAGTTGTATGATACAGAGTCAGACCAGCGGACTATGTAAACTCAGTACTATTTACCCGGACGGGTCATGGCTTTCCAGGGCGGTTACTTTTCCCAGACTGAAAGAGCTGTAATGGTCACTGAACAACAACACCCCATTCGTATGTATACGCACAGTATATCTATCTATGTACTACGTTCTCTAAGCTTTCTTCATATTCTTTCTATTGACAGTCAAACAGTCACAAGATCTAGAAACTTCACATTTTCACAATGAGAGAAAAAGATGAAGATGAAGAAGAAGAAGAAGAAGAAGAAGAAGAAGAAGAAGAAGAAGAAGAAGAAGCAGCAGCCGCCAACCTTCTCAGAATGCTACATTTTGCAGTCAGTATCCTGCACGATAAGGGACGCAGGTGGCACTGTGGGTTAAACCACAGAGCCTAGGACTTGCCGATCAGAAGGTCGGCGGTTCGAATCCCCATGACGGGGTGAGCTCCCATTGCTCGGTCCCTGCTCCTGCCAACCTAGCAGTTCGAAAGCACCTCAAAGTGCAAGTAGATAAATAGGTACCGCTCCTGCAGGAAGGTAAACAGCGTTCCCGTGCACTGCTCTGGTTTTGCCAGAAGCGGCTTAGTCATGCTGGCCACATGACCCTGAAGCTGGAAGCCGGCTCCCTCGGCCAATAAAGCGAGATTAGCGCCGCAACCCCAGAGTCGGTCACAACTGGACCTAATGGTCAGGGGTCCCTTTACCTTTTTATCCTGCACGATGTGAAGGAAGAAACCACACAGACCTGCCCATGCTTGCTTTCTCTTCATGTGTTATGCACACAAAAAATGCACTTGGTGCTATACATAAAAGATATGCAAGAAATGTCCTTGTACTACACACAAGTACACATGCCGAGGGAGTCTTGGATTGGCCAGAGCTGTCCACATACATACACATCCCAAATATGCATTTGCTGCTGCATTAACGTAGGAAGTTCTATAACGGTTGGGGTAGCTGCTGAGAATTCCTCTTCCGTATGCCATTGTAGATTCGGTGCACAGATGGCACAGCCCAAAGGTCGGGTTTGAAGATCAGGCCAGGCCAGAGGAGACCGCCTGGAAGCACGCAAGGCAGCTGCCTCTTTTCATGAACCAGCTCAGATGCTTAAAACTTTCCTACACAGAGGACTGCTATTCTGCTCTGCTTCATCCTGTCGCTTTTTTCTGATAGCAAATTCCTTTCACCACCACCCCTCATGCCAGCCAACTGCAAGGGATCCATAATGGGGCCACTGATAAACAATAGGAAGGTTATCAAGGCGTTTGGGGGAACCACAAGCCCAAAGAAAAATGCCCTAAAGAAGGCTACACAACAAAGAGCCTAATGAGGACTGGGAATACTCTGTGTAACCAAGAAGAGCCATGGAATGATGAATGCCGACTTGAAATGGAAAAACAGGACATTGAAAAGGGAAGGGAAAGAGGGAAACTGGGCTGCCTGAGTCTATTACAGCTTCGCATGCTGGAACAGAGGAGGGCAGGGCAGGGCTGGCTGGCGCCCAGGACAAGAGACACAAGCTTTTGTTGCAGATCCCACTAGTAGCCGCTAAGTGGGAAGATGTTCGAGAGGATTTCATGTTAAAACCATAAATGCTCCATTTCCCCTATGTGGCCATGATCAACGAGGTGAACACAATGCGTGCTGGGAAAGAACTCTGCACTTAGAAATTTTTTAAAAATTCCAGCACAGCACTGCTGTAGAAGGTTGCCTCTTAAACATGGGACAGAACCACTAAAGCAATCACGTTTTCACCCTTCAAAATGTGCCAGATGAACTCAAGCATATTACATTGATCCTGGTCCGACTGCACTGGCTACCAATTAGTCTCCGGACCCAGTTCAAAGTGCTGGTTTTGACCTATAAATGCTTAAATGGCTCAGGACCGCAGTACCTCAAGACCCGGCTCTTTCCATATGAACCTACTCAGCTATGAGTGATTGTTGAAGCAGACGACCCAGACCCTGAGATCATCTTCTGAGGCCCTTCTTCATGTGCCTCCTCCTCGAGAGGTCTGGAGGGTGGCAACATGAGAACGGGCCTTCTCTGCAGTGGCTCCCCATCTGTGGAATTCTCTCCCCAGGAAACTTTGCCTGACGCATTCATTATATACACCTTTAGGCACCAAGCAAAAATGTTCCTTTTTAACCAGGCCTTTGGTTGATTTGATTGACATCCTATGCCCTTTTAAAATGTTGGGTGGTTTTTTGGGGGGGTGTTATTGGGTTGTGTTTGTTGTTGTTGTTTTGATTATGTATTTTGAGGTTTTTCTATTTTGATTTTATTTTATGAACCACCCTGAGACCTCTGGGCATAGGGCGGTATATAAAATTCAATAAATAATAATAATAAATAATAATAATCAGGGACAATGTGAAAATGCTCCAGAGATCCCACTAGTCGCCTCAGACCACAGCTGGGGCAGGCAATGAATGTTTAAGAATTCATTCAAATATAAGACAGAAAAAATGAAAATGTTGAAAGTTTAGGAGGCAGTTATGCCTCCCTCTAGGTGGCGCTGTGGTTTAAACCACAAAGCCTAGGACTTGCTGATCAGAAGGTCAGCGGTTCGAATCCCCGCGACAGGTTGAGCTCCCGTTGCTCGGTCCCAGCTCCTACCCACCTAACAGTTCGAAAGCACATCAAAGCGCAAGTAGATAAATAGGTACCGCTCCGGTGGGAAGGTAAACGACGTTTCCGTGCGCTGCTCTGGTTCGCCAGAAGTGGCTTAGTCATGCTGGCCACATGACCTGGAAGCTGTACGCCGGCTCCCTCGGCCAATAAAGTGAGATGAGCGCTGCAACCCCAGAGTCGGTCACGACTGGACCTAATGGTCAGGGGTCCCTTTACCTTTTTATGCCTCCCTCTGACTGCTCATGCATGGAGGGCCTACCATGAGCCCTCTGCACATGTGCAAAGGCATTCTCATCTATTACTTTACATGTTGCACAGACCCAGCACTGAAAAGATAATCCAGAGGATTGTATTGCGTAGATCCCATTCATTTCAATGGGGGGGGGGCTGCATTGGAGAAATTCCCAGCAGATTGTGCCCCGTCAGATCACTGCTTAAGAGCAACAGAGTAGGAAACATAATTTAGCACCACTATTTAGTAAAGGCTACACCCTTTTATTTGTTAAATTTGCATCCTGCCTTCCCACCCAGGGAAGGATATAACTAAGGTCACATCTTGAGATTGGGGCACTGGCATTAAACCCTGGCAAGGCACCATGGTGTGGGTGAAAGGGATCGCAGAAGTCTGATGTTTAGGGAGCTGGGTGGCGGGGAATGGGAGAACACAGGGATGAAGGATTCAGAGACAAAACACTCACTCCTCAAGCACACCAGCTCAGTCCTCCCACCTTTTCTGTTACAAGGCAATATTACCAATGCTCAACAATACATATGATTAAGGAACAGATGCAAAACCACAGGAAAACAACAGAGGGGCCTGTTTATCGCAGACCCAGCAGGATGGTTGGCTGGGGCGAAGTTCCATCATCCTCAATACCTAGGGACAAGCAGTGGCTACTCACTGGTGGGGCATATGTACTCTGCATGTACTCAGAGGCATTCTTCTCTGTTATTATTGCTTCATAAATCAAATTCCAAAGGGTGAGCCCCAAACTCAGCCTTGCACAATTTGATTAGGCAGAGGTAGAGAATATGCTTAGGGTCAATATTTTTTTAAAAAATGGAAGAACTGAAATAAGTTCCTGGGAATGGGGTGAATCAGCAGGATAGGGAAAAAATGGAAGCAACCAAACAGGAAATTCACCATGCAATTGAATGGATTTTTTTTGGGGGGGGGGGGAGTAGCATGCTCCCTGAAGTCCAATGGGACTGGAATAGTGCTACAGATCTCTGGGACAAGGAGAATAGCAAGCAATTAGATAAGAAGGGAGCAAGTCTAGGGTAAGGGAATCAAAATACAGTTTATGGGACACAGCGGGATAGTAACCAGCATACAGCATGGGTGCGGGGAGTCACAGGGAATGCAATTTGATTTGAATGGTGGGGGGAGAGGAAGAAAAAACATACCCAGTGATGGAAAGTAGGGGCAGGTGAATGGAGGAGGCCCTGATCCAGGGCGGTATGCACAACTGAGCAGCGAAGGAAATGAAAACAGCTGTCCAGCAAATACAATGTGAATGTGGGAGCCTAATTCCTAATTCTTGGTAGGAGATTAGGGCAGCCAGGGGAGCACAGAGGCCAGAATGCAGTTAGGATATGGTGCAGCACAGATCCCAGGAGCAGGAAATGCAAATGAAGTCAGGATAGAAGGTAAGGAAGGTAAGGAGTGTCAGGGAAAAGGGCTGTAGCTCAGTGGGAGAGGATCTGCCTTGCATGCAGAAGGTCCCAGGTTCAATCCTGCCCGTATAAGGCAGCTTCCTATTAAAGGGAGCGGGTGCAGTTTATCAGGGGGACACTAAGCAACGGGAACAGGGCTTGGCCAGGTGGGGTAAACCAGCTGGGAAGAAAACCCAGAGTGGGGACAATGTGGAATTGGGCCAGGGGGCAGCATGCAACCCTCACCTGGGTCCCTTCCAACTTGCAAATCTATGATTCCCGGTGGAAAACGGGGGTTGAGGGAGAGCAGCACCTGGCCTGCAGTTAGACGAGGAGAAGGGGGAAAGGGTGGGCTTGATGGGGGGCGGGAAGTAGAATGCTAAGTTAAGGGGAGAGCAGGCACTTGGGGACGATGGGGCGCTTGGTCAGCAGATCTGAGGAATAGCTAGGAGTGGGGGGAGCAGAGCTGCAAGGGGTCAGCATGCAAGCGAAGCAGATAGGAAGGTGGGGGGAGATCAAAAGGGGCAGATCTAGGGCACGGAGTGCTGGGAGCTCGCCATACAGTTAGATGCGGGGGGGGGGGGGGTCAAGCATCGCACAAATAACTGGGATGGAGCGAGCCTTGGCTCCAGGAAGGCGATCTTGTCTGTTTAAGGAAGGAAGCGCCTCCGCCGGCCAGGCGCTGGGCCGAGGCCCCGGAGCCCCCAGCTGAGCGGGCTGTCCCGCGATGCCCCCACCCCAGAGTTAGGGGAGGGGGACCTTCTCCCCTCTCTCCCGGGAACAGCCTCGTCATCATCATCCTCCTCTCCCCCAGGAGGACGCAGCGGTGGGAGAGCGCGTTGGTGGGGAGGCACCACCTGTCTGCCCCCACGGATGCTCTCCCCTCCGCCCCTTATGCAACCACCTCCCCCCGCCCTCCCCCCTCTTCCTCCCTCCCCCCCCCAACACCCCCCTACCCCGGTTATTCTTGCAGGCGAGGTTAAGGGTGTGGGGAGGGTTGGACTTACATCACCTCCCCGCTTGGTGGGGAAAGATCCTCCATCCTCATCAGCTGTACAAGTGGGTGCTTGCTGGGGGGAGGGGGGAGGCTCTCTTCAGGGGCTTCCTCCCCCCTCTTTGGTGGCTCTCTCTCTCTCCCGCTCCTCGAGATCCAGCCGATCTCTCTCTCTCCCTTTCTCTCCCCCTCCCCCAGGGCTCACGCCACGAAGTGTGCCATCATCATCAGGCTGGCAGAACCGCCACGCGTCCCACGTGGTGGCTTCACCTTCTGTGGCCTAAGGATGCTCCGCCACACCTCCCCGTTGCCCAAAGAAAACGGCGATCACATTTCTGGAAGGAGGAGGAAGTGTTTTGAAATCTCATTCCTGGCTGGCCTGGTATAGCCTCTTGCCTCGCACTCGCTTCCCTTGGTTTTGCAGCTCCTGTTTCCTGCTCCCGAGCACACACACACACACCCCAGAAGCAGGAAACAGTCACAGTGCAAAAGAGGTACCCTTTTTTTTTAATTTAAAGAGAACCTGCAATAACAATATCCTCCTCCGCCTTCTCTCCCATCCTCCGAATCGAACTGATCGCACAGCACAAACGAAACAAACAAAGCCAAGTTTAGGCAGGGGGCCGGGGTCGTTTTTTTCTATGGTGACCATTTAATTTCTGGTTTCAAAACAGGGGTTACTTTTTGCAATGAGAGGCGAGGAAGCTCAGCGTTGCCGGAAGGACCTTGCTGTGACTTAGGGGCTTTGTTCCATCTCACTCTTTAACACCCCCCCCAAAAAAGCCCAGCCCTTTCCAGTATCCCCAACTCTAGATGCTGGGGCGAAAAACAAAGGCGAAAGCAATTCCAATTCATCAGTTGCAGAGGTAAAAGCATCCTTCAAAGTCACATTTGAAAAACAACGTTTGAAGGTGTCAATTTTCTTTAAGATAAGGAAGAATGTCCCAATGCCAAAAAGCCAATTAAAATCCTGAAAAAATTGCCTCATTTTGGATGCATGAACAATTTGCATTTGTCTTCAGTTCCCATTATAATTTTAAAACACACACACAATGTCCAATAAAAACGTACTGAAGGCAGAAAAATATTAATGGATGCTGTTAAAAAATTATAGCCTATTATCAGATATGGTTCAGGGGTGAAGATCATCACTTTAAAGTTCCATGACATAATATTATTAGGCGTGTCGTATCCATTTCAGAGGTGGAAGGTTATTTTGGAAGCAATAGATATACTTCACATTGAAATCTGAAAGAAGACTTCCACAAAATCATCTGTATGCGGCATTTGATGCCACAAAGATTAAACAGAATTTCTAAAGTATGTGAGTAATTTATTGTAAAGCTAGAAGCCTTCGTGACATGCAACGTATAAAATATACATTATGTTCAATCATGATGAATTAACATCAAATGCCTGGAAAGGCGGGGCAGAGAAACAGCATTTGGATATTTTTATTACCACTAACACCTGCTACATTCCTTTCCCACCAAAATCCTAACTTTAACTGCTAAAACACCAAACCTGTAACATATTGAAATGTGGGAAGCATGGTGTGCTTCAAAATTCATAGTTGGGAGCAAGCCAAATCTCATGAAATAGTGAGCAAGCTTCCAACTTCACTCTTCGTCAGGCTGGATGTTAGACAAAGCAGGTGGCAGGAGGAAGAGGAATAATAATAATAATAATAATAATAATAATAATAATAATAATGGTGTGAATGTTGCAGCCATGAGGTCTGCATTTATTTTAGTCATAGCAGTCTCAAAAAGGAGATTGCAGGTCAGGTCATTGCTGGGATTTGAGAATAACAAAACAGTGGTTGGTCCCCATGTTTAAACAGGGTTGCCGTATTTCAAACAGTGAAAATCCAGACAGAAAAGTTGTTGAGCTATTTTTATGGAAAATCAGCAAAAACGACACTGCCGACACGGGGTTGCCATACATCCAGATTTTCCCGAACATTTCCCCAATTTCCGCCCAGCTACTGCTACCAACTACAGTATTCTGGATATGTCCGGAAAATTCGGATGTATGGCAAACCTTGAAAAAGGACAAAGCACAGCTGTTACCCAGGCTTGTCTCATGCCTTAAAGCAGAATGTGTAGGTTCCTACTTAGGCAGACAACAGCAGTAAAAAGAAGCAAGGCAGTCTACCTACGTATTAGCAAAGTCAGAGGTCAATTTTGCAGGGATCCTTTGGCCCTGCAGATGTTGCTGAACCACAATTCCCATCAGCCCCAGCCAGCATGGCTAAGGGCCCAGGGTGAAAGCAGTTGTAGTTCAGCAACCTCTGCAGGGCCTAAGGTTCCTCATATGTGGCGTATCAGGTAAGAAAAAGCCAAATTGGATAGTATTGTTAACTAGTGGTTCAGGTGGTAGAAAATAAATTCCCTTCGACTGTAGATTCCATCCCAACTCCAACATCCAACCTAATTTTTGCCCTTTAAGGATTCCTCGTCCTCCTACCCCACTTTGTGTAGCATCTAGCCTGATGAAGAGAACTGAAGAACCCAAAAGCTTGCCCCCTATTTTGTGACATTTTGGGGTTTTTTTGTGAATTGCATTTTATTAATTTTCAAAAGCTTACAAGAACAATTGTGATACCGAGTTTTGTTGATTTTAATAAAAGTGTTCCCCAGCTGCAGAGTTTGGATTTTCCTTATGGGTCACAACATGGAGGTTTTATTTTTTATGTGAACTTGCAAGTGGGGTCTGGCTCACAGAAGACTCTTTCGAAGCTTTTGTTCCTGGCTTCCTCCTGAAATTTGTCGCTGTTTGTGCAGTGAAACCCCTTGTGTCAGGGACATGGAGCTAGCCTGGTTCAAATCCATGCCTGGTGTTATGTACTGAAGTTCTCACCCTGGGCCAGCAGGGAGATACTGTAGATAGTTATGCAAATGAAGGATCGAAAGTGACGTTCAGTGATTGGATAGTTTGTATGCAAATTAAGGATCGACAGTGACGTTCAATGATTGAATAGTTTTAGAAAGTTGTTACAGTAACAAAGTACTGGAGCTCTATATAAGCAGGCTGACTGAGGCCTTCAGTTCAGTTCTGTTCCAGCTTACAAATAAAGAGCTGCTTTGGAAGAATCGCTGTGTCGTCTGATATGTTCACCCACAACTTAACACCTGGCTACAGGGGCCTTGCACAATTCACAACCTCTCACCTCTGCCCACTCCACCGCAAGCTCATACACTTACAAGCTTATATTGCCCTCATAAGGACTAGAAATTGTCTTTAGTGGGGGGGGGGCACAATGAGACTGGCAGGATGCCGAATTTACTTTCCATTTCTGTACTTCTGGGGTGCCCTTAACGATAAGAAAAGAAGGGGAAATTAAATTGAAATTGAAAGAAAAAGGTGGAAAGTTTGAATACCATCCAGGATATAACTCTGGTCAATGTGATCCTGGGTAAAATGCTCATGAAATGGCTCAAGGCCTTTTGGGACATGAAACACGTATAATGAAATTTTTTAAAGGCCAGAATCTTTCCTGCTGAGGATATTAGACAGCGAAATTCCAAATAAAGCCTCAACTGTGTTTACACATGTAACTACAGCACCAAGGATTCTCTATGCACAGAAATGGAAGGATGAAAGAACCCCCTTGAAGGATGGTTGATGAAAATCTTGGAATATGCAGAGATGGCAAAACCAACGGCACTGATTAGAGACACAAATTTAGAATCCTTTAAGGAGGACTGGAAGTACTTTATAGTCTTATTTAAAAAGTTATTTTCCATATGCAAAGACCAAAGCGGGGTTTGAAGTGTAAGAAACTAGCAGAACATAAATGCAACAGAAAAACAACAGAACTTTAAAACGCAATTGTATGTAATTTGGGTTATAAACATTGGTGTTGGGTGAGCAGGAAGTCACTAGGTTTGTTGAATTGGAACAGAACTGTTGAACAACAAAATGTGACTTTTAATCTGGAAAAAGAATAAAATATTTTCTGTATATAGGAATGTTTAGACCCTTGATCTACCTCCCACACTACTTGGAAGGTGGAAAGCACACAAGACTCTTTTGTCATTTTATAACTTGGGCCCAGTGGCGGAAATTAAAACTCTTCAATCTTTCATGCATCCAAAATCTCTCAGGGGGTAGGGTGTGTATATGTGTGTGTGTAACCAGTGTCCTTGTCATTTGCCGTCACCTTCAGGTGCCACTCATTTCACACTGGCATCTTGCCAAAACATTCAAAGTCTGTCACGGTTTCACCCACCTGTGTGCTGTTGAACTTCCGCACCTCTTAATTAGGTTTATTTTTCTCCTCTGTATCATTCAGCCCAGCTGCTAAGGTCTTCACATTGACGGTCACTTTGCTTCAAGAAAAGTTCCAAGCAACTTCCACATTGCTAGACTTTTCCTCTGCTGTTGGGGCTATTACAGTTTATAAAATTTCTATCCTGCCCTCCCTTCTCAAAGGAACCCAGGGTGGCAAACACCAAAATGATGAAGCAATACAATTAGAATTAAAACAAAACATATTTGTAAAAAAAAAAAAAACCCACCCTGCTATCTATTTTAGTTTGTCATAGGTGCTCTGGTGTTTACTGAATTCAATGGGTAGGAAATCAGACGATTAATAATAGTAGTAGTAATGCCATTTCATAACCTCCAACATTCTCCTCAACATTTCTCTGATGAAAGTAAGGACGTCATGAGGAAAAGCAGGATAAAAATCGCAAAGTGGGGTGGCTTCTGTAAATCCGGGACTATCCCTGGAAAACAGGGACAGTTGGAGGGTCTGTCCCTCTGTTTGGCTCAAAATACAAGGAACAATAAACCTAAACATGTGTAAGTCCACAACTGAAACTGTTCAAGGCAGCCATAAATGTGTCCCAACATGGCGTTTTATGATCAGAGGGAGCACAAACAACCACACCCTAGGCCAGCCCCAACCTCTCTCACCACCAAAGGAACACAAGTGAACAGCAGAGAACCGGCACGAGTAACGCTGACACCAAACCCTACATACCGTACATTAAGCAAAATAGAAACCTCACCACCCGACCCCACCCATCTTCCCCCCCTCCCCCCCTTTTCTTCCTAATGTCTCAACAAATGAAACTGATTTGTAAAAATGTTACATGGAAAAAATACGAGAGACGTTACACATACTTCTGTGATGATCAAAGGGAGAGGCTCTTCCCAAAGTACCACTGCTGTGGACGGCAAGGAGGGTGTGAATAGGAGGCAGACAATATTTCACCTTAGGAACTCCTTCTCAGATGAGACCAGGCATTCCCCTGTCCTGGTTGCGGTCAGGCAGAATTTGAAAGCGGTGTTATTTGTCCAGGCCTCTGAATGGGGTTCAAAGGTTCATTTAGGCCAAGAAATGCCAACATGACTTTGTGTCTAGGCCACCCACTCATCCATTACCTGCTTTTTGTGAGGGTGGTTCCCTTTTTTCTCTTTCCTGCTTCCTCTTTCAGCTCTTAAGTTCTTTCCAACAATGGGATTCGTTGTACAGTGGTACCTCTGGTTACTGACGCTTCAGGTTACAGACTCCGCTAACCCAGAAATCGTACCTGGGGTTAAGAACTTTGCTTCAGGATGAGAACAGAAATCGTGTGGCGGTGGTGCGGCGGCAGCGGGAGGCCCCATTAGCTAAAGTAGTACCTCAGGTTAAGAACAGTTTCAGGTTAAGAACGGACCTCCAGAATGAATTAAGTTTTTAACCTGAGGTACCACTGTAGTGGATCTGATTCTTAGCCAGCTCCCCTGGAAAAGTGGCGAGTGTCTGTGAGTGCATGGTTCTCTCTTGGTGGGTGACACACACAGCATTCTCAAAACCCAAATGTGCCTTTGAAACCACCACCAAGACGATTTACACATAAAATAATTAAAAACAGCAAAAAACACGAAAAAACACACATGTAAAACAATACTAAAACTCTTTAACAAATGGACACTCATGGAAAACACCCAGTTGTCCAGATGCCAACTACTTGGGGGGGGGGGGTGTCTCGTAAGGGATGTGGGTGGTGCTGTGGTCTAAACCACTGAGCCTCTTGGGCTTGCTGATCAGAAGCTTGGCGGTTCGAATCTCCGCAACAGGGTGAGCTCGTTTCTCTGTCCCAGCTCCTGCCAACCTAGCAGTTCGAAAGCATGCCAGTGCAAGTAGATAAATAGGTACCGCTGCGGCGGGAAGGTAACTGGTGTTTCCGTGCCCTCTGGTTTCCGTCACAGTATCCTGTTGTGCCAGAAGCGGTTTAGTCATGTTGGCCACACGACCTGGAAAGCTGTCTGTAGACAAGTGCTGGCTCCCTCGGCCTGAAAGCGAGATGAGCGCCGCAACCCCATAGTCGCCTTTGACTGGACTTAACTGTCCAGGGGTCCTTTACCTTTACCTTGAGTGTCTCATAACTTGTTTATCTTACTTCAGTACTGCTGATGGGATAACACCTGAGGCAGACGACCAGATTAGGGAGCCCAGGACAGGGAGACCCAAAAGAGGGGAATATCTGGGACAAGACTGCTCAAGGGAAATAGTCAGAGAGGCTCATATCACCCCCTACCCCAAGCATCTGCTGTCTGAAGCATGCGCCATAGTCTGCCTGATAGAAGGGCCTGGCTGGCTAGCCTTGCCATGTCTTAGCACCAGATAACGTGTCAGGCTGTAGCTCTGAAAGATAACACCACAAGAGGAATGTCCCATCTAGTCCGCCATCTTGTTCCCACAATGGCCAACAAGATGCCTGTGAGACATCCATAAGTAGGACCAGAGCGTTCTCCCCTGGTATTAAGAAGAATTGCTGCCTCTGACAATGTGGAGGCAGAACAGAGCCATTGTAGCTGGTTGAGTTGAAAGAGACCCTGAGAGTTGTTGTTGTTGTTGTTGTTGAGTCGTTTAGTCGTGTCCGACTCTTCGTGACCCCATGGACCAGAGCATGCCAGGCACTTCTGTCCTCCACTACTTCCCGCAGTTTGGTCAAACTCATGCTGGTAACCTCGAAAACACTATCCAACCATCTCGTCCTCTGTCGCCCCATTCTCCTTGTGCCCTCCATCTTTCCCAGCATCAGTGTCTTCTCCAGGGAGTCTTCTCTTCTCATGAGGTGGCCAAAGTACTGGAGCCTCAGCTTCACAATCTGTCCTTCCAGTGAGCACTCAGGGCTGATTTCCTTAAGAATGGATGCGTTTGATCTTCTTGCAGTCCATGGGACTCTCAAGAGTCTTCTCCAGCACCATAATTCAAAAGCATCAATTCTTCGGCGATCAGCCTTCTTTATGGTCCAGCTCTCACTTCCATACATCACTACTGGGAAAACCATGGCTTTAACTATACGGACCTTTGTTGGCAAGGTGACGTCTCTACTTCTCAAGATGCTGTCTAGGCCTGTCATTGCCCTTCTCCCAAGAAGCAGGCATCTTTTAATTTCGTGCCTGCTGTCACCATCTGCAACCCTGAGAGTTATCTAGTTCCAATACAGTGGTGCCCCGCAAGACGAAATTAATTCGTTCCGCAAGTTTTGTCGTCTAGCGAATTTTTCGTCTTGCAAATTATTATTTAGACAAAGGAAACAAAGTCGCGAGACGTTTTCGTCTTGCGAAGCAAGCCCATAGGGAAATTCGTCTTGCGAGGCAACTCGCAAACGGAAAAACCTTTTGTCTAGCGAGTTTTTTGTCTTGCGAGGCATTCGTCTTGCGAGGTACCACTGTACCTGCAATGCACGAAACTTTTGTCCAATGTGAGACTTGAACCCACAACCCTGAGAGTAAGAGTCTTATGCTCTACTGCCTCTTTAAGGGTTTGGTATTGAAAACTAGATCATTTTTAGACCCTGGACTTAATGGTCTTTGGACAGCCATGTGTATTAATTCGGTTGCAAAGCACAAAAATGAATATTCCTCTTTTCCCTGCTCCACCCCACTAATTCATCATTTATACCATGGCTTTTACAGCCCATACGTTAAGAGCAAAGCCCCGCCATTCGCTGTCCTGATTAATAAATAAATAAAAGAGTAATACTCTTGAGCATGTACAGTTTTGGAATTTAAATTCATTCAAAACCTGGCAGCATCAGCGCTATGACAATGAAACGGAATTTGCTACTGCTGCCCTGCTGAGAAATACACTTCGCTTGGGAATAAGCATCATTGTGTTTCAGAGAAGGGAAATATACTTTCTGAGTAAGCCTAGTTGCTGATTCAGGTATTGCCACCATAGTTAACCAATCTCTTGGTAGTCATGGGGGTGAAGAAGAAGAGGAGTTTGGATTTGATATCCCGCTTTATCACTACCCTAAGGAGTCTCAAAGGGGCTAACATTCTCCTTTCCTTTCCTCCCCACAACAAACACTCTGTGAGGTGAGTGAGGCTGAGAGACTTCAGAGAAGTGTGACTAGCCCAAGGTCACCCAGCAGCTGCATGTGGAGGAGCAGGGAATCGAACCCGGTTCACCAGATTATGAGTCCGCCGCTCTTAACCACTACACCACACTGGCCGCTCTACCACACTCCACCACACTGGGTGGGGCGGGTTGTAAGGCCTGGGGCTCTGAGCCTTCAAGCCTAGCCCCAGCCATACCACTGACAGAAAAGGATATTTATTCAAGCTCTTAACCCAAGGTCTGGCACAGCAGATCACCTGAGATGGTTCATGCAAGCATGTCAAGCCTTTGTGCTATAGGGACTAGCAGAAACAGGAGCAGCAACCAACCTGAAACGTCCTCATGAAACCCTCAAATCCAGGGATGGGGAAACCTTTAGCCCTACCAGATGCTGATGGGCTCTGACTCCCATCAGCCCCACCCAGCATGGCCAATTGCCGGGGATGATGGGAGTTGTAGTGCAGCAACAGGAAAAGGGCGACAGGTTCACGATGCCTGCCCAGAATGGCAAACGATTGGAACGAGAGGACAAGCAGAATAGTCCGCAACCCGGAATTCCATAGGACTTAGGTTCCTGCTTCTGAAGTGTAGCCTCACATCCCACGTTCTAGAATGATGCATCAAATAAAAGAAAGAATATGAGGAGGAGGAGGTGTAAAAGGAGACAGATATTTTAAGGATAGCTAGAGCAGACAACTTTTTGAATTAACAATTGCAAAAATAGTATACCCAGGATTAAGTTTGGATTTGCAGAATTCAGTTTTCCAGATTATTAACCCTTTCATTGCGTTTTGGTAAGGAAAGTCAGGCACCTTGTATTGACCTCTGCATCTGTTGTATTTTCAAGGAAACTAGCAATTTTAACACAAACAAGCAGGAGGAGGAGGGGGTGGGAAAATCCCTTTGGCGGCCAGGGTTTAATTTATTATTTATTTATTTAATTATTGCTGACAAATATCTCTATAGAAGTGAGAACGGAAAGGAAGAAGAGGCAGGCATTATTTTTCAGGATTTCTTTTCTAGGTTTTACCAATTTGCTGTGGAATACTTTGAAGTACAAATGAGGGCTCTTGATCCTCTCTGATGTTAAAGCTGATGGAAAGGAAGCAAAAAAATAGAAATGAAATGAAACGAAACGAACAAAGAAACCACACACACACACAGCACATTTCTCCAGCCTGCCTGGCTTTATTGTGTGGGGCTAGACAAGTGACTCAGAAGCGAAAAAACACAACATCCTAGTTCTCACTGCCGTGGCAAAGCTGTATCTGGGTTGTACTACTTCAGACTGCAGGTAGGAGAATCACATGTTTCAATGTCCCTGCATATAGAAAATGAAAAACTGGCGCATTAGGGAGGCAGGCTATAACCTGCCCTTCTCCCTGACGTGGTAACCTTCTACATCCAATGAATATTTTGCATGGAGGTACATTCCAGCACGCAAGCCCTACCCTCTGCACTCTGCAGTGGTACAGCTCAGACACAAGTTTACTGTTTCAGTGAGACAGGTAAGCCTTGGCCAATCACAACTACTGGGGTGCCCAAAATAGGGAACTTAGCTCTGCAGGTTTTTTAGTAGTAATAAAAATAATTATTTTATTAGTTATACTATTTATTTATACCAGCCACTCTGGGCGGCTCCCAACAGAGGGCTAAAAACAGAATATAACTTCAAATATTAAAAACTTCCCTAAACAGGACTGCCTTCAGATGTCTTCTAAAAGTCAGATAGTTGTTTATTTGCTTGGTATCTGATAGGAGGGCGTTCCACAGGGCGGGTGCCACTACTGAGAAGACCCTCTGCCTGGTTCCCTGTAACTTCGCTTCTCGCAGCGAGGGAACTGCCAGAAGGCCCTCGGTGCTGGATCTCTGTATCCGGGCTGAACGATGGGGGTGGAGCTGCTCCTTAGATTCACTGTTATCCTCCAGCAGCAGGTGAGAAGCTTAACAGATAAGCTTATGAACTTCTGATTTTAGGAATACTGGCCCCCAAGAAAGGGTGGGGGCTAAGGCAGAGACAGATGGACCAGGATCAAAACTAGGGTACAACCAAGTGTGTTGGCACATAGTCTTCCTAAGTGCAAGCCAGAAATCTCACTTCCTCAGCCTAGGTCAGTTGTATGGCGCAGTTTGTCCTCCAGACATTGCTGAATTGCAACTCCCATCAGTCCTGGCTATTAGCCATGTTTGCAGTTCAACAACATTAGGAAGGTTAAAGGCTCTTCCCTCTGTGCCTAGAAGAATCCTTGTGGCTTAAAAGGCATTGTATATGTTAGTTTTAATTATATAATAATAAAAATAAAAATAAAATAATAATAATAAAATTTGTATACTGCCTCTCGCCTGAAATGCTCTGGGTAGTTCAAGGCATATAAATACAAAATGAAAAAACAAAATACATACTAAAAACGAGAATAAAGCAAACCAATAAACCCGCCTCCCACAAACACATGTGAAAAGACACAGCATGTTAATCAGCCCAAGGCCTGGTCGAAGGGGAACGTTTTCGCTTGGCGCCTAAAGGAAAACGAATAGTCCTAGACAGAAAATCAGTTCGGGGGGAAATGCTTCAGGGTTATGTTGCCTT
The DNA here is from genome assembly GCF_964188315.1 of Podarcis muralis. Classification (NCBI taxonomy): domain Eukaryota; kingdom Metazoa; phylum Chordata; class Lepidosauria; order Squamata; family Lacertidae; genus Podarcis; species Podarcis muralis. The sequence goes on along the minus strand of NC_135667.1, from coordinate 32,673,499 downwards.
TAATTGATGAGGTGAGGAACTTTGGGAGCCAAAAGGCAGGGTACAAACGTCTTTTAGAAATAAAAATACATTTGATGCTCATGGAGGCAGCTTGACAAGGTAAAAATTATTTCCCCACCTCATGTCAAAATAATACTGTATTTTTAAATGTTCTCTTCTTCCTATCGTTTTACTATCTTGCGTTCTTAATGTGGTATAGTGGAAAAGACTTTACCTCTTTCCTGAGGGAGGGGGGCTTATTTACATAAAATAAGCAAGTATGAAACAGGTAGTTTATTACCACTTTCCCTGATGCCCTGGGACTTTTTGTTTACAGGGATTTATTTATTTTTAATGCAAGCATTCAAAATTAGTATCCTCTCCCGCCAGCTTAGATAATAGTGGTACCTCAGGTTACAGACGCTTCAGGTTGCAGACTCCGCTAACCCAGAAGTAGTACCTCAGGTTAAGAACTTTACCTCAGGATGAGAACAGAAATCGCACGCTGGCGGCACGGTGGCAGTGGGAGGCCCCATTAGCTAAAGTGGTACCTCAGGTTAAGAACAGTTTCAGGTTAAGAACAGACCTCCGGAACGAATTAAGTTCTTAACCTGTGGTACCACCGTACACAACTCTGGCTACTGTCTCTTTCTGCTGCCTGAGTAGACTAGACCTCAGGAGCTCATAACTGGGTTAACCATAGTGGCCATTTTCAGCACCAGCTCTCCACAGACACAATACTGGGTGAGTCATATGCTATCTTAGCCTTGTTTTGTTTTGTTTTGAACTTGGAAGTCCTAATGCAGCCCTTTCTAGGACCCCTGGTTAACAAGCTAGGGAGTTGTGGTGGTAATGGTATCGATCCTATTGCCGAACCCTCAACTCCGGCCTCATCTGTCTGCACTATACATTTAATGAAGCAGTATTATGCCACTGGGGACGCGGGTGGTGCTGTGGGTTAAACCACAGAGCCTAGGACTTGCTGATCAGAAGGTCGGCGGTTCGAGCTCCCGCTGCTCGGTCCCTGCTCCTGCCAACCTAGTTCGAAAGCACATCAAAGTGCAAGTAGATAGAGAAGTACCACTCCGGCGGGAAGGTAAACGGTGTTTCCATGCACTGCTCTGGTTCTCCAAAAGCGGCTTAGTTATGCCGGCCACATGACCCGGAAGCTGTACGCCGGCTCCCTCGGCCAATAAAGCGAGATGAGCGCCGCAACCCCAGAGTCGGCCACAACTGGACCTAATGGTCAGGGGTCCCTTTACCTTTACCTATTATGCCACTGGCTTCCCCCAAAGCACCCTGGGAACTGCAGTCAGCTAAGGGTGCCGAGAGTTGCTAGGAGACCCCATATTCACATTCAATCCCTCTTCCCAGGGAATGAGAATCGTACCTCTGAGGTAAATAGGAGCCTCCTAGCAATTCCCAGAACTCTTAAAATGACAATATCCAGGGCTGTAGATCATTCTGCCACTGGTCCCTGCTTGGGATGCGCGGGCCTGTCTCCAGGTACTGCGGTCATCTGCAATTGAGCCCCTCATTGTGGAGTTGATACTGCTTTGGGGTCTTGCTTGCAGATTTGTTGTGCTGAGTTGGTCTGCCAACAGGCCTGGTGCCTGAAGTTAAGCTACTGACCCACCTGGTTCCTTTGCAGTCTTACTCTTACTGGCAGTAAGCCTCCATGGTTTCAGGATCTTTCACAATTCTACCCAAGACTGACCCTGGGATCTTTTGCACGCAGAGCATGTGCTCTACCACCGAGCTACAGTCCAGCCAGTCACCCACCACCTTGCCCTATCCTAACGCAATGTCGGAAGGAAAAAAATCTTCTTTTGGAGGGGACGGTATAAAATGTCAAATAGAACAAGCTCAGTGGGTGACCGTGAGCCACTCTTTTCTATAGCGTAACTCAGGTGTGGCTCATATGATAACCACAGGGTTGCTTCTACTGAAATTAGGTTTGAATGTTGTAGCCAATAGAACAAGTCCTGGAGCACACTGGTTACGCAGAGGGAGTGGTGCCAACGGTTCTGGTTTGCAATTGTGGAAGCAGCTCAAATCCAATTCCTAAAACCTAGAATATATATAAGCAACATGAAAGCACCCAAGCATATGCAGAGTGTCTTTCCCTCACTACAGTCGTAGCTTGGAAGTTGAACAGAATCCGTTCCGGAAGTTGGTTCGACTTTCAGAATGTTCGGAAACCGAAGCGCAGCCAATCAGAAGCCTTGTTGGACATTTGGATTCCAAAGAACGTTTGCATCACTCACTTCTGGGTCTGGGGCGTTCGGGAGCCAAAACGCCGGGGTACCAAGGCACGAATGTATTGAGTAACCACACACATACTCCCACCATCTGAACATCAGTGCACACAAGACATTTAGCACAAGCATCTTGTTAGAAACAGGAGCATGGGGTAGGTTGGGTGCAACAAATCAAAGCAGCACATGCCCTGCTCTAGCGCACAAATTTATGCTTAGAAATAGACATCAAATATGCTAGAGGCGGGAGGAAATTCTGCAACTGCCTACTCCATTTAGACAAGGGAGAGTTCCAACAGTAAGAGCTGTATGAACATTTTTTTACGAATGGCCATTTCATGGCCTTCTGGCCAGTAAAAAAAGTGTTCTTGGCAGGAGGGATTCAGACACTGAGGCATCTCTCTACTTGCCAACTGGCGATACGCTTTCATGTATCTGATGAAGTTGGCTCTTATCTAGGAAAGCTTAGGCCAGAAGAAACTTTTAAATGTGCCGAAAAATTGCTGCAACAGACTAAATGGCTGTCCCTCAAGAAAATGAGATGTTAAAAGATTGGTCCAATGCCCTCAGGTTTTCTCAGAATGAACACACATTCATGGAAATATGAAAGTGTGGTGTGATAAGCTTCCTAAATGCGCTTGTTGATCACTAAGGGATCCTGCGCTACCGCAAAGACCTTAAGCAAAGGGGGCTGCGTTCTGTGAGACTTTGATGAGTTGCTCAAACTTACACTGAAGGTTTTTCCAGTATAATTTGTGCAGGCCCTTCCCACACTAGAAATCCACAGAAATTTGTCAATAATTGGAAAGCACACTTGCAACAAACTCTTTATTTTTATGTAGGAAGATCCCTAAACCTCGTCCACAAAAAGAGACTGCAAACCTGCAGCTAAATTCTGCTTAAGTGAGCAAGTCTGAAGCACTCATCCCAGGAACACTTGTTAGTTATTTCATGCTAATTTTTACGAGGAATTCAACAAGTTATTGCTCACCGCTCTGGCAACTAGGACACAAATCCTTGGAATAAAAGAAGAGGTTGGATTTCATTTCCAGTTGCTACACTGAACATTAATGCAGCAGACATACTGTACACAAGGAAGTCTTCTGCAGACACTCAGAAACAAGACTTGCCTTGAAGGCCCTTTAAAAAGTGTGTTATGTGTTGCAAACAACATACGCATGAATGTCCCAGAAGCTTGAGACTGACTTGTACTACCTATGAATCAGACGCTGCCCACAAGCTCACCTCAACCTCAGAGCACCTGCCAGGCTACGATCCATGGTTGATGGACTGTGTTCAGCTCAGAAAGTCATGAGGCAGGAAGGCCTGTTCCAATATGAACCAGAACCACACACACATTTCCCCTAAAATAGCTGCATCTATAGGAAGCGGTTGCCTCCAGGCTGGCTGTGCAGTCAGGAAACAACACTTTGATGAACATGCCAGTTTGTATCGCTGACTGCATTTCCAGCTACGCAGCATTTCCTCTTCTCCACGCCCAAAGTCACACAGTAATTTCTATTTTACTTAAGGCAGAGCTGGTGAGCAGCTGAAATCCGCAGCCTCTCAGATGCATTCCATTAATTATAAGGCACACATAAGCCTCCAAATATTTTATAGTCTCTCCCCCAAAGCGAGGAGGAATCAAAGGGGCATGCATGCTTTAAGTAGCTTGCACAGAATATGTAGAAGAGTAAAGAATGGAAATTGAAATTATCGGTCTCTAACATGTATGGGATTCTTCCTCCCCACCCCCAAGCCTAGCTCAGAAGAAAGGTTTTCTTTAAAACAGAGTCTGATTTTAGCTCCAGCCAGGAAGACAGAGGAAAAAAAAGTAAGACACGCTTTTTTGGTTTCCACTACTAACTCAGTGTACTTTATTTACCTGCTGCCTACAGCTGAACAGCCAACACTGGACAGAGTTCAGTAGCACTGAGGAATGATCAGATCTCCCCTTCACACACCCATCTCCCCAAATTCAGGAATGGCTTTCGTTTCGTGGGTGTCCCCCAAAGGAAAAAAAGGCATTAAGATAAGGTGGACCCAGGTTTGTCAAAAGCCCATCTTTCAGACTCATGCTGGAGCTTCCTGCTTAGTCATCACCTGGTCTCTTTTTGTACACTGGTTCGAGAAGTCAGCAGTGGGGGCTGCAATTCTGAACCTGGCACTGGAAGGCACGCGTCAGATACCCTGTACAAGAAACTGGCATGCTTGCTTTCCATTGAGGATGGGCAACTGAAGAGGATCCCAGGACGAGCCTGGGGAAGTGTGGAGCCGGAGAAGGGTTTGGAGTGGATGAGGAAGGGTATTTTTTTGTTGTTTTTTTTTTTAAAAAGAAATGCTTCTTGCAAGGCATTAGATTTCCTGACAAGGCAAGCTTAAAAAGCACCCATCTTTTAAAAGCCCCTAAGCATCAATAGCTGCATAGTTAGAAGCAGGTGCGTCTTATCCCCCCTTCAACCTCTGTCTAGGAATCCTAAACAGCTATAGAACAGCTGCCTCTTCCCCTTCCTTTAAGAAATTGTTTTAAATGTTATAGAACTATAGAATTTGAACTGGTACACCTAGAACATAAGCTGCCCATATCTGAACTGCTCTCTTTTGTAAAAAATAATAATAATGAAGTAACATGGATCTCCTTGTTTACTGGAAAGACCAATAGAAAAAAAAGTAGTACTGGGGGAATGTTTGACACCATTTTATTAATCTTTAACTGCAGTGGAAAAATATAACCTTTTACAAGTGCCATCCTGTGTAAGCTCAAGTCAGTATATATATATTTATATAAATTTTTCCTTTTTGAAGTGCAGCAAGACTAATACCATATTCAGAATCAAATAAAGAGAACCAATAGGCCAAGAGGTTTCCAAATCGTACTTTTATCTTTTTGCTTTGTTTGAACATTTGAATTTCATCCTCATTTTTTGCAATCCAAAATATTTCCTGAAGGTTTCTTTTTCTCATTTGGACTTTTGTTTCCTTTTTTTTTTTTAACTCTTTGGCACAGTTGTGTGTGGTTCGGGCTACTTTGTTCACGCCAAGAGAGGGGCTGTGTCCCTTTGGGTTTTTGTCGTTGCCAATTTTTTTTTAGCATAGTTGTTTTGTTTTAAAGCCTTGCATCCCATTTGGAGAATTGGATCCTAATCTCTCTACTAATACGTGAGAGTTGTGGGTTTTTTTCTGGACAGCCTCCCCGCCTCCCCCCCCACCCTGCCCCCTTGGTTTCTACATTCACAGTTGAACAAAATTAAGGAAGGAAAGGCGCTTTTTAATGAAACAAGATCGTGAAAAAGTGTCACGACGGGAGCTTTGAACATCCCACCAGCGTTTCTCTAAAGAAGCCCTATTACGGAGCAACTTCTCTTCCCCCCCTCCCCCCCTTAAACTCTTACTCTTCTGCCGCTTCAAGTAGACTGAACTTTGTTAGTTTTATGAAATGCAACTGCTAACCTCTTCAGTATTTCTCTTATTTTTTTTGGGAAAGATTAACTGCAATGACTTAAAAGTTGAGAATGTAGATATCGCCTCATTCACACACACTCACTCTTGAAAGAAAATCCTTCACCCGTCCCGTTTCTCTCGTGCTCTCTCGTGCACTGACAAGTGGCCAAAAACTCCCCTCCCGAAAGGTGAGCTGGGGTTCCCACCGCCTCCTCTTTCCAGCAACGAAAGCCAGACCTTATTATATGAGCACTCGGAATTGACCCTGAAGCTAGCTTTCCTCTCTCACTCTCTCTCTCTCCAGACTAATTCATCTCCCTCTTCACTGGCGACAAGACACAGAAGTTAGTCCTTTGTCTCTTGTCAGAAGAGACCGCATTGAAGTATGGAAACCAATCATTTTCCACTTCCTGGAGGCAAGCGATGACAAGGTTTCGTTGCTACGCAAGTCAGTGATTAGCTCCATTAACAGCGCTGCTGCCGTTTGCCGTGGCTGGATTTTCACCGTGGTGTGTTTTAAGCCTCTCACTCACTCATCCTCTCATTCCCAAACACTCAGCATCCGTGCACACTCCTCACTTCCGGGTTGGGTTTGTTTTCTCAATAGATTGGAGATTATCCAGTGGGGGTCTCAGGTGTCATCCCAATGGTAACAGATCTGTAAGAGAAGGGATATTGTCAGCGGGAAAAGGCCACTCAAATTCTGGAATGTTTTGTAAGCTTCACGCTCAGCTTAAGCTGGTCTTCACCACTGCTTCATGTAAACTGGGAGTGGATGGGGAGGGAGTCAGTAGGAGAATCCTTTGGGAAGAAGGGCAGGACATAAATTTAATAAAAAATTAAGTAGTGGAAGAAAAGCTCTCTTTCAACTTTCCATTTTCATTGATCTTCTCATTGAGAAACCCCTGATAGGGTTCTAATGACTACTAGGGTTTTCAAAACAGTTTGAAAGCTCCCAAGTTCACACATATCGAGGTTTAAACTAAGGACGTGCAGCATATGACATGCTGCACTATAGCACACCCAATTCCACTTCCAATAAGCTATACAATCTACAGCACTGTATGCCCAGGACTGAGAGACTCCATAAAAAGGTAAAGGACCCCTGACAGTTAAGTCCAGTCACGAACGACTCTGGGGTTGCGGCACTCATCTCACTTTACCGGCCGAGGGAGCAGACGTTTGTTCGCAGAGTTTTTCTGGGTCATGTGGCCAGCATGACTAAGCCGCTTCTGGCGAAACCAGAGCAGCGCACAGAAACACCATTTACCTTCTCGCCGGAGTGGTACCTATTTCTCTACTTGCACTTTGACGTGCTTTTGAACTGCTAGGTTGGCAGGAGCAGGGACCGAGCAACGGGAGCTCACCCTGTCACGGGGATTCGAACTGCTGACCTTCTGATCGGCAAGTCCTAGGCTCAGTGGTTTAGACCACAGTGCCACCCACGTCCCATTATTATTTCCCACAATTCATTCTGATGGGCTTCCAGCCTGACAGAATTTTTCAGCAAGTGGTGGAAAAACACCAGATGAAAGAAACTGATCTTTACTGAAGGCTTAAAGTCCTGAGGCCGACATTAGTCCCTGCATCTCTAACAAAAACTATGTAGGTGAAGCTGCTTTGAGGAACAGAAATAGCTTCTTTACCAAGCTTGATTCTTCAGTTTTCTCAGCTCTTTAGTGGCCCAGGTAGCAAGCGTCTTTGTTTTGTTCGTCTTTGATCTCCTTCCTTCAGTTAGCAGTTCGTGTATCATGGGCCTAGCTTCTACCAACTTGAGGACATCTTTCCCAAATGCTGTGCACAAATCCCTACGGGAAACAAACAAGGGTACAAATAGAGATCTCTTTATTAATGTGTAAGCTGAAAGAGGCTCCTCCTAGCCTTGATCTTAAGTTAGCTGCCATTTTTGAGTTTATAACTTTCTGTTCCACAGAGAAAAGAGGAGAGCGCACACATATGGACTGCTATGGACAGGCCCTTGCTACAGTTTCCCAGAACTATGAAATAACCTCCCTGTAGAAGTATGACAATTTAAGCATGGCCAAGCTCAACAGAATATACTTTTGGAGACTTAGGATGTTGCTGCAGATATTGCTGCTTTTCTGCTGGGGTTTCAGTGTTGTTGTTTTTTTAAGAAGTCTTTGCTTATTTATGTTCTTCTACTATTGTTAAGCCAACTCAGGTATAGCTAAGAGTCAGAATATCATTGAAGGACAACGTCACTCTAGCAAGGTACCACAACCACCAGTTTGGCTCAGATGGCTGATGTCTTAAGACTGTCTTTGCAAAATGAGTTCACATTCAGTGAACTGGTCATCCTATTCCACATCAATTGCAAATTTAAAGGTGTGCTTACAAACTACCCACACTTACTGTAAAGTCCCTTAATGCTGCACCATGTAAAACTTAAGCCAACGCTTAAGCCAAAGTTTATTTTGGTGGTGGAGGCTCCATGCTTAAAATACCTCATTTTGCCTTTATGGTAAATGTGATTCACAGGGGGCGTCTGAGGTTCAGTGTGGTACTTCCAAATTCCCCACTTCCCAAAGCACAAATAAGTTGTCGGCATTTACCCTATGAGCCCAGTCGCGCAGGCTACAACCCCATCAGTGTGATCTTCATCTGTGGCAATATGGTCAATGAACGACAAGATGAATTCTACTCTGGGCTGCACCAGCATCACATCCGCTGAAAAGAAAGCAGCATTTAGTTTCATTGGCTGGCTGCACAGCTATTTTCTGCTTGCTGATATTTAAACTTTTATTTAAGCACCCAGATCCACCACAGACAACCTAGGGTCCAAATGAAACCCACAATACTCTCCCCTCCCCAACACACACACACACACACACACACACACACACACACCACCTCACTCGCGACTGCTGGCTCCAAGAACAATATTTCTTTTAAGTGACTACACACACACACACACACACACACACACACCATGTTAAGTGGCCAGCACACACATGGTGAGCATCCAAGTTTGCTGCTATTTCGGTCAACATGGAGTAGCCTTTCTTCTTGAAAACCGACACAGGTGTAATTGTATTGCAGCCACAGAAGGCAGCAGTCAACGGTCCCAGAGCACAGCAAGTAGGAGACACAGGTGAGTGACCCAAGGCAACAGATCTCAGGGTGGGATTGCCTCTTCTGCAGCCCTTCATTGTGTAATATTTAAGACTAACGGCTTCCTAAGAACAATGGAACGTAGCCCTTTTAAGATACAAGGTGATGAGAAACTAGCCCAAAGGTCATCTGCTGACTCTGCCCAACTTTCAGATCTCCTGGCCAGATTTTCAATTCAATAAAACATATTCAACAGCCTACTCACAGATGTGACAATTAACACAATATACTACTACAACTCTGAGAGCCCTTGAGATAAGAACAAGGCAATTTAGAGATTTGGACAGAGTGTCTTCTCACCCACATTACACTTCACAGGAGCCACGTGCAAGTTGGTTAAATTAAAGATGTTGAAATTGTTCGCCCAACTTTAAATACTCACGATGCACATTCTCTTGATCTCCTTTCAGCCCTTGGATGATTCCTGTGTAGGCTTCAAGACAGCCCTCTCGCAGTTCATTCAGGTAATCCACCATGTCATAGTCAGACTAAGGCAAAAAAGCACAGCGGCAATCAGTCTGGGGTGGTTATGACAGTGCAACACATCTGCACAGCAGCCCAGGTTTCCAGGCCTTACCTTATCAACTTGGGCTTGAGAAGCCTGTTGTAGGGTATTCAGTACAACTTCTAAGTACTTCTTAAATTCCCCTCCAATTGCAAGAACAATGTCACCAAACACCGAGAGAATCTGGGGCTTCACAGATCGATGCACATTTTCATTCTGTAAGGACAAGGAGCTATTTTATTCAAGGCATGGATGAAAACCTTGAACAATAATATTAAGTAGGAAAACATTTCGCGTCTCTATTATACTCTATCCTGAAAGTACTGAAAGCTTATTCCAGTTTAACCAAGCAACCTTGTTAAGATTGTTTGTATGTTTACTCAGAAATAAGTTGGGGTTCAATGGGACTAAGACCCCCAGAAAGAGTACATAGGATTGTGATCCTGAGCTGCAGGAGAGGCAGATTTATTTATTTTTAATTTATCAAGATGCGTTAACTTTTGTGAAAAGATAAAAAGCCCCAGGTGTTACACAAGCTTTATTCATGTATCTTGCCCTTGGCCTTTCCAGTTTTGGCAAAGTAGGTACAATATTCCCAGTCACTGTAGAAATATCCACCGCTGGATTAGAGTCTTCTTTTGCAATTGTGACTTTTGACCCTCACAGTATGTAAGCATCGGGAAGGGAGAGGAAGAGTAAAACTCCATGGCACACTGAGATCAACCAAGAAAACTCGTGCAAGACAAAAGCTTCTTGCCTAGAAGAGTCTCTTTTGCCCCAAAACCTAGCCAGCATAGCTACTTAGTGTTTACACCTGTTAGTCTTCCAGCATGTTAGGGATGTCTATTTAGAAGCCTTTTTTCCTCATTTCTAGATCATTTCTGCCAGCCTCCTTGTTCAAACAGCTAACTAGGAGGAGGCACTCACCCCCAAGTTTTCTAAAAGCAGCTGCATAACTTCGTCACAAAAAGGCAGGATGTTGGACTGCAGAGCCCGGCACAAATCACCCACAAGGCCCACTGCAGCCAAACAGACCTGTGGAGAGAAGATAAAGGCATTACACCCACCCAATCCGTGAGTCACTTTCACCCCCCTCTAGTGCTGATCATTATACCCGTGCCCTATTAAAAAGGCTAAATAAAGCCAGCAAGGCAGGCAACGGCTCAAGTGTGACGCGCCTGGAAGAGTCATAGCTTTTGCTAACTGTTTTATGCAGAGTTACAAGGAGCGGGAAGGAGGCAAGCTGGTTTGCTGGCTGGAAAGAAGCAATACTTGGGAATCAGTTTGTAGTGCCAAATACTTGCTAGGAGCAATGCCCTTCCCTGAACTCTCAACACCAAACTGAATTACTAGTGAGCTACATCCATCTATCAAATAAACCCTCTAATCAAATCAGTTTCCAATTCACCATATCCCACCCCTTTTCCCTAGCCTAGCAAGTATTTCCAAGACTTTGGAACTCGATGCCCTACACAGTGCTCTACGAATCCAGCAACTTCTAAGCAGGTATCTCTGTTTGCCTATGCTGAATTTTAAACCATATTTGTATCAATTTATGCTTAAGCTTTCAATCTGGACATGCAGCACTATGGGGGCTCTCAGGAATGCACCTCCTATCCAGTAGCTGTGGATGGTGTAGGGTGATCTGCAATATCAGGTTTCCTTCCCGTGCTCATTCTTTAAATATGGTCCCTGAAAACTATCCAAAGTTTTCCTGGCATATTCCAATTTAGTTTTAATTTAGAGTATTATCATGGAAATGTAGGATTCAGACAAGCTGATGATTATGATGATCTCTGTGTGGCTTTATATTATTGTTACAGATCTAAATAGGGGGGTCTTTTCATCTTCCCTAGTAACACAGAGGTTGTTGAACTACAGCTCCCATCAGCCCTCACCAGTACCCATTCTGGCTAGGGAATACAGGGCCTTGTCATCTAGCCCTGTCTGGAGGGCCACAGGATATCCACCTGCTGTGGCACTATAATCAAGTGTCTTTGCCTGCCCACCACACTACCAATAATTCTGCACCTTTGCTAACCCACGGTTTGATGTCAAAGTAAGTGTGCTACTATGGCATGCAATTTTTGACTTGGACTAATAAGCGAATATCATGTAGCAGGACTGTGCTCCTGATGAGAAGCTGTTGCTTTCTATGGAGGTTGATTCCTCTTCTGAGCTTTAGCACTATTTAAAATGCACAGAAGCACATAGAATCTTTTCACCAGATTATACCCTGGGGCCCTCTAGAGCATTGGTGAGGAGCTGCACATAATTGACAGTAGGATTTCAAGGCAACTGGAATCAGCAAGGAAGAGCAATTGGGAAAGAGACAAAGTGCCTTTCAGGTTTCTATAGCCTCAGGATTATATTGTTAAAACAAGCAACCTGTTCAGGTAACATCTGTTTATTGTTCTGATCAGTAACTGTTTGTTCACCTCTTCCATGCAACTGAAATTACTGCCTGAACTTCTTGCTGATCTAAACAATGCTACCTAGATGCTACTGAGTAAAACATCTCAGCTCCACACATTTCATTCCCTCTTGCTCTATGAAACTAACTCCCCACCATACTCTTATTGGAGCAAGCAGGTTTTCTGAAGCCTAATTGTGACATGGGGTACAGGGGAGACTGAGAGGCAAATAAGTTTCCAAATGAGAAAACATCGGACCTTTGGGCTGGTTGCTCCCCACCCCCTTTCCTAGGGCAGCTTATGTGTTCCAAATCTCACACCACGCAGGCCAACTAAACCCAAGAAAACCAAAACGTTCTGTGAGTGAACAGAGCCTTACCTGGTATTCAGCGTAGTTCTTCAACCCAATGCTCAGGAAAGGTTTGAAGGCATCCATGTACTTGAGAAATTCTCCTCCCAAAACTATAGAGAAGGTGGCGGAGACAAGAAACAGTTAGGCATCTAAAATTAAGGCCCTGAAGACCACAATCTCCACGTTTGCCCTCTCCATGTTGCTAGACTACAGCTCCCATCATCCCTGACCATTGGCCATGTTTGCTGGGAATGATGAGAACCAAATCCAACAGCATCTGTGAGCCACAGGCTCCCAACCTCTGCTATACTGAATCCACATGTCAATAACACATTGTTGTTAATGTTACAGAGAATTGAGGCTACTTTGATATTGCATCTAGACTTATCTAGATGGCATATCTACTTCTACAGTAGCTAGAATCTGCGGGTTTAAAAAGCGCCCCATAAGACCTCCCCTCCACCCAGTCCTTCTCCTCTCTTCTGACAAGAGAACCAAGGATGATTACAAGGTCACACCAAGGCTTGCTGCAGATGGAAAGCACACTGCCCAATCCTAAGATGGTGAGGAAACTGGGAGTCAGCGCGTCACAGGCTTGGGTGCTTCTCTGCCTGGGCACATGGTCATTCCACCATCCCTTTGCATCTCAGAAACAACTGTGCTGAGCATTACATCCAAAACACAGTTGGAAACTGCTCTGGTGCCAGCTGTGTGAACACAAGTGTCAATGGAGACTTCAAGACATAACTAGTTTCCAAACAAAAAGGAGGGCATGGAAAAAGAGGCCCTTGCTAGTCCAAAGGCTGTGTTCGTGCCCCAAGCTAAGTGAGATTTGAACCCTGGTGTTTTATACCCAGAACCCACATCTAATCCACCTAGGTTTCTTATTTATGCGTACACTATTTCTTGTTCTTTTTCAGCCATCTCCAAAAGACAAATGAATAGCCATAGCAACAATGCTCTTACTTTTTAAAAAATGTGGCATGAAAGGCACACAAAAAGACGATCAACTGTTGCAGTCTAAACTTTAGGATGAATCATTTCTCATCTACTATGTGGTTATTAGAAGCATCAGAAGGAAGAGGAGGAATGGTGGTGAGGGCTCACTGTGATCCACTCAATACTTTTATTTTTCCATGGAAATTTTTCTACCTAGTTAATGCAGGTACTGGAGAATGGCAGGTTGTGGGGCTGGATGCCAAGATGCCATGGACCACATCCTGTCTACAGGCCAGAGGTTTCTCACTTTTGATATATAGGCATTGGGGGGGGGGGGAGTCCAGAAAACTAACATAACTGGATCTATTCTTCAGTATGCAACAAAGCAAGCAACAGAAAGCTACTCAATGATAGAATAAAAGTTGGGCATTACAGATACCAACCTCCTCTGAAACAAATTCCTTATTCATCTCAAACTAGTTAAAAAGCCATTACTTCACTTTGACAGTGTGCATCAAAATGTTATCCTGCTCTTCAGGTTATCAGAACCACTGGAAAAAGCTTTCTGAACAGGTAACTGTCTAATAAAACTCTCCACACCTCAAACAGTGATAGGGCAATTGTATGCATGTCTGCTCAGAAGCCAATCTCACAGTATTTAATTGAACTTACTCCCAGATGGCTGTGTACAGCATTGCAGCTTTAGCTACATTTTCCATAGGAGCATCTCTTATAAGCATTGTTAGTATAGGGCAAGGAGCTTTATGAAATACACATTATGTATTATATTGAACGGCGGGTCTTGTTTTTCTTTAGTCATAACTGCTATGTGCAATTTTGTTGTTAGCCATGTGAATAGAAAAACAAAACAGAAGTCAAGATAGAGGTCTGCCTCTCTCCGTAAGGAATATGTGAAGCCATAAAAGGACACACACAAAAAAACGCTGATGAAAACTTAGCAGCATGTGGAAGGTGATAATCTTGTGTTTGACCTTGTTTCTAGAAATCCAAGGCACCTCCAAAGCTCAGAATGGCTGCAAATGAGCTACACAGGCTTCCTCAGGTACAGAAGAAAGGTGGAAGGCTCATACCTGCGATGGAAGTGGAGTTGAGGTCCTCCAAAGTAGCAAAAACTCACTTTGCTTCCAAACAGCTCTGAAGTCTAGCATGGTCAGAGATGAGACCCTGCAGCCCTCACCTCTGCAGAAGGGAAGCATTGGCAGCAGCCACAAACTCTGGCTGGCTGCCAAGTGAGGCCCTAAAACTAAGTCCTATTATGCAATTAAAGGTAAAGGTACCCCTGCCCGTACGGGCCAGTCTTGACAGACTCTAGGGTTGTGCGCCCATCTCACTCAAGAGGCCGGGGGCCAGCGCTGTCCGGAGACACTTCCGGGTCACGTGGCCAGCGTGACAAGCTGCATCTGGCGAGCCAGAGCCGCACACGGAAACGTCGTTTACCTTCCCGCTGGTAAGCGGTCCCTATTTATCTACTTGCACCCGGGGGTGCTTTCGAACTGCTAGGTTGGCAGGCGCTGGGACCGAACAACGGGAGCGCACCCCGCCGCGGGGATTCGAACTGCCGACCTTTCGATCGGCAAGCCCTAGGCGCTGAGGCTTTTACCCACAGCGCCACCCGCGTCCCTTATGCCAGACATGAGATTATGCAATTACTATATACTAAAGCAGCAGGCAAACTTGACTACGCCACTCCAGAAGTCACTAAAAGGTGAATGTTTTGCTTAATCGCTTCCTGAAAAGATCCATTTTACCCCCTCCCTACAAGTACTATTCTACCTTAACAGAGATCCCACGCTCCACACCCATCCTTTCATACTGTCCTCATTCTCATCAGAAGTTTACTTTTTCCAAGCAAACACTTCCTTCTCTTGGTAAAGGATGGTATAGGCAGGAAAGAAGTTCTACAACACCAGGCTATTGACTACTACGGCTTGGTGGTCCAGGCAGCTATCCAACCAATTAAAGTACCACTGATTCCTGGTACAACCTCCAGCAGTTCTTTCCATGGCCATGGCTCCCCCATCCTCCACTTTCCTACCCCAAATATAGCGAGAAATGCCAGACGTGAGATTGGTTTTTGGAGCATTACCTCAGCATTCTGAAAGCTTCATGGCCATTGAACATGCACCTGCAGACCGTGGTTTATATACTGAAGAATCATTCCCTCCAAAGACAACCCTGAACAGAATAAAGCACTGACCTTCTACCAAGGTGCTGACAGCCATGAGGGCATCTTCTTGGACACCTCCTGACCCTGCTGTGCTTTGGAACATCCTCAAGAGAGATGCCATCACCACATCTGAGATCTGCAAAGCATCTTGGTGCTGCACTTTACGAAGGACGTTCTGGGATTTCGGTGAGAAAAAGAGAACTTAAGACAGAGGCTCTCAGATCAGATTTTCTCCCCAGATGTCAGCCCCCCCTCCAATTCTATATACACCCCCACACCCAGAGGTGAACAGCCATGAACTCTGCAGATTGAGTTTATCTATGTGTAAAAAGATATATTAAAAAATTTAAATTCAATTTATATACCACTCTCTATCTGAAGATTTCAAGGCAGTGTTCAGCATTATAAACATATTTTACATAGCATAACAATAAAACACAATAAAACAATCGCAGAAAAATTCATAACAACAGTCCCCCCCATCCCATTTAAAAGGCCGTAGATTGTTTAATGGATGAAGGCCTGCGTTAAGTGGGATGTTTTTGCTTGGCACCTAAAGACATGCAATGATGGAACCAGGTGAGCCACTCTGGGGAGAGCATTCCACAAATGGGGAGCCACCACAGAAAATGCACGTAATGAAGAGGTTCCAGGATCCGGAGTTTTCAAATTGGTACTTTACTGTTCCTTCACTGCAGACGCTTTCTCTGGGCAATTCATTTTAGTCCAGGAGTAGGTCCTGGCTGGCTTATATCTGACCTTAAAATACAACTCTGCAGCAGAAAGAATGATGGGAAATCCGCTAGCTTTAATAGGTTGCCCCTATTGTGGTGCCCTCTAGATGTTGCTGGACTCCAATTCCCATCAACCCCAGCAATCTAGCCAATGGTGAGGATGATGGAAAGTTGTAGTCCATAAACATCTGTAGGGCACCATGTCAGCTACCTCAGTGCCCTCCGGTATTAATCTTCTACTGCCTCACCACCTTTCCTTAAGACACCCTTTCAATTAAGTGATGAGCTGATATTTGGACAAGGGGCACCCCCCAAAAAAAGAAACATCCTGTGTTCCATACCCCCCCTGTTAAGATATTTCTAGGCAGCCTTCTTATTCACAACTTCAAAAGAAAAGAAAATATCTCACGTTTGAGTTACAGAAGTATTCCTGGAGACACTTGTGAAAAATCCCAACTTGTATCTGTTTTCCCTTGATCTCTCCTCACTAGCCCTCACGCTAAGTACTTTTGTATGTCCTCACGCTGCATATAAATTTAAGAACAAGTTTTTACCTGTAAAGTGGCACACAGCAAAGACTGCAGATCATTGAACTGGATTCTATCAGACGTGCTCTGGATATGGGACTGAAAAGAAGACATATATCCAGATGTCATAATTAGGAATAGCACAGTGCATCAATAATTCTATAACCAGAACAAACTCTGGTCTCTTATGATTATGTTAGGTGAAAGCCTATGTTTACATGGCTATACTGTGGTTAGAGGGAGATAAACACATTTAAATCAGGGCAAAATAACTTGAATCAACCAATCGATCATTTTATTTGCATGCTGCCTTTCCAAAGTTAAAAGCATTCTCAAGACAGCTTACAAAATATGCACACTTGGAAATCCCACTACAGGCAGCAAGTGGTTCTTATATTCCAGTCTTTGTACATACTAAGCCCCCTCCCCCAAAACTGATAGGTGAACTTTGCAGGAAATGATAGAAAGCATGTAAGAAGACACAAAGAACTACCTCCGCTATCACTGCAAAGTTATATTACTACTCCATTCGGCACTACTCATCTGTTGGGGCACACATCAACACTTTTTTGCCATCCAGCTAACCTCCATTTGGAGCACTTGCTGTAGCCGTTCCATAATGACTAAAGTTGTCTTCTGAACAGCAGGGTAACAGTCCTTGGCACTGTTTTTCACTATTTCCATCAGAGCTTCATAAGCAGCACTCCTTAGGTTATTCTGGTGTCCATCAGGCCTGAAGTAGAAAGAAAAAGATTGCTTTTAACCACCTAGAGAACACAATTCAAGTTAAATGCTAACCATCATGGCATGATTTAACTTTTGTCCCCCTCTCTACCGGCATAACTGAAATGTGAATAGCAACACCATTAAGGGCAGATCAAATTGAAAGCAATAGGAAGAGCCAAGCAGGCAATGGATGTGGTTAACTGGGCAGTCTGGCCATGGTCAATCTTTCCTTTGCCATAAGGGTCTTTTAGGAAAAAGGGGCTCCTCCAGTTGGCACAGGTACCACTGCCTGGCAGGGGTGGCCAGAGTGCTTTTATCCTCACTTCTACAATCCCATGACAACAGAGCTCTTTCAGAAAGTCTGCTCCACTTACCTCTGGGGAGGAGTTGCGGTGGACTGCGTGGCCACCCCCTCTCCTCCGGGGGACGAAGTCCCGTGTTGCCCAGGGGATCCCGGCCACATCATCACCAGCCAGCCAGCCAATCCGGTGGCTGGGGGCGGGGCATGGCCAGGAACATTTAAGCAGTCAACTCAGCAAATTATTTTTTGAAGTATAAAGCATGATCATAGCTCAATCCAGAAATAGGCTGAAAGCCCATAAAGTACTTTCAGGTTGCAGGGTATGTTGAGAATGGCAGTCCAAAAACATATGGGGGGCACAAAGTTGGCAAAAGCTGCTGTACATTGCATAAATGGGCAAGACAAGGTATTTTATAAGACCATATTAAGGGGCAGATATGCACAAGATCTCAAGTTGGCATACAATGAAAGGTTGCCAAGTCTGAGACAGCACACAGCCAGCTAAACAAATGCTTTGACTTGCTTTAGTTTATATGATTTTGCGATCCAATTTTGCTCTAGTACTTAAGAGAAGTTAGCTACCTTTCCTCTCTGCCTGAAGTAAAGTTCCCTTTTGGAACTGTGACATTATAAAACTCAAGCTTCAAGGCGCCTATGCCTAGGGCTGCCCACACCCTATGCTAAGAAAACCACAGCATTCTGTACCAGGATATCCCACTTTCTATGATGAGAGAAAAGGAATTTTGCAACCTGCACAATCAATGCATGTTAAGCAAACTTGCATGATTTCATATGATTCTGCACATTTTATTGTTTTACAGAAAACCCTGCTGCTTCTGCTAGTCATATGTAAGGGCAAAGAGCCTGAGAGGGATGCCGCAGAAACTTATTCAGTCACCCTGACTTCTGAAATTCTGAATACACTGTGCACACGGGCTTTGTGCATAACTTTGCAACAATGTGCACTTTATGTATATGCACGTGTGTGTGTATGAATGCCAACTTCTTTTTAGGAAACTGCATTCTCTGCTTTTCCTGCACTCATGTGGATGCATATGGTTCAACCTCTATTGAAGTTTACTGATATTTTGCCTTAAACAGGTTTTACTAGGCCTACCTTCTCAACAGAAATATATAAGGAGTTTGAAGCTGTGGGTTAAACCGCAGAGCCTAGGACTTGCCGATCAGAAGGTCGGCGGTTCAAATCCCCACCACGGAGTGAGCTCCCGTTGCTTAGTCCCTGCTCCTGCCAACCTAGCAGTTCGAAAGCACGTCAAAGTGCAAGTAGATAAATAGGTACCGCTCTGGCGGGAAGGTAAACGGCATTTCCGTGCGCTGCTCTGGTTCGCCAGAAGCGGCTTAGTCATGCTGGCCACGTGACCCAGAAGCTGTACGCCGGCTCCCTCAGCCAATAAAGCGAGATGAGCGCCGCAACCCCAGAGACGGCCACGACTGGACCTAATGGTCAGGGGTCCCTTTACCTTTTTACAGAAGGGCAACGGCTTACAGCCTACAGGTTTCATTACCTGTCAGTGGTCTCTAATAGTTTCTGAACTATTAGTTCAAATGATGAGGATAAGCAGTACGTTGCAGGCTCCTCCTGATCATCAGCCACGTCAGCAGCTTCATAAGCAGCTTCTGCCAAACTAGAGAAAGCCTGAAAGACAGCAGATGTCAACAGCTTAGAAGGAGCACACTGTTTCAGGAAAGCATGTTCCGCTAGCAGAAAATCGTTTTCATTTGAATCTGAATCCATGCACCTCTCCTTTGCTTCCCTTATCCCCATTATATAAAATCAAATTAAAACAGTACTGTCACCACAACTTAGAATCAGCACAAGTTCTAAGTGGTTTCCTGCCCCACCGGCTGAACCAGGTGTGCATTGTACAAAACCTAAACACAACGTCACTTCCCAATATTGCACCAATAAAAGCAACACAACCCCACCACTTTGACTCCGCACAGCTGCTGTTTCCCAAATACTAGTCGTTTTCTTCTGATGAAGCCTCACCACAGAAAAAGGATCTGTCTTACCCAGCATACATTGGAGGCCACTCTAGGCTCTGCACCCAAGCCTTCAATTAGACACTGCAACAGTGGAGCGAGGTAAATATCGTTTATGGCTGCTTCCGGGAGCAGCTCGCAGATCCGACCCACAGTCCATGCAGTTGTATCTCTTACTACTACACTGGGGTCCTTCATTAATTCTATTAGGGTAGGCATAGCCTGGAAGAGAAATTGATAATTAAGAAGTCAATACTCTTTATTTGATATTTATATAACGCTTTTTAGATAGTTGGCGAAGGGACATTCTTTCTGATCTTGCAGGGGTAGGGGAACAAGCTGTTCTTCTCTGGCCAATAGCTCATCTTGCCATGGTATTCTTTTTGGGGAGGGATATAAAATTTCCCTGTGGCTCTTGTCCCTCTGGCTAGGGACACACCAGTGTACTATTCCCTCATTTCTACAGTCTCAGAGCAACAAATTTTACCACCTTTTCTACCAAAAATAAAGGAAGTCCATACAGTATTTCCTACTGTCAGACATGACTCATGAGCTACACAGAAATGCACACAATGTTTAGCTTATTCATGTTCCTCAGGGCCTTTGACTTTTGTAGAAAAAGGCACATCTGGTAATTAAAGGGAATCTGAAGCAAATTGTCTTGCTGTTTGTTGATGTCTTGTTTGTTGTTTGTCTCATATACAAGAGCCAAGGTCTATTGAACTGCAATGCTGATTCTTTTTTATTATGCCACCTGTGACAAATGTGTTTGGTTTATATTGCTATGATTTGGTCTATTATGGGTTATTTCAGAATGCATTTGTATGATTATTGTTTCATTGCAATATTTTTTTTAAAAAAAACCACATTTTTACAGGTGACCAAGGACCACATATGGCCCCTATGTATATCCTACTTTACAGAGTGCAGTGAGATGTTTTCTAGTCAAATCTAAACAACTGGACAAATGGACAAGCCAATGCCAATACTATGTGGCTCCAAAGTTCAAGCCCCCCCCCCTACTGCAACATCTTACCTGAATAACAAGGGGTTTGAGCTGGTTGGGCTCTGGTCCTTCCAAAATGCACCCAAATGCCATGACTGCAGCATCTCTATATCGCCAGTCTGGGTTTTTTATGTGTTCTTTGATGAAGGGCAGAACATGAGGAACAATGTCATCTTCACAACAAGTGGCCAGGAGCATGAGGCAGACCCCGGCAGCTTTGCAGGGGTTCCAGTCATCATCATCGTCATTCTCATCCTAAAGTGAAAGGGACAACACCCAAATCAATCTCTGTTGGACTACATAAGCAAGGCACGACATTTTTGAAACGAGTAGGTAGAACTGAGAATCCAGGCCAAAGCAAACTACAGTCGTACCTTGGCTCCCAAACGTCTTGGTATTCGGACGTTTTGGCTCCTGAACGCCACAAACCCTAAAGTGAGTGCTCTGGTTTCCAAACGTTCTTTGAAACCCAAATGTCTGATGGGGCTTCTGCGGCTCCTGATTGGATGCAGGAGCTTCCTGCAGCCAATCAGAAGCCGTGCTTGGGTTTCCGAACATTTGGAAGTCAAACAGACACCTGGAACGGATTCTGTTCGACTTCCAAGGTACGGCTGTATATTGAGTCAATTTCACAAAGCAAAAAAAATGTTGGTTACCACACACATGAAGCAATGTTGACTGCTTTTCCAGTAGAAACTGGAAAGCTACTTTATAAACAGAGCACTCTTGTGGTAACTGCTCTATACAGTACAAGTAATATTTTTAATACTATGAAGAAGCTTAATTTGAACCGAAAAGACCCATTGCCTATACACAATCCTCCTGAATCTCCCATTTTGTAGTTTTTAATTAAAAACTCAGATGTAGCAGCTTAATATGAAAGAGTAGCATATACAGTGGTGCCCCGCAAGACGAATGCCTCGCTAGACGAATGCCTCGCTAGACGAAAGGGTTTTCCGTTTTTTTAGTCGTTCCGCAAGATGAATTTCCCTATGGGCTTGCTTCGCAAGACAAAACGTCTTGCATGTTTGTTTCCTTTTTCTTAAAGCCGCTAAGGCGTTAATAGCCGCTAAGGCGTTCATAGCCGCTAAGCCGCTAATAGCCGTGCTTCGCAAGACGAAAAAACCGCAAGACGAAGAGACTCGCGGAAGGGATTAATTTCGTCTTGCGAGGCACCACTGTACTAAGGGACAGCTTCAGGTCAACAAAACTGAAGTATTGCTTATGTGTTTGCGAGAAATAAAACTTTCTGAGAAGCGGAAGACACCTCCTGGTCCAGCCCTGAGCAGAGTGTTTATTTAAAGAGCCTGCCTCCTATTGGATGGAGTGGAGAGCACTCAAAGAGTTCTGAGCCTCTATATGGCAACAAGTAGAGGGGGTGGTACATTGCTGATGAGTAGAGTGAATGCAATCTCACCACAGACCAAAGACTGCCATGGGTATTTCAGAGACCTTGTACAATAGCAAGTCATAGGAAAAGACAGTCCACTGTAGAATGGGGAACATTATTTTGTTAAGACCACACTATTCTTTTCAGGGGAGCAGGATATATTCCAACGCTGTTCCTTCAAACTTACAAGAACTGCTGCCACAGGCCCTTAACCACACTAACAGTGCACAGTGACGCAGGCATACCCATCACTTACCTGTTTGGTCAGTGTCTGCGTGAGAATTGGGACAAGGTACTGAAGTGCACCCTTGGCGTAGAATTTGCTGGTATGCTCCGGTGGTTTTCCTTGCTCTGCTGCCTAAAAACAAAATCCACATTTCCATTAGTTTCAATCATCCATCTGAAATTGGCTTGCTTAATTGAAACTTTAAATACCACCTGGGCTCTCTGAAGATCACCTAAGCCCAGTTCACAGATCATATTAAACCATTGTTTAAAACTAAGAAAACCTGCTACACATCCCCCTCACAGACAAAACAAGCCAGAGTCTGGGTTGTCATGTTGTCTGGACATGGGCTTATCGTTTTTGCTGAACAGGTGGTAAGTCAAAACCAAATCTTGGTTGCTGCTTGTAGTTTGGAAGGAAATGTATGATCTGGTCATGCCCTATAAGTGAGCCTATTCTGGCCAGAAGTCATTGTCCGTGTTACCGTGATCCTAGGAAAATCACTAAAAATCTCAAGATGTTCACACTACATTCATTTATATATGACCCCTGGGCACTTTGGCGGAGCGAACATAAGCCCCCCTTGCCGGCCACTTCCCGGTTGCTGCAATGCGCCATCACGTGTCAATTGGACACTTGTAGAAGTTATAACACTGCACTACAAATGGTTATCTTTATTTTTGGGTCCAGCAATATCCTCTTAAGCAGGAGATAAGCCGTGTCTCCTTCAAAGCTAATAGCACCTCCTGCTCTTAGGAAAGTTCGGTCTCAGCATTATAGGTCGTCGCATCACTTTAGTCAGAGTGGTGCATGGTGTCTCATCATGGACCGAAGGCTGCTACAGAAAGTTAGAACTGTCACCCCCTGATCACTCACCTCTGATGCCTCAATAGCAAGGTCCATTTCTTCATCACAGACATTTGACCAGAACTCAATTCCTTGTAGAGCTACCTCATCAATGTCACTTTTCATAGCTTCAATTGTGATCTTTGGAGAGGGAGAGAGAGAGAAGGCATTTGAGATCATTGTTGGTGCTCTACTAAAGCAACTCACCTACAGTAAGTACCTACACTTCCGTTCTCAATTCCCAGGCTTGAATACTCACAGCAAAAAGTGCAGGACCCATATACGTCTCCATGTACTGATAATAGAGGGACATAATCTTCACCAAGTTCTGTAAGGCAGCTACTCGCACCTAAAGGCAAATAAAAAGACAGGACCCATTACCTCCATGGATGCTTTGTGGAAGCAAAAAAAGGTTATTGTTGCACCAGTTAAAGCAGTGGAACATGGATCCCAAAAAAATCTGCCGTTAATACTGCATTGGTTGACCAAGCAGCAATTCATGGTCTGCTTCCCAATTCTAAATGGGGGGGGGGGGGGAACTACTGGGAGACTGGAACAAAAGGAGGAATGTAAAGCATTTTGCACATTGTACCAGAGAAATAGCCTTCCTATGGTATTTTTAATAAGTGTCATAGTAATGAAAGATGTGAGCCTTCCTAGCTATGAAAAATAACCATTGAAGTCGACCATAGCATCACTGCAGTGCATTAAAAGCAGCAATGCCACAAGCTTTGCCATTTTGCCAGGGTTCTTCTCACAGCATTCTGAAAAGGCTTGGGAGAAAGGCAACCTGCCTTACTCTAAAGCACCCATTCTTATGGAATGCCTACACAACCAAGCTCTTTAAATGCTCGTTTTCTATCATTTTTCAAGACACGATTACTTTGTCACAACCCAGGACGATTTCCCACAAGACTGCTTTGTCACAACACCAGGGAAGAACATTGCCGCAGGGCATCGCTTCAAAATGCCCGTGTGAATCATACTCGGTTATGGACAAATAAGTACAATCATTTGCCAAGCAACAATTTAACGCGTTGAGGATTTGATGCATTGAATCTCTTGGTAAGCTAGTGATTCTGCCAAGTGGCAAGGAGAAATTGATGACTCCCAGTTTCCTCCTCCAGACTTCCAACCAGCTGCAGAATTCACCATTTGGCAGGAAGGATGCTACCATGTTGATAACCTATGTGTGCAACCTGCTGGAAGCTGCCTTAAAGATGACTTGATCATGTAAACAATTAACAACACTAGCAGGATTGGCTTAATAAGACTTGTAATGATGAAAATTCTACCTTTTTACATATTCTTTAAAAAATTGTAATCAGAAATGATGAAACATAATCAGGAAGAAGTACAAAATAAAATAAAATGACAAAATAAAAATTAAAGTAACCATGAGAAGTGAGGGGCAGAAGTCGACTAGCTCATATGAGCAAAAATAATGTGAAAATGAAGATGTTTAAATATTGTAAACTGAAAACTTAATAAATATTATAGATATGTATAAAGATGACTTGATCAAGTATAGCTTATTTTGTTCCTATGGTGAATTATCAGCTGTATTCAGCTTATATTTCATAATAATGCTGCAGACAAAGCACCAAAAAGCTTTCACCAAAGGCAAGGAGTCTTGTGCTAGTGCTCAATGCAGCACATCCCCTCCAGTGGCCTCTTGGAACCAGCAGGGTTGCAGCCTGCATAATTATGGGGCCACATGACCTCGGTATCCGCAGTCTGTTAGGACAATCATCATAACTGAAGTTACGAGAATAGACAAAGGTTCACAATCTGACCCATTCCCAGTAGACAGCCAATCGTGGTAATGAGGCAGCCACATATACTCAGGAGTGATCCAACTACAAAACCCAACACCGCAATTCACAAGAGGTATGAACCAATGACTTATTAGCTGCCAGAGCTGAAAATGGAAGCATGATCTGGATTACCTGCTACTGCCAAAAAAGGAGCACTGCTATTCCACCTCTTACAAGCTTCTAAGCAGCAACTGGCTGTCACAGCTGGAAACAGAATGCTGGGCTAGACAGACCTTTGATAGCAACTGGCAAGCATCACCTCTGCAGGTGTAGATCATGTTTGCTTGCAACTGAAACAAGGCTCTGCAGCCCTAGTATTATACATAACTCATTTGTGTTCCTCTCCCCAATGTTCAATTATGTTGCTAAATCGTATTGCTTCTTGCTGATGAATGGCAAAAATGTCACCTCTTGAAGTCCCCTCGGCTAAAACTGTGGTCCATGCTCTGGCCATCTCCTGCCTTTACTATATAGCACATTCCTTTTCTCTGACCTGCCTGCATCAACCCTCCCACCTCTACCCAAAACGCCACTGCTGATATCATTCGTTTCTCCCATTGCTCAGACCACATCAAGCCCCTCCTCCAATCTCTCCAAGCCTTTCAACCCGCATCTCCAACTGCAACCTATCTTAAGGGTGCACAATGGGATTTGCTCACATTAATACTTTGCCTACCCTGATGTCCTTTCCCCATTCTTTGGTTGTCTGCGCCAATGTCAATTTAGATTGCAAGTTCCTTGGGGACAGATAAATGCCTTTTGTTTTGTGTACACAACTCTAAAGCACCACATATATTGATTATCTTGAATAAAGGACAATTAAAAACAGGATTATTTAAAGACATTTCTCATGCTCATTTTGGAGAAAGAAGTATGCTCTGACTAGTTCCATATACCAGGACCAGTGCTAGAAACTGAGATATGAAAGGTAGGAACTAAATGGCACCTTAAACCTAGGTTATGGGCGCAACAACAGAGTGTCTAGGCACGCTTTTTTTATAACAAGAATACAAAGTTGGAAATGAATGAATGGCAGCTAAAATATTATGTTCATTTTTCACATGATCTAGTCCTACCCCTGCCCGCCCCCCTAATATTCTTAAGAGGGTCTCTTCTCCAGTCTTCAGAGAGTAGATGGAAGTGGGGAGGCAGAAAAAGGTCCTCCTGTCCTTCCACTCCGCAGTTTTAATCTGAAATCTTAGGCGTGGTACTGCGCCCATACCTCAGAAACTGCTCACGCTAATGAAATTCCCTGTCACAAAATACACCTAGAACAATGGGAGTTTTGAGCACTGACCAGAACTACTATCAGTTACTATTGACAACAGTTTAGGACTTAACTTACCCTTGTATCCGGACACTGTGTTGCTTCACAGACTACTTGCATAATAAAGTGCCTTTCAGACTGGAAATAGGGAGAGAGAAGAGAGAAACACAGATGATTAGGACTGAAGTGTCAAAGCTTCCTGGCAATAAAGTATTTTGTTTCCAAAATAAAACAGTGTACTAAAACACTGACAATTTCAGTTTTTCTTGCCAACTGTGGTTCTCAATATACAGGCAACCCACCAGTGAAGCATGGCCAGAAAAGGCTCAAACTCTTGTGTTGTTTGGGGCATAAATTAGTGCCTCCTCCTACTGACAGCTTTGACAAACAGGTTAGTCACTATTGTCACCTATAAGCAATCTGCTTTTACAAAAAGAAAGCTGAGGGTATTGTGATCAAATATATTTTGACTTGTGTTCATTTAAATCCAGGACCAGATTAAAAAAACTGCAGGATATAAAGCAAATCAGGGTTTCATCACTCTGCTTCCCAAGTGAAAGGGTAGGCTCCAACATCTGGTCGCTCTGGTTTCTTTTCCCAGTAATTACTTGAGGTTTTTTTTAATATAATAGGCTAGAAATAAGTTTTTTTAACTAAGACTTGTTAAAAACAGGACTTCTCATTTTCACAAAATAGAAAAGGGTTAGACTACTAAGTACCAACTGACTCCGCAAGATTTTAAAAACCCCAATTGTCTTCCCAGAACCCTGCAGTTATTTCTATTTTTTAAGCGGCTAATTAAGTAGTTTAATTCTTAATCTTTACATTTTCTGGTAAAGTTAGATACCAAAAGGTAAGGAAGATTACTTCAGCAATTATTCCTCGGGTGTAGAAAACTGAAATAAATGATTTGCACCCATTCGGAGAGGTTCTCTCCTTCTTTACGAAAGCCTCTACATTGAAGAGGCAAGGATTACAGATCTGCATTTAGGCTACCTGAGAGCTTCCTTCCATGCCTCAGCCAATTAAAAGAAGAAGAAAAAACCCTAAAACCTGGCCCCTGCAATCACCATTCCAGAGACGGCTTTAATGGTTTACAAAGGCTCAGGGAGGGTGACATTGCCTATACTGACTGATAAAAGGACTACTTTTCTAAAAATGCTAAAACATAGCTCTTGCCTGAAATACACTGGCAATGCCTGGGAAATAGTTACGCAGCAAATTCAGACCAAGGAATTCATCCACAGGCAGTATCACACCCCAAGATGGAGAAGAACACACAAACTAGGCTTCAGAGCACAGACTGCTTAGGAAGCAAATTGCAGGCCCTGCATACCCAAGAGACTGCTTTGCTCCCTATGTACTGAAGTGATCTCCATCAAGGGCATGGAAGGAGGTGCTAGCTTACAAGCTGCAAACTCTTTTACAGAGTTCCTAGAGTGCCTCCGGTAGCATATCCGTTAAAATTCACAGGATTATTTGGGAGTTACAATTTTAGTTGATTTAGTATTCACTCTTCACCACTGCAATAGGATTATGCTTTCACAACAGGCTGCTAACGCACAAATCCAAGTCTCAGCAGAAATGGGAATGCATCAAAACTCAGAGTGGTGCATGGTTTCTCATCACGGACCATGGATTTATTTCTCATGTCCCATTAATTTCCCTCTTCGGTCACACTCACTCTCCACCGCACTAATATCTGACCACTTACCTCTTTGTCAAAATTTGCTTTGGTGAATTCCAAAGAGTTAAGGAGTGCATTGGTAGCCGCTAGCTTCACATTATTACTTGGCTCTTCTTTCCTCATGCCCTGGATAATGGCTGTCAATATCTCATTAGACTTGTCCTGAAGCTGTTCTGGATCCTGAAAACAGGAATCAAAACAGAAAGAAATGTCAAGAGGAGATTCTTTGCCGGATCACAACCAGCTGGGAGGTATCTCGCAGAACAGCTAAGCACCCAATTCACTTACGAGTTCTAACCTACAGTGACAGATATTCCATGCAAGTACAGAATAAATGTATGCCTCTTTCTCCATAACAAACGTATCTAGTTACTCTGGGTCAGCAGCATGCCTGATCTTGTAGGGAACACAAGCGAAAGTCCTCAAACATTTAGGTTCCCAGAATAGAGCATTTTTTCCTTGAAGATCAGTGGCGCAGCAGAGGAAAAGGAACAAGAAGAAATTTGTGGCAAGAGGACCAGTGCAACAGTAGGCATGGTGGAGATGGAAGTGAAGCAGAAAAAAAGAAATGAGACCCCCCCCCCCCACAGCAGTCTTCCCTCTGTTGGCACACATTCACATCTACACACACTTTCTGTAAGAGCTTTCCTTCATGAAATTGTAGAACACAGATACCACGTTCTATGGATTAGTTTTTACCTTGGTGTGATGAAGTGGCAGACACACAACAAAACTGATTTGGGGGATGAGCCCACAGTTCAGATTCAAATTAAGCCACTAAGAGCAGAGGAGCAGAGCAGGTGCAGGGGGGGAAAGCAGCAGATTTTAGCACAGCAGACTCAGTAGGCACTTACAATATCTTGACAAATGTAGCCGATGGCCTCCAATGTCGACTCTTTCATATGTTCTGTGCTGTGCTGATTTGTAACATTGGCTACCAGCTGCGGAATAAGTTCAGGCCACTGATTCATGGGGATCTCTGCACAGGCGATGCCAGCAACGCACTGTGATGCTGAGCTGGGCCTGTAGGTTTCTGTACCCAAGGTCTGCAAAACCTGTAAGGAGATGGGAAAGGAACAAGACATGAGGCCGCCACACTTGGAATACTGTTGGTACAAGGACAGAGGGGACTTTCAGTTATATTACAAGATCACACAGATCTTCTGGGCATGGGACTTTCAATTTTATTATAGGATCCCAGAGGTCACCGTAAGAAATCTCTTTAAGCTGAGAAAACAATCTCACACGCCAGAGACCAAACAGATTCTTTGACTTTGAAATAAACAAGAGAAAAGTAAACTGAGAAGCAAGGTCTCAAAACACAGATGTAGATGCATGATCTGCATTCACTATAGAATAACAGGGTGCTTGAACAAACACAAATGGGAAGAAAAGCAAAAATGCTGTATTTTTTACGTACATAATTCTTGACTTCTCGACGAGCATTGGCATCGATTGCAAGCCATCTCTGCTGGTGCTGGGCCTTAACATCAGGGTCTTTAGATGTCAGAGAGTTCTTGATCTGCAAACCAGCCGCGACTCTGGCAACCTGGCTGTTCCCTGGGTTTGCCAGCACTCTGGACAGTTCCACAAGGAAAGTGGGCTGGCCAAAAAAAGAGGTAAATACAGTTCAGTAACTGAAGCTAGCTTGCATCCTTTCCTTGAGTGAAGAAGTAGTTATGCCTAAACTCTAACCTTTGCATGAATGTGACAGCATTTACAGTTGAATTTAAGGGTCAAAAACCAGAATGGAAGAATCTTACCTTTCCCAAGCTGAAAGTACATACACACCTCAATATGTAATATCATACATGTTTAGTCCTTCTTAGTAGTGATTTATATAACTGTGAAATGAATAGTGCAAGCAACCTCTGGTTACTCCTACTTTACAGATTAAGAACCGACACACAGCAACCTACTGAAAGTCAGTCAATGATTCCATGCTCAAGCTCATACAGTATTTGAATACATCTCTCAAGTGTGATACTCTATTGCATGGAAATTTATTTTCTGATTTCACCATTGCTGAGATAGTATGTATGACCATTGCAGCTCAAGATATTCTGCTGCCTCAATCAGAGCCCAAAATGGAACAATCCTCATTTTATTCCATCCTAGTAGGGCCAACATTTTAAGAAGGCTTGTTGCAACATTCAGACACTGCTGTCTATCCCACTTCATGATACTACCTGAAACAAGTTGCTACCTTCTGCTATATGGCAGAACCATCCCAATTCCAGTCCTCTCCTTGAGTTGCTAAGCAGATTCTTGTAGGACTAGACTTCTAAAACTCAACCTAAATATGCAGAATTTCCTACAAGGTTGTACAACAGGATTGTAACAGGGTTGCAGGAGAAGTTGGGCATAAGCCGTTTACATCAGGGATGAGGAACTGGAGCTATCAATCACCTGAAGTCACAATGCAGCCAGGTGACCTCTTTTTGCCCATGCAATGTGAATTTAAACCATGCAGGCAAAAGCACTGTGCTTTCCAAGTTCTGATGAGCCTGCAAAGCTGTGCGCACAGGTATTGCAGGTGTCACCAATCAGCAGATGGGCAGTGCCTGCACTCCATCTTCCAGTCCAGCTACATCTTTACCTGCCCCACACCAATTCAGAGCAAATGGGTGTGGCTTGGCCATAACAGCCTTACAGACCAAATGGGGAGGCCTGACAGACCTAGGCAGGAAGTTCCCCACCCCTGGGTCTGCATAGTAGATAGCAACTAAGCAAATCCATAATTACTTCTTAATACTCATGATACAGAGTCAAAATTTATACTCTCAAGTCAGTATAATTAAGGCATTAATAATAATACTGACAAAAGAAGAAGGTAAGTACATCATATCCATCAACTGTTGTTTCGCATATGATCTTTACGGTAGGCAAATGAATGGGTGGTATCCAACCAAGTCCTATTCAAGATAGACCTACTGAAACTAGTATTAGTCATGCTAACTATCTTCAGTGCAGCTACACTGAGTATCAGTAGCATTTCCACCCTATGCAAGTGCACAAAGTTACTATCAATTGTGTCCTTTTTGACTCATGGGCTTTTCCAGACATCTCAGTGCTGACTGCCCTGCTGTAAAAGAAATGTGACTTCAAACTAAATCCTAGAAGTAGCTAGCAGTGGTTTTTAAAGCAGTCAATTTGGCGAAGGACACAGGAGTTGTTCTGCATGTTCGAACATGATCTCCTAATAAGGAAACTGTCACCAAAAGGTCTTCATGTGTTAATATGATGAACGAACTGGGAAATATTTAGCCAACATTCAACTAGGATGGCTCTATAAAATTCTAGCAACAAACCAGGATGAGTGTTAAACTGCTCAAAAGCACTTGACAAATTTAAATCCCCCTTTATTTTCAGCAACACTGGAGTGCACTGGCAGACTAGTAATGGATGGCTGAAGAGAAATCATGAAAAGAAAAACAGCAAATGGTAAAAGGTAGGTTGTAGAGTTTGGATATTGGTTAAGTTTTATTTACCCAGTTTGGATGTGCAGACGGTGGGACAGCACAGGGTGGGTGGTTGAACATCCAATGACACGAACTGCAATGCTTACTTAAGGCACACCCTCAGGCCAGTTTGATGGAGGAGCATAGCCAGGTCACAAAGATCCAGGAATCTTAGTATAGTGACACCTGAAAGCTTGGTACTGGTGTCTAGGAATCATAGACTTGTCAGTATTTCAGAGTGCTTGAGGGGTTGGGGCTGCCTATTATAATTTTTTTACTTTCTTTGTATGGAAATTACATACAAACCCATGGCATATTACTAACTGCTTTTGGAAGTTTCCTCACTTTCAAAAAGTGACTTGTTATGCAGCTTGGAGGGTATCTGTTTAAAGGAAAAACAAATCCAAATCCCTATGGGTATTATTCATATCTCAGCCTCTCCACCCCCATACTCTATCCACGGGTGGTCCCTATACAGCAACATTGGAATTTCCCTCAGCTTTCCTGTAGAATCCCAACCTGTTCTCCATCTTTCAGCCAATTTCCCTCATCCTACACCAGCTCAAGATGCTCTTACACGATTTCACGTATCAAGGGTCACTAATGTGGTTCCTGCAGTTGCACATGTGCACACAGGGTAAACACCCCCCCCCCCGGTGAAATTAGGCACAAAAGCAGCATTCTGTTGTAGCCAATATAATAGATGATGTTGTGTGTTTTCAGCTGTGGCATGTGTTTGTTGCCTATGATAATTTCTCCTGTTTCCAAATATGCCCACAGGCCACAAAATATTGCCAAACTCTGCCTTATACCCTGCCCTTCAATCCACCCAGTATGAACTTCCTTAGCCTGAACACAGGTGGCACAGGAAGCAAGTCTAGACATGCGGTCCACACGTCACACATGCACCTCCCATTTGGACTACGCAGGGTTATGGAATGCTTATGGCGATTCACCTCTCTCATACACAATATAAGAGAACTCTGAGCAGTTGACAAGTGAGTAGATAGAAAGCAACTTGGGTAAGTGTTTATATGGCTGAAAAGGAGAACTTTAGAGAGCTTAGGTGAAGAGGGATGGTTGCAATTTTGCAATGAAGCTGATCTATAGAGGGGTAAATTAAGGTTGGGATGCATTTATCCGTGTATTGCAGAACTTGACTCAGTCCTGCTCTCTGCTGTGCAGCAATCTCCTGGTCCTCCTCCACCCAGTTATCATTCTGTCCTAAAAAAATAAAATCACACTGCATTTTATGCAGAGTGTCGAACTCTGAATTCAAGGGACAGCGAATGTTATACTGGTAAATGGCAGTCCAGGAAGAAAACTTAAAACAATCCTAAAGTACTGTAACACAGGACTTCACCTCAGGGAGTGCAAGTAAGGGCAGAGCTACAAAGTACCTTGACAAAGCAAGTTCTGAAAGCACTATTTGATTGGAAATCCTGTGTTTTATCTCATAAGATGTCCTTCCCATCCCTAACACACAAAGTTTTAAGTCTATGCTCAATTCACAAACACTAGGGGACTGTCACTGATGTCTAAAAGTTGTGATAGCACTCAATTATTAACTTATTTCTATTTGTGGCAAAGCTGGCTCCTAATCACTTAGACCTAGGTCACTTAAAATCTGTGCACTTTGCACATATGACCTGCAAATATTTTTCAGCTCTTTGCAGGACTCACAGTGAGAACAAGTATGGTGCAGCAAATAGTACACTAGACACTGAATTGAGAAACCCAGTTTCAAATCCACACACAGTCATAAAACTCACCAGTTGGTCTTGGACCAACCACTGTCCCTCAACCCCAGGTATCTCAAATATACTGTGAGAATAGAATGGGATACCTTGTATACACTTTGGAATGAGGGTGGAATGCAACTCTGATAAATTTTTAAAATATGATGCTTTGATTGGAAGGGGGCTGCACCTTAACCAAAACATTGTGGCAAGGCAGGGAGATGGGTCTTACATAGTTAATGTTACCTTTAACATTAATTTAAAACATGCAAGATCTTCAGGGCCAAGGGCATTCGTTACACAGCACCAGAAGTAGATTAGCATAGCACTAAAGGAACATTTTGGTGCAGATTACCTTACACATGAACATTCTTGCTTCTTTATAACTCATGAGCTTTAACCCCAAGAAGAACATTGTCTGTCTATCCACAGGTGGTGTATGAAACCATACAAGAACATCTCAAAGTCCCCCTGTTGCTTAACTTTCAAGAGAAGCAACTGTCAGGCTATTCACAGAAACACTACTGGTCGCGGGTGGCGGGAAGACACTGCTCAGGTAACACACATATGAAATGTTCCCTTTGTCTTTACTCCTTTTATTTCTATTTCACTGTTACAGTGTAGAAGTACAGCATGACCTCTAAAAATAGCAAGTATGTGTTAACATCAAATATTTCAGTGCAAAGCAATCTACAGAACATGACCCTGTAAATTAAATAGAAACAGGGTGGATGGGGTGGATTCAGGTAAGCACCTATATGGAAATTAGAATACACCTTGTCACCTGAAGCCTAGTAAGTTATTCACTCACCCAACAATGCCAATGCAACACATAATATGCAATTCAGAAACGATACTTCTCTAAAAGCCTCCAAGATTGCTGGAGTCAACCCAAAGCCTCAAGAGTATTCCCACAGATTTTAAAGGCAGGAGCCCAAGACGTGTTAGTTATGAAGAGCCATTTAAAGGTTCTCTCAAATAATGAATGTAACGTGCAACGCTACCTCAGTAATACCTGTCTAATAACTAATTGGGACATGCTACTAGTGATTCCACTGTATGTTGAACAATCTTTCCTAAATATGTATGAATGTCTAAGTAGTCTATCATCTGAAACACAGGCTCATTTGCCTTTATTAAAACAAATAATCTAGGCAATGTCAATCACCTTTCCATTCAGCATGGAGATCAACCGCTAAACTCAATACACTCATCTTAAATTGATCCAATAAAAGGCTTCAGTTACCCATTTCTCCTCTCCTACTTTCTAGAATATGCAGTGAGCTAAATTTTTCTTCACTGCTTTATGTGCTGTCAGTTCAAGTACATAACCTAAGCTGCCCCACCTCTTCTACATTAGTTTAGTGGGTGACATACTCAGGACACCCACTTGGCTGTGTCCCCTTTTACAATGTATCCCTACTTGCCTTCTAAAGCAAGGCTTTTGCATACAGAAATGAATTACTATTTCTCAAAGTTTTAGAAACTGAAAAAAATGTGCTTAGGGCATTAAGAGACAGACCAACAACAGATTTCAAAAAAGAGTCTCGAAGAAAACAAGGAAATATTATTTATAAAGCATGCAAATTCAAGGGAGACGTTTTAAGAATAGGGCTATGGGGTGGAGTTGTAAAAGAATGGAAAAGGAAAGGAAAATGCAGGAAGGTTCGGAGGCCCAGCATGGCAAGCCCTAAAATTAGGGAGGGGAGCCAGTAGGGAAAAACGAAACCTAAGGTAGGCCCGCCTACGAGCACTTAGGCGGACTGGCCCGTTTCATGCAGCGGCGGCCTCCTCCTCCTCCTCCGGCGGCATCTAGCTAGCTACTCATGCCGGCTTCCCCACATGGCCGGCCCCCGCAGGCCTCATCTATCCATCCTCCTCCCCCCGCCTTTCCCTCCATGCATGCAGCGCGGCAGAGCCAAATCGCCCTCCCCTTCCTTTTCCCTCCCGCGGGCCCGGCGCGCCCTCACGATTGGGTGGCGCGACTCCCGGGAGTCTTGCCATTGGCTGCCTCCTGCATTTCCCCCTCCCTCCCCCCAAAAAGAGAGCGAGAGAGAAAAAGGGGGAAAAAAGAGGAGGAAAAAAAACCCTTCAGTTAGGCTGCGCCCCTCTATGGCGGTTCGGCCTGCTATGGCTTTTTTTTTAAAAAAAAATAACGATAATAATAAAACACAGGAAAGGGATTTCGCTTTTCCAAACCCCACCCAAGGGCAGCCCAAGCCCGGTTTTTCTCTTACCAGGTTCTCGATGGCCGCCTGTTCCAGGAACTTCTGAGCTGCCTCAAGCTCGGTGCAATCTGCAGGGAATTAGGAGGAGGGGAGGGGGACATACACGAGGGGGTGTCAGTGGCGGCCCCCAATTCCGGCTCAGCAGTAACTCCCCCAATCTGCTCGCCCCTCTTTCTACTGCTTGAATCAAGGCGCTGCCACCCCACACCAATCTAGAAGCGCCCTCATGCTCACATTCCTACCAGGCGTCCAGCAACAGACCCCTCCCGATACTGAGGGCCTCGGGAGCTTTTTCTCCTTCTAGTCAAACTTCGTTTCTATCAGCAAGAAGCACCCCAAGATGACTGGGAAATTCACTTTCTCGGTTCCATTCACGGCGGGCCGGGGGGGGGCGGCGGAGAGAGAAATGATACATTCTCTCCCCAAAGGCGGGATAGCGGGGAGATCGCCTCCCCGGCAAAGCGAGTGGGTCCGGTGTGCATCACCCGAGAGTCCCGCTTCTGGAGACCCGAGATCGCATCCCTCCAAATCTAAGCGTATTTTGGGAGTGGGGGAGAGGAGAGATGCATTCAACTTCCCAACATGTGCTGGGCCGCGACTACTTCCCCAGTCTGCCAGCTCTGAGCACGGGGGCGCTTATTGCTGCCACCCCACCTCTCCGCTTTGGGCCTGCACCCCAGGCTAGAGACAAGACCACCCTCGGCCAATGCCGGCCTGCACATGGACCGCTTTCTTATGTAAGTGTGCAAGTTCCCCCGGCGCTACATCTCAGCCCGAGTGTCAAAGGCTGCGAGATCCTGATCTCACACCCAGACCTCTACTAACCCCGCCTGGGACCCGCTCTCACGACCCACCCCGCAATTCACATAAGACTTATTCCCTCTCCCCCCCTCTAAGCGAGCATATCCGGGGGGTAGAGACCCGTCGCCCATCGCACACAAGGAGCAGAAAAGGCGGCTTGCCCCACAGCCATATGCCGAGGCGCCTTTCGCAGAGGCAGCTTCCACCCCACCCTTCCCTTCTCCCTCCCTCGTGCCACGAGAGGCGCCTCCATGCTCGCCTCGCACAGGACCCCCCGCCCCACATCGCTGCCCCCTTGACGCAGAGGCCGTTCCGCTCGTATCCTCCGGCCCTCCCCACACCCACTCAGGCCACCCAACGGACCCCCCTAACCAACATAGGGGCGGAGAGGAAGCTTTCTGCCTGGGCACCCACCAACTCTCGGCCCACCGCTTCAGTGGGGCTGGCGGAAATACCCATCCAACTAACTGACCTCCCCCCGACCCATTCTCTTTCCTCGTCCTCCCCCCCCCCCAAAAAAACATGCCTCTTTGCTGCCCACACTAGAAGGCAGGAGCCCCTTTTCCAACCGCCCGGCATCCTCGGCTTCCCCCTCCCCCCGTGGCCTTCCCTTTCCCTTCCGAGACCATTCATTCCTTTGACACCCCTTTCTCCCCCTCGACCACCCACCTTTAAATAGCACCCACCTCCCACAAATATTATTCTATATCGTGGTGCGGGCGGGGGGGGGAGGCAGTTGGTTTTTCCTCCCCTGGCCTCCCGCCCATCCCCATGGAGAGAGGGGCCTGCCGGGATGCCGCCTCCCCTGCCTCCGCCCAGCCCTCCTTCTCCCCGTTTTTACCTGGCGAGACCGTCTTCTCCAAGATCGTAATGAGCTCCATGTTGGCGGCGGCGTGAGGCGAGAGCGCCTGGTGGGGAGGAGAGGCGGAGGGGGGGGAGGGAGAGGGAAAGGGAGCACCGGAATCGGTGATCGCCGCCGCCGCCGCCTGCTGTTGCTGCCGCTGTCCCCGCTCACTCGGCCGGCCGCTCTCTCCCTTCGCGCTCTTTACTTCTCTCCCTCAGCTGCGGCGGGGTGGCCCCACCCCCGGCGGAAACGACTCTCCTCTCCTCTACTACTTCCCCTCCCCCCCTCCCCACACACAACTCCTTGTGGCGGCGGAAGAGGACGAGGGGGAGGAGGCGGGAGACGGACAGGAAGAGGGGAGTTTCAAAAAAATAAAAAAACCGAAAAAAAGCGCGCGCGCGGCGAGGTGAAGCGAAGTAATTCACCCGGAGGAGGAAAACAAAAGAGCTCGAGGGCGTGCGTGGGTGGGGGCGTGCGTGCAAAAAAAAAAAAAAAAAAGCCCTCACGTTCCTCTCACACGCAGCCTCCCTGAGGGGAAGCTGTTTCGCTCCCTTATTCACTGACTTGACTCGACTGACTGACTTGGACTGGTCAGGCCTCTCCCAGGCCCCAGCCCGCCTTCAGGCACGTAACGTTCGTGCGTAACCAACGTGCTCACGCAACAGCCAAGACGCAGGAACAAGAGCAAGCTCTCCCCTCCCCTCGTTTTCAACCGGCCGACGCCCGCCTTGCTCTTCCTCAAGCGCCGATTGGCCAGTTATGGCTCGTACGTCATGACGGTGTTAGGTCTAATGGAGCGCAGTAGTTTGCTTAAAAAAAGCGAAAATTCCCTTAAGAAATACTGTATTTGAGGGAAAGATGTAGGCTTAATTAAGGCTGTGATCCTGTGCACACTTACTTGGGCGGGGGGTGAGAACTATCAAGAGAGGTGAAATTTCCTTCCGAGTAAACATAAATAAGTGCAGGCTGCTGATGGTATACAGTATACAGTACCAATATATTTAATAAATTTATTGCTATGTTTTCTAACCTCTTCTCTTGCTTATGTCACTCTGCCCCACACTATGTGCAATGATTGTCAGATACATCATCTAATTATAAGTTTCTAACATGAAAGATTTGACATTTCTCATGGGATGTATGTACAAGATCTAGAAAAACAACTTTTGATACTGTATTCATTTTAGCTCTGGGTCTTTAGCATGTTATAGTCCATAGCGCAACTTATAGGTAAAAACTGACTGATCGAAACATAATGTGTGCACATCCTAACAGATGGTTTCATGTGAAAGTTCATTTGCCACAAGCCCAGTTGAAATGAGCTGCATGAAAGTAGTAGCGCATATATAGGAACATGAACTGCCTTACACTGAATCACAGCATTCTGGGGCAGCTGAAGCTTCTGAACATTTTTCAAAGGCAGCCCCATGTAAAGTGTATTACAGTAGTCCAGCAATGCCCAACCGATCGACCGCAATCGACAGGTCGATCGACAGGGTTCTCCAGGTCGATCGCAGGAGCTAAAGAAGAGATTGCCCAATTGCTCCTGAGCGATCATGACACCTCCCACCCCCGGCCCTATGTTCCATTGTTGCACTTCCCCCAGAGTGGGGGAAGAAGGGAAAGTTGTGGACTGTTGCTTGAGCGATTTAATGAAACCCTCCACCCGAAAAAGCTCAACAACTCTGGTCTCTCTCGACAATATGGGTAATGACAATGGGTAGATCATTGCCAGTTTTATTATACTGGGAGTAGATCACTATCTCTATAGAGTTGGGCGTGCCTGTAAATCCAACCAGTATATAACTAAGGCATGCATCACCATGGCCAGATCTCATGTCACAAGTATGATGATTATTACACACTTTATAACACACTCTATACTTATTAGTTGCTGCTGCTGTGTCACTTTAGTAAAATTTACTCCCTTATAACATCTATTTGCATGGCTCTGGGACTTCCCTGTGGATTCCTTGGGAAGGAGCGAGGGTGCTTCTGTTACAGTAGTCATAGGCAAGGGGAGTTAGCGATGAAAGTTAAACTAGCAGGTGTGTTTGGAAATTCCAGAACAAGGCCCACTTCTCATCCTCATCTTCATCCTTCCAACAGCATTAGCAACCCAACTTGCCCCGGACACATTTGGAGTTTCACTCAGTGCCAGATTAGTGGATAAGGAAACTGCTACAATTTATTAATAACCATGAATAAATGCGTCAACATGGCTCATGTTACTGAGACCTGAGTAGATGAATGGGGGCAGGGAGTTGATTTCTTCCTGTTATTTCACCTGGGATCTTGGGGCAGTACCAAAATAAGCTTTAGGATTTAGAATGGGTAGGGATGTTATTGGATAACAGCTCCCATCATCCTTGTCCACTGGCCACATGGAGTCCAATATTTCTTTCTCCCTCAGCAGAATCCAGATCCAGTTAAGTCTGAATTTCACATACTTCTTGGTGTTGGGCACCAATGTGGGTACAAACCACCCCACTACCTAACCGTCTCCTTACCCAAGCTGACAAAATTAGTCTCTGAATGTGGAGTGGCTTTCAGTAATGTTGGTGGGTCAGACTACTTACACAGAAATGGAGGGTTGGCTTGCAGCAGCTAATTTGCTTTGTAGGAGCAGTAGTCCAATTGGGATGGTCTTCTCTGAAGTTCTGTGGAAGCCAAATGGTTTATGTCTGGTCTTGGAAAGTTTCTTGTTGATGTTTGGCCCTCCTGTTGAAGATCTGGTCACTCTCTGGGAAACAGAGATAACCTGAGTGGTAGACATGTTCTTTCCTAAACCCAATCTGCTCCTTAGTTTGAGTGAGCTAGAGGCAGTTTAGCAGGATGGTAGGGATTATCAGAAGTCAAGGGACATAAAAGTTGAAGCAAATTTGGCAGGATGCAAGGAACAATTACTTATCAAGCCTGCTTTATGGTAGCAATGGACATCAAGCAGCTATACTCCATCAAATTGTGTTTCTAGGGAAGCATTTCTGAGTGGTTTGGTGTTTACAATGTCTTGGTACACAGGACAATATTAGAGAAGCCCAGCGTGACAGCAAAAAGTGGCCCATAACTATCTTGATTTCGACACTTTTGCTTTTCAGTTGTGGGTGTGTCTAAAATACTGTTTTTCTTTTTTTGGTAGTTTATTGAAGTTTTCACTCTTTTACATTAACACAGTCCACCTGTCTCTCTTTGCCTGCCTGCCATGCTGCCCCAACCACTTAACAGCAGCATTTTCACTTTTTGCCTGTCATTCATTCATCAAGTCATGCAGTGGTTAGGCGTATATCAGGTAAGGAGTGGAGAAGAAAAGTCCCAGCAGTTGTGTGCTGTGCCTCCCATTTCTCCAGGAAATGAAGGGTATTCCCAGAAGAGGTGTGTCAGTTCTGCTGGTGGTCACACAAACACCTTCTGCATCCATCTGTGGACAAAATGCTCAGTCACATAAAACATGCTGGTGTCCAATAGGCTTGGTGGAATATTTCTTTGTTGAATTACCGTAACTTCAGCCTAAGTCTTTTGTGTGCTACTTGCAACATCTCCTTGGATACAGTCTACCCATGATTATCCACACTCTGGCTGCTTCCAAGATAAGACCGTTGTTTATAGGGCTGCCATTTAAGGCTTGACAACTTCGGTTAATTAGGAAGATAGGAAGCTGCCTTTTGCCGAAACAAACCATTGCTCCATGCAAGTCAGTATAATCTGCACATACTGGCACACCTACCTACAGATGTCCGGGATCCAACTTGGGATCGTCTGCATGGGAATGCTCTGCCACTAAGCTACAGCCCTTCTAAGTTCAGAATATATGT
This sequence comes from Podarcis muralis, assembly GCF_964188315.1. Lineage (NCBI taxonomy): Eukaryota > Metazoa > Chordata > Lepidosauria > Squamata > Lacertidae > Podarcis > Podarcis muralis. The sequence goes on along the minus strand of NC_135667.1, from coordinate 32,632,875 downwards.
GGAAGGCTCCTAACTAGGACGGGTCACCAGGAGCTTAACCATATTTCAGTCAAAATTCAAATTCAAAATTCAAAGTCCAATTCCAATCAAAATTCAAAGTGCTAGTGACTTCCTTTAAAGTCCAATGCTGCTTGGGACTAGATACATGAGGGACCATCTTTGCACCAGCCTGGGTGTTAAGATCACCATCTGAAGCCAAGATACCCTGGCCAGGTGAGTGGTGATTGGAAACCACTGTGCAAGCTATGTTACCCCACTTTTCCCCTGAAGGGAGAAATGGCTGTACAGTCGTACCTTGGTTCTCAACTCCCAGAACCATTTGAAAACCAAGGTGCAGCTTCCGATTGGCTGCAGGAGAGTCCTGCAGCCAATCAGAAGCTGCGGAAGCCGTGCTGGACATTTGGCTTCCAAAAATCGTTTGAAAACCAGAACACTCACTTCTGGGTTTCGGTTGTTCGGGAGCCAAGGCGTTTTGAGATCCAAGGTACAACTGTAATTTAGTCGCCAGGTTATTTCTCTCTCCTTTCCCCACTGCCACACTTTATTTAAGCAGGGTATTTCCCAGACTATCTGGAGATGCCAGGGATTGAGCCTGGAACATTTTATGCGCAAACTACATGTGCTTCAACTGCACCACCACACTTCCTTACACTATTACCCAAATGGACCCTTGGGCGAGAAATTTGCACAAATGTAGACACATGCAAGATGGTTTCTGAGACAGCAAGTGGTGTTTCATTGTTCCATAAGCTCAGGGAAGCCATCTTGCCAATTTTAGAGAAAGCGAGTAGAAATTTTGGAAACAGGTGGGGTGGCTGGGTAATGCAAGGTACATTTCAGAGTGCATCAATATAAGATTTCAGCATCCTTTAAATTTGAGGTACCATAACTAAAGACCCAAGCATTAGAAATAACTGAAATCCACATCCAGGGCTAAAGAAAAATCAATGAACTTAATTTCATCTAAGATAATTTAGCCAGCCTGATGGTCCATAAACAATTATCTTGATTAGATGTGCAGCTCCTGAGCATGCTGGTATTTCATAGAATCATAGACTTGTAGAGTCAGAAGGGCCTGCGAGGGTCATCGTCCAACCCCCTGCAATGCAGGAATCTCAACTAGATCATACATGACAGATGTTCCATCTTAAAAACCAAATGCTAACCTAGTCTGTAAAAAAGAAGCTGTTTTTCATCTTCCCTTTGTTTGCTCTAGGCACATGCTTGAGCTGAAGGCAATAGCTGAACACTAGTGAAGAAAGGAAGACAGTGGGAGCACCATCACTAAGCCATAGGTGGCCACAGAATGTGAAGTTATGGAGAACACAGACTGGACATAAGTAGGAATGCTTGTTTGAACTAGTAGGCTGGAAGGTGCCACAGCCAGCCTGGTTATGGAGAAGGCTGAGGTGTCCTCCCACCATTAAGGACCTGCTAATTTTGTTCCAAATATGTTCCCGGGCCCTAAATTCCAGTTCAGGCACCTGAAGGGCAGTGAAGGTTACATGCAAGGTTAAGAGTGTTTGATCCAGCACAATGTCATGTTTTTCAAAACACCACTTCAGAGCATGTGTTCAAAGAAAGCTGGCACAGGATGTATATGGCTCAACACCATTTAGGAGGTGGCAGCTGAACCAGGTGACAGATTAGGAGGTAATCAACTGGCTCACAGTGTCCAACCTCAAGGCTTGACAACGCAGTATCAAGTTGCAGCATTAAGTGTGAGAGTGTTAACTAGGGCAGCCCACCCACAAACCTCTTCAAAAGGCCCGTAAAAAGCAACACAGGCACAAATGCTTAGTGGTTAGGGGGTGGGTCAATAGTCTGTGCCAATGGTTAATTCCTTGCTGCTTTGTTCTGCAAGGCAACAAGAGCCAGGTAGGTAGACATCAACTTTTGTAACATAGCACTGTGTTAATAAAGGTTCCTTGACAGTGTGTTGCACAATAGGTATGTGGTTCTCATCCCTCTCTTCACATTACAGTGCAGACACCCATTTAAAGACATCTCCCCCTTAGAGTGGAATGTGCATGCTCAACTCCTAACAGTCTATGGCTTTTGAAATATGTCTAACCTCTAATTCAGGGGCGGGTGATGTTTCTTGGTTCAAGAACTGCATTTCTCTTTAGCCAACCCTCTGAGGCAACATGTCAGTCACATATTCTCTCTCTCTCTCTCTCTCTCTCTCTCTCTCTCTCTCTCTCTCTCTCTCACACACACACACACACACACACACACCACACCCCTCCAAAGGCGATTCATGCAGATCAGTTGTGAGGGCTGAATGCCCCCTACCCACTCATCATATAAATGAGTTGATGATGGGAGGAGGCAATTTATTAATTATTAGATTTATATACCACCCTCCTTCAAAAGATCTCAGGGCAGTAAACAGGATAGAAACACATCCAAACCAGGGTGCTAGGCTGGGCAGATTTTCACCAAAATCAGGAAGGCGGGTAGTGCATGTCAAAAGCATTGGCTTGAGGGGCCAGATCAGGCCTCTGAACCAAAGGTTAGTGATCCCTGCATTTCTGTGAGACAGCTTTCATACAAGCAACCACACCGGCAGCCAGAACAGAATCGTCACATGGAATACATGGAACCCACTTCTTATGCTTATTTTATTTATGCAATCACAGCTTTATGCAGTGTGTGTGTTAAGAAATAAATAAATGGAGATAGGAAGAAACCCTCTCTCAATTTAATTATTACACACACAACCACACACACACACACACACCTGCAATAATGGGTTTACCTCCCTTTGGAAGGCAGTGAGAGGGTTCTGGAAGCATCCCAGAGCCCTAGCAGTAAGTGAGGTGCAGGGCTTTGGGAATGAGGGGGGACTCTGGCAGGGTCCTAGAGCCTGCCCTCCTCCTTCCCAAAGGAGCAGAAGCACTTAGTAGGCTTTGTGGAGGCGGCGGAGGACTCTAGGACGCAGCCAGCACCATCCCAATTCCTTCCCCAAGCCTGCCTTTTTGTAGTCAGGCAGATGTTCCAATACATGTAGCTGTATCTAGACTTGCTGGCTGAATTTAGGTTTTACTGACATCCATGAGGTAAGTCATTATTTAAGTTTCATATATTATAACAGAAAAAAGTGCAAACAGCACATTCCACTAAGCAGTTCTCCTGTGCAAGCTCCATTAAAATGAAATGCAAAAAAGCATACGCTTGCTAATTAACATGAAGCAGAAACCATTGGAAATTTCCCCCACAGCAGCCCTACTGACATCAATATGAGCTGTCAAAGAGCTGAATTATTTCAATGGGGCTTGTGCAAGAGAATGTCCCAGTACTTTGTGCCCCATAGGTTAAATGTACTTTATTCCACCTATGCTACCATTAATGACACCCAAAATCTCTCATATGAAGCAGCCACCTGACTTTGTGGTATTGCAGAGTGACCTCTGGCTCTGAAGCATTCGAAGTGATAGCAGAATTAAAGATAAATAGGGAGGACCCTCATCCTTGCATATTACAGTCCATCAAAGCAGATTCAGTGTCATGGCAAGACAGTCCAAGGTACGTACAAAAAAAAAAAAAAAGTTTCCAGCTTTTCCACCACCACACACATACCAAAACCAAGACTTCAGTTTCACATTGACTTTCCTTTTTATTAACGCCAACTTGTCTGAATTGTTTCCTTTTGTTTTTCTTTTAAAACAATAGCACAAAAAATGTGTTTCCAGGGAAGCAGTTTGACAGCTAGTATCTGATGACCTTCTGAAATAACAGTTAAAGCCACACCAAATATGAATTCCTTTTTAAAAAGGTGCTTTTTAAAAAAGGGAACTGTAAACGTCTGTGGGAGGAGTGGTGTCGGGTTTGAAATCTGGTTAGCAGGAACATGCTACTCTGGTAAGCAACTGATGGCACACAACTTAGAATTTCATCATCATGCCAGCTAGTACAAGTTTTAAGGCTTCTGAATCAAATTACCAAACGTCACCAAAGAAAGGGGGGGTTGGAAAGCTGCAGTCACAAGGTATTTAGGGGCGGTGTTTTGGTTTTCAAACAGGGTGAGTCTTTCAGACAAACTACAGTGTTATGCATAAAGGGGGCCAGCCATAACAGCGGCCCAGAAGGATCCAGTCACAGTACTAAATCTTTATTTGCATGCAGTGGGAGGATATAATTTAAAGAATGAGAAAAAGGTGGCATGAATTGTTTATTTTTGTTTTTTCATGTGGCTGAAAAAGATGTTTTCATACAGGGTTGTGTATTTTTTTAAAAAATCTCTAAGAAGGACATCAGCAAATGAAATCAAAAGAAGAGAGGGGCAGGCAGAGACAGAATATTTGATTTCTCCTTCCCTCAAAAGATAGTGAGACAAGAGATTGGGAAGGGCAGGACTCTTACAAGCCTTCAAATATAATCTGAGATTACAGGACATCTCCAGAAACACCCAACTCGGCACTACCCACTGGGTTGTGTGCCAAGATGCCTTTCATTATTGAACCAATCCACAAAACACGTACATGTTTTTGCTGTCTTGTAGTGTGCTCTCTGGCGTGCTCAGAGGCATTAACCTATTCCTGCCCTCGACGTGCCACAGAATTCAACTTGCCTAGAAACCACTGGTTTCCCTGCTTCTGCTTCTTCTTCTTTTTTTTTTTTTTGTAGAAAATGGGAGAGGGATGGTTAAAAAATCATCAGTAAGTGTAAAGAAAGGAGGGGTGTTAAATATTTTGACCACTGACAAGGCTTAAGGAAGTTTCACAGTTTTGTTATCCTCTATTTTATTACCATTATATTTACAGGGTGTTTCTGTTTTTGCTGAATTGTTGATAATTTTTTTAATAGAATTTAGTTCTGGAGTGTGAGCAGGAACCAGTTAACTACATTCATTGTCCAATCCCCTTGGTTTGAGAAAAGACTCCAATTTCCTTGGCGTATGATTCAGCTGTCGGGTAGCAGCTCCTCCTCCTCGCACCGAGGCAGTGGGGCCACAGCAGTTGGGATGTCAGAGGTGGGTGAGGGTGGGCTCACACAGCAGTCGGTGAGGCCTTGCGCTGCAGGAGGTACTGGTGGAGATTTTCGGCATCGCGCTTCAGCCATGCAGCGTTCAACAGAATGTTTTCACAGCACTGCTGGATGGTGCGCTCAGCTGACGGAGCTGGGTGACTCTCAAAGAAAGCCTATATAAAACGAAACAACATCCACTGGGAGTTCCATATATGTCATTTTAATAAGTTTGAATCTTAGGATAGAGGTCTCAGTTCCACAGGAAATAAAAGTTTAGGGTGTGTGTGTGTGTGTGTGTGTGTTTTTAAATACAAGGTGGGCAAAAAAGGCAGAACCTAACTACAAGAACAGGGACTGCTCAGTTGGGCATGTGTATCTGGATACAACCAACAGAGCATGTTTACCATTAAGGCAACAGTAAATGCTTTTGCAAGTTTCTGCTTAAAATTGTCTTGATTTTTCTATGTTGTCACAATGAGAAGATATCCTATACTCCCAGGGAGAAAGGCAGGTGTTAAGTTTGCAGCCATGGATAGGTTTTTTTTGTAACAATAAATTGTCCTTATGCTTATTCGAGTAGGTAAAAAAGTAAAGGACCCCTGGACAGTTAAGTCCAGTCAAAGGCGACTATTGGGTTGTGGTACTCATCTTGCTTTCAGGCCGAGGGAGCCGGCGTTTGTCCACAGACTGCTTTCCGGGTCATGTGGCCAGCATGAGTAAACCGCTTCTGACACAATGGAACACCGTGACGGAAACCAGAGCGCACGGAAAAGCCGTTTACCTTCCCACTGCAGAAATGCCTATTTATCTACTTGTACTGGCATGCTTTTGAACTGTTTTGAACTGTTAGGTTGGCAGGAACTGGGAGTTCACCCCATCACAGGGATTCGAACCGCCAACCTTCTGATCGGCAAGCCCAAGAGGCTCAGTGGTTTAGACCACAGTGCCACCTTCAAGTACCCAAGGTGATGGATAGACGACAGCAAAACAATAAATATATTCTGGCATATATTCATCCATCTCAGGACATTTAAACTACATAGATATGTGGGTATGGGGCTAGTTTTCACAGAGAACTAATTAGCAAAATCAATCTTTGCTAAGGTTAGAACAGTGTTCCTCAGGGCCTTGCAGACTGCTGAAGAATATGTAGAGCACATTCAATATGCACTTCCACAGACCAAGTGAGGTTTACTAGGTCTTGATCACTATAATAACCCCAAATGCCATTGCCTCCAAATCTCTCTCTGATTTGAACGCCCTCCCATCAGATGTCAACGAAATAAACAACTATCTGAGTTTTAGAAGACATCTGAAGGCAGCCCTGTTTAGGGAAGTTTTTAATGTCTGATGTTTTATCATGTTTTAAATATTCTATTGGGAGCTGCCCAGAGTGGCTGGGGAAACCCAGCCAGATGGGCGGGGTAATAAAATAATAATAAAAAATAATGATGATGATGATGTATTTCTGTGAGACAGCTATAGTTAAATCCTACCTTTACCCAGCTATAATTCAGTGACCACCACTATGGGCAGTAGAACAGTGCAACAGGCAACTTAAATGTCCCAACACTTTGAGTGACAGTGGTGTATGACCCCAACTATTCTGTGCACCCCTCATTGTGATATGATAGCCAATTAATCCCTTTGCAGCACAACCCTGGGGAAAAGAACTCTCCCTATAGTGTAACATGCTTAAAGCTGATGATTTTTTAGAAAAAGTCAAAAGTCTGTAACCATGGCAATTTCCTTCAACTAACTGCTTTGGGGTTTGGTCATTCAACCCTTACATGAGACAAAATCAATTCACATTGATTGGCTTCTTTGCACACTTGATTTTATTTATCGGGAGAATGCCGAGTCAGGAAAGAGAGTTCTAGAATACCTTGCTCTGACATATATTTGTCCTTGCCCCTACTCCCTCTCACAATGAGGATGCCCCAACAGTGTGCACAGAGGAATGAGGTCAGGCATATCACCCCTTCATTGGCCTCTAAATGCACAGGCCCTGGCAATGCCATCAGCCAAGATGCAGATCAGACTGTCTTACCTTAACCTCTGCAGCCATTTTGTCAATTGCAAATCCATCCACCGATAGCTGAAAAACAAGGAATGCACAATAAATCAGGAGGGGAGGGAACTTTTTAAAGCCTCGTATTTTCAATGACTGCTGTAGTCAAAACTTTTTGTGCGCGCACCTTTATTAGCCGGGATATTAAGAACCCTCCTTGGTAGCGATTATAGAGTTCCTCCCAGTTGTCTCTGACAAACTTCCAGGCAGCTTTCCTGCCCTGCTTGCTGCCTCCAGCCACTCCACCAATGACAGATACTGTGTCCTGAGGACGTACCTCTTCCTGCAAAATGGAGTAAGAAATTGCAGGTAATTCTAGCAGCCTTGAATCCACATTTAAGTTCCCCACACACCATCCAAGAGATGCCATCAGGTGCAGCTGCAGCACCAGCTTGCCTACTTAACTAGTCTGGGGAAGCAGCATTCAGATATTCTTGCTTCATTTAACTCACTTGCCTGCTTCTCTGTGTTGCAAAGGATTCTGGGAAGTCTTCCAGGACACACCCTCCGTTGATGGCATTGCTAGCCAGGCCTCTTGGGCCTCACTGTTGCACTGTGTTCACTGCTATAACTAGATGTTTAGAAGCAGAAGGAAGGGGAATGGTATGGGATGGTTGGTTTTGGTGGCAGCCCCATGTGTATTAATCAACCATGCTGTGGAGCAGGGGGGGCATTCTAACAGCAACGGACTATTCCCACAGCCAGTTTCAGCAGTAAATATTTCAATTGTGTAATGGTCCCATGGCCATTCCAGAGGAGATGCAATTATTGCTATTTCTCAGTCATTTAGGCCTGTGAAGCTGCAAGTATCCCACACTTCTCTACAATTAGACTGAAGATTCTACTCCTAGGCAATCCAGTCTCTTTCAAGCACCCAGAAGAAAACAGCAGCAACCACTGATTAATCTTCCAAGGTATCAGTGGCCACACGTGAACCGGCCTACAATGGAACACTCAGCAGTAAACCACAGTAAACTACTAGTGCAAGCCTACCACTGCCACACACATTTTCTTTAGTTTAACAAGTTGCTAGTTCTCAGACATCCAGAGGAAGATATTAACATACGCCTGATGTGTGATCCAATTCTGAAAAAAAATACATGGGCAGGGAGGCCAATCACTCTGAACCTGCTTTGAACTCTTTACACCTCTCGCAGCTTTGTGTCATTGCTCCTCCCTCTGTCTCTTCCTTTTCAGCTTATTTTGCATTAATTTTATGTCTTCTCCTTGCTATGGAAGATATGCAGGGCAAGTGCTGTACCAATTGCTGCTCAATTTCCCTTTGGTTTCTTTCTCATCAAGCTGTGCATATATGTTCCAAGCCAACGTTAACTAACTTTTCTAAAAAATGAAGTCTTGTGCTGTGGCGTGAGGATTTTGAGTCTTGTGAGAATACCAGTAATCATTTAGGAATGTACAATATGTATTTGTGGTACAGTGGTACCATGGTTCTCAAAAGCCTTGGTAGTCAAACAACTTGGAACCCAAACACTGTAAACCCAGAAGTAAGTGTTCCGGTTTGCAAACTTTTTTCAGAAGCCAAGCATGCACTGTTTTGAGTGCTACATTTCCATTTTGAGTGTTACACTGAGGTCTGTCTGTTTTTACTATTTATTTTGCATTTCTGTAGTTTTTTTTGGATGGTGTGGAACCCAGTTCAGCTACTGATTGATTGTGCGACTGAGGTACATTGTTTATTGCTTTCATTTTATGGATCAATGGTCTCGTTAGATAGTAAAATTAATGTTAAATTGCTGTTTTAGGGCTTGTTTTTAAAAGTCTGGAACCGATTAATCCATTTTGCATTACTTTCTATGGGAAAGCGTGCCTTGATTTTGGAATGCTTTGGTTTTGGAATTGACTTCCGAAACGGATTAAGTTTGAGAACCAAGGTACCACTGTACATTGATTTTGATGTGTATGATAGAAGACATAAAAGTAAAAAAATGTAAACCAAGATTCTCAGGACCTCGAAAACAGGCACCCAGTAATTCCATGTTTATGCAACTGCCGATGCGTGGGACACACACAACCAAGCATTTTGTTGGTTACTCACTGAAAGTGCAAAAGTGAGAACTTTCTGTATTAACTCCGGCTGAGATATTGCGCCAAGTACACGTTCTATTCGGTTCTTCTCTTCCTGCATATCAGCTTGCTTGTGGAGCTGAAAGAAATGAAACAGAGCAAGTGACAAGGCTCTTTCTCTGCCACAAGCAATCACCCTCTCTGCTTCAAGCTCAAGTCAGTGAAGCTAAATTAGAAACCTGACATGTGGTACGCTGGCAAACCTGCTCAGCCTCTGGGAGCATGGCCAACGGGTAATCCACACAGGAATATTTGCCACTTAGTTTAGTGGGGGTCAAACAGAGGCCACACTTCCGAATAACTGCACATTTGATATGGCAACAGAGCCACTAGGAGGCACCCTAGCTCCATGCGGTGGTGAAATGAGAGCCATTTCCAAATAACCTGCAGTGCTACCTATATTTAACTGAACTACTTGTCTTTTTTCGAAGTGTGTTCATGGCCAGGCCCTTTATATAGGGGTAACATGTTACTTAGATTGCAGCTCTTCTGCAGGAGCAAATACAGCTGGCTGCAAGGTATAAGAAAAGCCACTCAATATGATCTGAGGGATGAATAATCTTCCTGTGAAAAAATGCTGAAGCAACTGAAGTTTAAGCTTGAAAAGATAGGGGGAATCACAGAACATGGCAAACTTCAACAGCTGTGCCATACAGTGCAAGAGTACCAGGAAAATCCCATTCTTAAAAAAACTTTTGCATTCTCCTCTGAACACTGCAAAGCAATTTGCTCTCCCAGCACATGAACCACCTGTGGAAACAGTTGCTATGGAATGTTTTGGTGGCTACTGGAATTAATAGGTGATCAGAGGCCATTATAGCTGAAAGCACAATTTCCATGGAATAGGTTGGGCCAGAATCCAGGGTAGTCTAAGCTACATTGCTCTATGGTTTTCAAGAAAATCAAAACCGCCAACAGAAAAATAACCATTTGGTTATGACTTGCAAGCTCTTTCTGTCAACTTTGTAGACATGATTACAGCACTCCCAGGGACTTTGTGAATCTTCTAGGCTTTATATTTAATTGAATTTATGGTACTGATATCTTACCCATTTTGAAGGATTAATAGGACTAAATTCAAAAGAATTATTTCAATTTGTGTGCGCACACCTGTGTAACAAATGGGGCTTTTTAATCCCATTCATTTCAATGGGAGAGGTTCAAGAGCATTTAAAAATCTCTCCTGCTGAACTGAAGTGCAACTACTGGCAATTACTTATTAAGGGCAACTACTGTTCACATGGGACAGAACAAAAAAGCACACACTATCAAAATGCCAAATATTCAAACCACCTGTGCCCTTGATCATTAATGCATTACCTACCAGGACTCATCACATTCATTTATAGATGGATTCTGCCCTGTATTTTTTCATGCACAGAAATGCAAAGAACACACTTACCTTTAGCATAGTGTCTAAGGTTGTACTGTCACCGTGCTTCAAAACAGTTACATATACCTGGAAAGAATGATTCAAAACAATTAAAAATCAATTTCTCAAGGAGCACATTTACTACCATTCAGTTTTAAAGCATCCTCACTTTTAGATTTCACCCTGCTGCCCCTCTAAACTCTGCCTAGGAATTTCAGAAACCACTGGAAGCATGTGAACTCACCCCCATGCAATCAGTATATGTTCTGCTTGCACAATTAAAAACTTCTAAATAGATATATTTAGCAGCTGCTCAAGGAAACTTACTGGCCAACCATGCAGGAAACTTACATGGTTACTCAACACTGTATAAAAGACAGGATTTGTATACAGGCAAGGGACGCAGAGGACAGGGGGTAGGGGGGAAAGAATACAGATCCTTTAAGGAGAAAAGGGTGTCTTAATGCAACCTACAGGACTTCTCAGATCAGCGGAGAGGATGTGCTTCCCTTCCACGTGGTCCTTAAACCGGCGCCGAGCTTCTTCCACGGTTGCCTTATGGCCGGCTTTTCCTAGCTTGCCCAGAACTAAACCCCTCAGAAGTGCATCTAGATGGCCTGATGAAAAAACAAGAAAATATGTTTATTTTTAAAGGATTAGCAGCATTTCTTACTGGAGTTTTTTTTTGGGGGGGGGTCACAAAATCTGAACTGAAAAGGACATGATATTATCAGTTCATCAAAAATCAGGGCTTGGAGTCAGGGCTTTGTTTGTGACCTGGCTTCTACACAATGCTTGCTAGTCTTCCTCTTCCTAAACTCCAGCAATGGAGCTTTCATATACAATTTCAGGTGTGGTACAGGTGGGTGTGACTTTGGGAAAACATCCTTGTGAGCCAAATCAGGACCCCCTGCTGCACATAAATAAGCCGAAAGGCTGAAATGTTCCCCCACCACTGATGTAAGCCTCTGGAAGTCTATTTGGACACAGTGAAATTGGCAGGGCAAAGATTCATAGTGCTGAAATCTCACAGCAGAGAAACTTCCATACCCTCGCCAGGTCTGGGGTCCCAGCCCAGCTTCTCTCCTATGGGTGAAAATATATCACGGACGAACGCCTGGATCTCCTCATAGAAGTCTGTGTGGGACAAGAGAGTCGAGAGAATCCCCAGGTTACAGCTCAGGTCGCTCCATACGGTATAGTTGGGCTCATTCACAAATGCTTCCATGACTTTTAGAACCTCTACAGTGCTAATAATTCCAGCTCGGGCCTGAGAGAGGAAAAGAAACAAGTTACACTCATCTCCCAAACCAAAGTGAATTAAGGCTTACCGCAAAGAAAGCTCTTTTGTGTTTCTTCCTTGTATCTGGAGCCTTGATGTTGACTGCGCCTTTTGCAGGAGGCAGGGGCAGAGAAAGGACAGCGCTACTTCGCATGGGACTGGAATCAGTGTGTTTTAGTCGGGATACAGAGTTGGTTTCCAGCCATGTGACCAGCCTGGAAGACTAACCATGCCTTCTTTCTTTTGCAGGATATTTCATTCTCCAATTATAAATAACTGGTTCCCAGCCCAATATAATTTCACAGGGATCAAATCAAGGCCCTAAAAGGGGCTACGAAAGGGGTTTAATAAATTATAAAACAAATGTGAAAAGGGAAACAGAATTTTCTTCTGTCTCATAATTCTGCACTTTGGTGTCTCCTAATGAAATGGATCTGTAGTAGGTTCAGGACAGATGCAATAATGTAGCACGCAGAATTAGTTTATGGAATTTACAACTCACAATTAGTTTATGGAATTTACCTCCAGCGGATGGTATTCTGGTCATTAGCTTAGATGGCATTAAAAAGAGATTAGACAGATTCATGAGAGATCTGGGAGACCAGGATTCATGAAGTTTGCTGGGTGACCTTGGGCCAGTCAGTCTAACCTACCTCACAGGAATCCTAAGATACCACAGGGGGGCCTGCCAAGAAGCAGCATCTAGCTGAGCACTACTGAATATAAGATGCTGGACTAGGCAGAGCTATCTTCCTCAACCCTGGCTCTTGGCTTTCCTTGCCCGTTTTGTCTTCCTACCGGATGGTCATTTGGACGGAAATCCCAGCTGCTCCCTGCCCACAATGTGATCTTGGTGACAGATAACCTGCTGCTGGGCAATCTGTTCTGTAACACACACTCACTCATTTGTCAGGAATTGGCTTGGCCCGTGTCAGAGGCACTGCTTAACTATGTGGGGCAAGAGTGCCTAGGGTTCTAAAGCTTCTTAAGTATTTCTCAGTGACATCAGTAATGGCAAACAACCATCTTTAAACTACAACTTGCCCACCATTGCCAATGTTCCTCTGCAACAATAGGAAAAGGTAGAGAGGTAAGCTTGGTGCACTGTGCCCCTAACACTAAAGTCTAGTGATGAAGTTGCACTTCTACTGATTTCATGATGCTTTCAAGTCTCTAGCGGCTGAAAAAGATGCATTTATTATCATGTACAAATACTGGCTTCCTAACTAAACTGCCTCTATTTGTGCTGTCCAAACCCACTTTCTCAAGTCCTCTGACATGTAAAAAGCTTCTAAAAGAAGAAGGTATTTCTCTCATTAGGACTGTTGTATGAAGGTGGTTCTTGCCATTTCTACTATCTCCAAACTTCAGTGTGAGTGAGCTTGGCTGGAGACCCTTCTTGCCAGAGGTCCTCACCCACAGCGATCTGTGTATGTCTGCAGCTAGTGAACTCAGCCCATAGAAGTGTGCTCACACTCACAAATCATTTAGGATTACTGCAAAGTTCAAAAGGCCTGAGCAGTGCTCTGTGTTACGTGAACACCCCAGAATCCTCTGTAAAACGATTTGTCAGCAGATAAATTTACGTGCAGGAAAAGGCTTAATGACCATATAAGTTTAAAAAGCGCTGGTTTAACTGGGAGACATTACACCCACCCAAGTAAATCACTCTTGCATTCTCTTTACCATTCTCAAATTTAAAAGGCATGTTACTTAAGAACCTACATTCTCTATGCAGGACCCAATGGAACTTTTGTTAAAATTAACCAGAATCAATCTATCCTTGTTTCTCAAGGGAAAACAAAGCAAGGAGAGTCACCCACAGATTTGTTATGCAAATCCTTCCATTTCACATCCTCTCACATAACCCCCCCCGAAACCAGGAGGTCAGGGTGTGTGGGGAACCTATAGCACTAACATGGCTGTGCTTATTTCACATATCTGCAACTGCTTGTATAAGGGCACAGTTTAGTACTAGGCACAAAATTCAGCGCCAGCTCTTTCTACAAAGTAAATTTCTAGCACTTGTAGCTGTAGCAAGCAGCTTCTAAATGCCAGGCACTGCTCAGGTGAGATCCTGAGAGACCCAAAGATCACAGAGTGAAGCTTCTGTGCTCTGTATAGCACCTCCCCACACGCAGAAGCGGCAGAAAAAATAATGCGAAATTAGCCAAAACAAACATAGCGTTCAGGATTCAAAGAAACATGAAACCAGTCTCAGCACTAGGCTAACTGCTTTTGAAACTGAAGGGAATATCAAAAGCAGCTCAAGATACTACAAAGAAGTCACCTATTCAAAAAAGTAGAAAATAAAGTAAAATAAAGACTTGACTTGCAGAATACCACTAAGCATAAATCAGGACCTTCCACTTGATAATTCTCTTGCAGGAAAACAGCATTATAACCAGCTGGGGCTACAGGGCCTTTGCTTGATCATGCTGAGGTGAAACTTACACACCTCACTAACAAGATGCCAAATTCATTAACTGCAAAGATGTTGTACCTCCAGAAATAGCACCTAACTTTGGGGAGACATTTCTACAGCAACGGAAGCAATCTGCTGCCACAGGAAAAGTGTGTGTGTGGGGGGGGGGGAATCAGGTTAATGAAGAGAGAAGACAGGCAATCACTTACCAAAGAAAAAAGATCATTCTGCAGCCCCAACCTGTCCACAGGGGGTAAGGAGAGGTCACGGATAGCTGGGAGCAAACTCTCCAGCATGTCAGAACTGTATTGTGTACGGTAAAACCCTACCGTTCCCAGGTTCAGCTGAAAATATAGAATGAGGAAATTCAGTCAGCAGCTTACAGAAGACAACCGAGAAACAAATCCACGGTCCCCAAATTACCCTTGACTGTATTTGAGTCAAACAGGGAGAACAGAACCAGGCAATTGTTTTATATCACTGGTAGTACTTCGTGCAGCAAGATAAATGAGAATTACCATCAACAGAAGGTGAGCTTTAACAGAGAAGAGTTTCAAAAAGAGAAGAGATTAAAGTTCTTGTACTCTCAAACTGACAATCAGCAAGATGGCTAGTTTTCCTTACTGGAAAGGACCGTGTTTAGTTTCATTAGATTTGCGCATCACTTCTCTCATCAGAGAGAGTCCTCAAGTTTTATAGCCAGAGTGAAGGACCTCCAACTCAAAGGACAATCCTGGCCCACCAGGCTTCCCATTTGGGCTGTGAGGCCAAATTGGGCAAGCCACATCCACCCACCTTAAACCTCCCGTCCTGCAGGTAAGAGCAGGGGCTTGGCCAAAGCCTGCTTGAGCCACTTCAAACTGCCCGACAACCAGCTGGTTGTAAAGAGCCTTTCAAACACTGTGCAGAACAGGATTGCCCCAAAAAGGTGTGCGACCTTGCTTGGTCCAGGGAAAGGTTGTCCCAAGATACTGACATCCCAAACACTGCAAGGCTTTATAGGTCAAAACCAGCACTCTGAATTAGGCTTGGAAAGAAATGGCAGAGGATGCTCTTCCCACAACACTCAGGGGATTCCTTTTACAAAGTGCCTGTAGTTGGAAGGCTCTCTTAGATCAAGATGCAATGCGACACCTTCATGCAGACCACATTTTTGTCTTGTTTAAAGTGATTTTATTATTACAAGCACTTAATAGCCACATTGATATCCGAGTCACCTTTTGCAGACCCTTTAGCATGTCTACTACCAGCAGGTAGCTGTTATTGCTGTGCAAAACATAGTGCTATTTTAATTTCTGTAGCGCTTTGCCTGGTAGAAAGCATATTGTGGTTCTTCTGACTGCAACATGCCTACAAGGCAGATCAGTGTGAGACAGTGGTTTTCAACCACTGTGCTGTGGCACCCTGGGGTGCCTTGAAGGATGGTCAGGGTGCTGCGAGCAACACTGGCCTCTGTCCCTTTTCATTCCGTCCCTCCTCTGATGACCTCTCACGTCTCTGCCTCCCAAAGGCTTGCACAGCTGTTTGTTGCACCAGCCCTGGCTACAAGATCCATAGGTGAATAGTGCCTCTGGGGTGGGCCAGGGGGTGCTTCCCAGCCCAGGTCCCTGTGGGGCAGTATGAGGAGGAACCTCTTTTTGGGGTGGGGGGGCAGCTCAGAGACCAGGGACAGCAGCAGTGGCTGCCTGGAGGACTCCCAAGAAAGGGCTGATGGAACACTCCACAAGAGGAGGTGTTTGAAAAAGGGTGAGAGGCTGCCAGCTCTGCAAGCAAGGGGTGACATAACTGGGCTCCTGAGCCCCACAGAGGTGCCGCAGAAAGGATGTAGTTGGTCAAGGGAGCCGTGGACTCAAAAAGTTTGAAAACCTCTGGTGTGAGAGATCATTATTTCAGTATTGCTACAAGGTAAGAGGGGATTAGAAAGTCTGTGTCTTGTGCCTACGCTGAATAGTATGTACACATAATCATACTTGGTGCTGTTGGAGGATGCTGAAACATGCTTAGTTTGCTGCCCTCCAGGATGTGGGAGAATCACCTGGAAACAAAGGGACTGGAATGGCAAGCTTCAAAGCCAGAAATACCGTATTTTTTGCACCATAACACTCACTTTTTTCCTCCCATAAAGTAAGGGGAAATGTCTGTGCGTGTTATGGAGGGAATGCCCACGGGTGGCATGCATACGGATTTTCCTCCTCTAAAAACTACGTGCGTGTTATGGTCGGGTGCATGTTATAGAGCGAAAAATACGGTAATCAGCCTCGATAGCAAGTGACATTCATTCAGCAATTCCATTACCACTGTCCTTGTCCTATCTGCATATGTATATTAACTGTGCCAACATTCACAGAGTCTCAACATCCTTTCCCAGCCTCTGACATCTTAGAGAAGGAACACCTTAACAATCCAAAATTATAAACCAAAGCAACTTGGACATTCATGGATATATCCTAAGTTCGCATTATCTAACTTAAGTGAAGAATATGGACTCCTACTTCTGGAACTCCATCCAAGTAACGTGCCTGGCACCAAAAAGGTTTTGCAGACATACTTGTTTCAACTTTTTTTGGTAATCCTCTTTGTAAAAGAAAAAAAATTGACTGCAAAAAACTCCCTCTCAATCAACATAATACATTTTATGAAGTAAGTAAAACTGGATTTTAAAATTATTTTGGTATGATCCCTGCTAGTTTTTTTGGAATATTGGTTTCACAGCTAATTATTAGATTTTTTTAATGATTTTGCTTGTGTTGGGCTAAATGATGTTTTAACTGTTACTGCTAGCTGGCATTTTTGATATTCTAATATAGTAACTTTGCACTTTATATTTTAATGGAATTGCGATATGTGTTAAATTTTTCTAAGTGACCTAGATAGAATGGCCTTAAAATCATTCAAATAAATAAATAAATAAGCAAGCATCTTTTCTCTTCTGAAATCCACAATTAAAAATTAGTTCATATAGTATCTCTGATTTATAACTACTGTTTCAGACAACAGCAGCTACTATAACTTTATCAGCCAGAAGGACTCAGGACATTTCCATAGTCCTGGTGTTTGGGTTGTGAGGCAGCACAACTTTAAGGTAACAAGACCATAACATGCTGCAAGAATACGCATCTTAGACCACTATGCTGGCCAGTCAAAGTGCTGACCACGTTTGGACAATCTGCCAGGTTAATTCAGAAGACTATCTCCCCTTTCTGCTTACCTTCACCCACTGCTCTGGCTTCACGTCTTTCAAAACCAAGGTCAACTCGGGCTTGTCCATCAACACTTGCATTTTGGCATGGGTTGGGTCTTCACTTGTACAGATGCTGATGGGTATCATCCACAGAGGGTTACCATCCCCTATATGAAAAAAGAGAAGAATGCCTGACAGAACAAGGCATGGTATGGCAAACTGCCCAGCCCCACGGAAACACCCCTTTTATCACATTAAACTCACAGCTGCTCCAAGTCAGCACATTTGTATAGTATCAATGCAATGATTCTGCAAAGGGAAAATATCTAAGTTCCTTTTTAAAAAATAAAAATAATAATCTGAAGAGCACTTTGGAGATCTACGACTTATATTTCAGAACAGTAGTTCTCAAGTTCAGCACTCCAGTTCAAATGAAATGATCGATTGACTTCCGGCAGACTGTAACCGAGGGAGAGATATGAAGGAGGACCATTCCATGGGCTCTGCTGACATGCCAGCTCCCTCCCTCAACTGTCACTTGGTAGCAGGCATTTCAACAGGCTGCAGCAGAGAGAGATGGGAAATGGCCACTCTGCTAGCTCTGCTGGGACAGCAACTACATTTGGATCCTCCACTACCTGAACTGTTCCCATTCCGGTGGGTCATCACAATTACTATTATGAAACTAGGAACTGGTGTCAAAGTTTACTCATTTCCCTCTTCCCTCCTCATCCTTTTCCTTTATAGTGTTCTGTCTTTTGAGTTATAAGCCTGCTGGCAAGGACTGTCTTTTTCCAATCACTTTGAAGGTGGAGGTGTCATTAAAAGCTAGGCACGAACTATTTATATGAGGAATTCATCCTTTAAAACACACATTTAGCCATATTGGGCTTGGGTTAGGCAGTGCAACACCTGCTAAAAGTCAGAACCGTGTGGTACCAGTTCATGTGAGGCCTGCACCCTTTTAAGCAAGCCAACTTGGAAAGCAAGGGTACTCTGGTGCCAATGTATCAATGCTACAACTGAATGGTTATCCTTTCACACATCCCAGATGGTTCTAATGTTTAGCTATTAAAAGTAACTACGCAGAAGGGAGACAAATGTGAGGAGGAAACACAGTATGGTTATATGTTTGTGTGAGAATGTGTGAAAATTTCTCAGGGCTGCTCTTGCCTCTGTCAACCTGAGCAAACAGCTGCTTAAGCAGAACCACGGAAAGTTCAGTGCTATCCCACTGAGTTCATTTAGCAAGCTACTCCTGGGATTGGGAAAAGTGTGAAACATTCCAATTCTTCATTACTTTCCTTTGAAAAATATTCATAAAGCTATTCAACCACCATGGTTTTCAAGCAATGAAAACTGCACAAAGAGCTTAGAAAATATATGCTCCTGCATAAACTCTACAAAACTATTCAATTCTGCTCATGAATGCTTAGATGAACTCTTATGTTCAGTCTGATAATGAATATGAAAGGAATCTTGTATTTTCAAGAGAAGCAAATAGAATGGTCATAGGAAGGAAGTACATCGCTAGGAACAAATATGAGAGCTTAATCTGCTCAGCTTAGAAAAAGAAAGGTTGATCAGGGACATAATTACACTCCACAATAAAAAGGTAAGTAGAAATGGAAGCAGTTATAGATAGCTGCAGATATAAGGCTACAAGCTGACTGTTAGCAAATATAATCTTGAAAGTCAATGAATGTTTTGAACTAGTGAGAGGTATGAAGTTCTGGAACAGTGAAGATAGCTTAGCTTAAGAGTATATAGTCGTGCCTCCTTCACTGGATTTTCTGTAAGATAAGGTGGGTTCTCTTACTTCTCTTCTAGAAAGGGACTACCACAATTAGCAACGGAATATCCTCTAAGTTCCTTCAGGAAGACAGGTTGAATGAGTCTCTTTCAAACCCTGCGTCTGACTGTTACATTTGCCACCAGGAAAGTAATCCCTCCATCCTCACATAGGAGGAGCCAGTGGCTTGTTTGCCTTTTCGTTATGTGCTTTCTCCTGGAACACATGGTTTTACTTGCTTGCATCAGTAATCCAGTGCTATTTGAAGCAGGGGTGGCTAACCCATGGCCCTCCAGATACTGGACTCCAGTTCCAATCAGTCCCAGCAGCATGGCCAATGGTCAGGGATAATGAGAGTTTTAGCCCAGCAAAATATGGAAGTCCACTGGTTAGCTACTCCTGCACTAAAGGCTCCTTCCTGAAGTGGAGCTGTAATCTTGATTACGTGCACTGATGACTCTGCCGTCCAGCACAAATAATGCTAAAAGGTTTTTTTTTGTCCTTTCTAACTCTGTGATAAATAAGCACTCAGATACCTACCAACTACATGCCTAACAAGGGCTAAATATGTGATTTGTCAAATATGTGTGGCAACGGAGCAGCTGAGTGAAGTATTACAATATTGAATCCATTCTACACTAGAGTTCCATATGCCAGGGGGAGGGGGAAACACCGTGTAAATCCATTTCTACTGCCTTCCAGAAATGTTCTGGGTACTACACATAGGCACATTGTAAAGAAAATTTAAAGGCAGATTACAATCTTCCTAGTTAAAACATGCAGACTGTAAGAAGGAAAATAATGAAAAACTAGAACTTCAGGCTTAGTAGTTCATTTTTTTATATATAAAAAAGATCAAGTTATTTCAAACATCTAAATCCTAAAAAGGACACCTGCCTGCAGAAACTGACAGTGCAAGTGCTGTTTCCCAGAATGGTTGGTGTCACGTACAATATGGTGCGCTGCTTGGCTCCTGCTATTAGCCATCGCCTTACCACTATATGGTCCGCTGGCACAGAATTTCTTCTGGACTAGCTTCAACACTTTTTCATCTTCTCGCTGGAGTAGAGAACAAGAGGCAAGAATAGTATTCAAAGGTTTCAAATAAGATCATATGCCCAGAAGCCATCCAGCTATGAAGGCCTCATTCCTTGAATTCACAGGCCACATTAGGCTGGTCAAATGTCCAACATGCTGAGCTGCTACTTCTTTCCCAATTCTCACCCCCCTCTGTTGTTGCCTTCGCATTCCCACATACCTTTTTTCTGTTGGTCCCAATGATCTCTGGTGCCCCAGTCACAGCTGCCATGTTTTCTTATGACACTGTATTGTATCACATATAATATAGCATAACCAGGACTGGGTTATCAGTGTCTACAGGTTAAGTAGGACAAATGAGATTCTAGCAAGACAGATTAGGTAGTCTGGTTGCCTGGCAAAATGTGGCCCTGGCTCAAGCTGATCCATGGTTCAGTTTAACAAACTTAAATTCTACATCAGGCCTCAGGCCTTGAACGTAAGAGGACATAATCAAATGCATTTGGATGAGGGTCTCCAGTTAAATAACTATTCAAAGCCTCTCATGCAATGCTGCTAATAAGACTTTAGGGATATAGAGGACCAAAATGTAGACTTTTATGGCTGAATAACTTTCACCACAAAAACTGAAGTTTCTATGCTTAACCAAAACCATCCCAATGATTATTTGAGGAGTGAGCGTTGTGGCTTATAAATGAAGGCAACCACCTGAAAGATGGATATGGAAGAAAACACATCTGAGCACCCTGTTGAGTAACCAAAACCACTTCTCATCTGGGATTAGGGGACGGTGCTCCCAAACCAATAACTTAAGTGCCTTATAGCACCCTTCTTTTCAAATGAAGCAAATCTGCCACAATTGATAATTTGTACTATATGTTGTACTTTATATGACTCTATGACTTTATGTTAAATTACTATTATTTTAGAGGAAAGTCATACCAAAACTTGGAATAGTGCTTAGGTCTCAGTCCTTAAGAGCATGAGTCATGACACAGGAAGTTCCTGCTGCAAATCTCAGGCCAACAATGAAATCACTGGAGAGCCTTATGAGGCACTTTTTCTGCCCCCAAAATAGCATTTGCAACATGGGACTTAAACTGGCTCCCTTTAGAGAGTTACGTCTAATGCAGTGTTTCCCAACCTTGTGCCTCCAGCTGTTTTTGGCCTACAATTCCCATCATCCCTTGCCACTGGTCTTGCTAGTCAGGGATGATGGGAGTTGTAGTTCAAAAACAGCTGGAGGCACAAGGTTGGGAAACACTGGTCTAATGAATACATAAGTACTTGTACTTTGGAAAATGTTGTATAATGTCACATTAATTAAAAATGAATGTGGATATTCTTCTAGTGTTTAGAAAATTGAGGCTTACTATACCATTTACATTTCCCATCTTTTGCCACAACCGACTCCTGTTTTCTCAACCCTCTCCCATAAATCCTGCCTTCTACTCTACTGCTTCATCCATTTTGTTTTTAGTTGCAGCTCCAGGTAACAATTTAGGATAGTTTCCTTCCTGCATTTACAAGCTTGTTATTTTTGGTGGGGAAGACCCTGAACACAGACAAAAAAAATCCTTATCTAAGATTTTGAAAGTTATCACAGCAATGCACTGTTAAAAACAGGCCTGCTGCACAAAGCACTGGAGGAGCAAGGGCATTCTAGGAAAGCAACTCATTCATCTCACACCTTTAGCACCTGCTATTCTTCCTCAGAGGAATCAGATGCAGGGGTGGGGTGGGGCACAGGAGAAACAGAATTAGGGACATGCTTCCAAATGGACTTCAGAATTTGGAGAATTGTCCACAAACAGAGAAACAGAATTTGTGTACAGCTTCCAAATGGACTTCAATGGCAAGTCCAAATTAAGCAACAAACCATTTCAAAGCTGTACTGTACTGCCTGGGCTCCCTTATTATAACTGCTTTCTAGAGAGCAGCAAAAATATTTCTCATCTGGCTCTCTCTGAACCTCATTCTAGATTTTGTATTATTTAAATTGTTTTCATGTTTTATTTATAGACATCCTAGGACTGACAAGCAGGATAGAAATGTTTCAATGACTAAAATAATCTGTAGGAGCATCACTGGTTGTTTAATAAGTTGGTGAGGCTCATTTGATATCAGGACAAAACTGACCTTTGGTAACATTGGCCCAGCCCTGTGGAATGTTCTCAATCAGCAGATGCATTCTCTATTTGCTGAAAAGTTTGCTGAAAACTTTTCTTTACCACCAGGCAAGTGTGGACAATTAAAAAAAAATATTTTCTTTAATAATTAGCTGGTGATCTATTTTAATCTTTCTAAAAATGTGTATTTTATTGATTTTAAGTTACAAATAAATTAGATCTAAGAAAGAAGAAAATGGCTTAATTTTTATGTGTTTTTATTGCAAATTGTTGCAAATCGCTTTGCTATTTTTAAATGAAATTACGGCGTGCAAGCATTTTAATAAATAAAAAATAAAGAACATCTCAGAAGGAATTTGCCAACTTTGTTATCAGCAAGGGATTCTAGAGCTGAGGTTTTTGGTAATCCATGAATCCATGTAAACAGATGCACCAAACTGTATCAGTAGTTTTGATGTAGCATTCAGTGTTAGGAATTTAAGACTTTCTGGCTATGAAGGTAACTACTGAAAGTTCATGTGAGCAATGCTTAAGCAAGAGAAGGAGTAGCTGAATCCAGGTGTGAGGCTTCAGTACCCTGCATCTTCATTCCTCATTTGTTCCAGAAATAGAACACAAAAATATACAGTATTAGCTTGATTTGCACAATTTACCCATCATTGGATTTTTAAGTGCAGAGTATATAACCATCAGTATTACCACCAATGTCTACATTAACTAATCAATTCAGTTGCTCCCACAAGTGATGCAAGGAAAATGTGCTTGCAAATCTGCTTTATTTGCATAATCTATCCAGTTTAGTCAACCATTCCAATTAGGAATACATTTTCTGCCTTTGCCCTCTCTAAAATATCACAAATTTTATGAAGTCTTCAATATCACAGTAAGAACATGTAAATTCAATGTTTTTGAAATTTTGACTCATTTATTCAACTTAGATGCTGGTGACGTGTGAATGCATGCATGTGTTGTGTTTGACAGAAAATGCGTAATTCAGGCATCAAGCTCAACCATGGTTCAGGAAGAGTAAGTGCGGTATGACATGATGTCTGCAATAACACACCACGGTTTGTGATCAAGTTAGAAAACTACAGTTTCTAGTGTGTACACAAAATACTATTCAAGCTAACTAAGGTTTGGTATAATATTTGAACTGACAAGCCAGAAGCTACAGCTGCTGTTCCAGAGGGCCCTTTCCAATACAGAAATGGGAGTGACGAGCAGATGGAAAACAAATGCAGAGAAACTAGGTCTAAACTGGGATTTGTGTCTATGTTTGAAAGCACAACCATTTTGCATGTTGTCTCAATTGAGCCACTATAAAAGTAAGAAAGTAATATACCTACCTGTTCTGCCTCCACATAAACAAGTGGAAACCCCATTTGCTTGGTCCATGTATTCATCACAGCAGCAATAGGTTTACCACTCGATTGTTCCAGGCTTTCCCAGAGATCCTCTGTGGAAGGAAAAAAAACTCACATGAAAATGCTCCCCCAACTAGTAAGCAGCTGCAGTTTCATTAATACCAACACACAATTCTCTACAATTCTACTGCTGTTAATCATTTTTAAATAATTTTAATGCACAGAGTAATTTCCAAACAATTTGTTCACAGCTCCAACAAATTCTTTTGATAGGCAAGCAGCCGTTACTCCCATGAAACCAATGGGGGGAAAGGGAGTGAAACCCTACAGGGGGATTTGCTTCCCTTATCCAACTCTTCCTAACCACCAATCTACATACAGCTACAGCATCAGGACCCTCTCAACTCAATGCTGCTGCCACTTTCAAACCTCCTACTTGGAGCCAGTAAGAATACCCCAGAAATAAAAGTTATCATTACAGCAATGGAAATGTCTTTGGTATCACAGTTTTAAGCTATGACAGCACCCCAAATTACTAGGCCCATGTTTTCTAGGGATGTGCACTTAGAAAAAATGTTTTGCTTTCCACTCATTATTGTCTCAACACTTTGACTTCACCCCCACAGGCTCGCTCCTCCATTGTCTTCTGAGACAGACGGATGCTAACAATGATTGTCTTATTTCATTTGTTTCATTCATTTCTCCTTTGTTATGGTTCTACACTGACTGCAGTGCTGATCCAACCTGTTTTCTGGTGCCTCCATTTCTTAAATGAAACCCAAATATCATGAAAACTGCAGGTGCTTTACACAGATTGCAAAAAGGGTTCCCAAAAGCTACTATGGGGTGCTATTCTCTAAGCTTCCCAATGCGTTATGTTTCAGACTGGACAGTTTTCATGTCTTGCCACTTTTAGAAGATTCCAGGATTACCTCACTCCTGGCTTCCTACAGAATATTCCCTTGATATATCCTTTGCTAAGCAATGTAATGCCATGTGCATGCTGATCTCAGGGTCTTCTCCACATGGTTTCTGGCTGCTCCAGAGCCAGGAAAAATAGGCTGGCTCAAATCCAGTGGCTCTCTCTTGTAGTCCTGATGAAGCCAGCACTTTGCACGTGGTGAAAACAAAGGCTCTGGATTGGACCTATAAAAAGGTGCACAGTCCGTGCAGCGTGCTGAGCAACTATTAGGAGAATTGCCTGTAGGCTGGAAATTCACTGGCTTCCGATTTCTCCCAGTTAGAAGCTGCCCAAGGGGAATGGATTGCACTGCCCTGTTTCCCTTCCTTTAAAGGGGGGTGGGCGAGAGGGAGGTGAAATCCAAGAAGGGGTTGAAAAGAGGGAAGGAATCAACGTACCCTGAAACAGTCCAAGGAAGTAGTAATTGGGGGGGGGCAGTTAAATTGCAGAAAAAAACCAAGAAAATTCAATCCAAGCAAAGAAAAGGAAGTAGGTAAAAAAAACCAACAACCCACATGTGTTCCATTCACTGAATTTGTTCAGTGCTGAAGGCAGGGATGGTCTGGAAACTATGGGATAACTCCTCCCCGCAAGATAGCATTGACACATGACCCTGCCTGATCAATCAGAGGAAGAGCATCCCAGAATAAAGACTGTCCTCCAGGAGCCTCTGGGGAATTAAAGGATTTTGCTTCTCCCATTCAGTTTTGTACTTTTCATTCATTTCTTTCAAGAGATTAATTAGGAACTAATGGTTTTGTTTTAAATTTCTTTTAGAAATGAATACACACCTGTACTACGAGGGATCTGGCTATTGCTTTGGTTTTTGTTTTTTTTAAATGTATCTATATCACTACGCACTGAAGTCACATAAAGAGGTTCACAACAATTAAAACAATATAAAATCTAAATTAAAAAGCAAATGTAACACTGAAAATAAAACAGCAAAGCAGCAGTTAATTCCCATAGGCGAACTGAAACTGGAATACATTTGCATACTTCTGCATCTGCAGACAGCAGAGTTATGACCAGTTAAGCCTGCACTGATCAATGCATTATGTTAACATGGGTCTTAAAAACTGCCAGGAGTCCCACAAAATCCAGAACATCTCGTATGGGTTCTGAAGTGCATCAGAAATCTCTTCGCAGTCCTGTCTTTCTGACTGCCAGTGACATTCTGGAATTATTTGGCTGTTCAGTGTTCATTGATGCTGGTCTGTCAGCAAGAAAATAGGCTGCTGCCAGGCTGCTTCACAGCTTGTGCCAGGAATTCTTTGATTATGCTTCTTCCTGATCTCACTTGGGCTTCTCATTTGTTTCTCTTTGTCCCTTCTGTGAGCTTACATTCTGAGGCGGTTTGTGTGCCCAGACTTCATTTCTGTTTCCCTGCCTACTCCCATCGTTCCACGCTGGCTTCCCTAATCCCAATTCTGTCCAAGCAGCTAGGCTGCTTGTGTTCTAGCAAGTTCCTGAGAAATCGGAAACTGTCTGCAATGTACGGGTATGACTTGTCAATGCACAAAAGGAACAACTCAGATCTGTTAGGGAAAGCGCAAGTTCAAGCTGACAACATTTAAACATTTAGTTAAGTACTTAAATTCCACTTATTTAGAGAATGTAGCTATGTGCCTCAGTTCTCTGTGCTGTAGCCAATATATTTCCCAAGGAAGTGGGAAATTACTGAAATGTTGCAAAAAAAGAAAGGAAAAAAAGCTAACATCTGAACTGGCTTTGAGTTGCCATACACCTGCCAGTTACATTCTGATGGAAAATAACTGCTGACAGAACTTCCTCCTCTCCCCCCACAAATCCTTTTGCTTGAAGAGAAGCTGGAATGCAAAGAGCCACACAACTTGTTTGCAACACCCAATTGAGTTTTGGGTTTGCCTTGTTAGAAGGAGAAGACTCCGTCCCCCAGGGGAATCTACTTTTGAAATGGGAGGGGACTTTGAAACGACAATTTGTGATATGGCTTGAGGTTCTGCTGTTCAGCCAAAGCTCCCTTTAAATAATGTCAAGTCCCTGAGCAAGTCAAAAGCAGCTCTTCAGATTGATGGCCAGAAACACTACTGAATACTTGGAAGAGCAACCCAAAAAAGCATCAACAGGGTGCAATCCCTCCCTTGGCAGAGAGGTATAGTTTCAGCTCTCTGTTCCGTACAGCACCAACCATATGACTGTATTACATATATTAAGAGCAGTAAAAGCAAAATGAGCTTCTTCCCATTCCATCGTCTTATTATTGATTTTCAGACATTTAATTCATGTATGATCATGGGGGGCGGGGAGTTAGCAGAGGAATTAATAGAAGATCAGCTTGCATCTGGGTCAGGAAATAAACAAGCCACGTTTCCAATTCAGAATCTGACCTGGGTTTTCCCCAAAGTAAATTTAGCCTATTACTACTGCAAATTTCCAGATGGTCAGAGTAAAGTATTGTGAGAAGGATCACACACTCATACAGATATAGTTTGATAGGAAACACTTTGCTGGTGAACTTCCCTGCATTTCAGGCAGAAAAAAATTATCACTGGGGGGTGCAACTTCTCTGTGTAATGTAATGTTCTGGGGACAACGAAAGAGAGAGTACAAACACAACAGCCAATTACCTGTAGCTGCATTCTTATGTTGAAACTTGGTAAGGTAGAGGTGCATTCCTTTCCGGAAGTCCTGTGAATGTAATATTTTTATTTTGTGAATATAAACAACTTCAAAATTAGCTTATCACTGGATGGGACTGGAATGTAATGTGTTGTTTTCCACCAAACTATTTATCCTTTTCATGAGCTAACAGGGTTTTTTTGGCAAACCCAGATTAAATTTGTGCACCATCCTTGCACTCTTCTAGTAGCAGGCAGTCCCTTAAAACTGGCATATTGCTGAGGAACAGAGTCACAAGCTTCTGCAACAGGAATTCACTACTTAATTTAAGAGTGCTGGAACATGTGAAACTAAATAATGTCACTTTTAGATAGGCTTTGAGCCTCTACACTATTAAGCCCCAATACCAATTTTTAGATCCTTCCAATCCTGTGGCAACTCCTAACCACTTTAACTTAACCTTTCTGCTGCTCACAGATATTTTGTGCTATTTGCAACCATTCTGATGCATTAATGGTTGAAAGCCAGTTGAAAAGCATTCAAAAAACGTTTCAAAACGTTTTAAACATTAGTTGAAAAATAAGGAACCTTGAAATTGCAAAGTCCACTTGGGCACTTAAATGGATAGTCTGATTAAAATCAGTATTGAAAAACTTTATCTGCTTTTCATTTCATACTATAATAATTATTCTTTCACTGCAAAATGCATTTACAAATGTATTTTAAAGTGGTTAATTTTAGAACAGCCATATGTGAGCAGCTTTTTGGAATACTGAATTAAGATTAAAACAGTGTTAACAAAGCAGCTTCAATATAATTTTAATGATTAAAAATGACAAAATTGAAAAGCATGAAGTCTGGTATTGACTTAGAATTCAAATCATACATACTACGCCATAAAAAACAAGAGGCATGGACAGCAGGTGAATGCAGGGTGCCTATTTACATAACATGTAAAATTGTGACTTGCTCTTGTGCCCCACATGTTGATTCTACACACCAGAGAATTTTGGGAACCGACCCAAATCCAATTCTGGGAACCAACCAAATCTTCCCAAAAGTGATCGAGAGTAAGAATTTCAGCTAAGGCAAATAAAGATCCTGGGTTGCGTCCAGGTGTATGGAGCATATTTAATATAAATAAGGGTCACAATTAGCCACTATAGAGTAATGGAACCAACATCGAATCATAGAATTGTAGAGTTGGAAGGGACCCCAAGGGTCATCTAGTCCAACCCCCTGCAATGCAGGAATCTCAGCTAAAGCATCCATGACAGATGGCCATCCAACCTCTGCTTAAAAAGCTCCAAGGAAGGAGAGAGATATACAGAGATAGGATCTGAATGTCAGGTGCTAAAGACAAAGCTAAGGAGAAGGCCACCACTTTCATGTTTTGCTGCTCAGCTCCCAGAGGTATCTGGTTGTGCAGCTGCTGGAAACAGAAAGCTGGACTAAATGGACCTTTGCTTTATCCACCAAGCTCCTCACCACACAACCCTTTCTACATAAAAGAACACAGAACATCCACAGTTACCCTAGATGTCAGTGGCAGTAAAGTTATAGATTTACCTCATCCCCAACGTAGTCATGTAGCATTCGAATTACTGACGCACCCTTGCTGTAAGAGATTGCATCAAATATTTCATCTACTTCAGATGGATGGCCCACATTGACCTGGGGTGAGAAAGGCAACAAGTCATCAGAAGAGACCACATTTAACTTGCATCTCCAGTTACAAATTTACGAAGCAGTGTTAAGGCAACTAAATCATTAAGTCTCTAAGATAAAGCATTCTTGGTTGCTTTCCTCTGGAGCCCCAGCCCGTTATCAGAGGAAGAATTTCTAACAATGAGAGAGCATGCGGCAAAGCATATGCAAACTCCACTGATTGCAGCAATTGGCACTCACTTCAATAGGGTGACTGTTGTCTAAGGCATCCAGCTCCTGAGCTCGTGTGTAATCGGCAGAAACAAATTGTGTCCAGATATCGTATTCTGGAAAACAATGGTCCACACAGAGGTACTCAATCCAGGATGCAAAGCCCTCATTGAGCCATAGATGGGTCCACCATTCCTACGAAGAATTGAGAAAATTGCTGATACTAAAAGCAGAGCATCAGAGCATCAAGATAAAAGGACAAGGAGTTGCCATTGGTCTCTGAGATCTCAGGTCTCCATCACTGAAATCTCTGATTCTCTTAGATATGTGGAACTCCTTACTAACAGGTGCAAATATTGTGCAATTCTGTGTACGAGCAGAAAAAAACACAGAATTCGGCATTCTATAAAAAAATGCAAGTTGCAAACTTGCAAAAAGCAAGTTTCTAGTCCCCACACCTGAAAAACTAGGAAGACAACGCTTGATGAAATCTCAGAAGTATCCGGGGGGGGGGGGGAGATGGCTGCAGTATTGTGGGGAATAAATCAAATGGGAACATTCTCCATCAGCCACTGCAGGAATGCCTTTGTTTAGTAGCCTAAGATTTTTAACAGAAATGGGAAACACAATACAAGTGAAAGCTGCAACACAGTAACTGTTCTCTGTGCAGAATGAAATGAATCAAGTAAGAATGAACCCCACCAGTGGATAAGAAATAACTAACTGCATTCTACATAAACTCAATCTGAATTTGATGTTTGGGGGGGGGGGGGGCGGACAGAAATTCCCAACTCTACCGCAGCTTCAAGTAGATCAGGTTTCAAGGTAATGTTCTAGGGCTTCAATGCTCAGAAGCATTACCAGGATTCATGCAAGTGAGGACAATGATGAAATCCACGCTAACCACACTTTTCAATTCCCCCCTCCCACCACCTAGAAAATATTCTCCTTTTACACTTTTTTGTGGTCTTTGAAAGTTTCATCTAGGCAGTCAGTCAGCCGAATGCAGGCCTGTGAGGCAAACTGAGCCACGTAGCAATAATTGCTGGTCACGTGATTTGCAGCTGGAGGGAAGAGGGTTAAAAAATCCTGCCTTACCACCCCTCTTAGCACCCTCCAACTTCAATGTTCAATGTGTTGTCTTTCAAACCTATGTTCACAGATACCAGAAATGGGCTTTTTTCTTTTTCCAAAAAAGCTGAAATTCTTAGAATATTTGAACATATTCTGTTGTTCTTTCAAGGAAACTCAGAGAAGCTTCTAAGTGACTTGCAGGCAGCCTCCCATGCAGACCAGGGCAATACCTACTTATCTTAAAAAAAACCCTGTCCCATCTTATGGTCTTAAACCAGTCTCTAGATGAACTTTATGCATGTATAATTCAGAATGCTGGTTTATAGAACCCAGACAAATTTCCGTGCTTTGCACAGTGGCAGCACTGTAGCCTGTGAGGTTAATCTGATGCATGATTATTGCTAATTGGGGATACAGAGTCAGTTAGGGGGTGGAGAAAAATAGATTTACTTATTTTTTAAGAGGCATAATTGAAAGAATGAAAAAGAAGACAATGCAAGACATTTGTCTGCAAAATCAAAAATAGACATTACAATAATACCTGCTTGATTAATGTGGTACGAACATTGAATCTCACAAGCTAAGAAGTGGTGCATACACTATTCCAAACAGAGACAGGATAAAGTATGAACTGCATGAGCCATGTGCACTACTGTTAGGCGCACAGTGCATGAAAATCTACCAGTGCAGCCACACTCTCAAGTACAACTGAGAATCTTTGCAACTGTAATGGGGAAGAAGAATGCAGGAATTTTATTTAGGGATTGAGAACCAATAGAATTATTGGCCAACATCTCATGCCTTTCCATCCCTTTTCTGTGAAAATAATCTCATTAGCTCAGGACTGTGGTGCCTGCTGAAGTCTAACACTAGCACACCAAGTGTGATGGAACCATTTCTTTCTGTGGAAAGTGTCTGTGCTTAACACCAGCAAGCCATGCCAGACATGCAAGCAAAAATAGTGTATTGAACTCATGCAAAGAGAAAGAAAAGTTGGCACACAAGTTGCTGGGCTTTTTTTTAAAAAAAAGGGGGGGGAGCCACTTTGATTTGATAAATGGATTTGAAAAGCCCATAGAGTCAGGTAAATACTGCTGAATGCTTTGTTTTGGCTGGGTTTATAGAAAAGGTCAGCCTCTCTCCAGAGTCCCTCCTTCATTTCATAGAAGAGCTGGTTAGTCACACAAAGCTGCCTCTGCCATGTTTCCAACTGCCCTGGTGGCATGTCAACTGCTAAAAATATGCCACTGGTTTTGTGAATAATGTTTTTCCATTTCAACAAGTTCTACTGTAGCAACGGTGAGGTCATGTGACAAAGGAGGAAAGGTGGCCTGCCAGTAATGAAGGGGTGGGGGGAATGACATACAAAAAATTAAACTGAAAAGAAAAGAGGTTAAACTTCCCTCTCATTTGCAGGTAAAGTTATCTTGTGGATGCCGATTATGGAGACGTTAGGAGGAAAAGAAAGCTATTCCCCTAGCTCTTAAGGCAGGGATGGAGAACCTTTATCCCTCCAAATATTGAACTACAAATCTCATCAACCTGGCCATGGTGAATGACGCTGATGGAGTTAGGAGTCCAAACAATATAAATAAATATTTGTAAACCACTTAGAGATTTAGTATTAAGTGGTATATAAACATATGAAATAAATAATAATCAAACTGGAAGGCCACAGGTTCACCATTCCTGCTGTAACATATGGAAATTCAACCAGCACCCTGAAATGTCACAGAGAGAAATCCTTTTCCACAAGTGGATAGTACTTATTGGATTTGAATGTTAAGTTTATAAATAGGTCTGTATTTAGTGATTTTACACTAATACCACTGAGGTATACCTAATTGTCATCTAACTCAGCATCCTAAGAATTTCAGCTCCCCACACGTTTAAAAGACTTTATAGCTGCAAAGATAAGCTTGTAAATGTGTGGATCACCCCATATGCCAGAAGAAGCATCAGTTC
Source organism: Podarcis muralis (assembly GCF_964188315.1). Taxonomy (NCBI): domain Eukaryota; kingdom Metazoa; phylum Chordata; class Lepidosauria; order Squamata; family Lacertidae; genus Podarcis; species Podarcis muralis. The sequence continues at coordinate 32,600,686 of NC_135667.1, read as the reverse complement.
CCTTCATAGATCCTCTCCCCATGGATACTAATTTCAGAATTATGAAAAATATCTGCAAGTCTGGTGAATTTGCAGACTTGCACAAATCAGAAGTTTCTGACCTGCCTAGACTTGCAATGGGTGAGGGGGATCATGATGGTATTTGGGTTAAGCAGTTAACGCAAGTGTGAGGTTTTAACCTTATTATTATTTATTTAATTCCATGCTTTATTGTGCATTATGGCACATTCTTTCACATTGCTGGGCATTGTGAATCCTAGAGGAGAGCAGACAAAATCTTCAATGGTAGTGCACAACGTTTCTCCCTATAGCGTCTCATGAGGCAACCTGTGGGCCACATCTAACCCACTGAAAATCTCCAGGTGCTGCTGACGCCCCAATACTGCTGTTTTTCCTAATAATACTCTGCATAGGTAGACATGCACACTTGCAGTACCATACGAAAACATGAGGCATCTGCTGTGACCATGAGCAGATACACTCAGGACAAGTAATAGGCGGGAAACTGAGTAACCTTGATCTAAGCCCAGAGCAAGGGAAAGTCAAATACAATTTTTGTACCATAGTCACAAGGTTCCCAAACCACTGGTGAGCAAGCTCATGGCCCACGACGAGAGCCACCCATTGGCGGGAGGAGGAACAGGAGTTTTTGGGATCTATCAGCAGTGCAGTTTCCCTGTGTATGAGAAAGAACAGAGACTGAAGCAAGGTGACTTAGAGAGAAAAGCATATTTTTTTGAAATCAATCAAGCTACCAAACTCATATAAACAAGAGTGCTTCATGCTTATAGGTGAAAACAGCAAGGTTAACATTTCATATCTGCTAGGATGCAGCAAGGAGTACTTTTCCTCAGAGGGAAAGGAGGGAAGACAGCACCATCACCACCTACCCCTCAAAAATGCATCTCATTTAAAAATAACTGGTCTGAAAAAAGGCAGCTCAGCAAATAACTTTCCTCAGTTACACGTCAGTTTGTTGTGTTCATTTCATAAATTATCACAAAGCTACCAACTATTTGTTCAACCCCGCAAGAGTTCACCAACAAAAACTCTCTACAAAAGGACCCATTATATAATGAATTTTTGGATTTGGGGTGTTTTACTAATTGGCATAACCAAAGCATGGAAAGAGGCTTCCAGGTCATTACAACTCCTAAAACTCTGCAACTCTCCAGACCTATTTATTAGGACCCCATTATCCACTCTTAGCTAAAGCGTTAACATGGCTGCTCCACAGTAACCTCCTGATGCCTTGAAATTTGCCCCACATTAATGAGATTGCAGTTGCCATGTTGAACGCCAGAGATATAGGTGCCAGTATTCCGATACTCTGTGTAACAGGGACTGAACTAAAAGGGTGGGCTCTATTATTATTATTATTATTATTATTATTATTATTATTATTATTATTATTTTAATACTATTGCTGTGTTCTTTAGCTCAGTGCACGCAGGGATGCAAAAGAGGAAGCCACAGATCAACAAGGCATGACTTCTTTAAAATGAGGCACACAAGAGTGAATAGAAAAGCTTACTCTAGAACTGACACACAGAAAAAGGATACAAGGTGTGTTGTGCTCAGGGGCACTACCACTCCACACCAATATGTTTCAAAGTCTCCTAGTCACACTTCAATCTAGTTACCAGGGAATAATTTTTAAAAGGGCTTTTTCAAGAAGAGACTGGCAGAGAAAGGAAATCAAACCCAATGATCACATGATTGTGTACAAAAAAGTAAAAGCTCTCTTATGCTCCTTGCAAAATTTTGCAAAGTTGTCTCTGGTCTACACCTCTTTTTTTCCAGTGGGAGCAGTGACAGGCTGGGCAAATGGCCAAACTATGTTCCATCTGCTCCATTTGAACATTCATTTGGTTAGCACAGAGCCATCGTAACTAGGGCTGCTACAATTAAATAATCAGTTAACACTGACTGATTAAACGGGGGTAGATTTTTAGTCACTCAGCAGATTTTTTTATAAATTTATTGTTTTTTACAAATACTTCAAAAAACGGCAGATGGGAAATGCTTTTTATGAATGAAAGTTTGGGAAATGGTGGGAAAGGAACAAATGATTCTTTTTTCTTTTGTCCTGAAAGCCTTTTAGAGGGATGGCTGGTCAAGAAAAAATACAGTATCTACATAGGGGGGAAACTGCTGTGATTCAATTGTCAAAGATATATGAACAATGGCAACTAGAGAGGAAGTCAGAGACTTTGTGTTATTATAGCCTACCAAATGCCTTCTGATGACCTGGACTAGAGTTATTTTAAATCAAAATATTTTAAAGGGCACACTTGCCATAGCTGTACCAAATCAGAAAGGTGGCGGTAGAGTGAGCTCAGTTACCACTAACCATTTTGCCCAAACTGGTTTTGCCCAAACTTTCCAGCAATGGTGGAAAGATGTTGGAGACCACCAATGGTCACAATGATTTGCATGGGAGAGGGAAGGAGATCAAAATTTCAAAAATAATTGGCAAACTGGAAGAATGGGGTTCAGTCCATAGAAAGATATGGCACTAGAGTGTTCTGATATAAAGGAACCTCCCTCTGTTCTCACTGTAAGATAAGGCCCACCCACGAACCCGAGGAGTTTGCCTGGCAGCTTGAAACAATTTGGAAACAGCAGGATGGGTTGAGAAAAAGAATGCACAGGCCCAAAGACTGCCATAAATCTGGGGCGAAGGCGTTAGGAATGCAACAAAGATAGATCAGATGGAGTGTGTGTGTGTGTGTGTGTGTGTGTGAGAGAGAGAGAGAGAGAGAGAGAGAGAGAGCGCGCGCGCACTAGGCAGCAAGGAAAACTTGGGATGCTACTTTAGAACTACAAGTTGAACTAAAAGTTGCACAAAGATCTTTTCTAAGGGTATAATGCAGAGACTCATCCCCCCATACAGTTTTTCTTCAACTGCAACACTCCTTCCCCTGCTCAATGCACCTCAATGCAAGCTAAGGATGACAGGGAGAGTTTGGTTAGAGAGTTCCTAACAAAGGAAATGCCCCCATGCCATGCGTTATCTTTCAAATGAATTTGTGTCAGCTGCCCTAGCACCAAATCCCTAACTGCTCTTTATATTTGTGGCAAGTTAGAAGCAGTTTTATATGAAGGGAAGGAAGCTATTCAAGGAATCTGCTCATGAGACTGGTCTTCAATGCACTATATGTAGTGTTAGAATATGCATGGGCTAACGTGGTTCTCGAGAGTTATTGCTGGAAAATTTGTTAAAGGCATAGACAGCCCCAAAATTATTTGAGAATTACCGTATTTTTCCATCTATAAGATGCCCCCATGTATAAGACGCCCCCTATTTCTGGGGACTCAGATTTAAGAAAATGGGGGGGGGGTGTATCCATGTATTTTTGACCCTAATTTTTGACATTATTTTTTAGGGGGGAAACCTAGTCTTATACACAGAAAAATAGCGTATATCTTACAAAATGCACACTGAATGCCTGCTGTTTGACACTTTTGCATAAGGAGCTTATAACTTTAAAAAATGGGAATCTCCGAAAGGACAAAAACCATACAGATCCCCCCCCCCACTTTGCAGCTACAAAAGTTTACCTGCTCAACTTGAAAATAAAGTGAACTTCCCATTCTCTAAATGGGTGCAGGGCGGAATACTGGTGTGCTCTTGACCACAATTAAGTTAAATATGGAAGTTCTGATACTGACAGTGATTGTGGTTAAGCAGCATTTGAAATCAACTTAGAACTCTGAATTCAACTCCTGATCAGCTAACCCTGCTTAGCCTCAAATATAGTGAGCATCAATGTCAATGGAAGTTAACTGTGGTTGAGGAGAAGTTCATTTCCGAGAAGAGGTATAGAAGAAAACATGCAACTCACAATTTGTTTGTGATATCTTAACCACGGTTATGAGAGTGGTAGTGCTCACACACAACACAAAACCACAGTTTGAGTACGCGATCTTGTGTGCTCCCCATCTACCCTCTTTAATCACGGAAGATTGGAAGCCTTTGCTTCTGCTTTCAGATACATGCATTTTCTTGTGTCTAAACTGACAACTGTGGTTGGTGCTAGCTATGGTTTACTGTGGCATACACATATCACCAACAACAGCCTGAAGTTGGCTTGTTTCAGTAAACTTTAGTTTGTTTGTGTTCGGACAGAAATAGAAATTGGCTACTTGAAAATGGAAGCAAAAGCCTACAATGTCATTGTGGCCATGATAGTGCAGAAGAGGAAAGCCTATGACCCATAAGTATGGAATACTAAACTTTGTGTTGGCATTATGTGTGATTGTAACTTGTGTCTGCATTGGGCCACAGAAGGGTGGAAGAAGATACAAACAAAGGATCTAAATGAAAGGTGCTGCATTTTTAAAATAATGCAATATTCTTGAATATTGTGGCTTTATAAAGCTCTACTTTTCTGAGGGATATGCTCAAATACCTATTTTTGTGGAAACTTCAACTTGCGCAAAATGGAAAATAATTTTGAGGAAATTACCAAACAAGCCCAAATCATTACAGCTTTCTACACTATATCTGATAAAACGTGGAAAAATTAGTCAACAAAGGACACGGAAGGGAGGAAAGACAGTATTTAACAGCATACCTATAAGTAACAAGGCCCCAGTTCTCCATGGCACCTTTATAAAATAAATACAAAGGTTTATTGATATTGATACACACAACCATCTCCTAAAATGTTTTACAATTCAAATAAAACTCAGAGGTAACACAAAATACTTTACCAGCTGCAAAGTCTGCAATAGCTATGAGATCAATTTTAGGGAGAGGGTAAGGAACATTGAAGTAATCCTTATAAAAAGGCAGCGTTTTAGCAGCAACCTAAGGGGGGAAAGGAGAAAAATGATAGAGAGCATGGTGTGTTAAGTCAAAATAAAGAAGACCTGTTAACTGACTTTAAGACATTGTGCTTTAACTTTTACTCCTAAGCCAACTGCAGTTGTTGTTAAAACTATGTCAACTCTGGCCTTTGCCAAATCTACAGACACGACATGTTTACATAAAGGAACACACACATGTTCTGATGAATATCTGCAAAAAACAGAGGCCTGAACAAATTCCAAAACTACCTAAACCCTGCACCAAAGAGGACTTAATGGTTGCCCAGGGGACAGGGATAAGGGTTTTAAAGCCATTTTATCTGCCCCCAGGGACATACCTAATCAAATTTGAAGACGTTTGTGTATCCACAGTTTTACCCATAAGGAAAAAAACGTTTAACAGAAAGTTCACAATTTATCACTTCATCTCTTCCCCAGCTCCACCCAATCACACAAGCTGTAAATCTCTGAAGCCTGAATAAATTAGGTGACGCTAAAAGATTATGGAGCTAACCATTTATAAGTTGTTCAGCTTAGGTGACAATATATACCCTACTTCCAACCAGTGCCTGGAAAACAAAGTTCCCCCTGCCACAGCATGAACATCAGAAGTTGCCCAAGTCAGGCCTTATGCAAAATTCATCTAGGCCAGGCTTCCTCAAACTCAGCCCTGCAGATGTTTTGGGGCTACAATTCCCATCATCTCTGACCACTGGTCCTGTTAGCTAGGGATCATGGGAGTTGTAGTCCCAAAACATCTGGAGGGCCAAGTTTGCCTATGCCTGATCTAGGCTAATACAGTGGAACCTCAGTTTTCGAACGTAATCCGTTCTGGAAGTCCGTTCGACTTCCGAAACGTTTGGCAACTGAGGATCAAAGGGCTGTCAGCAAGTTCAATGAGGAAAATTGAGAAACACGCCTCTGAAGCCGTTCGACTTCTGAGGCACGTTCAAAAACGGAAGCATTCACTTTTGGGTTTTCAGCATTCGGCTTCTGAAACTTTCAGCAACTGAGACATTCGAAAACCAAGGTTTGACTGTATATTGTCTACACTGACCAGCAGCAGCTCTCCAGTGTTTCAGACATGGGCCCTCTCCAGGCTTACCTGAAGATGCCAGGGATTAAACCTGAGACCTTTTGCACTGTCAATAAGCTCCCTGTATTAAGCAAATGCATCTAAGTTACTTTCTTTTTTTAGATTTTCTCCATTTTAACACAGGAATGGCAGCTAAGCAATTGAAGCAAGAAAGTTCAAATAATATTAAAATATTTCCAAAGTCAAAAACAGGGGCACTGGTGTATGTTTATTTTTAAGCAACTGTCAAAGTTACTGAAAGATATGGAAGCATGCTTTACCTCTAATGCAAACTTTCCTTGTTCTGCTTTGCCAACTGGAGTGTAAACACGGACTAACACGCCATCGGTGGACCTGGTCTCAACGAAGTCATATTCTCCAACCACAAAAGCAACGAGATATGTTGACATCACAGGAGTTCGGGCAAATTTCACTTCCACCAGGTTTTCATCATCAGGGTAGGGCCTCCGATCAGTGACATTCTTTCAAAGGAAAGATGTTTGGAAGAGACTTGTTAGATTGGCTTTGAAGCGCCACCAGTATTTCACGAGACTGCAGGAGAGATCAGGGCTGGTATTTCCTGTGCTATTTTGCAGTATCAAACAGATGTGTGAAACGAGTCTCATTAACCTGCTCTTTTCCTTTCTCTGCAGTTTCCCTAATCTTGTTCTATCATATCCATCTCCTTGCTTTCTGCCAAAGTTGCTCTTCATTACAAAAAAAAGGGGGGCAACAGGGTCCACATCTCCAGTTCTTGTTTTACCCATTACCAATGCAGCTGGGATGTAAGAAAGGTCATCAAGACAATTTCCAGCCTCAGTAACCACCAACATCTTAATTTCTTGATCTTCGTACTATTTAGATTGCCAACTACTGTCCAGCATGCTCTTGCCTCCCCACCCATTTCCCCCTAGTTTGCTGTTAACCATAGTTCAGTATTATTTCTACATCAACCTTGGTTAGAGAGTTGCTATAAACCAAGAATTCTACGTTTGCTCAGAACCACACTAAACAGGCTTGCAAACCATGATTTATGGCGTGTGAACTGAGCTAATGGTTTGAAATAGACAGTATTCCCTGCTCCTCCGCCTGCAAGACAACAAATGGACATACAAGCTCTTCAGGCTTAGCTTGGAAAAAGGAAAGAACCTCCAGGTGCTCAAGAAAAAAAAGTTTATTTAGCCCAAACAAGTTCTTCCTCAGGAGCACGCTTGAAGATTTGTTTCAAGAAGCATTCAAGTTTTTAACTAGGGTTAAGTCAACAAACCATGATATAATACCAGAGGTAACCATCATGCCTATTTATATACAATGACCAACCATGGTTTCGCTTTACATGAACAAGCCACAAAAGGCCTCAGTCTCTCATGCAGTCTTTCTAGCCACCAGTCTTTCATGCACAGTCATTCCTATCTACTTCCTCATTCTCTGAAAATTATAGCTTAACAGTTCACTCATATAAGCTAACTGGTAAGAAAATAAACCATTTCGGGGTGTTAAAGTCTGAACACACACATTATATCATACTGAGTCTAACACACATATAAATAAATAGTGTGGAAGAAATACACTTAGAAGTATTGGGTTTATTTTGTTTGTTTTTAAATCATATACATACTGCTTTATTGTAAATAGAATCCCTAACTGGTTGTAAAAAGAATTTATCATACTCATATTAGACCCACTGAAATTAATGTATCTAAGTTAACCATGTCCATTAATTTCAAACGGTCTACTCCGAATGGTGTTCGATACAACACATTGTCTTAGATCTTCTTGCTGGCATTGCCACAACTACAGTATCAATCTACATTTTATTAATTAAACACTTGCCTTTTTAACAAAACAAAAAATGTATTTTATTAAACACAAACTAAACTAAACTAAACTAAACAGAACAGAACAGAACAGAACAAAACAAAACAAAAACAAAACCCGGAGTACAGTTTGATAATGACATTTGGTATAGTTAAAGTACACATAATGGTAATTCACTACTAAAGTAGATCTCTCCATTGTGAAGCTTGTGTCACATGCAGTTGTAGCAACAGTAAAAGGTAAAGGTAAAGGTACCCCTGCCCGTACGGGCCAGTCTTGACAGACTCTGGGGTTGTGCGCCCATCTCACTCAAGAGGCCAGGGGCCAGCGCTGTCCGGAGACACTTCCGGGTCACGTGGCCAGTGTGACATCGCTGCTCTGGCGAGCCAGAGCCGCACACGGAAACGCCGTTTACCTTCCCGCTAGAAAGCGGTCCCTATTTATCTACTTGCACCCGAGGGTGCTTTCGAACTGCTAGGTTGGCAGGCGCTGGGACCGAGCAGCGGGAGCGCACCCCGCCGCGGGGATTCGAACCGCCGACCTTTCGATCGGCAAGCCCTAGGCGCTGAGGCTTTTACCCACAGCACCACCCGCGTCCCCTGTAGCAACAGTACTGATTTGTTTATATAATCAATTAATAGTGACCACATACTTAGAAATTTATCCTCCTTACAATGCCCATTTATTATCCTGCTGGGTCAAACATTCAGATAATGCTATTTCCCATACACAGGTAAACCAAGATTATAAGTAACACTTACCATATTTGACAAAGCTACCCTTTCTTTAGGAACCACCAATGAGATATCAAAAGTTGCCTTGATGGCCGGCTCATCCCAGCAAGGAAAGGCCCTGCGAGCATCTGTAGCCTGAAAGAAATAAGAACATTAACTAGCCAAAGCAAGTGAGGGTGAATTTCTGACAGAACCATGCAAGAACAGACCTTAAATCAAAAAAGTTACGTTTTCCCAAGTAGAATACAGTCTTTAGATAACCTGGACAGAGGAACACAGAAATGCACTGCAGACCAACAATGGGGAACATGAAGGCAAATGAAAAGAAAGATCCAAGGAAATGAGGGGGGAAAATACAGGTATTCAAGAAGCATGCACAAAACTACACTGACAGCCATTAAATTTGAAGAAGACCAGAAGCATAAAATTTGGAGAGGCATTATCCACTTATTCCACATGGATAGTAGATGCGGATCAATTACAAAAAAACCTGTACAGTTTCTGGTAAAGGGTCAGAAACCAGGCAAGGTTTCAGGTGGGGCTTTTCCAGTAGACTTCCTACCTCACCCTTAGGTAAAGGTAAAGGTACCCCTGCCCGTACGGGCCAGTCGTGTCCGACTCTAGGGTTGCGCGCTCATCTCGCTCAAGAGCCCGGGAGCTGGCGCCGTCCGAAGACACTTCCGGGTCACGTGGCCAGCGTGACAAAGCTGCTCTGGCGAGCCAGCACCAGTGCCGCACACAGAAACGCCGTTTACCTTCCCGCTATAAAGCGGTACCTATTTATCTACTTGCACTTAGGGGCGCTTTCGAACTGCTAGGTGGGCAGGAGCTGGGACCGAACGACGGAAGCTCACCCCGCCGCGGGGGTTCGAACCGCCGACCTTACGATCAGCAAGTCCTAGGCACTGAGGTTTTACCCACAGCGCCACCCGCGTCCCTTACCCTTACCCTCACCCTTACACATAACCAAATGTTAACTCTTGGACAACTCTTTCCATCTCCAAGGCTTCTGTTAAAAAAATTAAATATTGGGGAGTGGGGGGAGAGATACATAGTTTACAACAAGGACTATCAGTAAATTTTAGCCCTTTCCAAAATACTGTTTATTACCTAAGGCTCTACCAGCTACTAGATCACAGCTTAAGTGATATTTATACTGAGTGCCTTCTGCTTCATTGACAAGAAATGGAAACAGGTGGATTTCTAAAGAGGCAACAGCAAATTAGTTACAGCTAAGAAAGTACACAATTGTCTTGTTAGAGACTCTAAGGTACATGTACAAGACATGCTACTTCCAGTGAAAGTATTAATGGAAATGGTAGACCACAAATCATAGGAGTCCATACCTCAAACTGGGTAACAGCAGCGTAGCGAGTATCTCCAGAAGGGGTGGTGTATTTACTTCGATAGAAGCCTTTCATTTTATCATTCAGCTCTCCAACAAAATCTATTTTTAACGTCCCCATTCCTGTGATTAAAAAGAGGAAGATAGTTTATGAATACTTGCTGTGTGGATGTGCTCCATCCAGAATATTCAAATGGGCAAAGGTGTTTGGACTATTTGTTGTCCCTTTGGAATAACCTGTTCCCTCTCCAAATGCCTTGAGATGCAATATGTTTCAAGCATATTCCAATTAAGATGCCATTTATCTAGTGTAAATGGCATCTCCTCTCTTGTTGCACATCAGGATTACGTGGATTAATGCAAGGGTGCTGTGGTAAGGATGCTAGGGCTGGGAGGTTAGGGATTCACAACCTTAACACCATGATTACATATGAATACAGTGGTACCTCGCAAGACGAATGCCTCGCAAGATGAAAAACTCGCAAGACGAAAGGGTTTTTGGTATTTTGAGTTGCTTCACAAGACGAATTTCCCTATGGGCTTGCTTCGCAAGACGAAAACGTCTTGCAAGTTTGTTTCCTTTTTCTTAAAACCGTTAATACAGTTGCGACTTGACTTCGAGGAGCAACTCATAGCACGTGGTGTGGTAGCCTTTTTTGAGGTTTTTGAAGATTTTGGTGATTTTTGAAGCTTTTCCAAAACTTTTCCGAAACCGTGCTTCGCAAGACGAAAAAATCACAAGACGAAAAAACTTGCGGAATGAATTAATTTCGTCTTGTGAGGCACCACTGTACAGCAAAACCAAAGTGTATGTGGAGTCCAAGCCCTGAAGACTTCTAACTTAGATTAGTTAAGCAAGGTAGGAATTTGGACTTGGAGATAGGAGGCAGGGATGGAACAATAGCCAAGCATCAGTAAAAAGAGTTTGTCGTAGAAGTCCTGGGCAACTCAAAAAAATGTTTTGCTGCAGAAGCACACCTAGAGGAAGAACACAACATGGTGAATAAAGAGGAGAACTCTGTTGTTCCATGTTAAGCTAGTCCACGGCATAAGATGGCAGGGAAGAAACTGAAGTCACACAGATGAGCTGAACTCAGAGGAAAGAGTATGATGTATCACTTAAAAGCAGAGATGGAAAACAGAGCACAGAACTCTGAGATGCCCGTTTATCCTGGCACCTAAAATGTTTGATAACAGCACTTCAAGTTTTAGAAACTATTCCAGACCAGACCATTAGATATCTGCTGATTAAATATCATGAGTAAAATTGGACCAGCATTCTGGATTTGAGGGGGGGGGGGAGAGTAGGAATAAAACTGACAATGCCATCTTTGTAAGTTGCCGAATACAGCAAAATAATGTCTGGATCAACCTATAATAATTTGTTTATAGAGCAGAGCATTTAGGAGCTTTGTTTTTTAAACTATTTTTCAAAGCAGTGTGTAAAGTTTCAGTGCTGACTGTAGCCTAACGTGACCAGCAGTTGTGCATTAAATGCCCGAAGCAGCAGCAACCAAAGTTCAGCTGAACACTTTATGGGTATCAACAAACTGATCTGTCTAGCATAAATAGCTCATCTGCCTCCAGCTGCAAACAGAGAAGCACATGGCAAATGTTCCCACAGCACATTTTGCTGATGATGAACACCAAACAATTCTGCCGGTCAAATTCATTCTGCCACTCATCACAACTCATACCATCACCTACTTCTGAAAGGTGAAGCTCATCAACTACCCATTAAAAGTACCCATCAAAGTGAAATTTAATTATTCTAGAATAATATCATGAATAAAACTGAATAGTTCAAGAAGCATCAACTTCTACCTCATCATGCCCAACCCCAAGGCACAGAACACAGAACAGTGTGCTGAAGTGCTCACCAGAGTCCAGTGGCTGCATTCGGTCTTTCTGCTAAACCAGCTTTTCCAGAGCTTCCATGCCCCCCCATTCCCTCAGTGCAACCATAAGGAAGATATTGTAAGCCTCTGCTTCCACTTTACATAAACTGCAGTTTGGCATATCATCCAAGCACTAAACTGTGGTTAATAAGAATTATGCTTTAGTGAAAGCAAGCCAGCTTCATAAACCAAGGTGATAATGACAGCTTTTTTGGAGACCAACTATATGTTAAGACTGGGGGGGGGGAGGAAAAAGACTGCAATAAGGCTGCTGTTCAAGACAGTACCCTCATGTTGATTTATCCCCTCCAGAATGTGTACTATTGCTTAACCTGTGTCATAGTCACCACAATGGACATTAACTTGCCCCACAGAACAGACTGTCTTGGTGAGGCAAAGAAAACATTAGGTTTTTTCCATGATCATCTCACATAAGCACAAGGCAATGGTATGAAGTAGGAGAGGGGGAAGGGAATATATGAAATGGTGACAAAACAGGGTAGGTAACAGTACATATTAAAGGGGAGTTTCCAAGGGGGAATCTTGATCACCTGTAACCTGTTGCTACACAACACTGCAAGATCTCTAACCAGGCTTGCAGTCATCATAGTTTTGGGGGTTAGCAATATATACTATGCATAGTATTTCATTGGTTTTCAGAAGCAAAGTTTCTTTATGGGTAACTGAAAACGATGTTTATTCTTTGTTTTAGGTGAGAGTTTTTAATAGCTCTCAGTTTCTCAACACTCCACTTCTGCCATCATGAGCAAATGTTTGCAAAAGTTGTGACAAAATCCCTCTTCATTTGGCTCAGTATTGAATTTCGGTGCTTGTTGACATATTCTGTGCTTGTTGACATACTTTATTTTAATTTCGGTTCCTTTCTTATTCTGTGTAGTAGCTTCTGTGTAGTAGCATCTATGATGGCTGGAGTAGTATTAGCATTCCCAGAGGGACTGGAGTGTTAGCAAACAGCAGGAAACACGCCAGAATCTGGTAGCACACACGGTTTAAAATGTATTGTGACACAGCATCTGTGGGCCAGAGCCCACTTTGCCAGTTGTACAAAGTGTTATCCTTCAGCTGACATACAGATGTATATATGTGGCTACAATCAAAAGTGTGGGTGGCGTGAAGCCAACATTATTACAAAGACAGGCATGATATGCATGAAGACTAGCATATCACATTACTATACAAAGCCCAAACCTGGTCAGAAGAGTCACTCAACATGAATTTAATCTACTTCTACTTTGTAATGAATTGGCACAGCATGACGAATAGTGCACATAAACTCCTACAGAGGGACAGTTACTAAACTGGATCCAGACTAGATTAACTGTACTTCAATCCCATTCAAATTCATATGAAAAGTCAAGTCAACTAAATATGAGGCAGTTTCCAGTTACTAGTGCTTTAAAGGTTTTTGGAAAGTTTCTTGAGCTTTAAGAAACTGGGTTCTATTTGGTTCAGTTACCAACATATTGAGAAATACAGGGAAGGATGAGTTTTCAAAAGCATATTCCAACAGAAGAAAATCCTACCCTGGGGATGAGGTGCAAAATGTTTTGGCCCTCTACTGAGCCATCTAGCTTCTAAACCAACATTTGTAGAGAAACCTTTTACCTTTTTGAAGTGTGCTGGGAAAAGAGAGAGTCACTTTCTCATCTTCGTTTTGGTAGTTGAATCCTGTTGCGTGGATTTCTGAAAAAAGGAAAAGAAAGTGCTCTTAAAAGTTGTGAATAGCAATGACCATTCATATGATATGAGGACACTTGGATTTTGGAAGAAAGAGCTAAATTCCTGTCCTCTTTTTTCTTAATATATTTTTAAAACCCTTTTTGTGGTCTTCAATATTAATCTCACCGCTACTTTTGCACAATCAATTGTATTTTGGAGAATGCAGGAATAAAAAAAACCCCATTCCCTTTTAGGACCTGGGTAGAATCTACACACATGTAAAAAACACTGTGAAAATGCTTTTTTTTTAAAGGTTTTGAAAAATATATTGAATTTGCCATAGCTCACTGCCATCATCTATTGTTAATTTGTATACTGCATTTTACAATACACATAACTGCTTAATTTGCAGCTGCATAGCTGAGTCCAGGATCAACATGTTTCTCTCCTTTCAGTTTTTGTGTTGGTTCTGAATTGCATTCATTTCTTTCCCTCAGCATGAAGCTCCTCATAAATGGCAACACTCCTTGGAAGCCTATTTCTGAATTTGGGAGGAACTATGCTTTGGAAAGAAACATTCTATCACTTTCTGCTATTTCCTCCCCAGCCCCTATTTCTTCTCACTGTCCCATCAGAGAAAAAGCCATTCTTAAGTTATCAAACTGTGTATCCCACTTGCTTTCCTTCAGGCTAACTCCACATTCAGGTGGCGGAGGGATTGTATGTGTGTGCTATTCTCTGCTGACAACTTTCTGATATAGAATGCAGTCCCCTTTGTGTGGCCCACATGCTTCACTAGGTTTGGGGCAGGGGAGGAGCCTTGTTTGGAACCTCCCAACATTTTGTAATTAACTATTTTATGGCAGCCATTTTATGCCTCTCTATGCCTTCCTATGGCAGTCATTTTGTGGCAATGCCCACAAGTACCCTTTCAAAATTCTACAGGTTACAGACCCCTGCTTTAGCCCTTATAATCCGAGGAAAAACCTGCAATATGGAGTTTTTGCACTGACTGCTCAACAAGTCACACCATATCTTGTAGCTGGTCCACACGGGAGGACATTCACTCTGAAACTCCTCTCTTTCCCCTTTTTAATCACCTTCCACTATTGCTCCCCAAGCCCCACCAGTGCATTCTAACTGCTCTGCAATTACAATGCAAAAGATGCTTGGTTTAGTACATGGCTACAAGAATATGAACTATGAGACTTCTCTTGCATCTGTAATTCTAAGAACCCCCCCCCCTTTTTTTAAATGCTACTAAAACTCATGGTTGTGAAAAACAGATTTTTAAAAATTATGGCAATAGCTGCTTAAAGCTTTGCAATGGAGTGCAGTAGAGTTCCAGTAGCCATGGAAGGCAGTTTCTTCAAACAATTCTTACTCCACAGACCCTGTTCTGACCCTGTTCTGAGTCCCAACCCCCTCAGCAATCTGTGAAATGACCATCAACCTATTTAGCCATTTTCAAAACATACTTAATCCAATGTGAGTGGTATTGCCTCAGATATAATTACAGTCATATCTCGAGTTACAGACACTTCAGGTTGCGCGTTTTTGGGTTGCGCACCATGCCGAACCCGGAAGTACAGTGGTGCCCCGCAAGACTAACACCTCGCAAGACGGAAAACCCGCTAGACGAAAGGGTTTTCCATTTTGGAGGCGCTTCGCAAAACGAATTTCCCTATGGGCTTCCTTCGCAAGACGAAAGCCCATAGGGAAATCTCCGGGACAGCGGGGAAGCGCAGCGCATCTTCCCCACTGTCCTCGGACCTCCTCCGAAGGCTGGCGGCAGGGCGGAGAGACCTCCTCCCGCCGCCAGCCTTCGTTTCTCCGCTATCCCGGACGGCTTTTGAAGGCAGGCGGGGGGGAGCAAAGACTTTCGCCCCCCGCCGGCCTTCAGAAGAGGTCCAGGACCTCTTCTGAAGGCCGGCGGGGGGCAAAAGTCTTTGCTCCCCCCTGCCTGCCTTCCCGGGGGCTTTTAAATCGCCCCGGGACAGCGGAGAAGTCCTCCACTGTCCCGGGGCGATTTTAAAATGCTGGCGGGCGGCAGCAAAGGCTTCGCTGCCGCCCGCCAGCATTTTAAGATCGCCCCGGGACAGCGGAGAAGTCTCCGCTGTCCCGGGGTTTTTTAAAATGCTGGTGGGCGGCAGCGAATGCTTCGCTGCCGCCCGCCAGCATTTTAAAATCACCCCGGACAGCGGAGAAGTCCTCCGCTGTCCCAGGGTTTTTTAAAATGCTGGGGGTGGGAAGAAAAGCCCTTGTCCAACCCCCCAGCCTTCAGAAGAGGTCGGGGGACAGACTGTCCCCGGACCTGGTCTGAAGGCGGTTTCCATAGGAACGCATTGATTGATTTTCAATGCA
The DNA here is from genome assembly GCF_964188315.1 of Podarcis muralis. Taxonomy (NCBI): domain Eukaryota; kingdom Metazoa; phylum Chordata; class Lepidosauria; order Squamata; family Lacertidae; genus Podarcis; species Podarcis muralis. The sequence continues at coordinate 32,584,957 of NC_135667.1, read as the reverse complement.
TTCCTATGGGAAACCGTGCTTCGCAAGACGAAAAACTCGCAAGAAGAAAAAACTTGCGGAACGAATTAATTTTGTCTTGTGAGGCACCACTGTACCGGAATGAGTTACTTCCAGGATTCGACACTCGTGCATGTGCAGAAACACTAAATTGTTTAGTAAACACTCCCACACGGATCACGTTCGCAACACGTGCGTCCACTGTACTACCAAATAGGGTATGCATCCAAAAACCTATGTGAATTTTAGGGAATCAAACATTTACATGGTTTAATTGGGTATTTCATAGAATTCTGGCTTTGCAGTCACAGTAAACTAGTATCCTTACTTTTGCTTCTCGTATATTTAATTATGTAAATATGTATGTAATGTGCAGAAGGGCACTTATGTGCGCACATAAACTATTCAATACAGGCAGAATAACCATATTTTAATATGTACCAATTGTATTTTGTTAAACACAGTGAGAGGACACATGAGGCATGTAGGGATCTCTCTCTCTCTCTCAGCAACAACAGCAGCAGCAGCAGCAGCAGCACAAAGCTACTGGCTACCCACAGTCCCTAACAACTACTGTAACATGACATTGCTCAGCTGACAATTTATAGAAAGGCTTAAGATCCAAGCCTCAAGTGCTGGTTTTAGGATAGTGTCTCTCTCTCTCTCTCTCTCTCACACACACACACACACACACACAGAGAGAGAGAGAGAGAGAGAGAGAGAGAGAGAGCCCCACTCACACCCCTGCTGAAGATCAAAGTTCCATCTAAGTTCAGCATCCTGTTCTCACAGTAGCAAACCAGATGCCTATAGAAAGTCTAACATAGTCTAAAAGCAGGAGCGTTACAGCACTCTCCCAACTTGCAGTTTTCAGCAACTGGCAATCAGAAGCATATTGTCTCCAGTAAACAAAATACTGCGCCAGTGGTTACCCAACTTTTCCCCACTCAAAAACCACTTGAAAACTGTTGAGAGTCTTGGCAGACCACTAACTTTTTCTGCCTGTTGTAGCAAATGTAACACACTGTGCTAGATGGGATATGAATTGTTATTGCACCCTAACAGAAATTTATTTCATAGAGAACCTAAATGAAGTTCACATACCAGTTTGGGACCTCTGTACTACACAGTAAGTGTGAGTTAAAGAACGCTATTTCTGAATGGCAAACACAAAATGTGAAAATTTTGTAAAGAGGCTTAGAAGTGGCTCAGGTACTTGTTAACAATTCACTGCATTCACCTACAGTACCATGGTATACATGTCTACTCAGTAGCCTCTTTCTGTTTAATAAAAATTATTCCCAGGACAGCAACCTGAATTTTAGTTCAGGGTTGGCATTAGGGGAAATGGGGTTCTTGTTTCAACATCTGCACAATCAGGACCAACTGCAGACTTTTTTCTTTTCTGCAAAATGCATTCAGCTATTTATTAGCATGAACAAGTAACAGGGGTTCCACAAAGTTTAGCTGAAGGATCAGGCTGAGTTCTGGAACAAGTAAAGGAATATTGAAGAGGGTCTTTGATGATGCGTGGATAGAGCCTTTTCCTCTTCATTGAACATCCCTACATGCATATAGAATTTATTTGTTTTACTATGAAGAATTCTACTCTGCCCCTTCAGCATTGAGGATCCATACAGAAATATTCCTTAAGTTAGAGGGCATGATTTCTAGGTAGGTATGAGATGAAGCATTTCTTGTTCCTTTCTTAACAGACCTAGAAATAATTTGGTCCCATATATATATTACAGGCAATTTTGGAAACACTTAGCATCAAAATGTACTCATTCCACCTTCTCTTTTTCTATCTAATATCCAAATGGGAAAGTGTGTACAGCATTTTTAAAAGAGTATGTGGGAATTACTTTATTAACAAAGTTGTAAAGGAGTTAAAACAAAAACAGATTAGCAGATGCAACCTGTGCGTAGAAACTTGCTTCTGAACATGTATCTCCTATACTGGGTGTGAAAAACCTGTTGCTTGCATCCGGCTATTTAGTAACACATGGGCACACCACAATGAGACACTATTCATCAGCAGCATTGTATAGTCGTATCTTGCACCTATCCATCACATATAGCCCTGTAGCAATGGCAAAACAGATTTAATTAACCACTTGGACCACAGAAATGCATATGAAGGAATTAAAGTCTTTTACATACACATCCCCATTGTTGTACAGAACCCAGGAAGATGCCATCTTGCTAAATAACTGCCTTTGTACTATCTTGGTATGGATCTCTCCTCTCTGGTAACCTAGAAATGTAATCTGTGTGTCTCAAATGTTTTTGAGGTCAACTGAGTCGTCAGAAATGGCTAACACTGGATTAGGAAAGGAAAGCAGCCCATGTCTGACATTGCTTACGCCCATCCTTGCAAAGCACCTACACAGATTTTTAGGGAGCGGGTGGTGATGTGGTCTAAACCACTGAGCCTTTTGGGCTTGCGAATCGGAGGGTTGGCGGTTCAAATGCACACAGTGGGGTGAGCTCCTGTTGCTCTGTCCCAGCTTCTGCCAACTTAGCAGTTGGAAAGCATACCAGTGCAAGTAGATAAATAGGTAATGTTGCGTTAGGAAGCTAAACAGCACTTCACGGTGTCCCGTTGCACCAGAAGTGGTTTAGTCATGCTGGCCACATGACCCAGAAAGCTATCTGTGGACAAACGCCAGCTCGCTTGGCCTGAAGCGAGATGAGCGCCGCACCCCATAGTCGCCTTTTTAAAAAAATTTACACAGATTTTTCACATGCATTATCTATGGTACAAGTGGATAGTCAAATTAATTTGGACTTTGCTATAGGGGTGTATGCTAGCGATTGCATTGGATTTGACTGGATATAGACAGTTGCAATCAAGGAAACTGTGTTCCCATGGTGAAAAGTTAAAATATCTTGACTTGCAAGGTAATACATGGAACATGAATAATCCTAAACCATTATTAAAAAAAAAGCTTTTACAACCGTCTGCAAACTATTCTGTGCTAAAAAAAGAAACCTATTAGATATAATACTGTTCTTTGCCAAAAGTGTCTAGAAAAAAGTGTAATAGCACATTGGCTGAGCATCCAGGTGGTACCTGGTCAAAACCGTAGCATCTTCAGTTAAAAGAATCAGGTGACATGAAAGTCCTCTGCCTGCGATCTGTGCCAATCACAAGCAAACAATATTGAGCTAAAAAGCCAAAATACTCTAAAACCTGGACTTTGTAGCTTCCTATGCTTACCCAGAGCAAAGTCTGCTTTGTGGTTTTTGTGTGCTCCCTTTCCATTCTCCCCAAAGAACTCTTGTTAAGAATGGACCTCCAGAACAAATTAAGTTCTTAACCCGAGGTACCACTGTATTCAATTTCCTTGAGAGCATGTCATTCTCAATGGCTCCAGCCCACCAATCTCAGATGTCATGCTTGTTTGTGATACAGCAGAGAACATTTTCTAAAGGAAAGCAGAATAGCTGGGAACAGATGCCAAAAAGGAAAGTAGTGTTGACTGTGGATTGATTGGAACATCAGGCTTGGCTGTAGGAAACCTAGGTTCAAATGAAGTAGATCTGTGAGGATAGTCAGAAAGGCTTGATGGGCCTTATGCCTGTATCTCTCCTCACTGAGAAGCATGTGCTTAACCCATGGCTGACAAGAGTTGCCTCAGAATAGGGTGAAAGCAAAGTAAACAAATGTCAATCCTTCCATTGAAAATAACATGTAAGTCCAACCTCTCTCTTCCATTGCCTGAAACTAATTGTGAGCAGGAGGCAGCAAACTTCACCCCCCAAAAACAGACGGATTTAGCCCCTTTACACTCAATAGGATAAACTTTAAAAGCATAACGTTAAGCTATGGTTTGGCATTATGTCAGAAATGAGCCTGTTCGACTTTCAGACTTATGCACATATGCGCACACACACATGCACTGGGGAGAAAATAAAAAAACTTCCATTTTAGCTTTATAACTAAGCAATTCTAAACACACATAAATGAACCTAGGGAACTTTAGTTTGCTTTAACCTATGGTTACAGAACAAACCAGTATATCAGACCATGGTGTTTTCAGAGGTGGCATCATTTTATAGGAAGTGGAAGCAGCAGCAATTAAGTAAGAGCAATTAAGCAGCATTGGAGTGTGGCAGCAGTTAAGAATTTAGCATTCTGAAGGACGAAACTACAAACTGGAAATGTGAAGTTTAAACAGTTTGAATCATCACTGGGCAAAAACTCAGTGAAATTTGATCCCTGCTATCTTTAGATTCCATATGGAAAGAAAGCCTGCTGCAACAGGATGGTGCAACAGTGTTCTCAGCAAACTAAAGGGAGGGGCTGAACATCTGCCTTGAATATTTCAGGGTCTGGAAAGTGCACTTATCCCAACCAGAAGTGCCATTAAATCCTCCTGACAGGCAGCCTTTGATCAGGATGGAGAAGCATGCAACCCAAAGGAATACTCGCTGAAAGCTTATGTTGCTTCTGTAGTGGTTGTTTCACAATGCTGAACATTCTACATAGTGCTGACTTGGTATCGTACTATCCCTTAATTGTTTAGCAATTCAGTCACATAATCAGAAAACAGAGGTATTCAACTAACAAAAAATATTTCAGTTTATCATACTGTGATAAGGGTTTTCCATGTTCACTGAAGCTGCAAAATACTTGGAAACTAACTGTTAAGGGCCACACCCATAACAGACTAGGGGATATAGTACTCACACGAGCTGGAGGAAGAGCGGGGCTTGGTTGACCAGGTGCTCCCCATTTATGAGTACCACTTCCAGGTACCCAGCACCATGCATGTGCACAGTTGCACACAAATAGAACACACATAAATTGGGAGTTGCCTGTAATATGTTCACTTGCTTGAACTAGGACTTTTATTCTGAGACATGTGGCACTTACATGTTATCCTCAAGCTTTTCAGACCTTGGAACCACTTTTAACTCAAACAGGCATTTGGAGACCCATTTCTTATTTTTTTATTATCTTAATCTTTTGCATGGTGGTTGTGCTCCTGTTGCGACCCAACTTGGATCAGGCTATGACCCACTAGTGGGTCCTGACTAAGCAACATCCTTCCTTCAACGGAAAACAGTCTTTTTTTTCTTTTTTTGCCTCTACTTTGATACTCTGAGCTGGGAAAATTTCAGGCAGCAGTTTGTATAAAAATTGATGCTGTCACTTAGAGTTTTCAAATATTTCCCCACTCTCTTGGTATTCTCATCTTACTGAGATTGCAGTATCAAACTTTCAAGAAGTGAAATGGAATGAGGAGGAGAAAAGGAGGGAGGATTAGGGTAACAGAAGAAAGAAAAGAAGCCACTGTGACTGAGGGAAGAAATAATACAACAAAAACAACTCAATCTAAACTCATCTTTATAAAGAGGAATTGCAAGCTATTACAGGCAATGAAGAAGGACACTGCATTTTATGAAACATTAACTAAACAGCACCTGGAAGTCATAAGAAAAATAACTTGACTGTGAAGCACAGTAAGAACCTTTGCATTAGAACCAAAAAAGGAAAAATAATTTATATTCCAAGATGTAATTTGCTAGGCCAATACTAATTGTGCTTACCTGGAAGTAAATCCTTTCAACTTCAACAAAAAATATGCTTAAGACTGAAGACTAAATCAAGAAAGTATGAAGACTGGAACAATTCACTATTGACACTAGTTTACATTTCCTACTAACTTCATTCAGATTACATATGGCTGTATCACTTTGAAATTACCGTATTTTTCGCTCTATAAGACGCACCAGACCACAAGACGCACCTAGCTTTTGGAGGAGGAAAACAAGAAAAAAAATATTCTGAATCTCAGAAGCCAGAACAGCAAGAGGGATCGCTGTGCAGTGAAAGCAGCAATCCCTCTTGCTGCTCTGGCTTCTGGGATAGCTGCATAGCCTGCATTCGCTCCATAAGACGCACACACATTTCCCCTTACTTTTTAGGAGGGAAAAAGTGAGTCTTATAGAGCAAAAAATACGGTACTTCTTTCAAGTGAACTGAAGACAACTGACTTACTATTTCGAAGCCACAAAAGCCTGACAACAAGCCTGAGCATCCAAGGCAGCAGTAAAGATTACATGGGAAAGTATTCCTATCACATAGTTAAACTTATCACTTCAACAAATGACTTCTAGAAATGTGCCAAATTCTTTGCAGCCAGCATCAAGAGTTATCCCTGATTAGGACTGAAAACTATTCTGAATCCATAGATACAAGCACAAAAATTTTAGGAATCCAGGCAAATAGACACATGGGGTCCCCCCCCATCCTTGCAGGGGAGCAGGGCACAAAAACTGAAGTAGAAATCAACTGCAGTTTTTCGTACTGAGAGTTATTTAATATAAAAACACAATTCAAATGTGGTTTTCTGATGAAACATGGCAATTACTCGCACATTTAGTCTTAGTTGATTCTGAATACAGTGTCATTACATGAAATATACTGCACATGTCATTTTTGGGCACCTTTCTGTTTTAGAATACTGCTCTGAGATTTCACTTATTATGATCTATGGCTATATAACCAAATAAAAGTGCTATGACGAACCATGAAAGACTATAAGCCTTCAACCAACAGAGTACTATGCATATTCACAATTTGTCTGCAAAGAGCTTGTAGTACAGATTAAAATAACTGCATCTACAAAGCAATTTCTGAAATTACAGAGTGGCCAGATGGATATGTCAATTAATTAATGATTCCAAATTATAGTCCTGCAATATAAAAAAAGCTTGGACCCTGGCCAAAGGTTGTTCACAATTATGTTCCAAAGGAAGGACAAAGGCAAGTGTTGAAGCCAGAATTGCACATACTGGGAAGGAAATAGATTATACTGGGATGCTTCCTTCCCTTTTATAGGACTGAAACATTCACTGTATTTGAGGTTTGGCTACAATTGTGCATTCCTCCCTTCACTGTGTGCCTGCTTCTCTGAAAAAATCCTGGCCTGCATTAATCAGGAGTTCTCCATTACATCCCAACTGGAGAACTCTAGCAACGTTGGTTAACAAACCAATAAGTCAAGATCTGATCAGGTAGTCCTGAGGGCCTGCAGCATACAAGCAGACCCTTAGAGTCATCTGATCCAACCTCCTTCAATGCAGGATTCTCAACTAAAACATCCATGACGGATGGCCATGCAACCTCTGCTTAAAAACCTCCACTGAAAGAGAACCCACCAACTTCTGAGACAGACAGTTCCACTGTTGATCAGCTCTTACTGTCAGAAAATTCTTCCTGATGTGTCGTCAGAATCTCTTTTCTAGTAACTTGAATCCATTGGTTCAGGGCCTACCCTTCAGAGAAGGAGAAAACAAGCTAACTCCATCTTAAAACAAACCATGTGTCTGACTTGGTTTTGGGTTACTGTTTTGAAAAGTTGCCTCACAAACACATCACCTTTTCCTATCCATAGGATACAATTACTCACTCCTGGCAACAAGAACACACATGCATCCAGATAAGGAACCCCATATGCACAACTAATTAAAATCCAATGAACAACCACTGACCCATTAAAAGCAGCAATAGAAGGAAACAGACAAATGCAGGCCACAAATCTTCTTCCACTTGGCCCACTGCTCACTTGGTGCCCCCAGCTGGCTAAACGAGCCTTTTAGCCTTGGACAACTTTTTAATAGTAGTCTTAAAAAATGGAGAAAATGGCTATAAATGCAAAAAATTGTCCTCAGCCCCATATTTCCTCGTCTCCCTTCCTCCCCAATCTTCAACAAAGACATCAACAATGATCTGAATCATTAAACCTTGGCCACCTATTAAGAATGTGAGTAATAGCAAGTGCAATAGCAATGTAGTGAATAAGTGCACTGGCTTGGCTCTTTGCAACAAAGCTTTGACCCAAACTGACTGACCACTATCCTATCAGTAGCACTACAACTCTGCTTCAAACTCTCAAGGCACTAGCATCAAGATTTTATTTGCCAGTGACTTTTCCTGCCCTGGGGAGGGGAATGGTAATTTACACACAAGTTAATAATAGACCACAGTTCTGGGGAGAGAATAATAATAAGGGAAAGGGAGGATGAGTTGATCTTTTGCAGGACACCATTTGCTTTTGCAATGTGTTCTAAGATATTACCCTGGGATTTGGCAAGTCCACAACTACTAAAAGCTTCTGCTAAGTGCTATAATTAATTCTCTCTGGGCAAGCGTGAATATTACAATTTTTATATGGGCTCCATTTAAGAATCATTGGAATGTCACCACAAATTTTCAAAAACTCTTAACCCTCCCCTTCCCCCAAGCTGGGAAGAACAGCTCAATCATCTAAATGCTTTCTATAACATCAGAAATCATGTTGGTGGTTGAAAGACGTTTGTGAGGCTTCTTTACCCAGCAACAGGGAAAGAAATCCTGAAATCCCCACCAGTTCAGACAGGAACTGTGCTTTTTAAAAAAAAAAAAAAATGTCTGAGAGTAATAACATTATCCCTAACTAGCCCTCAACAAAAATTCCAGGTTCTGAGGAAAAAACCAAAACTTCTCTCAGGTCGTTAATCAACTAATTTTGCTAGAGGCAAACTTTGCAAAAGTGATGAAGCTCCAATTCTCAATCCTTTAGATTTCCCTTACAGTGTTCCCCTTTCACAGACACTTTTAGCTTCACACCCCTCTTTTGATCTCTGGTTTGGCAACTATGGGGCAAGATCACAGAACAAACTCTCAGGAAGCTGGATATTATGTTGAATAAATGAAGCAAAAACATGCAAATCCAGACACTTTAAACATATTTATTTCTACGTAGTTATTCCTGGAACAGAGAGGGTCTGATGTAAGCTTAGTGATAAGAATAGTGTTAGAAACTCAGATATATAAGCTAGGTGCCAAATGGCTCCTTAACCAAGGTTGCAGTTGAAATGTCTAGTTGCCATTTTGGAGCACGACGGCTCTAGAATGCATGCTTAGATGTATGAAGTCCCAGTATCTTAAAAGAGAATGTAGCAAAGGGTCCCAAGACTTCAGAAAACGAAGTTAAAGATGCCAAGTCAGCCACTAATAAGCAAACTGAACTACAGTCATACCTCGGGATAAATATGCTTCAGGATAAGTATTTTCAGGTTATGCCCTGCAGCGACCTGGAAGTAACAGAGTGCGCTACTTCCGGTTTTCGCTGCTCGCGCATGTGCAGATGGTCAAAATGACGTCACGCGCATGTGAAAAAGCGGCAAAACGCGACCCACGCAGTCGCGTCTTATTCAGGATGCAAACGGGGCTCCGGAACGGATCCCATTCGCATCCCGAGGTACCACTGTATATAGATGGTTCCATTTTATTCTTTTTAATTTATACCAACCGTCAGCCCTGTCCTAAAGGGCTGAAATGGCCTCCACATCCTTAGATCTATTTTTGTAACTAATTCTCATCCTCAATATGTGAATGTTCTAGCCTTTTTCAAAACTTTGCCCTGAAAAAGCAGTTTTCTTCATGTTTAATATTCTAGCAACTTAGTGCTGGATGGAATACCCCCTTCCACCCACCACCAGGCAGCATTAGCTTACCACAAGCTGAGAACTACTGCATATTGTGCAGAAGCAGCTTGTCTCAAGCCAGGAAAACATAGAAGCACTGTTTGAACACCCAACACCCACTGCAAACAAAATACTGTTCTCTAATTACTAACAGTGTGTGCTGTCTGATCTCTGAAAAGAGCGATCTGCTCATTATTTGATTCACTTTCTTTGCATTCAGCATTTACACAGCACTTTTTATTTACAAGGTGGTTCATCGCCTTGAGAGGCAGAACCCTACTATCCTTATATTAAAATGTTAGCTTAGTGTACACGAGTATGAAGGACTTGCCTAAGACATCATACCTAGAACATGACGGACTTAAAAACTCATCTTTCAAAACCAAACCTACCAAAACTAAGTGTATCTCAAAAGTTACACTAACTTTTGCTTTTAAAGTCATCCTTTGGCCCAACATTTGCATCAGGGGCAAACATACACAATATTTCATTTTGCAGAGCAGCCAGGCATTTAAAAGCTGGTCATAGTAAAGTTAAATAAAGGCATTGGCTTCTGACTCATTCCAACAGGTGCCACAGAGCATTTATCCAGCAAGTCCTCTGCCAGATTCATTCTCTTCCACTTTCAAAGCCATTATGCTCTGGCAGTATCCCAAATGGAATCAAATTTCTTAATCCTATCAAAAAAAAAGTCAAGGTATGTGAATAAACATATTACAAATACATTTCCAGTGCAATCAAGCCATGCAGTTATTATTTTTATTATTCAATTTATTACCTGCCCTTCATACTAAGGCCCGTAGGCAGGTTACAGCAATTTAAAGTACAATATTAAAAATGCTTTAAAAAACTTATTTACAAAAAACTGCAATCACAAAATATAGGGTGGGCTGAAAATATGTATCTCAGGTGTCAAATGTGCAAATATGTATCTCAGGTGTCTTCAGCATTCACCAAAAACTGTGTAATAAAGTTCCCAGACACACCTCTATGGGGAGGGAGTCCCACAACTTAGGGGTTGCCACAAAGAATACTCTCTCCCCGGGCACCAAGCTGCTGAATGCAGCAGAGCTACCAAGAGGGCACCCTCTGCTGATCTTAACACCAAAGAGGGTCCTGGGGTGACTTTACAGGATTGAGTATATTGGCCGGCCCATACTGGATACATAGAATTTTGTAGAACAGTTGTTGTTGGGTTTTTTTAAAAAAGGAATTTACTGGGCATTCCAGAAAGTTATACAAGGCACATTCAAGCTTAGGCTAAGGATTTATATAAAGGATATTTAATATACCTCAGAATCTTGGTTTTTGTTTTATAACAAAAATATATTAATTAGCTCTTTATATTAAATTCCATAATTACCAGCTCCAAATCCACATTAAGAACTACATACCTATGCATTGTGTCAAACCAACGGTCTACCTCATCACCTTATTTCTGACAGCTGACAGCCAGATACCCCCAGAATGTGCAGAAGCAGGATACAGTATCAATGCTTCCACATCCCTGGAACCCCAAATTAAGTATATAAGAAAGTTGTAGTTCATGAAAACATCAACACTGCCTCCCAAACAGAAGGAACCAAAAACTGCATGCATGCTACCTCAAAACTGGCAGAACAGAGGTGGGAACTCTCAACCAGTTGGGCCTCCTGGCTTAAGCAGAGGTGTAGGTTGGTGCAGCAGATACTCCAGACTCAGCAAAACAAAGAGCACTTCAGAGGGGCTGACCACAATGCACCTTTGAGCAAGGTGCCTCCATTCCCTTTAACTGTGCTAGACTTGACTTAAGACATGTTGCTCCAAGTAAGGAAGCACTTCTCAAACTATTGTCCAGGGACCACTAAATGTCTGATGACACCTTATGGTTTGATGGATGCTAGCAGCTCACAACATACAAAAATACACAGGCACATGTGGGAGCAGGAGTTGGCTAGAATGGAGGCTGACACATGCAAAATTGGAGAAAAGGAAAAGGAAGGGAAGATGTGGCTGGCTGAATGCAAGGATAGGAAGAAAAACAAATAGAAAGGAGGAACTGAGTGAGAGGAAAAGGAGAAGCAGCACTGAACCTTCTTGTCCCTTTAAACACAGCTTCCTTAGAATAAAGGTACATACTTGCTGGTGTGCTTTATAATGCTGCCCATGCAAGACTGAAAGGCTTCCATTCACCAGATAAAAATCAACCCAGTTTTTTTTTTAAGGCAATGTATCATGTTCCTTTAGGTCTTCCACGGATCTACCCAAACACAAAAACACATTTTTTAATGGTAGTGCTGGTAAATCCCTCTTATGATTCCCACTAGATACAACCTAGATTAAATTGAAGTAATAAAGGCTGAAGCTACAGATTTAATGATTCCTGTGTGTTAAAACTCAATTGCTTTATCCTTAGAGCCATTCTGAAGGGAGTTATTCTCACCATTCTATAGACAGAAAACTAGCCCGATAGAGAACAAGGAGCATGAAATGTTTCCGCAGGTTAGGAACAACATTTTAGACATCTGATATTTTTTAAGTCCTGCCCAAGCTCACCCAGTAAGTCCATTACAGAGCAAGGGTTTGAAACCTCATCTCTCAGGTCCAGTATTCTATTCACTGGCACATACCATCACAGAGCTGGAAAGATAATCTAATTCAAGATCCCCAAAGAAGAATAATCCATTTCACCCTGCGTGCCCTTACCAATCAACTGTATTCTCCTCAAGCCACAACAGAGAAGCAAATGCATTTTTTTTTAAATGATACTCTCAGAGCTCCAAGTGAGCTCTCATCACAAAGACAAAAAAGAGTATTAATAGAAAAGCAAAACATTTTGCCGCATAGGCAATCCAAAATCAAACTGTGTGGATCTTCTCTTCCGGTGCGTCATAGGGGAAACCTACTTTTGTGGATCAAATTCCATTTTGTGGATCAAAATGAAAACTTTATGGCATATAGAATAGCAAAAAGCAGATCTAACCAATTAATCAAATTGATAAGGAAATGTAAGAAATGTCTGTTCTCGTTGCCAATGCCTGATAGATCACCTACTGCCTACACTGTTTCAATACCAAATGTTTTCCACTAAGCTGTGATGTGCGATGTTAATTCTGGGAGTAAAGCAAAGGGCCACACAGGAGGGAACTCCATTAACCTGAAAGGATTTAACTTATGAAGAATACCATGATCACCACACCCTAAGAAGCCACAGACATCAATTCTACTGACTGGATCCAACTAGCCACTGAGACAGGCTTCCTTATGACTGATCTGGGTCTCAGCCAAGTCAGAGGCTGAACAATTCTGATGATAGTGCAAGTATGCATACAACCTGCTCTTCATAGGGTTGCACTCCCTTCTGAAGCTGCAGGCTTGCATGCTGGGAATATTCCTAGGCCCAAATGCACCCTTGCATTTCCATGTGGAGGCAGGAAAGAGGAGCTTCATCCATTTCCTTGAGAAACCAAACCTCTCCTCAGTTATTCATACTCTGGTCACCTCCTTGTTAACTACTATAGCATGCTTTACATGGAAATACCCTTGAAGATAGACTAGTTTAGAATGAGACTTACAGGGTACTGACCAAATACAGTATGGAAGATCAGATCATATTAAACTACTTCTTAGCTAGCTGCACTATTTACAAATTTGTTTTGAGGCTCAAGTTCTGAACATCTTGGGTCCAAAATATTTTAAGAACTGACTCTCCAAGAACTTCCACCGATCTTCTCAGAAACCTCTCCACCTTCACTTGTGCAGAAGAAGCGTGTGAGAGAGGAGGCCTTTTTTGATTGTGGCACCAGGTTTGGAATAACTCCCTGAGTTATACTTGACCTAATCACTGCTCACTTTTAGGCAAGTAGCAAAGACTTCTACTACATATCAGCAGTTTTTAGAATATCTTTCTTAGCAATCTTTATTTATAAATTGCCTTAATCCTTCAGAAATATATATTAGAAATTAAACATTTCAGTCACCCTCTATTTTACAGCACAACCACAAGAAAGATAAATTATGCTTTGAATTTCGCAAAAGCTTTTAATACAGATATGGCTTGGCATGCCATTAAAAACTCTGAAAGGCAAGGCCTTCAGAACCGGAGCATGACAACACTGAGAAAGCCAGAACAGGAAGTTCTATAATGGCAAAGTTTCTGGTCAGCTAACTGTGGAAAGATAAGGCATATAGTTCCAGTACAGATGTAACAATCCCAATATTTAAACCACCATTATGAGATTATGAGGGGATTGCAGGATAGCTTACTAGATCTTTCTGGCCCCTTGCTTCAAACAAGAATTCCTCTGCACAGCCAGTCTTAATTGTGGTTCCATGTTACATCAGCACTAATAGTAATCACAGATGATGCTAATGAGGTTCTCTCAACCATGGGAAAAACCTCAAATCCTGGTCTCAGCTCTTGGTTAAAAGGTAACCCTAATTTAAGGCTGGGAAGAGAAATTGTACTTGAGGAGGGAAGGAGCATGCAATCCCATGACTCCCACTATTTTAAAGTGCCATTACTGCTTTTAAAACTATGCTACTTTTGTGTAAATCTTGCAAAAAGTGGCATATACATTCACAAGTAATAGTAGCAATAAATAATATATTTTTAAAAAATTATCTGTCTGATGCATTCCATCCAACAGTCAACCTCGTCCCTCATGGTTAATATACCTGCTTCTGTGTACAGGTGATGGGAAAATTGAATTCAGCTGGTGGGCCAGATTCTTCTCTCATCCCCAAGGGATGAAAGGTGGTAAAATCCCCACTCCCCATCGGCTGCATAAGGAACATACTTTTGGCGCACATGCAAAATCCCTGCTGAACTGAGCTTTCTGGTCCCCATCCATGTGCTCTCACCAGATATCATGTGCTTTGAGCTTTGCAGAGAATCCAAAAACCCAGATGTGTTCCTGTCAGCTCAATTGTACTAATAAAGATTTAAACAGGCAGGAATCTGCCCACCCGTCCCTGTTCAATTTCGATAAAATTCTCAATGGGGAGAGAAAAGGAGGTTTCAGCAGATGGAAAGGTCACCAGGAATCCTCTTCTACCCCCCATATCACCTTTTGTATGTTGAAGTTATATATAAATGGCATAGGACTGGCTGACTGAGAGAGACGAATTGATTGTCTACTCCAATCCCTTACTGTGAGGCAGACCAAAATTATGGAATCCACTGCAGTAAGATGTAGCAACCAACCTGGATAACTTAAAAGAGGACATAACCATGCATGATAAGCTCATCACTTTGTCATGATGGCTATGTAGTACTTTCAGTGTTAAGAGGCAATGCTTCTCTGACCACTACTTTTTGGGCATTACAAGCAGGAGAGCTACTGTGCGTATGAGCTACCCATAGGCTCTGGTTAGCCACTGTGAAAATAGTGCTGGATTAGATGGGCCTTTGGCCTGACCCAACAGGGCTCTTACGTTCTTATGCTGTCACTACCACACACAACCACTGCAGTTCAATCCAGTGTGTCACAAAGAGCAGTTGCACCACAAAAAGCTATCCACAAAACAAACCAGTTTCAGATTACTCATTCAAGTAATCCAAGTCACACATTCCAGAGGAGGGTGGATCATTGCCCAAGTTAAATCCTGATCAAAAAGTCATCTCTAGGGCATGTTAAATAGGCATTTTATCAAAGGCTGGCCTACAAACTTACAACCATCCAAAACAAATGTAGCCTACCAACCATCTGTGCTTGACAGACAGATACTCAACAATTCCCCTGCAGCAACCAAAACCAGTTTTGCATCACTAGTGTAACACCATACATGGCTGGTAAACTATACCCATTTTTCAAGATCACATGTTTGTAGACTTGGTACAAAGTATGCAGCAGCTGAAAATACTGAGGTGATGGTGCTGGCAGCCACAACAATGCCTCCTTAATCAAGCGTCTTCACTTTCTTGAAGAACTGGGACAAGCCATAATCTTATTAAACCCAAGATTTTTATCACAATGCCCCAGTTCCCACGTAGCACTAAGCCAAACCATGGCTAAGCATGAATTAACAAGCTGCATAATATGATAGAGGAAGATGTTTTAAAGCAAAAAAGTTATAATGGCCTAGTTACACATAAGACCAAGCCAAATGATGGTTCCATATGCATGAGTACCCAAAGTGAAAACTAAAGGCATTTTATTCTTCCCCAGGCCCAGCTGCTGCTGAACAAGGCCAGGTTTGAACATATCTCCCCAAAGAAACCATGAGCAGTAAGGCAAGAACAAACCTTCGCTACTACACAGCTTGCGGTTTGTTTAGAGTGAGATAAACTATGAGCCCATGTTCACATATAACACTAAGTCAAACCATGGCTTTGCTTTGGGTAATGTGACAGCAGCAAAACCAGGGGAGGAGCAAAGCAGCTGTGAAATTTTCATTCTGTGTACCCAACACACTTGGATATTCATACTTAGCTATTTTTTAGCTCAGTATTATGCACAAACCAAGTCATTATCTCTTTTTTACTTGAATACATTTTCCTTTCTAATATGCTGCGGATTTTAGACATCATCCAAAATGTAGAAGGGAGAGATTACTTTAAAGTCACTATGTCAAAACAATCTGGAAACACTTGCTGTACAACTAAATTCATTATTTGATCAATATTGCATCTGGAGACTGAACATACAGAAGCTACATGCAAATTCCCTCTTACCTTCATCTCCCTCTGGTGCATAGGAAGCTGTAATGATGTCGATGTCAGCACAATTCATCACAATCTGATTAGTCGCCTGCTTCACCTGTAAAATACACATTCAACTTTATAACTTAATGTTTCATTTAACATTGAGTATGGTAACAAATTTTTTTTTAAAAAAAAAGTTTGGCAAGCTGTTGAAGTGAACTTTTAAATCTGCTTTAATGCAAATAAAACCCAAGACCACTATTCTTCCATTCACACCTACAGCATTTTCACAGGAATGATTGTTTACAACATAGTGAACAATCATTATATTTATAACTTTATAGTGAGTATTACAATCTTACAGTGAGCAACTTGCTCAATACAGAATATTCCCTCTGGATAAGTAGTTTACCATACCTAAAGGAGAGCAAGGATTGCACAGAGTGGCTGGAAAGTAAACTGGAATCTGCAACCTAAGCTACGCCACAACACTGTATCAGCTAGGGTTGGGAAAAGTCCAAAATTGTGGTCACACAAGTTCCTAGAAGTTTTAAACTGATACTCAGAAATCCAAAATAATTTTTCAGCTCTCTACATGCTGGTGCCTCTACAGAAAAAGCTGATTTTCAGGAAACTGGTTGTTTATTTTAACCCTAAAATACTATTCAAGTTTTGCATGCACCGCAGTTATTGTTATTATTTATTAAATTTCTATACCACCCTTCATCCAAGAATTATAGGGTGGTTTACAATATAAAAATACAAAAATGCATACCAAAGTAACAAACAAGAACATTACCACCACAGTATTATTATTAAAAAGCCACGAATCCCCAAATGATACAAATTTGTTCAAATCTCAATAGTGAATTCAGAAGACTAGCATTCCCATCAACACCCATGCCCCCCCATACAGTTCCATAGTTACTATGCATTGAGAACCAACTGGAATTAACTGACAGATCCAACACATGAAGGCCCCAACAACCAATGCTTGTCAGGCAAGTTAAATTTTCAGTCTATCCAACAAGACTCCTTTAGCAAACTAGGTCCACTCAAATATCAAGCCAAGGCAACTATGTAGCATGTCAATAAAGAGAAACAGCTAATCCATATTTGACCCAAAGGGAATGGTGCCACATTTAACTTTAAAGATATACCTTTAACACCCTACACCAGAGGTGGCTTCCCATCAGATCCAGCCAGCATGGGCAATGGTCAGAGCAATGGAGTTAGGAATCCAACATCTTGAGTGCCAAATGTTAGCCACCCCTGTCCTACACACTCCAGAACATATAATACATGAACAACCAATATGTGGCCCTGAACAACATGAGAGGCTGTTTTTGAATGTACCTTCATTGTCATTTAAATGTGATAATATGTTAATATTCTTGCAAACACACAACAGTGCCTTTCAAGAGTGTGTGAAGCACCAGAAAACATTTACAGGAATCAAGTTAATGGTTACATATAATTAAATGTTCAGCCCCATGAAGATCCAGAAACAAGGCATCAACAAATTATGCACACAGGCAGCAGTTTATACAAAATGCGAGCTTGTGAAAATGGACTCATGCTAGCAGGAGTCAAATTGATTTCAATAAGGCTTCACTTACATGATACGCTCAGGATTAAATCTTGTTTGAGAGCAACAAAAGCAAGTATCCAAATGCAGTTCAACATACGACATTTTATATTGCAGGCAAATAGAAAATGCAGACATTAAATGCTTTGCAGGGAAGCAGATACATTAAGGAAAGAGCTATGCAATGGTGATTAATATTTGAAAGCCTCTTACAGAACTGGAAAATTTGTTTTCTGGAAAGCAGCTAGTACAAACATGAATACTGACATGTGAACTATTTTTTTCAAAAAAATATATCAAGTAATTAGAACAGAAACTATGGATTGTATCCAACTAAGTTTTACTCAGACCAGACCCACTGAAATTTATGGGTCTGGGTTAGCCATGCCCATTAATTTCAGTTATACGCAGAATATAACTAATGTTGGGTACAACATTTTATATTACACCATCTTCTATTATAATATATTCTGTTAACATTTTAGGTATATTTTAGAGATAGATAGACTTTTATATACCAGCAATCTATGTGTGGATAACTGGTGTGTTGAACTTTAAAACACACAATAACTTTAGCCTAGGATATAAGGTAAAGGTACCCCTGCCCGTACGGGCCAGTCTTGACAGACTCTAGGGTTGTGCGCCCATCTCACTTAAGAGGCCGGGGGCCAGCGCTGTCTGGAGACACTTCCGGGTCATGTGGCCGGCGTGACAAAGCCGCATCTGGCGAGCCAGCGCAGCACACGGAAATGCCGTTTACCTTCCCGCCAGTAAGCGGTCCCTATTTATCTACTTGCACCCGGGGGTGCCTTCAAACTGCTAGGTTGGCAGGTGCTGGGACAGAGCAACGGGAGCACACCCCGCCGCGGGGATTCGAACCGCCGACCTTTTGATCGGCAAGCCCTAGGCACTGAGGCTTTTACCCACAGCGCCACCCACGTCCCATAGCCTAGGATATATCCTTCTTTATATTCTCTCTTATGCATTATGCTCTTCAAAAGAGGATCTGTTCCCTTATTCATTAAAGTATAGATGAGGACAAAGTTCTAAGAGAAGAAGTAGCATGTAGAGGCCAGGAGAGTGAGCAGTGAGATGAGCAGCTAATCCCTCAATCAGAATTCACCACTGCTTACAACTTTATAGTCCATGCCAGACAGCTAGCCCTCCCAATATATTGGACTGTGACCAAGTTATTTATTCTCCAAAATACATGAAATCAAACCAATTTCCACCCAACAACAGAAAGAGCTTTGTAAGATCACATCTGTGAACAAATGAAAGCAGCTACAGTAATTATAAGGCCTTATCTAGGCAACCACATTTTCCCACTGATTTGCATCCAATGTGGATTATAGTATCCAAGCAGTAAATCTGCTAATAGAAAACAAAGCAACAGCTTCCTCTGCTCAAGACTCCTGTTCTATGCAGGAAAAGAATGCAATTCAGCATTCGGATGACAGTTTGACAATCTTTGTCAAAGTCAATTCCTATGCAAAAGTTGTTCTTAAACTTGTATAACCACTTGGCTGAGTTTAACTAATTACAACGTTGCTGACATCAGGAATTTCAGAGGTTGGAGGGCCAAATCTGCCTAGATCTAGAAATAATGGACCAACAGGCTAGACACGAATGCCAGGAATTCCAAGATATCCTGCCAGAAATATTGCTACCTACAAAAGACAATTCGAGAGTATTCAAAGATCTACTTTAGAGTATTCAAAGATCTACTTGCCCAAGTACCTTTGCATATCTAGTAATATTTTTTTCTCTTTGAATAGCAAAGCACCCTATACTATAACACAAACAACTTCTAAAAATCCCCAGATTATCAAAAATCATTTGTTATGTGGCATAAGAAGCTACAGCTCAAGGAAATCGTCAAACATCCTTTTTAAGTGTGTGGAACTAGTTGTGTGGATCTTTGGATCCCAGCCATTGCCCTAGTTACTGTAATTTTCAGAACCTCTGGTGGAAACGTATTACTGTGTTAAAATTTTTGACCTTCAACTATTGCCCAACCAGTGTACAAATATATTGCGCACACACAGTCGAAGATATTCAGCATCTTAAACAGACTGAACTGAAACACAAAATTAACACCTAATCAGCATGATCTACAAACCTGGCAGATACTGAACAAGCAAGCTATAAAAAGCAGCAGGCAGGTTAAAGTTTACTAAGTACATCAGCATGTCCTTCAGCTAAATCAGAAGACCAATGAGACACTACAAATGAAGAGATTTAAAAGCTCCCTTCCTTTGTCTGACCTTTAAGGTAGAAGATGCCATTCACAATCTGACATTTTCCTGACAGCTTATATGCATAGCAGAAACCTACCCTATTATAGTTTGGAGGGCATTATTTTACAGTGGCTCACAAAGTTAAAGTCAGCTTCCAACGTAAGGGAAGGCACCCTTAATACCTGGTACCCTTATTCTCATAGAATATGTCACACCATAAAAATGCTTTGGCTCTAATACAGGCTTGCAATACAGTTTCAAGGTCAAAGGTGAAATTAGTTTTCTGGCCCAGTATTGTGGGGAACAGCTCTCCAAAGACTCAGTAAGGCTGGGAAAGACCTCTGCCTATGTTTTGAACTGGACATTCAGAACTAGCCATGAAGTTACATATCTCCTCCTTCCCTCCCTGAATCATCCCCACATTTATTTAAAACTACTAAATGTTTATCCATACAAAAAGATTTTACACTGTTTCAAAAATCTGTTCAAGGCAAGGACCTTCACAAACTCCCTGTGGGAGGAATCCTGCAAATTAATAAAAAAAGTATCCATGATCCTTTGATGTCTAAACCTCATACAGAGCAGGTAGCACAGCAAGGTGTTCTCAACTGAGCACTGAGAAGGATATGAGGTTATAAACACTTTGGGGTTTTAAGTTTATGGCTTAGTTTACTATCTGAATCATTGCTTAACAGTGGTAAACCAGCGCTTACCATTGATGCATCATTCCCTCAAGTCCCTCCAAAGGGACATTTTTTCTTCCCATCTGATGTTGCAGGAAAAGCCAGCAGCATCTCTTTTCTGCTGCATCTCCCAAATGCCCAGTGGGAAAGAAATCATTTCTCCTCTCTGCCACCAAGGTTTTTTTGTGCATGAAAGTAGAGGTGGT
Organism: Podarcis muralis; assembly: GCF_964188315.1. Classification (NCBI taxonomy): domain Eukaryota; kingdom Metazoa; phylum Chordata; class Lepidosauria; order Squamata; family Lacertidae; genus Podarcis; species Podarcis muralis. Next base: position 32,564,135 of record NC_135667.1, on the reverse strand, counting down.
CATTGGCAGAAACAGCGCTTTCACAGAAAGTACAGGAGTGCTCACCAATGGGGAAAGCCAGTGTAAGAGTTTATGGAACCCTGCCTCTGTACTGTGCCTCAAGAGTTGTTGTTTTTTAATTTCAAAGATAAGAGTATTTTAGTTTCCAGGATAAAAAGAGGAGACACCTTATGAAAGAATGGAGCAAGAGACTTTTTAAACTTAGCATAAATACTGCTGTTTGCATTACAATCCTATGTTTTTGCTGTTGTGATTCCGTTTATGTTGCTTATATTTTAGACAATTTTACAGTGTTTAAATGTTGTTAAGCTGCAATGAGAAAATACTATATTTTTAGGGACAAAATTATTAAATATACATATCTACTCAGAAATTCCATTAATCTCACTGAACTTATTTCCAGGAAAGTTTTGGGTTTTTTTAAGGTAAAGGACCCCTGGACGATTAAGTCCAGTCAAAGGCGACTATGGGGTTGCAGCGCTTTCAGGCTGAGGGAGCCAGCGTTTGTCCACTGACAGCTTTCCAGGTCATGTGGCCAGCATGACTAAACTGCTTCTGGTGCAATGGGACACGATGGATGCCAGAGCGCACGGAAATACTGTTTACCTTCCCATCACAGCAGTACCTATTTATCTACTTGCACTGGCATGCTTTCGAACTGCTAGGTTGGCAGGAGCTAGGACAGAGCAGCAGGTGCTCACTCCATCACGGGGATTCAAACCACCGACCTTCCAACTGGCAAGCCCAAGAAGCTCAGTGGTTTAGACCACAGCGCCACCCGCGTCCCTCCAGGTAAGTATGTTCAGTACCGCAGCCATAATAAATTGCCTTATCAACAAAGAATTGTGTTTTCATAGTTCTTCAACAAAAAATGAAAATGTTGCACAACAATTGTAATGGGTCACTAGACAGGGAAGTATTTTTGTGGCTACCAATAAACTTAGTGATTGTGTTAACATACTATTGGTGTATGTGCCAATTTATTACACTTAAGCACATCATAGCATTGGGTTTTTCTTCCCAATATGCCAAGTTTTTTACCAAGTAGAAACCAAAGCAGTTCCAAAATGAAAGGCTGAAAATAAAGTATAACTCATTTACCAGCCTTTGAAATAATGTGACTTGCTACAGCATCAATAATAATCAAATATCTTATCAGATGATCAAAGTTTCCTGTTCTCTAGAGCTGGCATGAACAAGAGTGCTGCCAAAGAAAAGGGTTCAATTAAAAAGCTTATATGCTTGGTCACTTAGTGTCCTAAAATGAGGTTACAAGCACCGTTTAGCATATCTCATTTGAAACTGAAGTGCATAAGTTGTCGCCCATGGAAACTCTCTGCAACAGCTGAACTCCTATTACAAGTCTCTTTCACTGATAAGTGTGTTGACCTTCTGCTAATCTGGTGCTTAAATTGGTGGGTTAACATTATGGTTTTCAGTTGTTCTATGATTGTTCACTGACTTTGTGAAATAGTAGAGGAAATTACACTTTCAAGACACAGCTGAAAATGTTTCCTTCAACGTTTGGCTAACTCCAAGTTACTCAGGTGGCAACATTTTATTACTTTTTTATTATTAACCTTTGTATCTCATGCTCTATGCAAGGAGTTTAGGGCAACATGCACAGGGATTTATCCCAACAGCCTTGTGAGATAGTGACTGGCCTAAGGTCATGCAATGTGCTTCATGGCTCAGTGGGGATTTGAAGCCAGGTCTCTCTAGTCAAAGTCCACTACCCCCACTGTTCACTATACCACACTGGCTCCTTTTAACCTTCAAGTGAGAAAGTATTTTGTCCCAGGACTTAGCATGAACCTGTGCAGTCACAAAGCAATACTGGCTTTCTCCCAAATTACTGCTGGTTTCAGGTCCTGTAGATTAGGACGTATCACAATCATCATTCACAAGACTCTCAACATTATTAAGTTAGGTTTGTTTTTCATTTCTACACACACTGAAAAATAAAAAATCGAGAGATATTCTAAGTTATTTTCAGATCATTCTGACCTCCCTTCTAATAGGAGGTTGATTCAAATTAGACACACTGACCACAACAGAAATATATTACTCCCATTTTCCTCCTTTTTGTTTCAAAATCACCAAGCAAGTGCAGGGTCAATCTGTAACTTGAATCCAGGCCCCAAGACATACTGTAGGCACTGGGCCACCTATAAGCTGCAAGCATATACCTAAGCACATATCCAGACCCTTCTTATACAACTAAGGCTTTCAAGATAAATTTTAACTTAAGACAACTGTCAGGAATGCTTCAGAAAGTAACAAGTAAGTTAAGCACACACATTCAGATTCCTGGAACATTATCTCAAGATACTTTAAAACAGCAATTTCAGAAATTCCCCAGAATTTCCCCAAATTATGAAATGGAACTTGCTAAGTTAAAGCTAAATCATGTACATTAGTTCTCCACAAACTGCCCATTTCAGAAATATTAGCTTTTATAACTACTGGAAACATGCTCAATTCTATGCTAGGGCTCAAACAGGGAAAATGTTATTGTCTCTTATTTTAAGTGTGTTATCATCAGCCACAAACTACAGCACATTTTGAAATGATTTTTACAAGTGTCAAAAGCCAGTCACAGGGTGCTAGCATAATTGGCCAAGGAACCTTTGCAGCAAGGTGGAGGGGAAATAATTAATACGCCTTGTTCAATCTTGGCTACTTTCCATCCTAATTTAACACCCAACATTTGCAAGTGTCACCACACTTATTGAACACATTTGCTTGAGAAATCATGTTTTTATTTAACTGAACTGGTGGTTCATTTATAGCCTCATTCTCTTCCCTTCCTCCCACCCAACCCCCATCAACAGACATACCACAGTCCACAGTTAACTTGGAAACATGCACACCATTCTCTGCTGGAGTTGTTTTCAAAATCAGAATCATTTTAACAACTTGCATTCCATTTCCCTGCATGTTGTCTCCATGGTATTTACACAACTGGTCACCTTTCAGTGTTTCCTGCTCTGCTTATGTAGCCAAATACGCTCGCTCAACACTTCAAAGTGAAATTTGCTCCTGCTGAGACACAAAGCCAGTTATGAACAAAACAAATTTTCTCCATCCCAGTCAGTTGGGGCTCTTTCTGGACACTGCTGCCTTCTGAATAATGGAGTTTAACTTGTCTTTTAATATCTATAGTGTCTTGAAAATACTTCCCCTCATAAATAATTCATTTGGTTTGCATGCACCCTTAAAGGCTGAAACTAGTTTGTATTGCAAACTAGTTCACTTGAATGCTCTTGCAGATATGCTCTTGCTGAATGAAAGGAAACTATCAAACCTTTTTTAAAACACCAAGAACAACAACACCTATGATTTCTAGACATGGCTTCAATGTCATGGTTGAACTATCTGGTCGGGACTTAGAATTGAAGCACTCTGAACAAAACTAAATCTTTTGGGGTATTTCAGTACTAGCCTGAACCAGGAAAAGTCCCAGGCTCCTGGTGATCCATCTGCCTGAATTAATGCTGAAATCTAAGGAATTGCTGAGTCATATGAAATATACCTTTTTCCAGTTTGATTATAGCATGTTTGAAACTTTCCAATTTTAAATGTCAGTCTAAAGACCAGCTAGTAGAAACTAAGTGCAAATAAACATTACAGGACATAGGTTTGAATTTTAGCAAAGTTTTGGAGACTGCCGTATTAGCTAAAGGAAATAGAAGCAATTTTTAAAAATTCTATTTCCTTCCTATCTGTAGTGCAATCTTAATCATGTCTACTCAGAAGTCAGGCCTATTCAATTCAATTGGGCCTGGTCCCAGATAAGTATGGATAGGACTGAAGTCTTAATAACTTTTATTCACTAACAGTAATCTTCAAGGTTCTCACCAGTCCCAGAAATTCTCTCCAGTTTATATCATGCCATCCTCCCCAAATCTAAAATATGCCAGAAATAGAACTAGTTTAGCATACAGTACTCCTCTTGACCGAATTATGCCCCAGGAGACTTAACCAGCCTTACTCATGAAGGATTCATTATTAATGACAGGGTTTTAGAACTCTATGACAAAGAGCTGTGTTACAAAGAACTGAGGCTCTTCCTGGTATCTTAAACTGTACCTTATTCATTTGAATGATCCCAGATTAAGAAAGAGCCCAGAGAAATCTAGCAAACTGCATTCCTCACACACCTGTTTTCAAGGGAAACTGTCCTCTATGTTAAAAGAAACCTGATGTCATGATTGTGTATTGCACAGACATTTTCTCAGACAGGTAGCTGAAATAAGAAGCAGGCCTATCAATCTCCATCCCATCTGCATTTTAACGTTGTGCAGAAACTTTACCCAAGAATCATCCCACTGTTCTGCTGACTGAAATCAACAATCTCAAAGAAAAAACCAGCAGTGTTACTACAATACTGAGGAAAAAGTAAAAAATACTGACTACAAAAACAAAAACAGCAACACAAAACACACATTTCTTTAGGCTTTGTTAGGAGTCTTGCGCTATGGGAATGTAAGGCAATGGATAAAGATCACTAATAGGATTCCTTAGCTCTAGTTACAGGTAGGTAGCCGTGTTGGTCTGCCGTAGTCGAAACAAAATAATAATAAAATTCCTTCCAGTAGCACCTTAGAGAACAACTGTTTCAGTGTATCTGAAGAAGTGTGCATGCACACAAAAGCTCATACCAAGAACAAACTTAGTTGGTCTCTAAGGTGCTACTGGAAGGATTTTTTTTGTTTTGTTAGGATTCCTTAGGAGAGACACAGGGAAAGAAAGAGCATCACAAGAATGTGTACCAAGACATAAGGAAACAATTCCACTTGCACAGTAAGCTCTACTCACTTCCACACCTAATAGGCGGACTATCACATAACTTGAAACTCACTGCAGATACAAACAACCTACTGAAAGATACATACTCCATTCCACTACCTTTCACATCACACAAAAGCCCTACTGCTGAGCAAGGCCCTCCTTCATCTGCTCATATTATTCCCTATTAAGGAAGCCATAAAAAGCATGAACCAACAGTCCCCCATCTCTTACCCTGAGTCCAAGAGGAATGTCCTGCACATATAATTCTCAACATGACACTCATTGGCAAAAGTCTCCCAAGCTCAGCACTCTTTAAAAAAAAAAACATTTCCAAAGAAAGTTCCTGTCCTTAACTAATTCTAAGAGAAGACATGCCACAACTCATGGTTTGCTCCTTTATAATTCTGATCCAAAATAATTGAATATTGTCCGTCTGAGGTCATTTTGCTACAAATTTTACACTGCTTACTTGAATCTCCTTGCACAGTCAAAGATTCACCATATGTCATGAATCCAAGGAGAACCTCAATCACAAATTCCTCAAGTAAATGTTCCCATCCTAACTAAGAAACCTTCTCCAAACCTACAGGTTCAGAGATAAAAACTGCTAACATCAGGATTCCCCAACCTATTCAAGCCTACAAAAATGTATCCACCCCTTATGAATTAGACTTCCTCATTAAAACCAGAAAATCTTCTCAACTTCTTGAAGAAGCCAAGAGGCCACCTCCCATCCTAGAGAACATGTCCTTCATTCCAGGAAACACACTTATTTTAGGCAAGTTTCACCCAATTTGGAAGTGTACTTCCCAGCAGCACACTCAAAGAACAGATCTCCCTCTTTCACCAAAGGCAGGCATACCTTCTCACTCAGGTAAGTCTTAACTCCCCCCTCCCAAAAACAACAACACAACGGGCACACAATACAAAATCTCAGAAGAGCAGTAACCACTAACCTCCTCGGGAGGCTGCCCCCCAGAAACATGATCCAGAATCAGCCCAACAGGTACTACTGTCCCCCAAAATACTCCATCCCACCCCTACACTTCATAGAAACCCTTCTCCCCTTTTTACTCGTGCACCTTCTTCCCATCCCTGCTGCCCAAGCCCCACACCCGACGCTTACCCCAATTCTATCCATCACGGAGCTATTCGCCCGCATTCCTCCTCTTGGGGCCAACTCCCCACCTTCTTCCCCGGGCGCACCTACCCTACCCCACACACCGGGGCCTTCCAAGCCACAGTCACCATCGCCCGCCCCGAACCCTACACGCACTCCTTTCCCCACCCCACACGTTCACCCTCAGATCTTTACACACATACACGCGCGCGCGCCCTCCCCTCGCCTCGCCCACTTCCAGCCCCGCGTTTACCTCCACGGCGGCCTCGAGTTTCCCCTCGAAGGTGAAGTCGATAAGGTCAGGCTTGAGGCAGAGCCCGTAATTGATGGGGCGCACCTCGCCCGGGAGCCGCTCGAAGGGCCGCTTCTCCGGCATCGCGGCGGCGGCAGCGAGACGGCAAGAGAAGGTGGCTGAGGAGAACGACGAGGCGGCGGCGGCGGCGGAGGAGGTTGCTGCTGCTGCTGCTGCTACTGAGGCGAAGGGGGAGGCCCAGCGCGCGCGCGCACTGAGGGGGAGGCGGCGACCCCCCAGTGACAGAAGGCGGAGACCGAAGCCAGGAGGCGGAGGAGGATGGGGAGGAGCAGGCCGCACCTGGCCCAACCGAGAGAGAGAAGGGGCGAGGGCCTCCCGCGAGCGAGCCAAGTTGACCTGCTGTGGGTCGTCGTGCTGCTGTCGCTGCTGCTGCTGCTGCCTCCGCCGCCACCCTCCTCCTCCCTCCTTAGACGGCCGTGGATAGGACTGCCTCCACTGCGCGTGCGCGCTCCAACTTTCTCTCCTCCCCTTGGCCTCGCGCGCCTGTGCCCCCTCCCGGCCGAGGAGAGGAGCGGGGAGGCGGAGGGCGCTCGCGACGTGACGCACGCGCCGGAGCGCCTGCGCGCTGGTGGTAGTGGAGGGCGGCGGCGGCGGCAACGGCGAGGCGCCTGAGAGGAAGAGAGCTAGGAAACGTCCACCACGGGCCATTGGGATCCGCCCGCGCCTTTTCCTCCCTGTTGTTACCCGAGCTTGGCTTTTTTCTTTCTTTCTTTCTACGGCGGATGAGGGGGAGGGGACTCGCGTGACGGACAAGTCTCGTGGCAGAGACGTCAACTAGTAAACCGAAGCAAAGGTGGGGGGCGGGGAGGGCATGGCCGCTGCTCGCGCACGCGCATTGCGATAGAGAAGACGCTCCTTTTCGGAGGGCGGGAGCGGCGGTTTGTCGCGAGCGCATCCTCGTCTTCCGCCGCCGAGGCTAGAGGAAGAAATGCGGCACGCGCGGGTCACGTGGTGCCTCCGCTCTTCTCCCAGCTGTCTCCCGAGAGCTTAGCGCGGCGGCCGCCGCCCCTCCATCTATCAATTCTCTGCAGAAATGAAGAACGGCAACGAAAAAAAACCAGAAAAAAGGCACCCCGGAAAACAACGTTTTGCGAAAGAAAGAAAGAAAGAAAGAAAAGCCTACACGCGCCTGTACAAATAAGCATCAGGAAAAAGCATAATTAAGGAAAACCTTTGGCTTGTTGGGTTTATGTTGTGTTTTTTTTTAAGTTATGACAGCATAATTAGGTATTAAAGCAAACTTTGGTTTTTATCCCAGATCTCTCATACGTATTTTGAGTGGGCGCAGTTTTATGTTTGGAAGAGCCAGATGATTTTATGCTGAGTTAGGTGAACTATTGAAACCAGTCTCTGCGCTGGATCGTCAACACCTTATTGATTTCAATGGGAGACTCGCAGCATAGTCCTATTTTGTCTGGCGTGGCTAATCCTTGGCCTGGGAGCCTAATAGAGCTCCCAAGCAAAAATTTCTGCCCCCCCCCAAAAAATCCCCAAATGATTTTGTCAGCAACAAAACAAGGGAGGATTAAAGTAGACACAGTGCTGGGAATGGGATCTGGGAAGTTTGAACCTCTCAGCCCAGCCCACCACCCAGATGAGCAGGGAGGGACAATTTGTATCCCCATCAGTCATATGTATATCCTCTGTGCACAAGAGTGTAAGAGCATAAGAAAACATGCTGGATCAGGCCCAAGGCCCATTGAGCCAGCACCCTGTTCTCACAACGGCCAACCAGATGCCTGTGGTAAACCTTATAGCAGGACTGGAGTACAATAGCACTCTTCCCTTCTGTGGTTTCTAGCAACTGAGATTCAAATGCATTACTGCCTTCAGCTATGGAGGCAGAACATAGCCATCATGGCTAATAGCTATGGAAAATATTATCTATGAATTTGTCCAGTCCTCTTTTACAGCCATCCAAGTGATGGTTATCATTGTCCTGTGTAGGAGTGAGTTCCATAGTTTTAACTATGTGCTGAATGAAGAAGTACTTTCTGTTATCTGTCCTGAATCTTTCCACATTCAGTTTCAGAGGTGGTTCACGAGTTCTAGAGTAATGAGAAAAGGATAAAAGCTTTTCTGTAGGCAGAATTTTTTTGTCATGTCACCTCTTACCTATTCTCTAAATTAAAAGTCCCCAGTGATTCAACCTTTCCTCATAGGGGAGTTGCTCCATCCTCAGGCATCAGTTATTCTGTGACTAAAACCAAATACATGTGACTTTCTTCCTCAGGTATCTGAACTGGGACATATGGAAGTAATCCAGAGTATGAAATGGGATTTTTCTTGTGCATGGGCTCTGTACAGAATTATACACACAATCATGCAGCCAGAATGCTGCTACTAAGGCTGCGTACACACCATATATTTAAATCGCATGAATTTCCCCAAAGAATTCTTGGAAGTGTAGGTGCTGGTTATTGTAGCTCTGTGAGGTGTAAAATACAGTTCTCATGATTCTGTAGGGAAAGCGATGGGTTTTCCCAGTAGTGATGTATGGAAGTGAAAGTTGGACCATGACCATAAAGAAGGGTGATTGCCGAAGAATTGATGCTTTTGAATTATGGTGCTGGAGTCCCATGGACTGCAAGAAGATCAAACCTATCCATTCTTAAGGAAATCAGCCCTGAGTGCTCACTGGAAGGACAGATCCTGAAGCTGAGGCTCCAATACTTTGGCCACCTCATGAGAAGAGAAGACTCCCTGGAAAAGACCCTGATGTTGGGAAAGATGGAGGGCACAAGAAGTAGGGGACGACAGAGGATGAGATGGTTGGACAGTGTTCTCGAAGCTACCAGCATGAGTTTGACCAAGCTGCTGGAGGCAGTGGAAGACAGAAGTGCCTGGCGTGCTCTGGTCCATGGGGTCACGAAGAGTTGGACACCACTAAACAACAACAAAATGGGCTTTAAATGTATGGATTGCATGCAGCCAATAAAGGAAGCCCTGAGCTCAATGGGGCTTACTCTACTGAGTAAATGGAGATATCATATTGCAGCCTTAAGTATTAATTTGTTGAACATTAAACCTGGCTTAATATGAATCTAGGTTACCCAAAGAGCCTCTCCCCTGCCTTTTCTTGAAATCTGCAGAAGTCAATTCCATTTCCATTCCACTTTTAAATGTTTACCATTTCCCTCTGAATGAACAGAATAATCTAGAAACCTGTAATTGAACCAGGAACACTTGCATATCTCCCTTCTGGTTATAACCAGTAATCTAATTAAAATCTCAAATGCCAGCAAAATAAAAAGTAGCGATCATGTCCTCTCTGGGATATCATACTATCTCCTTTATCGGGGTTGGGGAAAGGCAAGGGGTTTTTATCTAGGGAACAGGAAGGGAATTGGGTGGTTTAAGTTCCTGTTATCTCTGAAAACTGTTTTTCAGAAGGTTTAATTTCAGTTCAAAGTGCTATCTCGCTGTTTTAAATATAAGTTAGCACAGAGCATGAAGGACAGAGAAAGAATACTAATTTAGCACAAGTCCTGAGGCAACGCAACAAGAATTTGGGGCAGGCGGGTGAGAAAAGATTCTGAAGTGTAATTCAAAGACAGCTGATAAAAATGGGTGTAGTAATATGACCCAGCTCCTCATGAGATAAATGGGTGTTTCTCTTTTCTAGGGAAATGCAGTAGATTATCTGCAGCTCATATATATGAGTATTCAGTAGGCCTCAGCCTTTCCACAGATTCAAACTACTGAATCCTGCTTGGCAGGCCCGCAGCTCAACTCTGATTGGCTTGTAGTCTAGGAGTGCCATATTTCAAAAAGTAAAGACTAGGACATCCCGAGCTTTCCCCCCACAAAAACATGATTTTTCAATTGACAGCTCCCATCAGCCCCAGTCAGCATTGCCAATAGCCAGGGATGATGGGAGTTGTAAGTTTAGGGTGGCCATGTGTCTTACTTTACAGAGGACCGTTCTCTGTTTGAAGTCTCTGCCTAGCCCAAGTCCAGCTGAAAGTTAGGGAAGAGTTGCCTATCAACAGTGAACAGCACCAGGCAAGCAGACGTGTACCTACTCAGTCACTTTGTCTCAGTCTTCCCTATGATGGCGAGATGTACTGTATTTCTATTTGAATTACAGTAATTATTTCTCAATTTGCATTTATTTCTCAATTTGCATTTTATACAAAACTGTGTCCTCATTTTCTGGTGATTTATTTCCTCTTTGGGGCAATGCTAAGTGATGGTTCATTGTTCCTTATAGTAGCCCTCTGCAGAGAGCCCCTGCCATCTATCATCCTAAAGAGAAAAACAGACTTACAAATCTGATAATCCAGTGGATCTGGGTTGCATTTGGGATTAAAGATATGTCCTGGATCTGAGAAAGACAAAGATTTAGAAGATCCGCTATTGACTCCAGTGGACCCAGGTCCATGAGGGCAGCTGGACTTCACCGTACCAAGTAAAGTGCCCAGTAATTTATTTTTAAGTTTCCCGAAAATCTCAAAGCCACACTCTTTTCTGTTCTGTACATCCTTCCGTAATCAATTTCAGTGTAGAGACGGTGTCCTGGATACTTTTCTATCAATTATCTTTCTGTACAACTCAGCCAATCTCAATCCGAAAGACTTGCTTTTGTTGCCAGGAGCTACCACCCCTCTGCTTCCATGCAGAATATTTTTCTATAATTTACCTAGCTGTGCAGTTTCCCCCCTCCCTCCTATGGTCATCAGGAGAAGTGCTTAAACCAAGTGAAGAGAATAAAGTTTACCAGGGAGTCATGTGTTAGAAAACTGAACAAGATCCTCAGTTTCAGCTTGCCTCAATAAATGAAAAATCTACGTTCCTTGCTTGAAACTACTTCATCTCCAGTTGTGTTCTGCCATAATGACTGCCAGTAAGGAAATATTTTGCTTCTTGAAAGTAGAATTATGAGAAGCAAATATTGATGCTTATTGCCTTGTAGTACAACAGCTACAACTGTAGAGGGTTTGACATTGGAAATCACTTCTGTGGATGGTCGTATGATACCGAATATGTAAAACAAATTTTCTGCAGCATCCCTCAAAGAAGCAACAACTCCACTTCATCTCCAATTACCTAGCTGCATCTCAAAGTGCGTTTGGAAATCTGAGCAATGAAGATAAGTCCAAAATATATTAAGAAATGTTAGTTGAAGTAAACAGGTTTGCCCTTGCGTCTCATTAATTCTGGGGCCCATTATACAGGGATGCGGGTGGCACTGTGGTCTAAACCAATGAGCCTCTTGGGCTTGCCGATCAGAAGGTCAGCAGTTCGAATCCCCGTGACGGGATGAGCTCCCATTGCTCTGTCCCAGCTCCTGCCAGCCTAACAGTTTGAAAGCATGCCAGTGCAAGTAGATAAATAGGTACTGCTGTGGTGGGAAGGTAAACTGTTTCCGTGTGCTCTGGCACTCGTCACGGTCCTCCGTGTGCCAGTAGCAGTTATCTTTCCACAAGGGCCAACATTGATGCTGAAATTCAGCATCACCTGAGCTCTGCCAGTGTGGCTTTCTCCCGATTGAAGTGCAGAGTGTTTGAGGACTGGGACATTCACAGGGAAACCAAAATGCTTGTTTACAAAACTATTGTACTACCCACCTCCAAAGATTCCATCAACAGTGTCTCCGAAAATTTTTACACATGACTTGGGAAAACAGGCAAACGAATATCAGTGTACTGAAAGAAGCAAAGGTCACCAGCGTTGAAGCAATGATTCTTCAACATCAACTTCGTTGGACTGGTCATGTTGTGCGGATGCCTGATGATCATCTTCCAAAGCAACTACTCTATTCCAAACTTAAAAATGTAAAGTGTAATGCTGGTGGTCAACAAAAGAGGTTTAAAGACTGTCTCAAGGCAAATCTAAAAAAATGTAGTATAAACACCGACAACTGGGAAACATTGGCCTGCGAGCGAAGAATGACTTCAGGTTGCTCAGGGGTTGGATAGCTCCATACCCTCCAACATTTCTGTAATGAGAATAGGGACATCCTAAGGAATAGTGGGACAATTTAGAAACCCGGATGGCTTCTCTAAATCAGGCACGTCCCTGGAAAATAGGGGCACTTGAAGGATCTGTAACTGGTCTACTAATTTGGTAGACTCAGGAGCCCACCATAAATCTCTTCAAGTACCTCAGGGGCTAGGTGTGAATAATCTGAAAGGGAATTGTGAACCTCTCAGGCAGTTCAGAAGAAGTTCTGTAACTTTTGAGGCCTATCTTAGGCTTCTGTTATAATGCAGTAATAGTTCCCCAAGAAAATAGTTAATTTGTTCCTTGTCTGAGTGTAACATCGGCTTCTATTTTTGTCAGTGTGAAATCGGGCCTGGAACCATTCTAGTCTCTTGACTGGATTTCCTTAACGTTACAATGATTACTATCTGTTTACGCTAGAGCCAGTTGCTTCTGGTTGGTTGTATTTTTCCTTGCCATTTTGGTAGAATAGCCATGATTCCATTTATCATGTGGCTGACTGGTGATGAAAAGTTTCTATTTTAGGTTGACATTACAGCTGCAGAGACACCTTATTAAATACAAGCAGAGCTTCCATGTTGGCAGATGCCGACTAGCCATGGCTAAGGGTGCCGACTAGCCATGGCTTACAGCAGAAAGGAAACAATAATCTAGTAGCGTATGGTCTAGAATAGCAATGATCCAGTGACAGCAGTGGCCCTTTTCTAAACCAAGGTAAGACACTTCGGTACTAGGCGTTGATAAAACTGAAATGCTTGTTTCTTTGCAAAGGAAGAAGATCGGGAGAGAACCAGAACAGATGGAGGCCACACAACTTCCTATCCCAGTGGAGAAGCAAATGTGACAGCAAGGACCCCTTCTGAAATAAAGTATGGCACTTTTCAGTTTAGTAAGGTGCTGTTTGTAAAACTGCAATGCTTAAGTATCTGCAGTATCTTTGCAAAGGTGAAAGGGCATAATTTGGCCACACCCCTGTGACCTAGCAACCACATCAGGTCCAGTGGAAATTACTAGGGTTACCAGACATCCCCAGTTCCCGGGGACGGTCCCCAGATTTGCAAATCTGTCCCCAGACAAATTCCATCCCAGGAATGTCCCCAGATGTGCAAATCTGTTCCTGGGAAACGTGGCAGCGGCATCCTCAGCAGCCCGGAGGCAGCCTGGTAGTGCAGCTGGCTCTGGCTGGCTTCAGAAGCTGCTCGCTGCCCGCTGCTGTGGCGCCCACCATTTTCCCTCGCTGGAAGTCCCCATATGATGTGTCTTGTGCGCAACACATCATATGGGGACTTTTGGAGAGGAAAAATGTCGGGCACCACAGCAGCGGGCAGCGAGCAGCTCCTGAAGCCAGCCAGAGCCAGCTGCACTACCAGGCTGGCTCCTGGCTGCTGCGGCTGCTGCTGCCACTGCCAAAGGGGAACTGGGGACGTCCGGTGGTACAGATCTCCTGCCCCCTTCCTCCTTTGTTTTGACTGATTGGGGGAGGCTCTGGAGTCATGGGTGGGCGGCCGTTGCCCAGTTTAAAAAAAAACCTCTGTGGGTTTATGTTTCACAGGGTGCGAAAGAAGGGCTTTGCACCTTTATACAATATGCATGTGTGCTTGGGCCCAGGGTCTTTTGCCTCACCATCCCCACTACTGACTCCCTGTTGCTACTCAGCTTCAAAAAAAAAAAAAAAAAAAAAAAGGGTTCCCGGATTCATTGAAAAAAATCTGGTAACCATAAATTCACCACTATTGCTTGCTTGGTTCCCTGAAATGCACTTTACACTACATACAGAAGAAAGGGAAGGGTTTTGTTTTATAATAATAATAATAATAATAATAATAATAATAATAATAATAATAATAATAATAATAATTTATTTATACCCCGCCCATCTGTCTGAGTTTCCCCAGCCACTCTGGGCGGCTCCCAATCAAGTGTTAAAAATAGTACAGCATTAAATATTTAAAACTTCCCTAAACAGTGCTGCCTTCAGATGTCTTTTAAAGATAGGATAGCTGCTTATTTCCTTCACATCTGAAGGGAGGGCGTTCCACAGGGCGGGTGCCACTACCGAGAAGGCCCTCTGTCTGGTTCCCTGTAACCTCACTTCTCTGTTTTGTTTTGTCTTTGTAAAATAGATTAATTACATCATTGTATTATTTCTATGAGAAGGGATAAATAAAAATGTCTTTACACAGCGGCGTAGCGTGGGTTGTCAGCACCCGGGGCAAGGCAAGTAATTTGCGCCCCCTAACCCGGGGCAAGGCAAGTAATTTGCGCCCCCTAACCCCTAACCTGCCGCCGCTGCCAGCTGCTTCTTGCTGCTGCCTGGGCTAGGGTATTTACGGTAAGGTAGCCACGGCGACGGCGGTGGGTCCGTGTCAGGTGATCTGAGGCGAGTTGCCGCTGGCGCTGCCACCCAAACGATGCCGCTTGCCCGGAGGAGGAGGAGGGCAGAGAGGCGAGGAAAATGCAACATGGCCCAGCAGCTGCAGCAGCGGCGGCACTGTGAGGAGGGGCTTCCTGATGCGCGGGGACCGCGGCGAGCGCTGAGAGCCGCTGCCAGCTCGTCGGTTCCGCGAGACATGGGGCTCTGCTACAGCCTGCGCCCGAGGCTCTTCGGCGACTCCGGAGGCGGCGAGCGCGCCCCCCCCCAGATGTTGCGCCCGGTGCAGCCGGCCCCCCTTGCACCCCCCACGCTACGCCACTGTCTTTACAGACCCCTCAAGTGTCCCTATTTTCCAGGGGCAGATGCAGATTTACAGAAGCAGTCCCAGTTTCTGATTTGATCCCGGAATGTCCCGCTTTTCCTTAGGACGTCACTATTTTCATCGCAGAACTGTTGAAGGGTATGGTAGGACGTCCCTATTTTCATCAGAGAAATGTTGGGGGGTATGGAGTTATGCCACCCCCGAGCCAACCTTTAGAAGACATCTGAAGGCATAGGTATAGGGAAGTTTTTTAATGCTTAATTATGGTTTTATATTTGTTGGAAGCTGCCCAGAGCGGGGGGGGGGGCAACCTAGTCAAGATTGGCTGGGGATAAATAATAAAAACATTTTTATTATTAAGGAATAGGATAAGACTATTTTTATCAGATAAATGTTGTAGAGTGTGTTGTTAATACATACATACATACATAGTACAAAATGGTTTTAAATGCTTTAACTGCTTTTAATTTGCTGCACCTTAAATGGTGGTGGTTGTTTTTTATAATGTTTTATAATTTTATAATTTTATTTCTGTTTGCGGTTGGTTAAGTATTTAGTTAGGGTGGGTGTGATGGCCTGGGATTCCGAGTCTGAGAGCGATCCGGAGGAATCCCAGCCGGCACAGGAGTCCCCGCCTCCAGGGCCGGCTGAACTGGGGCAAGGCCTAGATGCTGAGGAAACTCAAGAGCAGGCACCAGGTGAAATCATTCAGGCCCCAGAGGTGCTGGAAGACTCAGTGGCTACAGGTGAGCCTCCCCCGGGGCCCAGTAACCCTTCGGCCTCTCCTGATCTGCAGAGGCTTAGGGCAGAGAGGCGAAGGGAACTGGTGTCTCCCAGGAGGAGTGCTCGCCTTAAGGCCAAGAGAGGCGGGGCTTCTGGGGGCCGGGACCGCCCCCGGCCTTAGAAGAAGATAAAGGTCAGGCAGCCCGGTCCCAGGTTGCGGGAGCAACGTCGTTGTGAAGTATCTGCTTTACCCAGTCCTTGTTCGGCACTCCCAGTGTGCCTGTTCCTCGCCCGGCTTCCTGTTTCTGACTCTCCGGTGTTCCTGTTCCTCGCCTGGCTTCCTGCTTCTGCCCTACCATCGTTCCTGCTACCCCGCCCGGCTCCCTGTTGATCTTGGCCTATGGTAATAGTACCTTATCCCCCCTGGGACCAGCACAGTTTGCTCCCGCCTCACCCGCACTCCCTCTTTGTTGGGGTGCGTTCGGGAAGAGTCAGAGGCCATGGCTGACCAAGCGGCTACATTGTTGGCAATAGCCCAGGAGAACCAGGCCTTGAGGCACACCGTGCAGCAGCTCAGTAACGTGGTTACGGCACTACAGCAGCGTTTGGACGCCCTACCGGCTCCTGGGGCCGACGCCCCGGCTTCTGGCAAGTACCCAGTGGCCTTGCCTGAGAAATTTGATGGGGCTCCAGCCAGCTTTCCCATGTTCCTTGCCCAGGCCAAGCTGTATATTCAGGGGCGCGCCCGGAACTTCCCTGACGACCGCACCAAGGTGCATTTTTTGATTAGTTTGTTAAAGGACCAGGCGGCCAAGTGGGCGTTGCCGCTGCTCAGGCAAGACTCCCCCTTGCTGGCAGACTACGGGGGGTTTTGCAATCTGTTGGAGGCCGCGTTCGGCAACCCTCAGAAGGGGAGTCAAGCCAACCGGGCGATTCGGCGGTTGAGACAGGGCAAGTCCAAGGTGGCCGCATACACCACAGAATTCCGGCTGCTGGCACAGGACTTGACCTGGAACGACTCTGCTCTTCGGGACCAGTATCTCGAGGGGCTTTCAGATGAGATACTGGACCAGCTGGCCACAATGGAACGCCCCACCACGCTAGACGCCCTTATTCAGCGGAGTCTACAGATAGACGATCGGCTAGAGGACCGGCGTCAGGCTCGGGGCCGCCGGCACCTCCAGTTCTCGGCCCCAGTGTCTACCAGCAGCCCCACAGGCCCAGCTGAGTCATTGGAGGAACCCATGCAGCTTGGGGCAGTGCGGCCACGCCTCTCCCCCGCAGAGAAGTCGCGGCGTCGGGAGGGGAATCTATGTCTCTATTGTGGCGGAAGCGGACACTATGCACGGTCCTGTCCTGAGAAACCGCCAACCCCAGTAGCTGATGGCCCTGGCTACCTGGGGTCCCAAACAGCACAGAATGGGGCCGCACCAATTGAATTACAACACCTTATGGTTCCGGTACATCTATACCCTCCAGGAGGGCCATGGATTCTTACCCATGCTCTGGTGGATTCAGGGGCAACCCGCTCTTATATGGACGCTGCTTTTGCTGCCCAGCATCGGGTGCCACTTCGGAACAAGCCAGAACCGGTACAGGTGGAGGCAATCGACGGACGGCCACTGTGTTCGGGCGCCGTCACTCAAGAGACCCAGCCCCTGGTCCTGTGCCTCCAGCAGCACCGTGAGATGCGAACTCTGGATATTGCCTCCATGCCCCGGTTCCCCCTGGTGCTTGGGATGGACTGGCTAGAGGCTCACAATGTGCAGATTGACTGGGTCAAACGGACTGTACACTTCCCAGACCCCAGTTCTCCTGCTGAGACTGAGATGCTAGCAGCTGCGCCCACTGAGGAGGCTGCTGCAACGCTCCCCGCTGAGTACCGGGACTATCACGACGTGTTCGAGGAACGGGGGGCAGACCAGCTGCCGCCGCATCGGTCCTTTGACTGCGGCATAGACCTCCAGCCCGGAGCGCCTCTACCGGTGAGTCGCTTATACTCGTTAACAGAGCCAGAGCGCGAGGCTTTGCAGGACTTCTTGCGCAAGAACCTGGAGCGTGGGTTCATTAGACCTTCTACCTCGCCCACTGCTGCGCCAGTGCTCTTTGTTAAAAAGAAATGTGGGGAGCTCCGCCTTTGCCATGATTACCGGGCCCTGAACAAAATTACCATCCCGGACCGGTACCCCTTGCCTCTTATTTCGGAGTTACTGGAGCGGGTGCAAGGGGCGCAGGTGTTCACCAAGCTAGACCTCCGGGGAGCCTACAATTTGATTCGGATCCGCGCCGGGGATGAGTGGAAGACAGCATTCGGGACCCGGTACGGACAGTTCGAATACCTGGTTATGCCCTTTGGTTTGTGCAACGCGCCTGCTGTGTTCCAACGGTACATCAACCACGTGTTCCAGGACTTGCTAGACAAGTACGTGGTGGTGTACTTGGATGACATTCTGGTTTACTCCCGTGACCCGGCGTGCCACGAGGGCCATGTCCGGACCGTGCTGCAGCGCTTGCGCGAGCATCGTCTGT
Source organism: Podarcis muralis (assembly GCF_964188315.1). Lineage (NCBI taxonomy): Eukaryota > Metazoa > Chordata > Lepidosauria > Squamata > Lacertidae > Podarcis > Podarcis muralis. Next base: position 32,546,014 of record NC_135667.1, on the reverse strand, counting down.
ATGCAAAGCTCAGCAAGTGCGAGTTCCATCAGCAGTCAGTGGACTTCCTGGGTCATCGACTCTCACCAGGTGGGGTGCAGATGGATCCTGGGAAGGTGGCAGCGGTTCGAGAATGGGCGGCACCTCGGAACCGCAAGGACCTACAGCGTTTCCTGGGGTTCGCCAACTATTACCGGACCTTCATTGCGGATTATGCTCACCGCACCACCCCGTTGACCCGGCTTCTGCGCCCCAAGACGCCGTTTTCCTGGGACAAGGAGGCGGAGGAGGCATTTCAAGGGTTGAAGGCCTGTTTCCAGAGAGCGCCAATCTTGCAACATCCGGATCCTTCTCGACCCTTTGTGGTAGAGACTGACGCCTCCAGTACGGCTCTCGGTGCCGTCTTGTCTCAGCAGCACGAACCGGAAGCGCCACTCTTACCCTGCGCCTTCTATTCCCGCCAGCTCCTTCCAGCGGAGCGTAACTATACCGTGTGGGAGCGGGAACTACTGGCCATCAAGGTGGCCTTTGAGGTTTGGCGCCACCATCTTGAAGGAGCAAGACACCCGGTGGAGGTGAGAACCGACCACCGGAACCTGGAATACCTCCAAACCACCCGCAAGCTGAACCAAAGGCAGATCCGGTGGGCGTTGTTCTTTTCCCGGTTCCAGTTCCGGATCCGCTACATCCCTAGCTCCCAAAACCAGAAGGCGGATGCCCTGTCCCGGAAACCTGAAGACAACGCAGACACGGTTCAGCAAGCAGCACCCACCACGATCCTACCACCAGCTGCATTCCTGGCCACCCAGGAGGTTGAGCCACTGCAGGCTCGGGTGCGGGAACAGCAGCGGGTCGACGCTTGGGCCCAGGAACGACTCCGGGAACTGGCCGAAGGATCATGCCCTCAGTATCCAGGGCTGGTCTCGCATCAGGGTCTTCTGCTGCACCACGGGCGCCTGTACATCCCACCAGGGCCGCTGCGGGCTGAGGTTCTCCGGATGACCCATGACGCTCCAGCGGCGGGGCACTTTGGGCGGTATCGGACCACCCATCTGGTAAGCCGTGAGTTTTGGTGGCCCCGTTTGAAGGCTGACGTGGCTCGCTACGTCGCTGGTTGTGACGTCTGCAGGCGGGCCAAGGGGCCTACCGGGCGACCCCCCGGCCTTCTTCAGCCGTTGCCGGTTCCACCACGTCCTTGGCACACAGTTTCTCTAGACTTTGTAGTGGAGTTACCCCCGTCTCGTGGCTGCACCTGCCTTCTAGTTTTCTCCGACCACTTCACGAAGATGGTGCACTGTGCCCCCTGCCCATCCATACCCTCAGCTAAGGAAACCGCGCAGCTGTACCTTCAGCATGTCTTCCGCCTGCATGGCCTACCTGAGCGTGTAGTGTCCGACCGCGGCGTTCAGTTCACGTCCCGGTTTTGGCGTGCTTTGCACCAGGCCCTCGGAACAGAGGTCTGTCTCTCATCTGCTTACCACCCACAGACTGATGGCCAGACGGAACGGGCGAACGCGGTGCTGGAACAGTACCTCCGGTGTTACTGCAGCTACCAGCAGGACGACTGGGTCGACCACCTAGCATTGGCGGAGTTCGCTTATAACAACGCGGTGAATGCGTCCACCCAGCAGACCCCGTTCCAAGCCAGTTATGGCCTTCATCCACGGTTGTTTCCGGATGTGCTGCCGGCATCTGCGGTCCCTGCGGTGACAGAGTGGCTTCAGGAGCTCCAGTCCCAGCAACAGCTGTTGATGGAGCAGCTGCGCCAGGCCAAGGAGGCGTACAAGGTCCAGGCCGACCGCCACCGCCAGGTGGGGCCGGAACTTCACGTCGGTGACTTGGTATGGCTTTCCACTCGCCACCTCCACCCTTCTCGACCTTCGCGGAAGCTGGACGCCCGGTTCACCGGCCCGTTCCCTATCGTGGACCAGGTCTCGCCTGTGGCATTCCGTCTCCGGTTGCCAGCAAACCTGAAGGTTCACCCGGTATTCCACAGGTCCCTTCTGAGTCCGGTGGCCCCACCCGACGAGTTCCACCCGGACCGTCCCCGACCGCAGCCAGTTTTGGTGCAGGGAGAGCCTGAGTACGAGGTGGAACGCATTCTGGACTCCCGATACCGCAGGGGAAGGCTGCAGTATCTCATTGACTGGAAGGGGTATGGGCCAGAGGACCGTTCCTGGGAACCAGCGGTCAACGTCCACGCACCTGCCTGCATCCGGGAGTTTCATGCAGCGTACCCCAGCAAGCCGGGTCCGGACCCTCAAGTGAGGGGGGGGCCTGGGAGGGGGGATGGTGTGATGGCCTGGGATTCCGAGTCTGAGAGCGATCCGGAGGAATCCCAGCCGGCACAGGAGTCCCCGCCTCCAGGGCCGGCTGAACTGGGGCAAGGCCTAGATGCTGAGGAAACTCAAGAGCAGGCACCAGGTGAAATCATTCAGGCCCCAGAGGTGCTGGAAGACTCAGTGGCTACAGGTGAGCCTCCCCCGGGGCCCAGTAACCCTTCGGCCTCTCCTGATCTGCAGAGGCTTAGGGCAGAGAGGCGAAGGGAACTGGTGTCTCCCAGGAGGAGTGCTCGCCTTAAGGCCAAGAGAGGCGGGGCTTCTGGGGGCCGGGACCGCCCCCGGCCTTAGAAGAAGATAAAGGTCAGGCAGCCCGGTCCCAGGTTGCGGGAGCAACGTCGTTGTGAAGTATCTGCTTTACCCAGTCCTTGTTCGGCACTCCCAGTGTGCCTGTTCCTCGCCCGGCTTCCTGTTTCTGACTCTCCGGTGTTCCTGTTCCTCGCCTGGCTTCCTGCTTCTGCCCTACCATCGTTCCTGCTACCCCGCCCGGCTCCCTGTTGATCTTGGCCTATGGTAATAGTACCTTATCCCCCCTGGGACCAGCACAGTGGGGAACAGTTTAATTTTAGCACTATTGTTTTTTGCTGTGCTTCTATTTTTATTATTCTGTTAAGTTATTATATAGTTTGTATTTTGCCTTTTAAGGGGAAGGGTCAGGGCTGCCTGGGAGTGGGCCTCAGCCAATAGAATGGCTGGGGCAGGTTCCACAGGAGGGAATGTATTGGGACACCCGATCTCAGTGATCACGGGCCGGAGGAGGAGTTACGCTAAGACCAGACCATGTCATTACCGAGGAGGCAGGTTTAGTCGTTGGTTGAGGACTATCCCTGCCTCCAGGTCTGGTCCTGACCGGAAGGATACTGGAATCAGCAAGGGAAACCCACATGACCTGAAAGTGTTGCTGTGCAATGCCAGGTCAATGAAGAATAAAACCACTGCCATCCACGACCTGATTGTGGATGGAGGATTTGACCTGGCATGTGTGACAGAGACCTGGTTGGATGAGGCAGATGGGCCTGTCCTTGCCGCTGCTTGCCCACCAGGTTTCTCTTATGCACAGCAACCCAGGTCATGTGGGCGGGGAGGGGGGGTTGCAGTGATTTTTAGGAAGTCATTAGTCTGCACCAGGCGTCCTATTGGGAAGACCCAATTTTCTGAGTGCATGTTCTGGAAGTTGGGCAATAGGGGCAGTACAGGATTCCTATTGGTGTACCGACCTCCCCGCTGCACCAAGGATTCCCTGCCCGAGCTGCTTCAGGTCGTGGCGGATATGCTCCTGGAGACACCTAGCTTGGTTGTCCTGGGGGATTTTAACATCCATGCCGACACGACCTTACAAGGGGCCGCTCGGGACTTCGTGGAAAGCATGGCCTCCATGGGGCTGTCCCTGAATAAGTTTGGCCCAACTCATAGCCGCGGACATGCCTTAGACTTGGTGTTTACCTCTACAGATGTTGGTGATCTGACATTATCTAAAAGCGAAACAAAAGAAGTGCCATGGTCAGATCACTTCCTGGTGCAACTGGACTTCTCCGCGACCCTTCCCCTCTGCAGGGAGGTGGGACCGATTCGGATGGTCCGCCCCCGCCACTTAATGGATCCAATTGGCTTCCAGAGAGTGGTAGGGGATGTTTTATCCCAAGTTGATGGCCTTTCAGCTGATTCCCTGGTGGCCCGCTGGAATGCGGAGTTAACCAGGGCTATTGACTGTCTGGCTCCGAAGCGCCCTCTCCGATTGCATGGAGCCCGGACAGCCCCGTGGTTTTCCCCGGAGCTGAGGGTGATGAAACAATCGTTGAGACGGCTAGAGCGCCGGTGGCGGAAAACTCATTCTGAATCAGACCGGACACGGGCTAGAGCTCAACGTCGAGCCTACCAAGTGGCAATGGTGACGGCGAAGAGGGCCTTCTTCACCGCCTCCATTGCATCTGCAGAAAACAGCAGCAGGAGACTTTTTCAGGTGGTTCGCAATCTATCGGAACCACCTGCACCACCGGGGCCTGGTAGGGACCCCAAGATCTCCTGCAATGCTTTTGCAAAGTTTTTTGCAGATAAAGTCGCTCAGATTCAGAAGGAGGTAGACTCCACCGTGGGAGCAGGGCCAGGGTGGGAGAGTGCTAGAGTTCTGTCTGGTCCTGTTACATGGGATCAATTCCAATCTGTTACCTCCGAGGATGTGGACAGGCTGCTTGGACAAGTGAAACCGACCACCTGTCTCCTGGATCCTTGCCCATCCTGGCTGATAAAAGCGAGCCGGGAAGGGCTGGGCGATGGGCTCTGCGGGGTGGTGAATGCTTCCCTCTATGAGGGAGCCTTCCCAGACCCGCTGAAAGAGGCGGTCATTAAACCGCTTCTTAAAAAAACATCTTTAGACCCAGCCAATTTGGCCAACTATCGCCCAGTCTCAAATTTACCATTCTTGGGCAAGGTGATTGAGCGGGTGGTTGCCAGACAACTCCAAGCACGCCTGGAGGATGCGGACCATTTGGATCCCTTCCAATCGGGATTCAGGCCTCACCATGGGACTGAAACTGCCTTGGTCGCGCTGGTTGATGATCTCCGGCGGGCTGGGGACAAAGGTGAGAGCTGTTTCCTAGTTCTGCTGGATCTCTCAGCGGCCTTTGACACCATCGACCATAACATCCTTCTGGACCGTCTAGAGGGGCTGGGAGCTGGGGGCACTGTTATACGGTGGTTCCGCTCCTTTCTCCTGGGCCGTGTCCAGAAAGTGGTGGTGGGGGATGAGTGTTCAGACCCCTGGGCTCTCACTTGTGGGGTGCCTCAGGGTTCCGTCCTCTCCCCCATGCTTTTTAATATCTATATGAAGCCGCTGGGAGAGATCATCAGGGGGTTTGGGCTGGGTGTTCATCAGTATGCAGATGACACCCAGCTCTACCTCTCCTTTAAATCAGAACCAGTGAAGGCGGTGAAGGTCCTGTGTGAGTGCCTGGAGGCTGTTGGAGGATGGATGGCGGCTAACAGATTGAGGCTGAATCCTGACAAGACAGAAGTACTGTTTTTGGGGGACAGGGGGCGGGCGGGTGTGGGGGATTCCCTGGTCCTGAATGGGGTAACTGTGCCCCTGAATGACCAGGTGCGCAGCCTGGGAGTCATTTTGGACTCACAGCTGTCCATGGAGGCACAGGTTAATTCTGTGTCCAGGGCAGCTGTCTACCAGCTCCACCTGGTACGCAGGCTAAGACCCTACCTGCCCGCAGACTGTCTTGCCAGAGTGGTGCATGCTCTAGTTATCTCCCGCTTGGACTACTGCAACGCGCTCTACGTGGGGCTACCTTTGAAGGTGACCCGGAAACTGCAATTAATCCAGAATGCGGCCGCTAGACTGGTGACTGGGAGTGGCCGCCGGGACCACATAACACCAGTTCTGAGAGATCTGCATTGGCTCCCAGTACGTTTCCGAGCACAATTCAAAGTGTTGGTGCTGACCTTTAAAGCCCTAAACGGCCTCGGTCCAGTATATCTGAAGGAGCGTCTCCACCCCCATCGTTCAGCCCGGACACTGAGATCCAGCGCCGAGGGCCTTCTGGCGGTTCCCTCATTGCGAGAAGTAAGGTTACAGGGAACCAGGCAGAGGGCCTTCTCGGTAGTGGCTCCTGCCCTGTGGAACGCCCTCCCAGCAGATGTCAAAGCAATAAACAACTATTTTACTTTTAAAAGTCATCTGAAGGCAGCCCTCTTTAGGGAAGTTTTTAATGTTTGATGCTGTACTGTTTTTAATATTCAGTTGGAAGCCGCCCAGAGTGGCTGGGGAGACCCAGCCAGATGGGCGGGGTATAAATAATAAATTATTATTATTATTATTATTCTGTTGAAATGTTCTGCATTCTTGGGGGGGTGGAGCTGAAAAGGGCTGATAGTTGAAGTTCCTGAAGAGAGTTGTTAGCACCTTAGGGGAGGGGAGTCAATTGCATGTTACTGCATAGGTCAAATTTGCTTAGAGAGGCATATTTTCACCTTCCATTAAAAAATAGCCTCCGTGCATATTCTGGCCACAGTCTGTGAGCAAGTTATAGGCCTCCTGTGTTGGAAGGCGTAAGCTTTGGTTTGGCACAGTGCAAGCACATTTGGAATAGATGGATCTATTCCTGGAATAGGTTGGCTTCTTGTTCTGCCTCAATCAAGGGATGTTTGTTTGTTTCAAATGGCTTATTCAGATCTCAAGTGTCTGTCCGTTTAAAGACCGTAGCCTGAGAAGAGCAAGGGATCCGTCGTGCTGCCTGAGCTGTGCATTGCACTGCAGAAAACTGAGTTGTTGTGAACTGCAAAAACTCTAAGAATGAGGCTGTTCCTGCCATGTTCTGCCAAGTCACTTGCATCTGTCACATTGGGAATGTTAGCGGTGGAAAAATAAATTTCAGATTTATAAATATAAAATTCAGGACCAGAATAGAACTGGGAAGGAAGGGTGGTAGTCAATGAAGTTTTATTTACAGTAAACTCATTAAACATGGCTAAGGTAGGTCCATTCATTTCAATAGGTAAGTGGAATACCACCCAAAATTTTGCACAAAATGCAAAATCTGACAGCAGTTCAGAATTCATATTTTGAATCTTTAAAAGTGTCAGTTTCAGACATTTGGCAGCACTCATAAAGCACACTCACATGGGAATTTGGCCCACTGAACACAGAAGCACTTTTTCCCAAGTAAACATAGATAGGATTGCATTGCCTGGCTGCGATCCTATATTGTACATTGTTACCTGAGAGTTTGTTCCATTGAACCAAATTGGAATGGCTTGTGAGAAGACATGTGTTGAATTCACTGTGAGGCGAATACAGTACTTCAAAATTAATCAGCTTAAAGAGATGCGGTTTGGCTTATGGTTTAACTTAGTGTGACATGTGAACTTGGTCAGTGTTTTAATACCTTGGTTACATCATCCTTTACTGCATTCTCCAAATCTCGTAGTATTCATAATTGCAAATTATGGGGAGGGCAGAGGGAGCTCTGCAGCAGGGGTAGAATTCAGGTTGGAAGGAAATAAATAAATTCTATAGCACGTTCAAGTATTCAAAGCACTTCATGTGCATTATCTAGTAGTAATTCTTCCAACAACCCTGTAAGGTATGTCATCATTATTATTCAACCATCTTGCAGATGAGGAGGGAGAGGGTGGCAGAGGAGAGATTCAGAAAGCGCAAGCACATTTAAAACAAATCACTCCTCCCCAAGAATCCTGGAAACTGTAGTTTGTTAAGGGTGCTAGGAATTGCAGCTCTGTGTGGGTTAAACTACAGTTCCCATGATTATTGGGGGGGGGGGAGCTGTGTGATTCAAATGTCTGGTGTTTACATAACCTTCCTGATTCTAAATTCAAGGTGCTGCCTCGCACCAGCTTGTTTTGATCTGTCTCCTAATTAATTCCAGCTTTGCAAGCCTTTGCCTTCGTTCCCATCACCTAGACCACAATGGAAGTGTTGTTGTTTTTCTGATGGTTTGCACCTTGGAATGACATCCATATGGTGCAAAATTCATATGCCATGCACCTTGAGAAATCGAATGTAATCGGGGTCAGGCCAAAGTTGGGCAACGGCTGTGCACTGAATCATCCCAAGGAAATGTCGTTTGGTGCGTGCAACTCCCCATGCTCAATATCCTGCCAGTAGTTGCATAAACTGAGGCCCCAGAGGAAGGTGTGGCTGAAATACGTTTGGGAGCAGGAAAAGTCTTGTGAGCACTCGAGTTGGGGAGCAGCTCATTGAGCAGCCTGGGAAACGTATATTTGCTGCAAACGGAAACAAGGTCCTAGAGTAAGAACTGCAGAACATGCCCAGGCAAAAGGTCTCCACTCCAAAACACACACGAAGAGAGACGCACAAAATTTCAGAGCTGCATGCTGCCAGTGTTTGTTGAGACTTGAAGAAACCATGTTTGTTTCTTTGATTCTGAAGCCTACACTTTGCTCCGCGCTGCCAAAGGACTGTTCTTTTGGCTTTGTGCCTCTCTGCATATTTCCATCTTTCCTATCTTTCGCAAGCCACTATTGAGGAAACACAGGTTGAAGAGAGAGAGATGGTGGGTAGTCCTTAACTTCCCAATAGATGCCAAGGTTGGTTTCAAACAACAGCTACCTGACACAGAACTCTAATCTTCAGAACCTCAACTTTTATTTTATTTTTTTAATTTTTAAAGAGCAAGTTAATAAACCTTAACACTGTGAAGATACAACGGGGGAAAGAGAGCAATGCATTGATACACGCCATCCCAATCTCAATGGGTGGTACGAGATTCCAAGGGTTGCAAGTGTGTTTACTTGGTCTGTGTTCCCTTTTCTGGACAAGAAGACACAACAGAGACTGCAGTGTCTTTATGAGATATGGTTTTATTTACACATATATACAACCTGCACCTAGATGCAGGGATTGCAGAGCATTCACTTCCTATAAGGGTCTGACTTACCTCTTAAGGGCAGCACTGGATTCTAAGGACAGCAAAAAGCCACCTTCTGTGTCTCTTACTTCTAGGCTGCTATCCCCAGTTCTGCCCCTCCCTTTCCTTCTCGCTACTAACAGACTCCAAGGCCCTCTCCCAGCCTGTCATTCAAACTTGAAACCCTCAACTTGGTCTTTGCCTCTGCCCACTAGCACCCAGCAAAGAAGGGGCCCCATGCCTTCTTGCCCAGCAGTCTTACCCTCTGATAGTGTCTTTGATGGGCCAACACTGACCTTTGTTGCTGCTAATGGCCCATCCAGATGGCTCTGAAGAGCTGGATTGGCTCTTTAGCATAACTAAATGCAAGGGACTTTGCCATGTTTGGCAAAGTTTAATCAAAACTTGATTATTTCAAGCTTTTACTGAATCCAAGAATTATGGGGAGTCTGCCCCCGCCAATTCATAACAGTATTGTAAAAATACATTTTTTTTAAATATAAGCAAGCTTTAAATTTATCTGCTGCGTGATAAGTTTTGTTTCAATATGGGCTCTTTTTCAGTGTTAGTTTCTCCTTCTCCTCCTTATCTCATACAGTGGTACCTCGGGTTACAGACACTTCAGGTTACAGACGCTTCAGGTTACAGACTCCGCTAACCCAGAAATAGTATCTCGGATTAAGAACTTTGCTTCAGGATGAGAACAGAAATTGGGCGGCAGCGGTGGCGCAGTGGCAGCAGGAGACCCCATTAGCTAAAGTGGTACCTCAGGTTAAGAACAGTTTCAGGTTAAGAATGGACCTCCAGAACGAATTAAGTTATTAACCCGAGGTACCACTGTATAGGCATTTTATTGATTTTTAACGTTATAAAGTTTCACTTTATGTTTAATGGATTTGTTTGTATCTCTTGCATCATATTATTGTTTGTTTTGCTGGACATATTGCCATAGCGGAGAACCTGTGGCCTTCCAGATGTTGTAAGTCTCCAATCCCCATCATCCCTGGCTAGCCTGGCAATGATCAGGGAAAGATGGGAGTTGTAGTATTGTAGGTCACCCACATCTTGCTCCAGGGTGAGCTTACACATCTGGCAATACACATTTCACTGGTTTCAGTGCCTAGTTCTTGGCCAGTTCAAGCAACCTGTACTCCCTCTTGTGCTTGAAGGCCAGAAATATACATATTGTTGTCTGCAGCAAAAATGTTTTGCTCATGGTAACTGTGGTTTATTCAGTGGCAAAGCTCAAATCAAGTTTTTGCCGAACGGGCAGCCAGATATGGCACTCCTAGGTTCCAAGTTGGCATGCTTTACTTCCTTCGTTTTAGGTGAACGTTTGCATGAATGAGTGATGCTGAGATGCTCTGTTGCCTGTGCCCTAAATAAAACTTGGAGCTCCGCCTGCCTCTTCAAAATGCTTGCACAGAAGTGTAGTTTGTCTTTGTTCCTGCCCAGCGATACCACAAATCTGCGGGGGATAGTACTGAAGTTAGTCGCATCATATGTAGAATCCTGCTCCAAGCCGCCTTCTCTCATACTTCCTCCTCCCACCCCCCCACTGTTCATCAGCTGTGAAAAATGTCTCTGTCGCAAGACTTGTGAACGCCATAAATCCCCAGCTGGGATTTGAAGTCCAGCGGGCAAGTCAACCCTGCCCTCGGTAGCAGCAGAAAAGCAGTTCTGTTCCAACAGCTACAAAAACCTACTGGAAGGTCTCCAGCTCTGTCCTCGGCAATTGAGAGAGTCAAAGTGTGAAACCGCTGGGTGCTCTGAAACTTGGAGCCAAAGAAACAGGATCTCTTTTGCTGGAGTCAGCAAAAGCAGGTGCCAGGTGGCATACCCACTAAACAAGAGGTGCCCGGGATGGTATGCTTTTGTAGGACATGACGCAGATAACACTTGAGTCACACCACGCCTGTCCTTGCCTCAGTCTCAATCTTCTAGTCCCCAGTTATTTTTGGTTCTAGTTTCCAAACATTCTTAGCTGGGGAATGGGGTAGGGTAAATACAAGAGCAGAATCAATTTAATTTAATGATTGCTATTCCTGGGCAATTACCTAATTCAGCACCACAAACCCACAGTGAAATTAAATAATAGATCCACCTGTTGACTGTTCAGGGAATTGCCACAAAATGCAGTGGTAACTCGGGTTAAGTACTTCATTCGTTCCAGAGGTCCGTTCTTAACCTGAAACTGTTCTTAACCTGAAGCACCACTTTAGCTAATGGGGCCTCCTGCTGCCGCTGCACCACCACTGCACAATTTCTGTTCTCATCCTGAAGCAAAGTTCTTAACCCGAGGTAATATTTCTGGGTTAGCGGAGTCTGTAACCTGAAGCGTATGTAACCTGAGGCACCACTGTATTCTTCAGTAGTGTCCAGTTAATCCCAGTCCATTTTAAAGAAAGCCACACACGAGCCTGCTGGTTAATATATTAATGACACTGAAGAAACGGTCTTCTAGAGAATGTTCCAAGCCTGCCCAAACAGCCTGGTCCTTACTTGCCCGTGAAAAGAGCAAAGAGAGTTGCCAAACAGTTCTTCTTGAATGGGGAGTGCAGCAACAAAAGCATAACCACATAGTTTGAGGGTGCTCCTGGCTCCAGCATTATCATTTGAAGCCTAGGTGGCCTGGATTGCTGAAGCTCCAGTTCCAGCTACAGCAGTTGTGTACCTCTTCCTGGAAAGAGAGGACTTGGCAACGGTGACCTATGTTTTGGTAACCTCCACACTGGACTATTGCAATAGGTGTGGGAGGCTTAAACAAAAATGACAGTATTGGGGGGAGGAGTTAATTGAAGGAGCTATTATGTCAGCTCATATTCTATTTTTATGTCAGCTCACATTTGTAGTCTGACGTGGCACAGCCCAGACACAGATTTACCACCTGAGTAAGAAGTGGGCCTTGGAGAGGCATCTGAAGAATCCCTGTGTAACATCCCCCATCCATCCCTGTGCTGACCTCTGCTTCCAAACAACATACTTCCTTGTTGAGTCAGATGAAACTGAGGGGGAAATTGCTTCTGGTTCTGAGCAGCTGCTGGATTGCTTTGAGAATGTAAGAAGAGCCAACCAGAGCAGGATGATGGCCTGTCTTGGCCGGTATCCTGTTCTCACAGTGGCCAACCTGTGAGGGAAACCCCAAAAGCAGGATCCAAGCATAAGAGCAATTTCCCCTCCTGCAATTCCCAGCAACTGGTATTCAGAAGGATACTGCCTCCAACCATGAAAGGCAGAGCATAGTCCTCAGGACTAGTAGCTATGCATAGTCTTATTCTCCATGAATCTACCCAGTCTTCTTTTAAAGACATCCAAGATGGTAGCCATCACTGTCCCTTGTAGGAGTGAGTTCCTTACTTCAACTAGGGGCCTCGTATCTACGGGACCACCTCTCCTGGTATGCCCCGCAGAGGACCTTAAGGTCCATGAACAACCATAGTTTAGAGGTCCCGGGCCTTAAGGAAGTCAGACTATCCTCCACCAGGGAAAACATAATAAAACATAAAACATTAAAAAGACTTCCTACAAAGGATTGACTTCAGATGGCTCGGGGGTCAGATAACTCCACACCTTCCAACATTTCTCCAATGAAAATAGGGACACCCGAAGGAAAAGTAGTGATGTATGGAAGTGAGAGCTGGACCATAAAGAAGACTGATTGCCGAAGAATTGATGCTTTTGAATTATGGTCTGGAGGAGACTCTTGAGAGTCCCATGGACTGCAAGAAGATCAAACCTATCCATTCTTAAGGAAATCAGCCCTGAGTGCTCACTGGAAGGACAGATCCTGAAGCTGAGGCTCCAGTACTTTGGCCACCTCATGAGAGGAAAAGACCCTGATGTTGGGAAAGATGGAGGGCACAAGGAGAAGGGGACGACAGAGGACGAGATGGTTGGACAGTGTTCTTGAAGCTACCAGCATGAGTTTGACCAAACTGCGGGAGGCAGTGGAAGACAGGAGTGCCTGGCGTGCTCTGGTCCATGGGGTCACAAAGAGTCGGACACGACTAAACGACTAAACAACAACAACAAGAAGAAGGGAAAGCAGGACATTCTGGGATCGAATCAGAAACGGACGGCTTCTCTAAATCAGGGATGTCCCTGGAAAATAGGGACACTCGGAGGTTCTGCACTTCATCAGAAGCCTTAAAAACTCTACATTATTATTATTATTATTATTATTATTATTATTATTATTATTATTATTATACCCCCAGTTGAAAAAGTGATGAACTACATCACCAAGCATGCCTCAGAAAATGCACCCATGGCTGACTCAGCCCCAAAGTCCCAGGGCAGGTGGAGATGATCACTTGGAAAGTGAGCACTTTCCTCCTTATTGGTGTGGCTACTATTGCCTCTTTTTCACTCCTAGTCCTTCCTTGCTAGATGAATTAATCATGATAAGAGGGAATGAATGAATGAACTGCAATTTGGCTGGTACCTTTGGGATGCATATAAATAAAACGTCGCTGCCAAGTTTAAGGCCAGCCTTGTAACTCGCAGAGCCGCATGCAAGGATCAAACACGTAGCCAGATTGCTGGAACAGAGAGCTTGCTTTGCAAAGGCAGAAGATCAGTTCTGCACGTCCCAGGATCCCGGGTTTGCGCTGCTATCGCTCTTCGCGCGCTATACCCCTGACTCCAGAAAGCTGCCAGCAAACCTCGAACACAAAAACTTCAATTCAAGAGGAGGCCAGGCTGAGCAGGGAACACTCAATGGTTTTATTAAAAGCTGGGAGGAGAGGCATGTGAAATGTGAGGCGCTCTCTGTTCACGTGCCTTGTCATTCCTCACTTAATCAATAAAGGGGAGGGGCTGGGGCGTGACGGCTGAGGATGTGATGACAGGAGAATGTGGACTTTGGAACCCGACTGTGGCAAGACCTGTGGGCGTCCAAAGCCCTTGATTAACAGCAACAACATTCAAGTGTAAAATCGAGCCTACACCTACCAATCATCTAGAGCTGGTCATATCAACATCCTCCTTCTCCTCCTAACAAGGATAGGCAAAATTTGGTTTCTCTCTGTTTCTATCCCCCCCCCCCCAGTCTTAAATTCAGTCCCACACATTTCCACATCAGTTTGTGTTGTTTTTTTTTGGGGGGGGGGAAGCATCTTCATCAAATTTCACAAGCCTGTTAGTGCAACATGCACAGTTTTGCGTAACACACACATTATTCCCCCACCCCCAAGTAGAATGCATTTTGTATTATCACTCATTTACATGCACACCTTGCTCTGGTATGCACATTTTACATGTGTCACTTGGCTGGAGAATTGCATTGAAAAATTCGGAGGTGGTCAAATTTTGAAGCAAGCTTGTATTTTGAAAAAGTGCAGATTTGGAAAGCTTGCCTTTAAATGCAAACGGAATCGGATTTCTCCCCCATCCCTAACCGCTAATCCTAATGACAGGGAAGTCCAATTGATTTCAGTAGGATTTATTTTCAAGCAAGCATGCTTAAGGACTTCACAAGTGTATGAAGCAAGACTGTGGTTTTCAAAGTTATTTACTTTCAGGAAATCATTTTATAGGAAACTACCTTATTGGTCCCGCCAGCTCAGTATTGTTTTCTATGCTGGTGGGCAGTAACTTTCTGCGGTTTCAAACAGGAATCTTGCCCAGTTCTAACTAGAGGTGCTAGTTTTAAGGAATGGACTTGGGATTTTTGAAAACCAGGTGTGTGTTCTGCAAATGTATTATGTCTTTGATGGCTGGGGAACCCCTTGTATTTCAGAAGAGACTGGGGAGTATATTAGGGTGCACACACCCTTGTCTCTTGGGTCTCATGGTTACCCAACATTAGAACAGAATGTGCCCTAAGACACATCCAGCACCACTCTGTGACTGCATTGGGAAAATCAGCAGCATTTCTGTGACATTTCATTGAGAAATGTCAGTTTTCCCCATAGCACAGTTTAAAGATGAATCAGCTAGGTCACAGCTTTCCAAACTTTTCATGTTGGTGACACACTTTTTTGGACATGCATCATTTCGCGATATAGTAACTCAGTTTTACTAGCAAACCGGAGGATAAACTAACCCTTTCCAGCCCAGGAAGAAGCGCAGGGAGTATTAGCGCAACACATCTACACGATGCAGCTGACACACTAACATGTCACGACACAAACTTTGGAAAGCCCTGAGCTAGGCGAATACTGTTCCCATTTTGCAGATACAGAAACCGAGAGCTTTGGTCAAGACCATTCAGAGAATCCATAGATCATATAAGATTCCATGTCCAAACCTGTATCCTGGGCTTTCCTAGAAGTGCTGGGCAGGTAACTACGTAAATATAGCTTTAAAATATTAAAATAATGTTCAGGGGTTGGCAACTAGATTTGCCAGAGGGCAAACTCAAGACAAGGGGCAAGCAGCCGTGTCACTTCCACTTCCCCTATTTACATAATGATGAAATCTACAGACATCCTAAGAAACGTGTGGTGCAAGCTATGTGTTGGTCTAGTGGTTTTCCTTTTCTAATGAAATTACCGTAACTGAAGAAAGTGAAAGGACGGCGAATACACTGGGTGAGGAAAAGGAATCTGTATCAAGGCAATGTGGATTTTGCCAGTGTTGCCTGCAACACTAACCTATGTACTTACGCAAATGAAATGAATTTGCATTACTTGTATTGTTTTGCAGTTTATTTCTGCTAATCCTGGGGTGGGGGACAACAATGAACTACAGAGGACACTGAAACCTGTCCTCCCCCAGTTTCTAGTATTGAAACAGGCAGAGAGGACGCACACTTTTCAAGTCAATTCAGCCTTAGAAGATAGACTTCTTTTCAAATGATAACTGAGAGGTTCATGGCGCTAAATTCTTAAATTGCATAATGTACACTGTCCTGTTTTTACCATAGTTTCAAGGGGGTATTGACTAAAAATTCAGATCAAGGGAATAGTGTGAAGTGTTGCTTTGCCTGATAATACTCCCCCTTCTGTCAATTTTATAAACTGCTCTTTGAACACCATAGGCTTCCCCATTATGAGTGCTTACATAGAAAGGTGGCCTACTGCTGCTCACATCCCCTCATATTCTTTATAGTACAGTACTTGTAATCGTCACATGTAAAGAAGCAGATATTTGGGAGACTTCACATCTCCACACAGTTACTTTCTTGCACCCCCTAAATGAAGCATGGAGGAAATAGCTTCCCAAGGTGCACAGACTGAGGCTGAGGAAGGTGATGGAGGTGTGTGTGTGTTCACAAGAGGTGCCTTTGGAGAACATGCCAATGCAACAGATGTGCTTGTTTGCTTTTCCCTGTTCGGTAAAGATCCACATTTCTGGGTTGAGCCCCGACCTAGCCACACTTAGGTGGAATCTAAACACACATAAAAAAGTTTTGAAAATGCTTTTTTAAAAAAAATATTGAAAAACACATTGAATTTGCCGTAGCTCACCATCGCCATCTAGTGTCACATTTGTATAATGCACTTTACAACACACTTGAAACGTTTTATTTGCAGCTGTATTTAGTCCCATTGAAATCAACGGAGCTATGCTGATTATTTAAGTCACATTGTTTTACACTGATGCAATTTAAACAATCCCGTTAAATCCTGCTGATTGCAATGGGACTTCTCTAAATGTGACTTAACAGCCTTGTCTATGCGAGTAAACCAGACTGACTTAACTGGGGCTTACTCCCAGGTAAGTGGGGCTGATATGGGTTGCCATATTTCAAACATATCCGGACAGAAAAGTTGCTTTCTTTGGCAAAGTTGTTGACTTTTTTTTTGCCAAAGTTGTTGAGCTTTCCCCCCCTCCCCAAGTTGTTTCCCCCTTCAAAATGCCGGTTTTGCACTATTTTTATGGGAAAACGGCACTGCAGACAAGGGCGGCCACACATCCGGATTCTCCCGGACACCAAACCCCATTCCCCCGCGGACACTGCTGCCGAACGGGGTGTTCCTCTATGCCCGGGAAACTCCGGGCGCATGGCAACCTTAGATAAGTCCGGATCTAGCCCTGCCTGACTTCATTCGTTGTCCTCCCTGAGCTATGACGACGCCTGGTCTTCTGTCTCTGGGACTTTCATCATGTGCCCGCGTGCGAAATATCTTCCTTTGGACGACTGACGCCGAATACTGTATAAGAAAGAATACCAGAGCCTTTGGCGGAGCGAGACCGTGACGTCGTCGCTGGAACTTCCCCGCGTTCCACTTCCTCCGCCCTTCGCCGCTTCGTCCTCCTCCCTGCCTTCCTCCCGGCATGCAACGGGCGCGTCTCAAGATGGCTACCTCCGTGCCGGGGAGGATGGCGAGGCTCCCTATGCGCGTGGGATGGCAGGTACTGTATTTTCACGGGGGAGGCGAGTCGGTGGGAATGGACGGACGGGGGGGGGGGGAGCGTGTCTGCCTCAGTATCTCCTCGTGCATGCATGTGCCTCGCCTTGCCTAGCCGTACGAGTAGTTACGGCTTGCCAACATATAAGAAGCAAGAGATCTCTCCTCCCTAAACCCCCACAATGTAAAACGGAGAGGAAATAAAGAAGATAAATAAACTGCAAAAAAAGAAAAGAACGTTAGAGACTCCATCAAAAGGCACCCCCCTGTTTTGCTTTTGTTCTTTTACTTAGATGTGCGTTACTGCATATGTGTGCTGTATCCTGTGGGAAAGGCAAACTTGTTTATGTTTGAATGTGTGCATGTCTCCGAGGTTGTTGTTTTTTGGTTTTTTTTGGTGGGGGGTTTAATTTGCATCCTTCACAGACACCATTTCAGGAAACAAGGGGGAACTTGTGTGCTTGCTTCTGATTTTGCTTTTAGTCTCTGCAGACTGCTTCCTTTTTTCTTATTTATTTATTTATTTATACTTATTCAGCGATATGCAGACTAATACTTTTTGTGGGAAGTTGTGTAGGTTTGTACTTTCTTTTTTTAAATTGTTTTGGAAAGTGATGTGTTTTTGCAGGAGAGAGAAGATCTTGTGAACAATGTATGTTGTTGACATCCTTCTGTCTCAAGAAGCAATGGAAAAGTATGCCATCAGGGGTAAAATCAAACCATTGGAGAGTTACAGCATCTGCTGTGGCTGTAGAGAACGATGTGACAGAGACATGTTTTATTGCAGCTGGGGCAGATGAAGGCATCCAGTTTTGCTGCACTCCTCCCAGTGGTAATTTCTTCTCTGGCTATTGCTATGGATGCACCACCTGACCGCCTGTCTGCAGGCACCATGGTCATCTGGAAGGGATTCCCACACTGTGGGGTTAATGTTGCCAGCCTTCATGCTACATTTGCAGACATCTTTATAACAGTTGGTCTGCCAACAGGCCTGGGGCCAGCTCTCTGTAAAGCACATCCTTGGGGATCCATCTTCCATTCTATGTACATGATCAAGCCAGCAAAAACATTGCTGAGACAGAAGTATAAACATTCTGGGAATATGGAATGTGCAGTCCCAGAAGGCAGACTACCTGTTTTTTTTTTTTGTAAGAAGAGAAATACAATTGGAATGTACCTTGGAGATTATCTAGTTCAACCTTCTGCTTAATGAGGACATAGACAGCACCTTAGAACATAGAAAATTGCATTATACTGATTCAGACCATTGATCTGTATAGCCCAGTATTATCTATACAGTGGTACCTCGGGTTACATGCGCTTCAGGTTACAGACTCTGCTAACCCAGAAATATTACCTCGGGTTAAGAACTTTGCTTCAGGATGAGAACAGAAATCGTGCTCCGGCGGCGCAGCAGCAGCAGGAGGCCCCATTAGCTAAAGTGGTGCTTCAGGTTAAGAACAGTTTCAGGTTAAGAACAGACCTCCGTAACGAATTAAGTACTTAAGTACCACTGTACTTATTGGCGGTGGCTCTACAGGGTTTCAGACAGGGGATGTTCCCAACCTTTCCTGGAAATGCCAGAGATTGAACCAGGGACCTTGTGTTTGTAGAGCAGATGTTCTACCACTGAGCCCATTCCTGTCCAGCCTTGGCTTAAATGCTTCCAGTGAAAAGAAGCCCTGAGGCAGTCTGTTTCACTGTTCAACAACTCTTTACCATTAGGAGTCTTCTAATATCTAGCTAGGGACGCGGGTGGCGCTGTGGGTAAAACCTCAGCGCCTAGGACTTGCCGATCGTCAGGTCGGCGGTTCGAATCCCCGTGGCGGGGTGCGCTCCCGTTGCTCGGTCCCAGCGCCTGCCAACCTAGCAGTTCGAAAGCACCCCCGGGTACAAGTAGATAAATAGGGACCGCTTACTAGCGGGAAGGTAAACGGCGTTTCCGTGTGCGGCTCTGGCTCGCCAGATGCAGCTTGTCACGCTGGCCACGTGACCCGGAAGTGTCTGCGGACAGCGCTGGCCCCCGGCCTCTTAAGTGAGATGGGCGCACAACCCTAGAGTTGGACACGACTGGCCCGTACGGGCAGGGGTACCTTTACCTTTTTAATATCTAGCTAAAACCTGCTTCCATTCAACTTCAACCCATTATTCTAATCTGCCCACTTTCTACCTGATAATCCTTTGGCTGTTTGAGGACCACTATGTTGTCTTCCCTTTAATCTTTTCCAGGCTAAACATGCCCTGCCCTTTCAATCTTTCCCCATACAGCGTCGTTTCCAGACCCCTCGCTGTCCTGGTCACGTATCTCTTGGACATGCTGCTTGCTCCTTCTGTGCATTCATGTACGGTGGTACCTCGGGTTAAGTACTTAATTCGTTCCGGAGGTCCGTTCTTAAACCTGAAACTGTTCTTAACCTGAAGCACCACTTTAGCTAATGGGGCCTCCCGCTGCTGCCGCGCCGCCAGAGCCCGATTTCTGTTCTTATCCTGAAGCAACGTTCTTAACCTGAAGCACTATTTCTGGGTTAGCGGAGTCTGTAACCTGAAGCGTATGTAACCTGAAGCGTATGTAACCTGAAGTGTATGTAACCTGAAGCGTATGTAACCCAAGGTACCACCGTACAAGCTGATATGTGTTGAAGGCTTATCTAATAGGAGAGCATACCGGCCAAAGGGTACATATCTGGGATGAAATCAACTTGATTTGGAAAGCAGATAAACGGTGGGTTATCTGCAGTGCGGTTCAATGTTGTTGATTTAACTTGCTTGTTCTTCTTCCGTTCAACAGGGTGTGGAATGTTTACTGAATGCTGCCCGCTTGGCTCCATCCTCTCTTGTGGTCCCAGTGAGAACAAAGAGGCGGCATTTCATCCCCCCTTCTGTCAGTGCAAAGTACACAACTCCGGAAGAGCAGATGAAGCATGCCAGGGCTGCAGGGTTGGTGGTACCTCATGAGCGGTTGATACGACCCATGAATGTTTCCTGCACAGGTAGGTGGTTGTGATTATTTGTTATGGGGAAGGTGGTTAAAATAGCGCTCAACCTGTGTACGCGACTTTTTGAAATCTTCAGCCCAAAAGCAAAACAGATATCTCACTCATTCTTTTCACATGTTCCTTCAATGCTGTCTGAGTCTTCCTTAGTGTAGAGGAGCCATTCACAAAGTGGATATGTGGCTTTAAAAAGTGACCAAGGTGCTTTCATTGTAGCTTTAGGGTCCAGGGTGTGACTTTTCCTTGAGTGGGAGCTGGTAGGCTGCCTAGAGACATACTTTTGTCTAGCAGCATTATGTGTTTGTTTAATTTATTTAACGTTTTTTAAACAATCATTTTCTTTTTTTAAAAGCACCCCATAGCATGGGGGGCATACCTGTGCATGCATGGGCAACATTTGATGATTTCTATGTCAAGCTTTGTGCACGTGTGGTTGAACAACAATATTTCAGTAGATAAATTAGCAATAATGTGTACCTTAATCGGCTCTCCCAAGAGATAATCTTACATTTTGTCAGGGGGTTAGCTGGTGGTGTTTTTTGTTTTTTGTTTAAATAACCTCTTGCTATATTTGATTGTTTTCTGTTTGGTTACACAGCTGGGATCTTTGATCCTTATATTCCTCCAGAAGGAGATGCCCGCGTGTCGTCTTTGTCAAAGGAAGGGCTGAAGCAAAGGACAGAGCAGGTCAAGCAGACTGCAGTTTCACAGCTAGCGTATGTCCTCCGTTCTCATTCTCCCCCCCCCCCCCCCCTCTCTCTCTCTCTCTCTCTCTCTGGCAGTCAGTCAGTCTAAGACCTCTGGCCACCATTCTATGACTCTGTATTCCTTTTTCTTGCAGTACCTGTGGTTTATGTCACAGATCTCCATAAAGCAACCCTTATTTATTTTTTTATAGGTATGTCTTAAATATACTCCAACCCTAAAGGCTCAAAACAATAACTTTATGTACATCCCCCCCTCCCAAAAAAGCACGTTGTATAGCCCTCATGAGACAGTAGTCCTTGAGAATTCAGCGGTAGTGATCTCATATTATGAATGTTAAGGCTTTTTAGAAAATGCTGGTGTGAAGGCTAGGTTCAAACACTTCCCTTTAGTGTCTGGGATGCCTGTAGGGAAGGGTTTTTATTTTTACAAGGGGCAGCAGTAACGTAGGAAGCTACCTTATCATTGAGTCAGAACTTTGGCTCATCTACCTAAGTGTTGCCCACTTATTGGCAGTGCCTCTCCAAAGTGTCAGGTGGACGTTTCCAGCCCTGCATAGAGATGCCAGGAACTGGACCTGATACCTTCTGCATGCAAAGCAGATGTTCTGCCAATGAGCTGCGGTCCCCTCCTACAGCGGTGCAGTCTTAGGAAGTATGATGTGCTGCATATTTTGGCTCTTAGGAATGCACAGACACCTCAATAACCTTCAGAATGTATGATTAAGGTATGTGAGCATACAAACATCCACTAAAGAACCTAAGTATTAGTGGAGTAGATGGAAAGTCTCATCTCCTCCAGTGCTGGCCACTCGGGCACCCTGAGTGATTTAACAAACAGGGTATGGTAGAGAGGGCTGTCCTTTGTAGTTTTTCCTTGGTTCCTGGAAATCTGCGATATATTGCCTCTTAACATGGAGGCTCAATTTGTGGTTGCAGTAGTTAGGTTTTTCCCCAATCTTCTCCTCCTTGAATTGATCTAACCCTTTAAAGAGTATTGTAAGATAGTGGCAACCACTACATCTTGTGACAAGAAATTCCGTGAAACACCTGGCTACTACAATCTAGTCAAAGTAACCTATTTTATTTGATAAATTCATATACCACCTCTTCAGAAATTTATCACAAGGTGGTGAATAGCAAATAAAGAGTTGAACAAATATGTATGAAACCAAATGGAATTATTATTATTATTATTATTATTACTACTACTACTACTATTAAATTTTAAATTTATATACTGCCCTTCATCAGTAGATCTCAGGGTGGTTCACAACATAAAAATACAATATACAGTATTTTTTGCACCCATAACACTCACTTTTTTCCTCCTAAAAAGTAAGGGGAAATGTCTGTGCGTGTTATGGAGGGAATGCCTACGGGTGGCATGAATACGGATTTTCCTCCTCTAAAAACTACGTGCGTGTTATGGTCGGGTGCGTGTTATAGAGCGAAAAATACGGTAAAACACAAAATACATGATAAAAACAAAAACACCCACACTAACAACCCCCCTCCTCCTCACAAATACAGTGGTACCTCGGGTTCAGTACTTAATTCCTTCCGGAGGTCCGTTCTTAACCTGAAATGGTTCTTAACCTGAAGCACCACTCTAGGTAATGGCCTCCTGCTGCTGCCACCCCGCCGGAGCATGATTTCTGTTCTCATCCTGAAGCAAAGTTCTTAACCCGAGGTACTATTTCTGGGTTAGCGGAGTCTGTAACCTGAAGTGTATGTAACCCGAGGTACCACTGTACATTTAAAAGGATCTGGCAACTTCTGTTTCAGTGTATCTGAAGAAGTGTGCATGCACACGAAAGCTCATACCAAGAACTAACTTAGTTGGTCTTTAAGGTGCTACTGGAAGGAATTTTTTTTGTTTTGACATTTAAAAGGGGTATAAGATGTTAATCAGCCCAAGGCCTGGTTGAAGAGGAGCGCTTTTGCCCTGTGCCTAAAGCTGTATAATGTAGGCACCAGTTGAACCTCCCTAGAGAGAGCATTCCATAAACGGGGAGCCACTGCAGAAAAGGCCTCTCCAGACCTCTCATGGGGGAGGCATCTGAAGAAGGGCCTCAGATCATGATCTCAGGATCAGGGTAGGTTCATTTTCCATTTGTTTATACAGAATTGGCTGTGAATCTATATCAGCTTCATGTGCAAGAGCCCCTCTGCATCTCTTCTCTGCGTTTTGACACAATTTGTAATGTGCCAATTTATAAAATTTGCAAAGGCGGTTCTCCCTTAGGGTAGTAGCATGCCTTTGATTTGCATTGCTCCAGTCGGACTCCTTTGAGTAGGCAGGGCTGTGGTGAACAAAACCCTTCTTTCCAGCAGCATCAGTCCACCATTCTAGAATGGAGCCACCATTCTAGAACATTGCTGAATATGCATAATTTAAG
This sequence comes from Podarcis muralis, assembly GCF_964188315.1. Taxonomy (NCBI): domain Eukaryota; kingdom Metazoa; phylum Chordata; class Lepidosauria; order Squamata; family Lacertidae; genus Podarcis; species Podarcis muralis. Next base: position 32,522,908 of record NC_135667.1, on the reverse strand, counting down.
GGGGGGGATATAGACTATCATGGCAAGTCATGAGGGGGGCTTCTCTGAGCACCTCTCAACCTTCCACAGTTGCTTGAGGGCAAAGTGTGTTAGATGTGGAAGCTATCTTGGGATTTAATCTCACTTCTATGGTGTATGCATAGTTTCTGTAGACGTGAAAAGGTACAGTGCTAACCTTTATGAGGACTGTTTTCCTTAAACTATGGCTGCTTTCTCCCCATCAGACTTCTCTTGTCGTTTCCTTGGCAGGATCCGAAAGATCAAAGATTTTGATCCTGACTTCAGCACAAAAACATTTCCAGAAAAAGCCCAGAACATCTTTATTGAAGCTCACAATAACTTGACAAAGTAAGATGCTTTAGGATATATCTGTGGGTTCTTGGTTCTGCCTTCTACTCCTGACTTGCAACAATTTCACAATATCTCACAGCCTTTTTCGGATCCAGAGGACTGTTGATATAAAATAGGTTAAATATTGTTTATTGAATAATGTAGGTTGGTATAGGAGTTTTCTCCAAGCTTTTAACTGAGCAAAATTGAGAGTCCAATGAACCTCAGAAGCTTGCCACACACCAGATTTTTTAATACTAAAATTACCAGGCACTCATGCGTCTGCAATTCGTGGTGATTTTCTTATCTGCTTTCTGCTCACCCTTGCTGTAACCTGTTAAATCCCAATGGAGAAGCCCCACATTGACTAATGTAGTTCATGCAAACACAGTCTGGTTAAAGGAAAATAGTTGTCCCATCTTAACTAGTTGTGACCAAATAATGGGATACTGTGTATGCTTTGTTAATGATGCTTAAAGACGGGGCAAATCAGGAAGTTTAGTTTCTTGAGAGTGCCACTGTTTTGGGAGGTTCTCAAGAGTTTAGAATTTACCCCTGGTTATGCACAAATGTGCTTCAGGATTATTTTTGTTGCTGACAGTAGAACACCAAACATTTTTAGGAAGAACAGTATCTCGATTAAGTTGGTCTGCATAAGCATTTTGGTAATGCTTTTTATTTATTTATTTATCCATTACAGCTTTAACAAAGAGAAGCTTCACTCCTTAGTGACTGAACGCTGTTACCCGGTAAATATCTGAGAAGATCAACAAATGTCTGGCTAAAGGGTTAAAAGTCCCTAAAAATGTTAGGAAGAAATGTTGATATGTTAGTGCCTCTTTTATGATTTTATTGCATTTGTTTAAAATGCTTTTGAAGCATCTGTGCTCATAGATCTTGCACGTAAAAGAACAAAATAACACACCCTGTAAATAAAACAATAGCACTGCAGAAGGAACTCCAGCCCGTGGTCCTAATTTAGCCCAGGAGGCTGTTTCCTCCAAGCGACGTCCACCTGCCTTACAACCGACTTCATATAGGCACACGTGAAGACATGGCTGAAAAGGAGCAATCGGGAGCCTTACAATGTGCTCCCTGCTGATCCTTGGCAAGCAGGGTTTGCATTTGGCACCTGTTAAACTTGGTGTCCAATAAGCCCTACTTGGGAGCTCCCCATAGGAGCCGATCCCTTCCACTGGGCTGTACACCAGTTTCTTTCAGAAGCCCCGGAGTGTAGCTCATCGCCTGCTGAAAGTGGGGTTGACTTGGATCACGTAGTTTGAGAGGCTAGAAACCCTATGCTCGCCCTTGATGCTAAAAACGCAAAATGTTGAATTGCTAGGAAATGGTCCGAGGAAACAGATACAAGACTATCCGGTGGAGTTTTCTGGAGTCTCTGGAGCCTCCTAGGGTGGTTCAGGTGCGATGTCCCGATATGGTGAGCAAAACCAACCTGTATGGACAAGTGACGGTTCGAATGCACACTCGGCAGGTGCGTATACCCAATCTCTCTTGCCCTGGATGCAATGAAACATGTTCTGTCTGCCACTGCTTCCTGATGAAACCTTGCTTCTTCCAGAGTCTAGCTATCTATGACCGGTTTGGGAGGCTGATGCACGGCGGAGAGCAGGTACCAAAGGACGTCCTGGAATACGTTGTGTTTGAGAGGCATCTGGCCAATCCCTACAGTCCGTGGAGATTACACGGCAAGATTGTTCCAGCTTGGGCTCCTCCAAGGGACCCGATTCTTAAGGTACTGTGTTACTAGCAGGAAGCCCAGCATTTTGCTAATCCCTTCACGCTATTTATAAAGGCATCTCCAGGATATGGATGCAAACGTGATGGGAGCCATCCAGTGTTGTTGGCGTTCTTCACGTTACCTTATGTGCAAGATACTTTTGCTTTTTATCTCTGGCTGAATGAGCCAGTGACCTCCCCAAAACCTCCTGCTGAGCTTTATGGCTACACAGAGATTTGAAACAGGGCCTTTTTAATGCCTAAATACAAGACCATCAACGGCGCTCACCCCATTTGAGGCACCTTGCAGGCGCTGAAATCCACAAGTGTAAAATTAACCTCAATTTAGTTGTAGAGAGGTGCCCTCCCTTTTCTTAGCTAAGAGCGTGCAGAAGTACTGAGAATATACATTGGAGTGAGACACACGGTGTACAGAGGAAGTTGGTTGTGTGAGACTTGGTTTCACATCCTGTCTCTGGAAGCCTTTGGGTATATTTCAACCATGGCTTCCCCATTTAAATAATCGTGGTTAGGCGTGGGAAAAGAAGGCAAGTATAAGCAACTCTGCAATACCTACAGAAGCAAGCTCCCCATAGTCTCTCTGCCATGTTCTTAAAAGACCAGATTCCCCATCTCAATGTAGCATCACGCAAAGAAGGAAAACTCAGGGAAGATGTGTAGATGACTTGGTGAGCCTACACAAACAGAGGCTTGCACAGTCCTGAGCATCATTTTGGGACATGGCTGAGAGAGGTGCAAAACCTGCCTTTCATTCCATTTACCATGTGCAAGTTTAGGCCCTAGTCATTGGGTGGTTCTGAGCACGTGCCTCTTCTGCTGCTCAGTTCTAAGGGATAAAACAAAGTGCTGCATATAGGGGCACTTTGAAGTTTTGTTTTTCCTTACATGGTGGTGGTGGGGAAGGAAGGGGACCAGCTTCCTGCTCCTGCCACTGGGCGACCTGGGGATCACTGGCAGGGACCCTGTGGAGAGAAACAAAGTCCCTTCCCCATTGAAATCAGCTTCTGCGATGTGGAATCAATCAGTGTAGATCAGCACTCCCCATTTATTTCTCTCTCACGCACATACCTGGAGAGGAGGCAGATTTAAACATTGCTGCTTTTCTCACCCTCATCCTGAATGCAGCTTTGGGATTGGCAGGGGGAAGCATCTCTTATCTCCCTTTCAGTGTCTGAAAGCCACTTCTGGTGTAAAGAAAAGGAGCAGGACCAGACAAGGAAAACCAAGCTTGGCCTTAAGGCAACTTCCTCCATGATGTATAGAAGGAGGGAGAAGGGGGTTGGGGAAAAACCTGAACTCTCCCTGTCCCCAATCAAATTTGATGGACACTTAGCTAGTATAGTAATTATTGGAGAGCAGCTTCCTTTGAAAATTGATGGGCTCCTTTGTGTCCTTCCTCCCTTCTCTCTCCCCCGTCCCAACTTTACAGACTGTTATGATTCCAGGACCAACGCTGGATCCCTCGCAAGAATATGAGGAAATGGATATTCCCCAACAGCCACCAGCTCCACGGACTCAGTGGTACAAATAATACCGAAAAGAAGATCTGCAGGGAGCAGAATTCGATATTGCCAGGCAAGGAGTTCACTGTTGAATTGAGCCCTGCCAGCCTTTAGAGGCCTCTTCCGTTTCATGCCTCTGTTGCAGTCCTTTTCACATGCATTATGGGCAGACGTTTCTTCTTGAGAACTTGCAACAAGCTGCTCAAAGATACAGTTGGAGCATTCGGGAAACTGCTGTATATCTCTCCTGTTTTCCGCATCAGACCGGCTGCTGTGTGTCTTCATAAACTGGCCTGCAATGGCCTGTTACTTGTTGTTCAGTAAATTAATAGATTTGAAAGGAGTGTTTTCATTCTTAAAAATTAAAACAGCCCATTTACTGTTCCTCAAGGCTTTCTGGAACCAGCAGTTCTGTTCTAGAAGGCTGTGCTCCCTAATGCCAGATGGGTTGAAGCTGGCTGAAAGCCTTATGCACATGTTCAGAGGCATGCAGCTATTTCTTGGGTAGAGGAAGATAGAACTGATCTCTGGGCTTTCAGAATAAGCCTAGAGATAGCTGGTTTTAAACCGAGGGCCTCTCTATCCATTTACCCAACAGTGCAGTAGCTGCATGGAATCCAGCCCTGTTCCAAACAAAGAAACCCTGTTGTTTTGGGAACATTGCATTTTCCAAACACACAGTGCTGCATTCTTATAATGGCTTAAATAGAACTCCCCTGTTCTCGCTATCTCTGAATATTCTACCTACAAGAAACATAACAGGAAGGTTCTCCTGATTGTTGCTTGCTCAGTTTCAGCTGGCATGAACATCGGTCCTTACCAAAGTGGAGGTGTCAGCAAGGCTAACCTCTTTCCTGACACATGCACACGGCATCATTCTGGATCCTCTTCTTATATGTGGACTTGATATCAGACTTGTTTTCTTAAATTGGGGTTTATAAGCAAGGCTATACATGTAGTCAGTGCTAAAATAAGTTGTTGTTTTTAAATGTGCCTTAAAAGATACTACAGCTACAATTGGCTGGGGTAACGATAAGCACCTGATTCCTTCTGCACAGAGCATTGTGAAAACAAGGTCGGTGTTACAAAAAGAAAAGAAAAAAGATCCACCCCTGATATAAATCCAAAGAATCAGCCACACACATCCTATCAATATAGAGATAAGTCTTTTATTTATGTATTTACATTTATTACAGAATTAGATGACCTCGTTTGATATTCAGTGCTGAGACAGACAGGGGCGACCTCACACACTACATTAGCGGTACTTCCTAAAAGTGCAACGAGACACAGCTCACGGGGGGGAGGGGGACCCATAAAGTAAATATCGGATCCCTGCTTTATTGTAAAGCAGAAAATGTGTGTGTGTGTGTGCTGCTTGCAGTTTCTTTGCATGGGGAGGAGAGGGGAATAAAGAGAAGTGATCCTTTCCCCCTGAATTCTTCTCCTGATTCTCAGTAAGTGAAGCCAGGGGTGGAGAACCTTTTTTTCACTGGAGGGTCACAAACCCTTCATGGGCAGCTGAGGGTGGGGTGGGTGGGGAGGCGGTTGCATGCATGCAAGTGGTGTGAAAGTAGGTGAGGAAGTAGGTGAGGCTGGATGCAAAAGGAGGTAGAGTAAGGGATGTGACTCTTACCATTGTATAGTAGGCTGCATTCCAGCCACACACAAGTCAGGTTTCTGCACATTCACGCGTGTCTGTCTATCCTACATCCAAGCAAGCAAGAAGCATGGTCACAATTCAAGGTCACACTGCAGCCAGGCAAAAGCACTTGAGAGGGGCACGGAGCAGCATGGGTTAATGGTGTGGCCTGGGGACAGCCTGGAGGACATCTGGTCCCTGGGCCTGAGGTTCCCCATTCTTAATTTAAGCGGCGATGGCGAGGAGGAGATCTGAATGGAACGTTCACGTTAAATGGGTTTGTCTTTAGATGTGCGCAGGAATCCATCTCTCAACCCCTTGAGCCTCACTAGGTTGCCGATGGGTCAAGCCAGGCCAGTTGAACCTATTCACTTCCTGTACAGTGGTACCTCGGGTTAAGAACTTAATTCGTTCTCGAGTTCCATTCTTAACCTGAAACTGTGCTTAACCTGAAGCACCACTTTAGCTAATGGGGCCTCCCGCTGCTGCCGCACCACTGGAACATGATTTCTGTTCTCATCCTGAAGCAAAGTTCTTAACCCCAGGAACAACTTCCGGGTTAGCGGAGTCTGTAACCTGAAGCATCTGTAACCTGAAGCATCTGTAACCCAAGGTACCACTGTACTTTTGTACACTATAAGGGGGCTTTTCTACCAGAAATCCAGTCCTGGCGACATGTTTTCTTATGCACAATGGCAGCTAGGATGGAATCTCCTGTAGGCAATGTTTCCTGGGATGCTGAGTTTGAATAGGCTATCCCCATAGTGCCGCCATGTTGTGCTGAGATGCCTCCATTCCTGCTGCGCGCTTCCATGTACTGGGCCAGTAAACCGAGTTGGCTCTGGACCAGAAAGGAGGGACTTAGGCCCAGTGAAGCTTTGTAGAGTGGGGATAAGAGCAGCCTTGCCTTGCAGGGCAAAGGAACTGGGAATAGAGAGGGACCTCCAAAGAAAATCACACTGCAAGCTCTCCAGGTTGGCCGTTCCAGAAAGGATGACCCCAGGGCATGGCAGCAGTGTGGCATGAGAAATCAACAAAAGGCTCCTTTGAGCCCAAGGTGTCCGTCCTCAGAGGAGGCTGCCTACCCGTTGTGTTTCTATGATTCACTACTCTGGCCATGCCTCTTTCCCACTTGGTCTCCTTGGTGTAATTCTGCTGCCTCTCTGGTGTGGTTAAGTGATCCTGTCGCTCACAGTTGCAGAGACACAGCAGAGTTACCCACTTTTGGAGGGACGCTGCATCTCGGTGTCAGTCACTGTTTTGGGTTTGCTTGCCTCTAACTAAGGCAGTCAGACCAGAGACTCAATAAGGAATACGGAAGCTATTCTTTGAGGCTGTGCAATTATTATTTTATTCTAGAAGTGTGTCTCCAACAAAACTGGCCAGTGACTGGCAGTGTCTCTGTCAGGCAGGGCTCCTTCCCTGTCCAACCTAGAGATACTTTGTCCATCAATCGAGGGCTTAATTACCAAGCTACAACCACCATATGGAGGCTGCTTTATGCGGTATGTGTTGCCAGTGTTGCCACACCGAGATATTTTTTCTCTCCTGCAGTGACTCTTGGATTGGGTCATTTCTGTCCATGCCACCATGCATGCCCCAAAAGACAAGGTGAAAGCCTACTGACTGCCATAGTGCTGATTAGCTTGTCCTAGTACTGAACCTAAAGCTACTTCCTGAGTTTCATTTGGGGGGGGGGGGAATAAGCAGGTCAAAGTCTGGCACACAATTTAAGAAGAAAGGGCAAAAGACTAAGGGTCAGCAGAGGCAGGAAGGAAGGGTTAGCCCCCTCCGTTCGGTAGCCAAGTAACAATGAACAAACTTTGTAGAAGTTACAGCTTAGCTGCCACTCCTCTGCAATAGGCAGTGGCAGGGAAGTCTTGTGTGTGCTTCACTGTGCACACTCGGTTCATGCTGGCAAACAGAAAGACTTGCCTGGCCCAGAGCAGGAAAAGGCAGCATGTTTCCAGGCTTCCAGTAGATAGGCACCTGGTTGGCCACTGTGAGAATAGGATGCTGAGCTGGTAGATGGGCTTTTTGTCCAATCCAGCAGGGCTGGAAAGTCCCAGGCTTAATCCCTGGGAAAATTCCCACAAACATTAAGGCTTCCTTTGTGTCAGCCAATTATTAAAACTGCTCTTGACACATCCTCCCAAAAGATATGTGAAAACATCTGGGCGTGGGGGATGACTTGCGGAGCGACTGATAACCAAAAGTTAACATTCAGATACCTTTGGAGGCATTAAAAAACAAACCGTTAACCTTATGTGGGTCTGGGAGCAGGTCCAACTTGAGAAGCTTTGCTGCCTGAGCTGGAGCAGCAAATGTTGGACCCCACCCCAAATCAAGGTGCATAGTATAGTACCCAAGATCAGCCAAGTTATTTTGGCACCTGAGACAGAAAATACCATGAACGCCTCTTCTCTCTCTGCGGCAAATGCAATAATAGCAAAGAATAAACTTTTTTGTTGCGCTTTCATGATGCCCAACGAGAGGCAACTGCCTTATTTTATCCAATGATAGGGCTGGCCCCAATTCTGATAAATCAGCAGTTGGGAACCAATGGCCCTCCAGGTGTCGCTGGGCTACAACTCCCATCAGCCCCAACCAGCATGGCTAATGATCAGGGATGATGGGAGTTGTAGTCCAACAGCAACCTGAAGGGCCAAAGGTTCTCCACTGCTGCGATAAATAGAGAAGAGCAGGTATGAGGTTTGGAATTAAACGGGAAGATTATCCTGAGCAGAATCATCCCCTTTCCCTTGCAAAGGGAATACAGAAGGTGCGCTCATTACTTGAAACAATAAGTAACACTTCGGGATTCATTACCCAGTCGTTCATCAGCCACAATGAACTACATTTGTTCTTGTTCCCAACCCGTTAAGCCACCTAGTTCAGATCAAAGTTGTAAAAGAAAACCCAGGAAAGAAACCTATGTAATTTATGCAAGTCTCTCTGTCGAATAGTTCCCAGTTCCCTTGTGATTTGATGTTCAAGCTTGCTCAAAGCCCCTCTTATTAATTTACTTGTTTAATGTGAGCATGTTATCAAGGTGGTGTTGTTTGCAGACATCAGGAGTGGGTGGTCTGGAAACACCTGGGGGGACGTCAAGGCAAGGCTGGGTTCTACATGCTACACACACAGAACGGAACGTGCAGACTTTAGCAGCTAGCTTGGGTTTTCTGCAAATGAAGGCAGGAAGGTACAACTTTTCTCTAACAAACAGCAGTCCACCAGCCTGGTAATGCCCAAGCATAGTGCATTTCCCTTATCAAATGTGGTCAGCAGCATCACCAGAGCTGGCAGAAGTCTTTTGTTTTCAAATCCGTGCAGCTGGCTTACTTGAGCCATTTTGCGGCTGCTGGGCAGTCCTTTCTCAAGAAGATTTTTCTCTCTAAGCGAGTCCTCGGCTGCGTCGGGTTCAGTCACAGTCCCAGGGACAGATGTCTGATTTGGCTTTGCTGGGGGGACCCTCCGCCTCGCCCGCCCCAGACTCCTTCCCTTTGCTTTTCATTGAAGTGGCGGTGGCAGCAGCAGGGCTGGGCTCATCCCAGGGACACACCTCAGAGAAGCTTTTGCTGATTTCAGCAGTCTCTCCCCCAGTCAATACAGAGTCCCCCTCTGCTTCCCAAGGGCAGACGTCAGCCACAGGGCGGTCACTTTGGCGTCTCGCTGGTGTATCCACAAGTAGGCTGCTGCCTTTGCTTAGACCTTGGGGCGGAAGACTACGACACAAAGGCTTGTGTCCAGCCAGACCAGCCTCTTTGCTCTGGGACCTCTTCACGCTAGCTGTTGCCTTCTCTGTCCCACCGGTGTGTGTCGGGTGTCTTTCATTCTTAGTAGGCAACAGCGTTCCTGCTTCCCACGGACAAACGTCTTCTTTAGCGGATGCTTCCGGCTGATCTGTTTCCCAAGGGCAGACCTCTGTCTTCCTGCTTTCGGTGCTGCCGGGCTTCTTGGAGGCGGCAGTGGCAGGAGCACTTGCAATCGAGACTTCTGCAGCATCCGTGCTCTCCCATGGACAGATGTTTTCTCGAATGCTTGTCCCTTTCTGCAGAGGTTTTGGTGGTTTTTCGGGGCCTTTTGAACCTGCTGTTATACCCTCCTTTGAAACGGCACCCACATCCTTACTCAGTGTCCCTTTCTCGAACAGCGCCCCAGCCAGGTCCCATGGGCACACTTCAACCTGGGCAGGAGATCCAAATTCCTGGGTCTCCCATGGGCAAACCTCAGCTTTTAGACTTTCAACACTCTCTGATTTCATGGAGCCAACCTTGGACAGATCTAGGCTTTTACTCCCTTTTACTGAGAATTCGTCGCCAGTTTTCTGGGGGTGAGAAAACCCTTGATGGCTTTGAGTCTTCTCTATCTTCTTAGAGGCAATTTCTCCCCCAGCTGTCTTCAAACCTGGAGCGGTCAGCGCTTTGGCCGTTGATGCTCCCTTTGCATCTTGCATTGGTGCCCCTCTGGCGACTGGCGCTGGCGGCGTTTTCACGGGGAACATATCAGTCTTGCCACTAGACTCCTCATCCTCAACTTCCCAAGGACACACCTCTGCCCTCAAGCTTTCGGCGCTGCTTGATTTCTTTGAGCTAGCTCGGGACAGGTCTGGACTTCTGCTGCTGGACAGTTCCACGCTCTCCCAAGGGCAGATGGATTCTTGAGGGCTGGTTACTTCTGTCCTGACCTGCAACAGATCTAGACTTCGGGTGCTTTTGGCAGGTGGTTTCTCAAAGTCCATACTCTCCCGGGTGCCACCATACTCCTGGTGGCTTTTTGACTTCTCTATCTTCTTAAATGTTTCTCCTCCCGCTTTCTTTGAGTCTGGACTTCTTTGTGCCTTGCCTTTCTTCCCCTGGGAAGTCTCAAGTGGCCTCCCCATTCCCTTCCCTTTTTCAAATGGGGCTGTGGCTACAGACCATGGGCAGATGTCCATCGTGCTGCTTGTTTCCTCTTCCTCCATCTCCCATGGACAAACCTCGGCCCGTAGACTTTCAGCGCTGTCTGATTTCCTTGATCCAGCTTTGGATAGGGCTGGGCTTTGGCCTCCGGACCTTCCTGAAGGTTCATCAAGCTCCATGCTCTCCCATGGACAGATGTCCTCTCGCGAGCTACTTAGCTCCTCCATTGGCTTCCATAAAACCCGTGGGGAGGGGCTCCTGCTGCCGTCTTTCCCTTTGGCGACCCCACCCTCCTCCTCCTTCCCCACCGCACTTCCTTCAGCTACTTCCCAAGGGCAGACCTCTGCCTTTAAGCTCTCAACACTGTCTGATTTCTTGGTAGGGATTTTGGACCCTTCAGGTTGAGCAGAGAGTTCACTGGGTTCTTCTGCGCTGTCCCAGGGGCAGGCAGACTCTCGAGCGCTTCTCACCTTCTCTGTTGTTTTAGAAGCACCTACTTGGTTCAGTGGGGCAGCCCTCTGGCTCTCACGAGCCCCAGCACCCTCTGGCGATGGCCTCTTGCCTACTGGACTTGAAGGCATCTCCCATGGGCACACATCTGCCTTAGGGCTGGGTTCTTCTTCCTGACTTTCCCAGGGACACACCTCCACCTTAAGGCTTTCAACGCTAATGGATTTTTTAGAGCCGGCTTTAGATGGGCCCGGACTCTTAGCACTGGGCCTGGTTGACGGGTCATCGGTGTCCACGGTCTCCCAAGGGCAGATAGATTCTCGTGGACTGCTTGCCTTCTCCAGAGGTTTAGACGTGGCGTCTCCAACCACCTTTGCTGCCCCATTGGCATCTTGCTTTGAGGACCTTCTTTCTGACTGAGCTGGAGGCACTTCCCAGGGGCAGATTTCTGCTTTAGCACCAACGTCGGCGCTTACAGTTTCCCACGGACAAATTTCTGCCTTTTGGCTTTCCACAGGGTCCAATTTCAAGCTGCCTTTGGACAGATCCGGACTCTTGAGCTTAGGTTGGATAAGTGAATCTTCCCTACCTGTGCTCTCCCATGGGCAGACTGGCTCTCTAGTCCCGCTGCTTCCCTTCTCTGGTGCTGTATCCCTAGGTCCTGTTTTCTCCTCTTTGGAGACTGTGCTTGCTGTTCTAATACCTGCTTCTGCCTCTTGTGCTTCCCAGGGAGCAACCTCTGCCTTTTTGCTCTGGAAGCTGTCAGGCTTCTTTGAGCTGACGTTACTTGGGTCTAAAGCTTTTGCACAGGGCTTTAGCAAAGTACCCTCCAATTCCACGTCCTCCCAGGGACAGACAGAGCTGCGCTGTACGGTGTCCTCTGGTGTTTTAAGGGGATGTGGTGCTTGCAATATAATGCCCTTGGAAGGTTCTCCTTCAGGCCAGTTCGGTCCTTTTTCTAATGAAGGTGCAGCTGCTTCCCAGGGACACACTGCGGCGGCCTCCGTTTCCCAAGGGCAGACCTCCAGTTTTTTACCTTCCCCACTGCTTGATGCCTTCAAAGCTGCTTTGGGCGGTTCTTGTGTTTGGGTGGCAGGTTTTGTAGAAGAGCCTTCAGCACCTGCATCCTCCCAAGGGCAAACAGTGCCTTGATAGCTGCTGTCTCTCTCCAGTTTCCTGTTTTTGGACAACGGACTTTTGATCTTTTTGCCTTCAGTCCCTTTGGAGCCTTCCCCTGAAACTCCACACACTTTCTCCGATGCTGCATCGCTCATCTCCCAAGGGCATATTGCCGCTTTGACGTCTGCTCCGCTGTCAGATTTCCTTAGAGTTGCTCCATGTTGAGCATCTTTCCCCCTTGGCAATTCCATGGACTCCCAGGGGCAAACAGAGTCTTCTTGGCGGCTGGCTTCTTTCCCTCCTGATGGTCTTAGCAGGGTGGTGCTCTTTGTCTCTTTGGAGGATCCTTCATTCTCCTCCTGAGATGTCTTTATCTTTGATGGAAGTTCTTCCATTTCCCAAGGGCAGATCTGTGTTTTAACACTGATGTCGACCTCTTCAGATTCCCAAGGACTAACCTGTGCCCTCCTGCTCTCAACGCTCCCAGGTTTCTTTCGGTCTCCCTTGGACAGGTCCGGGCTCTTCTCAATCTCTGTTCCCAGAGAGGGCTCCTTGATATCTCTGGAATCAGCCTTCTCTTGGGATTCACTTGGAAGAGCCTCTCTCAAAGATGTTCCTTTCTTGGGCCCAACAGAAGGCTTCCCTCTGCCCTCTGTTACTGCCTTGTCCTCTGTCAAGGCACTGCTGGTTCCCCAGGACGGTTGGTCAGTTTTTGTGCTGGCTGGGATCTCAGCCACTTCCCAAGGACACGCCTCTGCCTTTTTGCTGTCTGCCTTGGAAACCACTAGAGAGGGAGTGGTAGCAGTTTTGCCCTCTCGCTTTTGATCCTCCTCCACACTCTCCCAGGGGCACACAGATTCCCGTTGGCTCTTGCTTCTTTCCAGCCTGCTAGGGTGCATCTCTCCAGCACCTTGGGAACCTATTGCTTCTGTGCTGACCTCCCAAGGACAGACCTCCAGCACTTTGCTTGGACTATTCTTAGTGCTCGGAAGGGCCTCTTCCTCCTCCTCTTTCTCATCCCAAGGACAAATGGTTGCTTGCTTGCTGACTACCTTTGCCCTGGTCTCTGCAACCACCTGTTTCCTTGGTGACCCTCCTCCGGCAGACACTGAGGCTGTCGCTGCCATCTTGGGCTTCTCACTCTTTCCGTTGGCATCCTTCTCATTTTTCTTCTGGCTTTCTTCGGCATCCTTCCTTGCCCTTATGCTTGTCTTTATCCTCGACCGGTTGAACGCTTTGATGGCCATGCCTAAGCCTTTCATGGAGCTTTTGGAAATGGATGCTTGGGGCTGTTTCTCAGGAGAACTCTTCTGGCTGTCTGACTCGCTTGTCTCAGAGTCCTTTTTGCTCGGGACAGGCACTTCCATGACTTCCCAAGGGCAGACTTCTGCAGCCATGGAGGCCAGCCTGTTTAGCGCCACCGGGGAAGAAAGTGGCACGGCTCCTTCGGCCTGCCTAGTCCTTTCTGTCTCAGCCTTTGCCAGAGGCTCCTCTGTTTCCCATGGACATATGTTTGCCAGCATGGGTCCATCTTTGAGATCACCTGGGCAGGGCTCAGAAGAAGGTTGCATTTGGTCCAGGCCATCCTGAGGAGCAGAGTCTTTCCTTTTGAGGCTGTGAGCCAAACTTTGCTGCCTGACAGGTGGTTCGGGGGGTATCTTCTTGCTGATCGGGTGCCTCTTCCCAAGCAAATCGGAGGTGTTGACGCTGATGCTCCTGATGGACGCGTATGTGACATGCTTCTGGGATCTGCTTTCCGAGGGCGTCGAGGGGGCCGTCGCAGCTTCTCTGCTGGAGCTGCCGTCTTCCAGGAGGGAGCTCACAGTTCCCTCTGAGGTATCGTCCCTCTGGAGCTGCTTCACTGCCACCTCCGAGGCCACGTCAGTAACCTCTGTGTGCCCGGAGACGTCACTTTCCATTGCAGAGTCACTTTCCACAGCTGCTCTGCTCCCTTTGTCTTGGGCTAGCTTACTGCCGTCTTCCAAGTAGGCCCTGCTGGTGAGGAGCAAGGCTTTCTCTTTGGCGCTGGTGACGACGCTGAGGGATTTCTGCAGAGGGGAAGGCCTGGGATGCAGAGGCTTCTTATCCGCCGTCAGGTTGTGAGCGCTGGCTGACTTGTAGACCAGAGGGGCCGAGTCGTCGAGAGAGTCGCTGTTGGACCTCTCCGAGGCTTTCTTGGCTAGCTTTTTCCTCATCAGCGAGTCTAGCAAAGGAGCTTCTTTGCAACTGTCGTGCCTGGCTGGTAAGCTGTTCTCCTTGGCATCCTTCACGTGCTCGTAAGTGCTGTAGGACTTCTTCAGCGAGGAGGCTGCCTTGTGTCTGGAAGAGGAGTCCTCTTTCAGTTTCATGCTCGAGCTGCCGGAATCCAAGGGCCTGCGCTTGTAGGACCCGGAGCGGCTCCCTCCCCCCACAGACCCGTCTTTCTCCTCTTTGCTGTGCTGCCGGGACATCGACTCGGGGATCTCGGTGATGCGCCTCATGAGGGAACGGCCCAGGCCCCGCTTGGAGCTTCTCTTCTTCTGAAGATGAGGGTTGTTGGCCGTCATCTTCTTGGTCTTGTGAACCTCAAGTTGCGTGTAAAGCTTTTTCAGTTCATCCTACATGTTATGTGTAGCGGGGAGGGGGGTGGCGGTTGAGGTGAAGCGGGGGGACACAGACACAAAAGGGGGGGAAGAGGGAAGACAAAAAGAAAACCCTTATTCAGTCAAAAGCCTAATGGCAACAGTTGTGTCATCGTAGGGGCTCAACGAGAACACTGTGGGGTTTTATAAATGCAAGGCCTTCTGTTCCTTGAGCAGAATCTGTGAGCCCTCCGGGTTTTGCTGGATTACGACTCCCATCATCCCTGGCTGATGGGTATTGGGAGTCCAATGCCATATGGAGGGTCCCAGGCCCCCTATATTTACGATCACCGGAAGCAGTGCTTTTTTTCTAGAAAAATAGGTGCTGGGACTCACCATGAAGTCACTACATTAAGTGCCACACTTTTTAACAACAATAAAAGAGGTGCTGGTACTGCGTACTCTTGAGTACCCCCTTGAAACCAAAAGCACTGACCGGAAGTAGCTAGTATTAAGGGTCATGGGTCCCCACATTCCATGCTGGCGTTTCCGGGGGCCAGTTGTGGCATGGGAAAGGAGGCAAGGAAGCACTGTTGGCAGAAGCCTTTAGCTGGGTGGGGCAGACCACAGTGAGGTTTTCAGTTCTCCCATGTGGCCTTGACACGTACGGTTGACCCATAGCAAGGAATGGAAGGTAAGCATCTCAGGCTTGCTTGCCCCGTTCCCGGGCACTAAATGTTTGTATGAATGCACATCCATTCATATGTGAACATGAATGGAGTGGTAAGGGATGGATGGCACGGATGGGATGTTATCGGTGTGCAATTTATTTATTTATTTATTTATTTATTTATTTATACCGCTCCCATCTGGCTGGGTTTCCCCAGCCACTCTGGGCGGCTTCCAACAAAATATTAAAAATACATTAAGACATCAGTCATTAAAAACATACCTAAACAGGGCTGCCTTCAGATATCTTCTAAAAATTATTTCCTTGACATCTGATGGGAGGGCATTCCACAGGGCGGGTGCCACTACCGAGAAGCCCTCTGCCTTGTTCCCTGTAACTTCACTTCTCGCAGGGAGGGAACCGCCAAAAGGCCCTTGGAGCCGGACCTCAGTGTCCATGTCTGTGCTGAACAATGGGGGTGGAGATGCTCCTTCGGGTATACTAGGCCAAAGCCGTTTAGGGCTTTAAAGGTCAGCACCAACACTTTGAATTGTGCTCAGAAATGTGCACATGCACAAAAAAGTCTGTCTGCTGTACACATGCACCGAGTCAGTGCTTTATCACCGCTCCCAATTGGTTCCCTACAACCAAAACCCTAGGTTGAGAAGAAAGGCAGCTAGATCGCCTGGAAATCTTGACCTCCACCCCAGCTTTCCTGGACTTTCGGGTTGTGTGGTATGGATTTGGTTTGCTTCAGGAGAAAGACTGCAAAAGGCAACTCTTACTCTGCACAGTTTCTGGCATAGCTAGCGTCAAAAGAAGGTCCTGAGTGTTCCACCCACCCGAATGTCATCGGGGTCGAGGCTGTGCTCGCTCCAGGCTGACGTGATGCTGCTGTTCAGGTAGGAGCCCGATCGCCTCAGGTCCAGCTCGTCCTCGTACACCTCGGCAGCAATTTCCTCCCGCAAGGGCGATCCTGCATGCAGGAACTGTGGGGGGAAAGACACGGGTTGCTGAATCTCCTTCAGCAGTACACTGCCAGTCTTCCCATTTCAAGCTTGCCGCTTCCCAAAAAGCTCAGAGACTGGTTACAGAAAAAATGCCTCTCTTTCTAGACTTAGGGCCATCTGCATCTTAAGGCTGCATTTGCACTATGCTCCCCCCTCCCAGCTCATTTACTAATTATGTTTACAGAGCTGCCTCATAACAGGCGTTCTCTGCATGCCCTGCAAAACAAGTCAAAACAGCATGGTATGCTTGGATAGCTCAGTCGTCTTAAGAGTGTGGTGTCAATAATAATAATAAATAATTTTATTTATACCCTGCCAAAGCCAGGCTCAGGGTGGCTAACACCAGTAAAATTACAATGGAAACATAATGGGGGGGGGGACAAAAAAACCCCAATTTAAAATACAGGTTAAAATGCAATTTAAAAAGCAGCCTCATTTTAAAAGTAGCCCATAAATCAAAACCATAAGGGGAGGGAAGACATAAGGGTCAGACTGAATCCAAACCAAAGGCGAGGCGGAACAGCTCTGTCTTGCAGGCCCTGCGGAAAGATGTCAAGTCCCGCAGGGCCCTAGTCTCTTGTGACAGAGCGTTCCACCAAGTTGGGGCCAGTACCGAAAAGACCCTGGCCCTAGTTGAGACCAATCTAACCACCTTGCGCCTTGGGAACTCCAAGGTGTTGTCATTTGTGGACCTTAAGGTCCTCCGTGGGGCATGCCAAGGTTTCAGGTTCGGTCCCTGTTTGGGACAACTGCATATTCCTGCATTTGGGCTAGATCAGGCATAGGCAAACTTGGCCCTCCAGATGTTTTGGGACTACAACTCCCATCATCCCTGACCATTGGTCCTGTTAGCTAGGGATGGTGGGAGTTGTAGTCCCAAACATCTGGAGGGCTGAGTTTGCCTATTGCCTATGCTAGATGATCCTAAGCGTCCCTTCTGATGCTACAATTCTATGGTTCTGTGAAACAGTAAAAAGGGCAACAAATTTATTTTCTAAAAACCCTGGAACGAAAGAAAAGCACAGTTTGAAACTGAGAGACCCAGGCAGTGGGAACACAAGTCCGTCCGTCCCCAAAAGCCCTGGGTGAGTAAAAAGGGGCCTCTGCCTGGGACCATAGAGATCACCAGTTCAGAGTTTTATTTTGTAAAGCCAAGTGAAGTGTATGTTTTCAGTACAATAAACTTTTATCGTGCCCCTTCTAATGTAATGTTCTGTTTCCTTAATCAGCCAGCTGCATAGGTTCACATGCGGGGCAGGAAGTTCATGGCTGTTTGGTGGCCATTGTGAGAAGCGGGTGCTGGACTTAGATGGAGCATGGGCCTGATCCTGCAGGGCTCTTCTTATGTTCTTACTCATCCCTGTCTGTCCCCAACAGCTAGTATTCAGAGGTATCCTGCCTCTGCACAGTTTTGTATCGAATTCTGGAGTTTTCATACCTTTGGGATGAAAAGAAGTGCAAGCGTCATGGTGGTGGTGACATGCGTATGAATAAAAAACAGCAGAAGTGTCCAGTCAGGGTGCAAGGAAGGAACCATGAAAAACCTGAAGCCAGAAGTAAATGGGGTGGCAGTGCATTAGAGGGAAAAGGTGGATAGGAAAATTAAACTGTGATACATTCTTTGTTAAAATGATGGCAGGCTCATTTATAACACACACACGCACACACAGAGCAGTGTTCGGTTGAATTTTGGAATCCTCTCCTGCTGAAATTAGTGGCAGCCTTGGCAATCTTTTAGCGCTTTCTACTTTCACTCAGCACTTTGCATGTCTTGCAGGCGTACCTTAGATCCCAAACGCCTTGCAAGTTGAACATTTTGGCTCCTGAAAGCCGCAAACCCGGAAGTGAATTGTTCCGGTTTGCGAACGTTTTTGGAACCCGAACGTCCGACAGGACATCCGTGGCTTCTGATTGGCTGCAGGACCTTCCTGCAGCCAATCGGAAGCTGTGCTTTGGTTTCTGAACGTTTTGGAAGTTGAACAGACTTCCGGAAGAGATTACATTTGACTTCCAAGGTACAACTGTATCTTCCGTAGTACTTACCACAATCCTGAAAGGTAGGCTGTTGTCATTAAGCTGCTTTCATCACGAAAATGACTCAAGCGCAATACAGACGCTTTAGCCAGTTACAACAAACACAACCAAGAGAAATGTTTTTTTAAAAAACACACACACACCTCTGCAAATCAGGCAGATCTTCTAGATCCTGCCCCACTAAAAGAGGCCATGAGTACAGTACTCGAAACCTTTCAAATTAAGGGCTAAAAGCCCAGATAAAAGGGAAAGTTTTTGCCTAGCACCAAAAGAAAAATAAAGATGGCGCCATAGGAAGTACCCTAGAGGAAAGCATTCCCCGAGTGGGGAGCCACCAGGGAAAAGGCCCTGTTCCTGTGTTGCCACCGTCCTCCAGCACTGCCACAGAAGGTGCACAGGGAGAACGTCTCCCGGGATGACTGGGTCTGGGTTGGTTCACATGGGGAGAGGCCATCCTTGAGGCATTGGGGTTACTATCAATCTAATTGCAGATGCCGTGTGCTGGGGCTAAGAGGAGATTGCCTTGCCCATTGGCCATCTTCCGATCTCCTGGCAGAGGCAAGCTTTGAA
Organism: Podarcis muralis; assembly: GCF_964188315.1. Taxonomy (NCBI): domain Eukaryota; kingdom Metazoa; phylum Chordata; class Lepidosauria; order Squamata; family Lacertidae; genus Podarcis; species Podarcis muralis. The sequence continues at coordinate 32,504,361 of NC_135667.1, read as the reverse complement.
CCTGGGATTTCCCGGCTCTCAGCTCATGCTCAAAGCACCTACACTATGCCAAGCCCAAAGCAGAACTCCTCTGGGTCCCACTACTATGGCAATTTGTACAACCAGTGAGGCCAGATACTGCAGGGGAGCAGATTTGGGGGAAACTTGAGAAAGTTCCTAACAGTTTGACCGTAGAAATCAGGTGCTTCAGGAACTGGTAGGGTCTCTGTTACTGGAGGTGCTGCAGTAGGCTCTAAACAGCCCACTTTATCTGGGTTTGCACCCTGCATTGCAGATCCGGCCTGAGCAAGGCAGTGGGGGTTGCAGCGGATGATTTTCTACACATGCATTTAAAGCATATTCGGTGCCCATTCAAAGTACATGCAAACCCTCCGCTGCAAAGAATCCTGGGAACTCTAGTTTGCTAAGGGAATTGTAGCTCTCGGGGGGGGGGGGGGAGAACTACAGCTCCCACAATTATTTGGAAGGCAAGCCCATGTGCTTTAAGTTTATGATGTGGATCTGCTCGGCATCCCTTCCAGTTCTGTGATTTGTTCTCACCTGACAACGTGAAAGGCAGCAGAAGTTATCAGCTCGTTGTGGAGGGCGATGCCCATGTAGCGAGGCTCGTGGAAAGCGGAAGGGACCGTCCGAGTGGCATAGCAGAGAAAACTTCCCCAGAACAGGAACAGCATCTCAGCTGCACAGCGAGAGATAGGGAAGAGGAGGCAAAATGAACCATTCTCCATGCGGTAAGGTTTTTGCCGCTTGCCTCTTCTGTCCCTCTCGCCCACCCCTGCCTCCCGTGGTTATTTCCCCCCTCTGCAGACAGCGGTGACTCATTGATTTGCAGTGAGCACTTTGTGCATGCCCAGAGGTACCTGACTCCCAAGGTGCACTATGTGGCGTATAAGCGATGCAGGAGCCAGAGCCTTTCAGCTGCCTCTTAAAATGCAGCCTGGGCAAGCCCCACTCAAATTAAGGATGGGTCGGTTCTGCTGTTTCCTCACCAACCGTGACCCCACACATGCCTGCGCATCGGAGGTGGGGAACCTGTGGCTCTCCAGTTGCTGTTGGACTACAACTCCCATCATCCCTGGGCACAGACCATGCTGACAAGGGCTGATGGGAGTTGTAGTACGACTGTATCTGGAGCGCATTGCATTCCCTAGCCCTGCTGCACATCCGCTCAGCTGGACAACCGAACGTGAAATTGATTCCATCTATTGTGCATGTGTGATTTATTGGGAGGTTGTGGGGGTGACAGTTTTTTTGGGGGGAAGCTGATGGCATGGGGCTGGTAGTGAGAACTGGAGAGGGCAGGGACTGGGTTAGAATGAGATGGAAATGGGATCTGGGGCAGGGAAAGAGTGGGGTTAGGATCACGGAGAGGAGAAACTAAATATGGGGCAATAGAGACAGCACTGAGGGTGGGGTGAGGAAGAGAGATATTTTTAAAGGGATGTCAGCTGATATAAATGCTCTGTCTTTCACAATCGATCCACAAACACCCGTCGCATACATGAACAATTGATTACTGATGTTAAAATCCATTGAGGGACGGATGCCAACCTAGCTAGAGAGACAGCAAAAAATATATATAAAGGCAAAGGACCCCTGGACGGTTAAGTCCAGTCAAAGGTGACTATGGGGTCGCAGCTCTCATCTCACTTTCAGGCTGAGGGAGCCGGCGTTTGTCCACAGACAGCTATCTGGGTCATTTGGCCAGCATGACTAAACCGCTTCTGGTGCAATGGAATACCATGACGGAAACCAGAGCACACGGAAACGCCGTTTACGTTCCCACCGCAGCAGTACCTATTTATCTACTTGCACTGGCGTGCTTTCGAACTGCTAGGTTGGCAGGAGCTGGGACAGAACAACAGGAGCCTCACCCCGTTGTGGGGATTCAAACCGCCGACCTTCTGATCGGCAAGCCCAAGAGGCTCGGTGGTTTAGACCACAGCGCCACCCACGTCCCATTAGAGAGAGACAGCATGCCTCTACCGGGTAAAGAAAAGAGACTCCTAAGATGAAACCACCCCCACCCCCATAATGGCTGGAACGCTGCTCAGTCTACAGGTTATGTATGATTCCAGGCTGTTGATGCTGAAGGGGACTTGGCAGAAGCAAGCCAAACATTCATGATCGCGGCAGCTTGCTTCCTGGTTTTTGTCTACTGTCACAGGAGGAAGTGAACCCTGGCAGACCTTATGGGACTCCCCAAAGAGAGCAGGACCGGACCAAGGGGAGCCTGCATGTGGCAGAGAAGCCAGAGGATTAGGGGTCCTCACCCACAACCATCATGTAGTCCCAGCGGTCGTGGTCACAGATGTAAAACTGGAGGCCCCTGGTGGTCTGGGAGCGGACCACCAGCGGGATGTTCTTTTCTATGTTCTCCAGCATCCCGACAGTCCAGGCTGCTAAGAACCAAAGCACCAAGAGCAGAATCAAGGCCAGCATCTTCAGCACCCGGCCGCTGGACATGTAAGGAACTCGCTGGGCCGTACGGGAGAGAAAGACCTTCAAGACCCTGTTGGGTAGAAAGGGAGAGGTGGTCTGAGGAAGAGGAAGGTGACGATGATATATATATATATATATATATATATATATAGATATATATATATATACATACACACACACAAATGGTGTTGCTCAAGGGAGAAGTGGTCGTAGCCGACCAATGTTGGAACCAAACCACCTTCGACATTGATCACTGGGTGCTTCCAGGCAAACCTGTTTATTGAGTGACTCATCCTGATTTACAGGGAAATCAGACAACATTGGTTATTTGATGGGCATTTGTTCCAGTTTGTTTGCAGGGGGGTTAGACGCTGCTGCATCAAAGCAGATGTCATCCCACACTTTCCAGGGCATTTCCTCCCCTTCTAATGCTTTTAGTGGATCTACTCTAAGTATGGCTGCCACCGCATACAACCCATAGATTGCATCCAGATGTACATACAGTGGTACCCCGCAAGACGAACGCCTCGCAAGACGGAAAACCCGCTAGACGAAAGGGTTTTCCGTTTTGGAGGCGCTTTGCAAGACGAAGTTCCCTATGGGCTTCCTTCGCAAGACGAAAGCCCATAGGGAAATCTCCGGGACAGCGGGGAAGTGCCTCCGCTGTCGCCCGCCAGCATTTTAAAAAGCCCCGGGACAGCGGGGGACTTCTCCGCTGTCCGGGGCGATCTTAAAATGCTGGCGTGCGGGAGCGAAGCCTCCGCTGTCGCCCGCCAGCATTTTAAAAAGCCCCGGGACAGCGGGGAACTTCTCCGCTGTCGGGGCGATCTTAAAATGCTGGCGTGCGGGAGCGAAGCCTCCGCTGTCGCCCGCCAGCATTTTAAAAAGCCCCGGGACAGCGGGGAACTTCGGGGGCGGGGCCGCGAAGCCTGGGCGCGCTGATCTCAGCGCGCCCAGGCTTCGGCATGCCGGCAACTCTCCGCAAGCTGCGGCAGCGCTGCCGCTGCTTGCGGAGAGGTCCGCGAACCCTGGGCGGACATCTTTTGAAGGCAGGGGGGGAGCAAAGACTTTTGCCCCCCGCCAGCCTTCAGAAGAGGTCCTGGACCTCTTCTGAAGGCCAGCGGGGGGCAAAAGTCTTTGCTCCCCCCTGCCTGCCTTCCCGGGAGAGCGGAGAAACGCAGCACGTTTCTCCGCTGTCCCGGAGGGCTTTTGAATGCAGGCGGGGGGAGCAAAGACTTTCGCCCCCCCCCCAGCCTTCAGAAGAGGTCGGGGGACAGACTGTCCCCGGACCTGGTCTGAAGGCGGTTTCCCTAGGAACGCATTAATTGTTTTTCAATGCATCCCTATGGGAAACCGTGCATCGCAAGACGAAAAACTCGCAAGACGAAGAGACTTGCGGAACGAATTAATTTCGTCTTGCGAGGCACCACTGTACTTTTTAACGGCGAGTTTGCTTCGGCAGCACACTTGCCGGCTTTTGGTCAGACATGCAATCTTCTTCTGGGTTGAACTTACCCTTCCTGTTTGTTGCAAAAGCTAGTTAAATACAGCACTGATAGGCTGGGGATTGATTGGTTTCCTCTCTCCTTCCTGAGGCTGCTTTTAAAAAAGTTTTCCTTTTTTTAAATAAGAAAAGCCCACTTTTTTTTTTAAGGAGCAGGTGAAGATGAGTACCTGTTTAACTGAGTAAATGTACATTTTGGGCATAAAAATAAAGATGGGTAACCCATATGAGGAGAGAGGGCAAAGTAGACCACCAAATCTACAATCAATTTGTTGGCCTATATATAATATCCATCAAATGGGTTGCAAAGGCTCAAGCCACGAGGGAAATGGGAAAGTCAGGCTCAAGCCACGAGGAGCAGAGAGAAGCCAAGTTACAGGGAACCAGGCAGAGGGCCTTCTCGGTAGTGGCGCCCTCCCTGTGGAACGCCCTCCCACCAGATGTCAAAGAGAACAACAACTACCAGACTTTTAGAAGACATCTGAAGGCAGCCCTGTTTAGGGAAGCTTTTAATGTTTGATGCATCACAGTATTTTAATATTCTTTTGGAAGCCGCCCAGAGTGGCTGGGGAAGCCCAGCCAGATGGGCAGGGTATAAATTATTATTATTATTATTATTATTATTATTATTATTATTATTATTATTATTATTATACAATTTGCCCTGATTCACTTTTATACCTATATGCACTCTTACCCTAGTTTAATAGTAATTCCCAGGGAACTTTGGAAAATGCTGTTCTATGTGGAGGCCAGGGCCATATCAGAATTTGCAGCACTCTTGCCAAATCACAATTCCCAGAATTCTTTTGGGGGAAGCTGAGGTGGTATAAAGGCCAAGAAAGACACACTGTGTAGCTATATGAATTACCCAGATCTCTCTGACTAGAGTCAATATGCTGGGCTAAAAGGGTCTGGGCCCCAAATGTTAATTTTTTATGGTCCTTTGTTTTCTTAAGCCCCTGGGGATCAGAGTGAATATTGCAAAGCAACCCCCTCTTTTGGAAAATAAAGGCAAAAACAACACCTGTCGTGGCCAGTGTCCCTCAAGGTAATCCTACCTGTACAGTTTGAGGGTGATGGTTCCATAGACAATGGCGAAACCCAGCATGCGCACCCAGCGCAGAACAATGCAGCGGAAGATGCTCGGTTTGAAGTAGAGGATAAACACCTGTATGAAAGGAGAGGCCAGGGATGTCATGTACATCAGGAGGACCCTTTTAACAAAGCGACACTGGTCCACATGCATACATTCGAAAGGACACTGGCTTTTTGCATAGGGCTCCTCTAGCCAGAAATCCGTGGAAACATAGAATTGTAGAGTTGGAAGGGACCACAAGCGTCATCTAGTCCAACCACCCCTGCAGTGCAGGAATCTTTTTGCCCAATGTGGGAATCGAACCTGTGACCCTGAGGTTAAGAGTCTCATGTTCTGTCTCTCTTGCGAGAGTTGCAAGAATTGAATTGGATCATTTGGTCCGCTCTCCTGGTGGGCCAAAATTTACCTGGGTGATCTCTCCCAACAATGTCTGTCTCTAGAAAAACCAGAAACCCTTATTTTCCCATTCAACTCAAACCTACAAACGTTTTCAACTGTTTGCAATTTTCTTTCACATAGAGTATAAATTTGCTCCAGTCCTTTTGAAACAGTTCATCACGCCGATTCCGGATCTTCCCCGTCGGCTTTGCCAACTCCACATATTCGACCATCTTTATCTGCCAATCTTCCAATGCAGGAAGCTGATTTACATATAAGAAGGTGAATGCTAAAAGACGGACATAAGGTAAAAAAGTGGATACAGAAATGTGAAGAAACTGGTAAAGTTGTGTGGAAGTCAGTTAGAGGGAGGGAAGGAGGTCGATGCTTTATTTAAGCAATGTCTTAAGTTATGGATTTTTGATTTTTGATATGGAAATGTAATGAAACATGGAAAACTTAATAAAAATCATGTTAAAAAAAATCAGAAGCCCAATATTAAGAACATGACAACTGGCCCCACTGGGTCAGGAAGAGGCCCTTTGGGGAGAGAGGGGCAACAGTGGAAGAAATTGTTCCCTGGCCTCACCTGTTAGGAGGACCAGATCAAGAGTGACAAAGAATACACTCCCCAGCTGAGAAAACAAGGGTGGCAAGCTCAATCTCTCTCAGACTCAGCTTGCTCTCTTTGGTATTGGCTAGTTACATACCCCGAGGGCTTTCACAATCTCCATCCTTTGCTGTCAGCTGCCAAAATCCGTTTCTGTGGGTTAATGTAAAACTTCTCAACCTGCAGGCTGTGTTTTTCATGGCTAAATAGCCACCAAGGGACAAGGGCTGCATATATTCCATGAAGGGCAGAAATCAGCTTGGGGGACATAGAACTCAATGGCTTGAGAAACCCAGGTTTGTTGAGAAAGCCCCAGCAAGTTTCTAGTCCCCAAGACTGAGAAAACCCAGTCTGAACACATGCAGGCGATACCCAGGGAAATCTCAAGAGGCGGGACAATTTCCAATGGTCAGTGGGTAGGGTTTCAGGGCCCTGCAAAGCTCTTCACCTGCCTCGTCAGATTCCCCTTCTTCAGCGGACGAGGTGGAGGACTCTGAAGTCAAACTGCATGCAGGACCAGTCCCAGAAGCATGTCCACAAGGTAGGACCATGCAACATACACAAGTATGTGCAAATGTTATATAAAGATCCTCTGTTTCCAATGAGGCATTTCCTTTTGTGGAGGGCAGTTTATTTATTTATTTCATTTATACGAATATGAGGCTGGGACAGAGTGACCGGCCCAAGGTCTCCCCGTCAGCTTTATGGGCGAGTTGGGATTTAACCCCTGGTTTCCCCTATCGCCTAGCCCAGCACTCATAACAACTGCACCACCCTAGCCACCCTAAACTCAACCCATTAGGTATCCGAACCCAGACACTCACAGGAAAGTAGAGCAGGAGCGAGCCGAAGAGTATCATCTCCAGAAGAATGACTCCCGAAGCTCGAATCCTCTAGGGGAAGAGAGATGAACATAAAAGGAGGAGCAACCCAAGGCTACCAAGGATGGTGGCTTTGGAGACAGCACAAATGTTCAAGTTAGAAGACGATGCTGAGCAGGATAACGATGGTGAGGAAAAGCAGAGGGCCTTTTCGGTGGTGGTGCCTGCCCTGTGGAGTGCCCTCCCATCAGATATCAAGGAAATAAGCAACTATCTGACTTTCAGAAGACATCTGAAGGCAGCCCTTTATAGGGAAGTTTTTATTGTTTGATGTCTTACTGTGTTTAGTTTGTTGGAAAGACACCCAAAGTGGCTGGATGTCAGGCTCCAGGGGCTTGGCTCCCCACCCCCTTCAGCTGTTGATAAGCAGGACAAAGCGAAAAGAGCCCCTTTTGCTGACCACAGCAAAAGAACAAAGCATCCATTCTTGGAGTGAAGGTGCTCCTATTTAAGCTTCCCTCCTACTCCCCCTCCCCAAGTTGTCTCCATCACTTCCCACTTCTTGCAACCTGCTCTCACGACCACTGAGCCTTCTGCGTAGCAACCTTATCAGCTCTGCTTGCCCTTGGAGAGAGAGGCTGGATACTTTCCAGCAAAGGGGAGTCAGTTATCTCTCTCTCTTCCTGTTCTGCTTCTCCTAGCTTTTCCCCCACTCAGCTCTGCCCAACTGTTGCTTTCGAACTATGTCCCTCTACAAACCAAGTCTCTAAATCTATACTGCTCCATTGTTCCTGGGCAGCTTCAGGATCCTGGCCAGGAGTAGGAAGAGGGGGAGGCTCCCACCATTCCTCACCAGAGCTGTAATCCTCAGTCTGGTCTCTGACACGGGGGCAACCCAGTCAGATGGGTGACATGTAAATTATTATTATTATTATTACAGTGGTGCATCGGGTTACAAACACCTCGGGTTACAAACACTTCGGGTTACAGACTCTGCTAACCCGGTAGTACTTTGGGTTGAGAACTTTACCTCATGATGAGAACAGAAATCGTGCGGCGGCAGCGGGAGGCCCCATTAGCTAAAGTGGTACCTCAGTTTAAGAATGGTTTCAGGTTAAGAACGGACCTCTGGAACGAATTAAGTTCGTAACCAGAGGTACCACTGTAATTATTATTATTATTATTATTATTATTATTATTATTATTATTATTATATTTTATTTTATGGCAAAGTAAGCCAGCGACAGCTAATGCTTTGGCCCCTCTCCTATTCCTGTCCAGGGCCTCTTTAAGTGCAAATGCAGCTAGTTCTTCCCACTGGCCATCCCTGCCCTTACCTTGCTCTTCCGGAAGTGGTAGGAGATCAGCATGCTAAAGAAAACAGCCAGCATGCAGAAGGCCTGGAATGCCAAGACGGCAGCCCGCAAGGACCAATCTTCCTGGATCAGACAAGGCGTGCCATCCGTGCAGGTCGTACATCCTTCGCGGCATGGGAGGCACTCCAGCAAGCTCTCGGAATCTGTCGCTCCATTCCGGGAAGCACTTTCTCCTGCGGGCAGGGAGAATGAATTACGAAAGGAAGCGTGTTAAAAAATAGTGGTTTGGAAGGCTCCCAGGAGGAAAAGCAACCATGCCTCCTTTAATACTTGGGTGTGGGGGGAGAGAGATTGGAAATCTAGAAAATGAAAAAAAAGTCTGTCTAGGAGATAAGGATGGAAAACAGTGGCAGAGAATCTCTCGTCCTTCCTGGACGGGAAGGAAAAGTAATGAGTATCTGATGCCTGGACTGAACATTGAGAAAACATCAGCAGGGCGAGGAATAAATGGATATCACCCTGGATTGAACATTGGACTATTATGAGGAATACTTGCTGGCACAACCTTTATCTATCTATCTTTCTCTTCCTACTCTGTTCTTATTCTTATCTTTCTCTCTCTCTGCATTCTGTTATCATGTCTATTATTATTTTACCTTACTGTATTTGGGTAAGAATTGCATGCAGATGAAGGGGATGTACAGTTTGAAGAAGCCTGTGTGAGAGACAAGGAAGGGAGATCTCTCAGCTTAAGACGCTGGGAGGAGAGAGGAATGCAGCAGCCAGAATGGTAACTGGGAGTGGCCGCCAAGACCATATAACACCGGTCCTGAAAGACATACATTGGCTCCCAGTACGTTTCCAAACACAATTCAAAGTTTTGGTGCTGACTTTTAAAGCCCTAAACGGCCTCAGTCCTGTATACCTGAACGAGTGTCTCCACCCCTGTCGTTCAGCCCAGACACAGAGGTCCAGCGCTGAAGGTCTTCTGGTGGTTCCCTCCCTGCAAGAAGTGAGGTTACAGGGAAGCAGGCAGAGGGCCTTCTTGATACTGGCGCCTGCCCTGTGGAACGCCCTCCCGTCAGATGTCAAGGAAATAAGCAACTATCTGACTTTTAGAAGACATCTGAAGGCAGCCCTGTTTAGGGAAGTTGTTAATGTTTGCTGTTTTATTGTGTTTTTAATATTCTGTTGGGAGCCACCCAGAGTGGCTGGGGAAACCCAGCCAGATGGGCGGGGTATAAATAATAAATGATGAAGATGATGATGATTAGAGGAAACATCTTCCTCTGTATGGGACAAAAGCTAAGATTTATTTGTGAGAGAGGATTCTGTATTTTTCTGTCTTGTCTTTTTATTATTCTTTGTGTAGATTAGCTTGTCTTTTATTCTGTTGTGAAAAGCATTAATAAAACTTTGCCGTCGCCCGCCCCCAAGATTCCCAACCCCCTGTTTCGTCAAGTTCAGCAGAGATTACCTTGTACATTCCTGAGTGCAATTCTACTTTCAAGGGTGTGTGTGCATAGCTGTTTGTTTCTTTCTGTATATTTTAATCCTTCACCTGCCTTTCACCCTGCATTCCCAAGGGGTAACCATTTCAGATACAACAACAGTTTTAAAAACAAAAAAATTACAATCACAAAAAATAAGTAACATAAAATAGGGAGGATCTTGAATATATACATCTCAGGTGTCACAAGGCCAGGATAAAGAGGTACCTCTTCAGCTATCACTGACAACTGTATCATGAAGTTGCAAAATGCACCTCTGTCAGGAGTAAATTCCACAACTTTGGGGCTGTCACAGACAGTGTCCTCTCCTAGGCCACCCACCCCCTGAGTTTTTGAATGGTGCTTCAGTGCACTGCCTGCACATCTCCTTTCCCCCGCTAGGATCTGTTTGTGCAAGGTTCACAAAAAGCCATATAAGTGCCGCTACCTACCGTTGTTAGATGACGAGAAAGTTCTACTTGCCCTGTAGAAACCTGGTTTGCACTGACAAAGGTATTTTCCAAGAACGAAACCCTTGTTTTCCTGCGGGATGCACTGAAAGATGGAATGCAGAATTGTGAGTTAATCTCTCTCTCTTTCTCTCCACATTTCCACACCAGTTTTCGGGGGGGGGGGGGGAGTCATGAAAATTCTTCAGTCTTTTCGGGCAAATTTATCCCAATGTGCACATATTTCTATGCATTTTTGCCTGATATAGACGACTTCTTCTTTTGCAGAGCAATGTCCCCTAATATAATACGCTTTAAATGTTACTTTCATTAACGTATGCACACTTTACCACAGTATACGTACTTTTATACACATGACTTGGCTGGACAACTGCATTTCATAAGAGTGAATTTGGAAGAAGGCTATGCTTGTGATTTGTGTATTATATCAGTGAATTAGGTAGGTTTGCCTTCAAATATGAACGGAATTTAATTTCTCCCTCCTCTCAAGTGATCATTTCAATACCTCTGTCTGAGGGTAGCCTTAAAATATTAAGAGAGAGGAGCATAGGTAAGCTACTTTAAACTGAGTCAAACCATTGCTCAATCTAGCTCAGTGTTTCCCAAACTTGGGTCTCCAGCTGTTTTCCAACTACATTTCCCATCATCCCTGGCCCTGCTAGCTAGGGATGATGGGAGTTGTAGTCCAAAATCAGCTGGAGACCCAAGTTTGGGAAACACAGACTAGCTCAATTTTGTCTACCTGGAGATGTTGGGGATTGAACCAGCTGTGGTAGAAGGTCTTGAAAAGCAGACCCTCTACCGCTGAACGACATCTCTTCCCCAAAGCCCCAGATTTGTCCTCCTTTATAATCCAGGAGACCTTCTCTTAACCTCTCGTCAGATTAAGTTAGAGATAAGTGAATTGAGCCTCATCCAAGGCACTCCTGTTTTCTGCCACCCACAACTCCTTCTCGCTACTCTGCTGGTGTTGACATGCCACCCCACCTCTTCTGGACACCAGTGGTTAAACATTTAAGCATAATAATAGCCAAATGCTGAATGGCCAAATCCCCTTTTCCTAAAACCTAAATGGATCACTAATGCCGCAAAGCGCACACTAATCCCTTGGGAAGCAGAACGCAGCCAAAAGGACACGGCAAATGTGACCAACAAACGAGCGGCCACAGGGGCAAGCCTCCTAGGGCTTTTGACGCCAAAAGGACCCAGAAACCCCTTAAACCCCACACAGCAGGAGAAGATACGCTAATTCAGGAAGTGGGGCAGCGTGGCGGAAAGAAGGAAGGTGCAGAGAGAGGTAGAGAGACAAAACCATCTGTGTGTTCCTTGGGAACGGACTCTGTGAAATTCCTGCATTTGCAAACGGACCTTTTCCTGTCACTAGTTTCTAAATCAAGTTTCGGACATCGGAGCATGATAAAGCCATGGGAAAGAAGGAGACAGGCTGATGCTGAAACAGAGCTTCGCACATATTGGGAAGTTTTGTACAGTGGTACCTCGGGTTAAGAACTTAATTCATTCTGGAGGTCCGTTCTTAACCTGAAACTGTTCTTAACCTGAAGCACCACTTTAGCTAATGGGGCCTCCTGCTGCCGCTGCGCTGCCGGGGCACGATTTCTGTTCTCATCCTGAAGCAAAGTTCTTAACCTGAAGAACTATTTCTGGGTTAGCGGAGTCTGTAACCTGAAGCGTATGTAACCTGAAGCATATGTAACCTGAGGTACCACTGTATTTTGGGATTTTGAGCGTTTATCTTTTTTTAAAAAAACAACAACCGAAAAACCAAAACAAAACCCTTATGCATTGTGGGTCGTTTGTAAAAGCAAAAAGAGAGTTGTGTCCAGTGTGAAAACGAATTGCAAGCCGCAAGCAATTCTATGCCACCACACTAACCTGGAGGTGTGGGGGTACAATTTGTGGTTGGGGGCAAAGCTGAGTTTGGAGCACAGAGGCCCCAAATCCTTATTCAGCTTCACCTATTTTGGTGACTATTTACATGGGTGCAACAGCCTGACAGTGTCTTACGCACCAAGTGTTAGGCAGGATGTGCTTCTATGCCATCTTTGAAGGGACGCTGTTTTGGAGGAGTGCGTACATGTTTTGGGGTGTTCCAAAGCTTACTTTGATGCATTCAGGCCCCAGTTTTTATTATCGGTTATTATTTGCAGGGAGGCATCGGACCTTGGCGGCACCTTGTGCCCAAATGCAGCCCCATACTCTCTAGGATACAACTAATGATACAACTCTCAGTTGTATCATTAAGGATACTGTGTGAAGCATACCCCTAGTTCCTTACTTGTAATTATCACCTGGGGCCATAAAGCATTAAATTGTGTAAAATCATCAGTTTTGCCTGCAGAAAACCATTGTGTATCTTCAGCATTCCCCTAGTCCTGGAGCTACGTATATGGGGTAGCCCAAATCGTATTTTGGGGTGTAGAGGCATATGAATCCTTATTAAATTTGCCGACTTTCCAACTTGTGCAGATAGGAACCAAGTATTAGCAACCATATCGCTTCTACACATCATGGCTTCTCCCAAAGAATTCTGGGAACTGTAGTTTGTTAAGGGTATTGAGTGTTGTTAGTTGTAGCTCCCTGAGCTACATTTCCTTGAGTGGCTTAACAGCCAAGACCTCTTCCTAGGGGTCTCTGATAACTGTACCTCTCTGAGGTTATACAAGCAGTTGTTATTGCACACTTTCTGGAGCATTTTCCTGTCACTTTCCTTATTGCAAAATAAGGAAAGTGACTTTTTTCAAACTCCCGACTTTTTAAAGGAGGTTTATTTTTTCAAACCCCCGACTTTTTTAAGGAGGTTTATTCAGCAAGAGTGCCAAGTTTTGCAACCTAAATTTGCCAGTGTGTGCGATTGAATCCCACTCGAAAATAGTGACAGCTTTGGGAGTGCCCCTACAGTCTACAGTATGATCTTTCTAACATCTATGTAGACAGGCCTAAGTGCTAAAGAAGAGGAGTTGTGATGGCCTGGGAATCGGATTCAGAGGCTGAACCTGAGGAATCCCAGCCTGCACAGGAGTCCCCGCCTCCGGGACCAGCTGAGCCGGGGCTGGGGCTTGAGCCTGAAGGGTCCTCACCTGTGCCAGATCCTCAGGAGCAGACACCAGCTGAATCTGCTCTGGCTCTGGAGGTGATTGAGGACCCATTGCCTGCAGGTGCTCCACTCTCAGCCCCGTCAAGGGAAGGTGAGGTTGCCTCTGGGTCCAGTAACCCTCCAGCCTCTCCTGAGCTGCAGAGGCTCAGGGCAGAGAGGCGGAGGGAACTAAGTTCTCGCAGGAGGAGTGCTCGCCTCCAGGCCAGGAGAGGTGAATCACCTGTGGACAGTGGCGTAGCGTGGGTTGTCAGCATCCAGGGCAAGGCAAGTAATTTGCATCCCCTAACCCGTGGGTTTGCGCCCCCTAACTCTAACCCCCAGATGTTGCGGCCGGTGCGGCCGGCCCCCCCTGCACCCCCCACGCTACGCCACTGCCTGTGCCTGTGGACCAGGATCGCCCTATGCTTCGGGGCAGATAAAAGCCAGCCCGCCCAGTCCCAGGTTGCGGGAGCAACATTGCTGGTAACCTGTTCCTGCTCACACCCTGTCCTGCTCTTCTGCCAGAGTTCCTGACCCCACCCGACTCCTTGCCTTGGACCCCGCTTCAGCCTTGACGGACAGCCTCCATACCACACCCTCAGCCATGGACTGGACTCGGACCACGCCGCACGGTAACCCCCCGGGACCAGCACAGGAGTAAAGCGATCACAGTAAGAGGAGTGTAAGATGAATTTAGTAAAGGCATTATAGAACTATTGAGTGCTGATTTCCTTGTGTGGCAATGTACAGCGGGGGGCAGGGAGGGATCAATTGCTTGGTCAATGCATACATCTTGTTGAATTCACTGAGTGATGCAGAGAGACAGCAGCGCTTGAGGCAGGCAGCAATGGCAAGGGAGTAGGAATGCTGCAAATATCCATGATTTTCTGCTCTGAAAACTATATATTTCCCATTTCCAGCAAAGTGTCCTGGCAGTCGGTTTAAGCAACACGAATTTCTGGTCTGTATGGTGGAAATCACAAATCCACTTTCGCAAGACCCAAGCAGCAATGGGAACGTCTATAGTGATAGAAGGCAGGTTTTGCATATAGCTGGAGGGCGGAAGAGGCCCAGACCAAATAAACAAGCAAAATGGTACTGGAAGTGTGGACCCTGTAAAGAAAAGCATATCGTATTGATTGCCTAAATTGGGACGCGGGTGGCGCTGTGGGTTAAACCATAGAGCCTAGGATTTGCCGATCAGAACATTGGCGGTTCGAATCCCCGCGATGGGGTGAGCTCCCGTTGCTCGGTCCCAGCTCCTGCCCACCTAGCAGTTCAAAAGCACGTCAAAGTGCAAGTAGATAAATAGGTACCTCTCCGGAGGAAAGGTAAACGGTGTTTCTGTGCGCTGCTCTGGTTCACCAGAAGTGGCTTAGTCATGCTGGCCACATGATCTGGAAGCTGTACGCCGGCTCCCTCGGCCAATAAAGCGAGATGAGCGCCGCAACTCCAGTGTCGGTCACGACTGGAGCTAATGATCAGGGGTCCCTTTACCTTTACCTTTATTGATTGCCTAAAACAAGATGCGTCACCATGGCACGTGAACCCAAGTGAAAGTTGCACCTCTGTGGCAAGCAGTCATTGGACTAAGGGGACTAGGCTGGTCCCCTAAATGTTCCCTTGGTACCTCCTTCCCAAAGCACAGGAAACTTCTGCCCAACTTAGGGAGGGAGGTGCAAGGTTACAATGGGTCCAAGATCCATTCTGCCATCTTCCCAAAGCCCACCCGGTTTTCAGAAGTAGGCAGGAGGGCTTTGGCATCCTGTCAGAGCCCTGGCAACACTTTCGCAAAGCCTGGGAAGCTTCTGACGGGCTTTGGGATGGAGCCTCGATGCTCAGTGTGAGGCGTCAGGACGTCACAATGTCACACGAATGACATCACCCCCACTCGCAAGCCGGCACCTCTGGCCCTAACTGTTTCCCTATGAAAAATTTCCCTGCATGCCACCATCGCACCTCTTGACCCAGGAGCTGCTTCTCCTGTCCCAGATTTGCAAGAAAGGGCTGCTTGTCTGGAGGTTCTAGCAGGGGAGTGCAGCTATCGTATACCCTTGACCGGAGAACGGTACGCTCCTTCTATCTGGGATGGTCGAGCGCGCAGCTTCGGGAGGGACACACATGGAGCGGGGAGGGAGGGAGGGGACACCTGCCTAGCCAGCCAGATCAGCTGAATCAACCCTGGCGATCAATGGGGTGACAGATGTCGCAGCCAGATCACCCTCACATCCTTTGGGGAAGGTTCTCAGGCAGAGTGGAAGGAGAAAGAACTTGCCCATGTGAAGACCACCTGGTGGAAACCCTTACACATATGTTTCTTAATTGTAAACTATATGCTGATCTCCGCCAGCAATTTCTAGATCAACTCTGTATCCCCAAATGGAAACCAGAGTTGGAGGTCATACATTTTCTATTACTGGGGAATGATCAGGAGCTCACCAAGTTAGTGGTCAAATATCTCTATTTGGTTTTTTGTCGTTGAAATACACTGCAGACGTCTGATCTCCCTGGAGACGTAGAGATGTGACCATAGACTGCTCTGCCTCTTTTAGCAAATGTTTTGTGCCACTGGGGAAGTGGTAATTCTGTGTTGATTTGTTTTGGATGTTTGTATGTGATGCCAATAAAAGGTTTGATGATGATGAAGAAAGGGCTGCGGCTTCTCAATGGTGAAGGCACCCTGCACATGCTCAGAGGACTCATGTTGCCTCTTAAGCTGAAGTTCAGTAGCCTTTCAAGGCACAATTCAAGCAGAGATGCAAAGAGTTAGAGCGGCTAATGCAAGGCTCCGATGAACATCAGGGGTGCCAGTTTGGATAAAATATTGGGTGGCAGGTAAGCCCCGCATAATCAATCACATGGTGCGGTGCATTTGAATGGCAATGCCCATTAACTTGGGGGGGGGGTCCTGGCCCCCTCAAATATTTTACTGGGGGGTCCGAAGACCCCTTGACCGCTAGGAGTTGGCGCCTATGATGAGGATGGGATTGAGGTGGGATTTGAAGTAGGAATGGGGCAGAGTTCCACTTCAACTGCAATCCTGCTTGTACACTGAGATTCAGCTCAGGGTGGAAATATTTCTGTTATGGCCTCAGGACCTGCCTTATTCTGACAGGTTGCAGTCCCATTTCAGGGTATAGAAAGCACAAGCAAATAACATTGAATGCTCAAAACAAAGTGTGTGTGTGTGTACATATATGTGCATATATACATATGTGTATGACTGTATGTATACTGTATATACACATGTGCGCACACTGTGTACACACACTGTATATACACATGCACACACACTCTTTACAGAGGCATTTGATGGCTCAAAGAAACAGTTCTGGGTAACCCAGAGATCCCTGGTTGAGACGATGCTATCAACTGCTTTCTAATGTTTTTATAATGTTAACTGGCTTTGGAATATTATGATTAACATTTATGTCCATAGCACCATAGCACTATAAATATACATGGCTCTGTGCAATTTTTTTTTTATCTACTCTGAAGGGCGTACAGTCTAAAACGATGAATAAACAATACAATAAAATCAATGGTTTCAAATGCACAACTCACAAGCCAACATTTTAACTGTTTTTATTAGGCTTTCTAAAAAAAATCAAGAATTGTTTCTTGACATGTTTGCTGCCCTGGGCTCTTTCAGGAGGAAGGGTAGCATATAAATTTAATGAATAAATAAAGATGACATAATTGAACCTCTGGGCAAACTTTGTGCCAGCAAATCAGGATGAACGTTCAATAAACAGGTCAGGGCCCCTTAGGCTTCACGATCCATTTTGGAATCTGTGATGGGGTGAAATTTCATCCACTCAGCTCCCTGACCAAAAATGTTGTCCTAATTTGTCTGAGGAACAGATTGTGGGAGCCTGTTCTTCTAGGAATTCAGGGTAGTGCTAGCAAGCATAAGGCGCAAGGAAATGGGGGAAGGGGCAAAAGAGGCCAGGGAGCAGATGAAAAATGTGGGGTGGGGGAGGAAATGAGAGGTGGGGAGCCTGTGTTTTAGGACGGGGTGGCTAGATGGGAGGAACGCCTGGGCTCTCACAGATTGCAGAGTCAGAAGCGCCCGAGGAAGAAGATATTTAAAGGGCTCCCATGGTTCAAAAGAAATGATTTAATTACACACACATAATGATCAGCGTGTGTCGCTGGTATTTACCCAGCATGAGAAAAGGAGGATGGAACGGAAATCAGCCAAAGATAGATGCGAGCTGTTAATTAACAATGTTGGACTGTGTTTCCTCTCTCTCTCTTAAGAAAGGAAGAATGAAAAGGCCTTGCTAAATCAGAAGTGGAAGGATGCAAAAGAGAAGGCGCTGGGTTTTGTACATTCCAGGTGCTGTGGGTGAAGCCGGCCCTACTGTTGGACGAGGCGCAACAGCTGCCTTAAGTGGCGCTTTTGGGGTGCTGTCAAGAGAGGCAGGCTGATCTAAGCCAGGGGCCCAACACACTTGAGAAGCGGTTTGGATGTGGGATTCATAGCCACCAGATCTGTTGATGGTCCCTTGCTCAGGTGGTTTAGAAAAAGGGATAGACAAATCCATGAAGCAGGATGGTCCCCCAGTTGTCGCTGAATTACAACTCCCATCAGCTCTAAACAAGCGTGGCCTATGACTAGAGATGATGGGCGTTACAGTTCTTCAACCTCTGGAATGTGATAGGATCCCTACACCTAGTCTAGAATCCTTCCCTCCTTTTCTAGGGGGCTCCAGATAAAACTGTCCTATCCTCACGCAGTAGGGGAGCTATCGGTAGAGTCAGGGGAATACTGAGGGTTGTAGAAGTACAAAATATATCCATTGGAAAAAATAAATATACCAGAAAGGGAGAGGAAACTAAAAACAACAACAGTCCTACGAGGACTGAGCATGTTTGGCGGCCACAGAATGCAAACTGACTGCTGGGGGCGGGAAGAAAACAATACTGGCAGGTGAAGGGATGGAATGGAGTATCCTGAACAGGAGAATTTCACACCGCAACATTTTGCTGCAGGTCCCAATAGCTAATACCAATTAGCCATGTTCACAGAGTAGAACCTCCGAATACCAGGGGTGCCAGGGACAAACAAACTGGGGAGGACCTCTGCCCTCATGCCCTGCTAATGACATAATAAAAATCATGCCAGTATTTATCATGCCAGGAATCACAGGTAAAATGAACAAAGTTATACGACACTTCGGCCTCTTTCTCTCTCTCTCTCTCTCTCTCTCTCTCTCTCTCTCTCTGTGATTTTACTGCCCAAAGACAAGAGACAGAGGTGTTGATGGATAAATTTAGTGGCGAAAAAGAATAATTTCTCCCATGCTGAACTGAAGGCTGTAAGCTGCCCAGGTGATCTTTTGTGTGATGGGCTTACACAGTGCTTCCCCCCCCCCAAAAAAAAATGTTTAGGGGTACTCTCATTTTCCTACTCATATTGAAATAAAAAGGTAAAGGTAAAGGACCCCTGACAGTTAGGTCCAGTCACAGATGACTCTGGGGTTGCAGCGCTCATCTCGCTTTACAGGCCGAGGGAGCCGGCATTTGTCCGCAGACAGTTTTTCCAGGTCATGTGGCCAGCATGACTAAGCTGCTTCTGGTGCAAGGGAACACCGAAACCAGAGCAGCACACAGAAATGCCATTTACCTTCCTGCCACCGCAGTACCAATTTATCTACTTGCACTTTTTGGCATGCTTTCGAACTGCTAGGTTGGCAGGAGCTGGGACTGAGCAACGGGAGCTCACCCCATCGCAGGGATTTGAACTGCTGACCTTCTGAACAGCAAGCCCAAGAGGTTCAGTGGTTTAGACCACAGCGCCACCTGCGTCCCATTTCATATTGAAATATTGCCCCTCAATGAGGCCAAACTTAGATTCACAAAATGTTTAGGGGTATGCGTCTCCCTGCGTCCCCCCAGAAATAAAACACTGGGCTTATATAAAGGGAATATGTCATGGAAAGTTCTGCTGTGGAAATATTGACCATTAACGCCTGGGTTTTGTATTGCTGACATTAATCCCACCTGTTTTCAGCTTAGAACATTCAGTTCACGTTCATTTGCAATGTAAAACAAACAGCAAATTTCACCAAAATTCCAATAAAGTAAAACATTTGGTGAAGTTTTAGAAGCGGCCAGAGGCATCATTGCGTATTAAGAATGACTACAGCCAATAACTCTGGGCTCAAAACGTTATCTACCTTTCAGAACTACTGGGGTGGCCTTAAGATTAAACTGTATACACAAGTTGCCCAAAAGAATTAAGTTATGGTTAAGGAACATGTCTCCTTACATATGGAAAGTAATCCGATAGGGAACTCTATGATAAGTTCCTGCTCTGATCCCAAGGAGGAGCCTGAGGAACAAGACAGGCTGGTTGTCATGGCACCAAGAAAAACTCCTCAAGAGCCACTTGGTCTGACAAGGGCTGGAGGTGAGCTGAGACCTTTCTCTTGTTTAAAGTGGTTTTTCAAAGTTTCATTCTCCAACTGCAGCCAAACAGAAACCAGGCCTTGGTTTCTGAACGTTGTGAAAGTTGAACGGACTTCTGGAATGGATTCCGTTCAACTTCCAAGGTACCACTGTATACGCAAAGGCAGTATTTATCTTCAGGTGAAAAGATCAGTACACTGCTGCTCTGCACCACTGTAGCCCAAATTCTGCACCATAACAAGCTGAAGGTATAGTGTACACCAGGGGTAGGCAACCTAAGGCCCGGGGGCCAGATGCGGCCCAATCGCCTTCTAAATCCGGCCCGCGGACGGTCTGGGAATCAGCATGATTTTACATGAGTAGAATCTGTCCTTTTATTTAAAATGCTTCTCTGGGTTATTTGTGGGGCATAGGAATTTGTTCTCCCCCCAAAAAAATATATATATATAGTCCGGCCCCCCACATGGTCTGAGGGACAGTGGACCAGCCCATGGCTGAAAAAGGTTGCTGACCCCTGGTGTACATTATGCACAAAGGACCAAAGGCTCCTTTCCCATCATTTATTCTGCTGCTTCTTTTCATGGGGACAGAGGAATCTTAGTCAGACAATGGGTCCATGCAGCTTCAGGACTGTATACTACACTGGTCTTCAACTTGTAAATGTTTTTGGCTGGTGGGTCACAGCCTGATCCAAGGTGGGCTGCAACAGGAGCACTAAATTAAGTAGCAGGTCACCCAAATGTATGTTTGGGTTAAATGTGGGTCCTGGGCCTGAACAGCTTGGAGATGTCTGGTCTATACTGACTAGCAACAGCAGGATTTTAGACTGGAGACATTCACAGCCAACTAGAGATGTGTGTGTGCATGTTTTGAACCCAGAACCACCCCTGAGTGCTGCGCCACTGAGCCGTGGTCTCTGAAGAGCTGTGCAAGGAACTGCAACCCTGCCTCTTGACTACCGTTTTTCTTTTCTATTTTTGCCTTTGCCACAAGTACGTCTTGCCTGAATCAAAACTTGACTCATTTTACACCCTGCTGCAAACATTGCCAGGCAGCTGATTCCACTCTGGTCCCTCTGAAAGCTTTACCGGCTTCCTTGCACCAACTGGTCCGCACGCCTGGGAGACCTCCCAAGCTGGTTCCTGTCACATGGCTCCCGATTTGTAGCACACACAGACCACCACCACCACGAGAACAACAAACCATCCTGTCCCTGCTCATTGTAGGCTTCGTGCCCAGTGTTCATCGCAGCAGGCAGGCACCAACACACACTCCTCGGGCAAAAGGTGCTTAAATGCAGATTTGCACATTAAACCCCTGCTGTGCAGTGAAGGTACAGAGCAGCTGAAGGAGGCAGATGGGTCGGCAGAGAGAAGGGGGGATAATGCAGGGAGGCAGGAAGCAAAGGGGAAATGAGACACAGGAGGGATGCTGGAAAGAAGCATGAGGAAGGCAGTGGCAGAGAGGGAGAAGAGTGATGCTGGCTGAGAACGGTACTAGGCAACATAGCAGATTGAAGGGGGCAGGGCGGGGTGGAGACTCAGCCAGGCTATCCCTGTGGCAGCAAGGAAGATCACAAGAAGAAGAAGAAATAATAATCTGCAGGTTTCTTCAAAGAGAAAACACCCTACAGTGGTACCTCGGGTTACATACGCTTCAGGTTACAGACTCCGCTAATCCAGAAATAGTGCTTCAGGTTCAGAACTTTGCTTCAGGATGAGAACAGAAATTGTGCAGCGGTGGCGGGAGGTCCCATTAGCTAAAGTGGTGCTTCAGGTTAAGAACAGTTTCAGGTTAAGTACGGACCTCCAGAACGAATTAAGTACTTAACCCGAGGTACCACTGTATGTACTTTGAGCAGAGCTTTTCGACAGCAGCAAAAATCTATGAAATGATATAATAAATGGTCAGTTGGATCGTGCCTAGAACATCAGTAAGTTTTTTTTTTAATTGTAAGGCACTTGTATGAACTTTTAATGGCAGGAGCTGCATTGAAAAGGAAGGAGGATTAAATGAGTGTGTGCGAGACAAGATGTTTGAAACACGTTTTACAAATTGGCAAGAAACGTACCACAATTAATCAAGGGTAAGGGTAAGGGACGCGGGTGGCGCTGTGGGTAAAAGCCTCAGTGCCTAGGGCTTGCCGATCGAAAGGTCGGCGGTTCGAATCCCCACGGCGGGGTGCGCTCCCGTTGCTCGGTCCCAGCGCCTGCCAACCTAGCAGTTCGAAAGCACTCCCGGGTGCAAGTAGATAAATAGGAACCGCTTACTAGTGGGAAGGTAAACGGCGTTTCCGTGTGTGGCTCTGGCTCGCCAGAGCAGCAATGTCACGCTGGCCACGTGACCCGGAAGTGTCTCCGGACAGCGCTGGCCCCCGGCCTCTTGAGTGAGATGGGCGCACAACCCTAGAGTCTGTCAAGACTGGCCCGTACGGGCAGGGGTACCTTTACCTTTAAGGAACAATAACCATTTAGCATATTACATTAACATCCCTTTATTCATTTGCACAAAAGTTTGCAAGCATCGACAAGAAATTGCGTTTCAGAAATTCACATATAGCCCCCAAGTAATCCAGGCTGTGTTTTTTCTTCTCAATGTTATTTCACCTGTCTTTGGTTTTTAAAGATTTATGTGTTGTTGATGTTTATACATTTTGTACAAAGTGATGTAATGTGAGGAGTGTTTGTTTCATATGGTGACTTAGCTGTCAATATATCGTACCGTATGATAGATTTTTGTCCTGGCCAAAGAAGAAACCTTTGAGAATTCCTCCTTCAGCAAAACTTTGAGAGGTCCTCTAGCTTTCGTTCTCCTTGCTAGTAAAGATTTGATGCTCCAGCTCTGGCAGCAAAACACCAGGCAGCAGCTGAAGTCCAATAACATTTGGAGGGACACAGATACCTACCGTATTTTTTGCTCTATAAGACTCACTTTTTCCCTCCTAAAAAGTAAGGGGAAATGTGTGTGCGTCTTATGGAGCGAATGCAGGCTGTGCAGCTATCCCAGAAGCCAGAACAGCAAGAGGGATTGCTGCTTTCACTGCGCAGTGATCCCCCTTGCTGTTCTGGCTTCTGAGATTCAGAATATTTTTTTTCTTGTTTTCCTCCTCCAAAAACTAGGTGCGTCTTGTGGTCTGGTGCGTCTTATAGAGCGAAAAATACGGTAATCTCTGACAACGGAGGCTGGTCCATTTGTATAAATGGGGCCGTGGTCCACCAACATCAGCCAGCTGGTGGTTTGGTTGGATGCAGAGGAATGGTGGGAGGAACCAGCTGGGGAAGGTTCAGAGTCCAGGGAGTGGTGGTGGGACAATGATTAGTGGTCAGAGGGAGAAGAGGTAGCAGGCTGGGAAGAGGGGGTATTGGAAGATGAAGAGGTAACAGGGCTTAGTGAGCAGGGAGGATTTGTGGCAGAGAGAAGTTCAGAATCAGGGACAGAAGCTGAAACAGGAAAGTGGGATGTGTGACGCCAAGAGGCAGAGAGGAGTCCAGCTGGTGCAGAATCACGGGTGTCTCCCCCTCCTTCTGCAACAAGCTTTCCTCCCTACTTGTCTCCCAAAATCAGAAGAGGCACAACAAGGGAGGAGGAGAGTTTAGCTGCACACAGGCACAGTCTCCGATCGCTTGAAAAAAGGCCTGGTGTGGAGGCATCTTGGCAACTGATTTTCATTGAAGAAGACCACTGGGAATGAGTTGCTCTGCTCATTGGGCCTGACACTCAGCTAAATCTGTGGAGGTTGTGTTTTTGCTAATACAGTGGTACCTCGGGTTATAGACGCTTCAGATTACAGACTCTTCAGGTTACAGACTCCGCTAACCCAGAAATAGTACCTCGGGTTAAGAACTTTGCTTCAGGATGAGAACAGAAATCGTGTGGCAGTGGCGCGGCGGCAGCGGGAGGCCCCATTAGCTAAAGTGGTGCTTCAGGTTAAGAACAGTTTCAGGTTAAGAAAGGACCTCCAGAACGAATTAAGTTCTTAACCTGAGGTACCACTGTAAAGACTTAACTCCACCTTTGAACTGAGTGATTCCTGACCTGCAGCAGGTATTAGCTGGCTCTTCCTGTCCTTGGCTCTGGTTCCGCCTACTGTGGGGCTCCCTGCCACCTGCCCCACCAGTCACAATGGGCACCAGACCCCGCTAATCCCCGAGATTGTAAATCACAGTCTGAGCCCTGACTGTGGCACTGCCGTGTGACGTACAGCACCTAGCAACGCCGCAGGCACTTATGTGTTACGTAGAAGGTTGTTTCAGGAGTTATGGGTCTTTGTAGGGAGGGAGTTCTAGAGGATGGGTACTTCAGAAGAAAAGGCTGCTAGCTAATATTGTTATACATGAGATTAATTGGCAGTAGAGCTGTAAGGATCTTCCTTACCTGTGTGCTGTTGAGGTCACACTGGTGGGTGTTTGCAAACCATCCCTGTCCACTGGCACACTGGTTTATGTCAATCTTCTGGATTCTAACATCCATCCTCAGAACTCCCCTGGAACAGATAACACAAGAGGTTAGGCATGCAATGTAGGAGGCAGGAGGTAAAGGTAAGGTAAAGGACCTCTGGATGGTGAAGTCCAGTCAAAGGTGTCTATGGGGTGCGGCGCTCATCTCTCTTTCAGGCCGCGGGAGCTGGCATTTGTCCACAGACAGCTTTCCGGGTGGGTCATGTGGCCAGCATGACTAAATCACTTCTGGCACAACGGGACACTGTGATGGAAGCCAGAAAGCACGGAAAAGCTTCCTGCCACAGTGGTACCTATCTATCTATTTGCACTGGTGTGCTTTCGAACTGCTAGGTTGGCAGGAGCTGGGACAGAGCAACAGGAGCTCATCCCGTTGTGGGGATTCAAACCGCCGACCTTCCAATCGGCAAGCCCAAGAGGTTCAGTGGTTTAGACCACAGCGCCACACAACACCTGGGTCTTCTGCAGAGTCACAGGTCTGAGGGTTGCTACAGACACTGCCACAGCTGGCTGATATGAGTAAATAACTGCTCCCATGAGCAACCTGTGCTCATCAGCAGGGAAATGATGTTTGATGTTGGGTCACGCCATAAATCGTGGGAGAGTAAAGAGATGATTAAGACTATTCTTCATTGGGGAGCAAGGATTTAATCCAAACTATGTAGAACATGAGGATCTAGATGATGGTGATGATTCAAATATACAGACCACTTCACAGCCTGAAGCCAGCATGGCCTGCCACCCCAAGTGCTGAGGAGCAGGGGTTGCAAACCATTTTAGGTCCATGGGTCCATAGGTACATTTTTATTTTTAAGCAAGTGCCAAGGGCACTACGTCATCTGATCACTTCTCAGGGCCCTTTGTCAGATCAGTGTGTGCGTGTGCACATGTACACACACTCTATTTTTTCCATGTAATCGTTGGCTCTATTAATTTGAGCCTTGAGAAGCACATAGAGCTGAGAGAGGAAGTGGAAAGAGTGTCACTTTTCCAACTTCCTGTTTCTGCTCTATGTGGTAAGCCCACTCATAGCCAAGGATCAGCGAACGTGAGCCTCAGAGGCTTCATACACTACAGAGAAAGACCTCAGGGGCACAATACCATACCCTCCAACATTTCTCCAATGATAATAGGGACATCCCATTCCAAAATGATAATTTTACTATTTATACCCCACACATCTTAATGGGTTGCCTCAGGCACTCAGGGCAGCTCCCAACATATATACAGTGGTACCTTGCAAGACGAATGCCTCGCAAGACGGAAACTTGCAAGACGAAAGGGTTTTTGGTTTTTTTAGTTGCTTCGCAAGACGATTTTCCCTATGGGCTTGCTTCGCAAGACGGAAACGTCTTGCAAGTTTGTTTCCTTTTTCTTAAAACCATTAATACAGTTGCGACTTGACTTCGAGGAGCAACTCATAGCACGCGGTGTGGTAGCCTTTTTTGAGGTTTTTGAATACTTTGGTGATTTTTGAAGCTTTTCCAAAACTTTCCCGAAACCGTGCTTCGCAAGACGAAAAATTCGCAAGACGAAAAAACTCGCAGAACGAATTAATTTCATCTTGCGAGGCACCACTGTATATATAAACATAATAAAACATGAAACATTTTTTAAAAAAACCCCAAAGCTTCCCTATACACTAAGGATTGCCTTCAGATGGCTCGGGGGTCGAATAACTCCATACTCTCCGACATTTCTCCACCGAAAATAGGGACATCTTAAGGAAAAGCAGCACATTCTGTGATAAATCAGAAACCGGGACGGCTTCTCTAAATCAGGGACGCCCCCGGAAAATAGGGACACTTGGAGGGTCTGCAATAGTGCCCACGGGGGCCATGTTGGCAATCCCAGCTGTGGAGGTTGCTGTCCCATCCACACTGTTGGAGTAAGATTCAATGGTCAAATTGAATGGTTTCTCTGTGATGAAGGGGTATGTGTCAACTTGACCTTTGCCTCAGAAAGTGAAATGTGTTCTGTCAGCCCTGGAGATGAGGTTCTAAGTATGGACAAAGCATCATTTCCTTCCTATTGAGTAGTCTGCTTCCTCCCCATACATCTAGGGATAACGTCTCTCCAGGTAGACTTCAACCCTGACAATCACTTCACGTTTTAAAAGATTGGGATGGAGAACCTGTGGCCCTCCAGATGTGGTTGGACTTGAACTCCCATCATTCCTGAAACAGATAAGGGCTGGAGTTCATCAACACCTGGAGGGCCACAGATCCTTGATTTGTGTGCCTAAACCCTCAGACCTGGCATTCAGGATGGCTTAGGCAGTTTCTCACTTTTTTTTCCAAATGAGGTCTCCACCTTTCCACATCAGCTTGCAATTAAAGGGGGAGGGAGAGAGTCCTCCTGAAATTTAATCAGCATTTTAGTCCAAATATACCCTGGCATTAAAATGGCGCTGGTATATGTGTTTTTATATTATTTTATTTTTCCTTGAGCGTTTAACTTTTGTAATTGTTTTGCTTCGATACTGGTCAATGACCGTAATAAAATCACTTAACTATACACACACTCAATTTTTGTATGCAATTTTGAGTGATATACACATTCTTCCAAGGCACGTTTCCTGTAACTGTTATGTTTTCCCTACTATAGGGTTGCCATATTTCAAAAAGTAAAAACCAGGGCACCCTGAAAGTTGTTGAGCTTTCTTTAGGAAAACCCCAAAGTCCCCCCCCCCCAAAAAAGATCCAAAGTTGCCTAAGATGCAGGACAATGTGCCACATTTCATAAATCCCCCCCCCCCGACTTCAATTTTTAATGCATACTTTAGCCTAAGATAAACATTTTTGCACAGGTTACTTGGCTGGAGAACTGTATTTGCAGAAGAAGAATTTTATTATTTGTACCCTGCCATCTGACTGAGTTGCCCCAGCCACTCTGGGTGGCTTCCAGCATACAGTCATACCTTGGGTTACAGACGCTTCAGGTTGCGTTTTTTTTTTTGGGTTGTGGACCCACCGAAACCCAGAAGTACCGGAACGGGTTACTTCCAAATTTCAGCGGTCGCGCATGCGCCAAAGCAGGTTGCGAATGCTGTGGGTTGCAAATGTGCACCCTGCACGGACCACGTTCTCAACCCAAGCATCCACTGTATACAAAAACATAATAAAACATGAAACACTGAAAAACTTCCCTACACAGGGCTGGCTTCAGGTGTCTTCTAAAGGTTGTATAGTTACTTATCTCCTTGACACCAGAGAAGTGCAAATTTGGAAGGGTGACTGATTCAGTTCACATCTTGTTTCAGGAAGCGCAAATGAGGTTGGTTCGCCTTTAAATGGAACTTTCAAGGAACAACCTGCCCCTCCTTACAGACTGGAATCCATGCCCTTAAAGGTAAAGGTACCCCTGCCCGTACGGGCCAGTCTTGACAGACTCTAGGGTTGTGTGCCCATCTCACTCAAGAGGCCGGGGGCCAGCGCTGTCCGGAGACACTTCCAGGTCACGTGGCCAGCATGACATCGCTGCTCTGGCGAGCCAGAACCGCACACGGAAACGCCGTTTACCTTCCCGCTAGTAAGCGGTCCCTATTTATCTACTTGCACCCGGGAGTACTTTCGAACTGCTAGGTTGGCAGGCGCTGGGACCAAACAACGGGAGCGCACCCCGCCGTGGGGATTCGAACCGCCGACCTTTCAATCGGCAAGCCCTAGGCGCTGAGGCTTTTACCCACAGCGCCACCCACGTCTCCATGCCCTTAACTACATCTAAATTCTGCAAGTCAGAATCTCAAGAGTCACTGTCAAGGATGCAATTTCCCGGGAGCTGAAATGGATACGTAACTAAGACACATGAACAACATACATGCTCACAAATGGCCTGGAGAGTGTGCCCTTTTCCAGATGGACGCAGGCTTTTGCGCTTGCCTGAACTCTGGAACAGACAGATCTGAAGCAGCCAAACAGGGTCACCGCATGGGGAACAACCTGTTTGTTGATTATTTATGTACTACTACACTGGCTAGCAGCTGTTGGTCAACGCACAGGGGGAGGATGGACTTATCAGATATAGGACACTATGAAACACACACACACAATTTCTCAACAGTGTGACTGGGGGCGGGGGGAGCCTAAAAGGACTTATATATGGTGCAGAAAGAGCTTGCTCATTCAAAGGGCAAGAGTAGACAGGCAGACACATAGACAGGCCTGTGGTCGAGACATAGAGGGACCGATCAGCATTCGGCCACGAACAAATTAAGATTGTAAATCAGGAAGAGGTTTATTTTAGATTATAACATTTTTTTTTTAAGTCCAAGGTGGGAAGGGGGAAATCATTTTTAAAAAGTAAAGGTAAACACATTTACTTACTAAATTTGCATACCACCTTTTACCCGAAAACTACAACTAAGCCAGAATGCGGCAGCTAGACTGGTGACTGGGAGTAGCTGCCAAGGCCATATAACACCAGTCCTACATTGGGTCCCGGTACATTTCCGAGCACAATTCAAAGTGTTGGTGCTGACCTTTAAAGCCCTAAATGGCCTCAGCCCAGTATACCTGAAGGAGCATCTCCACCCCCATCATTCAGCCCAAGAAGTGATGGTTACAGGGAGCCAGGCAGAGGGTCTTCTTGGTAGTGGCGACTGCCCTGTGGAACACCCTTCCATCAGATGTCAAGGAAATTAACAACTTTTAGAAGATATCTGAAGGCAGCCCTGTTTAGGGAAGCTTTTAATCACTGGTGTTTTATTGTGTTTTTAATATTCTGTTGGGAGCTGCCCAGAATGGCTGGGGAAACCCAGCCAGATGGGTGGGGTATAAATGTTGTTGTTGTTGTTACCACAGGATTATATTGGTCCATAAGAAGACAATATTCAGGCAATACCTTTATTAGGCCATCTAAAATGTCACAGAATCGCAGGCACATTATTTGAGTCCTCCAGAATTCTTCCATTGGACTAGATGGTAAAATGAGCAAGGATGGAGACAGGGTGGAGATCTACACGATCTGGATTTTCCCTTGCCATGGAAAATCCTAAAACTAGCCTGTTATACATCTGTAGTCAGTGCTGCTGTGGAAGCTCATTATCGTAATGTTATTGCTATTTGTTGGAAGCCGCCCGGAGTGGCTGGGGTAACCCAGTCAGATGGGAAACACACACACACACACACACACACACACACACACACACACACACAGAGAGAGAGAGAGAGAGAGAGATATCTTTCAAGCGGCCCAAACGACAAGTATTTCCACTAATTGTCAATAACAATAACAATATATTTATAACCCGCCCATCTGATAGGGTTTCCCAGCCACTCTGGGTGGCTTCCAACAAAATATTAAAAACACGAGAAAAGATCAAACATTAAAAACTTCCCTAAAGAGAGTTGCCTTCAGATGTCTTCTATAAATCAGATGGTAGTTTATTTCTGACATCTGATGGGAGGGCGTTGAACAGAGAGGGCACCACTACCAAGAAGGCCCTCTGCCTGGTTCTCTGTAACTTTGCTTCTCGCAGTGAGGGAACCGCCAGAAGGCCCTTGGCACACCCCAAAACTAAGCAACCTGATTTGAATAAACTGTCTCCATGTGTGAGGGCTGAGCTTCAGAAAACAACAATGAATGCCGTGCTTTTGCACACGTTTTATTGATAACGCCTCTGCAAGCTTCACTCCAAACATCACGCTTGCACAAGTGCGGTCAAGAAATATTGGTTCAGCTCTGGAAGTTTCACACACCTTCGAAATCCAGCAGCATGTCAAATTTGACTCAAGCGTTTCCAAATTTCACATCTTCAATGGGATTGGAGCAGCGCCTTTTCTTGTTCACCCCTTTGCCCCTTTTTTGTGTCAATATATTTTAGACTGTAAGCCTGCAGAGAGGGGGCTGTGTCCTGTTTTGCAGAAAAGTGTCTTCTTTTTTTTGAAGGGCTGTCTCACCCAAGTCCAGTTTAAATATTAGGAAATCTAAGAAAGGAGAGCAGGAAGGGCTTTGACGTTGCCCGTCAATTTTGAGCAAATGTAAAAAGGATGGTCTGCCAACCTAGCAATTTTGAGCAACACCTAGGCAGCGGACCGAGCAGACACTCAGATCACCTGGCCACAATCTTCCCCACTATCATGAATTGAATTATATTTCTAATTCAATAAATTATAGTCATTATTTCGAAGTTTGCACCTATACATTTGAAGCAGCATGTGCAAATGTTATGCAGATAGATGCTTTTCTTTTTTTTGAGATGCATTTCCTCGTGTTCTCTTTAGCTACCCTGCTTGGAGAAGGGACCACGTTGTGGGAGGGCAGCTCTCTGCTCCTTTTGCCCCTCTGTTGCCCCTTCTCCTGTACTCCAGGAGACAGAGTGGTACTTGCTGGGGGAATGGGGAGTTGCCCGAATGTGTTACCTGCTAGAGGTCCGCTGAGTGTGTGGAACTGAATTCTTCCCGAAAACCCTACTGTGCGGGGGCATTGAGGAAGGTTAGGTTACACTCTTCCCTTCAGGGGCATCTTTACCCGGGAGTGTAAGGGGTGTGGGGCACCCGGGCGCCGAATTCTGGGGGGCGCCAGGCTGCCACCGACTGCGCCCTGGTGACTGTGCGGCTGGACTCCGACATCGCTCCAAATCTGTGTTGGCCAGATCTGGCAGAAAAGGCGGTACAGGGCCACTCCCTGCCCCAGCACCTTCCCTGGGCTGCTCAGCTGTGGGGCCCGGCGGCAATTCGCCTCGCTTCACCTTTGCAATGCCCCACCTGCCAGACACAGCCAAGCAGGTACTGAGGTGCTGCTGCCACTGTCCATGTGCACTGGGCACGCCAGAGGAGAAGGCCTCATGCCGCCCCCAGAATGACCAACCTCAACCCCCTGCTCTGAACAGGCAGCCAGAGAGGAAGGAGAAATGTAAGGAGCCCCGCCATGCGACCCCTGGCTGGGCTGGTCCAGGCTGCAGAGCCTGGTGCACAGAGCTGTGCTCCATGTGGCTTTTCAACAGCTCCATCCCGCAAGCAACGTGGTTTTCGCCCAAAGCATGCGTGGAGGTTGCCTGGTGCTTGCCTTTCCCCAGGTGGGAATGCGGGAAGTAGTTAGTCACGAGATCCGTCGTGTCAAAATTTGGGGGCGCTGGGTGGATCTTTGCACCCCGGTGGCGCATATGCTAAAGATGGCCCTGCTTCCCTTCATCCCAAACTGATGAGAGAGGCTCTGGTTATTGCTATGGGACTGGAGATCCAGGGCATGCTAAGACTGGACACAGAATGGCCACTGAAACTCATCCCTGGCTACCAACTCCAATCTTTTAGCTGGAGGTGGGAGGGATGGAAGTTCTTCCTCTAACCACCACTTCACTAGGGGCTTTCCTCAAGGACCACATTTCGTCCTGAGGTTTAACCTAACTCTTTACTCCTTGTAGTAGGATGCCATGGTTTTGCAAAACCCATTCTCATCAGATTGTTCTCCCTCTTAATTCTCAAATCCTTTAAAAACCGGGCACTAGACCCCCTGCCTTCTTCTCTATAGGCACAATTTGCATTCTCACCAAGCTGACATGGGTTTTGGCCTACCGTAGGCTTGGCCACTGCTGTTTTTGCCATCCTCAGCCAGTAGCAAAAGCAGGAAGTTTATTACGTCTTTCCGGGGACGAAAAAGGTGGCTAATCATAGAGCTTCCATCAGTCCCACAGTGGGAAACGGACAGGTATCTAACCTCCCACATCTCTGCCAGAAACTCATAATTGGCCCTTTTACATGCAATAGCTTGGATTTTCAGGATTTTATACCAGGCGGATGCTGAGATATTAGCCATGTCATTGTGGACATGTAAGATTTAAGGTCTCCAGCCTCCCCATTTAAAGATAAAGAGAAATATATTCCTATAACCCAGCAGTGGTGAAATTGTTATCCTTTGTACATTGTTTTAACTCCCATCATCCTCTGCCCAGCATGGCCAATGGTAAGGGATGATGGGAGTTGTAGTCTAGCAACACCTGGAAGCACCACATTGATTCCTGATCTGGAGGAAAACAAATTCTTTGTCTTTGGTCATCTTTTTTCCTGGGATTTTTTTTGGGGGGGGGGGGGCTACTGAGTATTGGAAGACAGGAGTGCCTGGCGTGCTCTGGTCCATGGGGTCATGAAGAGTCGGACACGACTAAACGACTAAACAACAACAACAACTGAGTATTGGCTCTCAGCCCCAGAACATCTTTGAAATCTTAAGTTCAACCCTATAACATGTGAGCTAATATTTTTTAAAGGGTTATTTTGAACCCTTGTGCAGAGTTCCTTTCCCTCGCCTAAGCTCATTTCTCACCATCTCTCTCTCTCTCTCTCTCTCTCTCTCTCTCTCTCTCACACACACACACACACACTCTCTTTTGGGATTAGTGAGGACTGTCCAGGACAGAGTACATGGTTGGTGAACATGAATGAACAAATCAGACTTCTAAAACAATATTGCAATAATACAATCATAAAACTTGCTCTGAGCACCTGTTCTGAGCAAGAATCCCTTTTAGGCAACTGGATAAGGACGCTTTAGACGTACTGGAGTATCCCAATCTCCCAAACCAGAAATCATAGACAAGCCAGGCTAATAACAACTTCTGTGGACTATTAACTTTTGGGTCTTTCTCTGGGTATGTGGGAAGAGAAGGTGGCAGCAGCCTCTGAACAATGCCCCTTGCTGAGCAACGGCATCCCTGTACCTTGGCTCAAGGGACTTTCCATCCAGGCTGCAGCCCCCAGCACTATTACGTGTTAAGGACCCCGGTGTTTACCCACCACAGCACTGTTGTAAAGGACAGCACTGATGCAGCAGTGCCTGGAGAAAATATAGGGGTCGGCTTGCCTCCTGTGTCCTTGTTTCAAGGGACGCTTCCTTGTTCTATCTTTAAATTTAGTATTGCTAAATAAGGAACTGTTTCTCGATAGAAGGAATAGTCGGCAGGTCGGGTAGGGGGGAGGGGGAGAAATGCTATTCCGTTCACATCTCAAGACTGACCTGCTTAATTTGTACTTCCCAAAACAATAAACAGCACAGAATTTGCAGTTCTCCTAATTTTGCAGTGCAGTTCTCCAGACAAGCAAAGTCTACCAAAATGCATATGCTAGGGTAGAGTGTGCAGATAAGTGCAAATCCTAGTGAAAACAGCAAAAAAAAAAAAAAAAAAAGAGTATTATATGTTAGGGGAAATCACTTTGCTGAAAATGGGAATATTAGGAGCTTGCACTAAAAAAGCTGGTGAATTTTCACGAGACTTAAACAATAATTAAATAGCAAAACTGATGTGAAATGTGGAGGGGGAAATTAGAAACCGAGAAAAACCGAAATGGACAGATTCGCCCATCCCTGGTGGCAAGCATATATGTGAGGGACTTTCTCTCCTCACTTCAGGCCCAGCTTCTGCTGTGTCTGAACAAATGGGCAGGTGGATAAAATAATGGCCTGGAGATCCGAGAGCTTACCGGTAATTTGAGTCTGGCATCTCCAAGGCTTGGTCCTGGGACGTGGGAAATCACAGACTAAATGAGCATTGAAATGCTTTCTCTTTGTCCTTGAGAGCCGCCCACCAAAGCCTGGGCCTCAGTGCCCCTGGATCAGAGGACTCCTTTTATTTCAAAACAACCCAACAGACCTTGGTCTGTCCGATATTCCCAGTTATACAGAGGTGAGCACTGGTTACACAGTTGTGAAGAAAGAGAAGGCATGTCCCTTCTCTTTACACATGCTTTTGAGTAGTCTTTATTCATCCTTGCTTTTGTTGTTTCCTTACACTTGAGATCAGCTTCTGGGGCAGACTTAAATTGTGTGTGTTTTCTTTTTAAAACCTTTGCAATATTATTGCAAGCCACTGATAGGTTATGATTTTTCTTAATAAATACCACGCTTTTCTGGTAAAGGGAATGGCAAGCCCCCAATCCTGCCTGGCCAAACAAGGATATCAAACAACTTCTCCCCACGTTAACCCTTCCAAGGCTTGCTGTCTACCCAATCCCTGCTTCCCCCACCCAACAGCTGCATTGAAGTTTGGCTTTGTTTATAAAGTTAGGGGACCAAATCAGGGATCTCCTGTGTCACACAAGTAGTTTGGTCCACAACCTCACCCCTCATCACCACCATCCTTCCCCGACTCACTTGAATTCTGGATTTAGATCAGGCTTGAGGCCGTAGAAGGAAGAGGAGAGAGTCACCATCCAGTTGGGCAGGAATTTCCCATCTTCACATTCCAGGAAAGGTGGCGACCACTTGATATGGCTGGTATCCATCACGTAACTATCTCCCTGGCTCCATTTGGGAGTGTCGAGGGTCTTGAGGTCGTTGGTGAGAATCCTCTTGTAGAGCGACGGGGCCCTCTGGAAACGGAAGAAGTTGTACCACTCGTTTTCCCAAGTCAAATTCCTCAAGCTTTCTGCAGAGGCCGAGAGGTCTTGGAGCAAGATCTCATTGTTTTCCTTGGTGGCCTGGAGCATCAATTGGGGCTTGGAAGACACTGGGTGAGCATCGAAGGTCAACACAGCTCTGTAAACTTGGGGGTCTCCATCCATAACGCTTCGGACCAAGGCGTGGTACCACTCAATGTCTTCCTTCACGCTGGACTCCCGGATGTCGTTGGTCTGGAAGACCATGTTGAGGAAATTGGTGGCATGGGCCAGGGTCTCGGTCGCACCGCGCAAGTAGGAACGCAAAGCTGGGGGAGGGCCAGAGGCCTTCCCTGTATCCCTCACCTCAAACCTCCGCGTACAGTTGGCTTGCAAGAGGTGCAACGCCTTTCCAGAGTACAGGAAGGCCGCCGCCGCCTCCGACCCGTCAGGATCTGTTTTATCCAAGTTGGGGGTAGGCACCCAAGTGAAAGTCAAAGCTGAAGAAGAAGGTGAAAGTGGGGAGGGGGAGGAGGAGGAAGGCATCCATTCCTTTGCTTTTGGAGTCCTGGCCTTGGGTGGAGCTGCCCGTTGATACTGGAAGATCCCGGCGGCCCCTAGGAGCTCCAGGTGGAAACACCCAACCAGAAACCCCAACAAGCAGATCTCCATGGTTCGGCAAAAGGGCTCGGGAAACACCAGTCATCCAGCGGGGATCATTTCAGCCACGGGGAAGCCCTCTTGGGAAGTCCCGATGCATCCGGCAGGGTTCTAGAGATCCTCAGGAAGTGGAGGGAGAAAAACCACGAGAAGCAGCGAAGGAAGCCTGCCCATCTCCAAGTGAGGGACATCCCTAAAGGGCATTGGCACACCTGCCAGAGAGTTCTCTGCCTCCTGCTTAGAATTTGCAGGACTTTACCGCTCTCTTTCCGCCTCTCTTGGCCACTCTCGGTGCCTCGCTCTCTCTTTTGCTTCTGTCCTCCCTGGCTGGTGATGGAGCAGACGTCACTACAATATGAGCAGCTGCTGGCACTGGCTCCCCCCTTCTCCTTTCCCCTCCTCAGCTACTATTATATGCCTGGGCTTTTAAATCTCTGCAGATCTACACGCACACACGCACACATGCACGGTTCTATCAACAGCCTCACTTGCTAATGCTTGGAATGGAGAAATCCTGGGTAAGGCCAGAGAGAGAGAGACGAGGGAGGGAGGGAGATGGAAAGGGAACAGTGTCTGTCGCGCGCTCTCTCTCTCTCTCTCTCTCTCTCTCTCTCTCTCTCTCGTCTCACTTTAGTTCCATTAGGGGATATAGGTCTGACAGTGATGCAAGCAACCAAATCCTGCATGGAGTGCCATGGCAACGGGAAATTTGTCTTCCCACCTCACCCCTCCCTTTCTCTCCCCTCCCCGCCTTTATTCGTGTCCCCCCCCCCTTTCCATTCATCAGCTTGACTAACACCATGATAGTCATTTATAAGGTCACCTACTGCCTACTGATGTTTGTATCATGCTGCTAAATATAATTAACTGTTCAAGCACCAGTGAAGGGTGGTGGAAGCGAAAAGGGTGGAAAACAAGGTTGGAGAATTTTCAGACAGGGTGTTCTGTACTGTTGCTTTCTACATGTTGAGATGGAACAGGAGATGTGAGATTGGGGGGGGGGGGAGAGAGAGAAATATAGAATGGAGAGGGTGATTTGAAGGAGAGAGAGAGAGAGAAAGAGAAAGAGAAAGAGAGGCATGGAAGACAATCATGACCTAATCGGAGTCGCCCCCCAGAACCCCCTTTTTAATCCAGCATCTTGGCTCA
This sequence comes from Podarcis muralis, assembly GCF_964188315.1. Taxonomy (NCBI): domain Eukaryota; kingdom Metazoa; phylum Chordata; class Lepidosauria; order Squamata; family Lacertidae; genus Podarcis; species Podarcis muralis. The sequence goes on along the minus strand of NC_135667.1, from coordinate 32,468,144 downwards.
GCTCTGGACTACATGGCCTTATAATAAAGAAAAGTACCCCTGAGCATACACAAAGTGCATTTTCCTTACCATTGCAACAGAGCGCATTTTACATTCTAGTGGTGTGCTTTCCCATCAGTTGGATGTATAATTCTACATTGCTTGTGCTATCATTTTGTCTTATTGTTTTTGCATACAACCCCTTTCTTTAATTGAGGGAAGGTGTGCCTTTATGCGGAGTGTTCACCATGCCTGCTTATCTCTTAACACTGGTTGTCAATTAGTGCTGCTAATTCAATCTTGCTGAATCCTTCTGCTGTTCTCCATGGCCTTTTGCTTTGCAGCGAAACGAATTTTGACTTGACTCACAAACGCCAGAGACAGTGTTAGAAGCTGAGGTATGAAAACTGGGAGCTAAATGGCACCTTAAGCCTAGGTTATGGACACAACAATCGAATGTCTAGGCACACTTTTTTATATATATAACAAGAATACGAAACTGAAAATGAATGAACTGCAGCCAAATTATTATGTTCATTTTTTCACATGGTCTAGTCCTTCCCCTGCCCACCCCACTAATATTCTTCTCTTCTCCCGTCTTCAGAGAGTAGCTGGAAGTGGGGAGGCAGAAAAGAAGCCCTCCTTACCTTCCACTCTGAAGTTTTAATCTGAAATCTTAGGCTCAGTACTGCACCCAGAGCTCAGAAACTGCTTGCGCTATAATGAAATTCCCTGTTGCAAAATGTGCCTAGAACAGGAGTTGGCAAGGTTTACCTCACTTGGGCCAGTTCACTCCAGCGGAGATCCCCCCCATGGGCCAGATCATGTGTGCTTGTGAGCACATACACCTGCGATTTCCGGTGTCTGCATCTGTGCAGACGTGATTTCCGATGTCTGTGTAGACACGATTTTAGGCAGCTGCGCATGCGCAGACGTGATTTTTGGTGCCACGGAAGCGAGTCCCCGCACCGCGCTGTGTCGGTTTAGCACAGCACGCGGGGACTCGCTGAGCAGGCAGCTCAGTTTGGGAGCAGCTTGTGGGCCAGTTAAATGACCCCCATGGGCCTCTTGTGGCCCATGGGCCTTAGGTTGTCTACCCCTGGCCTAGAACAATGGGAGTTTCAAACACTGTCTGGAAAAGGTGAAGGACATTTGCCAAGAGGAAGTGTGAGCTGGAAGGCAAAAGACCATGAGAAAGACAGGGCCGACCCTACTTTTGGGTAAGGTGAGGTGCCCTGGGAAGTAGTAATGGCCATTGCCCTCAGTTGGAGGACAGAGTTCTGCTTGCCACTTGGGCTGTCCTGTTGCCCTAAAGTAGTCTGCTGCCATCCCTTATTGAAGTAAGGGAGATGTTTGAAGCAGTGGGAGATGTTATGCTGCCATCCCTTATTGAAGTAAGATTCAACTGCCGGGCCAGGCTGCTTCTATACCTAGAACAGAGGTGGATGGTAGGAATGTAAAAAAGTATTATGTTCCATTCCACCCTTGTTGCATGCAGTGCTGTTTCTGTTCCACCACATTTGCCTTCCGCCAACAGCCTCTTGAGAGTCCCATGGACTGCAAGAAGATCAAACGCATCCATTCTTAAGGAAATCAGACCTGAGTGCTCACTGGAAGGACAGATCGTGAAGTTGAGGCTCCAATACTTTGGCCACCTCATGAGAAGAGAAGACTCCCTGGAAAAGACCCTGATGTTGGGAAAGATGGAGGGCACAAGGAGAAGGGGACGACAGAGGATGAGATGGTTGGATAGTGTTCTTGAAGCTACCAACATGAGCCTGACCAAACTGCGGGAGGCGGTGGAAGACAGGAGTGCCTGGCGTGCTCTGGTCCATGGGGTCACGAAGAGTCGGACACGACTAAACGACTAAACAACAAACAGCCTTATTACAGTCGTACCTCGGAAGTTGAATGGAATCTGTTCCGGAAGTCTGTTCAACTTCTAAAACGTTTGGAAACCAAAGAACGTCTTCTGATTGGCTGCAGGAAGCTCCTGCAGCCAATCAGAAGCCGCAGAAGCCCCGTTGGACGTTCGGCTTCCAAAAATAGTTTGCAAACTGGAACAGTCACTTCTGGGTTTGCGGCGTCCGTGAGCCAAAACATTTGAGAACTAAGCTGTTTGAAAACCAAGGTACGACTGTATTTGTCTCTCTGTCCACTGTGGCCAAGTTACGCAAGTCAAGTTACATCGCATTCTCATTGTTCCACCCCGTTCATTTCAATGCAAAGGACACATGGCATAAATTGGGCAGAGTGGGGGAGAGAAACGTAACCAATTACACGTCATTTGCAGACTGAAATTAGGCAACAACAGCAGTAAATACCATTTACAGTCCCTGGACATGGGATGAAGAACACCCACAATTTCCACTCCCGTTTCTCGAAAGAGAGGAAGAGCTGGAAACAAAACTGTCATTCCCTATTTGTGAATCAGAATGCAAGCAAAGGATTCCCCCTGCCCCGCTTCCCTTTAATTCATATTTCAGTTGTATAATTCCTCTAGGGGGCTTTGAAAGCTATTCTGGTTCTGATCACGTTCACTGAAATTAAAATGCCTATGCTGAAAGATTTGGGGTTTCCCCTTCTCTGTTGTCCACGTTTAGTTCTAACCCTGACTGCATAGACACTTATTATTATTATTATTATTATTATTATTATTATTATTATTATTATTACAATGAATTGAGAACAATGAATGACTTAGTGCACATGGCCCTTATTGGATGGAACTGGTTTTGAAAACACCTCTTAGAAACTCACCACAGGGGGTTTCCCAGCTCTGAAACCAGGGCCAGCCCCAAGACATCTTGCCGCAAGAGGAGAAGGACACGTGGTACTTCCCCACTGTTCTACATACACAAGCTGACCGGAGTCTTACTGTAGCACTGGCAAGTGGGCCAGCGCCCTCCATTACACCTGAGGGCAGCAGGGTATGTGATGCGCACAGTTCTGACCATTCCTTGCCTCTCAACATCTGCCACTTGAGACAGCCGTCCCACTTTACCAAATGGCAGGGCTGGTCCTGTCTGAAACTATGGATAGTCTCATAACTCGGTTTTAGACAGCAGTCCTGCTTAGGAACGAATCCCGTGGGCATTCAATAACACCAATGACTTCCGAGGAAAACATCCCTAGGATTGGGTGCAGATTCTTATAAGGGGGGAAAAACCTACTGAAGTCTTCAAGATTTGCCTGGGAATTGAAAATAATAACTGGGGAGCAATCTGTAGGAGCAAATATTTGACTCTTGATTAGAGTTTCAACAGCCTTACCATGCTATCCATAACCATCGCCACCCCAAGTAAAAGATTCTGTTTCCCTTTCAGTTTCGGAACAGGAAAGGGTAATATAATAACCTCATCAGGGAAGAATCTATTGGGAACAGCTCCCGGGCAAACCCCGTTGGGAAGAACAGACTTAAAGATGCAGTGCAAAAATTGCACAGAACATAGTAGAAGGTGGTCCGTGAGGGCAAATGGGGCATTTACCCACTAATCTCAGCCTGCCCTCCCCCAGCCCCCCCCCCCGACCTACCTTCTCATTTACCCTTGCTTTGGTCTGGGAATCTTAATGAACCATCTGTGATATCACAGCAGCTCTGCCAACAGCAGAGGCTGCCAGGTGACCAGCTAAAACACATAGGTCGTAAAAGGGTGAAAATATTCTGATGAAACATTATTTCATGATCCGAAGAGACTTGTTTCTGAAGAATTCTCCCCTTGGCACATCATTTAAGGGGCACTTTGGTATAGAATGAATTGCGTTCTCAGTCTGATTCCTGTTGGGAGACAGGAACCTGGCATTCAGCATTGTAGAAGACAAGAAACATAGTTGGAAAGGGAAAACCATGCCAAGGGAAAACCATGCCAAATTTTCAAGAGATGTCTATGTCTTTGGGGCTCCTTAAAAAAAGCACACACAACCCAATACCAGATACCGGAAGACTGTGGAAGCAGTGGCGTAGCGTGGGGGGTGCAGGGGGGGCCGGCTGCACCGGGCGCAACATCTGGGGTTAGGGCAAATCCACAGGTTAGGGGGCGCAAATCCACGGGTTAGGGGGCGCAAATTCACGGGTTAGGGGGCGCAAATTACTTGCCTTGCCCCGGGTGCTGACAACCCACGCTACGCCACTGTGTGGAAGTCCAACTTAATGCACAGAGAAAATGCAGGTGCGCTGTATAGAGAACTATAAGGCAAGATTGGAGTGGAGAGGAAGGGGAAAAGTCAAGGGTTAAAGTAGAGTCAGGTGGTAGGTGGTAAAGGTAAAGGGCCCCAGGACAGCCAAAGGTGACTATGGGGTTGCGGCGCTCATCTCACTTTCAGGCCAAGGGAGCCGGTGTTTGTCCATAGATAGCTTTCCGGGTCATGTGGCTGGCATGACTAAACCACTTCTGGTGCAACGGAACACCGTGACGGAAACCAGAGCACACAGAAATGCCGTTTACCTTCCTGTCACAGTGGTACCTATTTATCTACTTGCACTGGCGTGCTTTCGAACTGCTAGGTTGGCGGGAGCTGGGACAGAGCAACAGGAGCTCACCCCGTTGCGGGAATTCAAACCGCCAACCTTCCGATCGGCAAGCCCAAGAGGCTCAGTGGTTTAGGCCACAGCGCCACCTGCGTCCCGAGAAGTTGGATGGTAATAGTAGACAGGTCAAGTGACCAGAAGGCTCTCCGGACTGGTGGTGGTGGGTTTTTTGCACATGTAAACTGTAACATGTCATTGATATGATAATAGTACACTGGTGGTCAATGTATCCTGTACTGTCCACACATCATTCTGTTGCTCCCCCAATGTTATTGCTGCGTTTTTGCTGTCTGGAGGGGTCCTCTCGAGCCATGGCGCAACAAAAGTACGACCAAAAAGATCCCCAGAACAAGAAAAGTTACCGGATCTCAGCAGGAAGCTCTGAGACATGCACCAACTAGGAGTGAAATGCTTAAAAATCCATGATAATAATGTTACCAATCCAAAAGCCTGCCAAACCTATTTGTCAGAAACAAAGGAGGGGGGGACGACAAATGTGTACACCTCTTTCAATTTGTCTTTAGCCTTCCGAAAAGAACAAGCCTCTGTTTCCAGCCAGAGGGGGAACCTCCCCCTCCCATAAAGCTTAACTCTGAATTTAGCCAAACATTCTGGTCCCTGAATGTAAATTGCTTTTAATGATGTAAAAGCCAAGTCTCTATATCCAACCCATTACTCTGAGCCAGCTCCAGTACATTGCACAGTTATACATCTATTATATGAAGATTAATAATTATGTTGTGCATTACGCTGTTTACTGCATGGCTGTTGGATTGTATCCTCTTTTTTTTGCAAAACACACAAGCCCCAATTACTCCTGTTTTCATTCAAGGCAAAACCTGAAGCCTACTCCTTATCTCATCTAGATATTATGGGGTGTATGTTTATAGGAGGGGAAGCTTTATATATTTAAAGGTTTTTGTGGATAGGGATAATAACAAACAAACAATATACAGAATGTTAGAGTGTTCCAAGCATCTAAAGACCCCTCTGGGGGTTTCCGAACAGAATAGTTCTGCTTTAGGTGGTTAAGTTTTAAAGTTTTTTTTAAGTAAAGACATGGATACATTTTTTCTGTCTGCTTAATAAAGAAAAGGGGGTTGGCTGTGATAGAGTTGCCATATTTTGAACAGCAAAAAAGAGGACACTAGGACGGCCATTCAAAGCAAATATATGCAATTTGTCTGAAATTTTACCCCTGAAAATGAGGACATGTCCTGGAAAAAGAGGACAAATGGCAACCCTAGATGATAAAAAAAAATTGCTTGCTGTGGTTGGGGAAATTGTTAAAAATATAAATAAATTGCTTGGGAGGCGTTCTTGAAAAGTCAGACTAGGCAGAACAGCTGTTACATAGAACTCCTCCTAATTAGAATTATTGGGCATTCATCCTGATTTACCTGCACAAAGCTCACGTGAAGGTTGGACTATGTCCAGTCTTTACTGAGCTTTCATTCTTATTTGCTTGCAGTTATATGACTAACCATTCATCTTTATTTGCTTCCATCTTCCTTGTAATCATTGCTTCATCCTACACTTTTCGGTGCATTTCCCCGTCACTTTCCTAACCTCAGAAAGACTGGCCGTCATTGTTATAAGTGGATTGGTTGTGCTAGGGGGACAGAGTGCTTTAAAAACCACTTCAGCTGAACAAACCTAAATCTCCTGGTATGCATCCAAATCTCTCCAGCAAAATGGTCTGGAGGCTGCTAGAGTTTTTGCCCTTGCGTAGCTGTCTTTTCTTTAACAAATAGCCTGCCTGTGTGTGTGTGTGTGTGTGTGTGTGTGTGTTCCACTTTCATCCCATTGTGAGCAGCAGTTAGGGGTGGACAATTCTGATAGGGTTGATGGTGAGGGTAAGGGGTTTGTTATGTACTGAAGTTCTCACCCTGGGGCAGCAGGGGGATACTGTAGTTTTCACTCAGGTCCACATATGCAAGTAAGGAATTGAAAGTGACGTTCAGTGATTGGATAGTTACAGAAAGTTGTTACTGTTGCGTTGTAGTGGAGCTCTATATAAGCAGGCTGGCTGAACCCTTCAGTTCAGTTCTGTTCTGGCCTGTGAATAAACAAGAGCTGTTTGAAGAATCTCTGTGTCATCTGATATGTTCACCCATAATTTAACAGGGTTAAAGCCCCCTTTCCTCCTCACCACAGTCCTAGTGCCCCACAGTCACCATGTCTGCTATTTTGGATTTGAAATGCCACTCAGGGGCTCTCAGGATCTCGTTTACATTGTGCACTCGTGGTGATATATGTGATCCCTCTTTCAGTGCAGTTCTTGTTATTATTTATTAGCTTTCTATGCCGCCCTTCATCTGAGGATCACAGGGGTGGTTTACAATATAAAAATACATAACAAAAATACATAACAAAGTACAGTCGTACTTCGGCTCCCGAATGCCTTGGGAGTCGAATGTTCCGGCTCCCAAACGATCAAAAACTGGAAGTGAGTGTTGCGGTTTGCAAACGTTCTTTGGAACCCAAACGTCCGACTGGGCATCCGTGACTTCTAATTGGCTGCAGAAGCTACCTGCAGCCAATCAGAAACTGTGCTTTGGAAGTTGGACTAATGGAATGGATTCTGTTTGACTTCCAAGGTACAACTCTAACACACAAAACCAATACTGCCTAACCCGAGTTTGAAAGGCCATAGATTCTCGGCACAAGTTTTAATGGTGGGGCATACTGCTTTGTTGCTGATCTGTGCATGTGATAGAACCTCCTGTCGAAAACCTGTAACCTTTTATATCACACAGGTTCCCGTTTATTTATTGATTGTCCTGCTTTTGTTGCACTATGGTGCAAGAGTGCCCCTTCCAGATAGCAGTAATGTGACAACATCATTGGAGAAGCATTGCAGGACAACTAATAAAGCGGATTGAGGTGTGGATGGTTCTGTAGAAATTCACCACTGATGCTCTCTGATTGCATAAATGACATGTTGCAGAATTCATCGACAAGAAGAAAAGCAAAGAAAAAACATTAGTGTAGAGGGGCCTTTGGTTTTAAAATACTAACGCATTTAATGCAATGTGCATTTTGACCCCGAGTTCTCACGTATTCCCATGTATTCCTAATAAGGAGGGGTTGTTTGATTGAAGCCGAATGGCAGTTTTGCTACATCACAAGAGATGGAGTTCTAGAATGCAGAATGTAGCTGGGAAGAGTGGTTTTGACCTAATGTTGGGTATATCTCCTAGAAGTGGTGTGCTGTTGGTGCGGCCTTAAAATGTAGGATCTTGGGAGAAGCAGAGCCGTCAAAATATGAGCCTGGGATGACTTCTAAAGATTCTGGAACTAAGACAAGACTGTACCATGTGGATGGACATAATCTGACAGCTAGTTTTTTCAGAGGGCTCTCCACTGGACTGAAGAAGCCTTGATAGAAGTTTCAGCCTTTTGCTGGGAGAGACAGTGTACAGAACAAGAAATGTCTTCCCTCCCTTTGAAGACTAGGATGAAGAATCTATGGATCTGAAGGAGAAACCAGACAGGTGAGATTCTGTTTCAGGGGTGGTGGTACATATTGTGAAGACTACTGTACTACAATGCCCCTCTCCATCTCAAGAATATGGCCTTGGGTGTGAGAATGAGCGTCTCCATCCTTCTCCATCCTGTCACCTCTCACAGGCCTTTTCTCAAAGTTTTCTCATAGTGCGGTTGTACCCATTACGGCTGCTTTAGAGAGATAAATTAAACAGGTGCAAGATTCATGAGCATAGAAGTGAAATACTGAAGTTGCACCTTTGAATTTGAGGATCTTGTGCACTTTTAAGAGAGCACAGGAGAAAAGAGTGGCAAGCCAAGCTAGCGATTAATGGAGCGCATGGTCGCCCAAATTATGGAATGAGGGTAAAGGGCACTTCTGAACATGTGCCGAGTGCACAACCCTTTTGCCACCAGGTAGCCTACTAACTATACTCATACTGTATATATGAAAATATACCCTAAAACACATCTCCATCCCTAGGACTGAATGCTGGTTGAAATCAAGCCCTCCCTCTTGACTTGTGAATGATAAGCAGGTGGAATTATATTTTGATAGAGCCAGCTTCAGTTAGCATGAGAATAGCTTTAGAACCATTTTGCATACTCCTCTATCAATCCCCATAGGTAGTCAAATATCTGTTTTATTTATTGCATTTATATCTCACCTTTTTCTCCAAGGAGCTCAGGGTGGCGTACATAGTTTTCCCATCCTCATGTCTTCCCCACAACCCTGTGAGGTAGGTTAGGCTGAGAGGCAGCGAATGGCCCAAGGTCACCCAGTGAGCTTCATGGCTGAGTGTGGATTTGAACCTTGGCCTCCCAGGTCCAAGTCTGACACTCTTAACCAGGGGTCAGCAAAATTTTTCAGCAGGGGGCCAGTCCACTGTCCCTCAGACATTGTGGGGGACCAGAATATATATATATTTTTTTGGGGGGGGGAATGAAGGAATTCCTATGCCCCACAAATAACCCAGAGATGCTTTTTAAATAAAAGGACACATTCTACTCATGTAAAAACACGCTGATTCCTGAACCGTCCACAGACCGGATTGAGAAGGTGATTGGGCCACATCCGGCCCGCGGGCCTTAGGTTGCCTACCCCTGCTCTTAACCATTAAACCATACTGGCTCTTACATAAAAGTAAGGCTTAATCTTGTCCAAATTGCACACTGTGGTTTAACTGGAGCCTGCATTGAATACCAGGCTTTTGCCTTGAAATGTGAAATTGTAATGAGGGTGCCCCTGAGCATGTGCAGAATGCCTTCCCTTGTTATGTAGCAGTCATCACTTTAGCACAGCGAGAATTTGAGGAATTCCCGGTCACAAGGCAGGACTCCCAGAGTCTTTAACCCCTGCTGCTCTCACGCCGAGACATTGGTGTGGATAAAATATATGTAATATTGCCTATTTCATATCTTTTGTTGTGGTTACTGAAAGCAGGTGCCATATTGCCTACTCTCAGCTTCCAAGTCTTGTTGCTGGCTGTGCTGCAGAAAAGCTGCATCCATGTGATTTCTGCCTGTTAGGTACCTGCGAATCAACAGTGCATCAATCCCTAGATAGGGCTGCCATATGTCTGGGTTTTCCCGTGTGTGTGTGTGCAATTTCCAAAATGTGGAGCTTTGTCCTGGCTATTAGGCAACTTTTGAGTCTTGAATCCTGCCAACCTAGCAGTTCGAAAGCACATCAAAGTGCAAATAGATAAATAGGTACCACTCTGGCGGGAAGGTAAACAGTGTTTCCTTGCGCTGCTCTGGTTTGCCAGAAGCGGCTTAGTCATGCTGGCCATATGACCCGGAAGCTGTACGCCGGCTCCCTTGGCCAATAAAGCGAGATGAGCGCCGCAACCCCAGAGTCAGCCACAACTGGACCTAATGGTCAGGGGTCCCTTTACCTTTAATCGGGTTGAAATATGGCAACCCTATAGTAGGGAAAACATAACTATCACAGGTAATGTGCCTTGGAAGAATGTGTATATTACGTACTCAGAATATAGGTATATTTTTAAAAAGTAAAGTCCATCGAAAAATCGCGGGTTTTTGGCTCAGGAACTTTCGCGGAGGTCCTTTTTGAAGTACGGCAACCCTACTTTTGGGGGGGGGGGGTTAGTGTTAGGGAGGAGGACGGGACTTTCTACGAATGGAGCGGGGTCTAACCAAGAGTCTGGCTGCATCGGCCGGAGAGCGCGGCTTGGGAACATCTGTTTGCATTCGAGCTTGGAAGGAACAGCTGGGACTGGGAGAAAGTGCGCAGGAGGCGGAGGGAGGAGCGTCTGCGCGCGCGCAGCTTAGAGAAGAGCCGCAGCCGCGGACGGGCTGGTCACATTGGAGAGCGCATCATCGGGCGCATCAGCGGAAAGGGAAGTCGGAGGGCGTGCACACCCACTGCTCGGGCGGGCCCCTAAGCGACCAGGCAAGCAAGCAAGCAAGCGAAAGCCTTGAGCTTTTTTGGACAGCCGATCTGGATCCGGGGCCGGCCTCCCCGTCCAGCTTGCTTGGCGAGGCCCGCTCGCCTTTTGCTCCATGCAATGCACCGCCTCCCTTAGCGCGATGCAGCGGGCCGGAGGAGGAGCAGCGGCGGCGGCGGCGGAGCCCGGAGGCGGCGGAGGCGGCGAAGCGGTTGCAGCGGCGGCGGCCTCGTACCGGGTGCTGAGCCGCTTGCTGGGCTACGGCGGGGCCGAGTCAGCCGCAGCCGGCTTGGCGCTCGGCGGAGCCGTCGGGGAAAGCTCCGCTGCCATCGCCGGCGATCGTGGAAGGGCAGGCGGGCTCCGAGGCTCGCAGCTGCTGGTCTTCCGCCCCGGCGAAGCGGGAGAGCCGTCGGGGGTTTCCCCGTCCGCCTGCCTGCCCACGCCTTCGACGCCTCGGCCGCCCTCGGAGCTGCTGTGCGCCAGGCACAGGTGCGCTCTCCTGGACGCGCCGAAAGGCGAACCTGGAGGGGGACGATGCTGGAGCGGAGCGGCTGGCGGCCTCCTCTTCCCCCCGGGGGCCGGCCTGGAGTTGCAGCTGGCCGCCTTGGGGCTACACCAGGCTCCCCCGACGGCCCCGGGAGGGCCGGGCAAGCCTCCCGGAGATTGCCCGTGCCTGAGCCTCTTGCCTCCGCCGCCTCTCGCCCCTCCGCCCACGATGCCCTTGTTGCCCCCGGGGGAAGAGACCAGCGACGCCCTGCTCGTGTTAGAAGCTCTCGGCCCCGACGAGGAAGACGAAGAGGAGGTGGAAGCGGCTGTCGGGCAGGCAGATACCTCCAGCCCGGTCGTCGCGGCGGGTAGCCGCTTCCAAGCACCCGCTGCTGCAACCACCACGACCCCGGGTTCTCCTCCTCCACCACCTCCGGCAGGCCCGGTGCCCGCCGTCGGAGCCAACCGCCCGAGCTCCTCCGCCGCCCCCTCGAGGAAAGGCTCCTTGAAGATTCGCCTGAGCCGCCTTTTCCGCACCAAAAGCTGCAGCGGAGCGTCGTGCAACCCAACAACCTCCGCTGGTGCACGTCGGGCCGGGGAGAGGGAGCTGCTGCAAGCCGCAGCCCCCCGAGCCACCTCCGGCACGGCAGGGAGCCTCCCCGATGTGTCCCACCCTGGGTGTCGGGAGCAAGAGTCGGGCAGGTAAGAGGAAAGAATAGAAGGGGGGTGAGGAGAGGAAAGCTCTCGGGACCGTCTGTTGGAGGAGTATCCTGGGTGTCAAAGGCTGAGCCTGAGACTATGGATGTAACAGTGGATTCTCAGGTGCTTGTTTCCTGGCTATGGATTCAGGTAGGGAGTCTGTGAAGCAGGGGTGCCAACTTGAATAAAATATGGGGGGCCCAGGTAAGCCCCACCCTGCATAATTGAACACATGGCTTGCTGCGCCCACACCATTTGAATGACAATGCCCATCAACTTTGGGGGGTCCTGCTCCCTCCAATATTTTATTGGGGGGAAACTCATTCTCCAGGAGTTGGGTCCTATGCTGTGAAGGATAGAGAATTTAGGTCTTGGCTTTTCTTGGGAAGCACCTCAAAAGAGAAGAGAGAATCTGTTCTCCCCCCCCCCCCCAAATCAGTCTTCCTGGCTTCCACTTGGGATTAGGAGATTCCGCTTCCCACCCTTCTATCTGCAACCACCAATGGTTTGCATGCAGAAGGTTCCAAGTTCACCTGCTGCTCCATTCTTTTGACTGGAAAGAAACTTCTCTTGAGAGTCTGGAGAGCCACTGCCAGACATCTAGGTAGACCAATGTTCTGAGCTGGTATGATGCATCTTTCTGTGTTCTGTTAGACCTGCTAAGCCAGACATCCTCAAACTTGGCCCTCCAGATGTTTTGAGACTACAATTCCCATCATCCCTGACCACTGGTCCTGCTAGCTAGGGATCATGGGAGTTGTAGGCCAAAAAAACATCTGGAGGGCCAAGTTTGAGGAAGCCTGTCCTAAGCCCTGAATACCAAAGGAGGACTTCACTAGTGACTGTGGAGGCTGGAGTTCTCTGGTGGCGAAAGGCTAGAAGCTGTGAACTGCCTGGGAAGGCGTTCACACTTGATTCCCTTTTCCTCATGGAATAGGAGAGGCATCTCATTGGATTCTCTGAAGATTTGGAAGACCTTTGACTACAAAGGAACACCCTGGTGTTGGGCAGCTAGAGCAGGGGGAGCCAACATGGTGCCCACTGGATGTTGTGGACTACAACTCCCATCAGCTCCAATAGCTAGGGATGATGGGAGTTGTAGTCCGCCACATCCAGAGGGGCACCACGTTCGTTACACACAATCTCTAGGCGAGGGGTAACACGTAGTGGGGGAACCAGGAGATAAACAATGACTGGTGGGTTTTCTGTTTTTACTTGTCGCTTGGCAACGTAACTAAAGGTGGCATATCTGAGACCTAGTGTTGTGTTTTCCAGTTGTGGACTTTAAGGCTTTAAGGTTGAGGGAACTAAACATGGATTTTCTCTGTGAGGCATAGGAGTGCTTTTTTTAAAAAAGGCCTTTGCTAATTTCACTATCCTAAGGGGTTAAGAGTAAATACTCTTGTGTTCAGGTGTTGGATTAGTGGTTCACAGTGGCGGTATGGTGGATTCGCCAGTTTTTGAGGCCTAGATGTTTCGATGGAGAAATCAGAGTTCAAGGAGCATTGCATAGTAGGATGAGACTGGCCTAGTTGTAATTTTTCAGTTACATTTAGCGATAGTTCTTTATAAATAATAAATTTATTAGTATTATTGATGCTGTAGCACAGGTGTACTCTCCAGACATTAATGAACTACATCTCCCATCAGCCCTAGCAAGCATAGCCAATGGCCAGGGATGATGGGAGCTGTAGTTCAGTAGCATCTGGAGGGCCGTTGGTTCCCTGCACCCGCTGTGCTGCAAAGCTTTCTTAGTATAATTTATTATTTTTATCCTTAAAGCAATATAGAGGCTAATGGACTCTTCTGGGCATACGGCAGAGCATATAACCCTGGGGTTCACGAACCAGTTCTCAACTTTGTAGGTTACAGCTGGTGATTAGTATAAATTCTCTTTGGTCTGTTCTTTCACAGCTCAGTGGTAGAAGATGTGCTTTCCATTCAAAAGTTCCCAGACATCTCCAGTAAATGGTGCTGGTGGAAAAGGGCATGGAAGGGCCTCTTTGCCTGACACCTGCCAGTCACAGTGGAAAAGTCCGGGATAAAGAGACCAGTGGTTAGGGCAGCTTTATTCATATATGTTGCACCTAATGAAAAACCAAGGGTGTGTGTGTGTGTTTATTTCTTACAAATATTTTACACCCTGCCTTTCAGAATACAAAGCCTTCTGAGGCAGCTTACGAGAAGTATTAACTACCACTACTTTTTGTTTTTAAGGCCCATGGGTATGAAAATGGGTGTGAGTAAGACAGCAAGCAGGGATGGTAGAGTGGAAAGACCCTTAATTATTCGTTTTACTTATAAAGCCATTCCTATTCCAATGGAATCTGGAGTTGGCTAGATTCCTGGGTTTGTATCTCTACTTAGACTTGAAGTTTGCCACTCACTCTTAGCTAGTTCTTGCTGAGGGGATGGGCTTGTGTCTGGTTCGTACCAATTCAGATTGTGTATGAGGTGTTGCATGATGGACTCCTCCTCCTCAACAAGAATGCCAAAATGCTGGTTTTCTTTATGGAGGAATTGCATGTGTTCATGGAGGAATATTCCACCATGTTGACCCCTCCTTCCATGCTGTGTGGTTCAGCCCAAGTACAGATTTGTCATCTCTGTGAGGACTGGGCCATTGCATCTCCTGCTTCATAGGGGTATTGTGAATATAAAATGGGGACAGGAGGGGGTCAGGTATCCCGAACATTTTGGTAGAAGGGTGAGAGAAAAACGAAATCAGTATAGCAATATGAAGAAGACACGTTTTTGGACTAATGCTCCAGAGGGAATCGTGCGAAGAAAGAACATCGTATGTCTTTGAGATAGAGTTGAAGAGACTTGGGAAGGATATTTTGTTGAGTAAATTGGGTTTATGCCACCCTCCACACTCTCTAGAGGGGTAGGATCTCACTCTTTGGGGGTCTTCATGGACAGCCACCTCTTGTGTATGGTGTAGCTCTAGATTCCCTGCGTTGAAAAGGGATTACCGGGCCTACAAGGCCTCTTCCAATTCTGGCCACATCTACATTTGAAACAAATGCCCTCCTGCAAAGAATCCTGGGAGCTGTAGTTTAAAGGTACCAGGAATTGTAGCTCTGTGGTGGGTAAGCCACAGTTCCCAGGATTCCTTGAGGGGGAATTCATATGGATGTGATCTCTAACTCCAGGCATAGTTGGCATGGATGGGTTCCATTTTGGTTCAACGGGTGACTGGCTTTCACCTCTGAAGTGTGAGAAAATTCCCACCCAAAGTAAGATAGGATTCCCCCCCCCCCCCCCCCCGGGCTGGACTTTGTTTCTGTCAAGTTATCTGTTGCTCTGGCTTACAAAATGTGGCCAAAATGGCAAAACATAACAGGTGTAACAAGAAACCAAGAGGGGACAAAATGAATTAAAGAGTGGGAAACATTTGTGGTAATACCTGAAAAATTATGGTATGCAAGCAAGTGCCTTGGTAGGATTAACTTAAATCGATCAGTTTAAATTATCATCAAAGATAAGCTGCAGAATAACTTAAAAATGGAGTAAAGTGGAAAATGCTGTGTTAAAAATTTAAATAAGACAAGAAACCACAAAAGGTGGGAAGGGAAGTATTATGTATTGAATACATGTGATTGTAAGGTGTGTATTTGTAAATTTTTGAAAACTGAGTATATATGTGTGTATGTATATAACACCTTTTCATCTTAAGGCATTTCAGTTACCTCATATACACCACAACTTTAAAACACACACCTCCAAAGGAAAAATTCTGGGAATTGTAGTTTAAGGTTGGTGGGAACTGTAGCTCTGTGAGGGGTAAACAACCCTTTCCAGGGTTCTTTGGGGCTCGGTCTGTGCTTTAAATTTATGGTGCGTACTGGAATAATTTGTGGTGTGTGTGCACTGTGTTCTACGCTTCTGTTCCACGGTTTGGTTTTTGCTGCTGGGAGGAGAAGGTGGACTAAATTACCACCAATTTGTCAGCATGGCCCCTTGGAAAATTGGCTACTTAAAAATGTGTGATAGAATACAGTTTCCTGTTAACAAACGCTGACATAATTTGTGGCGTCTAGCCACATTTTCTGTTTGTGGTTTCTGGGCCCAGAAAATGGAGTACCATTGCAAATGTCCCTTGCTCCGCTCTGTTAGATTTGGGGGATGGGTGCGCTTTCAAATTAAGCACACCTGTGCAATGGCTGAAGTGATGGTACGGTCAGTGAGAGTAAAAAAAGGATAGAACCTCTTCACTCACACTTGTCTGTGGTTAAAGATGGGCTGGGAAGGGGTGTGTTTATTAGCAATGGGCGATATATTATCCAAAACTGGTTTGAAGTCCATATTTGTGATAATTGGTTTCATAATTTTTGACTTGGCAATATATTGCAGACTATGGTGTATGTGTACTAAATTACGATTCAGGAAAAAAACATGAAGCCAGCCAATGCCTCTACATAGCTCCATCCTTATTTCGGACATTGTGATACATCATTATATTGCGATGTCTAGCTGGTGATATATCATAACACTGAAAGCCAGATATGACCCAGCCCTTATGTGTATATGTGTGTATAGAGTGGGACGCAGGTGGCGATGTGGGTTAAACCACAGTGCCTAGGGCTTGCCGATCAGAAGGTTGGCGGTTCAAATCCCCGTGACAGGGTGAGCTCCCGTTGCTCGGTCCCTGCTCCTGCCCACCTAGCAGTTCGAAAGCAAGTCAAAGAGCAAGTAGATAAATAGGTACCGCTCCAGTGGGAAGGTAAACGGCATTTCCATGCGCTGCTCTGGTTCGCCAGAAGTGGCTTAGTCATGCTGGCCACATGACCCGGAAGCTGTACGCCGGCTCCCTCGGCCAGTAAATTGAGATGAACTCCGCAACCCCAGAGTCCTCCGCAACTGGACCTAATGGTCAGGGGTCCCTTTACCTTTACCTTTATGTATGGAGTGGGAAAGGGTGCAGTCAAAGCCGCTCTCACCAATAATAGCGACATTAGCATAGAAATTGACCTTCCTTGAAAAACAAACGGTTTTTTGTTTTTTTTAATGTCATAAAAGTAGTTTGAAAAATCCAAGCATAAAAGGGGCAGAAGTTGCAGAACAAGAGCAGGTTGATGTTTCATGAGCAAGCAAGCGTCATTTGTTTCCTGCCCTTCTAACATCTTTAACACCGAAATCCAGTTGACTCTGTAAAGTGACCACAACTTCTAAGGGAAACCTTATTGGGGTGCTAATGCCCCTGAAGAATGCCAGTCTTTCACCTTGGATACTAGCAATTCCCCAAATCGCTTCTAGTTAGATTGAGTTTAATAACTGCCACCATGGGGTCTAGAAGCTTCGTTGCATCTTAATTCTTAATGATGGGGGCTTAGAAGCCAGATGACAGCGCAGCCTTCTGATAGCTGAGGCATGCAATATTTTTTTTTCTGAATTAAAGCCAGGAGCCTGCTTCATTCTCCCAGGTGGAAAGTTATATTTAAGGTGTGTTTTAGAGTAAAACCTCAAACTCCCTAGATCAGCATCACAGGCTGAATGAACAGAATGATTGGGTTTGTCTTATTTACTTAAAATATTTTCACCCTGGCTCCCCTACCCTTTTTGAGGCAGCTTATGAGTTAACAATGCAGCACGATACCATTCATGCCTACTTGGAAGTAAGCCTCATTGAGCCAAATGACACTACCAGGTAAATGTGCATAGGAATGCAGCCCTATGTTGAAATAGTGTCCTTCCTTGTTGCAGCTACCCTCTCCCTATGCTCCTTATAATCAGAGAATATAATTCAAAAGCAGAGTTTTTGGATCTCTTGAGGCAGCATTCGTGGGTAGAAGGATGGAGCCTCTGAGAGGTGAACAGACACCCAGCATTGTCTTATTTACAGGCTCATCTGTCCGTCTTTTTTATAGAAAACAGAGATTGATGCGAACGCAAAGTGCCTTTTCTCCAGTTGCTTTCGGTCCCCTCTTCACGGGTGAGTGTCAAGCTTGATTTCTCTCTCCTTTTCCCTTGAAGGAAGTGCTTGTGGTTTTATTATTCTGTGCATGTATAATGTGTTGCTGTGGGTCTTTAAACCTAAGAATAGTACCACTTTTATTTTATTTTTAAAAAACCCATAACTAGCTTTGGAGTGATTCTGCCTTTTTTGGGGGGGGGACAGGTGCTGTGCCCCTTCTCACTCTGCTTGCCCACCCCCATGCCATTCCATCCCCCCTTTGCAATCCAGGTTTGTGTTGAGGCACTACAAATCCTCGGAAGGGGGCTGCGTGATGACATCCTTACATTTTTATTATATTTCAGTGTAAGCATTTAAAAAATACTTTGTGCGCATATGTGTCTGTGCGTGATATGTAATAAAACATATCTTTGCAAACACATGGCAGGATGAGACTACTCCTGGAGCCCGGCCTCCCTCATCCCAGCCGACATAACCAATGACCATGGATGATGGGAGTTGCAATTTAGCAACATCTGGGGACCCAGGATGGGGGAAAGGCCTTCCTCTTGCATTCTGGGGAGAGGGGTGGCAGCAGAAAACACTTAGTAAATCAGAGGGTGTCCAGTTGCTCCAGCTTTACCCAGGATACTCTAAAATTCACCCCAATCCGTAACTATCCCTAATTCATGATCAGAGTAGATCAGTCCCTTGTGGATTAAGGGACTTTATCAGGGTGCAAACAACTCTGCCAGCAACTCACCTATATATAACAGCCCTAGGCTCCTTTAGGAGGAAGGGCTGAAAGGAAATTACATACATACATACATACATACACTAACCCTCTGGCCAAGTTGGGTTTAATCTCAGCAACTAGACTGAGAGGACAAAAGTGTTAGTGTGGTGCTAGGAAAATTTACATGGGCTCACCCAGATCAGAGGAGATGATGATGATGATGATGATGATGATGATTAGCTTTAAAAAGTTAGTGGTTAAAAAAATAAACCCACAAAATCAGAGATCACAGAGTTGCATCTAAAGAAATGCAGAGGGCAAAATGTTGATTCTAACCTCTAGCAGTTCCCTACTTGGTGTAACAGCAAGTAGGTTGCAGTTCAGTGTAACTATGGAGGACCTGAAGGAAAAGGCAGTGCTTTGGAGTCAGACACCGAAAGTGTCTCTCCGTCCTTGTGGCAGAGGATGCATTTGAGAAACTAGGGAGCGGAGGATCTGACTCCATTCCAAACACCTTCTAGCAAAAGGAGGGCAAGCCTACGCGATCTATGGCTTATTGCGTTCAATGGAGCTTACTCCAAAGTTGCAGTAGGAAGCGTGGCTTTGACTTCAACGCTAGAGAATAACTTGATTCATTTCCTGGTTTCAAATATAGGTCAGGGCAAGTTTATGCTCGTCTTATCCATTGCGTATTGTTTGGGGTGGGGAGATCATCACCAGGTGTATTACGCGCTGTTACTCATGGGTGGCCCATCCAGATACACACCATCAGATGGTGATCGTTAATTTCTGTCATTAACATTCCAGGGATACAGGGTTGCTTTCCATGCAAGTCTTGCTCAGAGCAGACCCATTGAAATTAATAGACATGACTAACTTGGGGACCATTAATTTCAGTGGGTCTGCTCTGAGTAGCACCTAGCTGAATGCAGCTTGTGGTTTCTACATTTGCTGTATTTAGACGGTGCACAGATTAAGCTCTTCAATTTAAAGGGTGTGTGTTTTGGGGAGGCATTTCTGTGTTGTTCGACGTCATCCCTCTTTGAGATGTCTAGAAATCTTCTGAATTTGACAAGTCATAAAGGTGAGCTGGGTGTGCAGTTGCTTACTGGCAAGGGAAAAGGCACTCTGCACGTGTTTATATTCAGCTGCATCAGATGATCGCAGGCCTGGCAGTGAAAAGTACCTCCTGGGGATTGGGTGCTGGTTTGAATGCAAGTCCCTGGGATGCTGTTGGTTCTAATATCTACTTTTCCCACATCTTCCTAGGTGAGACAGTGTCTTTGGTTGATGTCGACATCTCCCAGCGCGGTCTGACGTCCCCACACCCTCCGACGCCGCCACCTCCCCCACGGCGAAGCCTCAGCCTTTTGGGTACTGCTTGTTTCCTGAACTACCTTTTGCAAAACTGCACATTTCGCCCAGAGTCCTTCCTCCCTCCCTCCCTCGCCCCCCAGAATAGGCCCTGCCCCATCTTTCCCATCTGCTGCTTTGTAATGATCTTTTTCAGTGAACGGAAGGAAGCCTCTTAAAACCCATTTGGTGTGTAGCACTTCACAGCCTTCGGGTTTTTGTTCTCAGAGAAGCCGCCTTGTGTCATCTTCTGTGCTCTCTTCCTCCCCCTCATCCCCAAATCCTGCGCAGCACAACCAAAACCGGAGCCAAGAAGTTAAATTCAGCAGCCTTTATGCATTATGCAAAGTTGCATGTTTGTTTTGCATAATTTCGCTGCTTTTGCTCCCCTTGGTGGAAGGGTAAAGAGTCAAATAGGTCACACTGATCATTTTCCCTTCACTCCTGGAATTCCTGTTCATACCCTTTTTGGCTTTTGAGATACTGCTTTGTGTCCCCCCCCCCCCCCGGTGTTTGTTATCTTTAAAAAAAACAAACCCACGTATTTACATAGTTACAACGTCCAGAAGCTGGCTTGCTTTCTAAAAAGAAAAGGATAACTGAGATTCTTGAGACTGATCATTTGTGTGCACACTTGCAAACAAGTCCTTATGTAATTATAAAATGGTGCAGCAATAGAACTGCTGGCACATTTGCAAAGCTAAGCAGGGTCCGGTATGGTGTCGTATTGGATGGGAGGCTGCGTGTTGAAATTCCTGCATTTCAGGAGGTTTGGACTTGATGACTCCCGGGGTCCCTTCCAACTCTTAGGATTCTATGATCAGAGATGGGGAACCTGTGGCCCTCCAAATGTTGCTGGACTCCAGCTCCCATCAGCCCCAGCCAGCGAGCGTGGTCAGGGATGATGGGAGCTCTCTTAGCCCTGCTAGATTTAAGCATACAAAGCTGCCTGCACCTGCCCATTTTGTTCCATCTAGCTCAGGAACTTTGGCAGCATTTATTATATGTGCAGCCTTAAATTCAGTTTCCTTTCTAAAGCTCAGAAGCAGTTGTGTCTCTTTGAATGGACTCCTATCCCCGCACTTGCGCCAACCTCTCGTTTTATGTTGGGCATCAGATCTTCCCCTTGAACAGCTGGAAATGCACTTGGATTCTGCCGCCCTTTAGGATGAATGAACTTCCTGCGTTGCGCTTCATGCGCTCCTTTTGTGCGTGGGAGGCTGGCGACAAGAGAGGGCTGGCGCTTTAACAAAGGAGATGGTACGAAGTGCATAGAAAGTTTTAGGCTAGATCAGGGTTTCCCAAACTTGGGTCTCCAGCTGTTCTTGGACTACAACTCCCATCATCCCTAGCTAGCAGGACAAGCGGTCAGGGATGATGGGAATTGTAGTAATTAAAAAAAAAAAACAGCCCACAACTGAAGACCCAAGTTTGGGAAACCCTGAAGTAGGTGTTACAAGAGATATGGAGTCTCTCATCACTTGCTGCTACAGGTAGGACTATGGGCAGCATGGTATCATGTCAGTGTTACAATAAATCAGGGACCTTTCACATTCCTTCCTGGTTGTGGGTGAGGCCAGAATGCGCAGGGTGCAATGTTGTGTTCTAGCCACACAAGCCAAAAGTTTCTACGCGTGTGTGCACACGCATATCTCTCCCATCTTCCGCCCAAGCGAGCAGCAGTAGATAATATCCCAGGTCAAGGGCACTTTCCAGCCTGGCAAAAGCAGCCAAGGAAGGGGAAAAGCAGGCCAGTGATGAAGGAAGTAGTTTGGAGAGAGCCCCGAAGGGACAGATGGACAGCTGTGTTTGGCTCCTGTGCCTGACGTTTCCTGCTATATAAAGGCAGGCAGAGTGGCAGCATTGCCAGCGTCTAAAGCGGGGGGGGGGGGGGACTTGTTGTCCTCCAGATGCCAGGGATAATGCAACATCTGGAGGGACGCAGGTGCCCCATCCTTGAAATGAAGCCCTTTTTCGGGGGAACACTGAGTCAGGCCTGTTTGGCACGTCTTCCACCTTTGCAAATGGAATCAGCCAACTGTGGGTTATGGCTTGGCAGGTGCTTGTGGGCTCCTCCTCCCTATTTTGCAGTCACAGACAAAGCCAGGAAGTTTCGCTGATCCCTTGGTGGGCATGTCTGGTGGGCTGTGCTGGCGTGGCTGAACCTTCCAAGCTGTCACACCTGCTTTCTATAAAATATAGCTATTCTGTTAAAAACAACAACACCCACCTTCAGCATTTCTCAGATTTAAACGGATTCCTTGGTGCAGCGATAAAATTGCCTGCGCATTTGCAAAGCTAAGCAGGGTTTGGTATGGTTTCAAATTGGATGGGGGACTGCAATCTGAGATTCCTGCATTTCAGGGGGGTTGGCTAGATTACCCTTGGGGTCCCTTCTGCCTCTGATTCTATGATCATGTTAAGATCTGGATTTTGCACCCAGCAAGTCAATATATGAACTTTTGCCTCTTCAGCGACACCAGCGTGTGTGTGTATATGTGTGCATACACGTTCGGACACCTTTGTGCCTATGAGAAGTGATTGCTCACATTATTAAATGGTGATAAAAAAATCCCAGAAATAAATGGCTTACGGGCAACCATATTGACAGATGGCTAAGAGACTATCAGAAGATGAAGTATTTCAGCATCTGAAGTTGTTTCCCTCCCCAACCACCCAAGGAAACTTTTTCTGAAAGGGTAGCTTTTCAACTTAGATACCCAAGATAGCCAACACTTTACAATCTGTGCATGCCACAAATAAGTATGGATAAACCTTTGCTAAGCATGTGTCTTCACGCTTTTTTTTTATTGATGTAGAAGACTCTCAAGGTGAATGTTTGGGTCTTGGAGAAGGTGAAGCTAATGCGAGCCTGTCTTACACCCATTTGAGTTTTTCTTAGTTCCTGGACATTTCAATTATTTTTATGTTCTTCTTCTAGACGATATCAGTGGGACACTGCCTACATCTGTCTTAGTGGGTCCGATGGGGTCTTCGTCCCTCCAGTCTTTTCCTCTGCCTCCGCCGCCTCCACCGCACGCCCCGGGTCAGTTTAGCTTTGATCCTCGTGGTTTCCAAAAAATTCCGCTGTAAATTTCCGCCTCCCCTCCCTGGAGCTGGGCTTTCCATTTTAATTACCGGATTTTTGGACTCAAGGCGGTGTGCAAGAAACAGAATAGTACGCAAAAAAATTTGATGGCACTGCATGCAAGGCACCACCCCTTCTGTTTCTCTTGGTCACGCTGGAGATGCCAAGCCATGTGTACAGAATTCAGCTGAAACCCTCTCCTCCTGGCCCCTTTTCAAGACTCCTGACAAATTTTTCCTTGCTCCTAGTAGCTACTATGGGATGGTCTGGAGCAGAATTTTGCAGATACTTTAACTTTCAAGGGATTGGAGTAATTGAATATACGGTAGAGTCGTGGGCGTTCTGGCTTGCTATTTTTAACCAGAGCTGCTGCTGTCAGCATTGTTGGTCCTTGGTGCAATGGATTTGACTTGCTGGTAGTGAACTTGCCTGCACTGTCCTGACACTGGTGTAACGGGTGTCTGGAATTGGAGGGGGGGAGCACCACCTTAGCTGTGCTCTGCCTTCTTATTTGCTCTCCCATAGAAGTGAGTGGTGGCTCCATAATGCTGCTGTCGCACAGTGAGCCAGCAGTGATACTCATAACCAGTGAAGCTGCTGTACTGGTGGACAGGGCAGCTAAGGGGAGGCAGGGTCGACTGGTTTTCTTCCCATTTTCCTCCCTTGCAAAAATAAAAAAATAGAGCAGATACCTAAGCATGCTTCTTGGACCAGAGCGTCAGAGGGGAAAACTTTGGCCCCTGGAAGTCTTGCATTTATAGGAGTCCACGTCAAATATCCCTGTAATTTTTCAGCTGGTCATGCCAAAAGTGGTGGGCAGAAATGCCTCTGGAACAGAGCTTTCTGAACTTTTCATGCTGATCACACACTTTTTAGACATGCATTATTTTGTGACACAGTAATTCAGTTTAAAGGGACGCAGGTGGCGCTGTGGGTTAAACCACAGTGCCTAGGACTTGCCGATCAGAAGGTCAGCGGTTCGAATCCCCGTGACAGGGTGAGCTCCTGTTGCTCGGTCCTTGATCCTGCCAACCTAGCAGTTCGAAAGCATGTCAAAGTGCAAGTAGATAAATAGGTACCGCTCCAGTGGGAAGGTAAACGGCATTTCCGTGTGCTGCTCTGGTTCGCCAGAAGCGGCTTAGTCATGCTGGCCACATGACCTGGAAGCTGTATGCCGGCTCCCTTGGCCAATAAAGTGAGATGAGCACCGCAACCCCAGAGTCGGTCACGACTGGAACTAATGGTCAGGGGTCCCTTTACCTTTAATTCAGTTTAACTCGCAAACCGGAGGTTAAACTAACCCCTTTCCAGCCCCGGAAGGAGCATGGGGAGTGCTTGCCCGGCACACTTACACACTGCAGCTGACAAACACATGTCGCGACACACGGCTCTGCTCTAGAAAAGTTTCTGAATGAACATGACTCAGTGGGATGGTGGGGCATGGGAAGGCTGAGTTACAGGTTTGGATTTTGGGGTGCAGAAAAAAATAACAGTGGGACTCTGCCCCACAATTGCCCAGTATAACCTGCCTTGCTGAGTGGTATAACTCAAACAGTATCTGAACCAAAACCAGCAAGCACATTTACTAAGCATAATTAGAACCTGCCATTCCCCTTATTAGCGACCTCCTTAAACCAAGGAGTTTCTTGCTACCCACGTAATACAGAATTGCTTCGGAATCAAATGGGCTTCCACTGAGATTTCCCACTAAAGGTGGCCCCAAAAGTATATGACTTTGCTGCCCCTTGTGGCCAAGCAGGGCTGTACAGTATTTAGAATTCCTCCCTCTGTTAGTGACTTTCTTTTATCTAGTGACTTAAACCTCCCAAAATATAGGCACTTTATTACCCCTATAAGTTCCTTGAGAGAGACTGGGTTAAAATTTATTGAACTGAGCTATATTTGAAGGCAGCCTTGGCAACAGCTCCACATCTCTGGAGCTCTTTTTCGTGGATGGAATAAATTATACCCTGCTTTTCACCATCCGGGTCTCAAAACCAGTTTACAAAATAAAAGTGTAAAATATACGACATGTATGAAACATTGGAGGAATGTAACATCAGAGGAACATTTGCAGTGCAAGAGCCTCCTGGAATAAAACTGTTCTAACCAAGCAAGGATGATTCCTGTCTGATTTATACTAGGAAGGGATTGCCAGTTTGTGTACCTGATGTGGTTTAAGGTGTTCATCTTTAGGTGAGTTGAGGCTGTGGAATGGTTCGTTTTAGCAAAGGCATGTTTCCCGCCTCCTCGTTTTTAAAAAGACAAGGGTCATACAGCGGCTTGTTTAAAACTGCCCAGCTAAATTAATAGCCAGAAACAAAGTAGGAAGTCAGCAGAAGCCCTATTAAGAGCTGTTCCCTCTGTTGGGGCAATGGTGCAGTGTGTGTGTAGAGTGGGGTTGCCATGTTTCAAGAAGTAAATATCTGGAAAGTTGTTGGGGTTTTTGTGTGTGTGCAGTTGCCCCCCAATACAGAGCCTGACCCCAAGCCACCCATGCCCCAGATTGCCAGGTTTCCCCTCCAAAACAAGACATGTCAACCCTATAGCAGTGTTTCCCAGACTTGGGTCTCCAGGTGTTTTTATGGGACTACAGTTCCCATGATCCCTGATCACTTGTCCTGCTAGCTAGGGATGATGGGAGTTGTAGTCCAACAACAACTGGAGACTCAAGTTTGGGAGACCCTGTTCTAGAGACTTGCTTTCCGCAACTGGGAGTGTCCAGTGTCTAGCTTCTGTGTGGCCCCTCCTTTCCCCAGCCCCACCACAGCTTCTGCTTCTTGTGTGGTTCAGCCCCACTCCATCCTTCTGAGACCTGTGGCTGATGCCTCTTTCTTCTGTCCCCCTGCATGTAGTGAGATCTCAGCCAGGGAACTAATTAGGGATTTAGCCTGCAGTGGCACTTGCCTTATGGAATGCCCTGCCTGGGGGAGATCTACCTCTAGAAACATCTATGGTTCCTTTTCGTCAGCCGATGAGAAATGGAAGATCTTCCTACGCAGTGTTTCCTGGCTACTGGTGGTTGGTGTGAATGTTCTAGATAGCTAGCTAAAGAGAAGTGAGCGCTGCAACAAAACGTTGCATGGAGAAGTGCTCCTGATCCGGTCAGCCAGCCAAGCCCGCTCCAGAAGTACTCCATTGCATCCCCCCTCCCGCCTGGAATCCTGTCCCCCCCCCCCCAAATAGCATTCTGTGGCCACTAAACTTGCTCAGTCCTCTTTGGGTTGTTTGGGATCCTCCCCAGCCCTGATTAGCTTTCCCCCCTTAATATTTTGTAACTCTGCCAACCTTGGGGTACCCCAAGGTCTGACGATACCTCCTCCTTGATTGTGGTTACATTTCCAATGGCCTGAATGTCAGAAATAGAGGAGAGTTCTTTTTAGCTGATTTTGGTATTGTGTTTAAGGTTAAAGATATCTGAGCATAGCTATCTATAGAAAGGAGACCAATCTAGCTAATCATAATATGCATTTGCCAGGTTCTTTTCCTATGTTCAAAGAGCTCCATTCCTCCACCACTCTTCCCTTCCAGAAACTTTTACCTCTCGCCAGGAGGAAAGCAGGGGAGGAGGTGGGCCAGAGCTGGCTCTTGATTTAGTGGCGCCTCAGTTTCCCACAGCGACTCACACCAATGCTAAGTTTGGGGGCATTAGGGGAATTTTAAAGGTTGGCTACATCCAGCTGCCTGATGTTGCTCGGAGTGCCAGCCCAGGGGTAAAAAAACAAAACCAAGGGTACTCAGAGCAGGTATCGTAAGTGGGTCCTGCTGATGCCCTAGTAGTTGCCCAAGGATGCCCAGTGCTGTCTTTGGCACCAAGGTGAGCACACAATGGTTATACAGTGGTACCTCGGTTTTCGAATGTTATCCATTTCGGAAGACTGTTCGAGTTCTGAAACGTTTGAAAACTGAAAACTCAATAGCCGACAGCTAGGCCTCACTGATCTTGCACTCAGTGGAAGCCGTGTGGCATGTTCGACTTCCAAGGCGAGTTTGAAAACCGAAGCATTTACTTCCAGGTTTATGGCATTCGTAAAACCGAAATGTTCGTCAACGGAGATGTTCGAAAGCCGAGGTACCACTGTAATAGTAAGAATTGGTTTGTGGAAAATGGGTAGGTCTGATATAGGGAGTGAAGCTTACTGTAGGAGGCTTAGATTATACTGTATTAAGGTGTTTTTTTAATAAATAATTTTTTATTAGTTTTCCAATGTTTACCCAGGATTAGTACAATTTTGCCAATTACAGTGGTACCTCGGGTTACAAACACCTCACGTTACAAACACTTCGGGTTACAGATTCTGCTAACTCGGAAGTAGTACCTCAGGTTAAGAACTTTACCTCAGGATGAGAACAGAAATCGTGCATTGACGGTGTGGCAGCAGCAGCAGGAAGCCCCATTAGCTAAAGTAGGACCTCAGGTTAAGAACGGTTTCAGGTTAAGAACAGACCTCCAGAACGAATTAAGTTCGTAACCAGAGGTACCACTGTGTACAAATACCAGTTAATATCAAATTAATTCCAAATTTATATAATTTAATCCAAGCAGTTTTCTTGATTGATGTTTTTATCCAGTTCTTATATTGCTGTGGTGTGTGTGTGTGTATATGTGTGTATATATATATATATATGTTTTCGTAGATTTTCACGGGTACAGGAATGCAGGTTTTGGTGTCCTCGGGTGTCTTCCCGTGTAAAAGTTGGGGTGTCTAGGCGACGTTTCGACGAGGTCTCACTCGTCATCTTCAGGCTGGTGCTTTCGGCTTCTTGTTACTGGAACAGAGGTTCTCTGTTCCAGTAACAAGAAGCCGAAAGCACCAGCCTGAAGATGACGAGTGAGACCTCGTCGAAACGTCGCCTAGACACCCCAACTTTTACACGGGAAGACACCCGAGGACACCAAAACCTGCATATATATATATATATATATATATATATATATATATATATATACAACTTCTAATGACATTTCAGAGAGTATATTAGGGTTTTGAACAGTTTCTTTGCAGCTGTAGGCTAGAGATGGGGAACCTGTGGCCCTCCAGATGTTGTCGGACTTCAACTCCCATCATCCCCAGCAAACGTCAGTGGTCAGGGATGATAGGAGTAATAGTCCAACAACATCTGGAAGGCTGCCACTGCTTGTGGTGCAGGGTCTATACCAGGCATAGGCAAACTCGGCCCTACAGATGTTTTGGGACTACAACTCCCATCATCCCTGGCGGACAGGACCAGTGGTCAGGGATGATGGGAATTGTAGTCCCAAAACATCTGGAGGACCAAGTTTGCCTATGCCTGGTCTATACTTTCAGTAATTTCTCTTCATTGTGTTGGGAGTAGGGCGGTAATGTCCTGTTCAGGACCGGCATAGAATTTTGCTGCCATGGGCAGCTGCCACCAGCCTTCTTGGCTTTTTAATTCCTTGGGTGGCGGCATGTCTTAACCCTTTCCTCTCCCCTTTCAGATGCGTTTCCCCGGATCATCCCGATCAGAGCACCAGAAGCGGTACACAGCCAACCTGCACAGCACCTCCAGTGCCCTCTCTACCGGCCTGACTCGAGCAGTTTTGCAGCTAGTTTGCGGGAGCTAGAAAAAGTAAGGCTGACCCAAAGCAAATAAGTGTTGGAAATGTAAAGAGTAAGAAGGATCTCTTTAGCATATGTGGTGGTCTTGTAGTAAGGTTAAAGCTTATTGGGAAATGATACATAATGAATTGAAAAGGATTTTGTTTGTAAAAAACAAAACAAAACAGAAGCTTTTCTTTTGGTAATTATAGGGACAGAACTACCTAAACTGTATAGAAACTTATTCATGTATGCTACTACAGTGGCGAGAATGTTACTCGCCCCAAAATGGAAAGAAGCAGAAGTCCCAGCAAAGGAAGAATGGATACCAGAACTTATGGAATATGCAGAAATGGCGGAACTTAAAGGAAGAATAAGGAATCAAGATAACCAAACTTTTTATAACAGAAGGGAATTGGTTTATTGAATATTTACAGATGAGTTGTAAACAGATAAGAATATTGGCAGGATTGTTGTAATAATCTGCAGTTTTATAAGAGTATATATTTAAAGTAGATGAATAAATGAGCAAATTAAGTTAATTTGGATCTGCAGAAGATATTAAAATTAAATTTAAGGAACCGCAGGAAGAAGGGGAAGGAAGTCAAAGTTTTGAAATGTTAAAATGATTGTAAAATTAGCAAAATGTATAAATTTGGAAAGGATAAATAATTTTTTGAAAAATAGAAAAAGGCTGAAAATATATTTTTTGAAAGTTCAGCGGAGGTTCTTAGGATGGTTCCGTTGTGATGATGCTCGGCTTCCATCGTGAGCACAGAGGCTAAAAGTAAAATGCCTCTGTGTGTGGTAAAGTGTGGATTGCCAGAGCTTGCACAGAACCTGTGGTTTTGCTGACCCTATATTTTGCATATGGTTAAAGCTGGTTTGGAACTGGCGTGTGCAGGCCGGTCTGGCCCAAGACATTTTGCCACCTGAGGCGGGACCCTAAAATGGCTCCCCTGGTCCCTGCCAAGGAAGAAAGGGCCAGGGAAGAACTACATCAGGAACAAGTGGGGCAAGAAAGATTGAGAGCGGTATCTGCTGCTCCTGTGAATCCTGCCGCCTGAGGTGGTCAGTCACCTTGCCTCATGGGTGGGCCGGCCCTGCACGCATACTCTGCTGTTTTGCAGTCTGGTGTGTCTTATTTTGTAATAACGTAAGGGAAAATAAATGACTCATGCTTCTCTGGTTCTGTGCCAGTGAAATTCCTCTAACAACTTTACAGGGAACTGCCTACTTGAGTTATGCCTGGATGATTTAAGTAATCTTTTGCTTAGCGTAAAATAGTTCAACCCTGCTTTCCTTAGCTAAGCCAGAGAGTAGGTGCTGGAGCTGGAATGTACAGCCACATGCTTGTAAAAGTTTGCTGTTTAATCAGATTGATTCCCATTTATCCCACAATTCCAAAAACAAAACACATTGGCTTGTACATAAAACTGCGGTTCTACGCATGCTACAGACTTCTGTTTGTGCAACCGACTTTCCCTGCCATCTTCCTTCAATCCTGCAGTTCCCTGATCACCATCAAAATCTGCTCCAGATTCTGGAGTAGATTTTGGGGGCAGGGGGAACAGCACAGCGAAAGGATGAGGAAATCCCATTGTGTGGAACGTCACTTAGACAGTGTTGCAAAGACAAATCATTATGCTGTGACAGTAAGCTACAAAAGGCTTGGAAAAAACCTAACTGGTTTCCATGTACCTTTTAATTAAAATGTCCCTCCTCCTCCTCCTCCTCCTCCTCCTCCTCCTCCTCCTCCTCCTCCTCCTTCTTTTTCTTCTTCTTTGAAAAAACCCAACAGTGCGGTTGGTACTGGGGACCAATGAACTGGGAAGATGCTGAAATGAAGTTGAAAGGGAAACCTGACGGGTCGTTCTTGGTTCGTGACAGCTCCGATCCTCGGTACATCCTGAGCCTCAGCTTTCGATCACAGGGTATAACCCACCACACCAGAATGGAGCATTACAGAGGTGAGCCTTGAGGGCAGGGCAAGGGCATTAACCTAGGGTGGCATCCTACTCACCTTGCAGAGAAGGTCAAGTTCACACCGAGAGGAATCTGCCCAAGGGAGCACCTGTGATATAGGTTGGACTCTTAAGCCTGATCTCTCAGTGCTAGCATTCTATCCACTCACCTGTGCAGATTGCCATTATTTTGTAGAGTCTAGGGGACACACATTCACATACCAAATGGATGTTCTTCCACCCTCTGCTTTTCTGTCCAACATGCCCCTTAATGTTCCTTCATTGGCAGGGACCTTCAGCCTTTGGTGCCACCCTAAGTTTGAAGACCGCTGCCAGTCCGTGGTGGAGTTCATCAAGCGTGCCATCATGCACTCCAAAAATGGGAAATTCCTTTATTTCTTGCGATCCAGGGTTCCAGGTACGTATTTAAATGTGTGTGTGAAACATTTAGATGCTTTTGATTGTGAGATCCACTACACTCCTAACACATAGCAGATGTGTAGGGCCAAGTCTTTTACTAGAAGGAGAGCGGGGGCTCAGGCAATGGCTGGAGAGGCTTCCAGCAAGTGTCCAATACAGGCAGTGGCTGGAGAGGCTTCCAGCAAGTGTCCAATACAGGCAGTGGCTAGAGAGGCTTCCAGCAAGTGTCCAATACAGGCAGTGGCTAGAGAGGCTTCCAGCAAGTGTCCAATACAGGCAGTGGCTGGAGAGGCTTCCAGCAAGTGTCCAATACAGGCAGTGGCTGGAGAGGCTTCCAGCAAGTGTCCAATACAGGCAGTGGCTGGGGAGGCTTCCAGCAAGTGTCCAATACAGGCAGTGGCTGGAGAGGCTTCCAGCAAGTGTCCAATACAGGCAGTGGCTGGGGAGGCTTCCAGCACTCACTTGGCCTCATGCTCCTAACAAATATCTTTCTCAGATGTTTCTGAGATAGCTGCAGAGATATTTCCTGAGAAGTTCTCCCCCACTCCCAATGTATTTATTTACTTACTTTTAACTTGCAGGTCTCCCTCCGACCCCTGTCCAGCTCCTCTATCCCGTCTCTAGGTTTAGCAACGTTAAATCGCTACAGCACCTTTGCCGCTTCCGGATACGGCAGCTGGTCCGCATCGATCACATTCCAGAACTACCGCTCCCCAAGTAAGGTTCCGTTCTGTGCTTTGTTTTGTGTTTTTTCCAACTCCATTTTAAGGAAGACCCTAGGTACAGAAATCTCGCTGCTGCATCTTCTTCATCATTGTTCTGTCTAATAGCAAAGCCAAGAAGTTGTGTGTATATCAGTTTGGAAACTGAATGGGGTCATCCAAAGATAAGGCTTTTGAGTTTTTTACTGCATGCTCAGGGGACTTCTAAGATATGAAGAGGTATCTAGGTTTGTAAAATTAAGGTGTTTTTGTTTTGTTTTTTTAAAGGAAAACTTCTGAAAACAACAGTGACCTACAGAAAGTTGGACGGGAGGAGGGAGTTGACCTGTGTGAGCCTTTAATAACTTACAGCAGGGATTCCCAAACTCTGTTCTGTGGGAACCCCAATGACCCCTCACCTTCATTTAGGCAGCCCGTGGGTATCTCTGGTTGGGCATGGCACATCCATTGCAATAAATAGTCCTAGTTCAGTTGCATTTTTATCGCTTCTACAGAATTGAAACTGGAACGCAATATGCAAGAGTTAAAAGAAGCAATGAAAAACACACGTCATGCAGCACCTAGCATGGCGCAGTACATTGGCTACCACGGGCAGGAAAATTTTCAAGTGGTCCACCAGGATTCTCAGCAGTTTTGGGTGGGGGGGTGGGGGGGGGGTGGTGGTTTTGGAAGCCACTGGCTTATACTCTCCTAGAGGTGGTGATGCAAATCAGCATGTGATTAAAATGCCCCTCCCTTGCTATATACAGTAGAAGAAACTTGAGAATGGGATAACTTTTGGACCCTCTTTCTGCACAGCCAGTGGTATCAGGGATGGTGAAGTCTTTAGCCCAACAGTATCTGGGGAGAGACATAGGTGCCCCTTCCCTTCCTTGGGTGTTTGTGTCACTTAGGGTTAGCTTGACACGTAGCACATTGCATACTCGGTGACTGCAGCATCAAGCAGGGAGTTTCCTGTGTGACTATAGAGCAGGGTTTCCCAAACTTTTTGGACTACAATTCCCATCATCCCTGACCACTGTTCCTGCTAGCTAGGGATGATGCGAGTTGTAGTCCAACAACAGCTGGACACCCAAATTTTGGGAAACCCTGATCTAGAGCATGGGTAGGCAAACTAAGGCCCGGGACTGGATCCAGCCCAATCACCTTCTCAATCCGACACGCAGACATTCCGGGAATCAGTGTGTTTTTACATGAGTAGAATGTGCCCTTTTATGTAAAATGCATCTCTGGGTTATTTGTGGGGCATAGGAATTGGTTCATTCCCCCCTCCCAAAAAAAAATAGTCCGGCCCCCCACAAGGTCTGAGGGACAGTGGACCGGCCCCCTGCTGAAAAAGTTTGCTGACCTCTGCTCTGGAGTATCACAGATGCAATGCTAGAGATTTTTATTTTTTTTAAAGTATCACCCCACATCACTCAAATGTGATTTTTTTGGGGGGAGGGGTGGAGCTGGTTCGCACAAACACACACAGACTGCATGCCGTCAGATGCAGTGGAGTAATCCAGTGGTGGCAACAAGACCTTGAGCAATGGCATTCCAGACAAGCACTCCACATCAAACGGTGGCAGGGAGGGAGGGAGAAGGACCAACCTTTTTCCAAGCACCAGCAATGTCTGCTGCTGTTGCACTCTGGGATAATGGGATGTTGCCTGGAGCAAACGGCTTGCTTGAGGGGAAACATCTGGGGATTCCACAAACGAGTAGTTGCTCTGCAATTTTTGTTGTGCTGTAAATTGCCTGGAAAGGCCCCAGGGTAGAGGGAGTTATCTGTGATACTCTCCTTCCCGCACTTACAGGTTGAACTAACTAGTGGCGTTAGCAAAATGTTTAAGAACTTCCTATGTGTTGGTTACAGAGGGAAGCGTGCTGAGCTGGGGTGGTGTGGGGAAGGAAGCTAATTCTGGCCCTGGAGCTGTTAACTTTTTCCTGGGAGAGGCAGAGAGTGTGTGTGAGAGAGAGCAGAGAACCCAGAAGTTGGGGACAGGGTGCAGAGGCCTTAGGATGGCTGAATTCCAACAAGAGTTTGAACATAATTAGATCTGGGCCTCATCTGCAGTAGAACACAGTTTTAAGTCTCTTCCTGTATGTGTCGGTCCTTCTGTTAGTGCAGGGGTGGGGAACCTTGGGCACAGAAATGTAGCCCTCCTGCCCTCTCTGGGGTTCTTCCCACGTCACCCCAACCCTCCTCCATCCCCTATTCCTAGCTGGAATGTGTCCCCTGAGCGATATCCTCTGCTTGCCTGGATGATGAAGAGGAGAGGGTATTTGTGCGTGGAACCCTCCGACTCTCCTGCAGTTGAAACATTGCCTAGAAAGGGAGGAGTTGCACCCATCGCTCTGCTCACTTTTGCCTGTAGTCCTGCCCTCCCCCACTGAAATGTGGCCCCTGGCAGGTTTATTTTTGAGGACATGCGGCCCTTGACCTGAAAAAGATCCCCCAGCCTCTATCTTACTGTGCCTTCCCTCTTTTTTCTGTCATCGTGATAATCCTCTTGGAGCAAAGGTGTATAGGGTAGCCCCAGTCGGTGGGTTCCAAACTCCTGCCCATTGAAGATGGACGTTGTGTTTGCAGAGATAACCCCAGTTTCGATTTGCAGCCATTTTCGAGTCTTTCTTTATAAGTAAGAGGGAGGTGATTCACTTCCACTCCACAACCCACAAGATCTCTTGAGTGTCCCTCGGCTCTCTGTTCCCTTAGGCCTCTGATCTCGTACATCCGCAAATTCTACTACTACGACCCCCAGGAGGAGGTGTATCTCTCCCTGAAGGAAGCTCAGCTTGTTTCCAAACAGAAGCAAGAGGCAGAGTCTTCAACGTAGCGAGGGCCCCCCCTCCCGCCTTGCTGCTGTCACCAATGGTAACGTAAAAAATTATTGCATATACAAGGGTTGGAGCAGGGATTCTTCATCTGTGACTCCTTTCTAGATGACTATGGGGTCCCTTCCAACTCGAGGAACCCGTGGTCCTCCAGACGCTGCGGGCCTGTCAACTCCCAGCATCCCTGGCCTATTGGCTGTGCTGGCTGAGGATGGAGGGGAGTTGGAGCCCCTGCAGTATCTTGTTTCTCATCCATAGGCCACACCACGCAGTATTTCTCAAACTTTGCTGTTGTTAGACTACAACTCCCATCATCCCTATCTAACAGGACCAGTAGTCATGGATGATGGGAGTTGTGGTACAACAAGGGTCTTCCTTTAGAAAGAAATGAAGGCTTGGAGTCTGGGACTCGGTGGGCCCCTGGTGGTTTGGGACTCTGGCTGTATCGATCGCTTTTGCCAATGGAACAAAGGGGTCTTGAGGGATGGAAGGACAGGGAGGAAGGACACTTGGAGGATAGGGAATTCATACTGGGAAATATTGTCCTTGGAAACTTACGGCATTATTGCCAGACATTAGAAAAACTTGTTTCATGGATTATTTTTTTCAGTTAGTTTTTCCTCTTAGTGGTTTTGTCTTCTGCTTCTGTTGTCTTTATCACCTTTTCCTGGTGGTTATTTTGACACCACTGACACAGTCAGGTAATTTTAGGCTCCAGGCTTCATGGTCTTACAGGCGCCTTTTGTCCGGGTTGGACTTCACAGAGGACAGCCCTCTGTTTTTGAAGGGCTGTTCGGTCCAAGGCTACTTTAAAAAGCTGTAAGGAAGGAAATCCACGCAAGTCTGAAGTCTGAATCGGTGCTATGCAGGCATCATGCTTATAAGCTCTTCTTCACAAATATAAAAGCTGGAAACTTAATTTTTTTAAAAAATAGAATCCTTCGGGATTCCACACTTGTACCAATGCGAAGTTCTGTCCTGTCACAGAAGCGCAAAGTATATGCAGCCCCCAGCCCTTTGGTCTTTTCATTTTTTGGATTTGCAAAAGCAAGGATCTGATGCCATTTGGCTCTGTCTAGTGGTCTGAACTTAAATGTTGTTTCCCTCTGTCTTTCTTCACCCATCCCAAATTAGGAATTCGGTCACCAGTATCCTGTCGCTGTGGAAGCCGCGTTGGAGACGACTCCCGGCGCTTGCTTTCTGGCTGTTTCTTGGCCTCCAGAGAGGACCCAGGGCTTGAAAAGAAAGCACAGCTGTGCGCAGAGAAACAGGAGCCATGACCCCATCTGGTTCCATAACGATATTTTGGAATCTGCCGAAAACTGGACTGCAAGCTCCTGGAAACATGGAGAATGTCATGATATTTTTCTTCTTAAATTTATATTTTTTGGTGCTCCCCCTCCCTCCCCTTTCTTCCAGCATGGGAAATAGTGAGCCGGTTTTTACATTTTGTTGACCTGTCTGGCATTTTTGGGCTGGGGGTGGGCTTTGGGGGGCTGGGGTTGAAGGTGCAGCAGACTCTTGAGACTTAGCGAGCCGAGAAAACAAACCAACCCCGGTGTTTCCCTGTCAAATTGTCCTTGTGGGAGAACACTGCTTTTGCAAGCAGGGCCTGAGCCCAAGGTATACTCAGCTGTATCAAGCAGTTGTGTTGGGGATGTAAGGCCGAAGGCAGAGGGGAGCAGGGGGGGGGGGGTTGGGGAGGGCAGCGAATGATGAGCTGAGCTGTGGCTTCCTGCTCCATAAGGAAGGCTGGGATGGAGGAGCAATCAGCTTGTTCAAACAATGGAAAATCGCCATGGCATTTTAAGGGGTGTTGGCTGGGCCTGGCCAGCTGGTCCAGAACGCTGTTGCCTTCCTTCTGGTGAAAATGGGATGCGGATAGCATTGTGAATCTTTTCCCCCCACTGCAAGTGCTGTTAGCTGTCTGTCTCTGCCTTTTCCCTCCCGCCGTTATTAACACAGGAGCTCCAAGCTGCTGTGGTTTATTTCCTTATATCAGGTGGAAGTAAGATGCAAAACTGGGCACCTGAAGCCAGTTTCGGAGCTGCCCATCTCAGCCTGTCTCTCCGAAGATGACCTGCTGGATAAGTCAGACTTGGCCAAAGGAAATGCCTCCTTGAATCTTCTTAACATGCGAAGCACCTTAGCCCCAGGCCCCGCTGTGCGAGTGGGAAGGAGAGAACGAAAGTCTGAAGTGAGCTTTCCATGGTTTCCCGTCCAAGGAAGGTGGATATTCTCATCTTCTAGCCCTAGTGGGAAACTTGCTAAATACAGAGAAATATTGTGTGTTGTCTTAATGGTTCACCCCACAACAGCAAGGAGTGGGATTTTTTAAAAAAAAAAAATATCATAGCAAACCAGCTCACAGCTGTTCAGAAGTAATTTTGACATCCGAAAGGTGCATTTTCTGTGTGGGTTTGATAAATCCTCTTTCCATGTCCAGCTAAAGGTACTTGACATAATTTCTTGGTGATTTTTTTTTTAAGCTGTGATACCTTAATTTATTATTATTATTATTATGTTGTAAAGCTTGCTCCATATTCTGTGAAAAAAGAGTTTTACCTAGGCTCCAGCCTCCACTTCCGGAAGTCTACATGCTACACACTGGATATAGCAAACTGTGAGGCTTATAGTCATTGAGACTTTGGAATATTCTTAAGAAGAACTAGAGGATGGCTAGTAGATTGTCTTCTAAAAGCTGAACCATGAAAAGATCGCCTCTGTTAAAAACAAAAACCCAGGGGCTTTTAAGGAAAGCGGACCTCTCTTCTTTCCATTCATACTTGGTGCGTTTCGAGGTGGGCTCCAAAATTTAGTTCCTCGCAACTTCTTGTGCAGGAGCTCCCAAAACAAACACACGCCCTTGGATCTCATTCTCCTGCTTTGTTCTTCAACTGGCTCTTGATTGACTTCCTGGGCATCCATGTTTGCTCTGCCCCCAAAGAAGGCTCTCTGTCGCCCATCTTTGCACGATTGCGAACTAAGGGAACTGAAGATGCATTGAGCGGTGGAACTGGTGCCCTTCCCTGGAGGTCTGTCGTCTTGCAACACAGTTCTTACAGCAGCCAAGACAACTTTGTGTAGACATGAGCCAATGAAGGAGTTGGATGGAGATGTCAATGAAGGAGCCAATGAAGCAGTGTGCCCTGCGATAGGAGATGGGAAAGCTATAGGTTCCTGGAACTCTTCCCCTTGACTTGTTCCTGATAACACTGGGGAGAGGTGAGAAGAAGGACCTCGCCCTCTGCTGCAATACATGGGGCCATGTTGCTTTTGGAGCTGTGCCATTATTTGTGGCAGCAAATAATGCAATCCTGGGGGGAAGGAAGGCTTGCTGACGTGCAACTACTGAACACTTTCCATGCCAGGAATGATCATAAATGAACCAGACGACCCTCCTGCGTGTGCATTTGGATATAGAATGATGCACTGGAAAGACAATCCATTTTGTTCTAATGTGCTTGGAGAGTTTGTGTGTGTGTGTGTGTGTGTGTGTTGCTGCAAAGGAGGACTTAAAAAAGGTGCTGGAATTAAGTTTCAACTATCAAAAGGAGATTGAAGATTCTGCTCCTATGTGCAAAAGAATGCCGTCGCTGCCTCTCTAGTGAATAGTGCAAAGGCCTGGGACTGCATTGTAGGCTGTCTCAAGTTTTCGTGGTTTCCCAGCTCATCGTATCTGCTCTCCTCAATTGAAATGGCACACTTCTTGATCTTTGGTGGACTTGGAGAGTTTTTTCCTCTCTGTCTGTCTCTCTCTCTCTGTCTCCCCGCACCCCCCTGCCTTGTTTCCCACCACCCCCTTGAAAAATATTTGGTTCAAGGAAGAAGAAGAGACCAAAAGGTCTCACAAACCTGCCGCCTCCAATGGTGCTGGGTGGAAACGTTTCTTAAAATCCTGTTCAAACACGCACAAACCGTAACCCAGTGCCGGAAGCCTGGTATCTCCTCGGAGCCTCCCGCCATTTTGTGGAACTTGGAACACCTCTAGAACTCTGTTGACTGACTTCTAAAAGCAGCAAAGGCCAATCACGTGTAAATAACTTGCAGGGAGTCCTGTGGCTTCCCTTGGCCGCTGTTGCGTCCATCTTAGTCCACTGCTGTAATGGATTTCCTGTGAAAGGAACCTCTCTTTTTTTAAATCTCTCTTCTCCTCCTCCACCCATTTGGTTTAAATTCTTCCCTTGTTGGGGCTGCTTTTGATGAGTTTTCTATTTTTGGGAAATGTGTGAGTCGTCGTGGATGAGTGTCGGGCAGCGAGAATTAAATTCTGCACTGTAGCTTTCTGTCGTCTGCGCTCCTGACTGAATGGTTGCTTTGGTGGGTCTCTGACGGAGCGTCTCATTTTTCCATCCTTTTGTAAAAGCAGAAGGGGTATGCGTGGGATGAAAAAACTGTTCCACTCCGGAACAAACTGGCGTGTGTTTTTGGCTTTGCTCTCTGTCTTAGAATCATTTGCCCTTTTTAAAAAATATATATTTATTTTTATTTATTTGTTGTGTTCAGGTTGGATCTGGGAGTTTCTTGGTGTATCGCCTCCGTGTGAGGCAGCCTTTGGACAACCTGGTGCCAGCCACATGTTTGAGACTACAACTCCCATCAGCGACAGCTGGGGCTGATGGGACTTGTAGTCCAGGGTGTCTGGAGGGGGGGGAACCAGGTCGGTGCAGGCTGCTATAAGGTCTACATTATATTCCTTACTTAAGTCAATTTACAGCTTCTTCCTCCCAGCATATGGAACTAGGAAGTACACTGTGGGTACTTTTCTCACCCTTCTGGTCAGTGATGCCTCTTGATAAAATTTAGAATTTGGAGTGTGGCGGGGGGGGGGGCAGGCTTATCAATCTGTGCTTACTTTGGCTGTGTGGAAGAACAATATGCCCATAGGTTTTTGATGTTCGTCGTGGGATGAGAGTCAGTGTGGTGTAGTGGTTAAGAGCAGTAGACTTGTAATCTGGTGAACCGGGTTCGCGTCTCAGCTCCTCCACATGCAGCTGCTGGGTGACTTTGGGCTAGTCACACTTTTCTGAAGTCTCTCAGCCCCACACACCTCACAGAGTGTTTGTTGTGGGGGAGGAAGGGAAAGGAGAATGTTAGCCACTTTGAGACTCCTTCGGGTAGTGATAAAGCGGGATATCAAATCCAAACTACTACTACTTCTTCTGGGTGAGGGAACCTTAAACAGAGGACTACATTCCTTTCTGGGCAACCCTGTGAGGGCCACATCCCAGCGGGGGGCCAGAGACAAAATGTCAATTTTAGCTTTGTGAACTAGGCTGGTTTTCTACACATACTCAAGCTCCCCCTCTCTACCCACTATTCAGACAAACAAGAGGCATCAAGAGCACACAATCCAGTCCAATGCTTGGGCTGTGAAGCTGGTCTAGTGAGAGGCTGTAGACTTGGGAGTCTGGAGGGCAAGGTGGAGAGGGCAAGGTTCATCCATCCCTGGTATGTCCTCAGTACATTCGTACCTTGGATCTCAAACGCCTTGGCTCCCGAACAAATTGGCTCCTGAACGCTGCAAACCTGGAAATGAGTGTTCCGGATTTCAAACGGTTTTTGGAAGCCAAACGTCCAGCACCGCTTTCTGATTGGCTGCAGGAGCTTCCTGCAGCCAATCGGAAGCCGCGCCTTGGTTTCATAATGTTTTGGAAGTCAAACGGGACTGTACATCCAAAATGCAATGGATTCAAAATGTTACCCACTCTTACTGTCTCCCCTGCTTTTTCTTTATTACTTTTTACTGTTGCATAAGCGCTGTTCTGGCCCACAAAGAAACCAAGTCTAGATGCCTTCAATAATAATAATAATAATAATAATAATAATAATAATAATAATAATAATAATGATGCTTTGGTTCTTCAAGTTTTAGGGTTTCACAGATTTCTGCATTGTGGAAATATGCACGTGCGACCACCTTCGCCCTGGGTCAGTGGTGCAAGTTTTTCCTTCTGCATTCAGATGAACATAGAAAGTCCAAGGCTGGTTAGATACAAGTCTTTTGGGCCTGTGTGTTTGGATAGAAGTGCATTTTGTTGTGTTGCTCCTACGACCTGCTTGCAAGGTATATTGCTGTTCCCATTTGTCAGATAGAAAGCTGAGGTATGATTAAAAATTTGCCCAAGACTGTGGTGGGTTTCAAAACACTATTCACAGTCCAGCTGTCAATAGGCCAGGGTTGAGCTTTTTTTCTTTTTCTTTTTTTTTAAGACACCAAAACTGTTGAACTTCTTCTTCTTCTTCTTCTTCTTCTTCTTCTTCTTCTTCTTCTTCTTCTTCTTCTTCTTCTTATTACAAAAACGCCCCCCTCCAAAAAAAGTTGTGTGTCAGCTGCCATCAACTACTTGGCCATAGTGGAGATTTTCCCTCTTGCAAATATGGCTTTAGTTTTGACCTTGATGATGTCACAAAAGCTGTGGATTCCTGCCCCCTCTAAACTTTGAAGTCCTAGCTGCTTCACCTGGTTCCAGCCCATGCAACTTCTAAGCTGCACTTCCTAGCGCCTACAAGTTGAGTGCATCATACAAGTTGTGTGTATAGGGGGTGGCCTTCTGGACCTTGGGCAGTCCTCATATTCTTTTGCGAGCCCAGGAAGAGCCAGCACAACTCAAATCAGTTCTCTTGGCTGGCTGTAATTCTGAATCGATTGCTCAATCAGCTCGCGGCATTGGAAGCTGTACAAAACTGGAAGCTCTTCACAAGTCTTACGGAGGGGTGAAATGGATTAGCCCAGAAATTGGCCTTGTCAATTTCACTTCTTGGCAACTGCCCCATGAGCTCGTTTGGAGAGCCACCTATCCTTTCATGAACGAACGCTTTTGAAGGGACCGCAAAATTACTCTATGCTCGTAAAATTACTAGTGTTATGAGCTGCTGGGACAGTTCAAAAGGGCTGGGCGGAACAGGGGGTGCCTCTGGTAGTTTTTCCATTGCACAAGGTAAAATGGTACTTAAAAGCCCTGCTAAACCCCCCGCTTGATCAGAGAAGGTCCGTGGGAAACGCAAAAGTGAATGTGTATGCTTCGGTAATAACACTGGAAAGCCAGCATTTCTGTACGACTTGAAACCTTGCGTATTCCTCCAGCAACGTTGATTCAGTAAGATCCCACCTGACTGCACTGAAAAGGTTTTTGTTTTGTTTTTTTGTTAGCTATTTTGCTGAACTCCCAAGTTTGCGCTGTGTGTGTGAGTGTGTGTGTGTGTGTGTGTTTAATTTATTGAAATAGCTGCTGTAATTTATTTTCGAAACTATACAAAATGTTTTAAAAGAAACAAAAACCAACCAGACTTGTGGGCCAATCTTAAACGTGTGGGACGGGGAGGGGGAGATGCTTTTATATGAAGATAAATGCACTTTCGGTGTGTTTAAGACATCTTTTGGGAGGGGTTAGACTGTTCTGAGGACTGGGATTTGAATGGCC
This sequence comes from Podarcis muralis, assembly GCF_964188315.1. Lineage (NCBI taxonomy): Eukaryota > Metazoa > Chordata > Lepidosauria > Squamata > Lacertidae > Podarcis > Podarcis muralis. Next base: position 32,426,568 of record NC_135667.1, on the reverse strand, counting down.
TTGTCTGTATATATTGTATCAATAGGCACGTTTTTGGTTTTTCATGTGGATACATTTGTAACTGCTGCAGGTGCTGTCTGGAAAACGGATGTACTGAATAATTTTGCCCCAAAGTTGGGGTGGGGGAATCCCCCCCCCTTTCCTTTATTGGGTAAATTTTGTCAACCATGGGAGAGAACTTTGCCTCTCCTGTTTGTATCTCATTTCTATTGTGGGGTTGGTTTTTTTTTTTGTTGGTTTTTTTGGGGGTCCCCCCCTTCTGCCTATGGGTGGTTGTTTGACAGGGGGTGGGGAGCGGGGTTTGAAATAAAATACTTAAATGGTCCCTTATGTGCTCTTGTCTTATTTTGCAGGGGTTGGAAAATTCACTTGGATTGTTCAAACCTTCCCTCTTAATTTTTCAAGTATTTGGAAGTTCTTCACTTTCGTCCATAATGCTTACAACAGTCTAGTAAGGTAGGCCACTAGAAACGGGAGCATTTTCAGTTCAGGGGCCACATTCCTTCATGAGGAAACTTCTGGGGGCCACATGCCAGAGGGGGGCAGAAGCAGAAAGAAGCAAAAATGGGTGCAGAGCAAGTAAAGTGATAGTTGCCCTTTTGGACAGTATTCCCCCCTCCCCCAATTATTTAAAAAGCATTTCTAAGCCACTTATCAAAATATTCTCTTAAGCCGTGTGCAACATACAAACATAAAAAAATCAATATTAAAAATCAGCACCATAAAATCACAGGGTTTAGAGTTCAGGATTAATATTAATTTTTATTTAAAAGCATTTCTAAGCTATATTCTAGCCATGCAAAGGGCAGAAGTTTCTCTTTAACAGTGGTGATCTATTTCGAAAGCTCTCCAAGCTTGTTTTACGCATAATCTTGTGTTGATCTTGTTGGGATTTTCTTGAATTATGACTAGCAAAGGAAAAACGGGAACGGAAACATGAGAGGCTCAGTGATGGTAGCTGAGGCTTGGCCATTCCTGAACATTTTGCTACCTTGTTTGTTGAAAATGTGTTATTTTTAGATTTTTAGAAAATGTGTTATTTTTAGAACCCACCATATTTTTGTGATTTCAAGTTGTTTAAAACAGTTTTTGATATAATAATAATTTATTATTTGTAGCCCGCCCATCTGACTGGGTTGACTGGGCAGCTTCCAGCATATATAAAAACATAGTAAAACATTAAAAAGCTTCCCTATATAGGGCTGCCTTCAGATGTTTCCTAAATGTTATATAATTACACATCTCCTTAACATCTGATGGGAGGGCGTTCCATAGGGTGGGTGCCCCTACCGAGAAGGCCCTCTGCCTGGTATTGGGTTTTTGTGGTGTAACCCACCCTGGGACCTTAAGTTGTAGGGCAGGTAATTATTATTGTTATTATTATTAATATTTATTAAAGATGAATGAATTATAAGGCAAAAGAAGAAAAGAGGGGAGAAAACTTGTTGAATTATTATTATTATTGTTATTAATATTAATTATTATTATTAATAATTATTATTCAACAACTATAGTCTATAATGAAATAATAATATAAAGAAATAAAAATATTTTAAATAGAAAGTAATAAAGTGAAAATAAATGAATGAAATATGCCCTTAGCCCAGGTCCTGTCCTCTTCTGGCAGAAACTCAGGCCACTTCTGGTTTGGCTCTGCCCATTGTTGGCATCATATTCCCTACCTCTGCTCCAAAATTCCTGATATAAATAAGGGATGTATTCAAGCTAATGCAACTTGGGAGCAAGCCTAGATTTGAAATGTTGATTGTATTAGCGGCAGAAGGCTCTACCCTTCTAGGCAAAGCAATGGATGAAATACTTGGAGCTAGAATGCTTCTAGGCATATTCAGAGTACGTTTCCAGTGTAGTAACTGCAACAGCCCTCACCTAGCTCAAAGCAAACACTGGGAGTCTGGTCTCGCAGGCCCAAGCAGCTGCAGTTTCTCCCCAATGAAACCCTAGAAATAAAAATCCTGGAACCTGGTGACTATTTTTAGAAAGTCCAGATCAGTGGGTAGGACTCATTTTCAAGCAACGTTTGTGTGTCAAAGCTCTGGGTCGGCTGCATGGACTGGGGATCAGACAGGACATTTCCAGCCCTACCTGGTGAATGAACCTGGAAAAATAAAATAAAAAGGTATTTTGAACTGCTGTTTCCACAATGCTGATTGCCCAACACTTCAAGCAGTAAGACAAATCAGAGTTAAAAATCTGAAAATTCCAATACAGATGTAGACAGGGTGGAATCTACACACATAAAATGTGAAAATGCCTTTTTCAACAAAAAAAAAGGTTTGAAAAAAATACATTGAATTTGGCATAGCTCACTCTTGCCATCTAGTGTCAAATTAGTATATTGCACTTTACAACACACTTGAAACCTTTTATTTACAGCTGTATAGCTGAGTCCAAGGTAAGTTCTCTACTTAAAAGGCCTGTTGGAAGACAGACACCAAAAGGGTGAGTGCCGCAACACAAAAAGCCTGATTCCTATATCCTAATGAATTGACCTCCTGATAAGTTGGTACCTGCAGGAGGCCATCTCTTGCAAGAGCACCGTGTGGCTGATTGGCTCTATAACAGATGAGGCAATCTTTCAAGTATCCTGCATCGTGCTTTATACATGGGTCATTCCATATCAAGGGACGCGGGTGACTCTGGACTAAACCACTGAGCCCCTTGGGCTTGACGATCAGAAAGTTGGCAGTTCGAATCCGCACAATGGGGTGAGCTCCCCTTGCTCTGTCCCAGCTACTGCCAACCTAGCAGTTCACAAGCGCGCCAGTGCAAGTAGATAAATAGGTACCACTGTGGCGGGAAGGTAAACTACTTTTCCGTGACTCTGGTTTCCATCACGGTCTTCAATTGTGCCAGAAGCAGCTTAGTCATGCTGACCATATGACCCGGAAAGCTCCCCATAGTTGCCTTTGACTGGACTTAACCGTCCAGGGGTCCTCTACCTTTACCTTTTTACCATTCCATATCATAGAATCATAGAGTTGGAATAGACCACAAGGGCCATCAAGTCCAACCCCCTGCCAAGCAGGAAACACCATCAGAGCACTCGTGACATATGGTTGTCAAGCCTCTGCTTAAAGACCTCCAAAGAAGGAGACTCCACCACAGTCCTTGGCAGCAAATTCCACTGTCAAACAGCTCTTACTGTCAGGAAGTTCTTCCTAATGTTTAGGTGGAATCTTCTTTCTTGTACAGTGGTGCCCCGCAAGATGAACGCCTCGCAAGACGGAAAACCCGCTAGACGAAAGGGTTTTCCGTTTTGGAGGCGCTTCGCAAAACGAATTTCTCTATGGGGTTGCTTCGCAAAACGAAAAAATCTTGCGCGTCCCCGTGGGTTTTTTTCGCTCCCCCCCCCTTTTCCTAAGCCGCTAAGCCGCCTATCAGCTGTTCCGCTGATAACCCGCTTAACAGCTGATCGCGAAAAGCCACTAGACCACTGTAGCGCTAATCCGCTAAGCTGTCAATGGGCTTGCTTCGCAAGACGAAAAAAGCTCTAGACGAAGAGAATCGTGGAACGGATTCTTTTCGTCTTGCGAGGCACCACTGTAGTTTGGATCCATTGCTCCGTGTCCGCTTCTCTGGAGCAGCAGAAAACAACCTTTCTCCCTCTATATGACATCCTTTTATATATTTGAACATGGCTATCATATCACCCCTTAACCTCCTCTTCTCCAGGCTAAACATGCCCAGCTCCCTTAGCCGTTCCTCATAAGGCATCGTTTCCAGGCCTTTGACCATTTTGGTTGCCCTCCTCTGGACACGTTCCAGTTTGTCAGTGTCCTTCTTGAAGTGTGGTGCCCAGAACTGGACACAGTACTCCAGGTGAGGTCTGACCAGAGCAGAATACAGTGGCACTATTACTTCCCTTGATCTAGATGCTATACTTCTATTGATGCAGCCCAGAATTGCATTGGCTTTTTAAGCTGACGCGTCACACTGTTGGCTCATGTCAAGTTTGTGGTCAACCAAGACTCCTAGATCCTTTTCACATGTACTGCTCTCAAGCCAGGTGTCCCCCATCTTGTATTTGTGCCTCTCATTTTTTTTGCCCAAGTGCAATACTTTACATTTCTCCCTGTTAAAGTTCATCTTGTTTGTTTTGGCCCAGTTCTCTAATCTGTCAAGTTCGTTTTGAAGTGTGATCCTGTCCTCTGGGGTGTTAGCCACCCCTCCCAGTTTGGTGTCATCTGCAAATTTGATCAGGATGCCCTTGAGTCCATCATCCAAGTCGTTGATAAAGATGTTGAATAAGACCGGGCCCAAGACAGAACCCTGTGGCACCCCACTAGTCACTCTTCTCCAGGATGAAGAGGAACCATTGATGAGCACCCTTTGGGTTCGGTCAGTCAGCCAGTTACAAATCCACTGAGTGGTAGCATAGTCAAGTCCGCATTTTACCAGCTTCTTTACAAGAATATCATGGGGCACCAACCATGATAAAAGTGATCCAACTTTTTTACCTCATGGCATCCGATTTTCTTAATATTTTGTACACTTGTTGAATGAACTAAACCAAGTTGAAATCTGAAATTTTAATTTTTCATCTCATCCTGTTTTTGAGTTATGAGGGTTTGAAATTTCAAAAAATTGACTATTTTGGCCTTGCTGGAGTACACAAAAACCTTTATTGCTCAGTCCAGGATTGAGATACGTCAAAACTAAAAAACCCCAATCTCTTCAGAACTTCATGGGCTTTAATATGATATGTCAAATGATGGACTTACTTAATTTTTAAAATTTAAGTTACAAAATTTTAAATTTTTAGAAGTGATTTTTTAAAATGGATATGATTTTAAAATTCCCCAAAAATGTATTGATTATTTAATATTTCTAAGAGCTATCTGCAAAAATTTCACCTCAGTGGGATCACATTAAAAAATATTTTGTACATGTCTGCCTTATTGGGTTCTATTTATGATAAGTGGGTCTTCTTGGAGTAAAATATAAGAGAATAAACAAGACCAACTATAATATCAGTTGAAAGTTATTCAGTTCAAAAGTGTCTGAAAAGCTAGTTGGGCTTTTAAAAGCTAGTTGGGCTTTTCTTTTAAAAATGTGTTCCAAAGCAGATAGCTTGCTGTTCCCTGATAGAATCAGCGCTTTGAAATGATTCTTGTTGGATCATTTGATATGGAATGACCACACCAAAACCTATCGCCTTGCCTTTGGCCTGGTAGCTAACTGACAGCTGGTGCAACTCTCTACAGCAGTGCCATAACATGGTTGGCATTATCTTTCTCCAGTTCTTGTGTGTATCTTAAAAGATGCCTTATAGTACACATTTTGACATGGTGGGTATATTTATCTATTGCTTTATTTTGGAGCCAAGAACTGTTTTTAAACGTTGAGAAGTGTGAATTTTCTGCACAATAGAAGTGCAAACCGGGTTGGTTGACTGGGAAAATAAGGACCAGACTAAATCATCCATGGAGATGGAAAGGAAACCTTCCTACTATGTCTTCAAATCTTTGGTTTTTCCCCTCCACATTTTTTTTTTTTGGGGGGGGGGCTTATTCCTGGCTTTGAGAACAGCTTCCAGAATTGTAGCCACCTGTTCATGCTTTGCCCAGCACCTGTTAACTCTTTTGTTTGACCGTTTTCATATTTTTCTATCGCTGAGCAAAGTCGTCTGGGCACATATCAAAACAATAAATGATGGCGGGGATTTTTTTAGCAGCACAAAACCCCACTGGAGAGAGATGGTTTTGTGCATGTGCCATCTGTCCTTGTTGACTGGCATTTTGCTCTTCTAAAATCGTGCCCCGAAAAGCTCCATTTGATGACTTCTGCAAATCAAACCTTTGCAAATGAGGTTTTTTTGACAGCCCTCTCTGGGGGCGGGGAGGGGGGAGGCGGAGGTGGAACTGACTGTGATCCATTTACAGTGAGTTGATCCTTCAGTGTGCAGATGATCACAGTGGTGCTGCAAAGTCCAGAGTTCCTTACTTTCTGTTGACGGGTTTGCTAATATCCTTGCCAGAATTTTGCTGGCCGCAGCTAATAAAGAGATGCCTCAATAGTTTCCGCAATCAGTTCTAAAGAAGTATAAAGACGCTCTCAAGGCAAATCTTTAAAAAATGTAGGTTAAACACCGACAACTGGGAAACACAGGCCTGCGAACGCTCCAACTGGAGAACAGCCTTTACCAAAAGTGTTGTGGACTTTGAAGACAATTGAACTCCGGATGAAAGGGAGAAACGTGCTAAGAGGAAGGCACATTTGGCAAACCCTCACCGTGATCAACTCCCGCCCAGAAACCTATGTCCCCACCGTGGAAAGACATGTGGGCCCAGAATTTGACTCCACAGTCACTCACGGACTCACAAGACTGTGCTCATGGAAGGCAATCTTACTCAGCTACAAGTGATAGCCAAAGAAGAAAGAAAATTTCCTGTTGAGTACCCAGAACCAGTTTCAAAGCCCCCCAATCTCTGTGTATGTGGTTTACCCCCAAGCTGTAAATAAGCTTAAAGGAAGATGGAAGTTTTCTTACGCGGCCCTGTCCAATCACAGACAGTTTTCTCCGTACTAGGAAGGCACGTCAGCAAAGAAAAATTGATGAGCTGCGCAGAGCTGGCTAAATTGATATACAAATTGCAGGACAAGGACAACTGTGACTTCAAGGAAGAATGGGAGCTTTTCACAATTTATCTAAAAAGACAATGAAATGAATTGGACTCCTTGGCAGGTTTTGAATAAACATACACAAATTTATTAGTTGGTAACATGGTAGATAGAGGGATGCAGGTGGCGCTGTGGGTTAAACCACAGAGCCTAGGACTTGCCGATCAGAAGGTCAGCAGTTCGAATCCCCGCGACGGGGTGAGCTCCCATTGCTCGGTCCCTGCTCCTGCCAACCTAGCAGTTCGAAAGCACGTCAAAGTGCAAGTAGATAAATAGGGACCGCTTACTAGCGGGAAGGTAAACGGCGTTTCTGTGTGCTGCTCTAGTTCGCCAGAAGCGGCTTAGTCATGCTGGCCACATGACCCGGAAGCTGTACGCCGGCTCCCTCGGCCAGTAAAGCGAGATGAGCGCCGTAACCCCAGAGTCGGCCACGACTGGACCTAATGGTCAGGGGTCCCTTTACCTTTACCTTTAACATGGTAGATAGATAATGTAAGGATGTGTATAATTTTATAACATGCAGAGAATAATATGTGCTGAGAAATCAGAAAGAGGAGCTGAGGGAAGTCTCGGGGGGAGGGTTTGAAGGGGGGGAAATAATATGATATGTTTCAATAATTTGTTATGTTGAAATTGTTAATAAAAACTTTTTTTAAAAGGGGGGGGGAGGAAGACAAGTCAGCGGAGTTGCTTAGCTCAGTTGCGTGGTGCTGATAATACCAAGGTTGCAGCTTCAATCCCTGTATGGGACAGCTGCGTATTCCTGCATCGCAGGGGGTTGGACTAGATGACCCTCATGGTCCCTTCCAACTCTACAATTCTCTGTGCAAAGCAATCCATGCAGTCACGAGAAGATTTCTCTTGTGCTGTTTTGCCACCTTGTGTCCAGCATATGACATTGCAAGGATTATGCTAACAATCATGAAATGTATTAGGCACAATACCTATCATAGCGTTGAGGGGACTTCAAAGGTTGTCTGGTCCAAATACCGCCCCCCCCCCGACCCATGCATGAAATCTGCGGCTACAGCATCCCTCATGAGTGGCTATCCAGCTTCTGCTTAAAAATCTCATATGATTCCACCGCATTTCAAATAGGTTAGTTGCACTGACAGACAGCTCGTACAATCTTGGGCTAGATGAAGCTTAAATCAGGATTTATTTATTTTTTAAAAAAAGCAGTAGCAGCCTCATCTCACTGCTCAGAAAATAAGGGAAATGGAGCTGGACAAAGGAGTGTGTTTAAATGTTTTCTCCTGTGCCCATCTTTAAATCCTAAAAAAATCAAGTTGCAGTGATATATTGTATAATGTTTGTGGAGGTGGTACTATCTTTGTGACATTGGCAAAGCTGGTGTGATGGGCATGGAATGTTCCTTAGTGCTGCCATATTTCAAAAAGTAAAAACCAGGACACCCTGAAAGTTGTTGAGCACCAAGGCAGTTTCCTGTGTTCCAGATTGACTGGTGCTCCCTTTTATTCTTCTTCTTGTTACTCTCTCTAACAGCCGAATTGCAGTTAGCCTCCTCCTTTTCTCCTGGTACTGAATCAACATCCTTTGAACCGGTATGTGACTGACAGATTAAAGACTACCTGTTTGATCTCACATGACTCTGCCTGTACATATGCAAGCATGTGTCAGACACCCAAAAACGCAGTGAGCCCCTATTATGCGTGAGAGTCTGAGACTGGGAAGGAAGAATTAAATTATTTAAGGCACTCCATTCTATTACCCATCCTTGTTCTCCTTTTCTTCTTCTTCCTCTGAGCCTAGATACAGTGCTATTGTGGTTTTCTGAATTTTGTTTTATATTTTTGCAAAGAGTAGACCACTCCTTTAGGTCAGCTCTTCTTTCTCTCTCTGCCTCAGTCACTCCATCTGCAATATGAGAGATAATAACATGGACTTCTTTTATGCAGGAATGGGGAACCTTCCTTCTCAGACTGAAGGCTCCATTTTCTTCTGGACAATCTATCAAGGACCATATGCTCATGGTGGGCGCTGCCAGAGGCAAAAGTTGGTGGAGGCATGAATGCAAGTTCTGCCCTTTGTACAGTAGGCTAGTTTCTGACAGTCTAGTGCAATTTTCATCCTCTCCATTTTTTGTAGCTAGCTTGCTAAGGTAAAGGGCAAGTGTCCTTCCGCCCTCAGTTTATTCCTTTATTTTAAAACATTCATACTCCACTTTTCACCCTATCTGGGTCTGCATGTGGTTTATGAAACAAAAACATGCAATGTACAAAATTTAACTTAATTTATTAGATTTATAAACTGCCCTTCATCATAAGATCTCAGGGCGGTTCACAGAATTAAATACAGGATAAAAACAATAATTAAAAACAAAACAGCAAAAGCTTTTGGCTTGGCTGGTTAGTGTATCAGGGCATTCCTGGTGCTGTTAAATCTGCATTTTCTGTATTATTTAAGTTTTGTTTTAAACTATTCACTCAAGACACCTTAAAATTTAAAACAAAAGCGACGAGAACAGAACGTTTGAAGCCGCATTTCAAATACAGATGCTGCCTGGATGTAGGGAGTTGAACCTAATTTTGACATTTGTCTATGGGGCAGGGTCCTGAGGAGTAGCCCATCTTAAAAGACACCTTGGCCTGTTCCCCATAAGCTTAGGGACGGAGCCAGCACTGCCCCATTTCCTTGTCCCTGCTTCTTTCCATTCCTTTCCTGACTCAGCTCTCTCCGCTGGCTAGCATACACTCGCAATGCTCAGCAGGCACCAAAAGGGTTATTTAAAAAATCTATTTCCATCCCTGCCCCGACTCTGGCCAAACAAAGGAGATCATGAGATTGGTGGCCAAGGCCACTCCAGGCCCGGGAAATGCAGTCTGGTGGGCAGAACATTCAAAGGAGCTCTTTGTTCCCCCCACCACCATCATAAATATACATTTAGGGATATGGAGAAGTCAGCAACTGTGTTATCGACTGTGTTCTAAGGCAGTGAAGTAAGGACAAAAGAAAAGCTGCGCTGGCTTAGCTAGTGAGGGCCCATCGAGTCATGTATCCAGTAGCAACCACAATCAGCCTTCCCGAACCTGGTGCTCTCCTAGTTCCTGCCTGCAACTTTGAGCAGGCCCAGTCAGCAGGCATGATGGGAGTTGTGGTCTAAAATGGCTTGAGGACATCTTAGATAGGGTTGCCATTGCAGCTCATGTCGGCAGTATCGGTTTTGCCGATTTCCCTAAGGAATAGCTCAAAAACGGCCAATTTCTTTGCACTTTTGCAAAAACAAACCCAAACACCTCAACAACTTTTTGGAAATATGGCAACCCTATCTTAGATGTGTCTCAGCCCTAGCGGTGTGTGTGTCGAAATATGATTTCGTTCTTATTTAAAGGCGAGCCGAGTTTCCAAAATGATAACACAAACCAAAATGCAGCCATCCTTTGAAATGGATTTTGCAAAACAGTTTTCCCGCCCAGTAATGTGTACAAAAATGCATATAACAGGGTAAAGTGTGCATAACTATGAACTATATTAGGGGAAGCTTTTTTGTTTAAAAAGCGTATCAAATATTATATAAACGTGTATATTAGGAGAAATTTGCGCTGAAATGCCGGTGGATTTTCATGAAGGCTTAAAGGAAAACCACACAAACTGATGTGGGAAACTCAGGAACGGGGAGAAACCAAATTGGACATGTTTTCCCGTCCCTCCTCAGTGTTCGCTACCAGGCCCACAAAAGGACTGGCCCAATGAATTCCCTGTTTGGTTTGCAGAACATGAGGACCCCTTGCTCCAGTGTTTCACGTGTGGAAGCTGGCCAGGCTAGCAACAGGATCGCATCCTCTGCCACCCCTGAGCACAGCAGGCTAACTTAGAAGGCACAAGGCAGACCACATGGCATTCACAGATCTGTCCTCTTAACATCCTGTCACCATGATTCCCCGCTTTTGTGCCCACAATCAGGCCTAGCCAACAGCCCTCCCCTCTGTTTAAAGGTAAAGGGACCCCTGACCATTAGGTCCAGTCGTGGCCGACTCTTGGGTTGCGGCGCTCATCTCGCTTTACTGGCCGAGGGAGACGGCGTACAGCTTCTGGGTCATGTGGCCAGCATGACTAAGCCACTTCTGGCGAACCAGAGCAGCGCACGGAAATGTCGTTTACCTTCCCGCTGGAGTGGTACCTATTTATCTAATTGCACTTTGACATGCTTTTGAACTGCTAGGTTGGCAGGAGCAGGGACCGAGCAATGGGAGCTCACCCCGTCGCGGGGATTCGAACCACCGACCTTCTGATCGGCAAGCCCTAGGCTCTGTGGTTTAACCCACAGCGCCACCTGCGTCCCCCCCTCTGTTTATCCCTCCGCAATTGCTACTGGAGGTACACTGCCTCTGAAACGGATAAAATCTGAGGGCCAGATTTAACGTCCAAATTTAATCGAAATACTTTGTGCCCTTTAGAGGAGAATTTCTTCAGTAACTGGAGTTTCAAGTCCTCTCTTTCCCTTTTTCTCTTCCTACCTGCCCCGTCGACACCAGCACAAAACAGCCCCATTTGCCAACAGGCAAACCTCCCAGCCTTGTCCCCCCAATGCACAGACACTCATCCTCGAAAAGCATGGCAGCCTGCCTTCAGATCTCTTACTTCTAGCTTCCTCTTCACATCACATCTAAAAACAGAGCAAAGTTTCTACCCCAGCAGCCCCCTTGTCATTCCCTGCCTGCCTGCCCACCCACCCCCTTCCACTCATTTCCTGGAGAGGCCGAAAGCTGCCTGGGCTTGGGAGACAAAAAGCTGCATTCTTTTGGGCTCCGATCAAATAAAGAGGCTCCATCTGCTTCATGCCAACCTCATAATAGCCTCCCTGTTGCAGTTCTCCGGCAGGACACTGATCCTTACAAAGTCCCTATCAAGAAATGCGCTTTACTTAAAAGTCCTGCAGGGCTGGAGCTGGGGTGGCTTAGATCAAGGGCAATCTGAAATTCGGCCTCCTAACATTGCACGACTTCCTCTGCAGCCCCCCACATCCTCCGAGGCTTCCTTGTCTAGCCATCCCACCCTGCCCTACTTCAGGAACGTAAGAAGCAGCCTAACTCAGATCTAACTCAGTGTTGTCTACACTGACTGGCAACAGCTCTCCAGAATTTCAGGCAGTGAATATTCCCAGCGGTACCTGGAGATCCCAGGCACCGAACCTGGGACCTTCTGCATGTGAGCTTTTCCTTGCTTCTCTTTCTTTCTAGAGGGCTTGTCCCATCATTTGGCAGGCAAAGGCAATTGCTGCAGGCAGCTGTTCTAAGCATGAAAGGACATCGCATTGTTAATTGCATTCCTCAGCCCCATGCATGATTCACTTGACACAAAAGGAAGACTCCAAACAACTTAACAAAATCAAAAAACAAAAGTAAGAGAAAAGAGCAAGGTTTGGCAAGCTGCTCTCTGAAGCATCTCCCCCTGCTATTAAAAATGGCTGGGGGTTGAGATGGGCTATGAAGGAAGAGGAGGTTGGGGCAAGTTGTGAGGGGGGAGCCAAGGGGATGGGTGACGTGTGAAGGGAAGAGGAGTTGGTCCAGTGTGGGGGACAGGGGATTGGTTGGTAGGTGGGGTAGATGAGCAGCGGCAGCAGCAGCAGCGGTAGAGCCAGTGTGGTATAGTGGTTAAGAGTGGTAGACTCATAATCTGGGGAACCAGGTTCACGTCTCCGCTCCTCCACATGCAGCTGCTGGGTGACCTTGGGCCAGTCACACTTCTCTGAAGTCTCTCAGCCTCACTCACCTCACAGAGTGTTTGTTGTGGGGAAGGAAGGGAAAGGAGAATGTTAGCCCCTTTGAGACTCCTTCGGGTAGTGATAAAGTGGGATATCAAATCCAAACTCCTCTTCTTCTTCTTCTTTAGTGTGTGTGTATGAGAGACTGGGGACTCGGCTATGCAGCTGCAAATAAAATGTTTGTAAAGTGTGTTGTATAAATAAAGTGTGTTGTAAAGTGCAATATACAAATGTGACATGAGATGGCAACAGTGAGCTATGCCAAATTTAATGTGTTTTTCAAAACTTTTTTTTTTTTAAGCATTTTCACATGTGTGTAGATCCAAATGCAAATAGATCCACAGAAGACGCTATCAACACCACTCTCCATGCTGCTCTGTCCCATCTGGAGCAGCCGGGGAGTTATGTGAGGCTGCTGTTTGTGGATTTTAGCTCTGCTTTTAACACTATCCTCCCCCATAGACTGGTGTCCAAGCTAGAGGCGATTGGACTCTCCAACTCCACCTGTCTCTGGGTTTTGGATTTTTTGTCAGAACGTTCTCAGAGGGTTAGAGTAGGGTCACATATGTCCACAGCCCTTAGCCTTAACACCGGCTCACCACAGGGTTGTGTGTTGAGTCCCCTGCTCTATGCTCTCTATACGTATGACTGTACAGCCATCTATTCCAGCAACAAAATCATCAAGTTTGCTGATGACACTACGGTGGTAGGGCTCATTTCAGGAGGGGATGAGTCCGCCTATCGGGACGAGGTGGAGCGGCTCTGTGTTTGGTGTGGAGAGAACAATCTGGCTCTTAATACGGCTAAGACCAAGGAATTGGTGGTGGATTACAGGAAAAAAAAGGCGGACATTCAGCCCTTGTATATCAACGGGGAACGGGTGGAGAGGGTGGCGGAATTCAGGTTTTTGGGAGTAACTATCGATCAGGGCATGACTTGGAGCGCAAATACCACTGCTCTGGTGAAGAAGGCCCAGCAGAGAATTTATTTCCTCAGACTTTTAAAGAAGAACAATCTGAGTGAGAGACTGCTGGTGTCCTTCTACCGAGGCTCCATAGAGAGCATTCTTACATACTGTATTTGTGCTTGGTTCTCCAGTTGTACAGCTAGGGAGAGGAAGGTGCTCCAGAAGGTCATAACCACAGCCCAAAGGATTATTGGTCATCCTCTCCCATCTTTGGAAGAACTGTACGGTTCCCGTTGTCTTAGGAAAGCAAATAACATCCTGCAGGATTCATCTCACCCGGGACACAGTCTGTTTGCACTACTGCCTTCTGGCAGGAGATATAGAAACATCAAGTCAAGGACAAATAGACTGAAAAACAGTTTCTATCCAAGAGCTGTGGCCTTTTTGAATGCTGTAACTCGATAGTGTGACCTGGGAGTTTGATGGGTGTTGGTGTGGGTGTGGCTGGAATGTGGTTTGTTTGGTTGTTGTTGTTGTTTTGCTTTTGTTGTTTTAAGGGATGGCATCCAATTTCGTTGCACTTGTGCAATGTTGCACTTGTGTAATGACAATAAAGAATCTATTCTATTCTATTCTATTCTATTCCATCAGGGATGAATTAGCTCAAGTTGAGGGCTGAGCCTTCATCCAAGAGTCAAGCTAAGGATGTAAAAATATTCTACGCTAAACACTTCTGCATTAAACAGTTTGTCTCTGTGTAAAAAAATTCAACTTTGTATGTGTTGCAGAGGTACGTTAGCAATTCCAGTGCCTTTCTGAAACCGAATCATCTTTATACAGAGGTGAAAGCTGCAGTCCTATGCGTTGCGTACTTACTTGGGGGGGGGGGGTTAACAAAGTGGGACTTAACTTCTGAATACAAAAGCCTAGGATCATGTGGTCACTTTGTCTGGGGCCTACCCAGTATTTATGAGCCCTCCACTGGTAGAGCTACTTAGCTATAAAGGAAAGTTAATGAACATCTTCAACACCCGTGGTGTAGAAGGCAGAAGAGTGTTGGAAAACAGTGCAATTGTGCAAGGACGGCAGAGGCTCAGGATGGGTAGGAGAAGGTGTGTTACTGGGAAGGGAAAATACAGAGGCGGAGGAAGATATGTGGTAGCAACCTAGGACCAGAAAGCAACAACCATTTGTTGTCTGAAGCAGAGCAGTGAATACTCACCACTCAGTGCAGAGTAGCATCCAAGGCAGGTCGAGTTATTCTGGCTCCTGGAGCAGAAAATCCCCACAAGCGCCTTTTCCTCTCCTTTGGGCAGTAAAATTATTATTCAATGTCATAATCTTATTGTGATTCTTATTTTGCTGTCTAATCATAGTGCAGTTTGCAGCTAAAGGTTTTGGTGCAATTTGTTTGAAAGCAGCCTCATGAAGTCTAATCAACCCAAATATCTGTGCAGTTTTAAACTAACATAGACGAAAACCTGCTCCTTGATCTCAGGGACCATCATGCAAAATGTGGACAAGCTGCCAAAATATATTGTGGGTTGCGGCTGCGTATGCACCATATGTTTAAAGCACATGACTTCCCCCAAAGAATCCTGGGAACTATAGTTTACCTCTCCCAGAGCCACTTCCCAGCACCCTTTTAACATACTGTAGATCCCGGGATTGTATGGAAGTGAAAGCTGGACCATAAAGAAGGCTGATCGCTGAAGAATTGATGCTTTTGAATTATGGTGCTGGAGGAGACTCTTGAGAGTCCCATGGACTGCAAGAAGATCAAACCTATCCATTCTTAGGGAAATCAGCCCTGAGTGCTCACTGGAAGGACAGATCCTGAAGCTGAGGCTCCAATACTTTGGCCCCTCATGAGAAGAGAAGACTCCCTGGAAAAGACCCTGATGTTGGGAAAGATGGAGGGCACAAGGAGAAGGGGACGACAGAGGACGAGATGGTTGGATGGTGTTCTCGAAGCTACCAGCATGAGTTTGACCAAACTGTGGGAGGCAGTGGAAGACAGAAGTGTCTGGCGTGCTCTGGTCCATGGGGTCACGAAGAGTCGGACATGACTAAACGACTAAACAACAACAACAGATCCTGGGATTTTTTGGAGGAAGCCAAGGCCCTTAACTGTCTGCGGACAAATGCCGGCTCCCTCGGCCTGTAAAGCGAGATGAGCGCCCCAACCCCAGAGTCGTCTGCGCCTGGACTTAACTGTCAGGGGTCTTTTAGTGCTTTAAATGTAAGGTGCAGGTGAGCATCATATAATCTCTTCACAAAGCAATCACAATTAAGTAGCCAACATCTAATCACCCTGTGCAAACACTGTGCAAGCTAAATCAGGATGAATGCTCAATAAACAGGCCATCTGGAAGAGCCTTTTCTCATTCTAACATCTCGTGTGTAACTCATGGGCTCACTAATTATAACAAACTTGTGCCTTGAGCGTTTAATTCCACAGCCCAGCCTGCCACTACTGCTGCCCCCACAGTTCTTTGGGATGGCGGCTCTTGTGCGATAGCTTTTTATTCCCACCTCCTGGGCAAGGGCAGAGAAATATTTCCATACCCAGGCAGACGTGGTTCCCATGGCATTGGGACAGGTCTTCTCTAAACATCTCGCTCGCCTGGTTTGCCGCTCTTGCGTTTATGTTTTGTTTTCTGTTTTATTTTACAGCTGGAATGCAGAGAGGGCACAGGTTTTTTTGGAAGCTCGTCCACATTGCTCAACAAAGCATGATCTGGGGAAAATCAGGAGGCCTGGCGTTTGGAATGCCTGCTGTTGACGCAGCATTGTTTCTGATCATCAGCTGGGCTGAGTGAAAAGGAGGGGAGGTTGTTTCACCGAAAAGCACACAGTGGGGTTATTTAGCGCTGCCATACGCCCGGACTTTCAAAAGGTCAACAACTTTGGGGGTGGCAAATACTACCTTATGGGGACAGTGGAAAATTAAGAATCTTGGCTGCTGTAATAATAATAATAATAATAATAATAATAATAATAATAATAATAATAATTTTTATTTATATCACGCCCTCCCCATCCGAAGTCTGGCTCAGGGCGGCTAACAACAATAAAATAGTATAACATTCTAAAATCATTTCATTATAAAATTAATTCAACTCAAATTGATGGCAACCATTAGGCTAAAGTTCTGTGAAGATTGCCAAAGGAGGGAGTCAGGCTGTGCCCTGACCAAAGGCCTGGTGGAACAGCTCTGTCTTGCAGGCCCTGCGGAAAGATGTCAAGTCCCGCAGGGCCCTAGTCTCTTGTGACAGAGCGTTCCACCAGATTGGAGCCCCAGCCGAAAAAGCCGTGGCTCTAGTTGAGGCCAGCTTAACCTCTCTGTGGCCTGGGACCTTCAGGATGTTTTTGTTTGAAGACCGTAAGTTTCTCTGTGGAGCATACCAGGAGAAGCGGTCCCGTAGGTACGAGGGTCCTAGGCCGCATAGGGCTTTAAAGGTTAAAACCAAGGAAACCCCACACAGCCATTGAGGGTTGGAGGCCTAAAAGAGAGGATTGATTAGAACAGATGTTGTTGGACTCCAACTCCCATCAGCCTCAGCCAACATGGCCAATAGTCGGGGCTGATGGAGGTTGGAGTTCAGCAATAACAGATTTCCCACGTCTGGTTTATAACACAGTTTCCACTTTTGCTCAAAAACCAGTTGAGTATTTTGGGTGAGTGGGGGAGAAAAAAGTGATGCTACTTTGTGATTTGTGCTGGTTGCTGGCTGTCTCGCCCAAACCTGCACGTTGGTCAACAAAGAGGATTGCAAATAGGTTGTTTGTTTCCAAATGTTCTCTTCTCCAAAATGTCCTCCACCTGTTGTGTGGTACTTGGTGAGTTGTTACGATTGTTGATGTTATTTCTGTATACACTATTTGTGTGTGCGTTCTTTTGCTTTGGATATACAGTCGTACCTTGGTACTTGAACAGCTTGGCTACCAAACGAATCGGCTCCCGAACGCCAAAAACCCGGAAGTGAGTGTTCTGGTTTGTGAACGTTTTTCAGAAGCTGAACATCTGACCCGGCTTTTGCTTCCAATCGGAAGCCGCACCTTGGTTTTCGAATGGTTTCGGGAGTTGAATGGATTAAGTTCAAGAACCAAGGCACCACTGTAAGTAGATCTATATTGATAGTTTTTCATTGCTATTAGACTCTATGAAATTATCTATTATATGTATTTATGTTTGGTATTTAACAATTTTTTCATCCCGTTTTTTAAATCACATCTGCAGTTTGTTGGCGATTTATTTCCATTTTTTTGTACCACTTGCACTGAGCTTCTCACCATTTGGAAGAGAGGAAATATGAATCTAATAGGAGCCTTGGTGGATAACATCAAAGGCATGTTTCGTTCAACATCCCTGATCTCACAAGAACCAACCATGTGCTTATGGGAAGCCAGCAAGCAGAAATGAGCATTATAGCCGTAGCTTGCTTGTGGTTCCCAGTAATTCAGTATTCAGGGGATACTGCCTCTGGACTAGCAGTCATTGATATACTTATCTCTCTGATCCCCTTTTGAAGTTGCAGACATTGCCATGTATTAGTGCAAAGAAGGGCTTCCTTCTGTCTGCCCTGAATCTCCCACCAATCTGCTTTTATTGGTTGACTCAAGCTTCTGGTATGAGATGGAGAAAAACTTCCGTCTATACAGTTTCTCGACACTATGCATCATTTTATTTTTTACTTTTAAAATATTTTTATTACATTTTCTGTTTTACAATTTAAAGTACTCATTTTTACATCCTTAAAATAATGACTTCCCTTCTTCTCTTTCCATGGTTCATTTTACATATTATAAATCCCTGCATATTTTACAGAAACTGTACCATTCAGTATTCCATTATTACACCCATCATAACTTATTTACACTGTTGAATTTATCTTAATGCTGGCAGGGTTTTCAGCTGTGCAGAGTTTTTTCTCATGTACAGTGATACCTCTGGTTACGAACTTAATTCATTCCGGAGGTCTGTTCTTAACATGAAACCGTTCCTAACATGAGGCGCGCTTTCGCTAATGGGGCCTCCCGCTGCCAGCGCATGACTTCCGCTCACATCCTGGGGCAAAGTTCGCAACAAGGGGCATCTACTTCCAGGTTAGAGGAGCTCGTTATAAGGAGGATGGTACGTAACACAAGGTTCCACTGTATACAATAAACGTATTCCAATCTTCTCTACACGTATGTTCTTCTTGTTCTCTTATTCTATATGTTAAGTCTGCAAGCTGCGCATATTCTGTCAACTTAAGTTGCCACTCTTCTTTGGTTGGGACTTTGCTCGTTTTCCATTTTGGGGCTAATAAAACATGGGCTGCAGTAGTAGCATACATAAATAACCTTTTTTGACACCTGGGAATTTCAGTCTGAATTATCCCCAACAGAAAGGACTCTGGGTTTTTTTGGGAAAGTACTTTTAAACATTTTTTTTCAATTCATTATGGATCATTTCCCAATACTCTTTTACCCTTTTACAAGTCCACCACATATGGAGGAAGGTTCCCTCAACCTCTTTGCATCTCCAGTCACTATGCATCAGTTTATACCCCTCTATGACCCTCCACCCCTTATTTGTCATTTTTTTGTAAACTAAAAAGCCCCAAACGTCGTAACTTTTATTCATAGGGGACTTGCTCCATCCACTTTTCCAGCTCTGCGATATCCTTTTTCGCAGCGAGAATGGATCACAAATGGGTATATAATGGGTATACCCCATGAAATCCACATGCTAGTTGTGGTTGCGGCCACCAGACTTGCTCTCACACATGCATATCACACTCAGCCCATGTGCTAATTGTGCACACACAAGGGCACACAGCCCACTTTATGACTCACCCCACCACCACCACTCTGTCACACGTCACTCATCCCGATTACAGTGACTGGCTAACAGGAGAGGTTTAAACTTCTCTATTGCTCCCAGGTAAATTTGCATGGAAAGCAGTGCGAAAATAGCACAGAGAGAACTACTAACGGTTGAGGCATTGTATATTCTGCATTCAAAAAATTTTATAAAGAAAAGACAAATTTCATGACCTATTTGCATTCCCCCCCTAGCAACAGACTTGTGGCAACAGAGCAGAGCAAAAGCAGCTGGTCTTCTGAAACCAAAGAGGACCATTACTGACTAGTCAGAATGCCTTAGAAGTGCCATTAGAGGGCAGGCTTCAAATTTTTGGCTTTAATGGTTGCTCCAGCTTCTGAAATTGATCTAAAGAAAAATCCAATTAATTGTCCTGAAAAGAAAGGTTAGCTTTTCATCTTCATTACTGTCTTTCATTTCAGCATTCTTGACATCCCATTTAGGGTGCTTTTGCAAGCATACAATGCTTATTAATGGTAATTAATTTGCAATGCAAGTACTTTGCAGCCCTTTTAGCTGCAAAGACCCTGAAACGGCTCCCTGAGGGTGATTCAATATTATTTCTTGTTTTACAGGTGGCCACTCTTCGTTCTCTTACAATACAGGTCCTGGTGCCTGGCAAGTCCTGCTGGAGGCAAGCTCTGCTTATTTAGTCGAGTGGGGAAAGCATTCTGTAGATATTCGGAGGCATTTACCGTATGTTAGGAACACAGGAAGCTTCCTTATACTGAGTCAGACCATTAGTCTATCTAGCTGAGTGTTGCCTGCACTGATTGGCAGCAGCTCTCTAGGGCAGGCTTCCTCAAACTCAGCCCTCCAGATGTTTTGAGACTACAATTCCCATCATCCCTGACCACTGGTCCTGCTAGCTAGGGATCATGGGAGTTGTAGGCCAAAAACATCTGGAGGGCCGAGGTTGAGGAAGCCTGGACTAGGATTTCAGGCAGGAGTCCATCACAGCCCTACCTGTAGATGCTGGCTTTTGAACCTGGGACCTTCTGCATGAAATGTAGGTACTCTACTACTGAGCTATGGCCATTTCTGATTCTGTGGGTCCTTGAAGAGGGGGCTCTTGGGGGCCTTCCTAGTCCCGCTTTGGTGGAGGAAGCAAAAAAGGACAAAGAATTGTACCAATCTAAATTATATCCACCATGTAATTTATAGAAATCAATTATTAATCCTGCCTAACTTTGTGGGAGATTAGCAGCCAAACCTAAGAAATGCATATTCTTGCTAGTTAGCATGAGAAGGGGTTAAGTCAACAGAGCTGTATTGCTGATAGCCAGAAACTCAAGACCATAGAAATACAATTGGTAGAGAGGACTCTGTGTGATGTCATTTCCCTTCAGGAGAGGAAGGCGCATATAGAACTTGTTCCTTTCTCTCTCCCCCCCTTTGACTAGTGCTAAATGCAGACATGCCTTTGCTTGCTCCAGCTTCAGGCAGTTATACTGTAAATAGAAGTATCTTGCCTGCATAGGTTTTACTGCTGCCATTGTTGTGGACCAATGCCTGATAATAAAAGTAAATCTTATTTTTAAGCTTACTTTACAAGTTGTTGCCTGATTCTTTGTTAAGCTGGCTTTCCCCTTCTTGCCCCGCTTACTTTGTAGCTGGACTTGCTCAAAAGAAGCCTATGCAGCCTAATTTCTATGCCTTTAATTTTGCTGCCGAGGATGGGATTTTGAAACTCTGTTCAACCCATACACAGGGGTGCCTGGAAGGATAAATTAATATATCCTCTCCTATATGTTAAAACCCATCCCACAAATTTAAGTCCATTCATTTCGGTGGGTCTGCTCTTGAATATGACGTCATCAGGAGTAACCCCATGTCTGTGATCATGCGCAAAGTGTTTTTCCCTTTCTGCAGCATATCTGCAGCTAGCCTCAACACTGACATGAAAGCATGCGTTACTATACATGAAAAGCACATGGCTTCCCACAAATAATCACGGGAACTGTAGTTTACCCATCACAGAGCCCCCAGCACCTTTTAGCAAACTACATTCCCATAATTCTTTGGGGGAAACCATCTGCTTTAAATGTATACTGTGTAGTACGCAGTCATTGAGGCAGCATTCAGTCACATATCAGAACATTCTGGCTGTGCAATTATAGTTGATTTGACGCTCTAGTGCAACAAGCCTGCTCAAAAAACCTGGACCTTTTGTGATAAGGAAAGTGGAAATGCATTGCAAAACGTGGGATAATAAATTGCTTGATGGCATGTCATCTAGCTTTCCTGCAAACCAATGTTCAGTAAGCAGGTCATCAGGGAGTAACCCAACATCTGACCTTCCCACTAACTTTGTGTGAACGAATCAGGATGAATGCTTAATTTATTCAAAAAAGTGTGTTGTTTTTTAAATTTATTTATTTTTAAAAAGGATGAATGCTTAATAAACAAGTCGACTGGAAGCAGCCTGACGCTCTAGTTGGTAAGTGTGGTTAGGATTGCAACCTAAGGCTGCAGATATAAAGCCCACTGAATTCAATGGGGCTTCTGTCAGGGGAGATCTGGGATGGACTGTAATGCTACTTGGATCAAAAAAATTAGCTAGGGATAGAGTGTCAGTTGATCAAATGGAGCATTTCTACCTGTAGTTTGCAGCAGCTATGTTGATAAGGAAAGATTAGCGAAATACCCCAGGGTATATCTGCAAATAAACAAAGCGGCTTTAAATATTGCATTTAGACTATGAGTACACTTTGTGGTCCTGAAGAGACTTCACATTTGCCCCATAGAGTATTGAATACATGCTGAAGCTAGTTCAAATTAGTGCAAGGAAAGCTAGTGCGGTTTAGCCTCTACTTAATGAAGCTTCAGTCAGAGAGGATAATTTAATTCAAATCCTCCAGGGCCACAATTTGCTGCGTAGACTGTCCCTTCTTTAAGATGTCCACTGCCTGTGAAGCTGTGGAAACCATCCCATCTTGTGTGCGCATGGCTGTGCTTGTTAAGGTTAGGGTTGTGCATTGAAGAAGACACCAGGGTGTTGTTGGGGGCAACAATGTCTTAATGTAATTTCATGGGTAGCCATCCTGATGGCCTCTAGAAGTTGTTATTGGACTACGTCTCCCTTCATCCCTGACCACAGCATCTAGAGGGCACCAGGTTGGCATCTCATGGCTCATTTGAATCCCAACACACCGTTCTTCAACCTTGCAGTTGGAGTCCAACTGTTGGACTACAACTTCCATCACCCTTGGCCATTGAGTAAGCTGCCTGGGGTTGATGGGAGTTGTAGTCCAACAACATGGTTGAAGAACACTGAGCTGCAGGTGTATTGTAGGAACGCTGGGGGTATTCTGGGAGGGGTTCAGGTATTTCCTTTGTAAGGTGTTTGTTCTACGTAAGACATTGCAGGCTTTTCTGACTGCTGCTTCCACTGGAGAGGGAGATCAATGTGCAGATTGCTTTACTGCATGGAAGTGGGGGCTAGCTGGGGGTTTTTTTGCCCCAGGGGGGTGCCATTGAGGCTCCCAGCCTCTCTCTCTCTCTCTCTGTGTGTGTGTGTGTGTGTGTGTGTACACAAATATGTGGGGGGGGGGGCTGCCAAACTGGGTCTTTGAGCCAGGTGAAATAAAGCCTAGTTTTGCCCCTGCCAAACACTGGGTTGTATCTGATGTTAGTCCAACACAGAGTACACTCATTGAAATGAATGAATCAAACTTGGTTGGAGGCAACCTTACCCTTTATTTCTAATAATACCAGCTCATCACCGCCACCATCATAGAGCTGAATGGACATGTCAGCAAATCCTGAACCTTACACACCTTTCATCTGAATCTGGCTTGAGGAAAAACAAAGGAAGAAGCATCTATTATCCATCCTGAAAGAGCAGTTGCCTTGTCTTACCCTCAGACAGATCTGCAAAAAATGGGAATCACAGTCTCACTGAGAGTAGTATCACTGCTGGAGTGTTGTGCTGGGCCCACAAAGACCTGGGTTCAAAGTCCAGCTGCTCCGTTAAGCTTACAGGGTGGACTTGGCCGAGTTCTACCTCACAGGATTGTTATGAGGATAAAGGGATGGGGAGGAACCACCTGAAGGAGCGTCTCCACCCCCATCGTCCAGCCCAGGCACCGAGGTTCTCCTCTGAGAACCTCCTCTGCCGGTTCCCTCACTGCGAGAAGCGAAGTTACAGGCAACCAGGCAGAGGGCCTTCTTGGTAGTGGATGTCAAGGAAATAAACAACTATCTGACTTATAGAAGACATCTGAAGGCAGTCCTGTTTAGGGAAGTTTTTAATGTTTGACGTTTTATCGTATTTTTAATACTCTCTTGGGAGCCACCTAGAGTGGCTGGGGAAACCCAGCCAGATGGGCAGGGTATAAATAAAACGAGGACGATAATAATAATGTACCCTTGAGGTCCTGGAAAGAAAGATGGGGTACAACTTGTCTGGGGAAGGGGGGAATCAGGTGGTGACCACACCAGGGGCAGACTTTGGTCATTTCATAATATGCAAGGCTAGAATTGGGTACCCCAAATGACTCTTCTCAGTTATAAAGGTAAGGTAAAGGGACCCCTGCCCATTAGGTCCAGTCGTGGCCGACTCTGGGGTTGCGGCACTCATCTTGCTTTATTGGCCGAGGGAGCCGGCGTACAGTTTCCAGGTCATGACTAAGCCGCTTC
This sequence comes from Podarcis muralis, assembly GCF_964188315.1. Taxonomy (NCBI): domain Eukaryota; kingdom Metazoa; phylum Chordata; class Lepidosauria; order Squamata; family Lacertidae; genus Podarcis; species Podarcis muralis. Next base: position 32,402,781 of record NC_135667.1, on the reverse strand, counting down.
TGGCGAACCAGAGTAGTGCACGGAAACGCTGTTTACCTTCCCGCCAGAGCGGTACCTATTTATCTACTTGCATTTTGTCCTGCTTTCGAACTGCTAGGTTGGCAGGAGCAGGGACTGAGCAACGGGAGCTCACCCCGTTGCGGGGATTTGAACCGCCGACCTTCTGATCGGCAAGTCCTAGGCTCTGTGGTTTAACCCACAGTTCCACCCTTCTTCTCAGTTATGGATCCTGTCAATTTTGTGCCCCCTTGGCTCGGTGCCCTGTGAGGGCGAACTGTGTGGCAGCACCCTAAATCTGGTGCTGAGGACACTAAACTTGCGTGGAGACAACCGGAAGCGAGGACGTTGTATTGGGAAAGCATACCTATGGAGGTGATATTCCAACTCCCCCATTTCCAAGCTACCAAGAAAGCAGCATAGAAGACCATAACCGTGCCACCCTGATTTGTAAATACGCCTTCCATCAGGAAAAGCAGCTCCCGCCTGTTTCTCAATTTGGACGTGTGTGATACATTACTGAGAAAGGGCTACAGCTCAGCGGTAGAACACCTGCTTTGCACGCACGTTTAATCCGCAGCATCCCAAGCAGGGCCGGGAGAGAAACGCCCGTCACTGCTGCTGCTGCTGCCAGTCAGTGCAGAGAATACTGAGAAACCCAGTGGTCTGACTCAGTATAAGGCAGCTTCCTATGTTCAAGGGTGGCCAAGAGGAGGTTTCTTAGCGTGCATTTGGTTCCCCCCAAGATTTGCAAAAGGGGCATGTGTTGATCTTTCTCTCAATTGCTGGGGGGGGGGGCGGGTTGGGGGGCGCGCGTGGATTGAATGCAATCTTTGTTTGGGGTTGCCAAAGACGAGGTCTCAGGAGAGCCTATGTAGGGGGTAGTGGTGGGGTGTGTGCCCGCGCGGTCGTTGCATTTGGCGAGCGGGCTTTCTGGAAGCACCGCTTGCTTGCATCTGTATGGAACGGGGGAAGACAACAGCTTCGCGGGTTGCTACTACAGGAGGGGCTGGGCGGCGTCTTGGAAGACCATGCGTTTTCTCTTCCGCTTTGCAAAAGATGTGGGGCAGCGATGACTGAGGTGGGGAGGGGGCTTTATTGCATCAGCCTTTATTGCATGGGGGGTGTTGATTTTTTTTTGTACTACACCCCCCCCCCTCGTTGTAGGTTCTTCATGAATGGGTTGATGATGATAATAGCAGCTTTACGGGTTGCTAAGGGAGGGGCAGCAATCCAACAGACCTGGCGTTCCCCTCGGTAGATTTGCAAAAGGTGGGGTGGGATAGAGGCAGAATTGCATCAGGCAAGCAGACGGCGGAGCTGGGGTGGGAGGGGGCGCTGCCTGTCTTTCCCCTCCCTCAGCCGGTCTCTCTCTCTCTCCCCCCCCAACCCCATTCCCCAGCGTGCAAAAGAGACAGGAGCCTCCTCACATGACCCTCTCCCGGCTGCGTCTTTGGATGGCTGCAAGTGGGGAATGGGCAGGGAGGGGCCACGGCGTGGAGACAGACAGACCGAGAGACAGGCGGCCACAAGGGGGAGGACCGCGCGCTCTGCAGCTGCGCCCGCCGCTACCGGCGCCGCTTCCCGGGGATTCTCCTCCTCCTCCTCTCCCCCATGGGTCGCCCCGGCGCCGCCCTTTGGAGACCGTGAGGGGTCCAGCATGGAAGAGGTAAGCGGGGCCGGGCGGCAGGCGGCTCTGCCGGGGGTGGGGGGCGGAGGATCGGAGCTGGCGGCAGGGCGTGGTGCTCGCTTGGATCTTTCCGATGCTGGGGGGGGCTGGGGCTGTATTTGCGTAGGACGTGGAGTGGGGGGGTCAGTTGTAAAAAGGACCGTGGGGTGCCTGACTTTTCCTGGGTGGGGGAGGTGAGGGTTTGAGAGAAGCATTGCAACTCTGGGAGTAACGCGTGGGGCTGGCGGAGAGGAGGGTGTAGGGGGGATGCTGGTTGTAGGGCGTGTGGGGGGGGGCGGCTGGCGCTTGGCGCGGCGGTGGGGTTTTAAACAGGGAGGGAGTCTAACAGGGAGGGAGCCGCGCGTTAAGGTGCGAGGGAGAGCGCGCGCGGGGGGGGGGGGGAGGATGCGCCCGCGTTTGGGGCTCCGGGAGAAGCTTTGGCTCGGGGTTTTGGGGCATTCCGTGGGGCCGGGCTGAGGCTGGCGGTGTGGCGTGGGTTGCAAAAATAAAATAAAAAATAAAATAATATAAAAAGTGGATGCGAAGAGAGGCCGGTGTGCTCAATGCTGGCAGAACCCGAGGTCTAGGTCTGGTTGGGATACAGGGCAAAAGGAGGGAGGGGGAGATTTAATTTTCTAGCGGGGTCTGATTTTTCATTTTCTGGGGTTGGGCTCTTCCCAAGGGCAAAGTATCTTTGGCTGTTTTTGTTTTGTTTTGGGGAGAGAGAGAGAGAGAGAGAAATATCGTGGCGCCTTCTGAGAGAGGTTGTCACACGTTTATTCTGGCGTCGCCTCGTGTAGGCTGGCATCCACTTTGCCAGGAGAGTGCGAGGATCGTGTGGGGCTTGGGGGCTTATTCAGGGGCAGGGTTGTCTGTGCAGTAGGTGAAAGGCAGAGGTCCGTGGAGGCCGCCGTCGCCAAGGGAAGGAGCAAGGAGTTGGAGGAGGCAATGGATCTGTGTGAACGATTTGGGGTTTCGCAGCAACCCTGGGTGGGTCTGTGGGGTGCTGAGAGTCAGGCAGTGCCAGCGGGTTAAGAGGTAGGATCCTTGGGGTGGGACATGTGTGTGAGTTGCACAATATGGGGTGCAGTGGATGTCTGTGTAGAGGCAGTGGGCAGGTGATCAAGAGTCTGTGGTGTTGAGCGTGGGGCTGGTGCAGAAGGTTGGGGTACACAGAGCTTGTGTGCAAAATCACAGAAATTTGGCGAGTGGCAGAATTATTTGGGACATAAGGTGCTTTATGTGGGGCTGGCGATCGCCCTGAGGGTTACAGTGTAGGGTCTGGATATTGGGAGTCTAGTGGGTGCTTTGACAGGTGGAACTAGCAGGTATAATTGGGAAAGCTGCAGGTCAGTGCCCAGCTAGCTCAGTATGACTGGCAGTGGCTCTCCAGAGAGTCAGACAGGGAATATTTCCCAGCCTTGTGTTAAGATGCCAGCGAGTGAACCTGTGACCTTCTGGATGCTCTGTTACTGATCTATGGACCTCCCTTTTATTGTAATGGAATGACATTTTTTAATCCCCAGACCAGCATTATACAATCTGATTCCCTTTATATGTTTTTGACTACAAGCCCCATCATCCCTTCTGATGGAGCTGATGAGATTAGTAGTACAAAAACATCCGGAGGGTAGTAGGTTGAAGAAGACCAATTTTTACAAAATATATGTACTGTAGTACAGTTGGCTGCCTGGGGCCACAGGATTCACCATAGATCAGATGGCACCCTATGCAAATACTGACCTGTGTATCTATCTTTTTCTGGCTCTCTGTGCCTCCACCACCATCCTTCATGTTTATACCTATTTAGGACCTTTGGTTTTGGTGCATGAAGAATCGGTCTGTTTGGTTTCCCTTTCAAGTCTGGAAAATTCCTAGTCTGGACAATTCCTACTCTCTTTATCAGTTTCCACAATGCCCCTTCAAAGTGCTAAGTGTGATCAGTTCTCAATGGCCTGTTTTCCCCACCCTGTTGCCCCTAAATGTGTTTCTGGTCTTCTGTGAACCTTAAGGTCCCCCTGAGAACTTGCTAATGCCTCCCATTTGTGTGTGGATGTTTTGGATTCCGACTTGGAGAATGAGTTTGTTATTAGGACATGCTATATAGGATTAAGCCTTGGTATTCATTTACTTGAAATGGGTCCCTAAAGTGTGGCTGCTGGCTCCCATTTCAGTCTTTCAAATGGCCTGCTACACATCCTTCTTAATTGTGCATTCGTGATGACTTGTGCTCATGATGGTACCCAGGGCATTTATTCGTGATCTCACTTTCCGTGGTGCCTGCAGAGGTTTCAGGTTGGGTATTTATTTCCAATTAGTCCGGTAACTTCCCGCTGAAATCTGTACCCATCACAAATGTTCCGGGGTTCTTTTGTGTCTGACTTTTGTCACACTGTAGTGCAAGAGTGCCTCTCCAGACAGCAAACACAGGGAAGCATTGCAGAACTGCTAATAAAATGGAACGATGTGTGGATTGTCCAGTATAAATCTACCTCAAATGCACCGTTGTTGCATCAATGACATGCTGTGGAATTCATCTGCAAAAAGACCAACCAGTTTGCAAGCACGCAAAGTTGCAGATTACTCACTTGCTGAAATTTGTTGAGTGAGGTTCTTTAATTCTCCCTTCTTCACTCTAGGATGGATCATGGAACAGGCCCACACCTTGGTGGCAGTGCTGGAAATTCAGATACAAAACCTAATTGCAAAACTTAGGTTATGGTCACCACAATGGAATGTCTTAAGTGCCTTTTTTGCAGTGGGGTTTATTTCAGATCCTTCTCTTAAGTGACATTTTGCTCTCCCCAGTTGCCATCTGGGCATCCAGAGATCTCCACATGGTTGCAATTGTTCCTGCACTAGCTGCAAAATGTGCCTGGCGCCTGGCTAATTTCTAACACTGCTCAGTGGTGGGCTCCCTGCCAATCACCTGACCCTCTTCTTCACTGTTGCTGTCCACCCATCACCCCTCTTCAAGCACATATAGAAGGAGGAGGCGGCGGCACTGTTGCTGCTTGCCTCCCTTCTCCCTTTCGGATAGTGGTGGAGACTGGTTCCAGATTGGGGGTGGAGGCAATCTGCCCTAGGGCAGCTTGACTGACAGCCCCCCAAAACCTAAGTCCCATATTGCATCTCATCACCTGGGAGAGGAATAAGATGGTTGAAGATCAGCTGTGGTGATCCGTCCCCCTTCCCTGTTGAGGGCTACATTGACTCAGAGATAATATATCAAAGGCGGGGTGCTTGCGGTGGGTGGGGTTAGAGTACTTTCTGCTCCATCCATCGGTCTGATATCCCATTACCTCCAGGAATGGAGCACCTCCCCTCCTGGGGAGAACATTGCCTGTCCAAAAAACAGATAAAAACAATTGTAAACTGTAATGAAGTTATGCCACAAGGTGGCTTGGATGCTCCCTGCAAATGCTGATACACCACCCAGTCCGTTTTGGTCCATTCCCATTTTTGTTCTCCTTGCCCCTCCTGTCTGCTTTCTCTCTGTCCCTCCACCCAGAGGTCAGGTTCCCCCCCCCCAACTTAAGGTAAAGGTAAAGGGACCCCTGACCATTAGGTCCAGTCGTGACCGACTCTGGGGTTGCGGCGCTCATCTTGCTTTATTGGCCGAGGGATCCGGCGTACAGCTTCCGGGTCATGTGGCCAGCATGACTAAGCCGCTTCTGGCGAACCAGAGCAGCGCACGGAAACGCCATTTACCTTCCCGCTGGAGCGGTACCTATTTATCTACTTGCACTTTGAGGTGCTTTCGAACTGCTAGGTTGCCAAGAGCAGGGACCGAGCAACGGGAGCTCACCCCGTCGCGGGGATTCGAACCAATGACCTTCTGATCAGCAAGCCTGAGGCTCTGTGGTTTAACCCACAGCGCCACCCACTTCCCTTCTGCATCTTGTGGACACGAGGGACACTTGAAAAGAAGTGGTCTAGGTATTATATAGGGCAGCTTCATATGGGGTTGAGTGAGGGTCCTGGGTCTCTAAAAGAGGTCTGTATGCAGGGCAGGCATCTTCTGGGTCCGGGAACACTATTGGGTAGAGAATGTATTCCTTTCTTCAAAGTCCTTTGCGGCTCACTGGGTCGTACTAAGACCTGGCATTTTCCATTATTCCGAGCATTTTGCATGTATTGCCACAGCGACCCTTGCAACAGTCCTACAGGAGAGGCTGGTGTTCTGTTGGAGCGGAGGCTGATGGATAGGGGCTCCCATAAGGCCAGCTATGCAGTGTGTTCGAGGCTTGAGATGAGACTGGAACTGGCCCCTCTCCCAGATCATAGCTTGTTCTCGTAGCCACAAGATGACCCCAGCTATTACCACAAATCACGTATAATGGTTTCTCTCCTGATCTCTGGGAACTTTGCTTCCCTGCCTCCCCTCCTTCCAAGCTTAGTTAGTTTGTTTATTAAATGTATATCCTGCCTTTTCCAAGAAACTGTTCAAGGTGGCTAATGTTCTGGTAATGGTGCAATGCCCGGTGCAGTGATCGAAAGAAAACCCTTTTGTCCAAACATTAAAATTTCATAAAACCCTAGGAAGAATAATTAGTCCAGCTCTAAAAATTACACCAACTCGCCGCCCTTAAAAGCTTACGTGAATAAAAACACCCTGTAGCGGTAAGGAGGGGATGTTTGTGGTTTGCCTGGTGCGCGGAGGGGAGTGCACTTTGCGCATGCTCAGTGGAAATGCATTCCCGCTGCCAATTCGGCAGAGAGCGGCGTGTTCTGTATCCCAGCTGCTAATGCATTATATGAGAGATAATATGTAATTATATATTGGAGAGCGGCTGACTCTGTATCAGCTTCTGAAACAGATGCCAGGGCCCAATGGCACTGAGCTCATTCTCCAGGGCGGCACCTGATGTCGAAATGCACACTTCCTTGTCAAAGCTTCCTTGCAGATAATAATAATAATAATAATAATAATAATAATAATAATAATAATAATAATAATTTATTATGTATACCCCGCCCATCTGGCTGGGTTTCCCCAGCCACTCTGGGCAGCTTCCAACAAAGATTAAAAATACATTAAAATGTCACACATTAAAAACTTCCCTGAACAGGGCTGCCTCCAGAAGTCTTTGACATCGGATGTTTAGCTCTTTGACATCTGATGGGAGGGCTTTCCACAGGGCGGGCGCCACTACCGAGAAGGCCCTCTGCCTGGTTCCCTGTAGCTTTGCTTCTCGCAGTGAGGGAACCGCCAGAAGGCCCTCGGCGCTGGACCTCAGCGTCCGGGCAGAATGATGGGGGTGGAGATGCTCCTTCAGGTATACTGGGCTGAGGCCGTTTAGGGCTTTAAAGGTCAACACCAACACTTTGAATTGTGCTCGGAAACGTACTGGGAGCCAATGTAGGTCTTTCAAGACTGGTGTTATGTGATCTCGGCGGCCGTCCCCAGTCCCCAGTCTAGCTGCCGCATTCTGGATTAGTTGTAGTTTCCGGGTCACCTTCAAAGGTAGCCCCACGTAGAGTTCATTGCAGTAGTCCAAGCGGGAGATAACTAGAGCATGCACCACTCTGGCAAGACAGTCCGTGGGCAGGTAGGGTCTCAGCCTGCATACCAGATGGAGCTGGTAGACAGCTGCCCTGGATACAGAATGTGTGCTGCTGTGTGTGCCACTACGTCAAACCCTGTCTGTACTTTTTTTTGGGGGGGGGAATAAAAAGAGATTCTGGGACTCTTGTCTCTGGGCATCTAAAGCCCCACTCCAAAGAACTTGAGTGTACCCTTCATAGAGCTTCAATTCCCAACACCCTTAAAAAACTATTTTCCAGGTTTCTTTGGAGGAAGTCATGAGATGGGATAGCTCAATCAATAGAGCACAATACTCTTAATCTCGAGGGTTGTGGGGGATATTTCTTATCCTCATCTCCTGTCCCATCTCCCTTGAAAAGATTATTCTGTCTCCTGTTTATATTTCATAGACAATTTAGGGGTAGGGAGCCTCAGACAATTACAGTGGTGCCTCGGAAGTCGAACGGAATCCCTTCCGGAAGTCCGTTCGATTTCCAAAGCCAAGGTGCGGCTTCCGATTGGCTGCAGGAGCTTCCTGCAGCCAATCGGAAGCCACGGAAGCTGTGTTGGACATTCAGGTTCCAAAGAATGTTCACAAACCAGAAAACTCACTTCCAGGTTTACGCCGTTTGGGAGCCAAAATGTTTGACTCGCAAAGTGTTCAGGATCCATATAGGTAAGTGTGTGTGTGTGTCTGTGTGTGTGTGTGTGTGAGAGAGAGAGAGAGAGAGAGAGACAGAGAGAGAGAACGAGAACTTCAACCCACAGACCATATCAACAGTAAAATACAAAAGCAAAAAGGAATTGCAAATTTTGAAATAAAAAATGTAATGCTGTGCCGTGTGTGTACAAAGTTGCGTATATTTCCTTATTTCACAAACTTTACACTGCTTCCGCTCATCCTGGGGAGAGAGCTACTCCCTCTGTAACCGCTGGAAATCCTGCTCGGCCTCCCCGCTTCCCTGCACATACACTTCCGAATGCTTCTGGAGGCATTTCTCAGCTTCTTCCAACCCTTTCTAGCCATGAGGACCAGACAAACTTAAAAACAAATAAAACAAAAACTGCTGAAATCTAGGGGACGCAGATTTTTATTGTGCCTGATAAGCTCTGGTGTTGGAGCTGTCGTAGAACATTCACAGCTCTACATAAAACTGTAAACTCAAGGTGATAGTTCTCATGTAACCATCGTTATCAAAGGAGTACGTTTGGAGGGGGAAATGTTTGTTGGAATGTGGGTGGCCGAACTGTACATCAGTGTGAGTTCATATCGCATTCTGCACATGCTTACAGGTGCTCCATTTCCTTTCTTCTCCAAAGGGAGATCTAATGAACAGGAGTTGTGATTCCTCCCCCCTTCTTGTAGTAGTAGTAGTAGTAATAATAATAATAAATAATTTATTATTTATACCCCGCCCTTTTGGCTGAGTTTCCCCAGCCACTCTGGGCTGTATTGCTCTTCTGGGCTTTTTCTGATAGACCAATAAAGTATGGTCAGTTCTTTTGTTAAGACCCTTTGTTAGAAGACCCTTTGGGTGCGCTTGTGCCCATGAGCTTATTGTGATTTTGGAAGAGGTTTGCTGCAGAAAGGAACTCCAGAGTTGCACAGGTGTGCCCGTTGACCTTCTCATATAACAAATACTGCTGCTTTAAATTATTCTGAACAAAAAGAAGGGGACGTTGCTACGTCTCCTGATTAAAGGAACAGCTCCTAATCAAGCTAGGTTTAATCTCTGAAACGAGGCATCGTTGCTCCCACTTCTCTATTACCTTGGCACCTAATCCCTGATTTGTTGAGAACTGATACACAGGTCTGAGCAAAATATGTTTTGCTCATGCTCAAGGACGCCATTATTATTTTCAGATTCTCCTAAGGCGTTAAATATGGATTTGGAGACTTAGGCTGTGTGCACGCTGCTCCATCAAAGTACACCTGAGGCACATTCTATCCCTCAAAGAACTCTGGGCACTATAGTTTGTCAAGGTGTTGCTGGGAATTTCAATTCTGTAAACAGGCAGTGGTTTTCAACCAGTGTGCCGTGGCACCCTGGGGTGCCTTGAATGATGGTCAGGGGTGCCGCAGGCAACGCTGGCCTCTGTCCCTCTTCCCTTCCTCTGATTCCCTCTCACGTCTCTGCCTCCCAAAGGGCTTGCACAGCTGTTTGTTGCAGCTGCTCCGGCTACAAGGTCCCCAGGTAAATGATGCCTCTGGGGCTGGTCAGGAGGTGCTGGTTGCCAGGAGCTGAGGCGGCCTTGGAGCAAGCAAGCAAGGGAGTCCAGCCAGCCAGTTTGCCAGTGCTTGCTGTTGGGAATAGATAGAAAAGTCCCAGGCCCTTGTGGGGCAGTGTGAAGAGGCACCTCTCTTTGGGGAAAGGAGGGCAGCTCAGAGACCAGCAGTGGCAACAGCAGCTGCCCAAGGACTCCCAAGGAGAGGGGAGACGAGAGGAGGCTGAGGGAACCCTCCACAAGGGAGGGTGTTCGAAAAGGGGTGAGAGGCTGCCAGCTCTGTATGCAAGGGGTGACATTAACTGGGCTCCTGAGCCCCACAGGGATGTCGCAGAAAGGATGTAGTTGGTCAAGGGAGCTGTGGACTCAAAAAAGGTTGAAAACCTCTGCTGTACTCCAAAAATAACAGATTGGCAAATCAAATTACCGGAATTGGTGGAGACGGCTCAACTGACTAGTAAACTAAGAGGAAACTCAAAGCAAAAAATTGCAGAAAAATGGGATGTTTATAGAAGATATGTTCAAAAATACAATAATAGTGTTGACTCTGTGCTAGCATTCGAGTGATAAAGGAACTAAAAGGAGGCGGACAACAATTAAGGATTTATTTTGTTTTTAGAATTGGAATTGGAAAATTTATATAGAAAGGTTTATTGTTTTGTGTGCATTCGATTGTAAGATAAAATATATGCAAAGGGACTTGCCAGGAAGTCAAAGTTGAAGAAAAGATTTTGGAAGATAAAAGGGGAAAAATATTTACTTTCATTATTATCATTTTGTGTGCGGGTGTGGGTGTGTGGGTGTGTGGGTGTCTGCACATATGTGTGTTTTTGTATGGAATGTTTGGGAAGAAATAAGACGGTAAATAACAAATAACAAACTAAATATTGATGTATGTAATTTTTATTTCTTAATTATATTTAGTGGTAGTATGGCTGTTTTGTAACATAAAATCATTCAATAAAAATTATTTTAAAAAAGTAAGAAAAGAAAACCTGCTGTAAGGGAACAAGCACAGAGCCAAGAATTCTATGAGGGGAAGAATATGCCTCAGAAGGTATGGTGTAAACACAGCCTATGGCTGCGATCCTAATCTCACTTAGCCTGGGGTTAACAGAACTTGCTCCTGAGAACGTACTGGATTTAATAGCATTTGCTCCTGAGTAGACGTGATTCGGCTTGCAGCCTGAGCTTGACTGGACTTGGAGCCTGGGCTCTGCTTTCATCTCAAGAAGCATATGCTCTCACTCAATCCCCTGTGTTCTTCCCTTATTATTGAAGGCCTGATTAATCTTGATGTCCCTGGAGATGCTGTGGGCGTGGTTTGCAGGATCTGCTGCTGTCTGCAGCTGCTCCTCCTCCTCTGGCTTTCAGGCAAACAATTCCTGCATTCCTGCATTTTTCCTCCCTCCTACCCCAAACTCCCTGGATTGGATATTTATTGTCTTCATCCGAGCTGGAGACCACTCCGTGTCTCTCAGCGGCATGTAGGGCAGCTCCCCTGCAACCCCAATGTATACTTTAATCCCTGTTCTTCTTTTCCTCCTTTTCCTGGCATCCTTCGCTGCAACTTGCCCTATTTTGAAGTCTGTTTGCTGCGATTTTAGGAAGGGGTGGAAAACGAACCAGCGCATCAGTGACTGGGAGCCATTTTCCAGATTTTTCCACTGTTTGCTTCTTTGCTTCTGCTCTTATGCATATTATTCCTGCTGTTATTTAACCTCAAGGTTTCAGAATTGGGGACATTGTAGAAATGAACTGATACCTATTCTCCTGGGTGATTTTTTTTTTATATTTCCTAGGTCTGAGAACCTAGGAGTGTTGGTCTTTGGCTGCAGAAGGGAGTAAGAGCATGTGGCCTTTCCAATGAGCAGGCAGCACATCTGGGATCGGAGAAGCCCAATATATTTTATCTCCCCCTACCTATTTTATCCTCATAGCAACTCATGAGGTTGTTTAGGCTAAGAGACACTGACTGACTCAAGGTCACCTTGATGAGCTTCAATGGCTGCATTGGGATTTGAAGACTCGTCTCCCAGGTCCCAGTCAAGCATTCTAACCACTATACCACACTGCCTCTCATAGAAGTACTAGGAGCCTGGCTTCCACTGGCTGCTCAGCAGAGCAGTCTCTTCTGTGACAGTCCTGATGTGGACTTGGGAACTGCCTTTCCCTGAGACTCTGCAGATAATAATAATAATAATAATAATAATAATAATAATAATAATAATATTGGAATAGTGCAGGAGAAGGAGGAGGGGACAGAGGGTGAAGAAAGGCGCTCTTCTCATGGAACGAGGTGTGGAGAAGGCAACTGCATGGGACACAGCTATGGGCAGCCTAGGACGGGCCATTCACCTTTGGGCCTGCCCATAAAAAGCAAGTCTAGGGTGCCAGACGAGGGCAGTGTCCTCTGTTTCCAGGAACTCTTCTTGTTATGAGACTTTTGTGGGTGAGCTGAGTTGGTTTGGATCCTGGGTGATAACCCAGAGGCGGAGAGGGAGGGTGTGTCAGAAGGAAAATGAATTGATACTGATTTATATAAATCAGTAACTTGGTATTAATGTGACATTATTAAATGCAACTGTGTATTTTTGCAATGTTTTGTTTTATGTCTGTTGTTGCTCCAGTTTTCTGTATGTTGTTTAGAGATATTTTAAATATTAAGCAGTACGTATAGAAATTAAATGAAGGGCTTGTCCATACTTTTGCTTTTCCCGTGCCTAGAAAGCACAGGTCTGAGCGGTTTTCCATTTGCCCTGCCGCTTTCCCTGAGATAACCTGCTCTTTAATGCCGAATCAGCACAAACGTCAATCCAGGGAAAACCCAGTTGCCGTTTGCTCTGATTCAGTGCTAAAGAGCAGGTTTTTCTCTTAACTTTAATGGAGAGCTCAGTTGGGAGAGCATAGGACTCTTAATCTCAGGGTCGTGGGTTTGAGCCCCATGTTGGCTAAAAGATTCCTGCATTGCAAGGGGGCTGGGCTAGATGACTCTTGTCCAGGCATAGGCAAACTCAGCTCTCCAGATGTTTTGGGACTACAACTCCCATCATCCCTAGCTAACAGGACCAGTGGTCAGGGATGATGGGAATTGTAGTCTCAAAACATCTGGAGGGCTGAGTTTGCCTATGCCTGCTCTTGTTCATTACAACTCTACAGATTCTGTTATTCTAAGTCTGGATGAGTCCTCACACTCCAGATAGTTACATCAAGCAGTGCTGGTTGGACAGCTCTTATGGGCTTCATTAGACATCTTGTTAGATTATATTTGTTTTGGAGGGATGGGGAATCTGTGCCCCCCCAGGTGCTGGTGGACTACGTCGCATAATCCCTGGCCATTGAGCATGCTGACTGGAACTGATGGGAAGTAAGAGTCCCAGCAGTATGTAGGTTCCCCATTCCTCCTGTATTGGTTTAAACTAAGGAAGTCATCTCATCTTGGAGCACCTGTTTTTAAAGCTTCTGCATGGCTGGAATGTAGCCAATGGTACAAAAGTAAGAGGTGTATCCATTGCCCCCCCCCCCCCGGTGGCCCTGCCTACCCCTGACATGTGTCTCCAGGATGGTTTTCCACAAAGGAAGAACTGAAAAACATCAGTCTCCTGGGCTGCTGTATGGCTGTACTGTGGGTCTGCAGGGGCATTTCCAGGAGTTATAGAGCGCTGACTGAATTGATTCTGCTCTGCTTATACCTGTGAGCCATGGAGAGGCTATTGACTCCTCTCTCCCCATACATTCTGATTAGGTAAAAGGGTAAAGGACCCCTGGATGGGTTAAGCCCAGTCAAAGGCAACTATGTGGTTGCAACGCTCATCTCGCTTTCAGGCTGAGGGAGCCAGCGTTTGTCCACAGACAGCTTTCCGGGTCATGTGGCCAGCATGACTAAACTGCTTCTGGCGCAACAGGACACCGTGCCGTAAATCAGAGCGCATGGAAATGCCGCTTACCTTCCTGCCGCAGCGGTACCTATTTATCTATTTGCGCTGGCGTGCTTTCGAACTGCTAGGTTGGCAGAAGCTGGGACAGAGCAATGGGAGCTCACCCCGTCACGTGGATTAGAACCGCCGGCCTTCCGATCAGCAAGCCCAAGAGGCTCAGTGGTTTAGGCCACAGCGCCACCCGCTCCCCTGCATGCTGATTACTGACAGCTCAGAAGGTGGGCTGGGGTCGAGCAGGATCACAGTGCTTAACATAGTCCCAAACAGGTGTGAAACCTTGGCACTCGCTGATCCTCTTCCTGCCTTCCTGGTTTCTGCTCCTAGCTTATCACTACAGTGGTACCTCAGGTTACAAACGCCTCAGGTTACAAACGCTTCAGGTTCCAAGCTCCGCTAACCTGGAAGAGTTACCTCGAGTTGAGAACTTTGCCCCAGGATGAGAACGGAAATCGTGTGGCAGCGGCAGCAAGAGGCCCATTGGCGAAAGCATGCCTCTAGTTAAGAACAGTTTCAGGTTAAGAACGGATCTCCGGAATGAATTAAGTTCGTAACTAGAGATACTACTGTACAAGGTTAAATTGCCTGTGAGGAGGAAAACTCCCCCTGCTTCTCTTTTCAGTTGTGTAAGTTGGGGTGGGCAGAGAGCACCCCTTGGTCAAGTAGCCCCACTCCTCCTCCTTTAGCTAAATCTAGCGAACCTCCGGTCAAGATGGCGTTGAGCCAGGTAGCCGGTCCCGGAGCTCCCAGACAACTCAGTTTTAATTGGGCTTAGCTTGTTTTAAATCAACTATTTTTAATGTCTAAAAAGTGGAGGGCAGATGACTGTGGAGCTAATTCTAGCATCCCGCCCTCCCCTCTGTGATCATGTTACAGAAGCAGCCGTGGAGTAATATAATGGAATAATAAGCAAATGTGTCTCAGGGTGTGGCCTGGAAATGCAGGAGGACACAATCGCCTTGCCAGAAGAAAAGCAAGGCCTGCGTCTCCGTCTGGTCAGTGCCTGGACGGGTGCTCACCAGGGACTCGCACATACCACAGGTTTCCAGCATGTGGTCAGCGGCCTGCTGGTGGTCCACAAGCTTCATTCAGGTATTGCATGGCACGTCTGTAAAATTACAATTAGGAAACATAATGCGCGGTGCATTCCAATGGCTACAACAGCAGGGGGGAAATGTTGTTAGATGGGTCTGCCAAGACCTTTATATGTTAGAAACAGAGATGTGAAAGCTAGGAGCTAAATGACACCTTAAACCTAGGTTATGGCCGCTGCAATGGAGTGTCTAGGCCTGCTTTTTTATAACAATAATACAAAGCTGAAAATGAATGATCTGCAGCTAAAATATTATGTTCATTTTTCACATGGTCTACTCCTTCCCCTGCCCAGTCCCTAATATTCTTAAGAGGGTCTCTTCTGCAGTCTTCAGAGAGTAGCTGGAAGTGGGGAGGCAGAAAAAGGTCCTCCTTTCTTTCCACTCTGCAGTTTTCATCTGAAATCTTAGGCGCAGTACTGAAATTCCCTGTCGCAAAATGCGCCTAGAACAATGGGAGTTTCGAACACTGCTTTATTAATGTTCAAGTGGTCTGTGAGGGGGGGAAATAAAAGTCTGGGAACCATAGGCATAGATGCCTCGCTGGGTTCTGTGGTGGAAGAAAAATGGAGTTGAAATGTCATAAATAAAAATAAACGAGGCAAAGTGGTTTTCCCTTGTTGACACTCAGAAGCTGCTGCCTGAGCCCTGAATTAAGAAGCAAGAGCTCTGCTGCCCTCAAGGCCCGAGCAGCTCTCTTTTCTGAGACAACTTTGTGCAAGACAGGCCGAAACAGCAGGCTTACAGAGTTATCTAGGTACGATAAGAAAATGTCTTCTGCAATAATCCTGAGAGAAGTGTACAGCGCAAGGGGAGGGGGATTTGGGGCTGGCCTTCTCCCCATCGTGTCCTTGTAGGTTTTAAACCTGCTCTACCTATGCTGATGGCATTCTGAGAGGACATGTTTTGCAGTTTATAATGGTGCTCTCGGATTGCTGCTGAAGCTTATTGCACAGCCCCATATTGCAGACTTCTGTTGTTGTTGTTATTAATTATTATCATTATTTAATGTGCATTTTGCCCTTCATCCGAAGATCCCAGGGCTGCTCACAAGAGAAAAATACATAATAAAACTAAAATAAACTAGTAACCCCGCTCCCACATGCACATTTAAAAAGCCATAGAACGTTAATCAGCCAAACACCTGGTAGAAGAGAAACCTTTTTGCCCACTGACTAAAGATGTGTAGTGATAATGCCAAGTGAGCCTCCTTGGGAGAGCGTTGTACAAGTGGGGAGCTACCACTGAAAAGGCCCCGTTCTTGTGTTGACATTTTCTGGACTTTCCATGGAGCGTGCACACCGAGAGGGGCCTCAGATGAAGATTGCAGGGTCTGGGTTAGTTCATACGGAAAGAAGTGACTCTTGAGATATTAGGGTCCTGAGATGCATAAGGCTTTGTAGGTCAAAACCAGCATTTTGAATTGGGCCCAGAAATTAAGTTAGTGCATTCAGG
This sequence comes from Podarcis muralis, assembly GCF_964188315.1. NCBI lineage: Eukaryota > Metazoa > Chordata > Lepidosauria > Squamata > Lacertidae > Podarcis > Podarcis muralis. The sequence continues at coordinate 32,386,881 of NC_135667.1, read as the reverse complement.
CCAGGATTGGTATTATGCGTTCAGACTATTGCTCCAGTTTAAGCATCACTCTTGTCTGGACATGCACAGAATTGGTTGGCCCTTCTGGGACAGAGACTGATTTCTGCAATTTCTACAACAGGGGTAGCAGATGCAGTGATTTCTAGGTTATGTCAGACTACATCTCTGCTCATCCCTCACCATTGGGCTTGCTAGCTGGAGCTGATGGGGAGTTGAGAGTCCCAGGGACATCTGGAGGACACGATGTTGGCTGTCCCTCTGTATTTCATCTTGCAAACACTTGGACCTAGTGGTTCCTCTTCATGGGAGCTTGTTGGCATCATCTGGGACCTCTCCAAACAGGGTTATTTTTAAAAATCTCTTTGGCAGGTGTGTTTTGCAACATGCCATTTACGTAATAATAGTGCATAAGTGGCTGCTTCTGTTTGTGCTGATGCAACAATGCCATGATTTCCAGAGATCTTTAGACCTGATCCTGTCTTGGTGGTATTGGTGGTGGTTTGGCTGTAAATAGATGCTCAGTAGTTAATCATCAGGCAGCAGCAATTTTCGTTAGGTCAAGAAAGCCCTCCAAAATATGGGTCAGCATAAGGTATACATAAGCCTTAATCCACCCTTGCCTTCTGTCTCCTGTAAGAGAGACCACTCTTAGCCTCCCATGCTCTTGTCAGCTGCTTTCCCTTGTTTATCCAAGATTGCCACTGATCTGAGCCCTGGTCCTCAGTAACCCTTTCAGAGCCATTCTGATGCAATGGCACGAGAAGAAAAGAGAAGAAAAAAAGGGTTCAAGCTGCTCAGCAGCTCCTTTACCCTGTTTTCCCCCTTGAAGGAAGAAATTTCCATTCTGAATTCTTCCCCGCCTGATATAAGGGCAGAGAAGATAGGACAGGCATGATTGGGGCGAGGAGGAACCAGGCAAATATTTAAAAAGTCAGGAAAAGGAATGTGTTTGCTTCCTCCAGGCCCCATGTGGGTGGCGGTTGTGGCACATGGAACAATAGCCCCAAGATTGTAAGTGGGAGCAACTTAGGATAACATGCTCTTCAATTTATTATTATTTTATTTTATTAGCAGTTGGTTAGAGTAGTTTTATTCAGGTTTATGGAGAGCCCTTTAGTATCCCCACCTCTTGTGACAACCGACGTAAGACTTTGTTATATGGCAAGATAAATGCAAATGCAGAAGGCAATAAGAGCTGTTGACTGGAGTTGTGCCAGCAGTGCGGCACATCTGTGGACAGCCAGATGTTGCTGATTCCCAGTTCCAGTCACCTCTGACCATTGGCCATGCTAGCTGACGGAGGTTGGAAGTCCCACAACATCTGGATGGCCATAGATGTTCCCCACTGCCAGCATAGGTTACCGAAAACAACAGTGTCTACCTGCCCTCTTCCTACCTTGCTCTTCAGGATGCTAGTTATTTCAGTAAGAAGTAATACTCTTTGAGGAAAAATAAATTCAAAGAGGAGGGACGGAAAAGAGAACAGAGAGAGAGAGAGAGAGAGAGAGAGAGAGAGAGAGAGAGAGGGAGGGAGAAGGCACAACAGACACACAACCTAGCCCTTGTATAGGGAAGTTTTTAACGTTTAATGTACTTTATTATGTTTTTGTATATGCCGGAAGCCGCCCAGAGTGGATGGGGCAACCCAGTCAGATGGGTGGGGTACACAATCATCATCATCCTTCTTCTTCCTCTTCCTCTTCCTCCTCTTCTTTTTACCTGGTGATTGACCTTAGCTACTGTTTGAAGCTCTAGTGCATGCCAGAAGTTCAGCCTGTGCATCACAGATACACCTTTGATATGACGATCTGAAATAGTCTTCCTGCTTGTCTCTCCCAGCTCAGAGATGCACTCATGGGCCATTACATTCCTTCCAGCGCCGTCTTATTTCCAGTCCCTGTTTCTCACTGAGTACACACTGAGCTTGCAGCGAATGTCATCCCACTTATTCTTTTGGAGTTGATAACCTTCCTTTTTGTTATGTCCCCGTTCTCCAAAGCAGACTACTATTAAAATAGCTTGGGAGAGAAAGAGAGCATTTAAAGCCGCGAAGATAAGGCATCCACTGTTTCTATTTATTTATGAGTTTGTTTCTTCCAGAACATTCTTCTGCTGCCCTTCAAAGCTCCCGGGGCGGCTTGCAAAAGCCGGGAAAACAATATTGAGCGAAACGATAACATAGAGCACAGCAGAAGAGTGAAACTCGAGCGGAGTGATTATAAACCACAAGGCAGCGAATAGCTGGCTTTTTGTTGGCCTGTTTCTCTGACTTTTAAACTTTCTGTTGGCAGTGTTGTGTACTTTTTTAAAAACGTTGTTTTATGAGGGGTGGTGGTGGTTAAAAAAGGAAAGCACTTTTGATATTTTAATAAACATTATAATAAGCATATAAGTGCTCTGACTGGCAGTGCCTCTACAAGGTATCGGGCAGAGCTGAGGTGGTTTCAATTGTTTGAGCAAATGGAGAAGCACACCGTGAATTTTGCCTGGGACATTTACAAGGAACCCGGTGTTCTGCATCTGGATCTTTCCTGCCTGATTCACTCCAGCACAATGCTTGCCATGGGTATTCCATAGGAAGTTGCTTTATACTCAGTCAAGACCGTCGGACCATCTTCCTTGTTATTGTCTGGACCCATGGATGGGGAACCTGTGGCCCTCTGGATGTTGTTGGACTCCCGCTCCCATCACTCCTGACTATTGGCCATATTGGCTGGGGCTGATGGGAGTTGGAGTCCAACAATATCCAGAGAGCCACTGTCTTCCCAGTTCTGTATACCCCAGCTTGGCGGCAGCTCCTCTTGGTTTTAGAGAGCAGCCTTACCCAGACTGCAGATAGCAGAGATTGGACTTGGCACCTTCTTTTTTTTACGAAATATTTTTTATTGGTTTTACAAATAGAAAATATAAATGAACACAAACTGTAAAAAACAAATCTATATACAGTGGTACCTCGGGTTACATACGTTTCAGATTACATACGCTTCAGGTTACAGACTCTGCAAACCCAGAAATAGTGCTTCATGTTAAGAACTTTGCTTCAGGTTGAGAACAGAAATCGTGCTCCGACGGCACGGCGGCAGCAGGAGGCCCCATTAGCTAAAGTGGTTCTTCAGGTTCTTCAGTTTCAGGTTAAGTACAGACCTCTGGAACGAATTAAGTACTTAACCTGAGGTACCACTGTAAATAGATTCTCTGAATCTTGAGACTTCTCCCCATCCCCTCCATGGGGCCTCATTTTAAGCATTGACAACTGCATATTTATCCGTACTCCAATTTTTATATCAAACAATATTGTCCATAATAATTTTTACACTACGAGTGAGTCAAAATGCGGCTCTTGTTTCCATCTGTTTACAATGGTCTCCTAAATAACATAAATTTTTCCCATTCTTTTATAAGGTTTTTATCCTCTTGGTTTCTGAGTTTTCCAGTCAGTTTTGCCATTTTGGCATAGTCAATCAGCTTGGTTTGCCACTCGTCTCTGGTAGGGACTTTGTCTTCTTTCCAACTCTGGGCCAATAACATCTGAGCGGTTGTTGTTCCATACATGAAGAGTCTTTTCTGCTCCTTTGGTATATCGGTACCTGTAATTCCTAATAAAAAGGCTTCTGGTTTCTTAACAAAAGTTATTTTAATCATTTTTTTCATTTCATTATATATCATCTCCCAGAAAGCTTTTATTACAAGTCCATCACATATGAAAAGGGTACCTTCTTTTTCTTTACATTTCCAGCAGATATTTGAACTTGTCTTATACATTTTTGCTAACTTAATATCAGTCAAATACCACTGGTACATCATTTTTATATAATTTTCTTTAACTGTACAACATGCCGTAAATTTCAAATCTGACTTCCATAACCTTTCCCAATCTGCCATCTGAATATTATGTCCCAAATGTGGGACTTAGGACCTTCTGAATGCAAAGTACATCCTCTCCCACTGATCTACAGCTGCTCTTGTTCCCTCATTTCATAGAACCAAGATATTTATCGGCTTAAAATTCAGTAGAGTTCAGTATCTCAAAGCACTTGGGACTAATCTGTACTGGTCAGTTAAAGCGTTATAAATGTGCTGCAAACATGTGACACCAGAAGGTGCTGTAGAGCGATGTAAAACCGTCAACGTAAAATCGCATTGAGAGCTAAATAACATTTTAAAAAGCGTTTTTATGATCAGTATAGATCCAGCCTTGGGGGTCAAGGGTCCTGCAGAACTGATTATCAGTAGCTGAAGCAGGGATGTACCTCAGAGGCAGGGTGCAAATTTGCATGCATAAGGTCCCGGGTTCAAACTCTGGCATCTCCAGGTAGGGATGGGAAAAGCCCAGTGTGAATAATATTGAACTAGGCCAATTGTCTGACTCATTAGAAGGCAGTTTCCTGGCTGATCAAAGGAAACATTTCTTCACACATGAAATGGGATGGATTGATTTTTACTTAAGTGATTTAAGTCTTCATTAAATGACCAAGAACAGAAAAGACTTGACAGATCATTGGGGTGCCCAGGTGGTGTGTGAGGCAGCCAGCTTCCTGAAGCTATGCAAACATGGATATGGTCGGTTTCTGGTGCAAGACGACCAGTGTGTGCTGCCTTGAGTTCCACAGAAGAAAGGATAGAGATGACTGTACTGAAGTTTTATTTAAAAAGACTGATCTAAGATAGTTCCCCGTTTTATAAAATGTTTATTTCCTGGAGCAGCATCCATATTGAGTGTTTACTAAATCTACCCCACCCCAGCAATATCTATCTATCTATCTATCTATCTATCTATCTATCTATCTATCTATAATGCTGGTTTGCAACTAAACAGGAACCTTATACAGCCAAGAGTGTAATCCAAAACTTTTTGATCACTTAGCTTTTTGTAGTACACAACTATATCTCCTAAGAGATAAGGGAAAGCACTGGGGAAGATAAATGGATTTCTGTTCTGCCTTTTATCTGTGCACACGCAAATAAATTCATTTTGCTTAGCATCCTTGAAAGCCACAAACTCAGAGCTTTCTAGAAGCCTGGTCGTTTATGGAGTGGAGTGGTGTTTTTCCAGGAGATGGAAAAATAATTTCTGTCCATGCATGGCTGTTAGAACAGGTGTGCAGCACTTTTGGCCCTCCAGATGTTGAGACTCTTTGAGACTCTTGTGGAAGATCAGGACACTAACACACACCTATTTTTGAGAAGATGTTGGCATGCCCAAGATCTCATTGGGTCTCATAGGGTTTCTCTACCTTTTAATGTGAATGACAGGCCGAAAAGTTAAGAGATGCAGTGATGTGAAGCAGCATCTTATTTAGCAAGAAAACCTAATAAAAAATGTCATAGTGAAGGTTCTGTGCTAATTAAGTCTTTCAGGGTTTGGGGTTTGTTGTTGAGTGGTATTCTTGAACTGCTTGTGATCATTGCATGGACTCGCATTTTTAATGCCTGTGCTGACCCAAGTAAAAACATTGCATTCTCTTGGACTGTGGAAAAATACAGATTACCCCCTGCTGACCTAGAGTCCTATGATATGGTCTTATGATGAATAAGCTGCATAGATGTACAGCTTTGGAGAGGGAGCCCTTTTGACTCTTGTGTAGGATAGGAGTCTACCTTTGTACAATTATGTAACTGAGAATGTGTGAAAGCTGTGTCCTCATCTCTATGGCGTGTCCACTTTCCTGCTCAGTGGGTTTTCTGTGGAAACTCAATGGTGTGTTTTGGATATCCGTTCTTTAGAAACTACAGTCATCAATTAGGTGCACTTTCAAATGTGAGTGCTGCTTACTTCTTATGTTAGAGTGCGTAGATACCACCCAAAACCTTTTAAAATACAATGCACAGTCTTATTCCCATTCTCCCTGCCTCCCTTTTTCTATTTTAAAAACAAAACAGCATTTCTAAAGCATATTTCAATGTTGAAGAAGCATTTATATCTATAATTTCAGTTCTCTAAGGCAGGCCAGTTTTGTCCCCATTTTGCAAATGGGGATGATGCATCTGATTGGATAATGATTTGCTTAAGGTGCTGATGGGAGACTTGTGGCTTTCCAGGTGTTGGATTCCAACTCCCATCAGCCCCTGCCAGCGTGGCCAATAGTCAGGGATGATGGGAATTGTAGTCCAGCAACTTTTGGAAGGCTACAGGTTTCCCATCCTGAGATTGAACTGGGGACTTCCAACTTACATTCCTAGCCACTATGGCTAAGAAAATGTTGCCACAATCAAAGTGGAACACAGTATAGGCACAAATCTAGAGACCATGGTTTCCCAAACTTGGGTCTCCAACTGTTTTTGGACTACAGTTCCTATCATCTCTGACCCACTGGTCCTGCTAGCTAGGGATGATGGGGGTTGTAGTCCAAAAACAGCTGGACTACTGGACTACTTAAGCCTCCTGTTTGTGAATAGGCCCTGTTCGTAAGAGATACTGTACTGTTGATTGGTTGACATTTTGTAAAAAAATATATGAAAATATAGATGCTGTTAGAGGTTTGCCTCTGCTAAGGATTCCCTGTGGCTGAACCAATACAGGGCAGCCATCGAATACTAGGCCCCTTCTGTTATCTATAAATGATGGCTGGTATAATCTCTGGCGATCACTCGTAGCCAAGTAAGATTGTCTTCCATAAGCACTGTTTTAACATTGAGTCCGTAAGTGACTGTGGAGGCCAATTCTGGATCCACACATCCTTCCACAGTGGGGACATAAGTTCCCGGGCGGGAGCAGATCATGGTGAGGATTTGCCAAGCGTGTCTTCCTCTTAGCACGTTTCTCCCTTGCGTCCTGAGTTCGAGTGTCTTCAAAGCCCATGACACCTTTGATAAAGGCTGTTCTCCAACTGGAGCGCTTGCAGGCCAGTGTTTCCCAGTTGTCAGTGTTTATACTACATTTTTTTTAGATTTGCCTTGTCTTTAAACCTCTTTTGTTGACCACCAGCATTACGCTTTCCATTTTTAAGTTCGGAATAGAGTAGTTGCTTTGGAAGGTGATCATCAGGCATCCGTACAACATGACCAGTCCAACGAAGTTGATGTTGAAGAATCCTTGTTTCAATACTGGTGATCTTTGCTTCTTCCAGTACACCGATATTAGTTCGCCTGTCTTCCCAAGTTATGTGTAAAAAATTTGGGAGACACCATTGATGGAATCTTTCGAGGAGCTGGAGATGGCGTTTATAGGTGGTCCATGTTTCACAAGGATATACCGGTAGTAAGGTTGGTAGTACAATAGCTTTGTAAACAAGCATTTTGGTTTCCCTGCGAATGTCCCGGTCCTCAAACACTACCTGCGAGCAGTTGCTTGTAGTAAGATATGTATACAGTAAAGTGCTCTGTAGTAGAAATCATGCTAGAATATTTTTTTAAAAGTGTACAGTATAAAGAAAGCTATAGGAGCTTGTATAGCAATGGCATGGGTGTCCAAAGAATGGGACTGTGTCCAGTTCAAACACTTGGCTAGCGTGCTTCAGCCCCTGGCAGGAATTGTGCTTCATCCAGCCTCTGTAAATCTTGAAAGTGAATCAGTCTGAACATAGATTTCAGATAATTGCTCCCCCTGCTGAACTGTAATATCCTTTTTGGAAATGAAAACTGCCATATTACCAAGGCATCTCTATGTTTATCATATTTTTAATCTGCGGCTTGCTGCCTATTGTATCAGGGCGCCACTCTCTTCGTTGTGTGAAGGGAAAGTAGCTCTCCCTCCAGGAAGAAAACTACAAAGGGGTGGCAGCCAAACCTTTTGATAATCCAGCCTTGAACTTCTAGAGCTGGGAAGAGGTAGGAAGGTGACGCCTCAATTCACCCCCAAAACGGAAGATTTCCTCCACTTTCCTCGCTAACTTGTGCTGCACTCCAGAGCCAGCAGAGGGCATAGATTCTCTTCATTTTTTGTTATTATTCCTCTCCCCCCCCCCCTTTCTAGATAAAGGGAGCTATGATCAAATAATACAAAATAGGATACAGTCTTACAGCTGTGGAATCTGAGCTACGTGCCGGCCCTCAGTTTAGTGAGGCTTAACTCCAGATGCCCACAGTGCTCTGAACTGATAAATCATGGTTACACCTTTTGTCCCCCCCTTCTCAACCACAGCTTAGTTTTTCAGCACATGGGTCCATTTTGAAAATACCACTGCTCATCAGCCCTGGAATGCATGGATTAGCAAAGAGTCACTCTGAACACGTGCAGAGTGCTTGCTCGTCCCTCTGTAACAACAACCAGGTTCCTGGAATTGGAAGGCAGGAATCCCTTGTGAAAGGGTGGGGCTATTGCATACGTGAGGGAACTTTTTCTGCATGGGGGCCACATTCCACTCTGGGCAGCCTTCTGGGGGCCACATTCCCGAGGCAGTAGTAGGCAGAGCAGTAAATGTGAATTCTACCTTTCTATGGAAGGCTAGTCCCCCCCACCCCTACTTTGGAAAGCAAGAGTTCTAGGAGACATCCTAGACAGGCGAAAAACACCGAAGGAGGTTGTTACAAAAGCAGAGTTGGTGAAGGAAGCGACTTGCAGTGCGAGTGTGTCCTGAGGGGAGAGTCTTAAGGCCCATGTAGCGAGAGCCTTTGAGGGCCTCATTTGACCCTCAGGGCTAAGGTCCCCCATTCCTAGGATATTGTGAAGTCTTGAACCCAGAACCTGTTTCAGAAGGGAACTGCTGGCCTGAAGGAACTCTCTCTCTACATATCCTACCATTTTGCTGCTTGTAGTATTTTAAACTGTAAACCACCTCAGGTGCCTTGCCAGAAAGCGTATGTATATAGATGCAACCAGCCATTAATTAAATAAAAATAAAGTAAGTTGCCTGCACCACCCCCTGGTCCTGAATCATTCACTGCCAAGTTGATTGGCAGCACTCTAAATGAGAACAGAGAAAAGAGAAGACTACTTTGAACGGTGGATATAATTTGTCTTGGAATTAACTCTGTGGCGAGATGTGGTAGCTGCTTTTAAAAGTGGACCAGACCTGTTCATGGAGGGTGGCTTCTGTCACTGGCTGTTGGCTGCAATGGCTATATGGAACCACCATGTTCAGAGACAGGACACCTCTAAATGTCTGCTGGTGGGGAAATGGCAAGGAAGGGCTGGATGAGTCTTTGGTGTGATCCAGCAAGGCTTGCTTTGCATTAGGGTACTGGCTCTCTCTCTCTGCCAGGGCCCTGGTAAATGCCTGGGCTGGCTGTGTCCCTCTTGACTTCTGAGGTTGCACCAGACCTTAATCTCTGGACTTATCTTTAGATAGTAAACATGTATTGCTTCACTTCAAAATGTGTTAAGCCAGCCCTGCTGCGTTTTTTGGGGAAGGGCCTTCCCGCTCCTCTCTGGAGGTGGGGTGCTGGCCGTCTGCCCTGAGGCCTTGCCCCGATGGCACACTGCTCCTAGGATTGTACATCATACACTGTCTACAAAGAAGGACCAGGCTGCTCCTGTTTAAAAGCTGGGGAGATGGGGGAAGACATGCCATGCATCTGTACAGCTACGTAGCTTCCCTCCCCCCACCCCCGTCGTGAGGAGTTGATTGATTAACTGACTAGCCAGGATATGATCTCACATCCCCTCTTATGGAAGGACAGGAAAATGACTTGGGGCAGTGAAGGTCCCTGACGCATTGGGGAAATTTGCCTGGCTGTAGAAAGGGGGCGACCTTGGTGGATCATTCCTGCCCCTCCAACACTAGAATGGGGCAGGTGGGCTTGTGGTTGCTCAGTACATGTCAACTCTTGCTGCTTGTGTTCAGGGATGGGTCCTCCAGTCCCTAAAAGCGGACTCCAATCAAGGACGTTGAGGAGATCTGGTGTATGATGCTGCAGCTAAGAAAGCGAGCTGGGAGATACCTGATTTCAAATCTTGCCTCCTCCACTATTTTCTGTTTCTCAGCTCCTTCACCCACACAACCCGTTTCAAAATCTGGAATGGTTCTGCTGTTCTGGGCTGTTGGACAGGCTGTGAATACAGTGTATGTAAAATGCTTTGATCACATGAAAACGTACCGTGGAAACGCAAAGAATTATTATTATCTGCCGCTGTGCATCTCTGCCTTCCTTTGAAGACTGGTGCTTCTATATTATTTTTTAAAAAGACTCCCTGGGTCCAAGAATAAATCCCTCACACCACATCTCAGGCTTGCGTGTAGCTCCTCCTCCTTGCTCCTACTGGGGATGTGCCAATCCTTGCTGCCAGGGACGCGGACTTATAAAAAATATTGGGGGGGCCCGGGAAAGCTCATGAATAATAAATAAGCTCATGAATATGCAAATAAAGTGGCGCCGCCTCCTCGTGAGCGAATAGGGGAGAGCGTGCTGCGCCTATTAATCAGCTCCAAAGGAAATTGGGTGGAGCTTTTGCTCGGGAGGGAGGGCAGGAGGCATGCAGCCCGCCCCTCCCTGTGCATTTTGGGCTGGGGGAGGGGCGGCGATGGCGCTCTGCTGGAGGGGCGCCGGAGATTATTGGGGGGGCAGAGCCCCCCCAAACGAATTTTTGAGGGGGCTCGGGCCCCCTCAAGCCCCATGGAGTCGGCGCCTATGCTTGCTGCAACCTTACACACACACAACACCCCGTGACCTATGCCTTGTGATGAACCTCCTTCAGCCTGTACCAGTGCATAGTTGGCGCATCCGACTGTCCGTACCAGGCTGCCTGCCCCTGGGTTCTCTCTGATGCCAGGCCTCAGATTGCCAGTTTTTTCTGTGCCTGGCTGTGACAGCCCATTGTCTTTCTCTTTCTCCTGCCCCGCTCCCTGCCCACCCCACACTGCCCCTTTAGCTGGTCCCGTATGCTATTCTATTCGACTGTGCTGGTATCTCTTCTATTCTCTGGCCTTTGAGCTTCCTGTTCTAGGCCAGCCTTTCCCTTAAACAAGACTTACTCCTCCTGTCTTGGGTTGTGTTCTTCCGCAGGCTTAAGGCATTGAACTGAACTTTAAACACAGGTTCAAGATTGGGATGGGGGGGGCGCTCCTCTTCTCCTTGAGAGGAGAGTTGTGGCTGATCCCCCCCTTACTTCCCAGCCTTTGGAAACTAAAGTGGTCCTGCCCCTTAATGCTGCTGTGTGTCCTCAGATGTCACCTGGAAGTGCGTTTCCTTTGCCCTGAAATGGAAGAAACTTCCCATTTTGGGAAGTGACAGACCCATTGAAGTGAATGCACGTGATTAACTTCGACACCTTTATTTCAGTGGGTCTACTCTGAGTAGGGCTAGCACAACCTGGCACAGCAGTGCCCTCTGTTCTAGGCCAGGGTTTCCCAAACTTGGGTCTCCAGCTGTTGTTCGTTTTTTCAGACTACAGTTCCCATCATCCCTGACCGCTGGTCCTGCTAGCTAGGGATGATGGGAGTTGTAGTCCAACAACCGCTAGAGACCCAAGTTTGGGAAACCCTTTTCTAGGCGTCCCCTCTTCATCTTTCTGCCCTGTTCATTTGTGTAAGAGAGACCACCGGCCCCGATCTCCAAGGACCCTCCTTCTCGTCCTCCTTTCTCTTGCGTCTCCCAAGCCTTCCTTTCTGCCTATGGGCGTAGCCAGGATTATTGCTGGGTGGGGGCAGTCCTTTTGTTGAGGGGGGGGCAGAACCTCAGTTTGTTATGTATTTTTTATTGATTGGGGGGGGCAGCTGCCCCCCTGCCCCTCCTTGGCTACGCCCATGTTTCTGCCCCTGCCTCGAGGGAGGGTCTCCTTCCCGGTTGGGCTGGCGGCCTCTTTCCCCCAGACCTCGACTTTTCTCTCCCCGCTCCGTCCCTTTCGCCCCCTGTGTGCGCTTCCGTCTCCCCTTTCCCGCCCTTCTCTCCCTCTCCGCCGCCTGCCCCCGAAAAACCCCCCTCCGGGGCTGCGGTCTCTCCCGACTGCTCTGCCCGTCCACCCCAGGAGGGGCTGGCCCGCCTGCCCGCTGCTGCTGCTCCTCCTCCGCCCCTTGGTCGGCTTAGCGAGCGGGCGGGCGGGCGGGCGGGCGGGCGGCCTTCCCTTTTCCCTTCTCCCTCCTCCTCCTGCCGTGGAAGAGGCGGAGCTGCCTGGGCAGCCTGGCCCAGCCGAGCGAAAGTCTCTCCAGCCTGGCTGCTGCTGCTGCTGCTTGTTGCTGCCGCCGCCGCCGCCGGCTCTCGCTTCCCGCCCCGCTCGTACGCCCCGTCGGGGCCAGCGCCGCGCCCGATGAATGGAGTCGCCTTTTGCCTGGTTGGGATCCCGCCGCCGCCGCCAAGGAGTCCCGAGGTGAGCCCGCGCCGGGGCAAGGAAAGTGGGTCTGGAGGGGTGTGTGTGTTTGTGTGTGGGGTGTGTGTTTGTGCATCTGCGCTGAATAAGCTGGGCTGGCGGCCCTGGGTCGAACTGGGCAGGCTTGCAGAGAAGCCTGACCCGGAGCGGAGAGAAGGATTATGCTGGGTGGGCTTGGAGGATCAAGAGGGGCCATTAGGGAGACTCTTAATCCCAGGGCTGTGGCTTCAAACCCTGTGTTGGGCAAAAAAAGATTTCTGCATTGCTGGGGGTTGGACTAGATGACCCTGGTGGCCCCTTCCAATTCCACAATTCTGTGATCCCAGGGAGAATTTACTGGGAGGAAAGAGAGAGAGGTTATACAGCGGTACCTTGGGTTACATACGCTTCAGGTTACAGACTCGGCTAACCCAGAAACAGTGCTTCAGGTTAAGAACTTTGCTTCAGGATGAGAACAGAAATTGTGCTCCGGCAGGTTAAGTACAGACCTCCGGTACTTAAGTACTTAACCCGAGGTACCACTGTAGTGGGCAAGTCCTAGAAGCTCATACTGGATGATCTGTGGGGTGGGGGGAGATGAAGAAGGATGTGTGTTTGTGGTGAAGGGTGGACCTGCTTTGAGTGCAGAAGGTTCTGGGTTCAGTCTCTTGGCATTTACAGGTAGAGCTGGGGATGTCCTGTCATCCTTGCCCCACTCCAGGTGATTCAACTGTGGGAATGTGAACATATGCAAAGTGGGGATTCTAATCTGTGGTAGTGCCTGTGAATTTGGAACCCAACGTGGTTTAGTGTTTTGTTTTTAAATTCTGGAGTAAAACACAGCTGTAGCTCAGTGGCAGCACAGATGTCTTGCACGAGGCCCAATCCCTGGCATCTCTAGGTAAAGCTGTGAAGGTCCTCTGCCTGGAATCTTGGCAAGCCCTAGCTAACAGGACCAGTGGTCAGGGATGATGGGAGTTGTAGTCCCAAAACATCTGGAGGGCTGAGTTTGCCTTTGCCTGGTGTAGACAATACTGAGTTAGCCTGTCTCAGTATAAGGCATGTGATGTAGGCATGGTGCTGGCATGGAAAACGGGAGGTGGGGCAGAATGGCTTGTTTCGGTATGTTCTCTGGTCCCCCCGCCTTTGTCCTTTGGATGGAGTTAATAGCTGGGTAGGGGTGTGTGGCCTTGATGCTTGTGGCTTTTTATGGTTCAGGGATAGGCTTTTTTTTGGGGGGGGGGGAATCTGAAGCTTGCTGGTATGCTAGCATCAAAGACTCTTGCTGATTCAGGAAAACAGGAAGGAAAATAGCTACTTGGGAGGTGAGTTTGGTTACTGCTTGAGCTCAGTGGGATCAAAGAGGGTGTGGATCATGTGGCTGCTCAGTGCTCTCAGCAGGAACCTGGGGTGCTTTTCAGGTGGGTCCTTACTTGTGGAATATCCATGGTTCATTTGCTTGCATTCAAGAAGGGGATCCACATGTCTCTGTCATCCTTCGGCAATGCTAATTGCTGCAGGGGTGGATGTTCCATAGAGCTATTTCCCCATCTTTTGAGGTGTGTATGGTTTTGACATGGGCACTTGCTGGGGATTGCCCCGTATTGCAGTGTAACACCGCCCCTCCTCAAATCCAGTGGATCTGCCTCTGAGCTTTCCTGATTCATTTTGTTTCAGGTCTCCATTCTTGCCAGGTATGCTTCCCCATCACCTTTCTCCATGCTAGCTTTTTGAATGTATCCCCACCCCCCACCCCATTTCACATGTAATAAGTATCTGATCATGGCAGTGTTGGGCACTGTAACCACAGGTGGGTGATTTGTATTTTTTTAATACTCCCCACTGTAAAATGCATATACGTACAACTTCCCTAGAAAACCTGCAAGGAGAGAGGCTCTAGGCTTCCTGAGATTCCTTCATTCTTTAACTTGCATAGAAGTTTTTTAAAAAACAAACAATTCAGGGGATCAAATGCATGATCCCTCACTTACTGCACAAAGCACTAGAGTCCACGCTACAAACCCATTCCCTCCTCAGTCTTCTGCCCACATGGGCCAGGCCCAAGGCAAGGCATTTTGAGGGCACATGCTGAAAGTTACAGTGATACCTCAGGTTAAGTACTTAATTCGTTCCGGAGGTCCGTACTTAACCTGAAACTGTTCTTAACCTGAAGCACCACTTTAGCTAACGGGGCCTCCCACTGCTGCCGTGCTGCCGGACCCTGATTTCTGTTCTCATTCTGAAGCAAAGTTCTTAACCTGAAGCACTATTTCTGGGTTAGCGGAGTCTGTAACCTGAAGCGTATGTAACCTGAAGTGTATGTAACCTGAGGTACCACCGTAAAATGTTCTGACCAGGAAGCTCTGTTTGCCTGTCTTGCGATGTGAGGGACCTGGTTGCCATTACGTGCATTCCTTCTGCACATGTCCTGGGAAATCTTGTTCTTTGATTATTTCTGCACATCATCCATGGTTAAGTCCTGGCTTTGGAAAAAGCTTCTGCTTTGAGGTCATCTTGGCCTTGGGAGCCATTGCAAAGGTGTTGCTTGCTTAACATTTCCCCTTGCTCCCGGGAAATCCCAGTGGATGCTCTTTTAAAAAACAGGTGTTCCCCTACCTCATCCCAAACGTGCAATTTGCTTTTAAAACTTCCCGTGCTGTTGATGTAGCAATCTTTCCCATCATATATTTGCATGAACAACCATGAGTTTATCTCCATCCTTCGTGGGTTGTGTATTTTAAGGCTTTATTTCAACTTGGTCACCATCCTGACACGTGTTCTTAGAGCCCAAGGACATGTAAGAGTCAAAATAGTGTGCTTCTGAGCATGTGTAGACAGCATTTCTACGCTGGGCTTCTATGCGGCCATCAAAGGGCTGCGGCCTACCTCCTGCATATCTGGTATTGGGCTGTTGGACTTCTGGGCAGGTCCTTTTTTTAAAAGACATATTCATTGCTGGCTCTAGCTTTCTGCAGCCAAGTACTTTTACCCTTGTCCATCCTCCGGTTCCGAATTTAAAAAATCACCCATGCCTTTTCTTGTTCTTTCCTTTCATTTGAGTTTCCTTGTCAACTTGGTCTCCCCCACAGGCTCCACGCTTCCCTGCTTATCTGCTTCCCAGTGTACAGAAGTTCCTGCCTGCCTGTCTAATTTTTCCGGTTACGCTGGTGCTTTTTTAACCGGATGGGATGTCCTTTCTTTCTTTCCTTTTTTCCTTTTTTTAAAAAAAAATGTGGCGGAACCTTGCCTCTGGCTTTTACTTTGCAATGCTCTTCAATTTCATTTCTCGACGCCACCACCCCTCTAAATTTTAACAATTTGCCATTGTGGGTGTAATTCCAACAGTGCTTTCCTATTAAGTTCCAGGTCAGTGCTACCTTCCCCAACCTGGTGCCCTCCAGATCATCCCTCCAGCCAGCACAGCTCTTCTGTATACTCTGTTAGCTGCCCAGGAAATATAATTTGTTTTTGAAGGTGGAGGAGATGAATTATGTAAGTAAGTTACATTTTGGAACCCCTGTTCCCTAAAATCTCATCTGTGTCGGGGGCTGTCTGTGGCTATTCAAACAGCCCCTGAGAAAAGAACTCTTCGCGCATGTTCAGAAAACTTGTGTCTCTATTATCACTTTAGTCAATCCAAAGGCCAGGCTCTAGTGTTGAAAATATGATTCTGGGAATGATTCTGATGAGCCAGAGCTTATGTGTCAACTATCCTAAGTGTTTCCCAGCAAAAAAATGTAACGTAATGAAGCCCAAAAGGCGGCTGACAAACTATGGAAACAAGGAGTTCAGGATTGTATTACAGGTGGTGATCATTTTGCATGGGGGCTCCGTTCCTGGCCCCCTGTGTGTGTCGGTGGAGCACATGTAAGCCCGCCTCCGTTCTGCCCTCTTCCGGGTTCAAAAGGACCCACATGTCAATTGGACATGCACAAAATGATCACCACCTGTACATGGGACGTTTGCTAGAGGTTTAGCTTGAGACACTCTCACCTTGAGAACTGGTGGCCCTGCAACGTGACTAATAAGGATGTCTCTGAGCATGTGCAGAATGCCTTTCCTTCACTACTGAATAAACACAGCCATCCCCGAGACACTTGAGATTTAAGGGAAAGGCTTTCAAACCACACCCATTGCCTTTTATTTTCCAAATGGACATTGCTATTACAAAGTTGAGGCAGGAACCGTTTTTGCCTTCATCCCACATGCTAAGATTTCACTACTGCTGACACTGCTGCTCCTGTTCTATATGGATTCTGAGTCCGTAGTTTGACACGGGGGTCACATCAGTATCACTTGGGTAGATCCTGTGGCCAAGTTCCTCCCCCCTCCCCCATACTTGCCTTCTCAAACAGCAGCGGTTTGACTTCCATGTGATCTTTGGCAGGAAGCGATGACTTCAGCAGGAATTAAGCTGCTTTCGTTCCTGTTTGTGATGTCCCATGGCTGAGAAGGAGAAAAACCTGCACTGAGTAAAGTGGGGAGGAATGGAGGATGTCTTGTCTTAGAAGAAGAGAAAAGCTCTCTTGTTCAACTATTTCTTCTGCCCAGCCGAACTGGAGGCTTAATGAGAATCACCTGCAGTGGCTGTTTTACTGCTCTCCCTTCCCCGAAGGCTTGAAACTACTGCTAAATCTCCCAGCAGTAATTTAGCATCATATTATGGCTGATCAGGTGTAAACGTATGGTAGCGGCGGACACACCCGATGGTAGTTCAAGGAGTGAGTAAATTGCTAAGTGTGAACAGCCTATAAAGGGGAGCAGGGTGAGGAGAAGGTTGTGTTTGGGGTGAAAAAGCAAGGTTTCCGGAGTGAATACTGGTCCTAGGAATTCATCTCTCATGTTAATCACGGGCGCGGATGATTTCCTCTCTCTAAACATACAGATGTGCTGTTGGAGAGAGTGATTCTGTACGGATGCAGAGTTCCGTCAATCAAATATTTATTACGGCCGACCAGCCATTAAAGAAAGTACAAACTGTAAAAATGGATAATCGCAACCTCAGAAGGACAAAAGGTGCCGAGTTAAGAGCGAACCATCGTGGCAGGTCTAAGAGATATCACAACATTCAGATATAATGGCACCTCTTCAGTAATGGATTCAATAGATTCCCCCTCAGAGAAAATACTCAGAAGGGTCTTTAAGGCTCAATCAGGAAACTGCTTCATAAGGGGTTAAATTATGTGTTCTCTGAACCTCTTGGTAGAATCTACAGCAAAAATACACACAATACACAAAGAGACTGATTTGAGCACTAAATGATTATGTGGAGAGCGCCTTTCCTTGCTGAGTTGATACAGCCAGTTTCTGTATACCTGGAGATGATACCTTCTTGAGTTCCTTCACCTTTCTCTGTCTCTCTTTGTGTTCTAATTAAAGTCTAGTTAGCTTTGGCCTCCAAGTCATGCTGATGCCAATAAAACGTCTCCATTGTGCCACAAGAAAAGGATGCCTTTTCCAGTGTGTGCATTCTTCAAATTGCTAGCTCTGGGTATGGCTAAGGTGTAGGCAATGGGTGTGGAGGTTTTACGAAGGGAACAGTATGTGAGGCGAAGGAAAGAGATGCTCGTGAGCACCAGTCAGTGGCTTGCAGTGGGAGGGAGAGAGAACAACTCTTTTATTTCAACTACAGTGGTACCTCGGGTTACATACGCTTCAGGTTACAGACTCCGCTAACCCAGAAATAGTGGCTCAGGTTAAGAACTTTGCTTCAGGATGAGAACAGAAATTGTGCTCTGGTGGCGCGGCAGCAGCAGGAGGCCCCATTAGCTAAAGTGGTGCTTCAGGTTAAGAACAGTTTTAGGTTAAGTATGGACCTCCGGAACGAATTAAGTACTTAACCCGAGGTACCACTGTACCTGGTTGGGCTCGAGTCTGGAAATAGCTGTGTTGAAACTGGATTGTTGGCCCCTAAGAATTTGGACATTTCTCTCTCTCCCCAACCAGCTCTGAGGAAGGGGCTCGTTCCTAAACAGTTTAATGTTTGGCTTTCTAGCTTCTTGAAATGTGAAATATTTCCCTGAAGGAAGATGCTAATGGACATGTGAGGGTTCTCAACATTGTGTGTGTGTGTTGGGGGGGGGCAGGGTTTCATTAATCCTGAAATAGCATTTCTGAGGACTGAAAGCAAATAGGCCCCGGGCCTCAAGCGAGACGTAGCAGCGTCTTGTTAATTTTTGCATCACTCCCTCCTCCTTGCTTCAGGGTTCATATTAGTCTCGATCGCGTCATTTGCTGCATGTTTGAGGAGAGTTTTTGTGTCTGCAAAAAGATAATAACAATGGAGGGAGCGTGGAAGAGAATACTCCAGATACTTGCCTGGCCTCCTGGGACTTGTTAAAATGGCTTGGAGACGGGTAGCAAAGCTATGCTGCGAAGAAATCCCCGGTGTTCTTTGCATTTTTACTTTTCATCTCTGTTGGAAATTTTGCCTTTATGGGGTGTGGATGCAGCGAGCCCGGGAGGGTACGCCTCTTAAATCCACGTGGTTCCTTGAGAAATCCTAGCTCATCATGCTGCATATGTGTGGTTCTTTAACTTCTTCTTTTTTTTAAAGTGCTATTTGTGGTTTAAAAGGACACTCCATCCTTGCAGAAGTCGGCAGGCCGCCAAGCAGACTCAAGCCAAGAGGAAAGTTTGTTCTGCTCCCTCGCCACAACCGGCTGCTGTGCTAGGCCGCTGGAATTCTGCGTCCGAGTGTGGCATGCCCTTGGAATTTCTTGCCAGGAGATTTTAGAATATGGAGCAAACGTCGCAGGTAGAACGATCTCTGTGCTGTTCAGCACTGAACTGCGTTCACTGAGATCCACCACCCTCCTCGTTCACACTGTTTAGCTGACTTAGAAATTACTACATTGCTTTGTAAACGAAGCCTACAACTGTTAGCAGCCTGCCAGCCCACACATTAGTCACTTGTCATTTAATAGTAGGAGGGAAAAGCCAGCTTTTGCAAATTCCCCCTGTCTCGTTGCCCAGAGGTAATTCTTGCACGCTACAGACCACCAGATGTGAGATCGTTCACAAGACTGTGTGGTTGTGACATCACCAAGTTTGAGCATCCAGTCATCTCTTGGAACGTGGCTACCCACCTCTTGCGATTTGCATGAGAATGTGAACAGCTGCTGTACATTTTGCCGATAAATGTATTTGTGTTTACTGTTCATTGGCTCATATTTTTTCCTGTCTTAGATTATGCAGCTGTGGGTGTGCAAGCCAGCCTTAAAAAATTAAATTGAACTTTTGGTAGGGAGGAATGAGGTACCCCAGTATGGGACCTGTGGATTTTTCAGCCCACTTCAAATCTTAGTTTTCTTGATCTTTTTTATTATTATAAAGAAGTAAAATTAAGTTTCTAGACCTCAGCGTTGTGTGGGGTGGGTGGAGTCTTGCAAATGCACAAGCAGTATCTGATGAATGGGTTCAAGGAGTTAAACCACGGAATGAGGAGTCAAAGGGAGAAATGTTTAATGGGCTTCTGAGTTCTTAACATTTTATTATCTCCCCCTCCATATTCTCCACATCTGTATTCCTTCTATAAATTGTACTCTCTGGTTGCTGGTGGCTTTTTTTATAGCTTGCTGCTTGGCAGATGCTTGAGTTTCCCAGCTAGGTTCCCTTCTCTCTCTCTCTCTTCCTCCCCTTGCAACTGTGAACTTGAAATACCAGAAAAGTCTGTAGCCACACACCTAGCGCATACAAATGGTGAATTTGGGAACTGGCAAGGGATCCTAGCGCTGAGCTGGCAGCACTGAATTTGAACCTACAATGCCAGCACCGAGCTGTGCATTCTGAAAGTTTTTTCTTTGTGACTTTTCAAAACCCCACAGGGTTCGACTTGTACCGAACTCTTGTACCGGAGCTCAGTTCTGGGACCTGTTCTCAATGCAAGTTCAACACTATAGAGTGTTGTCCTCACCACGCAGTTAGCATAATGATCTGCTGCAGACAGATCATTCTGGGTCCAAACTAGTAAGCATTGTTCCTTTTGTTTAAAAAAAATTCCCCCCCAAACATTATTACAGTATATACTATGGGATGAAGCAAACAACAATAGGCTTGAAAGAAAAAGAACAAAGCAAGTTGTACAGGTCATGCATTATACCATTGTTCCTTAACCCTACCCTGCAGGAGTTTCCTGCAGCCAATTAGAAGCTGCGCCTTAGTTTCTGAACGTTTTGGAAGTTGAACGGACTTCCGGAACCGATTCCGTTCGACTTCCGAGGTACGACTGTATTGATAATGATATACCGTCCAAACTGGTTTGAAGTCCATATCGTGATACTGGTTTCATATTTTTTGACTTGGCAATATATCGCAAATCATTATGCAAAAAATCACAATGCGAGGAAAACCGTGAAGCCGCTTGGTGCCTCTACATAGCTTCATCCTTATTTCAGACATTGTGATATGTATCGGTGTATCACGATGTTTAGCTGGCGGTCTATCACAATTTTGAAAACCAGGTATCCCTGAGCCCTATGATGGTGTAAAAGAAGAGGCTGCTTTTTTTTTTTTGAAGAAAGGACTCTCTGGGTGTCCTCAGAGAGTCCATATAGCCAGCCAGAACCCATCTGAGTGTGGGGCGGACTTCCGGGGCGGGCCTCAAACTCCGATGCTTCTCATATCAAGAAAGTAAGCCCTGGTAGACATCTGGCCCAGTAGGCCTCTCCCAGCCCTAACCTGCTGCCTGACAATGATCGGACACGCCTTGTCCCAGCATGGTGGAGGCAGAGAGAGACATCAACAGTGGTCCCCTTCATGAGCCTTCTCGTGAGGGAAAGGATTCGCGGAGGAGGCTGGGGGATGGGGAACTGCTACCCTTGCTTCTAGCACAGTAGCCCCATTGTGGTGCTTTTCGGTCACATTCTTGCCAACTTGGTAATGATTGACCACAGACCCTTTTCTCTCTTTTCCCCCCACCGCCTACCCCCATTCTGGGCTGGAACCTTACTTGGAGTAGACGGCCTTTTGTGGATCAATACATGTTGTTATTTAGAATGGTGGGCCTTAGGTTCAATTAACCTTAAAGCTGAAAACAGCTGTTGGAGCAAGGGAACTGCCCAGTTTTAACAAGGTGGGAGCGGGGCAAAACTTTTTGATGGGAGGAGTGTGCTGGACTCCCAATTTCCTACCATCTCCAGCCGGCATTACCAGTGATCAGGGATGATGGGAGTTGTAAAAAGGTAAAGGGTAAAGGGACCCCTGACCATTAGGTCCAGTTGTGACCGACCCTGGGGTTGCGGCGCTCATCTCCCTTTATTGGCTGAGGGAGCCGGCGTACAGCTTCCGGGTCATGTGGCCAGCATGACTAAGCCGCTTCTAGCGAACCAGAGCAGCACACGGAAACGCCATTTACCTTCCCGCCTATTTATCTACTTGCACTTTGAGGTGCTTTCGAACTGCTAGGTTGGCAGGAGCAGGGACCGAGCAACGGGAGCTCACCCTATCGCGGGGATTCGAACCGCCGACCTTCTGATCGGCAAGTCCTAGGCTCTGTGGTTTAACACACAGCGCTACCTGTGTCCCAGCGGGAGTTGTAGTCCAATAAATTAAAGGGTTCCCCATCCCTTTAATAAGCCCCGAGTTCTCAGCTGTGGCCAGTTGTAGTCAGAAAAGAGGTGACTTAACCCCACAACCAGAAGGTTGTGTGTGGTTTTTTTGTTTTTTGTTCAGAAGTGGCGTCATGAGAGGGGGGAGAAAATCTGTACACAGGGCTTGGCAGTGGAACACGATACATGCTTTTGACTGGCATGGCGTGGACAAACAAGGGAGCTTTACATGCTGCAGGGTTGTGGGAAGGGGAGGCCAAAGAGTCATAGTTGCTGCTTCTCTCCCCACCCCAAAGCAGGGCTCCTGAATGGTGAACAGCTGTGGGACGTGAGCCATTAAACAGAAGGGCAGCCTGGTCATCTAGGTCTTTGCATGTAGAAGATTTCAGATTCAGTCCTTAGCATCTCCAGGTAGATGGAGTGATCCAATTCTGCATCCTGCGCTTTCTGTGGCCAGATGTCCGTTAGCTCAGGGATGTGGTGAGAACAGGGCACTTAATGGCACTATGACTCAGCAAAGCACAGAGACCCACACATTTTTGGCTGGCTGTGCTCCCCAAAGACCCTGCTGGGAGTGTAGAATCTCATTTTTGGTGTTGTGCTGAGCTTTGGAGGGATAGCACTTTTGGACCAGAGAGAGCACTCCATGTATGTATGTATGTAATATACCTCCCTTCATCATAAGATCTCAGGGCAGTTCACAGAATAAAATACAGGTCTAAACCACCAAGCCTCTTGGGCTTGACGATCAGAAGGTTGGCAGTTCGAATCCGCACAACGGGGTGCGCTTCTGTTGCTCTGCCCCAGCTCCTGCCAACCTAGCAGTTTGAAAGCACACTAGTGCAAGTAGATAAATAGGTTCCACTGCGGCAAGTAGATAAATAGGTTCCACTGTTTCCGTGCGCTCTGGTTTCCATCATGGTGTCTCGTTGGCCAGAAGCAGTGTAGTCATGACCCGGAAAGCTGTCTGTGGACAAACGCCGGCTCCCTCGGACTGAAGCGAGATGAGCGCCGCAACCCCACAGTTGCCTTTGAATGGACTTAACCCTCCAGGGGTCCTTTACCTTTACTTTTTAAAAACAAGTAAATGATTAAAAACACTAACAACAAAACAATACCCCTCCCTTCCCACAGACACATTTGAAAGGCTGTAGAATATTAATCAGCCAAAGGCCTGGTTGAAGAGGAATGTTTCCGCCTGGCGCCTAAAAATATATAATGAAGGTGCGAGGCGAACCACCTTGGGGAGAGCGTTCCATGAATGGGAAGCCACTACAGAGAAGGCCTGTTCTTGTGTTGCCATGCTCTGGATCTCACGTGGAGGAGGCACATGAAAAGGGTTTCAAATGATGAACACAGAGTCCTGGATGGCGTATATTGGGAGAGGCTGTCCTTGAGGATTAACTTCGGAGACACCTTGTTGCGCTCTGTTTGTGGTGCTAGGGAGAGCCTTCCTACTAAGTGTTGGTGCTGACCTTTAAAGCCCTAAACGGCCTCGGTCCTGTATACCTGAAGGAGTGTCTCCACCCCCATCGTTCAGCCCGGAAGCTGAGGTCCAGCGCCAAGGGCCTTCTGGCGGTTCCCTCACTGTGAGAAGTGAGGTTACAGGGAACCAGGCAGAGGGCCTTCTCGGTAGTGGCGTCTGCCCTCCCTTTAGATGTGAAGGAAATAAGCAGCTATCTTATCTTTAAAAGACATCTGAAGGCAGCCCTGTTTAGGGAAGTTTTTAATATTTAATGCTGTATTGTTTTTATCATTCGATTGGAAGCCGCCCAGAGTGGCTGGGGAAACTCCGCCAGATGGACGGGGTATAAATAATGAATTATTATTATTATTATTATTATTACTACTACTACTACTACTACTACTACTCCTCTGGAGCCCGGAAGAAGGGTGTGGGGCCTCTCCTTGACCTTGCTCTATCTTTGGAGACACTTGGTGAAACTGGAAGATGTATTGCTGCATTCCAAGTCTCCCTGACAGGTTTTGCACAAGGTCAGGGTGAAATCTTGCTCTTCTACAGGTTTTGGGGAAGTATGATGGCTTTTATCTGCTTAAATAAATTCACTCACCGGTGGTGAGCTGGCCAGCAATCACAAATGTGGACTCTTGTTAAGGCACGTTACACCACAGAAGACTTCTTGTAGTGGACGGGGAAGTTAACAATCTTTGACCCTGGCTAGCTGTTGCTTGTTTTCTCTTTCTCTTTCTCTTTTCTTATGAGTCAATCGATTGTAGAATACAGAAATCTTCTCTCCAAACAGCGGTGACTTGGAATTTAGCCACACTTTCAAGGTCTGTAACATCCTTAACTGCCTCCACATTTCATCCATTTCTCCCTACAGATAGGGATAATTCCTGTTTTTGTTTTATTGAATCATTATTTACTGTAGACAGGCTCTGTGCAACACAGCTCAAACCAGGGAGGGCGGGGACTATGTACAAATTTTCCCATCAGTATGAAATGGAGAAACATAACAAAATATAGAAAACATTCACAAACCCTTAGGAAAGCCATAGTTTGTACACTTATAAAGCCATGGTGTCCCAGAGGCTTTTTGCAGCAGTGTAAGAAATTAGGTCCCACCCACGTGGCAGGGAAACGTTTTGGAATAACTCAGGTTTTATTTTATTTTTAACCTATTCCCTATCATCTCCCAGATATAAGGGTTCTTAATATCACACCCTCCAGATGCTGATGAACTGCAGCATGTACCGTATTTTTTGCTCTATAAGACTCACTTTTTCCCTCCTAAAAAGTAAGGGGAAATGTGTGTGCGTCTTATGGAGCGAATGCAGGCTGCGCAGCTATCTCAGAAGCCCGAACAGCAAGAGGGATCACTGCTTTCTCTGCGAAGCGATCCCTCTTGCTGTTCTGGCTTCTGGGATTCAGAATATTTTTTTCATTGTTTTCCTCCTGCAAAAACTAGGTGCGTCTCGTGGTCTGGTGCATCTTATAGAGCAAAAAATACGGTACCACCCCTGAGCATTGGCTGTGCCGGCAAGGGCTGATGGGAGATGTAGTCCGCAAACGGTTGGAGAGCAATGCATTGGCTACCCCTCTGGATAGGCCAGAATTGATTGGGGGAGGGGGAATGTGGTGGGTGAGATGTGTGATCAAAAGGAAAGGCCTTCAGCGAGATGCTCCCAGTCTTTGAGACTTGTGTATGCGTGTGGGCTGAAGTGGAGGGGGCGGAAGACGAGAGATGGAGAGAGATGAAAACAGTACTGCTAGTAATCTGTGGGAAAACATCTGGTAGTCTCTGAAGGTAGGTGGAGTATAATGAGCTCAGCCCGCTCCCCAGTCTTCCTCCTGCTCTTAAAGGAGAAGAGGGCCCCCGTGATCGGTGGTCTAACCCTCTGCTGGAGGAAGAAAAGCCTTGTTGGGTTGAGTCTCTCCCAAATAGGATTGGAATACAAATCTCTGATCCTCTCCAAAGGGGAACGGCACTTAGAAGAGGAAAGGTCCATCTTAACTAGGTTGGGGCTCGGGAGCCTCTGACCCTCTGAATGATGCTGAACTGCAACTCCCACCAGCCCCACCAATCGTGGCCACTGGCCAAGGATGATGGGAGTTGTAGTTCAGCAACACCTGGAGGGCCAGAGATTCCACCACACCTGTGCTAGGTTTTCATGGTTATTGCTACGCATAGGGCTGCCGTACATCCGGATTTTCACGGACATTACTGGGATTTCAAAGGCAGAATTGATGTCTGGGGGGAATTTCTGAAAGGCGGCACGTTTTCCTGGATTGTAGGCAAGTCAATCGAAAAATTGCGTTTTCAGTGGTTTCCTAAAACAACCACCACTTTGGGGTCTTCCTAAAAAAACGCTCAACCACTTTCAGGGTGTCCTGGTTTTTACTTTTTGAAATATGGCAACCCCAGCTACTCAACTCCATTTGTCGCACAGGCAAATGGGAGTCAGAAAAGCACCAAAGTTAATTGCTGTATCTTTTTTTTCATTTGTGTGCTCTCTTGGATGATTGGGGCATGCACAATAGCTAGAAAATCCCAATTGAGGCCTATTGTGGAGATTTCTCCCCTGTCCCATATGATTCCACCTGTTTTACCTCACCCAAGCATATATTTCTGCAGTAATTTGAGACTTTTAGGATATTTTTTAAGGAGAACGTTGTGAAGAGTAATGTGCGTTGGAAAGGGGTGGGGGGAAACACTCTTTCCCCACTGACCTTGTAAGTTAGGATATCCCACCCACAGTCCTAGGACAGACCAGAACGTGAGTTATGAGGTATCCCTTCCAGGCTTGTCGCAGGAAATAGCTCATTGTGTTTTGCTTCGTATTTTATTTTATTTTTTGTTTAAAAAAGGAAAATAATCACGAAGCCAGAATCTATTTCCAGGGTTCCATGCTTTAAAAGAAAACAGGAAGTCAAAAGACTTGCTTTTCTGGGGGAAATGCCTCTGATTTCAATGCTGTTTGTTTAGGGTTTTCTGAAGGAGGCTGAGGAAGGAGAATAGGATGTATGCTAGTGGGGGGGGCCGTTTCCTCTGTTTCTAGAAGTCTCCGTAAGGCTTCCTCTGCAGTTCCCACAACCACCACCCCAGGAGGGGTTAATTTGACTCAGCCTCTGAACCTATTTGGAGTGCCTGGCCTCATCCTTGAGATATGTGAAATAATCAAGACACAAAGAATACCCATGTTATGCTAGCTCCACACAATTTGCATGGAGAAAATCTCTTATCTCTCTCTCTCTCTAAGAAAGAAAGAAAGAAAAGAAATTAAACAATGCCCATTCTTTGTTCCCACTAGAAGATAATGTTATTCCTTTATAATTTATTTCTGTGTTTTCCAGGTCTCCCTGGTGGTGGTGGTGGTAAGAAGTAGGAAGGAGAGAGGAAGTGTTTTGTGACTTGAGAAAGGATATCTTGTGACTTTGGCTTTCAAAACAAGATAGCACACATTTTTGAACTTTTGTTTTTTTTCTGGGAGGTGGGAAGTGTTGTTGTTTAACAGGGGGAAGCAGGGTTTTTCTTTTTCTCTTGAGCTGTTTTCCATGTACTAAGGTCAGAAAAGGTTCCATTGTAAGCAGATTTTATGGTGGGATCTCATATCGTAGGTCTCATTTATACATAGAGCAGAATGAATGAGGTTGGACTATACCACTTCATGGACTATACCACTTCATGGACTATACCACTTCAGGAGCTGGATGCCATTTTGAAAGACTTTTCTTTTTTCTTTTTTAAAAACCCCAGCAAATAGAAATTAGCACAGCAAGGGGTTGGCTGGGCTTAGAAATCACCTTTATGCTGTATTCATATACTTTAATCTTGCGGGATGGTGTTTAACTTTTGCCTTTCTCACTTTACACATGAGGGGCATCACCTATTTATGGCTTGAAGCTGTCTAGTCCACCCTACCACTTCATATTGCAGCATGCATAGAAATAGATCCATTGCTAGGTAGCACTGAGTATGTGTTTATGCACAGCAGTGCCAGACTTCCCTGAAAAAAGGGCAGGTGTCTTTACCCTTGTGGGAGAATTCCATTGCCAGTTTGGCTGGGCCTTGCCTGCTGCAGCAAGGGGCTGTAAAAGATTTGCATACAGGGACTCTGTTTCCTGCTTGGCCACTTCTAAATTAAGAAGAAGTTTGCCCAGTTCTTGTAATGCCCTGACACCATTGCATCCAGTCACCTGTTTTCTCTATTGATGCTTTCTGAACAAGCACAGAGTGGTGCACCGAGGATGGACTGTGGAGTTCAGATGCTTCTCAGATTACGACCATTATCCAAAACAAGCAACAAGATAAATTGATTCCTGGCACCCTCTTAGAACAGTTCCCAGACTTTCTTGAAAGTTAAATCTAGAACAGATGTGGCTGCAGCTCACATGTAAAGGTTTATTTAGCATAATGATGATTTCTTTAAAAAATTGTAAGTAGAGTCCTACTGGATAATCCCATCCTACCTATGGGAAATCTCAAAATAGGACCTGAGTGCAACAGTCTTCTCCCCATTTGTACTCTGGGGTGTGCTGAAAAGTCATGCCGTGTCTCTGTATGAGTTCACCACCACTGAGGCTAGTTATTTTGGAAGCCACATGGCCGAGCATTCTGAATGTTGACTGCTGCCGCCATGTGAGGTTCCTATCCTCCTAGGCGTATTTAGCACCCTCCCGCGCCCCCTGCCCCTGGCCCATTCTCGTCCACAAGCTCCTTTTTGCCATTTCCCTTGCAGGAGCGCCTGGCGGGGGAATGGCAGGCGAGTAGCACTGTAAATTACCTGGTTTATTTACGGGTCAAGGGAGCTGGGCACTCGGGGACCAATGAGTGACATGTGCTAGTCCATTATTAGCTCTAAACGATGGGCCGACAGCTCCACACTCCATTAATTAGCACGGGAGGCGGAGGCTTTTAAACGAGAAAATGTTAGCGTTCTCCCGCGCACCCCCCCCCCCGCCCATTCGAGAAGCCTGGATTGTAAGTCATTTGGTCGCTTTGAATGGGTGGTAGGAAGTAAGAGAGCCTGTTCTGTTCTGTGTGGCAGGAAGAGCAGAGCAAGGGGCAGCTGCGGAGGCCACCTTGAAGGACTCTGGCACCCAACAGTGTTATTCCAAAGAGCTAACTGGACTAGAAGCCCCTCACATTCCCATTTGCTGCTTTGGACATGGCTGGTGTCAGTACTGGCGTGCAGCATTTGAAATTCGGCAGGCGCATTTTGCACCTGGCTATCAACCAGTGAAGGGACGCGGGTGGCGCTGTGGGTTAAACCACAGAGCCTAGGGTTTGCCGATCAGAAGGTCGGTGGTTCGAATCCCCGCGACGGGGTGAGCTCCCGTTGCTCGGTCCCTGCTCCTGCCAACCTAGCAGTTCGAAAGCACATCAAAATGCAAGTAGATAAATAGGTACCGCTCCAGCGGGAAGGTAAACGGCGTTTCCATGCGCTGCTCTGGTTTGCCAGAAGCGGCTTA
Source organism: Podarcis muralis (assembly GCF_964188315.1). NCBI lineage: Eukaryota > Metazoa > Chordata > Lepidosauria > Squamata > Lacertidae > Podarcis > Podarcis muralis. The sequence goes on along the minus strand of NC_135667.1, from coordinate 32,358,239 downwards.
GTCATGCTGGCCACATGACCCAGAAGCTGTATGCTGGCTCCCTCAGCCAATAAAGTGAGATGAGCGCCGCAACCCCAGAGTCAGCCACAACTGGACCTAATGGTCAGGGGTCCCTTTACCTTTACCTTTATTGACCACTTGTGACCAAGTGAAGATGCCTGGATACAGCAGGGTGGCACCTGACATCTCCCCCATCGGGAGGTGTGCAATAAATCACAGCACACTGTGAGGATAGGAGGCTGGACACAGATGGGCCTTTGGTCCAGTGTGGCTCTTCTTACGTCGTTCTGTAGGAAAGTTACCATTGCCTCAGGTTGAGTGATGAGTTGTGTTCTCAGCACTGCAAGCCCACTCTTCCTTTTGAAGCGAGGTGTTCGTAGAAGGCCAGGGGACCGTGCAGAATGTTGAACTGTAACACACCTGGATCTGCGAAGGCCTGCGTAGTAGCACTCCTACCCACTGGCCGTGAAGACTCACTGGGTGACTGTAGGCCAGTCATTGTCGCTTCGCCTTAGCTTAGCTCACAGGATAAAATGGGGGTGGGGTGGGAGGAGGAACGGATCAGGCACACGCCTTGGAGGAAGGGTGGGGGCACAAATGTAAACAGATAAACAGAAGAACAATTTGGGAGCGGCAGAGGAAGGAAACGGTACGCTGAATTTTTCAGGGTTGCCCCATTCTGCTTGAAATAACGGCGGCTTATTTCCAGAGCTGATTCCTGGAGTCTTGTTTACTATGCTATTATATACTGTATATACCAAGGACAGAGGTGGGGAGGTGTTTTCAGCCTGTTCCCTTCTGGGGCAGGGCAAGAAGCAAAATTCAACAGAACAATGGATGTAAATGTTGTTTTTGTGTGTGTGTGTTTTTTATAGAAAGTGAGTTTCTCCTTGAAATTGTACCCCCCCCCCTCCATCCTGCATCCAGGGAAACGATAGGCATTATCAGAATTCAAGGACACATTCCAGGCAGGCTAAAACGCTCAAGGACGGTGTGGCTTGGGAGAGTCTTGAAGATCAAATAGAGAGGCAAGGGGGGGGGGGGAGGTCACATTCGACTCCACTGCTGACCCAGAATATGTGAAATATCAGTGAAAGGAAGTCTCTCTCTCTGCAGGTGTGCAGTGGCTTTCATGGCTTGGCATTGAGCCACTTTTTATGCACAGTTAGAACTGGGCAGTTCATTATCTAGGCTTCCATGTGGGTTTGAGTCCCATCACCCCCTTTTCTTTCTTTCTTTCTTTCTTTCTTTCTTTCTTTCTTTCTTTCTTTCTTTCTTTCTTGTAATTCAGCCATGGTAAGCTCTTGTGCAAGACTATCCACAGCATGTCTCATGGCTTAATTTTTTTTGAATGAGGGGTAGCTGATTGCTTCTCCTTGAATCAGAATTATTGGGGTGGATCTGTAATAGATGCGAAATCAGGGTGTGTGTGTGTGTGATGGGCATCTTGGAATTTTAAAATCCAGACCCATTTCTGAAGGTCAGGAAACGGCCTGGATCCCGGGGATGTTGTGCACTGTGTACACTTAACTGGGCCGAGAGCCCAGCAAAAGTGCCTCGCTTTCAAACTTGAAAGCAACGAAAACAAAACTGCGCCTAAATTGGCAATCGGTGAGCTGAAGCTTGCCGCGGAAGATAGAGGTTCAGTAATGATGCAGATGAGCAGGGACGGGAGCCAAATGGGAATCAAGTATTGACTGACGGAGGAAAGGCGGCGTGAACTGGAGTGCTGCTGAGATAAAACATTTGCTGGCTTGGGATGACAAAAAGTTGGTTTCCTTCCCCACGCTGACACCCTGAAAGGAATGTCAGCAATCTAGATTGCTTCCTCCCTATCTGGCTGCCTTGCAGTTGGTTCGTTCCATTTCACCTTCGTTTTCTTGATCCACCTTCCCAAAAGGTTTCTCAGCAACCCCAAGGGATCAAAAAACGCACCCCCGCAATTCGATGCTGACCTGCTCCTCCACCCCTCCCTCGTAAATTAAGGATGCAACAAATTTCTGTGGTTTTCAGTTCCAGCCGTGTGTTTGCAGCAGCTGCAGAGTGCGTCCCAAATAAACCAGCAGGTTTTGAACAGGTGTCACTGATCCATGGAGGTGCGGCTGCAATATGTTGCGTAATTAGACCAATTGGCCGGAATGGGGAAGGAGGCGCAGGAATCTAGCCTTGGAGAAACAGGCCCAGCATCAAGTGCAATAACTAGTTGGTTCACACTTAGTGGCGAGAGTGGGAAGCCACAGCTTGGGGGTGGCATGAGTAGTTAACAAGCCAGTTAGCATTTTCAGCTTGCATGCTTACCTGTTTTTTTAAGCATGCATTTTAAAAAGGTGCTTGCAATTGGCTGCTTTCCTTTTTCCAGAAATAGGAGCTGTGTGTGTGTGTGTGTGTGTGTGTGTGTGCGCTTGTCCATCTAAATTGGGACCATCACAGCACATGTGGTGGTGCTTTATCTCTTTCTTCAGGGAACTTCAAAAAAGTTACGTAAATAGCTTGTCTCGGAGACATTGATATGTAATATTTGAGTGGTAAATCCTTCTGATTTCCCATCTATTAAAGGGTTATTTATTAAATATATGATGACACACGGGTGGCAAATCCCTTCAGAATATGGTGTTATTTGGCAACGTCGATAAACAGGCAAGTCCTTTTTCTTTGTTTCTGTCTCTTTCATTGTACAATGTAAGTTGGTAATTTTATAATCGTATCCATTTCGTTCACTCCTGATGTTTTCTTCTTCTTTTGACTTCATTATCAAAAGTTCCTTATGTTGAACTTATTTTGTTTTTTGTTTTTCTGTTTGTGCGTATTGTCTTGTCTCTGTTGTTCAATAAAATTAAAACTAAAAAAACAGAGCTATGTAGCTCCCAGTGTTCCCTGGAAAGAAGGACTGATTGTTAAGCTGCACTGACAAATGTAGCTCTCTTGGGGATATAAAGGGATTTCCTAACAATTCTCAGCACCCTCAGCAAACTACAGTTCCCAGGTTTTTGTGGTGGTAGGGAGGCATGACCTCTTAAAGTGGTATGGCATCTTTAAATATACAGTGCAGATGGTGCTTACGTTTTACTCAGAGTAGATACACTGACATTAATGAATGTGATAAATTTAGGTTTACATCCTCGGTTACTAAACTCCATCCATTAATCTCATTTCTGTCCCATTTGTCTTCCTTAATCATAGAGGTTGACTTGACCATATTAAGGACAGTGGTACCTTGGGTTACAGACTCCACTAACCCAGAAGTAGTACCTCGGGTTAAGGACCTCAGGATGAGAACAGAAATCGTGCGGTGGCGGCAGCGGGAGGCCCCATTAGCTAAAGTGGTACCTCAGGTTAAGAACGGACCTCCAGAACGAATTAAATTTGTGAGCAGAGGTACCACTGTACTCCCATCCATTTTGTTCGGATTTTGATTATTTTTTTTCCTGGGATCTCCTGTAAAGTAAGTGTTATAATCTATAGCAGCTGGGCTTGATGTCTTGGCCTTGTGCAATTTTTTAATATAGCTCAGTAAAAAGAACGAAGGGTCCAGTGTAATGCCTTGCCCCCAAATTCCTTTAGGCACAGTGGCCGCCACTCATCAGAAATCATATGCTTTTTACAGCATTTCCACCTGAGGTCGATAAAGTTACCTTTATCCTCCCCACAATGACAGCTCTTGCCAGCTTCTATCTTTCCCCGTTTAAGGGGAAAGCCCACGAAGCCCAGTGCCATTGATACATTGTACAGTGGTACCTCAGGTTAAGAACTTGATTCGTTCTGGAGGTCTGTTCTTAATCTGAAACTGTTCTTAACCTGAAGCACCACTTTAGCTAATGGGGCCTCCTGCTGCCGCTGCTCTGGTGCTGCACGATTTCTGTTCTCATCCTGAAGCAAAGTTCTTAACCTGAGGTAATATTTCTGGGTTAGTGGAGTCTGTAACCTGAAGCATATGTAACCTGAAGCATACGTAACCCGAGGTACCACTGTAATGCAATTCTCTTTATAGCTCTGTCTGCAATAGGGAAAGACAATGCATAGTTAAAAAAGAAGTTGCCAGACTAACACTGGTGTGCTGTGATTTATTGCACACCTCTCATTTGAATTGCAGGACTCCTGAACCTTCTTCAAATTTGACCCTACAATGGTACCTCTGGATGCAAACGGGATCCGTTCCGGAGCCCCGTTAGCATCCAGAAGCGAACACAAACCGCGGCCTCGCATCTGCACGGGTCGCGATTTGTCAGCTTCTGCGCATGCGCGTGACGTCATTTTGACCGTCTGCACATGCGCGAGTGGCGAAAACCGGAAGTAACACGCTCCGTTACTTCCGGGTCGCTACAGCGTGCAACCCGAAAATACTTATCCCGAAGCTACTTCAACCCGAGGTATGACTGTATTTTATAAATTTGTGTGGATGCTTTGTTACTGTGTATTTCTGTTAACAATTTTTCACATTCTTATCTCTCTTATCACATTCTTATGTATTGTTTGGTTCCGACTTAGAGGGGTGTGTGTGTGTGTGTGTGAGAGAGAGAGAGAGAGAGAGAGTGCAAGACCCTGTCAGGAAGACCCTTTCAGTTGAGGGGCAGCAAACTTTTTCTGGTCCAGCTGGGAGGGGGGAAGGGGGCGCTGCCTTCTCCTCCAGCTCCTGTTTTTCCTCCCATTGGGGAAAAGACAGTGCAGTTCTTAGGTTGCATCCCTGCTGCCCCTTGGTTCTTTCCCCCCCCCCCCCCCCCGTCTGTCGCAGCAGTGCCTCTAGCTGACTTGCAAGGCCAGGACCAGGATGTTGCTGTGTTTGCTTTGCAAGTCACCGAATCAATATTTGACGCCAGTTTTAATGGGGTGTTTATGTCAAGCCTAGCAGAGTCCCTGTGTCATTTTCTTTATTGACATGGCAAACAAGTGAGTGCAAGCAGGTGAGCTTGAGGTCCTGTTGCTTCTCCAGGCGCTTGGAAGCCAAGAGCCTCTCAGATGTAAAGCCTGGCTATTCAGACACACCTTTGAAGCTTGACCCTTTTCCCTCACCAGTTTTATTGATACACAATTGATGCTTATACTGATGTTATTGTTGTAGCATTATGTTTTCTATGGCCTGTTACAGCTGGCGGTGGGGACTTGTTCTTATGATTATTTTATTATGCTGTCTATTATTATTTGTTTTAAAAGGGATGCGGGTGGCACTGTGGTCTAAACCACTGAGCCTCTTGGGCTTGCAGATTGGAAGGTCGGCGGTTTGAATCCCCGCTACGGGGTGAGCTCCCGTTGCTCTGTCCCGGCTCCTACCAATCTAGCAGTTCAAAAGCACACCAGTGCAAGTAGATAAATAGGTACCGCTGTGGTGGGAAGGTAAATGGTATTTCCGTGCGCTTTGGTTTCTGTCACGGTGTCCCGTTGGGTCAGAAGCGGTTTGGTCATGCTGGCCACATAACCCGGAAAGCTGTCTGTGGACAAATGCCAGCTCTCTTGGCCTGAAAGCAAGATGAGTGCCACAACCCCATAGTCTACTTTGACTGGACTTAACTGTCCAGGGGTCCTTTACCATTTACCTTATTGTTTGTTTTATTATGGTTTTTTATTATATTCCGTAAAATGTGTTCTTAATGTTGTACACCACCCTGGGATCTTTTAATGAAGGGTGGTATATAAATTGAATGAATAATTGGAATAGAACAGAATAGAATTGTAGAGTTGGAAGGGAATAATAATAATATTCATTTTGTACCCTGCCTTGTTATATTTCTATGAATGTGCGGCATATATTTAAATAAAATAAATAAATAATCAGCAAAAAAAGCACACGATGATAGCTTAACAGCCTGATCCAGCTGTAGACCACATCAGCCTGTACATAGGGGGTGGAAGAATCCCAGAAGGATGGAAAAAATATTTTTACGTTGGTTTTTTCGAGGGAAGGGGGGGGGTTGTTCCAGAAGCCGACTAAAAAGGCATTTTATTCACGCGCAGAAATGAGAGAAGAAAGGAAGGCTTCCTCAGTTTTATAGAAGAGGTCATTCCATAGCCTTGGGGGCCGCAGTCTAGCATAAGATGTAGGGATTGCACACAAACACGGTGACTGAAGCCAGCTATAATGGTCTTTTTACATACAGTGATATTTGATGGAGTCTGCAATGGGAGGGAAGGCGAGAAGGAAAGGGGGCACATTGCATAATTGCTGCAACGTCTTTTAAAAAAGAAATCAACTGCTTTCTCACAAAGCAGTTTTCCTGAGTCTGACGACCTAGGACACATGCCTAGCCCACCCTCTTTTACATTTCAAAGCACATGCCCCACCCCAGAGCATCTCTGTCTCTGGCCAATATTCTGGCTTTACAATCAGTGACTTGGTTGACCACAAACTTGACATGAGCCAACAGTGTGACGCGGCAGCTAAAAAAGCCAATGCAATTCTGGGCTGCATCAATAGGAGTATAGCATCTAGATCGAGGGAAGTAATAGTGCCACTGTATTCTGCTCTGGTCAGACCTCACCTGGAGTACTGTGTCCAGTTCTGGGCACCACAGTTTAAGAAGGACACTGACAAACTGGAATGTGTCCAGAGGAGGGCAACCAAAATGGTCAAAGGCCTGGAAACGATGCCTTATGAGGAACGGCTAAGGGAGCTGGGCATGTTTAGCCTGGAGAAGAGGAGGTTAAGGGGTGATATGATAGCCATGTTCAAATATATAAAAGGATGTCACATAGAGGAGGGAGAAAGGTTGTTTTCTGCTGCTCCAGAGAAGCGGACACGGAGCAATGGATCCAAACTACAAGAAAGAAGATTCCACCTAAACATTAGGAAGAGCTGTTCGACAGTGGAATTTGCTGCCAAGGAGTGTGGTGGAGTCTCCTTCTTTGGAGGTCTTTAAGCAGAGGCTTGACAACCATATGTCAGGAGTGCTCTGGTGGTGTTTCCTGCTTGGCAGGGGGTTGGACTTGATGGCCCTTGTGGTCTCTTCCAACTCTATGATTCTATGATTCTATGATTCTATGACTACTGCAACAAGTCAGTTGTGCCTGGGTGCATATCAAAGGCACAAACCCTTTTGCTTCAAGAAAAAGGCAAGTGGCTATCTTTTGCTATCTTGTCCTTGCAGCAGTTATTATGAGGTATGAAAAGGTTACCTCTGTCAGTGCTTTAATTCAGCGTGCCCCAACATGGTGCTCCCCAGATATTGTGCAACTCCCATCAGCCCCAATTGGTATGGCCAACACTGTAAGGGATGATGGGGTTTATAGTCTAGTAATGTCTGGGAGCGGGTGGCGCTGTGGGTTAAACCACAGAGCCTAGTACTTGCCGATCAGAAGGTCGGCAGTTCAAATCCCCGCGAAGGGGTGAGCTCACATTGCACGGTCCCTGCTCCTGCCAACCTAGCAGTTCGAAAGCACGTTAAAGTGCAAGTAGATAAATAGGTACCGCTCCGGCGGGAAGGTAAACGGCCTTTCCGTGCGCTGCTCTGGTTCGCCAGAAGCGGCTTAGTCATGCTGGCCACATGACCTGGAAGCTGTACGTCGGCTCCCTTGGCCAATAAAGTGAGATGAGCGCCGCAACCCCAGAGTCAGCCACGACTGGAACTAATGGTCAGGGGTCCCTTTACCTTTACCTTTAATGTCTGGGAAGCAGCAGGTTGGGGAAAGCTGTTTTAGGATATATATTGGTTGTTGGGTTTGGGGATTTTTTTGGCAATTGCATTATAGAGGGACCACAGCTCAGCACTGAAACACATGCCTCACTTGCAGAAAATCCCATGTTGAAACTTTGGCTCCTCGAGTTGAAAGAATGATGCAGAAGAACTCTTCCCAGACAGACAGCCGCTGCAAGTCCGAGAAGAGTAGGAGTAGCCAACAGACTTTTCAGATGTTTTTGGAATAGAACGCCCATCATCCCTCACCATTGGCCATGTGGACAGGGGCTGATGGGAGTTGTAGTCCAGCAGCACCTGCCCTAGTAGCTATCTACCCATGTAATAGGCAACAATGGTTCTCATGGGTCTAGCAGCTTCTTATGGGCAGCTTCAGGAGCAGGTCTCTGAATTTTGCTACATGAATCGCAAAACCTGTTTGAAATTGCTTTTAATATTGTGTAAATAATTGTGTTTTAGTTTTAATGTTGGGTTTTAAAAGTTGTGACCCAGCAGCTTGGGACCTTAGGTTGAAGAGTGAGTAATAAATTGCAGTAGTATTATTAGTTAACAATAATGAGAATAATGACAAAAACTGTGAATCTTTTTGTAAACTGCTTTGACGCTTTTTCTTACAATCAAGCGGCATGCAGATTTTATGTAATAAATAAGTCATATCCTCCCCATTGACACCCTCTCCTCCCCCACCCCTCCAAAATTTGAAAGTTGTGTGATTTGTCTGCTGCTGTGGAAAAAGGGATGGGAGAGATAATCAGCTACACCTGCTCTTGCTGGTATTTATGCTCATTGAGTCTGGTCCTCGCTGAAGGTATAATAATAATAATAATAATAATAATAATAATAATAATAATAATAATTTATTATTTATACGCCGCCCATCTGACTGGGTTTCCCCAGCCACTCTGGGCTGCTCCCAACTGAATGTTAAAAACACAATACAGCATTAAACATTAAAAACTTCCCTAAACAGGGCTGCCTTCAGATGTCTTCTAAATGTCAAGTAGTTGTTCTCTTTGACATCTGGTGGGAGGGCGTTCCATAGGGCGGGTGCCACTACTGAGAAGGCCCTCTGCCTGGTTCCCTATAACTTGGCTTCTTGTAGCGAGGGAACCGCCAGAAGGCCCTCAATGCTGGACCTCAGTGTCCTGCCTGAATGATGGGTGGAGACGCTCCTTCAGGTATACTGGACTGAGGCCGTTTAGGGCTTTAAAGGTCAGCACCAACACTTAGAATTGTGCTCGGAAACGTACTGGGAGCTAATGCAGGTCTCTCAGGACCGGTGTTATATGGTCTCGGCGGCCACTCTCAGTCTCCAGTCCAGCTACTGCGTTCTGGCAGGTGGGATGCGCATGAACTCAAGGTTTGCTAGTTGCTGTGATTCACACTGGGCCCTTGTGTGAAATAGTACTTTTGGGGGGTAAAAATAAAACCAAAGTGATCATTCACTCTTCGGAGATGACATCCGTCATGACATTACAGTGGCAGGCAGTGCTGTGACTCTCTTTGGCTCATGAATCCAGCTGGTGATTCATGATGAGATGGAAAATCCGTGCGTTGTGGTCCTATTGTCCCCATAGCCTGTGTTCTTCAGTAATGTTTTTTAAACATGCCAGATTGTAAGGTTCACTAGAGTCAAGAGGTTGTGCATCATTTTTCCACAACGCTGACAGGGCCTTGGCAGATCACGGATGTGGCTGAGACATGTAAGAGGTTTCTTTGTCTGAGGGCCATATTCCTTTAAAAAGAAAGAAAGAAAGAAAGAAAGGAGCAATATTAATAACTTCCCTGATAAAACCAGCTGGCTTAAACCCCACACCATTGGTGGAATTGCCACAATGTCATCATTTTTTTAAAAAGAATATTCTAACTTCTCAGGCTGGTGGGTTGTGAGCAATAGAATGTTCAAGCATCTGTGAGGGAAATGTTTTTGTCAGTTTGGCTGGGTGGGTGGATGGGCCTTGAGAGAGAAGGGGATGCATACTGTTTGCATGGAGGCAGGCAAAAAGGCTGAGAAGCGGAGGTGAGCCATGGTCCAGGAGATAAGAGAATGAAGGGGAAGGGCGGCTCGAAGGAAGTAGCGTAAAATAGCCAGTAATTAGAAGCAGAGGCCTTTGGGAAAATGGAGCAAAAGAGGCAGGGAGGGGAGGTGATGGGAGCTGGTGAAAACTTCACACTGAGCCTAAGGGGCAGTAGGTAAGGAAGCTTTTGGAGATTGGAGGGCATTCCCAATCAAGGGGAGGCTGACGAGGCTACATTTCACATAATTGGTTTAAGCTCAAGTCAAAGACAAGTTGGTTTAAGAAAACAAAATCACAACCTAAGCTGCAAGTCTCAGGAAGCTTAATTTTGGCACCATCTTGCGGGTTTTGCCTTGAGTCCAATTTACACTCCAGTTGACCAGTAAGTGAGCAACTTTTAATTCTGCTGCTCGAGGCTGGTGGATATTGAACAAGGGAGCAAGGGGGTAACAATATTTCCTGGTGAGAGTTCCTGCCCCCCCCCAGCTGCAGATTTTTGGTTTGCAGCAATATCTTCTGCTGTCTAAACATAGTTCAGGTGTATTTTGCCGTGCTGGGCTTGCATGGTTGAGATTCCTTCCCTGTCGGCATTCCAGGGTCTCATTTTTCAGACAGCTGATTTCTGAGTAGGGCGGGCCCTCTTTCGATATCTCCCGCTTCTGTTCTTTTTTTGCCTTTTTGTCCCACCACCTCTGTTTATAGTGTTTTCATCCCGTGAAAACCAGTGGGTTTCGTTTCGCTGATGTGTGCTGTTTTGAGCTTTAAATGAGAGAGGGGAATTGGCAGTCACTCTGTACAGAGATAATCACTATTAAAATAACAGCGTCATTGACGGAGCTTTAGAGCAGAGAGAGAGCTGAATGTTTGCAGTTCCATCCAAATAGGTTTGGAGCAGTGGCCGGCATGCTGTAGTGGCTAGAGTGCTGGACTAGAACCTGAAGGACCTGGGTTCAAGTCTCCATTTGGCCATGAAGCTTGCTGGCTCACTTTAGGTAAAGGGTAAAGGGACCCCTGACCATTAGTTCCAGTCATGACCGACTCGGGGGTTGTGGCGCTCATCTCGCTTTATTGGCCGAGGGAGCCGGCGTACAGCTTCCGGGTCATGTGGCCAGCATGACTAAGCCGCTTCTGGCGAACCAGAGCAGCGCATGGAAACGCCGTTTACCTTCCCGCCGGAGCGGTACCCATTTATCTACTTGTACTTTGACGTGTTTTCGAACTGCTAGGTGGGCAGAAGCAGGGACCAAGCAATGGGAGCTCACCCCGTCGCAGGGATTTGAACCGCCGATCTTCTGATCGGCAAGTCCTAGGCTCTGTGGTTTAACCCACAGCGCCACCCGTGTCCCACTGGCTCACTTTAGGCCAGCCTAAAAACTCTGGGCCCAGCCTACCTCTCAGGGTGGTTGTGAGGATAACATGGAGAGAGAAGAACAGACACTTGCAGGAAAGGAGGGCTATGAATGCAATAAAAAACAAGGCATCTCCTGCAGAACACCAGAAGTGACTTGCCCAAAGTCCCGTCCTCTTTTTTCACTGCAGCGAGAGCTTCCTCGCTTATTTATTTTCTCTCTGTTCTGTCCTTTGTAACACATTGTTTTATTTGCTTCCCACCCAGAAGCACTCACACCTAGTTTCATATGTGTTGGGAATCCCTGGAGCTGGTGTCAGAAGTTGGTGCCACAATATGAAAAGATCTCATGAGGAACGTCATATTGCACTGGATTTAAAGAAATACTTAAACAAGGTTGACTCCCAATCCTTGCTGAGCCTCAAAGCTCTTTAGCTCTCCCCCCAACCCCTTTTTCAAAGAGATTTAAAATGCTTTTTCGCACTTGGCTATTTAATCGGGGCTTAAATTCTGAGCCCGGGGGGCTTAACCCTGGATACATTTTCCAGGCCAAGATTCAGTCCTGGAATTATGCACATTGTGGTAGGAAGTCGTCCTAAGCACACACAGAGTGTCTTTTGTCTGTCACTAGATGCATCCTCACAAACCTGAGATTGTTGGATGGTCCTTCCTACCCCTGAAAATCAACCAGTAAAGGTTTGTATGTGTAACACGGATGGGTAGAGAAGAATGGAGCTAATTTAAAATTCTAGTTCGTGCCTGTCCTCAGCCTAGATAAACAGTGCAGTGTAGAGTGGGGATTCACATTCTCCTTGCCACAAATGCCTATCTTGCACCAGGAAAGTCCCACTGTATGGCCGTTTGTGTTTCAAAAAGTGGGGTTCTTTTCACACACAACCAAAGTGACTTTGCAGTCTGTCAAATTTGGCTATCCTGCTTGAGTGTTGGTGCTTGGGTGTAAGATGGTTCTAGGCCAGGGGTCAGCAACCTTTTTCAGCCGTGGGCCAGTCCACCGTCCCTCAGACCATGTGGTAGGCCGGACTATATTTTGAAAAGAAAAGAAAAGAATGAATTCCTATGCCCCACAAATAACCCAGAGATGAATTTTAAATAAAAGGACACATTCTACTCATGTAAAAGCATGCTGATTCCCAGACCGTCCATGGGCCAGATTGAGAAGGCAATTGGGCCACATCCAGCACCTAAGCCTTAGGTTGCCCTACCCTGTTCTAGGCGGTCAGTTTGCACCAGGGACATTAATCCGGCAAGGAGCGTTTTAAGTCCCATTGAAATTAATACGAGGGAGGTTAGTTGTAATTAAGAAAGGCTGATTTTATGCACACTGTTCCCCATAGATCCAAAGCCTTATCTTATTCCCAAAACTACAGAAGAGTAAACCAGATGCCACAAAGTCATGATGCCACAAAGTCCCTGTATTGGGAAGTTTTTAATTTTTGACACAATGTTTTTATATTTTGCTGGGAGCCACCCAGAGTGCATGCCAGCAAATATGGGTGGGGTATTAATAGTAGTAGTAGTTGTCGTAATAATAATGATACAGTCATACCTCATGTTACGTCCGCCTCATGTTACGTTCTTTCAGGTTATGTCCCGTGGCGACCTGGAAGTACCGGAAAGGGTTACTTCCGGGTTTCGCCGCATGCGCAGAAGCGGCGAATTGCAACCCATGCATGTGCAGACGCGCCGCTGTGGGTTGCATTCTTTTCATATTGTGAACGGGCCTCCAGAACGGATCCCGTTCGCAACCAGAGGTACCACTGTAATTAATAATAAAAAATAAAATTTTCCACATCCTGCCAAACTCTACTCCAGACTGGATGGCTAATGAGATGGGAGGGGGGGGGGAGAGGAGAAAAGCAGGGTGTGATGTTGAAGCACTAAAGCTTTCATATACAAAATCCCTATGGATCTGCTTTTTTGTCTATTGCATTATGTGAAGGGGCCTATTTCAGCCTCTTACTGGACCCAGGTGCCATACAGTCTAAATAGTGGCCGGAATTCCATATGCCTTAGCATGGGAATATGATTGATCCATGTAAACTGGACCTGAGAAGAAAAATCTGGGAACGAATGAATAGTATGAATTACGATGATGTTAAATAACAAGGAAAGCTTAGATTATTGAATAAGTAATTGGGATTTAGTAACTCAGTATGTCAGTAGGGAGTTGGTCCACACCCCTTACTGATATTTCTATGTGCTGATGTAGAGGAATAATAAAGGAATAGGAATAAATAGCATGGCAGCCTGCTGTTAGGACATGAATAAGGATAGGGTGTGGTATTTATTCATGTTTCTATATACTGTAGTATACATGCTGTCCATATATAGTGAGGTTTTGAAAGAATTATATTTTTGCAAAGTAAATACAGTGGTACCTCGTGTTACATACGCTTCAGGTTACAGACTCTGCTAAACCAGAAATATTACCTCGGGTTAAGAACTTTCCTTCAGGATGAGAACAGAAATCGTGCTCTGGTGTCGCGGCGGCAGCAAGAGGCCCCATTAGCTAAAGTGGTGCTTCAGGTTAAAAACAGTTTCAGGTTAAGAACGGACCTCCGGAACGAATTAAGTTCTTAACCCGAGGTACCACTGTAGTGTAGTATACATGCTGTCCGTATATAGTGAGGTTTTGAAAGAATTATATTTTTGCAAAGTAAATATTTATATATATATATATAAATAAAAAAGAAAGCTGAGATTCGAAGGTTTCCACAAGGGGGCAATCTGATTTTTGTAACCAGAGTTTCTTTGACTACTTCGCTGCAGCTTCTCAATGTATCGCTTGGTTTTGCCACCTCTTGCATTTATCAGGTTGGGAATCAATTTTAAATGAAAAGCACCTGCGGAAAGGAGCATAGGAACTCAACAGAAAGGACTAGGCTACAGGGAAGGATAGATGTGGAGGAAAAAGGGAAAAAATGAGAGAGAAGAGACAGGGAGATTGCCAAACCTAATCCTTCCCAGAACACTACGCAAGATTAAGGTCAGAAAAATGAGATTTTAATAGGATTTTCTGGCAAGATAAAGCTTCGGTTGTAACATCAGCTGAATCCCGGGCCTTATACGGGGAAAGCAATTCTTCCACCCACCCAAGATAGGAATTCCTGGATGTGAGGGGATGAGGAAGAACTCACATTGGAGTATCTGAAGTTGATTTTCCCCAGTTACTGGAAAATTTGTGTAAGCAATATTTTCTCCTGTGCTGGGATATATGTGGACGTGTGTCCTGTGATGCATTTAAAATGTTTTAAGGCCTTGGTGAGCATTTGGGTTTTTTCTTAGCAGCTGTACCAACAGGACTCAGCCAGTAAGGCGGCATGACCCAGTGGGACGTGCACCGAAAAACCACACCTAATATGGCAGAATTGAGGTACAATTTAGGGGTGGCAGATTGGCAGCACACTGTTGTTCTAAAGAGGCCCCCAGTTTGCACACCATGAGAGTCATCCCCTGGTGGGGATTACCGTATTTTTCTTATACACGAGCCCGTGTATAAGAAGCCCCCTATTTTTGGGGATTCAAAATTAAGATTGCCCAGAGTTGTTGAGGTTCTTGGGGGGGGGTAGCTGAAAACCGCTCACCCACCAGCACAACGCAGGCAACAAGCGCAGAAGCCAACAATTGTATGCCTGCTCACCGCCAGAAGCCCCCAAAGGTAAAGGACCCCTGGCAGTTAAGTCCAGTTGCAGATGACTCTGGGGTTGCAGCGCTCACCTCGCTTTACAGGCCGAGGGAGCCGGTGTTTAATCCGCAGACAGTTTTTCTGGGTCATGTGGCCAGCATAATTAAGCCGCTTCTGGCGCAACAGAACACTGAAACCAGAGCAGCGCACGGAAATGCCGTTTACCTTCCTGCCGGAGCGGTACCTATTTATCTACTTGCACTTTTTTCGTGGGCTTTCGAACTGCTAGGTTGGCAGGAGCTGGGACCGAGCAACGGGAGCTCACCCTGTCACGGGGATTCGAACCGCTGACCTTCTGATCGGCAAGCCCAAGAGGCAACAACAGCCAATCCACAGCAGCCCTTGCCGCAGCCACCAATCAGCCGCACAGTTGCCGCTGACAATATCCTGCTGGCAACAGCAACCAATATGCCGTCCCCACTCTGTACTTTCCATGTATAAGACGACCCCCAATTTTTGAAATTAATATATCAGGGGAAAAACCTCATCTTATACACGGAAAAGTACGGTAATTTCTGGATCACCATTCCTCCTTTTATGTTCTCATCTCTTCTCTGCCTCTCTCTCCACTGTCTTTGGAGCGTGACGTCACCTCTACCAGCCCCTTCGACTTTTGTGCCAGGAGGTCGGCGCATGTCCTTCTGCTGCCAAATGGGCCAGCTGCAGATGTCAGGACAGGATGTGTGCTTGGAGTGGCTTGCTGTGAGGTTTGTCCCTGAACCACTGGGGCAGGCGGCTGGGCAGCAGGAGCAGCAGCTAACAGTGTATAACACAACAACAGCTGGTCCTTAGGGACAGGATTTATCTTTTGTTCTCTCAGTGGGGTGGGGAAATGCTAGCAATCTTGGTGGCTTCTACAGCAGATAACATTTTTTTTAAAAGCATGTTGGTCTCTCTTAAAGGACCCCAAGGGTTTTTTTTTAAAAAAAAATATCAATATTAATTCCATCAGTATTAATGGCTGAAATGGAAGTCAGCCCTGTTGTTGTTTATTCCTTTCCTCATTTCACAGTGACTTGAAACATATTAGTGACAGGGAGCAGCCACCGAGACCACATAACATCGGTCTTGAAAGATCTACATTGGCTCCCAGTACGTTTCCGAGCACATTTCAAAGTGTTGGTGCTGACCTTTAAAGCCCTAAACGGCCTCGGTCCAGTATACCTGAAGGAGCGTCTCCACCCCCATCGTTCAGCCTGGACACTGAGGTCCAGCTCCAAGGGCCTTCAGGCGGTTCCCTCACTGTGAGAAGCCAAGTTGCAGGGAACCAGGCAGAGGGCCTTCTCCCATCAGATGTCAAGGAAATAAGCAATTATCTTACTTTTAAAAGACATCTGAAGGCAGCCCTGTTTAGGGAAATACCACTGTATTTTAATATTTTGTTGGAAGCTGCCCAGAGTGGCTGAGGAAACCCAGTCAGATGGGTGGGGTATAAATAATAATAATAATAATAATAATAATAATAATAATAATAATAAGAAGAAGAAGAAGAAGAAGAAGAGTTTGGATTTGATATCCCGCCTTTCACTCCCTTTAAGGAGTCTCAAAGCGGGTAACATTCTCCTTTCCCTTCCTCCCCCACAACAAACACTCTGTGAGGTGAGTGGGGCTGAGAGACTTCAGAGAAGTGTGACTAGCCCAAGGTCACCCAGCAGCTGAATGTGGAGGAGCGGAGACACGAACCCGGTTCCCCAGATTATGAGACTACCGCTCTTAACCACTACACCACACTGGCTCTCACCTTCAGGTATAATAATAATAAATACAGTAGGGCAAATGAAGCACCGTGGCAGACAAAGCAGCCGGTGTAATTCTTAAAAGGTCTTTTCCTGGCATGCGAAGGATCATAGTGCAGGCACCAGGCGAGAGTCCCCTTTGGTAGCTGGGGCACCTTAGCCAAAAGCCCCTTGCTGGTGTCTGCCTTGCCTCATATAGAGGAGGCACATAGAAAAGAATTTCATCTAATGATGCTTTATTATGTTTTATAGTATATTCTGTAAGCCGCCCAGAGTGACTGGGGAAACCCAGCCAGATGGGCGGGGTATAAATAATAAAATTATTATTATAAATGATGATGAAGAATTTAAAGTGTGGGTGGTGTTTGGTATGAGGTTAGGCATCATCCCTTCAAGTTGTGAAACCGGGTGAAAACCAGCAGTGTCCTAAGATGTGGAGGAAGGAACTGATAGATTGCCTCCCACTCCGAAAGTCTTAGTGTTGGGGAATTTTCCCCATCCGTACATGCAAATGAACTGAAGAGTGATCCTTCGCCTGTTCTTGAGCTTGTTGGAAAATGAGGTCTCCTCTGCAAGTGAGAATCAGTGGTTTAACGTGCAGCCTCTATGCCTTTTTCCAGACCAGAAGCTGTGCTCCTGCCAAACGGAATTCTGTTTTTGCGTCTCCTTTTTTTAGGGGTGTTTTTCCAGAAAGATTTTATCCCCTACTTTTGCAACCTTGGTGCTACGTTCAGAAAGAAAAGGCGAAAAGGGCATTAAGCGTCCTTCTGCCTAGTGGGAAGTGTTTGTGACTGGGACATCCAGTGTCGGGGGCGCTGAGTTTTGTCCCCACTGCAATATTGTCCCTGCCCACTCTCCCCAAGGTGAATGGCAGCCATTCAGTTTTATAGGATATTATAAAGGATTGCACTTGGACCCCTTTGAAATGGTAGAGGGTCCTATCTCTACGGCCCTACCTCCGTATCTCTGGACAGCCCCATTTTAGTGCAGCCAGCAGAATTTAATAGTGTGATGCAATGCTGGCTTTTACAGATATATAAAATGTGATCTGTTGAGATTGTGCCGTGAGAACTTTCCAAAGCTCCAGCCGCATCAGGTTATATTTTGATGCCTCTGTGCTGAATAACTGCAGCCGGGGGAGAGTTTCCTCTGTTATGATCAGGGTTTTCCTCCCTCCACTCCCTCTTTCATCTGGAGGTGTTAGAAACTACCCACAGATATAAACAGGAAGTGTGGAATTGCACCTCTGTACCAGGTTTTCCTTTGGGATGACTCAGTGGAAGGATACTCACGAGCAACTTCGGATTTTTAAAAAAATATTTGGGCCTGGAGATTAATTCTCTTGCGCATTAATTTGATATACATGACTTGACTCACTGTTTTGAGTCATCTGGGGCTACGTGTTTTGCAGGCAACTTTCTGGATAGCTTACCTGCTCTCTGTTTGTCAGGGCCAGATTCAGGGATATGGGCATCTGTACCTAAATCAAGACCAAAGATCAGCGTTTCCCAGCTCAGGATCCTGCTGTTTCTTGCTGGCCCTCCAGCAAGGTTGGTCTATTAAAGTGAGTGGGACCCTCCCCCACCAACCTCAGCTTACTCTCAGCCAGCTCTGGCATCAACTCTTGTTGGGTCTCCCTACCTTCTGCAAGTCCCAATTCGCACCAGCCACCACTTCCTGGAACATGATACTTGGAGCTGGAGCCAGAAGTACAGCAGACAGTAGATATTTCTGTGTTGACCAAGGAAGGGCAGAAGGCCAAGACCTGGACAATTTGAAGACTTCACACAGGGGATGATATTTCACAGCTCTTGAGTGTATGAAGACAGCTCTGATGCCTGAAAACACATAGTCATGGACAGTGCTATTTTTTTAGAAAAAGAGGTGCCGGAACTCACCACGAACAGCTCCCTCGTCTTAGGATAGCAATAGTGCCCACCTGAGAGGTTCTGGCTGGGAAAAAAAGCCCTGGTCCTAGGTAGCTTACTAGGCTAGTCCTCACCTGGGAGTCCTCAGTAGGTCTGTCTTTGTAGGTTGGCTACAGGCTTTGGGTCACAACAAGGAGTGGTCATGGGGTATGTGCAATTTTATTGCACATTATCAAGGGGGTGTTATCCAATAGGTACCGATGGCACAACGTGACAGCCATATTACAGGCAGTGTTAGAAACAGGGATATAAAAGCTAGGAGCTAAATGGTACCTTGAACCTAGGTTATGGGCGCAACAACAATGTCTAGGCACAATTTTTTATAGCAAGAATACAAAGCTGAAACTGATTGAACTGCAACATAAAACATTATGTTCACTTTTCACATGGTCTAGTCCTTTCCCTGCCCACCCTCCTAATATTCTTAAGAGGGTCTCTTCTCCAGTCTTCAGGGAGTAGTTGGAAGTGGGGAGGCAGAAAAAGGCCCTCCTTTCCTTCCACTCTGCAGTTTTAATATAAAATCGTAGGCTCAGTACTATGCCCAGAGCTCAGAAACTGCTCACGCTATAATGAAATTCCCCATTAACAAAATGCGCCTAGAACAATGTGAATTTCGAACACTGGTTACAGGCAACGTTCCAGATCGCAGCTATCCTGGGCGACAGCAGCACTGTAGATTTGTAGGAAAGTGTTATATCAATAAAAGCGACAAACATCTTGTCGTTGAAGGGGAAACAAATGAGCAAACCAACATTCAATTGTTGCACTATAAACATGGAATCTGAATCAGTTTACAGTGGTACCCCGCAAGACGAACGCCTCGCGAGACGAAAAACTCGCAAAACGAAAGGTTTTTTCGTTTTCGAGTTGCCTCGCAAGACGAATTTCCCTATGGGCTTGCTTCGCAAAACGAAGCTTGCCCAGGGGACAGCGGGTCTTCTCTTTTGAAGCAAGGGGCGGCGGGGAGAAGCGATCTTCTCCCCGCAGCCCCAGGTCCGGGGACAGCGGGAAGCGCAGCGCTTCTTCCCCGCTGCCCCCGGACCTCTTTTGAAGCAAGGGGCTGCGGGGAGATCGCTTCTCCCCACCGCCCCTTGCTTCAAAAGAGGTCCGGGGACAGCGGGAAGCACTTCCCGCTGCCCCCGGACCTCTTTTGAAGCAAGGAGCTGCGGGGAGATCGCTTCTCCCGGTGCTCCGAAGCCGGGCGGGGGGGAGGGAACACCTGCCCCCACCGCCCGGCTTCGGAACGCTGCTCCGAAGCGGGGCGGGGGGGCGGGAACACCTGCCCCAGCCGCCCCGCTTCGGAACGCTGCTCCGAAGCGGGGCGGGGGGGCGGGAACACCTGCCCCAGCCGCCCCGCTTCGGAACGCTGCTCCGAAGTGGGGCGGGGGGGCGGGAACACCTGCCCCAGCCGCCCCGCTTCGGAACGCTGCTCCGAAGCGGGGCGGCGGGAACCTCTCACCCCGCCGCCGGGCATCGGAACGAGGTCCTGGACCTCTTCTGAAGGCAGGCGGGGGCAAAAGTCTTTGCTCCCCCCGCCTGCCTTCCCGGGACAGCGGAGACTTCTCCGCTGCCCCGGGCGATCTTAAAATGCTGGCGGGTGGGAGCGAAGCGTTCGCTGCCGACCCCCAGCATTTTAAAATCTCCTCGGGGCAGCGGAGACTTCGCTCCCGCCCGCCAGCATTTTAAAATCGCCCCGGGACAGCAGGGGCTTTTAAAATGCTGGCGGTCGGCAGCAAAGCCCTCCTGTCCCCGGAGCTTGCGGGGCGGGAGGTGGGAAGAAGGGCTTTTCTTCCCACCGCCAGCCTTCAGAACAGCCTTCTGAAGGCTGGCAGTGGGAAGAAAAGCCCTTGTCCCCCCCCCCCCAGCCTTCAGAAGAGGTCGGGGGACAGACTGTCCCCGGACCTGGTCTGAAGGCGGTTTCCCTAGGAACGCATTAATTGATTTTCAATGCATTCCTATGGGAAACCGTGCATCGCAAGATGAAAAAACCGCAAGACGAAGAGACTTGCGGAACGAATTAATTTCGTCTTGCGAGGCACCACTGTATAGGTTCCCTTGGTTTCTCCCCCTGGTTCCAGGAGTTTGCTGCTTTGAATCAGCAGAGGGCTCTGCAGTCCATGCGGAAGCTCCCGAGAGAACGGTGTCTGTTTCTGTGTGTGTGTGTGTGTTTGTGTATACGAGGCAGAGCGGCCTGATGATGGGAGTTGCATTCTGGGAAATTTCTGCTTTCTCTCGGCATGACTGTCTATTTAGGGCGCTCCTGTGCAAAACTCCCAAGTATGTTGGAAGGAGTCCAGCTGCTCCGGCGTTCTTGCGTGTAGAATTTGCCCTGATGAACACTGCCTGACCTTTTTCTGCGTTTCAAGCTGTTAATAACTATTTTGTAGGTGAAAGAGAACCCCACCTCTTCAGTGTTTCACCTCCTGCTTTCTCTCTTAGTTAGGGGAAGATTGCAGGGCGCATTCCAGATTGAAGGAGGGGGTGTTTTTTTAATGGTCGGATATTTGGTTCCAGCTTCAGTGATACATCTGAGTGAAATCAAACGGCTTTAGTGTCTCTGTAGCTAGAGAGTGTCTGGGGCAACTCAGCCAGATGGGTGGTGGTATTATTATTATTATTATTATTATTATTATTATTATTATTATTATTTCCACCATCTCCAGAGCTGTGGTTCCACCGCCCTCAATCCTGAAAGTGACGGGCAACAGAATATTTGGCTTCAATTCCCTTTCCACACTTCCCATGCTTCAACTTTTAAAAATTAAATATGACAAATAAGGGAAATGGCCCTATGTGCACATCACAGTAAGCCAGGACTCCTGGCTCATTCTGGCTCAGTGTGAAAGAGCAGCATGTCAGTGTGTGCAGCCCATTTGTTCACCCTTTTGTGCAAGTGCGTAAGACTAACCGTGAAGAACTAGCTTATTTATGTGACACGCAAAAGCAGCATCCTGATTAGTTGTTCCCAAACAAACCGAAATCGTAAACCAGGGCTTGAAATTGGCTTATGAATCCTGGCTTGTTTGAGAGCAACGAACTAGGGATTTTGGGTTTCCATGTCTCATAATAAGCTAGCTCTTCTTGGTTAGTTTCATCTGCTTGCGCAAAGGGAGTGAGTATGAGCAGGCTGTGAGTCCCGACATGATGCTCATTCACAGTAGCTAGGATATGTTCGGTGACCTGCAAACACAGCTATTGACTAAGGAAAGAATGAACATAGCAAGTTGCCTTATACCAAGTCGGGCAATTGCTCCATCTAGCTCAGTATTTTCTATATCGGTGCTTCCCTCCCAGGGACCACTTGGAAATTGATTTGGTTCTTGGCAGGCCACTTAATGGTTTTTCTCCATGTGGTTGCAATTGCAGTGCACTGTGCTAGATGCTGTATTATTTTCAATTATATTTTTTATTGCTTTTTATACATTGTGTTTTATTGCAATACACTTTGAATTCCTTGAAATTCAAAGTGCAATGCAATAAAATGCAATATAAGAAATAAAAGAAGCAATGAAAATGCAATTAATAGTCAATATGAATATTTAATGCAATGGATGGACCATCTCCCATCTTTAGCCAGAAATCCAGAGATGTGCCACAGATGGCCTGAATGAAACCCGCAGACTGTTGGTGGTCCATGAACCACAGTGTGGGAATATCTTGTCTTTACTGACCAACAGAGATTCTCTAGGGTTTCAGGAAACAGAGAATCAGGAAGGAGGTCTTTCCTGGAAAGGCCAGGAAGTGAACCCGAGACTTTCTGCATGCACAAAGCATGTATTCTACCTCCAAGTTAAGCTCCTTCCCCACCCTGCTCAGTTTTGCAGTTATGTTATTCCTCCTAACTTGGAAACCCCCTTTTCTTATGAATGATGTGTGTTGCTAATTATGGTTATTTAGTGATGAAGGGAAGACACTTTGCATGTACTTTGAATGCATTTTTTCCATAATTCTTGCTTCCTGTATCTGGAGCCGAGCCCTCTAGCACTGAAAACAAGTTTTCTGGCTCAGCCTTAAGCCCTGTCTCAAAATTAAGTCCAATCACCACACCTTAAATCCTCCCTCACATCACACCCTGCTGTCTCCTGTAGTTCCTCTGTCTCAGTAGAAAGCCAGAAGTGCACCTGCTAAATAATCTAAAATATTGGATGGGATTTTGTGCAATTAGTATGCCTCTTCCATACAAAGTGGTTTTCAGAGTTGTTGGGAATCTCCCTTGGCTCCTTGTTACCTGCTGCAAGAGTTGTCTCCATTCCCACGCAAAGTGAGGAGTCAGGGCTCTCTCTCTCTCTCTCTCTCTCTCTCTCTCTCTCTCTCTTTCTCTCTGCGCATATACACATTTTGGTCAGTAACCAGTTGTCAGGGCTAGTTTTGTTGCTGGAGGACAGCTGTGGTTTTGTTTCTTTTAAGATTTCCAGTGTAGTTTGTATTGCTACAGAAGATGATCACACACAGCAACTGCGGGAAGTGGGGGCGGCGACACAAAATTGGCCTTTTTTTTTTTTTGGGTAAACATCGTGTTTTGAAGTGGCACATCTGAATGTGGAAGAAATTTGTGACACATCTGGCATTGATGCCAAAGCACAACACAGTAGTGTGCTTATGACATTGCTGCTGTTCTCATCCCCACAGCAAAGTATGTGTGGTTGAGAATTCAGATTTGTGATGTAGGAAATGTGCTTTCCCAGCAATTTCTCTGGGCAGTCTTGAGTACTGGGAAATGATGGCTTTCTGGGGGTAACTGCGGCTTGATTCTTATTTAGAGTAAAAAAAAAACATAGCTCCTTGAATTGTACTTGGCTATAGGGAGCCAGTATAGGCTCTAGAGTATGGCTGTAGCAGACTTCTAGTGAATATCCTGCCAACAATTGGCTCCACACCTTGTTGTGAATTTGCAGAATCTTCTAGATCGTTTGAAGTAAAATCCACCCTAAATGATTTCATTTGTTGTTGTTGGCATCTGTCTATTTCGGGAGACGATGGAGGAGTGCGCCTCTGGGGGTGAAGTCAAACCGATTTACAGCGTCTGCTGTGGCTGTAGAAACCGATATAGGAGAGCAATGTTTTGTTGCAGCTGGGGCAGATGAAGGCCTACAATTGTGCTGCTGCAGATGCATCCTGGTGTTTCTTCTTTCTGTGCTCCTCCTAGTGGACATTCCTCCTCTGGTCATTGCTATGGATACACAACCTGACTGTCTGTCTCCAGGCACTTTGGTCATCCTGAAGGGATTCCTACACAAAGGGGTTGATATAGCCAGCCTTCAGAAACAGTTGGCACAGTCTATATCATGCATGGTGGTCTTGCAGGATAATAAATGAATTCTGGGAGATGGTGTATAATGAACTTAAGAAAATGTTTTAAAGAACGTTTGCCAAAAACCCAGAAGCTTTCCTTCTGGGAATAATAACAACAGATATCCCCCCAAAAACCCAAATTTAAGTGACCATAGCTGCCAGAATTCGGGCGGCACAAAAGTGGAGAACAGATGCAGTACCATCAAGAGAAGAATGCCATTTTAAAATATTAGAATACAGTGGTACCTCGGTTTTTGAACGTCTTCGTTGATGAACATTTCGGGTTTTCAAACGGCATAATCCTGGAAGTAAATGCTTCGGTTTTCCAACACACCTCAGAAGTCAAACATGCCATGTGGTTTCTGTATTGAGTTTTCTGTATTGAGACTTTCGTACAGAGTTTTCGGTTTTCGAACGTTTCAGAACTCGGAACAGTCTTCCGGAACGGATTACGTTCAAAAACTCTGGTACCACTGAATATAGAATTAGCCAGTATGACAAATAGATTAAGAAATAAAGATGGTAAAAGTTTAAAAGAAGGCTGGACATTATATATAGATTATATGGAAAAATATTGCAGCAAGAAAATAATCATAACAGACTGACAAAAAATACTCGGCAGTAGGAGGTGGAAGGTGAGAGAATGTAAAGTAATGAAAATAATCTAGTAGAATAAGAAAACACAGTTAAAACGATAGCAAATAGGAAGCCATGGAAAGAGTGGAAGGGGAGTAAAAGTTAAGATATATTAGTTAAATAAATCAGAGGAATAAGTTATGTTACCATTATTAATTAATTAGTGGTACCTTGGTTTATGAACATAATCCGTTCCAGAACTCCGTTCTTAAACCAAAGCGTTGTTAAACGAAGGCATGCTTTCCCATAGCAGCGGCGGACTCAATTTACAAATGGAACACACCCAACAGGAAATGAAACATTTTCTTATTCCAAGGCAAAGTTCACAAACCAAAACACCTACCATATTTTTCGCTCTATAGGACGCACTTTTCCCCCTCCAAAAATGAAGGGGAAATGTGTGTGCGTCCTATGGAGCGAATGCAGGCTTTCGCTGAAGCCTGGAGAGCGAGAGGGGTCGGTGCAAACCGACCCCTCTCGCTTTCCAGGCTTCAGGAAGCTATCCGCAAGCCTTGGGAGCCCGGTGAGATAATTCCCCCCCCTTTATTCCCCCCCCCCCCCAAATAGGTGCGCCCTATGGTCTGGTGCGCCCTATAGAGCGAGAAATACGGTACTTGTTTGCAGTGCTCTTAATCCAAGTTGTTCATAAACAAAGCTGTTCTTAAACCAAGGTACCACTGTATATGCCTTATATTTAAGCTATTCCTTTCTTATTATCTAATGTATGTCTGTAACACTGTATGGGTTGGTGATGTGATATAATTGGGGGGGGGGGGAGGGAGAGAGATATAGCCAGCCTTCAAGTCTCATTTGCAGACATATTTGTAATGCAGAATTGCTCTGGGCCTGGTGCCTGAAGTCTTTTCTTTGTAGACCGTGTCAATGGGGATCCTACCATCTTCCATGCTGTGGACGCAACCAAGCCAGTGTTGGTGACGCTGAGCCAGGAGTGTGAACATGCTGGGAATGTAGGTTTGGGAAAGCACATCTTTACTTGAGACCATGTCCTGCCATGTGACGTCCAAAATCTTCCTGACGCAGTGCATGTGGAAGGCGTTGAGGCACTGCTCCTGGCAGTTGTAAGTTGACCACGACTCACTTCCATAAAGCAGCGTGCACAACACACAAGCCTACATTTTGGTATTGGTCATTAGCATCACATTCTCCCATACCGGGAGGTGAGTGTTGTATGAATACTTTCATACAGGGATGAAATCCAGGTGTTAATACAGCAAGTTTCTGATGGGATGATAAAAGAGTTTTCTCAAGTGAAGCTGACAATGCTTTTTGGTCTCTAACGTGTCTGTCGTGAAATTTATAACATATTTTGCGATATTCCTATCTTACTCTTCTTCCGTGAAGCTCCCTCATTTTATCCTCACAACAGTCCTGTGACCTAGATTAGGCTGAGAGAAATAGAGAGTGGTCCAAGGCCCAACCAAATGAGCTTCATGGCTGAGCAGGGACTGGAACGTGAGTCTCTTCAAGTTAACGTAATATGAAAAGTGGGAGAGCTGTTTGAAAACCAAACATACATTTGATCAGTATTGTCCCTTCATTCAGTTTGTGAAGATGGAGAAGAAATCTGTTTTTTTCCTTCTTCTCCTTCATAGAGCCACCTGTGAAAACGCCTAGATTTTTTTGGGTGAGAACAAATAATCTGAAACGGGTCAATGGGTCAGCCTCTTGTTGGAACTAGAATGGAATTCAGTTTTCTAGAATGCAAAACAGGTTGGGCTAGCAAATTTGTCACAGGTGTATCTTGCATGCACCGTTGACTGTGCATACAAGGTTGCTTTATCTAAACTCCTCTTAAGTGCAAGCATTTTTTTTTATTTTTACATTTGTGTGTTTGTTTATAGTTTTAACTGCCCTGGTTCACAGGACCTGCTAATCCAAGCCTTGGCTACTGCTTGTGGATAGCGAGGAGAGAGTTAACCATAAGTTCTGGTTTGGATGATATGTTAAGGCAAACCTTGGCGTAGTTTAGTGTAGCAGGGCAGCAAAAACAGCTGCAAACTCATTTCCAGGAGCCCACATGTTCATGCAGTCAAACTAAACCAAGGACTCAGCTATACAGCTGCAAATAAAACATTTTCAATGTATTGTAAAGTGCAGTATACAAATGTGACACTAGATGGCAAGAGTGAGCTATGCCAAATTCAATGTATATTTCAAAACGTGTTTTTTTTAAAAAGCATTTTCACAGTGGTGTTTTTTTTAATATGTGTGTAGATTCCACCCAAGGTTTAGCTTAGCGTGTTGTGTGCTAACTTACCCATTGTAAATTTTGCATTTGGTATATTTTATTTTACTGTTTGCACGATACAAGTATTTACCGTATATGCTTGGTTTTAAAGTTGTGTTTGGACACTTTTCTTGAAAAAAGTGACTAAAAAGTGCAATTAATATATAAACTAATAACAACAACAACAATAATAATAATATAACCACTGTTCCTCTTGTTGTTTTTGCTCATTGTGGAAGCTTTTATATGGTAGTCTTCCACATCAAGTTCAGCTTTCTCTCTCATACTGAAATAATTGGTGTGCGAATGCGACGGCTGATGCTGAACTCTGGGCCTGAGCTTTGGCTGTATAGGCAGGAAAAAGTTCCTCGCATTTCAAGTGTGGCCGGACTGCTGCATTTTTAAAAATAGTTTTATTGGGCAGTTGGGGAAACAAAGGCTTTTCTTCCTCATCCCCTCCCTGCTCAGCCCTCTTGTGTCACGGCTGACAGCTGTGCAGAGGCAAAGAGCCTTGTCTTGTTCCTCAGGCTCTGTAACTTGGGCTTGTTGAGACATGTGAGGAAAAGAGAATGCGGGTGAGTCTGAACAGGGCACAAAAATGCCATCCAGGATCTGGCGGGGAAGGGCCTGACGGACATGAAAGTGGTGGTTTCGGAGGATTTTTGTCATTTTTCTTTTGGGTAGCAACGAAGTGGAAGGCAATGTGTGTGTGGCAGTGCTTTTGAGGCCTGCTTATGACAGCAGGGCAGCCATTTTTGGTTTTGTGAGCATCTTTGGCAGCCTTCTCTCTCTGCCTGGCTCTGTGGAAACATCGCTGCAGGTTCCTTGCGACTTTATAAAGCCTCACTGAGGTAATAAAACCCGTGTCTGGACTAAACCCCTTCAGACTGTGGGCTGGTTGGATGACTGAAGACCCAAATTCCTTGCGCATAGAAAACCGCACACCTGGCTTTCTCTCTCTTTCGTACTATTTTGCTATGTGGGAGGGATTTGCTTATTTATATTTATTTAGTGGAGAAACATTCAGTCGTGTGAGCTTCCTACAAACAGTCCGATGTAGTATGGCTCAGGTTATCATTTTATCACCTCAGTAAGGACCAAACCCAGATACTACACAGCAGATACGTGTAGCATCTTCCTGTAGGGTTGCCATATTTCAAACCGTGAAAATCCAGAAGTTGTCACCTTCTTAAAACTTTTTTTATGGAAAACCAGCAAAAATCGGCCGACATGGGCTGCCATGCACCCGGATTTCCCCCGACATTTTACTGATTTCCACCAGGGCACTGCTGCCGACTGCAGTATTCCTGGATATGTCCAGGGAATTATGGGGATATGGCAACCCTATTTTCCTGACTTCTTAAAACAAAAGAAAAGAAAAGAAACTCTTGGGAGGCTGAGGTGAGAGTGAAGGAAAGGGTGGGGCAAAGGAACTGCTTAATCCTTTCCCCTCCACATATTTTCCCCACTCAAAATTCCCCGCCCCACTGCGTTTCAACCCATTGGAGTGGGTAGGTGAGAGATAGATACAATTTCCTTCTCGGGTGGAAAAAACAGGGCAAGTTTCGAAACATTCTGAGGCGAAAGGATCAAGCAGCTCCCTTGAGAAAGGCAGGGAAAGCTGGAGGAGATAATAGAACCACTTGCCCTCCTTTAATGGTTGGTTTTCTGGTCTCTGCTAAGCAGCTAATTGTTCCCCCCTCCCCAAACCTGTAGGGAAAATCAACTCAAGCAAGCACTCTGCGCTAAAGGTGATATAAGGTAAGCGCAGATAAACAAAGGAAGGAGAAATGTGACTGGCAGCCCACTGTATTACTTCAGACTGCCAGGGAGAGATGTCATTTTGAGTGCTCTTGTTTGTTTTTTCCTACCTCCTGCATGTAGAAAACAAGCACATCAGGCAAAGGGTCTTTCCTTCTACAGTGGTACCTCAGGTTACATACACTTCAGGTTACATACGCTTCAGGTTACAGACTCCGCTAACCCAGAAATATTACCTCGGGTTAAGAACTTTGCTTCAGGATGAGAACAGAAATCGTGCTCCGGCGGAGTGGTGGCAGCAAGAGGCCCCATTAGCTAAAGTGGTGCTTCAGGTTAAGAACAGTTTCAGGTTAAGAATGGACCTCTGGAACGAATTAAGTACTTAACCCGAGGTACCACTGTATGCTAATTTTCTACTTAGGGTAAGGTTACCAGATTTTTTTCAATGAATCTGGGGACGCTTTTCAACTTCCTACTAAATAGATGGATTTTGTCAGGGGACTGATTTGTAAATCTGGGGACTGTCACCGGGAAACGGGAACGTTTGGTAACCTTAATTTAGGGGATTATTATTTTTCACATAGTGATTCTTACGTACACACACAACTGTGATCTCCATCCCTGACCCTTAGCATTACGTGATACAATCCAGTCTTCCACATCTGAACCCGTTCACTACATTTTGTTGCGCATGAAGAGTGAGCACTGAAGACAGATTCTGTGGATAGCCCTATTGAGCCCTGACTGTACTTAAGATTCAGTCTTGCTTCTATGTATCATGAATGGATATCCAATATTGTCCCTGATACCTTGATACCCATTATGATGTGCTAATATCTCATAATGCAACTGTGTTCAACTTTAAAATTACCCTCAAGTGTGCTAATTTTTAAATTCTCTTTTATTGATTTAACAAATCTAAAAGCCCACATGTTTCTGTTCCCTCCCTTTTTTTCTATTAAAAAAAGGTTCTGTTGTGAACAGAAGGAAAGCTTGAGTGAGACATTTTAGATGCTTTAGATGGTATTGGCCCGCGATTTGGGAATTCTGGTCAATGCCCAATTGTTATTATTATCTCAGAACCTGCTTCCGCACTCTCATAAATCAAAGGTGACAGTCTTTGAGTTGCTTTTGGACTTCCACAAATCATACACTAACCCAGCTTGGAAACTGCTACCTTAGGGTATCCTGGGCACTGTGAGAGTTTCCAGACTCTTGCGATTTTCAGGTGAGATTCAGTCACATACCAGAAAATTCAGGTTGCACAAGTATAGTTGATTGGGAAGTCTTGAGCATCAAACACACTTCTTCAAAAGATCAGACTTTTTTGCGATAAGGAAAGTGAAAGGAAAATGCACTGGAAAGTGTGGAATAACATTTGCTTTGACCCTAGGTGGTTTAACATCTCTGCAAACAAATCAGGATGAATGCTCAGTAAACAGGTCATCTGGAAGCACACTGTGTCTGACCCAGCACTTAATTCTGACACAACTCAAGTGCACTGGCCCATGCCCATAATTGTCCATTGACTTCCAAATGAATGAGGGACTAGGGGTTTGCAGTCCAAAATACACCTTGGAGTGTGGCACAACTGCACTGCCAGGAAGGAAACTGTCTCGAACATTAGGCCTTAACATCATGTTTGGACCAAGCATGTTGCTTCCATGCCAATCCTTGCCAGTTACACGTATAAATGAATAAGGAACGGGAGGCATGCACCACAAAATAAGGCTTGGACCACCACAAATTATCCACCCAATATGTGAAATTTGCACACAGCTGCTGTTCAGAAATGCAAATTTCTGTGCTTGGTCTCCCCTCTCCTGCCCTGAGTTTGAATATTTAGTTAGTTATATGCTGCCACAAAAGTTCTCTGAGTTTCTTGAATAAATTATGTGTATGTGTATAATACAGCTCTAGGCATATCTACTCAGAAGTAGGTCCCATTGTCTTTAGTGGGGCTTACTCCTAGGTAAATGTGTAAGATTGCAGCCTTCGTGTGTGAAACGGCCCTCATTGTGAACAGTGCAGAAGCTAAAATGTTAAGCACTTACGCTCAATTAATATTTCCACAGTCTTGGTCTATGTAAAAAGCAAAACATACGATCTTTGGAGCTGGGTGGGATATCCTATTCCATAGTCAGTTCATTTTTTAAAGACTCTACTGGTATTTGAAATGGATCGGGATGTGTGGAGAAAAAATGAAAGACGAAAAGACACCGCAGGAGCCGGGGAGAGAATGTGCGGTGGGTGATAAAAGTCCTTGGCTCTCCGAGGACAGGGGTTGCTATCCCAACAATTCTTGGTATTTCTCCTTGCACGTTCATATATTTCTTTCTTTCCTTCCTTTTTTTTCCTTTTTGCATGCTTCTCCCAGGGCCTTTGCATGGCTGGAATACTTCTTAGGACCCCCCCCCCTAAGTAACAGCAGCCTGTGGTTGGAGGAAGGGGGGCAGGTCCTGTGTAACTGGACAAGACCAGACTGAAGGTTTTAGTTACCCCCAGCTTCCAAAATAAATATTAAGCCAGCTTGACTAGTTTGGGGGTTTCTCCCTTTCCTCCCTTGCTGGGCTCTTACGCTTTCACCAGATATACCTACGATTCCCTTCTCCCAGTATCTATGGATGGCTTTTCCAGCTTTCGTTTCTGAAAGTTAAGCCCCATTTCCAGTGATGTGTACTACCGACCTTATTTTTCCGATGCAGCCATGAGGGCTAGAAACTTTTACTTGCAAGACAGATTCTGGGCAGGGTCTCAGTTGTTCCAGGCATGCTGCGGACATGTTAAATAAGAGTGACTTCCTGCTGGTTCTCGCGTCGTTGTTTACATCTGTATTCCACCAATGTTTTTCTAATGTCTTTAGTTTAAAACGTGCCAGCTGTTTAATTTTGGCAGTTGCTGTAGCATAGGCCAGGTAGGAGTGTGAGCTGTGAATCAGGAAGTTGCTAGTTCCAATCTTACCTTTGCTGCATACTCACTCAGCTTCAGAATCCTAGATGCAATGTGGGGATAATACACAACCATTGTAAGGATTACAGAAAAAATGTATGTGAAGCACTTAGAAAATTGCTAAGAGTGGTAACTGCTAACAGAGTAAAAGGTTGAAAATTGCTAAGAGTGGTAACTGCTAACAGGAAAAGGTACTGAGGTGTACGCATGCTGGAAGTAATACCTTTGGCCAGTACTTCTGATAACAGAGTTATTCAGGATGAAGACTGATGTAATAAGAGAGAGTTTATGGTGCATCCTTTGGCTGTGGGGTGAGCCCAGTATTTTAACTCTAATTGCAGACTTACATACAAGTGATATCAGCACCTCAAACGCTACTTCAGTTTTCAGCCTGATGTCTCCCAGTTCTTCAGCTTAATTCTTAAAAATAATAATAATTAAAAGCACTGCACAAATGTCCATACTTTTATCTATTCATTTACATCTTACTGGTTTTCTCAAGTTTTCAAAAAACACCACAAACAACTCCGGAGTTTAGGGTGGAGGTAGATTCTTAGTGAGACCAGCCAGTCTAGACCAGGTACTGCATCAAAGTTTTAACAACAGTGGCAGAGTTTGATCCTGAAGCGGAAAGGTGCGTTTGGACGGCAGGCAGGGTGGGCACTCCCAGATCGGATTGCTCCTCTAAAAAGCTTGTGCCTTTTTACCCTCTCTGCATGTGCTTTTGGATAATTCTTTCCTTTATTGCTAGTTGTGGCCAAGCTCTTTCTGAAAGAGCAGGCTCTAGCGAACTCAAATTAAGCCCTCACAGTGGATAAAAGCTTTTCATATACTGTGCCTTGCCAGCTTGTAAGTCTCCCCTCTCCAGGCTGGAGGAACGCTATCCAAACCGGGTTGGTGTCAGACGTGGATCCCATCCCATCTAGTTGTGCCTCTCCCCCCCTCCCCCAAATGCACAGCCGGCTAGTTCCAGCTCATTAAACAGGATTGCCTCCATAGAATTGCCCCCGCCTGCAGCACCACGATTCCTTTGTTAGTCTCAGATTAGCATCCCCAAGGGTGCTGATTCTGCAGGAGGGCATTGGCGAATGGGTTAATTTATTCCCGTGTCCCCTCCCAGCAGCAAGGCTATTCCCTATTCCCAATAACCACTTAAAAGTGACTCGCTAGCCTGATACACTGGGATAAAGATTACAGAGGTGGGGGGGGGGGCTGGGGGAGGCCATTGTGCTTTTCATGCCCAGAGCTTCATCAAAAAGTGAAACATTCTTTATTCTTCTCCCCCCCCCCCCCACATTTTGAGGGGGGCTCTTTGCACCTGTCCAGCTTTGGTCTTGCCATATGTGTCTTGGGAGGGGCACAAGGGGACACAGGAAATCCCTTCTTTTGCTGATCCTCTTAAAACACTTTAGGAGGCATTTTATGTCCTCTCCTATCTCACCTCCTCCCGATCTTGCTTTAATTTTCCAGCGATTGTGAATTGTTTCGTTAAATCGCAGTCTGCACCATCCTGAATCCTTAGGGGTTAGCAGAATATTCGTTTGTACAAAAATCAGTTATGTGTCAAAACTTTTTTTTTTTATTGGAGCTTTTCATTGCACGTTTTGAAAATGTTTATAAATTGTTCGCCCCCGCCCTCCGCTGGTGCATCCCGTATTTGGGGGCGTTGTGTAGGTAACAGCCATTCAGAAGCAAAAATCTGCTGCCGGCTAAGACAGCTGACTAAAGAATCACATGGAAAATTATTACGAGCTTTAAATATCCTGTGAAAATTCTCTAGCAAACGTCTCCAGCAGTCAGAATTCCTGGCTCTCTCCTGGCTTAATGATGGCCAAAATAGAAAGACCTTAGGAAAGTGTTTGGGGCTTGAGATACGGGAAGCCTCTGCACTTGCAGTGAAGGTGCTAGTGACTATGCTACTCACAGACTTATTGTTGCTGCAAAAAAACTCATCGGGGAGTAATGTTTAGATGCCTCTTTTATGCACATGTGAATGAGCCCTGGTTTCTGCAATCCATCTGCTGCTTTCTCTCCCTCACCCCACCCCGCAAGCAGATCATGCCTGCTTGTGCCAGCATAAACTTTATGCATGTATTATCAGGTTCTTACTATAACATTGTAAGTTTTCCATGTGGTGAAGAAGCATGCATGAACCCAAAGCTTGCTACCATGCCTGCCACCAGTATAACCAATCCACACAGGCTGTGTGTGTGAGATCATTCCTGTCTTCAGCATTCTTTCCCTTTGAAGAAAGCTGAATGCATAGAACAGTGCTAACTGCTTCTTCTGGTGGATCAGATAAAATGAGCCAAGCTGCAGATCTACTAAAATCCTCCCTACCAAAGACCTCATTTCATCAAAGTTCCCTGTGTGTTGGAACCTGTGGTCCTCTAGATGCTGCAGGATTACAGAAAACCAGTGTGGTGTAGTGGTTAAAGTCATGAACGCGGTCATGAACCTTACTGGGTGACCTTGAGCCAATCACAGCCACTCAGCCTAACCTACCTCACAGGGCTGTTGTGGGGATTAAATGAGGAGGGGGAGAATCATGTACACCACCTTGAGCTCTTTGGAGAAAAAGGTGGGATATAAATGCAATAAGTAAGTAAGTAAAGTTCCCATCGCTCTTGACCCATTGGCTGTGCTAGCTGTGGCTGATGGAAGCTGGAATCCCAACAAAATTTTGGAGGGCTGTAGGTCCTCCACCCCTGTCCTAAATGCATATACTCCCTTCCCTGTCGTCATGACAATGGACAATGTTCTTTTTGTTTGCTTTTTTGGCATCCCCTTGGACAGTTCAGTTGGAACACCACTGTCGTCTTCTTTCCCCACCATGGCCTAGAAATCTGGCAAATGAATAGCTTGTAGTTTGTTTTAATATTTTTTTTGTCTGTGTAAGAAGAGGTTTCTGGTGGTAGTTCTTTGGGTCCACCTCCCTTGCCTAGCATGGCTTGCCCTTTGGCGGCTCCTAATTGATAGGACTGCTGGAATGGAAATCCCACGGCGCAGGGAGGACCAGGAACTATGGAGTGTTACGGTTGGATGTGGAGAGTTGGCTGGTTAAATCACCCTGCCGTGTGGTGTTCTGATTTTTTAAAATTTCTGCGGAACACGCTTGATACGTTATTGTTTGCTCCTTGGGGCAGAGACTTGTCTTTATAGTTGTTGTTACCCTTGCTTATATTATTCTGTCAAATGCCATGCACACTGATGGCATTGTGTAAACAAACACAAACGCCACAATAATAGGCTGAGGTTTATATAAAAAAAAAATCAAGCTTGAGCTTAAAGCTCTTCTGTTTCTTTGCTTCCTCCCCAATTAGCAAGAGTTCTGTTATTTCATGCATAAGCTAGAGCTGGCCAAATCTGGCCATGACCCTGAGTTTCCCAGTGCTCAGGATGCAGGGAGCCAGGGGTGGGGGGCGCGGGGAGAAAGGAAAACCGTCCCCTGTTTCTTTCTTTCTGGCAAGTGAGTGAGCGCTCCAGCTCTCAAATAAGTTCAGGAAGGAAGGAAGGAAATTGTATGTTCATGCTGTGATTTAGAAGAAATGCAGAGGATTTAAAAGAACACAACACCAGCAAGAACACTATCCCCCCTCCCCGACGTGGACACTGAGATGGAGTCAGCTGGAGTGGGCTGGGTCACATAGGGGTGGGGTGGGGCAGAGATGGCCTGATACCTCAGAGCAGCTGCAGGGCTGTCTGTGCGGAATGAACACGAGGGAAGCTCTATTCTCTTTCTGTCTGCCTAGCTGTCAAGTCACAACCTAGTCTCTCTGATTTGCATCCATCTCATTCCCACCAGGCAGAATTTGCTGCCACTGCTGCCTCCTCCTCCTCCACTTCTCCCCATGTAATTAGTTTTCTCTGTACAGTCTCAGGGCTTTTCCCTTTCTGCTTCCGCCTGTTGTAGGAAGAGGAGTGTGGTATTCTAAGGCCAGTTGCTGTTTTCTCTCTGAGTGTGTGTGTGTGTGCGGAGATATCTGGCGTGCCCGGACTTGGAAATCCTCAATGTTTTGCCCATGATACATGAGACGAGAGACTTGAAACAGTGCAACATCTTGGATAAGGAGGAAAAAAACAAAATACAAGCTAGCAGATTTCCTACTGAAGTTGTCGAGAGCAGTTGAGAAGAACGTCCACTGTCCAAAGAGTGTGGATGGAACCTAACCAGCCTGGCGCCAGGAGTTAAAAGATCCAGTTTGAAATCTCTCTTTATTCACCTATCCCGAGTTTCTTCTGATCTGCCGGTTCTGTCACTTCAGCTTTGCTGCCTCTGTGCCAGGAATTTCCTCATCCGGGAGTGCAATGGTAGAAGAAGGCACGAGCCGGGGGGATCGGGCTCCCTGTGGTGGCGGGCCACGGGGACCCCCACGCCCTCCAGCCCCGCCGCACCATGGCATCTCAGTGGTGGGCAAAGCCGTGTGGAGCGTGGCACGAGCAGGGAAAGGCTGGCGCTTTGAGCGAGCTGTCGGCGTCGATTGCAGCTTGCCTGAACCCCGTTGCATCTGGCTGACGAGTTTGCGGAACGACAACACCGAATGGTGGGAGAAGCGGTGGCGCCGTGCCGGGGCAGGGATGGCTCGGCAGAAGTGCCGTGCACGACCCAGAATAGACAGGAATTTCACGGTGAGAGAGCTATATTGCCTTCGTGTCTCTTGTTTGTGTGCATATGTATTCCCTTTCCAGGCAGCTCTGAAGGGAAGCTCTGATCAGGTCATTCCTTCTCAGCCTTGTTTCCCCAAATCTTTAAAATAGGGAGGAATTGTGACCTGCCTTTTGGTGAAGTGGTTGGGAGAGTGACTTGAAAGGGAAGACTTCAGAATGTTTTACTGATGTTTGTGGTCTGCATGTTTCTCTTGCCTACTGGGACATGATTTGAGCCAGAGCTTAATGCATTCTCTGTGCATTTAGGAAATGAGAAGAAGTAATAAAAAAGGGTAGCTTGAGCATGTGTGTGGAGTATTTTCCTTGCCAGTAACTGCAGCCAGCACTATCTGAAATTGGGGAGTGGGGCAGCCTTCAGGTCAAAACATGCACCTCCTGGGCAGACTTGAGAACTGGCATCTCATTTTAGAAATCAAGGGCTGTTTATTTTACACATCCCATGAACAATGATCCTAAATTTTCCTAGGGCACATGTATAACAGTGACTGTGGTTGTGCTGGTTTTCTTTTGTTTGCGAATGGTTGTGTTGGCAAATGTGTTTGAACACCCATCCAAAGTGGATCCCTAAATGGCAGGATCAGGACACCGTGGTGGGTGAGCAGGCTGCTAGCCAGCACGGATTTCAAGAGGGCAGATACCATGAAAAGAATTAATCATAGTCTCACCGTCTTGCCTGCCCTTGGGGATAGCTTGCTCACAGCATCCGTTTCCATGCTATGTAATATGGGAATACTTTACATAGCAACACCCTAATGACAAGTTACCTTCTTGGGTTGTTCCTCAATTAGATAAGGATTTCATTCTGCTTGTCACTTACTAGATCTTTAAGTAGCTTTGTGAGC
This sequence comes from Podarcis muralis, assembly GCF_964188315.1. NCBI lineage: Eukaryota > Metazoa > Chordata > Lepidosauria > Squamata > Lacertidae > Podarcis > Podarcis muralis. The sequence continues at coordinate 32,321,485 of NC_135667.1, read as the reverse complement.
CTGTAGGGTTAGAAAGTTGGACTTAAACCTGGGAAGTTTGGCACCAAATCTTTCCTTGAATACTGAGTTGCAACCTGCCCAGAATCTTTCATTTGTGTGTGTGCATTTGTATCCTATTACAGTATTCTTTCTATTATTCTTTGTACCCTATTATTCTTGTGGGGCGGCTTATATGGGGGTGCTTGGAAGGAATAGTCACAGTCTCTTTACAAGATATGTTTGAGTGAGAGGTAGTGAGTGGCTCACAATAGCTTCTTGAGCTTCATAGCTGAATGGGGATTGGAGCCTATCTCCTAGCCTAGGTGTACACTGCATTTTTAAAGAACGGTAGCATTAAAGTCCTGTGCTCAGGCAATCATCTTTATGATGCAAGATAAAGCTGAGTTCTGCAACCTGCGAAAGTTGCATGCCTTGAGAAAGTTTCCACAAGTGTGCATATAATTTGTTCAGCAGGGTGTTTGAAATATTTTGCATAAATTTATTCCAGTTATTGCTGGGAGGGGCAATGCATAGAAGCCCAGGTCCCAACCACTGAGAATCATTCTTCACCTTCTCCTTAGGCTTCTAAGAATTCACTAGTCATTGCCCAGCATATGTTCACAGCCAAGAGGGTCACTTGATGTTTCTTTGTTTTAAATGAAAGCTGAGATTCTCAGGAAGCTGGAGTCTTTGTTTCCCCCCTGTGTATAATTGTGTGTCTTACCTCCACAAGTTCCATACTCCACCTACTGCACATTAGAAAATATATGATTTTCCTCTCTCCCAATTAAGGGCTAGAGTTGTAAGTGTATCATTAAGTGGAGTCTTTTTGCTTAAAATAATGTCTTTAAAATAGTGCCTATCTCTACATGCTGCCTTTCTGCCAACACGCTCAGAAGTTTGCAGCTGTTGGAGACGTACGTCCAAAGCAGGGCCAGTGTCAGAAGTCAGCATCGTTGGGCATCTGCCAAGGCCTGCCCCTAGCAGAGAGCCCACTGCCAACCCCAAGCGCTCCCTGCCAACCCCTGCTGCTCCTCTTTGCCATCACTGTCTGTTCACCTGCTCTCTCCAAGCAGGTCAACAGTGACAGTAGCAAGGAGAAGGTGGAGTAACTTCCGTTCACCTTTCCCTTTCCTTTTAGACACAAGCTGACAGGGCAAATGAATGGGCAGTGCCAGTGATATGGGGCTACTTGGGGGAGAGCTGGGGCATCATAAGAGCATTAGAAGTGCACTGCTGGATCTAGTTCAGCACCCTGTTCTCACAGTGGTCAGCCATATGCCCATGGGAAGCCTGCCAGCAGGACCTGAGTGCAACAGCACTCTCCTCTCTTGGGTTAAGGGATTTGCTGCTGTCTCTGACAGTGGAGCTAGAACATAGCCCATCATGGCTAGCAGCCACTGGTGATAGACTTGTCCTCCAAGAATGTGTCTAATTCTGTTTTAAGTTTGTCCAACACAGTGACCATCAGGTCCATCACTACATCTTGGGGGAGCGAATTCCATATTTTATCTATGTGCAGTGTGAACAAAACCTGGAGCCAACACTTGATTCCAGATGTTTATGCCGCTCTCCTTTTCCTTGGGAGATACTGCAGTTTTAGAAATGTGCTTCTAGAACCTAATAAAAGCAAATGATAAAAAGCAGATAAAACATTGTTCCTAATTAAGGGCTGTTAACATTGGCCATTGAATGCCTGTCCAAAGGTTTCTGAAAAGGACTCGGTCTAGAACTGTTGCAAGTCATTAGGGGGAAAGACTTCTGTTCTGATAGGGCATATTTACACACACACACACACACACACACACACACCTCACTGTGTTTAATATATGGCATATGGTGGAAGAATAAAAGGAGTTACTCTTGGAAATATATTAAACCCTACATGACTGAGAGGGAAGGGTGGTCCTAAGGGTTGTGTTGTATAATGTACAGTGGAACCTCGGGTTGCGAACGTGATCCGTGCGGGAGGCACGTTCGCAACCCGCAGCGCTGCGTCTGCACGCGCACATGCTGCGATTTGGCACTTCTGCGCATGCGCAAAGCGCGATTTAGTGCTTCTGCGTGAGCGCCGAAACCCAGAAGTAACCCGTTCTGGTATTTCTGGGTTCGGCACATCCGTAACCCGAAAACGCACAACCCGCAGCGTTCGCAACCTGAAGTATGACTGTATTCTGCTTCCGTGATTTAAGTTTTCAGATAATATGGGGGATGAGCATTGAATTAATTATTCCCCCTTCCCACCCCCCAAAAACCTTATAAGATCTGCATACCTGCTTTTTCTGTTTATATGAAAACTCTGATTCTTAGAATACTGAATTCCACAAAGTGTTGTAAATAATCTCTCACCTGGTTACCTTTATGCAGCAGGTAAAGCTTCCTTCCAGAGAAATTTTACAGTGGTTGATTCTCTTCGTCCCAGGCTCCCCTTAGGCCACAAAGATACTTGCGTATGTTATGCATATGGGCTAGTAAAACATTTTATAGGCTAGTAACTTTTCTGCATACACTGTTATTTGCATGTGTGTGCTTTGTAGGGTTTTTATTTTATTTTTTAAAAATACATCCTATATCAGTTTACTAAGTTGATGGTAGCAGATGCTACCATCAGAGAGGGAGTTTAAAAAGGAATAGGCTAGTCTTGCAAGGAAAGCTTAGGACATAACTAAGGAAGGCTAGAACGATTGATTTATTTTAAACCATGCTTCTAAAGTGTGTGCATTGACCATTATAGAACACGTGAGCTCTCTATATATTAAGGGCAGTGGATGTTGATTGATTCTCTGTTATATAGCACCATCTATATACATGACCCTTTATAGAGGACAGGTCACTGCGCCAGCAGATTGACAGTCTAAACGCAAAGGATGCAACAGAGGAAAGAGATGAAAAGGGAGAGGCAAAATGTAGGTGGATTTATTTAAGTGTCTTATAAATCGGCCTGGCTTACGTGTAATGCCAAGCCATGGTTTGTTTTGCTTAAGTGTGGTTTGTTTGTATGTCTGAATTGGTTCAAGCCAGCTAACTCTGGGCCAACAGACCAAATAGTGAAATCATGGTTTGAAATTGGTTTATGAATCTCAGCTTGCATTAACCACAGTCTCTTGGTACAGCTGCCATCCTGGGTGCTGATCAAATCCTGACCATTGGCCTTCTCCCTTAACTTCAGTTAGGGAACTTTTAAGCTTTTATCCTAGATTGGCTTGATCCTTGTCATATCTCTGGCACCTGAGGGTGTCTGGACTAATTCCTGCTCTTCAGTGGTTGCTGAGTTTGCCCTGTCAGTCTTCTGGAATAAAGCTTGGCTTCTTTATGTACGAGGAACTTCACTTATTATTCTTGGGCAGTGGCAGGAAATCTGAGTGTTTACTCATATGTAACTGACCTTTTACCAGGCTGGATTGGGTTTATATATTAAACTGTGCTGGATTGGAGTGGGCCTTGCTTTTTCTGTTATGGAGAGAAAGAATAAAAATTTGGGGTAACTATCACCAAACGTTCATTTAAACAAAGGCAAACAGTGTTAGGCATTTTTGAAGGTGCTGTTTGGGAGGACATACTATAATCGGGGGTCGACAAGCTTTTTAGGCCCATGAGCACGTTTGGAGCTGTAATGGACTCTGGTAACTTATACCTCCCCTCACTTCATCAGCCTCCCCCCCCCCCCCGGCAAGCTGTGAGACAGAACAAGAAGAAGCATGCACACACATATTTTGTTTTTCAAAGGGATCTGACCAAAAGTCGGATCTCATAGAGTTAGTTTGAGTATTGAAAAGCAGGTAGAGGTGAAAGAGGAAGTGGGAAAGAGTGTCACTCCTTCAGTGCCATATACTGTTCAAGGGGTGGGGGAATAGCCACTCTCAACACCTCATGACAAAAGGTACACCAAGTGTGCAGGCAGGGGCCTCCGAGGCTTTGTGGGCACTAGGGGAAAACTTCAGGGGCACCATTGTGCCTCTGGGCACCACGTTGGTGACTCCTGTACTGTTCACACGTGGTTTATATACTAGGGTAGGAACACAGGAAACAGTAGTATGCCATGCTAGATCATTGATCCATCTACTCAGACAGGCAGCTGCTCTCCAGGATTACAATCAATTGTCTATACCATCACTTTATCCTCATAACTGGTGGTGTCAAAGTGCATGCTTTTGTATTATTCAACGATCCCTGCCCCAAAATACATTCTCCACTCCCCCCCCCCCACTGGGAGGATCATGTATTTATTTAAAAGCATTTTAAACTGCTTAATATTTTTTTTAAATGTCTTTTAGTGATTTATACTATGCACAATATATAAATAAGAACAGTCACATCCTCTCCTGATTCAGATGAAACCGAGAAGTAGAACTGGGTGTCATCCGCATACTGATGACACCATGCCCCAGTTTTCGTAATGACTTCTCCCAGTGGCTTCATATAGATATCAAACAACATTGGGGGTTGTATAGTGCCCTGTGGCTACTCTTAGCATAGCACAGCTGCCAGGGGGCAGACATAAAGCCCCCCAAAGCTATCCTCTGAACCTGGCCTTGAAGGTAGGTAGGAGAGCCAATGCAACACAGTGCTATGAGTTCACAGTTCATGGAGATGACCAGGAGCATACTGGGGTCAATGGTATTGAAAGCTGCCGAAAGATCAACCAAGAGCAACAGGGTCGTTCTCCCCCGTCCTCTCGCAAAGGAGGTCATCCCTCAGGGCAACCAAGGCCAATTCTGTCTCATGTTGTGTGAGGTCATGGGAGGATTATCCCAGCATCCTCTCTGGTTCTGCTTTTTAGAGAGAAAGTGATCATTGATTCTTTGGTAGACAGGGGCATTCTGGGAAGGGTCCTCACTCTGCTATTTTTTATGTGAGCTGAAATAGGAGCGCATATAGTCTTTTATTACAAGAAGCCTGTGTTCTTCCTTCTTCTTTTCTCAGTCAGATTAAAGCAGGTTAAACCGTTTGTTGATGTTTGTTGCTTGTTCTTGTGAAAATGGTTTGTATAGCTTTTGAATTTGTGGTGGGATTCATGCCAGGCAACATTACATACACATCCACTGTATAAACAACAACAACAACAACAACAACAAAACAAAAAACCTACCCTTCCCATATTTTACCTCAGTAAAGATTTGTTAGCAAAAGTTCTCCGGAGTCACTGTGAGATGGATGTGGAAACTCGAGCCATGAATACACAGAACCAGACCGCACTCTGAAGCAGCGTGGCGTTTAATACCAGTACTGAAAGCACTCCTTCTCTGAAAAAAAAAGTCCTCAAGCCACAGTTCTCTGAATTCCCCCTCCAGTATACCACTGGCACAAACATTTTAGTCTTACTTAGGAATTGCTTGAGTGAGAAGATTGCCTCGAGTGGCATGGCAGGTGCTAGTAGAAATTTTTGTTGTGCTGATCACTTTCCTGTACAAGTGGTGCGGGGGTTCCTTTCCTGACCCCTGCGTGCATTGGCAGAGCGCACATAAACCCACCCTGTTCTGCCCCATTCTGCCTCACCCCTGCCCAGCCCCATTCCACACTGTTTTGGGGCCACTTCTGGGAGGAGGCAGTGTGCACGAACGTGCATGAATTGGACACACTTAAAATGGTTGGTGCCTGTACTTACGCGGGGCTGGGATGCATCTTGTGGGGAGCTGTAACAACTGTGGCCTGCTTCATGTGTTTTGTCCCTGTATCATACATGCTATGTGTGTAAGGTTTAGTGCATTAGGGAGCATGTATTTGTCGTGGGTGCATGCCTCAATAACTTAGTATTGGTTGAAACTGCTGGCTGGTCACTAAGGAAAGGGTATATGTTTGCACCTCCTAGCATGTGGTTGCACCCTTTTAGGAGTGCTTTGTGATATGTGCCCACATTAGACAAACATTTTAAAAATCATTATTGCTGTTGCCATTGCTTCTTCTTTGGCTCTCCTTTCCTCTTGTTTCTTCTACATTGCCCAATATCCAATATCAAAACGGAGCAGAGATATCACTTAGGATACTCTGGAAAGCAGTCAGATATACTGATGCTTCTGTATAAGTCAGTAACAACAACAGCTGCCACCATCGGCACGTGTGCTATAGATGAGCACTAAAAACCTAACTACGAATTTAAGGGGTGGTGTGGAAGGATGGGGCACAGAAATCCTCTGCACTTTGCACTGTGTCTCTACTTCCTCTGCAAATCTTTTGTTTCCTGTTGTCCGGAGCTTCTGCCTTTCAGTACGAATGAATGAACAAGAGGCTGCCCGTGCAAAAAAAAAGTTTTAATCTGCGTGCTTGGCTTGCAGCGCATCCGCCGTCCCTTTCCGAGGGCCGCCGGGTCGCTTGACAATAGGAAGCAAACTGCCGAGCAGACAAAATGCACATGGAGAATGACCTCGGGGCCAGGAAGAGAAAAGGGACATGGGGACTGAGGCAGGCGTAGGGCGGGTTGGAAGTATTATTATTATTATTATTTGGTCTGCATTTTTTTGAGCCCGGGGATCTACAAGAGGGTGAGTCAGTGCGGGCTGTGTTCCCAGGAGAGCCAAGTCAGGACAGCTCATTTGCAAAAATTGGGTGTTGTTTAGGGAAGGTGAGAGTGCATTAAAGTAAACCTGCAGGTCAGGCCACTCTGATTGCTCTCGCTTGGGCTGTTGAACCAAGTGACCCAGTTCAGAACCAAGTGACCCAGTTCTTAAAACTATTCTGTTATTTATTTAATTATACTTTTATTCTACTTAATATGCAGGATCTCTAAGCAGTTTACATCAATTTTAGAGGGACATCTGTTTCAGTTCAAGAAAGCTCTGCTGGATCACACCAGTATCTTGTCCAGTATTAAGTTTTTTACAGTGCCCAACCAAATGCATATGGGAGAGAGAGTAATATTCACGTGCTTTTAGGGCAACAGTGGGCAAACTGTGGCCCTACAGGTGTTGTAGGCACCCATCAGCCCCAGCCAGCATGGCCCAGTGGTCAGGGATGGTGGTAGATCAGCAATGTCTGGAGGGCCACATGTTCTGCCATCCCTGTTTTAGGGTTTTAATTTTGATCATCTTCCTGTCAGCTTTGCAAGATGCAGCGTAATCCTTCCCCTTCTCTATACCCCTTTTCACTTGGCACAAGCTCAGTAAAATATATCAAATTCCTAAGTATTGAAAAACAAACTTCTAGTATCCAGTGTCTAGGGGACTGCCATGCATAGGGATGGAGAAGAGATCTGAATTGTGAGTTGCCAGTCTCAACATTTTCAGATGCTTGGAATTTTGCACCTGCTTTTTCATCACCTACCTCCCCTGTCTCCTTTTACCTGAAGCAGCTTCCCCATTCGTACTCCTCAGCCCTCTACCCTATCCTCCGGGGCCCTCTGCTTCACAAGCAAAGCCTGCCTACTAGAACCCTCAGAGCAGCGCTTTGCCTGCTTTTTCACTGCTGCTTTAACTTCTTCCCCCTCACCTTCACTGCTTCCTTTCAGTCCCTATCCTTCAATGCCTCGTCTTCTCCATTCAGGCTGTCAGCCCTACTGAGAAGGAACAGTGTTGCTAGAATGTTGGTGTCAGCACTGAGCTGTAGTCAGCTGCAGAAATGCAATCCCTGGCAAGATTTGGTATGGAGTTGGATGGTGCCCTGGAGCCGATCTCTAGGTGGGTCAGTCTGAGGTCAGGGATCAGGTGGAAGCCTAGGATCTGAGCCAAAGGGGAGCTTGGCACCAAGTTGCAGGAAGGGAGCATGCAGAAGGGCAAGCAGACTGGGAAGAGAGCAGTTAGGCGGCAAGACAGGTGTGTCCGCTGGATCCTCCTCTAATAAGTTAGGAAGAGCCTTGCTGGTCTGTGCATTTTCCCTCATCTTTGAGAGTTGAATTGGGTTTGCCATCAGGAATATGCTAACTGGAATGCACCCTAATCCCGACAGAGAGTTGTGAGGCATTGGGTTCAGGTTTGTGCAACTCGGATCAGAGCATCGGCCTCAATTCTCCAGTTCTGAAAGTGGGGATAATTAAAAAAATAATATGTGGAGACCTGAAGCTGACATCCTGTTCCAAATTGCACAATCCCAGAAAGCAAGTCCCAATGACTTTAGTGGAACTTCCTTTTTCTCCAACCCCACCCCAAGTGTGTTCTTTCTGAAGTCTTGTGTGTCTTGCAAATGTGGGTGTGCCTTTTCATTTTTCTCTTGTTTTGACCAGCTGTCCCTCTCCGCCCCCCTTTTGCACCTGAGCGGCAGCCATAAGGGAACTTCAGGAGCTGATGTCAGAATATGTCTGTCTGTCTGTCTGTCTATCTATCTATCTATCTAGCCAAACAAAAAGATGCACAGGGAAGAGTTTATATTGGACTCTTCTCCCATCAATCAGAAAGCTGCATTGTAACTTGATCAGGACTTAGATTTATTTGAATCCACATAGAAAAGTGGCTGGATGATTTTAGGCTTTTGTTTCTGGACTTAATGGACCCCCTTTCCAGACCTGGATCTAATCCTGCTTGTGTCTACTTCTTGTTTTAATAAACTTCGGCGTGTGCGGATGGTCTGTGAAGAGGTGTGTTTCCCATACAAGATGCATTGGCCCAGGACACACTGCTGTGCTACAGGTGACAACTGGGGTGCAGTTCTTCACTTAACGCACTGCAGCCTTGAGGTTGCATGGAGGGTGGGGGAGAGAGAGTAATGCTTGCACAAAATTATGGATTGCACATGACTTCCAGTGTTGTCTTAGATGTCACAGGGGATCATGTGCCTTTTAGATTGCATACTGTGAACTCTTCCCTTGCATCTGGTTCACACTTGAAATGCACACTTGTTTTTGAACTGTACCACTTCAGGGTCAAGGCGGGGAGAAATAGGGAGCTCATGCTCTGTTATGCATGAACACCTGCACATAGAGAAGCAGCATGTTGGCTAAGAAGCTAGGCAAGGACCCTTCTTTCTCTGACATGCTGATTAGGGATGCACAGTTATGTGTGTATTTATATTTGAAGGAGGATTCTGTCATCCAAGCACCCATTTGCCAAATGAAACTTCCGAGGTCAGACAAAGATTAACCAAAAATCAGCTTTCAGTCACCTTGTTCTAGAGAATGGATATTGTCCCAAAGCATCTTTTGGAATCTCTGTGTGGTCAGACCATCCCTGTGCATGCCAATGTCTGATTATAGTACTGTGGAAGAAGCTACCTATTTCACCTGTGAACGTTGTGCATAGTCTTGGTTTAGGTTGCTCTCTGTCTGAGCCTCAGTGTTTCATATCTGTGCAATGGGAGCAGTTAGCAATTCTTGTTTTGCTTATTTAAAAATTATTACTGTTCTTCCAAAAGGACTTTATCAGAAGAAAAGAAAAGGGTGGGGAAAATATTGTATTGCAGATACTTAACACCGTTCCAGAAACTACAAATTATTTCTTTTATTTGCTAAAACGTTTTTGCCAAGCTCTCAGGGTATTTGGCAAGCTCACAAGGCTCTGGTATCAGTATTAAATTCAAATGTCACCTGTCAGGACTGTTGTGTTATCGGGGAGATAAGGGTTGAAAAGCACCTTGCAGAAATTATTGCTATTGTAAATAAGGAAATCATAATAAGAAAGATTTTTCAGATTCCGATTCTGCTCAAGGGCATAGAGGAGTGTGAGACAGAGGCGTATTGGTACTTCCGGATTCTAATTCTGGCTTTGCCCATCATTCATTATGTGACGCATGGCAAATCATACACACCTGCTAAACCCTGCCTCAGTTTCACTATCAGGCTGTTTATTGGGCAACGTTGTATGAGCTGTGGGTAACTTAATTTGTTCTCTCTCTTTTTAAAACACTTGTTTATTGAGGTTTTCAACTGAGTATTGACAAAGCAGATAGTGTAAGAAAAGGATAACATAAAGCGAAATATAAATCAACACAGACATTCCTTTTGTGGGTGGCAGTATGGAAGTCAGTAGTTTATTTTGTTAAGCTTAAATTTCAACTCACTTTGTGTTCTTTTGAGAATAATAATAATAATAATAATAATAATAATAATAATAATAATTTATTTATACCCCACCCATCTGGCTGGGTTTCCCCAGCCACTCTGGGCTGCTTCCAACAGAATATTAAAATACAATAGTCCATTAAACATTAATAGAGGTTGGGGCCACCCCTCTAAGTCCATGCATTAGTCTCACCAGGAGGAAATGACTGGGGGTGTGTGTGTGCATTTTCAGGTTGCTGACTAGATAGTCAGCAAGTACATTGAAGTTTCTAAACGACAAGGGCTTATAGGGAAAACCACACACAAAATCCATTCAAATGCATGACGTGTACATGTGCCAGGATAAACTCCAATTTTACCATGTGTTAGATAGTTCTCATGGAACGGCCTACACTGCATGCTCCCCCCCCCCCCCACAGATACTTGTTGCATGCCAATTTCAGTGTTTCATGGTGACCCTGAAACTACTGTAGTGGCACAGCAGCAGGTTGACTGTTGTTAAAACCTTACGCTTTTGTATGCTGCTGCCTACTTCATGACAGCCTAGTGTTGCTTCTTTTCCTGGCTCCTTCCTGAAACTGGTAAAATGAGTGACCCGGTGGCCTGGTAAATGGACATCTGACCCCAAACGTAGGAGAGGGAACAGGGTGTTCTATCCACATGGCGGAATGAGATGGCAGAACAGACTGCATCACTTTTGCTTTTTTTGTTTTTTGTTTTAACTTGCAGGAAGTTTTCTACATAAGGGATTGTTTTAAAAAATGATACAGTCTGCTGTATGATCTCAGGATTCTGCGACTTCATTCTTAGGTGTCACCCTGTGTTAAAATTTGAGTAACAGAGGAGAACTCCCTGATAGCTGGCAGGAAAAAGTTGATGGGGTAGAAAGCCCAGGTGTGATAGAGTGGAGATGGGGGTCAACCTGGAATGATTGGCTGCACAACTGAAAGATGGAAAACAACTGGTGTGGAGGCCCACAGATAACTTGTTTCTGGGCTTCTTCTAACATCCATGTAACTAGTAATTGTTCGTAGCCTCCCTTCAGAGGCATCATTTTCCTCTTTCCACTGGATTTGAGTGCTTTTGCGTATGTTGTGGTTGTATTAGCAGCAGCATTGGATATACATACCTATATACAGTGGTACCTCAGATTACAGACGCTTCAGGTTACAGACTCCGCTAATCCAGGAATAGTACCTCAGGTTAAGAACTTTGCTTCAGGAGAACAGAAATCGCGCGGCAGCAGCGGGAGGCCCCATTAGCTAAAGTGGTACCTCAGTTTAAGAACAGTTTCAGGTTAAGAACGAACCTCCAGAACGAATTAAGTTCTTAACCCGAGGTACCACTGTATTTATATAAGTATTTGCATTGGGGTACCTGATCCAATTCAAGGTGTAATGCAGTTTTTACAATGGATGGTAGTCATCTTCCATAAAACTCAAGTGGGCTATCATAAGGAGAGTGAGAGGTTTAGAACAGTGAGATGGATGTGGAACGGATTAGAGAACAATTTGTATACACCTTGAGCCAGGAGAAATGAAAATTGAGGGGAGGACCTTAAGAGCAGCTTTCAAATATTTAAAAGCAATAAAGGAGACAGAGGACAATTACTCTCTCTTACCCCTGAGGGCAGAGGAAAGAAGAAAAAAAAGAACAGGAATGTACAGGAAGAACAGGAAGTTAAATCTAGGTTAAATTGAACATACCCTTTTATGCAAGATGATGAGTTGGTATGGTTGCTTTTCATTCCGGGTCAGAGGTGGGGCGTGATTGCCTTGCCCCTTGCTATAATTGTGAACCAAATACTAAAAGCTTGCGGCTGCTAGTTGCCCACAAGCCTCCCTAGCTATTGGTTGACCTGCTGTGATGTCGTGCTGAGGAAACAGTTAATCCCAGTCAGCGACTTGTGTTGATGGAGAGAAGGAAAGAAAGGACAGGCGAAAATTGGGATTTGGAACCCAGAGACCATTTTGGAAAACTCGGGCTTGAACTGTTGGTTGTTCAACTTATGCAGAGGGAAGTTGTTGAAAGTGAAAATGCAGTTTAAATTTGTGAATTGTTTCCTTTTTTTGTGTTTACTGTTCATAAAATTAGCATGGATTCTGTGTCTGGAAGCTGAAATCTGTGACTTGACTAAAGTTGTCAAGCAAATTTGCACATATTTGCTTTTTTTGGCATAATTTTCCTCTTGTGGTTCATTGGGGGAGACTATGTAGAGCACCCAATCTCCATTTCCTGAACACCGCAAGTCTTGTGGAGCTTCCCTCTGGTTCCCAACACCAGGTGCTGCCTGTGAATGAGCTGATCCTGAGAACCAGAAGTGTTATCAGCCTATTGCTCTGAATCTTCAGAAAACTGACCTTGCTTCAAGTATCAGAGCCTATGTTTAATTCATCCCAGCATGTCAGCCAATTAAAAATGGCTAGCTGGCAAAATCTTGTACTAGCTCACCTGCCCACATATACTTGTGCTTGTCCCTCTTAATATGAACCAGATCCTATGATGTTCATGTTGTGATGAAGTGGCACTGGGTTTCATCACACATCATTTCTGCAATTGACACTCCACATCCAACAATCTCATGAGGCTCCTATAATCTGCTGCATAAATGGGGAAATAGTGTGGGGTGGTGAGCAATTTTGAGCAGGCATATTGAAAGAAAGTGTTAAGCGGTTCTTCCTCCTCCCCATGTCTTCTCTCAGTTTCTGTCTCCTAAGGCTGCATTTATTATTTTTACACACACACACACACACACATTAGGAGGAAGAGTCACAAAAATTCCCACCATGCCCATCTTGACCCTAAATATGTAGCAGGCCAGATGTTGTGGCAGGATACAGCTAGGGTGATCATGGACCTTTAATAGGAGAACGTAGGGAGCTCTTCCTGGGTTTGAGTTCCTGCCCAGTCTCATTTCTCATGTGATGTTGGGTGGCCCACGGAGCCAGCTGAGTCCAGTTTCCCAACACTGATCTACACCTACTCAACAGCCTGTAAGATCCCACAACTGTTTCCTCTCTCCTTAAAAAAAAAATTACTTTCCTGTTTTCCCCTTCCAAAGCAACAGCAGTACAGCACCTGAATTTTAACACACTGGGCAGCTTGCGGAGTTTCTTAGGCCCGTGAGTTGCTTTTTTAGATGCCAACTGTATTCGCCTGCCACTCAGCCTCCTGTGCTGAAGACAAATGCCAACAAAGCTTCCAGTGGAGGTGAGAAAGGAAGTGGCATGTTTAAACCCACCATCCCTTCTGTTTTCCTGCACTCCCCGCCCAGCCCGAAATCCCAGCCTAGTCTTACTGGCACAACTCCTGGCGTCCTTTAGGCTGGGGCAAACCAGCTGATGTGGCACAACTGGCGACCGCCTCAGGGGCTGCTTGCTGGCAGACGGAGTTGTCTGTTGTGGTAAAATATAGCTTGTTGTAATTACCCAGGGTCCCCAAACCTGCCATTTTCTCTGTTTTTAATTGGGCTCCAGGAATGATAAACAGCAGGCCTTTTATGGTTTCTCCGGCTGTGAGGCAGCGGCTGTCGCCATTACTATCTTGTTGTCCCAGGGAAAAGAGTTCCAGGTGCCCGACTTGCACTTCCTACTCGGAGGCTGTTAATACAAGTGATGCTTAAAGATATGCACATGCAATGCTTATAATTGCATCCCCTTAGTGCCCGTATTTCAAATGCAAAACCTCCTTAGTTAGAACTTTCATTTGTTCCAAAAAAATAAATAAAAAATAGCTCCCTTACTGTCACACTCTCTCCCACTGTGCCAATTATCCATAAGTAGTAGAGCCAAGGGACACGTGTGGCACTGTGGGTTAAACCACAGAGCCTAGGACTTGCCGATCAGAAGGTCAGCGGTTCGAATCCCCGCAACGGGGTGAGCTCCCGTTGCTCGGTCCCTGCTCCTGCCAACCTAGCAGTTCGAAAGTATGTCAAAGTGCAAGTAGAGAAATAGGTACCGCTCCGGTGGGAAGGTAAACGGCATTTCCGTGCGCTGCTCTGGTTCTCCAGAAGCGGCTTAGTCATGCTGGCCACATGACCCGGAAGCTGTACGCCGGATCCCTCGGCCAATAAAGCGAGATGAGTGCCGCAACCCCAGAGTTGGTCACGACTGGACCTAATGGTCAGGGGTCCCTTTGCCTTTACCTTAGTATAGCCAAGTATAAAGGTGGCCTTTACACTCAAGTCAGTTGCTTGATACAGATGGGGCTGAATCCTGAAAACCGAATCCCTTGCTCAACTTTTCCTGTCATAATATATTTGTAGGACCAGAAATACAGAACCCGATGACATCAAAACACTGGGCAAGTGAGTGCACACGTTACTCTGCTATAAAAGACATATTGTGAAGAGGCATTGTTTTCTCCAAGTCCAAGCCCAGTACAGTAGTTGCTGCACAATGTTCTCTCCCCCCCCCTTCTTCCCGCCCCTCTTTGTTTTAGGGTTCTGATCTCAGAGGACCCAGGAACAATAAAGGCTGTGTTCTGTTGGCAGAGAAAATAGTTTGCAGGGTCAGGGAGCCTGGGCAGGCAGTCAGGTTAGGGGCTGAGGAGATGGGCCCAAGAGGGAGCGATGGATGAGGGCCTTAGAGGAAGTGCAGATGATGATGATGATGATGATGATGATGATGATAATAATAATAATAATAATAATAATAATAATAATAATAGTAATAATAATTTATTATTTATACCCTGCCCAGCTGGCTGGGTTTCCCTAGCCACTCTGGGCAGCTTCCAACAAAACATTAAAATACAATAATTCATCAGATATTAAAAGCTTCCCTAAACAGGGTTGCCTTCAGATGTCTTCTAAAAGTCAGATAGTTGTTAATTTCTTTGACATCTGATGAGTGGCGGGCGCCACTACCGAGAAGGCCCTCTGCCTGGTTCCCTGTAACTTTGCTTCTCACAGTGAGGGAACCGCCAGAAGGCCCTCGGAGCTGGACCTCAGTGTCCGGGCAGAATGATGGGGGTGGAGATGCTCCTTCAGTTATACAGGACCGAGGCTGTTTAGGGCTTTAAAGGTCCGCACCAACACTTTGAATTGTGCTCGGAAAAGCAGTGCAGAGTAAGACGCTTAGGCCTAAGGGGAGGATGAATTGGGGGGACAAGACATTGAGGAAGAGGACCAGAGAGGAAATGAGGGAAAGAGGGTGAGAATGGGGTAGGGCAGAGCTAAGGAATCGTGGGCCGGGTGCTATGGGTCAGCAAAGCAGCTTGCGAGAATTGGGAGTAGGGGAAGGAGCCATGAAAGGGAGGCGATGTCAAAGAGGTAATGGGTGGCATCGTTTGTGGGGTGGAGGTGGGGGGGGGGTTACACAAAGATATGAAAGGACTGGCCAGATCTTTTCCCAGCTCCTTAGTGTGCTTATGTAAATAGTCAAGGGATGAATGATCAAACAATGGGTACGTGCATGCGTGTGTACCCTGTGCCCCCCTGGGGGGGGGTGGCAGTGCCCGTGAGTATGGCGGCACCATCTGTAGTTTACTGATGGAGCGGCGCACTTTTTTCCGCTCAGGTTATTACCGCTAGAGCAGCTGCTTGTGTTTGGGTGGGAGGCTTTCCCTGGGGTCGGGAGGGGGGTGGTAGTGGATTATAGAAGCAGCCTACAGTGTGTGTGTTGGGGGGGGGATAATCACACACGGTGTTCCTTTGTCTGGGTGTGTGTGTTGTCTGGTTAATTTGCCTCAATTTTCAGCTATTGGTAGAGAGCATTCCCCCCCCCCCCGACTTTGGTTGGGGCAAACAGGGATAATTCACAGATGATCACAATGCTCCCCCCCCAGCCTATTTCCATAGATCATTTGACTAAGAGAGGAGAAAAAATGCCCCAAGGGGGGTGGGGTGGGCTCCCTATATCAGGTGTGTAGAATGTAATTTAAATTATATACCATCTTTTACCCCCTCAAGGCTTGTTGGATATGCCGCTTGCTTTCCCCTGCCGCTTTGTGTGAATAAATGACCTGTCTCCCTTCCTAATCCCTACCCTGTGTATGCTTCTTTCCCTATTTTTCTTTTCTCAGCGCCCCCCCCCATCACTTGTTCTCTGCCCATTTTCTTTGGCCAGCGGCAGCAGAGCAACTAAGCTTACTCCACCCCCCAGTTTACCATATCGCAGCTGACCTCCGATAACCCCTCACACGTGCCGCTCCCTGCCTTTTGGCTGTTGTGGCAAGGAATATCTTAATAATAATAATTTGCCTGTACAGCTGGATCTTTGCCCTCTCCCCCCCCCCCCCGTCTGCCAGAAAGGTTGTGACTTTTGAATTCTATATTTGCTCTCCATGAGCTTGTAACAGCCTCCTCTTAAACATGTTCCTTCGTTGCCATCTGACTCTTGCAACCTTTGCTGTTTGCTACTCATATATCAGACCCCCCCAGTCCTCAATGTTTGTGTGTTGGGGTGTGTTCTGTTTAGGTTTCAAAAAGAAAAAGAAAAAAATGAAATCCTGCTGTTCTGTGTCTCTCCCACCCCCCGCAATATGTTAATAATTAAGAAATAACAATTAAGAAATGTGTGATTTGATATTGCTGATTATTATTACACTTATATCCCACGTTTCACGGTGGTGGATCTGGTTCTCCCCCTCTTTATTTTATTCTCAGTACAACCCTGTGAGGTAGGTTAGGCTGAGAGACTGTGAGAGGCTTGAGGCCCAACCAGTGAGCTTCATGACTGAGCAGGGATTTGAGCTCTTCTCCTACACTCTGACCACTAGCCAGCACTAATTTATATATTTATTTATACCCCACCTTTCTCCCTGATGGGGCTCAAGGCAGCTTACAGATAAAAAATAAGAACCTCTAAAAACATAGAAAAAACAATGGAACGCTGATAGAATTAAAACTATATACATATATAAAAATCTATTAAACCCATACAAATAAATGCAATAAAAACCAGCATGGCACCAGCCGTTTTATTAAAAGCAGTCAGTTCCCAAAGGCCAGTTGGAACAAGGAAGTCTTCACCTGCCGGCGCAAAGACAGCAAGGAGGGAGCCAGTTTAGCTTCTCTAGGGAGGGAGTTGCAAAGTCTGGGAGAAGCCACCAACGAGGCCCTCATCAAGCGTGCCAGGAACTGAGAGAAGGGCCTCCCCCAAAGATCTCAGAACCTGGGCAGGTTTGTATGAGGGAATATGGTCTTTCAGATAGCTTGGACGTAAGCTGCCATCACGCCGTGCGTTCCTTGTGTTGTTGGTGGCAAGGATGAGCAAATACACAGCAGGACAACAATGTGACATCACGGGTTGTGTTATAACAGACATTAAGAGGAAGAAGCGGGAAAAGAGGCAATCATTCCATGCTCATTATTTAGGGGATGAGCCATAACCTTAGGACTGGCCACCTGGTGACCTTAGGTAGCTGGTGTTGCCTCAGTGCCTTGGCAGGACTCACCGCTGATTCCTGCCCTGGGCCATCTCTTAGTTCTCCTGCCCCAGCCCAGTACTCTTTGAGTAGCACCTGGTAGCTGAATCTAGCTCCCATGTTGAAACCCACATGATGCCCTTGGTGTAGCGTTCTTAGGGGGATTGTGGGGAATTAAAATGGCAGCCTTGAGCTACTTGGCACTGCTCACAGTGCTGCTGGCTGACGCCACTTGCCAGCCGAGCCTGCCCGCCAACTGAGAAGGGGCCCCACCAGATTGCCCTTAGTCCAGGTATCTCCCAAACCTAAAGCTGGCCTTGCATTGGTAGAGCACATGCTTCTCATGTAGAAGCTCCCGATTCAGTCCTCAATATATTTAGCTTGAAATGTAGAAGAGGTGCCACCGGTCAGAATAGACAGTCGTGTGCTAGATGGGCAAATAATCTGACATGATATAAAAGCATGTACTGTGTTTGTATGTTGGTGTAGTTCAGCCTTGGCCAACCTGATGCCCACCAGATGTGTTGGCCTGTAACTTGCATCAACCTGACTATCCTGGTTGGGGCGGATGTGAATTGTCATCCAGAACAACTGGAGGCCACCAGGATGGTGAATTCTGGTAGCTCCATCTCTACACTCCATCTTCAGTGTAGGACTGAGCTATAACATTATGCTACCATTATGCCACAATTACTTACTTACACACACAAAGAGAGAGCATCAGTGCCCAGAGAGAAAAGAGGCGAGGGAAGGCTTGTCAATATCCCATCTCTTTGTCACATGGAAGTGTTGATCCCAGCTTTCAGAGGGGCCTGGGGCGCCTGGCGCTGGTATGATACTGAGGGAGATTAGTCTGTGAATACGAGGCACCCTCATTAGCATCCTGATCCAAACGGGAGGGCAGCTTTGTGACAGAAAGATAAGGATTGTGCACCGGTGGACCGTGAAGGGCCCCAGAGGAGAGTCGGGAGCAGATAGGCTTTGTGTCCCTGGATAAAACGGCTGGTATCTTCATTAACTCTGAGTCGCCTGCAGAGGCTGTCTGGAGGCAAGGTGGCTGGAAGGGGCAGAGGGGATTACGATGTCTCCCCCACCTGATCTGCCTTTCCACACTTGTTCAGAATATTCATCTTGGAGAGACACCCTCAGGGTGGTTTGAAAGCGGCTTTCATTCAGGGTGGGGATGGGGGCCAGATGGCAGCAACGGGGGCACCACTTCAAAGCCTTCATTTGGTGTTGCGCACCTGCTTAAGCAGAAGTAGGTAGCGCTAACATTGCATTGCAGACTTTGGGTTCAGAGCAGCGTTCCGCGCCTCACTTCTCTGAAATTGGGATCACATCAACCCTTTCCTTGAGTCTCTCTGTGTTGTCTTCTTCTCACACATACCTTCCACGACCTAACAAGCTGCTAGTCCTTCGTTTTAAACCCCTCTCCGCCCTGATTGTATCTACTCCTTTGTTTTTCCTTGCACTTCGCTTCCTATTTTGTTGCATGATCCAAATTCACAAATTTAAAATGCTGGGGTGGTGTGTGTGTTATTTGTGACAGTTGTGAATACACCTTGCATGAGACCAGGCCGGTCCAGCTCCAATGAGAGGTTGAGCCGAGTTGACAGATTCCCTACTTTTTCTGGGGCCCCCCTTTTTTGGTGCCCACATCTTAGCTGCTGTTTTGAAGGCTGCAGGAGGACATGTGAGGCCTTTGCCTCTCTGTTCAAGGGCACCTCTAACCTGAATCTGCCCACTGTGTGTGTCTGTGCCTGGTTGAGGGTGTCAGTCTCGTCTCCAGCTCTGCATTGCCTTGTTTACTGAAGCTGTCCATCCAGATACACTTGCTTGAATTACCGGGGGGGGGGGGGGCAGAGGGATCCTGACCCCTTAACTTTTGTTACCGTATTTTTCACTCTATAAGACACACCTAGTTTTTAGAGGAGGAAAACAAGAAAAAAAATATTCTGAATCAAATGTTGTTGAAGAGGCTTTGCACAGGTATCCCTGAAGCCAGAACAGCAAGAGGGATTGCTGCATAGCAATCCCTCTTGCTGTTCTGGCTTCAGCGATAGCTGCGCAGCCTGCATTCGCTCCGTAAGACGCACACATATTTCCCCTTTTTAGGAGGGAAAAAGTGTGTCTTATAGAACGAAAAATATGGTAATTGCTCCCTTAGCTACTATTTTTAGGAAGCAGTGGGGGAGGGGTAATGATTTGTTTGAAATTGAATGTAGTCAGGAAAAAGGGGGCTTGCAGATTGAATTATTTATTCGCTTTAATTTGTGTATGGGTGCATGTGTATTTTGCTGCTGGATAGTGCAAACACTTTGCAACAGCAGTGTTAAACTTCGACTTGATTGTGCAGAAAAGCCACTAGAAGCAAATGTCAGTGGTGGTGGCAGGAGGGAGGAGCCTCACAACAGGAGCTGGGGACCAGATGGATTGTGTGCTGTTGAACTGAGAGTGGGAGAGAGAGAGTCCACATTCCTCTTGGTGAAATGGGGGCTCCACCTATAAGACATGGTGTGTATATTGCAGATGTTGCACTGTAACTACTGCTTGTGTTATTTGGAGGAATGGTAATGGGCTGGCATCTCCCGTTAAAACATATCAGCGTATAAGGTTAGAAAAATGCTTAGCAGAGCCACAGTGCCAATCGTATTACACCAGTAAAGCAGATCCTGGGGCCTTTCAGATGTTGTTGGGCTCCCCTCAGCCACACCCAGCATGGCTAGTGGTCAGGGATGATGGGAGTTGTAGTCCAGCAGCAACTGGAGGGACCACAGCTTCCCCATCCCAGCGACAGACAACATGGCACTGTGATTGGAACAAGGCAGTTTTGCACACCCTCCAACATTCCTCAGAAATGAGGGACATTCTACTGATGTAGAACAGAATGTCCCCCTGTTATTATTTTTTTGAAGGAGCATGGAGTGTGTGTGTGTGTGGGATGCACCAGGCAGATGTTGTTTAGTACAGTGAGGGGATCTCTCTTTGCCTAGTGATACCTTCTGCTGAGTGGAGGAAAGGAGCTGGAGGGAAAGGAGAACGCTGGGATTGTTTTGCTCTGCAGAAGCAGCAGCAAGAAGCCCCTGTGGCTAAGTAATTGCTAAGTGAAATTACATAATAAGTTTTCTTTTCTGCTGCTCTGCCTTTTGGCAGCTCTTAGGAACATCCCATTAACTCCGGTTTTACCTCCTCCTGCATTCAAGAAGGTAAATTCATGACTTTCCCTTCCGGGACATAAACACTATGAAAGAGAGAGGAGGAGATAGGAAAGCCAGTGTCATTGGTAGGCTGACAAATAGCCTCTTTAGATGTTTGTGGGGGACCCTGGATTTGTCCTTCCTTCCATTTCAACTGCACACAGTCTCTGCTCTGCTCATGCTCATTACAAGGTCCTCCCTTTTCCCTCTTCTAGTTTTAAACTGA
The DNA here is from genome assembly GCF_964188315.1 of Podarcis muralis. Lineage (NCBI taxonomy): Eukaryota > Metazoa > Chordata > Lepidosauria > Squamata > Lacertidae > Podarcis > Podarcis muralis. The sequence continues at coordinate 32,300,793 of NC_135667.1, read as the reverse complement.
CATTCAGTTTCCACCACTGAAGCTGCACCATTGGTCAACATTATGCTGCTGGCACCTTCTCAGTCCACAGCTAGAACATCTGTTCACAGAGCAGTACAATCCCAGTAGAGCTATCGATCAACTAACTGATCTTTCTTTTAACCACTTTATAATAAGATATTTCATTAATTCTAAACACAACTCTGTAGATTGCACAATTCTACGAGCACAAGAGTAGAAATTAAGGGCAAATTGGTGATATACTTTAAAAACGATAGTAATGGGCTTTCCAACTCATCTTCCCGAGAATTTCAGCTTTTGCTTTAAAGAAGAAGAAAGAAGCGAGTTTCTAGTCTTTAGGATTGTGAAGACAGGTTTGAGAGTTGTGTGTGGCAATTCTGAAAGCCAAAATTTGCATTCAACATTATTTTCTAGGAATCAGTGCCTATGTTGTGCAGAATAAATTATGTTAAATACAAAAATCCATGCAAATATGAATAATTTTATGGATTTGGTCATGGTGGAGAAACACCAAGATTTGGCCTGTTGTCCCATTGCTGAAGGCAAGACAGCCAGCATCTGAGTAGCCAATTAGGCATAGGTTGAGAGAATCTGTTCATTAGCTCTTGTGTGGAAGCTCTCCATGTGGAAGCCCCAAACAGCTTCATTGATACATGCCTATAAGCCTTCTTGTACCGTGTAAACCAATTTGAGGATGTTTTGCTTTCAAGTGGTGTGTGTGTGTGTGTGTGTGTGTGTGTGTCTGTCTGTCTGTCTGTCTGTCTAACTATCTATATCTATCTTATCATCTATCTATCCTGATGCCACTGTTGATTGTTTTAGCCCAGATGACCTTCCAGCCGCAAATGCATCGTATTATAAAGCCTTGTTGTTCGTTCCCGTGTAGTTATTGCAAGCCCCAAAGCAATTGAAGGCCATCTGGTTTTGAGCTGGCGAGACGGAGAGGTGCATAATTCCCTTCTAAAGTATAGAGTGTCATGTTGCAAACCTTGGGCATCCCACAGGGGTTGACAGGAGGGAGATGGAAAGCCTTTAAGATTACATGTCGGACTTGGATATTACATTCCTCTGGGTTACCAATGGAATGTAGTTATAGGGGGGAGCTCCCATGTGGACTTGCTGTGTCAACGTCTTATGCGCTGGTGGTAGGGAGGCTTTTACAGTAAGAATTGGAAGTGTGGTTAACTCAAGGAGCTATAGCTTGCAAACAGTGTGAAATCCTTCTCCTTTTGCTTCTTGTCTCATGCTGAAACCTGTCTAAATTCAACCATGATGGAGCTCTTTTTCAAAAGGCTCCTGTTTTTTAAGGGTTGTGCTGAGGTGCAGGTGTTGGAAAAAATTCAAAATGCATTCCTTTCCTTACACACATACTCAAAGGCATTTTCTCCCTCCTTTCCCCCATCCCATTCCACTTCCCCGTGATCAGTTAGGGCTTTGATCCAGGGGAAATGAGGGAAGGAAGACCTCAGTGCAACTTCTTCTCTTTCCTTCCAACCTTCAAGAATGAAAATCGAAATGAATTTTGGGGCCAGTGTGTGTGTGTGTGTGTGTGTGTGGTGGAGTAATGTGAAATGGTTGCTTACACATCACACCTTTAAAGTGCCTTTGAAGCACGTTCTTTCACACAAAGAATTCTGGGTGCTTTAGTTTACCCATCACAGAATTACAATTCCCACCAGCCCTTAACAAGCGATAGCACCAAGAATTATTTGAGGGAGTAAATGTGCCTTGAATGTGATTTAAAGATATAGTATGTACACATCATCTGCTGAATACAGAGGAGAAACCAATGAATAAAAAGAGATCCCATGCTTATTTTCTGCTTTCAAGAAACTTCAATGACCCCTGACTGGTTTCACTGAAAGAAAACCCAAGTGTTCAAACCCAATTTTCAAGCGGAGCGTATAATCAAACATGGCTTTTCTCCCTTTCCATACACTTGCAAATACTCTTCAATCTGTTCTAGCGTACTGGGGAGTCTACAACAGTTTTTATCTCTGGCTCTTGCTCAGCAGTCACAGCGCCAGATGCTGGCCCCAGATGCTGTAGATCAAGCAGAGACAAGATGCTTGGCTTCTAGTACTTATACCAGGCCTGGCAAATCCAGAGACTTCATATAGCTCGCCAATCAGAGACTGATGTTGCACATCCCTTCTGTGCCTGAAGAGAATTCTGGAGACTGAGTGCATATTGTACCCAGTAACTCACTAGTTCCTCAGCCAAACAATCAGTTTTAAGAGAGTTGAAGCTGGTGTGGTAGAGGCACACTTGTTTCTGCTCTGCTACCGTCTCTAGTCAAGTATTTTTCATTGTGATTTTTGTCAGCGGCAATGCAGAGAAACATGTATCCGCCAGATGCTATACAGTATGTTGTTACTTATTTCATTTATATCCTTCCTTTGTCCAACTCGACACTCTTCAAAGATGATCATTTTCATTGGGGGAAAAAATCATAAAACAGTGGGGTGTATCTATGCGAAGCATAATTTCTCTTATTATTACATTCTCAACACTTGGGGGAAAGCTGTAGTCTGTCTCCAGCTGAGATTTCTCAGCTTGAGAGCTGTCCAAGGCTGTTGACAAAGAGTGAAGCTTGCCTTCCATCAGGAAAGAGACACTGAAGCCCTCTGGGAAAGTAAATGGTCTCCAGGGAATATTCAGGGCTATAGGCTTTTAAAAACTTTGTCAGTCTCTTTATCCTCATCCTCTTTGGAAAGGTCCTTCCAAACACCTGTTCATGTGGTTGGTGTGTGTGAGAGAGAGATTGGGGAGGGAGGGGACTATTCATCCTGCTCCAAATTCCAGCTGAAATGTAATAGTTTGCTTACCTGCCTCTTTTTATTGTTCATTGACAGCCGAAGCTGGGCCAGAGAGATGGTACGGCCACAAACGCCAATGCCCCCCCTGTGGAGTCCTTCCCCTGGGTGGGGCCGAAGACAGTGGTGCTGCACAAGAATTTGCAGGGGGGTTACGGCTTCACCCTCCGGCACTTCATCGTCTACCCCCCAGAATCGGCAGTTCATTCCAACGTGAAGGTAATGTCCATTCTGAGTTTGAAGACTGGGCAGGGTTCGTTCCAGAGGTGTGTCTTATAATGATCCTGGGCATAGTGTGGAGGCACAATGCCCAGTATCCTTGCTGAAGCTAAGCTAGTCCAGGTCTGGTCACTAGGTGGATGGGAGACCGCAGGGAACCTCCATGTATGGTGCTGCCTGTGTGTATATGTATTCCTTAGCGATCACTCTTAGCCAAGTAAGATTATCTTCCATGAATGTGGTCTTAACAGTGTGTCCATGAGTAGAGGCCAATTCTGGATCCACACATCCTTCCACAGTGGGGACAAAGGTTTCCGGGTGGGAATTGATCATGGTGAGGTTTGCCAAACATGCCTTCCTCTTAGCTTGTTTCCCTTTTTCATCCTGAGTTTGTGCATCTTCAAAGTCCACAAAGTCTTTCATAGAGGCTGTTCTCCAATTGGAGTGCTTGCAGGCCAGTGTTTCCCAGTTGTTGGTGTTTATACAACTTTTTTTTTTAGATTTCCTTGAGAGCATCTTTTGTTGTCCAAAGTTTTCCGAAACATCTGGGCAGCCCCAGGTAGGGCAAGGCTGTGCTAGGTGATGCATAGTTACATGAAGCGTAAGCTTGTCTGACATTTCATTAAGAACATAGACCTTACACCAAGTCAAGACCATTGCTCCACCTAGCCCAATCTTGTCTACATTGACTGGCAGCAGTTCCCCAAGGTTTCATAGAATCATAAAATTGTAGAGTTGGAAGGGACCACAATGCAACACAGAAATGTTTTTCCCAATGTGGGGCTCAAACCCATGACCCTGAGATTTAAGAGTCTCATGCTCTACCGGCTGAGCTATCCCTTCACCACAAAGAAGTGTTTCCCAGCCCTAAGTGGAGATGCTGAGGATTGAACCTGAGAACTTTTGCATGCAAAAGCGCATGTTCAGCCACTGACCACTAGCCCTTCCCAGCATTACTGGGTCTGTTTTAATTTTTGATGAGCCGACTGGATGGGGTGGTTTCATCCTTTGTTTTTAGACTTTGATCCTCTTTGACCCGCACAACTTTGCTGAGCTCTTCTTTGATTTATACTTTGCCTCCGTGGCGGCACATTCCACAGGTTTGCTACAAACTGCCCAAAGCAAATTCAGCCGCTAACAAATTTAACAGCTTTTAAAATTATTACCTGTCAGCCTCCAGGGGATCTATCTTTCCTGATCCTTCTTTTTTCAGAAAATAACTTTTGTTGAGTTCTCTGTTTTCCTTTAAAAGCTATTCCATCTCATATCTAATCTCTTGCAGGTGATCCCTTAAGAGTCTGATGTGCATAAGTAAAGCTCGCTTCTACTCTCCCTGAGTGTCCAGAAGCTTTCCTTTTCTCAAACACAGAAACTGTTGGGTTTGGAATCCTACAGAATTTGCTGCCTGAGATGGGATTCTTCATTGACCCAAATCCCCCGGTTGCCCTGCCCTAAGCAATAGATAATGCAACTTAGCTGTGTGGCCTTTCCCTTTTGAATCTGAAGGGCCTGCCGCCCAGTTTTAAGGAGGCTCCAGTATTTAAGGGGCCAGTAGCGTCCCAACATGGGGTAAATGCTTGATACCTGTTACAATATCAAGGAGGCTGCTGGGCCGACCTCCATCTTTGGAAGTTGGAACTGACATCCCTTCCTCCCCATGCGCATTCCCAACACGCACCCCGAGTGCGGTTCCAAATTCCTGGGAGCTATTTGCTGACGTCCCATTCCATTCTGATGAAATGTCTGGCATGGAAGCACTGTCGCTGCAAGAGAGAGCCAGCTTTCCGGCCCTCGCAGACCAGAGACCTCACCCTCCCTTTTTTTCTTTTGTCATTTCAGAAAGGGAAAATGGGTTCTTTGCCAGATAAGTTCAAAGGCGCAGAAGGGTTGGCGGGAGGAGATGGGGTGGGGTGGGGGTATGCATTAAACTGCTCCCGGTCTGTCCCCGCTGGTTGGGGTTTTTTTTTTTGCAGTGTCAGCTTCATCTGTATAAAGGGTGACTGTTGTGTTTCATGGTTTGGACAAAAGGCTGCCCCCACTCCCTCTCCCTGCCAAAGTTGGCTCTGTTCACTTCCCTCTGCTGGTCCCTCTCTCTCTACCCCACAACCAAGATCATGCGTTAGGGATCGTTCTTGCTACAACATGTATCCTGAAACTTTTAAGATACTCAATGAGTGGCTTGTTGGTCCTGGTCCGGGTCTGTAGTAAAGTACTGCTCAGGATCAGAGCCACAAAGGGAGATAGTGTCTGGGAGGCGGAGACAGATAGGCTTACCATCCAAGCTCCAGGTAATGGCCTAGTCTGAACAGGGACTCCGTGAGGGCAGAACAGCAAAGCAGCTGGCCTCAAGGGAAGAAGGTGTTGAAGGTATCTTGGATAGATCTGGTGTCAAGGCAGGAGGGTTAGCGAGGCTAGGCGGGTGTTGGAGCTGAAGTAAGGTGGTATAGGGAGGGTAGAGCAAAGCAAGCTACCTTTAACCATGTTGGACCATTGCTCCATCTAGCTCAGTATTGTCTGCACTGACAGGCAGCAGCTCTCTAGGGTTCCAGGCAACTGTCTATCCCAGCTCTATTTGGAGATGCCAGGGACTGAACTTGGGACCTTTTAGCCATAGAATTGTATAGTTGGAAGGGATCCAGAAGGCCTCTATTCCAACCCCATGAAGTGCATTAATTGCAGCTGAAACTTGGGTGCCTTGTTAGAACGGTGGTATGAAAAAGGAATTAAATAAATGTGCTTGATCACTGAGCTGTGGCAGCTCCAGGAGCAGCCTGGGATGGAGCTGGTAGAATGGTGAGCATGTTGCTGTCAAAAGAGAAGGCAGAGTCCCTAGTAACATCTTTTTGGTTTGCTGTCGCTTCTTGAGCGAATGATAGAAGCCACAGAGTGCATATGTGAATTGGGAGCACAACTTCTGGTTCGCCATGGTAGTCAGACAAAATTTGTGGTCAGTAGCAGCCTTGCCTCTTCCCCGGTTTTGGAGAAGGGGTGGGGTCTTCTGTTTGACTTCATGACAAGCTTTGGAGATGCTGAGACACAGCAATGCATTTCCAAATGCAGAACGTGGCTGGAGGCTTGATTGACCCTGGACTTGCCCTGGACTTTTGAAGGCTTTTCCTGCTGTTTCCAAGTTCTTCCAAAAGCTTATGTGATGTGCTTGCCAGACTGAAATATTGGTCTGCCACTGGCAATCTGGCAAGTATATTTGTGGGCTCCTGATAGGGATTTATGAGAAAATTTCCAGCTTTTGTTTTCATGTCAAAAATGGTTCAAGGAATTTAAAATATTTCTTTTGAAGCATTGTATGCAGATACTCACTTTATAAAAAAGCCATGTCGCGTTTCATCATTTTCCCTGGCAGCCGCTTCTCTGGCACATTTGTTTTTCTCTTGATGGCTGTTTCTTTTTTTTACTTCCTAGCTGCATCATGCAAGTTATCCCAACCAATCAGGGATCCTGCAGTGAAATGCGTGACATCCCTGTGTTACACAGCCAATCATACTTGCACAAATGAAGTCAAACTGGGAACTGAAGTCAAGAATGGGCAATGTAAACGAATTGGTGGAATTTTTGCAGAGTGTTGAAAAATTGTCCAGAAAAGGAGACGGTTGAGGGTGGGTTTTTTCAACTGCCGAAAATATTTGTGAAAAGCTGCGAATAGTTTCAGCGTAGTGCTGATGTTTTCTTCTTCACAAACCGAACGCTAACCCGTTACCGTATTTTTCGCTCTATAAGACACACCAGACCACAAGACACACCTAGTTTTTGGAGGAGGAAAACCAGAAGAAGAAAAAAATTCTGAATCTCAGAAGCCAGAACAGCAAGAGGGATCGCTGCACAGTGAAAGCAGCAATCCCTCTTGCTGTTCTGGCTTCTGGGATAGCTGCGCAGCCTCCATTCGTTCCATAAGACACACACACATTTCCCCTTACTTTTTAGGAGGGGAAAAAGTGAGTCTTATAGAGCAAAAAATACGGTAAACCCTTTGTTAGTGTTTTATAGAGTGCCATCAGTATATATGGTGCTTAGCAGAATAGCAGGCAAAGAAACATATTCCATGGACGTTATAATGTCATATAACTCCAGAATGAGAAGACAACATAAGGAGAGAGGGAGGGGAAGCCAAAGGTAACGCGAGATGAATGTAAGCAAATGCAGTTTACGTGTACTTTGGCTTTGTTCGTTGCGTTAAAAATGCATATTTGGCACCACCATTCCACTCTTCTCCATGTGGTGGCATAAGCAAAGCAAAGAAGCAAAACCCCATAGGGGAATTTCAGAAGCCTACTTGGGACATCCCCATCTCCAGGGCAAGGAGAAGAAGCTTTGGCAGGGTGGGGCGGCAGGTCCGGGGGCTGGGTTTCGGTGGAGGTGACTCACTGGGGAGGGAGCAGGGAACCATGTGTTCCGTGCCAGGCATTCTTTGGCAACTGTTGGCAGATGACTTCATTGCCTCCTTGTGCCCCAAGGGGAGTTAGGCACTTCAGGTAACCTCCCGCGTGCAGAGGCAGGATGCAAATTAACCTATACAAATTTTGGGAAACTGGAATATGGCACTCTCAGAAGGCACTACTTTGAGCCATAATGGGAATCATTGCCAGAGTGCAAACGTGTGGGCTGAAGATATGGAAGGAGGCCGAACAGGAAGCAGATTAGAGCTGGGTCAGACAGCAGGAAGACAGATCAGCTGCAGTTCCTGGTGATTCAGAGCCAGGGCTGGGTGGAGACCAAGAGACAGCTGGTTTGGGTATCCGGGGGATCTGGGACAAAGACTTGAGGCAGGGCGGGAGGGAGGGAAGTTCAAGCACAAGGCCAGGTGGGTTATTGCTCAAATGGAGGCCTGACCCTGACCTGGAAGTTTTTAGCATCAGAAAGGTCATTGTGTCTGGTCAGGGGAGTTTGGGGTGAGGTCAGCCAGATAAGGCAGAATGAAGCCCTCTGCTGGCAAAAGCCAGCACTGGAAGCACCTAGCTGCTTGAGCAAAGTGTGATGGTTCAAAACATCTTCCATTCCAACTTTTGGATTGAAAGACGGCAAAAGGTGGAAGTCTCTGCTCTGATATTTGGGGGCTCTTATTTATTTGGTTTTATCAGAGATGTCACTTTGACTTGCATATTTCACCCACAGCAGCTCATGATTTTAAAGAGTTCGGTGGAAGTTTCCCCCTCTTCTCTTTTTTTAAAGGATATATTTTGGATAGACCAGTGGAGGCTGGTGCCCATTAGGAATGGTAGGGTGGAAGATAGGAAGAGCAAACAGTAGGTACCCTTTCCTGGCTGGAGAGCCACAGACAGAACATATTTGGAACTCGGTTTCCCAGGCTCTTCAACAGCAGCCACTGCTCTGTACAAGGTTCCAGCCTTAAAGATGCAACCGCTGTCACTAGCCCTGTCTGCCGCTGCCCTTGTTTGACAAGGGCAAGCCTTGAAGAAGGGAGGGAGAATTGATGGGTAGGGCTGATTGGGGGGGGGGTCCTTAATATTATGCCCCTGGCAGAATTCTCAAAGGGGAAAACCCTCCAAACATTTCTTAAAAGTTATCTGAGAGCTTGAAAAAACTGGGCTCATTTCCATAATATCTGGATAGCACACAGAATGTAATTCTGATGTCCTTATAACCACCTGTGCCATCTCAAGGAATCCTCGCAAATCATGTGCCCTAAATAGAAAGGAAGTTTGCAGAACAAACAGCTCCCAATGATTCTCGCGAGCGAATCAAACTGCAGTCGGAAGGGGAAAGATAATATGCTGCTTGGAACCTCCACCAAGCACCATCGGGGTGGGGATGTAAGTGGTTCTCTGAATGATCCTACTGAGCATAGAAGAGTTGTCCAACCCCTCACCCCATGCTGCAAGCTAGCCTCTGTCTCACTGGGAACAGTCAGTAGCTTCATACGTAGCTATATTTAGTGCCTTAATTATTATCCAGGGCCTCTGTGTGCATGGGGTTGTGTGCGAGTGAATTCTGGCTGGAGGGACTGTCCTTGAGATTTTGCCTTCGCCATGGCGTGATGTGAGTTGACAAGACCCAATGCTCAGAGGAGGAGAGGAGTGAGTTAGGGTTGCAGGAGGGTGTTTTTGTTCCAGTCCTGTGTGACAGACAAGGGGACACTGTGACATCAGGCCCTGGGGAGAGGCCCTTCCTTGTTCTTCTCTCTCAGAGGTGGTTCTCCTGCTGCAGCTCCAGAGATGGACATTCACACCCATGAACAAGAACGAATACATAATTCAGAGTGCTGTGGGAGTCTCTGTTAGGATGAAGGTTAAACTGCATGTGTAAGGAAAGTTAGCAAGCTGCTACTTGGCCCCCCACTCAGTGGAAGCTGGTCCACCAGGTCAATTGGGGGCACTTCCCCACCAGCCCCAGTCTGTTCTCAGTGAGCAAGCGACCTGGCTACTTAAAACCACTCCAAGGTCTGGCCCTACCTTCCAGCGTTTTCCTCCTTTTTCACAATGTTGCCCTTGTGCAAGTAGCAAGGAAGGAGGATGAAACTAGAACTGGTGCCTGCCATTGGCTCTGGCGCCACCTAGTGTTAGGCTCCCTGCCTCCCACCCTACCAGTCCAATGAGATGGGAGGCTGAGTTCCATCCTGCCTGGGAATGCAGCAGTGTGGCTCCTTAACTTACGTCTTCACTATAATAGGCAGGGGAGAGTTTTCTCTTTATTTCCTTTGCCAAATTATGTTAGAGTGATTGATGTAACCACTACTGTTTCTTTTCTCTTCCTCCCTCCCTCTCTCTGTATGTGTGTATATGTCTGTATAGAGAGGCATTTCATAATACTGAATAAACTTGGGCTACCCTTTTTGAACACTGCATTCACGCAAATGGGCATAAGTGGCAGCAACTCTGTAATGGGAGTCAAGTGGTCATTCAGCTCCCAGCCAAACACAATGCTTCTGCTGCTAGAAGGAGGGCAAGTCTGATGACCACAACCACACCACGACTGGAAGGGCTCAAGTGGTGGCAAGGCTCTGCAGGAGGGGGCAGTGTGAGCCCCGGTGGATTCTCCAAGGAGAGTATGCAAAGTGCTGAGAGCTGATACCACCCCATAGAAGTGAAATGTGCACTTGTCTCGTCATTTTTCAATGACTGGGCAGGCAACAGTCCTCATGCAAAATAGCCATTTGTGAGCAAGCAACAGGGGAGAGAGAGGTGTGTGGCTGCAGCAGCACTAATGCTGGGGAGCCCAACTGGTGGAAAGTGCTGGGTGTGTAGGGGGGCGGTAGAAGAATGACCTGGTTGGTAGCTGAGCTTTTCGATCCTCATTATGCACGAGAGGTTGTTTTATTAAAAATACCCCTGCACCATGATTCCCATGTTACGTTTAGTAGTACGTGCTGGTGAGCTCTTTCCTGCCTTCCCCAGAAAAAGGCACTTCTCTCAAATAGTCCTGGGAAGTATGTTTATGTGTTTGTGTTTAAGTACGGTAGGTTTTTATTTATTTATTATTTCCTTCATGAATCGTTTCCCATAAAACTTCCCCCAAGCAATTTTAGCAGTAAGAAAAACAACAATAAAAACACATATAAAAACAGTTTCAAGTCAAATAGACGGGGATAAAGATCTCCACTTAAAAAGGCTTATTGGGAAAGGAAGCTCTTTTAGGGAGCTGCCTAAAAGATAATAGAGACCTCACCTGTCTAATATGTAACGGGAGGGAGATCCACAGGGGTAAGTGCTGCCGCACGGGAAACCTGAATTTTACATTGTACAGAACTGACCTGTTGAGATGATATTTGCAGAAGGGTCTGCAGTGGTAGGTTGGATATGTAAAGAGTGAGAGATCATTCAGAAATCTGAGCTTTTGGAGTAGTGGGGTTGTCTGTCGACATCTCTCTTTCTCAGATATAAGTCTATGTTTATGTGCATATTGAAACTCAGTAAAAAGTTCTAATACTGAGTGTGGGGTATACATTCTCAAAAAAAAAAAAAAAAAGGAAAGGAAAGAGGAGTGCTGGGAGCAACCTTTTTTCCTTTTAAAAAGTTCACAGCTGTGTGCATCTTGGGGCAGCATCCCTCAGCAAAAAATGCAGGGCACTGGGTTGATCAGCACAGAAGGAGCACTGCAAGGATTGTCAGTAAGGTGGGGCAACCTGGCCTATGTCCTTTTGTCCTGAATACTGAAGAAATGGGAGGTGGATTGTTGCTTCCTCTTCTAAGAGCTGTGACACGTCATCAGCGACACAGCCAAGCCAAGCTTTGGCTGTGTGCCCCTTTGCAGAATCCTGTTTGTGGGTCAGCTGGAAAGGAATGGGTTTGCTTCTTCACTCATCTTGCACTCATTTTGGGAAAGGACCTTACAGCAAAGAACAGAGAGACCTGCTTTCTTGCGAGTTCAATACTTACCCAGCAGCATCCGTGACCATAACTATCCGAACCCTCTGTCCAGAAAGGACTAAGTCTGCCCTAAAAATTAAACTATGCAAATTGATAAGTTGCTTGTAGCCATGCTTCTTATTCTACTTCCTATTGTCCTTGTTGTTATTTAAAAGCTGTATGTGCATTTGCAAAACTGGGTTCATACTGATGTTTGGTGGTTTGGAGAGGAGGTCAAGTGAGTTGTGGGGAGGCAGATTTTCATCCCCACCCCTAGACAAGAGGTGTTTGTGGGGTTCCCCCACCCCAGGACATAGCATGTGCTTGAAGTGGTTAGCTATTCTATTTCAGGGCTGCTTTGCATTATATGTAATTTTATGCTTAGCATAACTGATACTATCTTAAAAGCAACGCTGGCCAAGGTTTACATATGGGATAGAAAATTACAGGAAATATTTGGAGGTGGGATATGTATGGCCTAGTGTTATAAAGCAACAGGATGAAGAAGACCTGCTAACATGGAAATCTTGCCAGGGTAGCTGTGATTCAACATTGTGGGGAAAGGGGCTAAACTTAAGGTGCAATCCATCGAAAGCAATTTCGTTTACAGGAGAGAAGGCCGCCTAACCAATGTGGCTTGGAAGTGCTTAAGTGTGGCTAGATTGTGACCTTTGCTGTTTGAACTTCTTTAGTTGAGATAACAGAGCATTGCAGAGTCTTCATGAGAGCCTAGTGGGTGTAGTGGTTAGAGGGTTGGACTTGGACTTGGGAGAACAGAATTCAAATCCCCACACAGCCATGAATCTCACTGTTGGGCCAATGACTGCCTCTCAACCTAACTTACCTCACAGGGTTGTTGTGAAGGCAAAATGGAAAGGGGGCAAACAGTACACACCTCCTTGAGCTCCTTGGAGGAAAGGTGGGAGATCAGTGTAGTAGTAATAATAATAATAATAATAATAATAATAATAATAATAATATGCAGGAAGGCTTAAGGTTCAGCCCCCTACAGCTCCAGTTAAAAGGCTCTCCAGTAGCAGAGCTTGAAATGATCCCTGCATGAGATCTATGAAAACTATTGCCTGTCAAGAATGGAGAGTACTGGGGTAAGATAGATCAATGGCCTGACTCAATATAAAGTATACCTTGCTCATTTAGGCACTTAGGAATAGAAGGAATATGTAAAGTAATAGTTCCAAAACTAGCCTTCAGTTGTAGCTGCAGATGCGGTTATAGCCTAGTCATATGTGGGAAGGGCTATAAATCAGAGATAGAGCCACAGGTTGCACACCACTTGCGAAGGACAACACTGAGCTAGATGAACCAATGTCTAGCTATAAGGCAGTTTCCTATCCCATCAGATAAACCATCAGAGCAAAGCTACATTAAAGGCTGCTGGGTGGCTATATTTTGAAGAGAAGAAAAAACCCAGCCATGTCGCAGTCAATGAACTGAAGCATTTAGTGACTTGAAAAATCAGAAGAGACCTTTTCAGATAGGTGGGTTAATAATGAAGAAACATTAAGGTCAGAGACTGACAGTATTGAAGCTTACACCTAGTTTATTTTCCACTTTACTGTGGTGCTTATTTCCCCCCCTCCTCCAAATCTGGAGGCATTTCAAAATGAAAACGGCATGCAAGATGTACCACAATAAACAATCTATACTGTTTAATTGTTAACCAGTGAAAAAACTTATACCTATTTTAAAAGGTCTATCTCCAGAGCGGGAACATATACAGTATTTCTATGACACGTGGAATTCATAGACATATATTGAAAAATCCGTAACTGCACTCCTATCATCCACCCTAATAATCTCACTACGTGCAAAGTCAGGAAAAGCTTGCTCTGTTGTGGCAGTTCATAGCCAATTGGGTGTCTCCCCCCTGCCAAAATCTATTTTCTGTTCTTCACAGCATAAAACAACGACTTGAAAATATAGATCTGTTCTTGGGAATGCCAATTCTAATCAGTTGACTGTTGATATAGATAATGAAAGTGAAACATTTTGCTGAACTTTGTCCCAATTTTTGTGAGGTTGTCATTATCAGGATATATATGCTTAAAAACCTTGGGCATTAATCTTGAAAATTTTGTAAGATAATAGTAGTCATATTTGGGCAATCAGTTCCCTCACATGACAGTTACATGAGGGCTCAAGGAGGCTCACTGCATCTCCCATTCCATGGATTCAGAAAAAGCCTTGAATGAAAGTTTCTCATATTTTTGGAGGTGCATGAATTGGCGCTGCATATAACCTAAAGCAAAATTATCAGCTAATGGATTAATGTGGGGGCAGGGGCTGTCAACAAGGGTGCCTGTTATCAACATTTTTGCTAATAGCAATGGAATCATTTTGCAATTTGGAAATTTCGACCTAAGGGAGAAGCATTAGATAGACAAGCATATATGCATTTATATGAGGGGTAATGCCGTAAAATCTTAGCGAGAATGAATGGGCAAGTTTATATGCCCTTTAATCAGTACCTTCCAAGTAAGGGCCAAACAGTTCATTATGTTCAAAGAAAAAATTCCAGCCACTAGTGGCTGTAACCAAGAGTGGATTTATTTATTTTTTAAATTGGAAGGGAGGAAGAGGAGGAAATTAAGGAATCCTGGGTGGTCAAATTTTCTCTGTTCTCTCTTTTGTAGGAGGAAGAAAATGGAAACAGAACAGGTATGTATCTGTGTTTCTTTTACTCTAAGTTAGGAGTGGGATTCAGTCTTTTGTGTGCGCAATCAGAATCAGATGTTTTTTTAACTTTTCAAGTGCAGGAATTCACACCCACAATATTTTAACAGTTAAGACATAAGGGATCCTGTTAAGGGATCCTGAGTGTGCATTATTGTTTAAGAACATAAAGAAGTACCTTGCTAGAATAAACCACAGACCACCTAGTCCAGACTTCTTTGCAATGATTACTTTGAGAACAGTAGCGAACAATGACATGCACTCTAAACAGGAATGTGTAAAGAATGGCAATGCCAGCAAAATAGCTAGTGAGGAAGCAATCTGTGCGGTTCCATCTAAATTGTGACTTCCAAATGGAAACAGAAAGTTGTGGATTGGCTTACTCTAGACTTTTTTTTAGCTCTCTGGTTTGTAAAGAACCGTGGGATTTTAAGAAAACATGTATGAGACTTCTGGGACATTCCCACAAGACTTTCATTGAACTCGTATCTTCCTAACTTGCGGGGAAGTGAATATATTCCTGTATGGCCATGCTGTGAATGGCGAAGAAGACAGGGATGGCCCCCAGAGTAATAACTGAAGGGAGTTCAAAATACTGGTGATTTTTGTTCCATTGTGTACTGCACCTGTGGCCTTCTAGAGGTTTTTGAATTCCCATCGGCCCCAATGGAAGTTAATTACAGTGGGGCTTTTACAGGAGAGCATCCAGTGGATTGTGGGAGTTCTTTCTGTCTCCCACTCTGCTCTCCCTAATGGCACCTAAAAACTGCTTCGTGAGTTGGCTGCCTTAACTTGCTCCATGCAGAGGGCTTCCTTTGCATCTTACTGCTAACAAATCTGTGGTGTCTCTGCAAAGTAGAACCTTGGCAGGGAAACTTTTGTGGTGCATTGCAAATGCTGCTTCTCAGGTCTTCTTTGCATTCTCCACTACCGGAGGAAGAAGCGTATAGCATGACAGTTGTGGATATGGATAGCTTAGTTACGATGATCAGCCATTGCTGTTATAATGTGTTATACATGGGGCTGCCTTTGAAAATAACACAGATGTTTTACTTAGTTCAGAATTAGGCTCCAGAAATTCTGTCTTGTGTGGGCAGGTCGAATGGTAGAATGTCTCCAAGCAATCCTCACACCAATTCTTAAAGAATTTCACTAGCTGCCTATTTGCTTCCTGACACAATTTAAGGCGATGGTGCTTGCCTATAGAGCTCTAAACAGCTTGCTACCCAAATACCTGAAGGCATGCCTCCTCCATCACTGCTGGCTAGCACCAATGGGAGTACAGTCCAAGATATCTGCAGGGAAACAGGTTGGCAGAGGCTGCCTTAGTCCGTTCTGGTTGCAATTGGTGGAAGCTGGTGGCCATCGAGACTGTTATGTGTGAAGGACAGAGATGAAAATAGTAGAATCATAGAATCATAGAGTTGGAATAGACCACAAGGGCCATCGAGTCCAACCCCCTGCCAAGCAGGAAACACCGTCAGAGCACTCCTGACATATGGTTGTCAAGCCTCTGCTTAAAGACCTCCAAAGAAGGAGACTCCACCACACTCCTTGGCAGCAAATTCCACTGTCGAACAGCTCTTACTGTCAGGAAGTTCTTCCTAATGTTTAGGTGGAATCTTCTTTCTTGTAGTTTGGATCCATTGCTCCGTGTCCGCTTCTCTGGAGCAGCAGAAAACAACCTTTACAAACAATAGTAGATGGAGCCAGAGCCAATGATAGGCAAAGCCAATGAATTCTAGCCTTCTCTGTCTGTCCCTCTGCCGCCCAACCTGCCCTCCTTCCTTTGACAAGGAAGTTTGACAAGGAGAGTAGTAATGAGATTAAGGAGGAAGAAACTGATAACCAGTGCCACCCCTTGGACTGGATGCAAATCAGAAGGCAGGCAGATGGGGGCAGGCTGAGGTTTTTGGGGCAGCGCCTCACTTGCTCTAATGAACCAGACTCCATTCTTGAGTGAACGACTGGGGCTTCCTGGCACAGGAGTTTGAAGGGCAGTCCCAGGATTTCTTCCACGGTAGCTCGAAGGGGGCATAGTCTGCAAATAGCTGAGCTCCAGTGAATAATGCCACTCTTGGCTTCCTTTCCTAGTTGAAGGACAGGTCTGCAACTCCGGTGCCTTGAGGCGGGATTTTGAGCTGAGCAGATCTGATGCCGTCGGAACGCATCACTGCTCTTTATCCTTGATAGAAAAAATTTGCTTTTCTGGGAGCTGCACTCAGTCTCATCCTTTAAGGGGGCAGGCACTGGGGGCTGTGCTCTAGCCAGCTCCAAGGGCTGCTGGTAGTCATGGATGATATGACCGTGCACCCTTTTGGACTGTGTCACGCCATGGCTGTTTTCATGGTAGGTCAGGCCTAAGCTCCCTGTCTCATGGGCAACTTCCCAAACCACCTGGGACTTGTGGGCATGATTCCACTCCCACACAGAAGACCATGAAAATAAGTATGAGAGCCATCAGGACTTCTAGCATTCCTTATTTCAAGTGCTTGTATAAGTCACTTAAATGATGTTCTCCTCCTACATGTATGTACCCAAACCTGAAGATCCTCTTCAGAAGGGATGTGAAGGGAGGTGGGTGACTACAAAGGAAGAGGGCCTTCTCGGTGGTGGCACTGTAGTTATGGAATAACTCCTCAGGGAGGATTGCTTGGAGACATTCTACCAGTAGCAGACGATCTTCCAACAGCTGACTCACTGCTGAAGAAGAGTGGGAGGTGGGAGAGAGGTTGGCACAGTGGAAATACACTAGCAGGAGCACCAGATTGGCTATTGTTTTTATGGTCTTTTCAGCACAGAGCAAATACATTTCCATTCACCCCGGCCAAAGCATCCCTGGCTGGCTTTAAAGTGGCTTTAAATAAACCTTACTCTCTCACTGGTTCAGCGTGGTTTTACGCCGAGCTGTTTCTGTTGCTATAATAAGCAATTAATATGATTGTTTTTGTTTTATGAGCTGCCTAGAGAATTTTGTTGAATTGCCAGACATCCAGATTTAATAAATAATAATATCAAAAGCACTGTCTCGCTTTCTCTCCATCACTTAAGGCCCCTCCCGGAACCGTCTGGAACCCATGGACACCATCTTTGTGAAAAGTGTGAAGGAAGAAGGGCCGGCACACAAGGCTGGCCTCCGAACAGGTGAGAGAAGGGACTTCTTTTTGAATACATACATACAGTGGTACTTCGGGTTACAGATGCTTCAGGTTACAGACTCCGCTAACCCAGAGATAGTACCTCGGGTTAAGAACTTTGCTTCAGGATGAGAACAGAAATCGCGCGGCGGCAGCGCAGCAGCAGCAGGAGGCCCCATTAGCTAAAGTGGTGCTTCAGGTTAAGGACAGTTTCAGGTTAAGAACGGACCTCCAGAACGAATTAAGTTCTAAACCCGAGGTACCACTGTACATTGTTTTATTTGGATGCCGCCTTTCCATAGTTCAAACAACTTGCAAAGGAGACTTACAACATGAAAATAATAATACCCAGTTACAAATAACAAAAGTAGTCATAAACAATAAAGAATCAAAAAATACAGAGCTGATCCAAACAATTTCCACACAAATAATAAGGGGATCTAAAATAATAAAATTTAATACCAATAGCAGCAACCTCCTAATTTAGGTTACCCCCCTGATTATGTCTGTAGCAGTACCCAGAGATCCATTCTCATTGGCTGGCTAGTTTTTGACTGATTCTACCCATTTTCCTTTACCTGAGCCATTTCTTGGTCTTGTGCATGGCCCTGTTCAGCCTGAAAGCATGGGAGCACAAAGTTTGTCGGGCCTGGAGTGTATGCTACCTCCACCCCAACCCTCCTGCATCGAGGGACAAGGTCCTAAGTGGGTTTTGGCTAAACATCCCTGCACCTGCGAACCCTGCCTTAACAGGGTTCCTGATCACTAAGAGACTTCCAAGTGCCTGAATGTGCTTAGAACCCCCTCAGACTTTCCCGCTCAATGCAGCCCTGTTTAGGGAAGTTTGATGTTTTATTGTGTTTTTAATATTCTGTTGGGAGCTGCCCAGAGTGACTGGAGAAACCCAGCCAGATGGGCAGGGTATTAATAATAATAATAATAATAATAATAATAATAATAATAATAATGGGAGCCCCTTCCCCCAAGGACACATTGGGTGTCCTCATTCTTTCAGACTGAATGTGTGGCTACAAATACATTGGTCACTCACCTGCATATTTTTTTCATAATCAATCCTGGTTTCAAAACCCAGCTTTTCTTGGTGCAGGTCACCTCAGCAAAGACCCTTGGTATTTTAGACGTCTTTCCTTTTTAAAAACACACCTCTCCATGCTCCCTTGCCTTCCATACAGGGTGAGATTTATAAGAAAGCAAAACAAATCCTGAATTGCTTGCCTCCTTTCCGTTTTTGTGTTGGTGGGCCTTTTTCTGTTAACCTGTCCTCTTCTGCAGGAGACCGTCTTGTCAAAGTGAATGGCGAAAGCATCATCGGGAAAACCTACTCACAGGTCATTGGCCTCATACAGAACTGGTGAGTTAATCTCCTCCATCTTTCCCCTTACAGACATTTCAAGGAACACAGGCTGGTCTTTGAAACTGCTATCTCTGCTGGTGTAGTGGTTAAGAGCGGTAGTCTCGTAATCTGGGGAACCGGGTTCGCGTCTCCGCTCCTCCACATGCAGCTGCTGGGTGACCTTGGGCCAGTCACACTTCTTTGAAGTCTCTCAGCCCCACTCACCTCACAAAGTGTTTGTTGTGGGGGAGGAAGGGAAAGGAGAATGTTAGCCGCTTTGAGACTCCTTAAAGGGAGCGAAAGGCGGGATATCAAATCCAAACTCCTCCTCCTCCTCCTCCTCCTCCTCCTCCTCCTCCTCCTCCTCTTCTTCTTTCTCAAAACGTTTCAGGTGGTGTGTTTTTTTTTTTTGGGGGGGGGGCGTATTTTGGCCAGAGAGAGAGCTTAGTTGATATTCTTCACCCATTTTATTTATTTTAACACATTTACAGCCTGCTCTTCCATGCTAGCCACAATGGCTCTGTTCTACCAACGCTGTCGAAGGCAGTATGCCTCTGAATACCAGTTCT
Organism: Podarcis muralis; assembly: GCF_964188315.1. Taxonomy (NCBI): domain Eukaryota; kingdom Metazoa; phylum Chordata; class Lepidosauria; order Squamata; family Lacertidae; genus Podarcis; species Podarcis muralis. The sequence goes on along the minus strand of NC_135667.1, from coordinate 32,281,686 downwards.
TGGGAATCACAAATTGGGATGGTACTGCTGTGCTCGGTTCCTACTTTTCAGACTTCTCAGTGGAACCTGGTTAGCCACTGTGAGGAAAGAAGGCTAGAATAGAAGGGCCTCTGGTCTGATCCAGCTCAGGGCTCCTCTTTTGATCTTACATATAATTCCTGGGTGGTATTTTGCCCTCTGGGTGAGCTTCTGTATAAACTCAGATGGTTGCTGAAATGATTTAATAGTGTACACACACACAAAAGCATGAGTCTCTCCTTTATTCGATTTTAAAATGGGCCAGTGTCTTTGCCTTGGGCGTCTTGCCCAAGTACCCCTCCCAAGCACGTGTCTTCATTGCTCCAACTTGTAGTGCTCTTTATAATCCGTCTGTCATGTTTGCCACATTCTCTGCTTTCTCCACCTCAACTCCACTCGTTCTGATCGTCAGGCGGGCAGCAGCTGTTTTATATCCCCTGGCACTGCAACTGGTTTTCTCACAGGGACGTTGTTTGTCTGGTGATAACCATATGAGCCCCCACTTCATTGGGCCTTCCGGGATAAACCTACCATTTGAATCCTCCTCTCCCAGAACTCTTTCCATCAGCAGCCATTTCCACCGGGCTGCATTTGAGGGAGAGGGACAGACAGCAGAGCCCACATCACCTGGGACCAACAGTCATTTTGGCTCCCAGAACTGTCTCCTTGGTGGTAATTCCAGCTAGGAAACTAGGTTCCTGAATTTCTTTGCTTTCCTCCGCATTCCCTTTTCTCTTTTGTATTGTGTTTCTTGCAAGATTGTAAGCCTGTGGTCAGACATGCCTTAAATAATAATAATCTGTGTATAGTGACAATAGGAACCCTGCTCTAGAACTTTTTGCCTGGCGTATTCTTGGAGCAGAACTACACGGGGCTACGAATGAAAATGACATTTTTGCCCTCAATCTCCCTGTCTCGCCTCTGTTCAGCACCTCCTGTTGATGGGCAGGGTAATTGGTGTGGTGACATCAGCACAAAGAGCGAGGAATCCAAATCCCATGTTTGTTATAATGTATAGTTTTGTTCAGTGCTTTTTTTCGGGGGGGGGGGGTACACAGGGGTACGCATACCCCTAAACATTTTGTGAATCTTTGTACTTTTTTCCATTTACTCTTTTTTATTTTTCCCAATTTGAACTATAAAATGGTGATTTTCTGGAGTCAAAATGAGAGTAAAGGTAAAGGGCGTACGGGCCAGTTGTGTCCGACTCTAGGGTTGTGCGCCCATCTCACTTAAGAGGCCAGGGGCCAGCGCTGTCCGCAGACGTGGCCAGCGTGACGAAGCTGCTCTGGCGAGCCAGCACCAGCGCAGCATACGGAAACGCCATTTACCTTCCGGCTATAAAGCGGTACCTATTTATCTACTTGCTTTCGAACTGCTAGGTGGGCAGGAGCTGGGACCGAAAGACGGGAGCTCACCCCGCCGCAGGGATTCGAACCGCCGACCATACGATCGGCAAGTCCTAGGCACTGAGGTTTTACCCACAGCGCCACCCGCATCCCTTAAAATGAGAGTACCCTTAAACATTTTTTTAAAAGAAAAAAAAAGCACTGATTTTGTTCTTGTAATCTATAGATTCTAGTTCCTCAGGTGACTTAAGTTAGCTTGTGTCTGATGATGTTTACAGGCACTTCTCTTAAACAGCTCTTGTGAAAATGTATCACTTCCCCTGACCAGGGGGAGGCGCTGCATTCAGCACTTAAAATTTGACCTGTTCCTGAAGCAAAGAGAAAAAAAATGGCCTAATAAGAGGCACTGCCTCACTGTGTTTTGTAACGTGGCATTGAGCTCTATTAGCCTTCAGAATTGCGTATGGGACGTGGGGAGGCCAGACTAACCTGAGAAGGGGACCTAAATATAGCGAATGGGGAACGTGTAAAACGAAATCAATCCAGCCAGGAACTATATATATAAAATGCCTGGCCCAGAAGCATCAAAGGCGTGTGGAAAGGGGGGGGACCTAGCCAGGGGAAAACAGAGAGAGACAGAGAGAGGACAACTCTGCAGACAAGCTGCAAAAAGCAATCGTAAAGGTTGCCCGTCAGATGACTTGCAAGCCTTATGAGAAAAGTTTGGTAAGAAAAGTTTCTGGCTTGAGGCCCTCTTCTCAGTTGTCTGGGAGCGAATTGGAGGGGGGGGTGAGGAACTGGAAAATTTCTGAAAGCCTGGCTGCCATGAAATCTACGGCTGACGCCTGAAATTTTGGAAATATTTCCCCCCATCTCTGAGGGAAAGGGATGGCCGTCTTTTTCCACCTGAGGTAAAGGGGAGGGGAAATAATTAACTGGGTGTGTGGGTGTGTGTGTGTGTGTGCGAAGACCAAAGCTTAAAATGGGCAAAACTAGCACGAGCCTGGCCAGGCCTCAGTGGTTCATGGAAAGAGGCAATCTTGCCAATGCGTTAGATTGATTAAACAGCTATTAATTATTCTGGACTGCTCACTGAAGAAATAGTTTGTAGTGTGGCCTTGCCCTCCAGATGTTTTAGACCGCTGCTCTCCTCAGCCCCAGCCAGCACAGCTGTGGGAGTTATAGTTCAAAACATCTGCAGGATGCCAGACTGGGGGTGTCTGTTGTAGTATAATGGGTCGCGGAAGGCTGTTGCAGTGTTGAGTTGTGAGCTGGGAGATCCTTGTGTTTGATTTCACCTCAGCTTTGGAGTTACTAGGCCTGAGGATCTAACAAGATATTGTGGAGGGCATGTGGCTGTTGCTGACTCATGTCTGCCCCCCGCACATCCCCCTGGTAACTTCTAGTAAAAGAAACATGAGATGTGATGTCAAAGAGTCATCAGGGCAGAGACTCAGCCCCTGGCATTTCCCGTGGAAAGACGTCACATGGCAGGGCTAGGAAACAACTCTTGTGACTTGAGGGGCTGCTGCTGAGTCTGCCGTTGGGCTTGACGGGTTGCTCTTCTGACATGGTGTGAAGCAGCTTCTTTACAGCAGAGACGGGGAACATGTGCCTCCCCCCAGATGTCACTTGTGTGCAGCTCCCATCAGCCTCAGCCAGTATGGCCAATGGATGGCGATTATGGGAGTTTCAGTCCAACACCACCAGGAGGCCACCAGGTTCCGTGTCCTTGCTTTACAGTTTAGGTTAGGGCCACCTTCCTCCTCATCTGTGCATTAAAACATCATTAGAAACCTTTCTCTGGGTGTTTCCCCTTTCTGAAGTCAGGCTTTTAGCAACCACCAGGAAGGCCTTTTCGGTGGTGGCACCGCATTTATGGAAGGCTTGTTTGGTGCTCCTATTTTTGCACCAAAGACCTTTCTATTTTCTCAACTGCTTTTTAAAACATGAGCCAAAATTGGTTTCAATCTGCCACCTTGGTTCTAATTCTGTGATGCTTCTGTTGGTTTTTTTAAATGTCTGCTGTTTAAAATCAAATTTGTTTTGTTGATTATCTTGCTTTTAATTGTTAGTATTCCTGAGAGTATTTAGTCTTGAGGATGGGACTTAAAGTTTCATCAAACACACAGCAATAAATAAATAAAAACTGTTAAAATTAGCTTTCCAGTTTGATGAGGGGGTGGCTAGAGCTGCCCCCTGGTGTGGCTTCCTTTTCCACCCCACCCCAACCCATGGCATTGGGCATTTTCACTTTTCAGTGCCTGCTAAAAACATTTGTGTTTAGGCAAGCACATTCAGACAAGCCCTAAACGGCTTCAGCCCTTTATATCTGAGGGAGCATCTCTATCCCCATCGTTCAGCCTGAACACTGAGGTCCAGCTCCAAGGGCCTTCTGGCGGTTCCTTCACTGCGAATAGTCAAATTAACGGGAACCAGACAGAATGCCTTTTCAGTAGTCACCTCTACCCTGTGGAGCACCCTCCTCGCAGATGTCAAAGAGTTTAACAACTATACAGTGGTGCCTCGCAAGATGAAATTAATTCGTTCCGCAAGTTTTTTCTTCTTGCGAGTTTTTCGTCTTGCGAAGCACGGTTTCCCATGGGAATGCATTGAAAATCAATTAATGCGTTCCTATGGAAACCGCTTGCCAGGCTGGCGGTGCGGAGAAGGGCTTTTCTCCCCACCACAAGCCTTCAGGACAGGTACGGGAACAGAGGGGAAGGCGCGCAGCGCTTTTCCTCTGTTCCCGGGGCTTGCGGTGGGAGGAGGGTTTTTCCTCCCCACCGCCAATATTCAGAACAGCATACTGAATGTTGGCGGTGGGAAGGAAAACCCTCCTCCCACCGCAAGTCTTCAGGACAGCCATCCGAAGGCTGGCGCAGGGAGAAGGTATCTCCCCCCCGCTGCCAGGCTTCGGAGCAGCCTTCAGAGGCTCCTGCCATAGGCGCGCGTCACCTGGGAGAGGGTCGCGGGGGGCTGCTTTAGCCCCGTGCGCACTCTCCCGGCTGGAGAGGTGACGGGCTCCTATGGAGGCTCCTGCCATAGGCGCGCGTCACCTGGGAGAGGGTCGCGGGGGCTGCTTTAGCCCCGCGCGTGCTCTCCCGGCTGGAGAGGTGACGGGCGCCTATGGAGGCTCCTGCCATAGGCGCGCGTCACATCTCCAGCCGGGAGAGGGACGCGGAGGGCTGCTTTAGCCCCGTGCGCGCTCTCCAGGCTGGAGAGGTGACGCACGCCTATGGAGGCTCCTGCCATAGGCGTGCGTCCCCTGGGAGAGGGTCGCGGGGGGCTGCTTTAGCCCCGCGCGCGCTCTCCCGGCTGGAGAGGTGACGCGTGCCTATGGAGGCTCCTGCCATAGGCGCGCGTCACCTGGGAGAGGGTCGTGGGGGGCTGCTTTAGCCCCGTGCGCGCTCTCCCGGCTGGAGAGGTGACGCGCGCCTATGGAGGCTCCTGCCATAGGCGCGCGTCACCTGGGAGAGGGTCGCGGGGGGCTGCTTTAGCCCCGCGCGTGCTCTCCCGGCTGGAGAGGTGACGGGCGCCTATGGAGGCTCCTGCCATAGGCGCGCGTCACCTGGGAGAGGGTCGCGAGGGGCTGCTTTAGCCCCGCGCGTGCTCTCCCGGCTGGAGAGGTGACGCGCGCCTATGGAGGCTCCTGCCATAGGCGCGCGTCACCTGGGAGAGGGTCGCGAGGGGCTGCTTTAGCCCCGCGCGTGCTCTCCCGGCTGGAGAGGTGACGGGCGCCTATGGAGGCTCCTGCCATAGGCGCGCGTCACCTGGGAGAGGGTCGCGGGGGGCTGCTTTACAGCCTTCCGAAGCCTGGCGGCGGGAGGAGGTCTCTCCGCCCCCCCCCCCCCGCCAGCCTTCGGAGGAGGTCCGAGGACAGTGGGGAAGACGCTCTGCGCTTCCCCGCTGTCCCGGAGATTTCCCTATGGGCTTTCATCTTGCGAAGGAAGCCCATAGGGAAATTCGTTTTGCGAAGCGCTTCCAAAACGGAAAACCCTTTCGTCTAGCGGGTTTTCCGTCTTGCGAGGCGTTTGTCTTGCGGGGCACCACTGTATGGTTTTTTTTGTAGACACCTGAAGGCAGCCCTGTTTCAGGAAGCTTTTAATGCTTGATGGTTTTCTCCCACCTACTTTAGGAGTTAGGTCGGGTGGTTTGAATACATTTAATTCCTATTCGTCACTAAACTGTGTTTGTTTGTTTTTTTCCTTTTGCAAAATTCTGTCTCCTCATTGCAGTGAAGATGCTTTGGAGCTCTCCATCATGCCCAAAGATGAGGATATTCTGCAGCTGGTGAGTGTCTTACTGGATGTTCTCCTGGTGGTGGTTTTTGCTGAGCTGCATGAAGAGCAGCTTGGACTTGCTGAAATGTCCCCATGTTGATTAAGGAGCTCAGCACAGAAAACCAAAAGAGCCTGTGTTACTAAAGTGTGGATCATTTTATTCTCACGGTACAGTCGTACCTTGGAAGTCGAATGGAATCTGTTCCAGAAGTCCATTCGACTTCCAAAACGTTCAGAAACCAAATTAGGGCTTCTGATTAGCTGCAGGAAGCTCCAATCCGTTCACAAAGAATGTTCACAAACTGGAACAATTGCTTCCAGGTTTGCAGCATTTGGGACCCAAAACGTCCGAGTTCCAGGACGTACAGAATCCAAGGTACGGCTGTAATTAAAAACACCCCACCCTGCACTTTTCATTATACATATGAGCAAAATTTTCTTGATTAAAATTTTGAAAAAGTGTGTGTGTGTGTGTGTGTGTGTGTGTGTGTGTGTGTGAGAGAGAGAGAGAGAGAGAGAGGAGGAAAAAGAGAGAGAAAATTGATAAAGCTTGCCAGCTGTAAATTGAACATCCTCAGTCTGAAGTGTGCAAGGCCCAAGCCTTTTAGGGCATTACAGGCTCAAAGCAGCACTTTGAATTATGCTGGAAAGACAACAATGCTGATGTAGGAACATGGATGCTGTTGGTTCTTGGTGACCTCCAGAATTGGCCCAGGGCAACTTAGGAATTGTGCTGAGCAGCTCTCTTACAAAGTTTGTCGCAAAGGATCACAGCCACAGAGGCAGTTACTCTCAGTTGAGGTGTAAGGAGCCGGCCACCCGAAGTTGCTTTTGCTTTTTCCACATCTCGTACAGCAAAGGAACCTTTGTGTGGGTTTCCCTCTGCCCTGGTGCCTCACAGGGGTGTGTCAGCATTCCTGTGGTGCGAAAGCCGGCTGGGCCAGCCAATGGGAGAACCCTGGGCTACAGAGTGACTCTTGACAGGATGCACGGAAAGGAATTCTCTCGGCTCTCTATATCCCTCCCACATCAGGACGTCCCCCAGTTCTCTCTCTCTCTCTTTTAAAAAAGCAAAACTTAAAAGGAAAGATTGAGAAAGAGAGGAAATATTAGCTTGGACGTCAGAGATTCCCAGGGGAAGGGAGGACTGGTCTTTTTTGAAGAGAGGAGAGAGAAAAGAGAGAGCAACAAAAGATACAGGACTATAAACACAGCGGCGAAGGAAGCAAAGGTAGTAATTTTATATTGTGTGCATTCTGTCACTATTAAAAATAAACATTGTGGGTATCTTTGGCCTGAAAAATGGAGCAGAGTTTCTTTGGCAGGCAAAAATGTCCTGATTTTTAGCTAAGTGGCAAGAGGGTGTCATGTCATCCCTGCTCTAACTAGAATGGGGTTCCAAATGGATTTTGTCTTCTTTGCCACAGTGTCCGAAGTTTGGCAGGGGATGGGGGCGAAGAGTTTTGTTAGTGCCAGGGATACTGTTCTCTAGCAGCTGATGAAAAACACGTATGGCCCACAGTAACACTCTTCTTTTTTCTTCTATTATTTTCTTTTCGTTCAGTCTTGTCATCGGCTGCCTTAACAAGGAGGCTCTTGCTACTCCTTTCAGCCGAGGCTTTGTTTCAGACATAGCTCCTTTTTTGGATCTTGGCGAGACCTTGGCCAGAAATGTGGTTTCTTCTAACAGAGGCAGGATTCCAGTGTGACAGGAGGGCTGGGCCAGGAGCAGCTATGAACCTTTGGGTCCTTAGCGTGGTTTCCAGGCGTAGATTCTAGTGAAGGCGCCCTAGCAAAGGTTTAAGGTGGGAGGGTGAAGAAAAGGGGCATCCATATATGCTTGAAATGGTGAAGGGGAAGAATGGGAGCTCTTTCTCTTTACCCTTCCCACCCATCTCTGTTTGACTCTGGCAAGGCCTCTCTCAGTGAGGAGCAGCTTGTTTTTCCTTCTGCACACAAATTGCATCCTGGGATTCTATCCTAGCTAGCAATGCTTCAGATGTGGGCATGAGTCAGAATAAGTACTTTTTTTTCATTTCATGCTTGGACACACCAATATCTGCAATCCCCCACCCCCACCCCAATTTAAGACATAACAAATTCAGTCCCCATCCCTAGCTTCTCCACTTTCGTTTTGTTTCTGGAAAACCTTCCATTTTTATTTCTCAACTTTCCTTAAACTCAAACCACCAGAGAAGCCTGGTGATTCATGAAGAGTGAGCCTACTTTAGCGTTAGAGGCATGTTTGTGTCATTGCACGGTCGAAGGAATAAAAGAAATGTGCAGTCTCATATCTGAATCCTAAACATTCTTACCTGCAGCCTCTCTGACGGCTTTAGAAGTTAACAAGGACACTTCTAGCAGGTTCAGATCTAGCCACCCTCCTGTCTGGTGGTCTCCATTCCATGTTTCCATTGGCCAATTGCTTGCCCAGAGAACTAGCAAGGAAGCAACCTTCAGTAGTTTTTAGCTTGCTGACCACTGCCAGCTCACTGGCCCAACCAGTGGAACAAGAGGGCAGGTTGGGGGGGGAGGGCTGTAGTCCTGGGTCAGAGGTCAGCCTGTGTCTCCCCAAGCCAGGTGCCTACCCCTATCTTTGTGTTTCCTCAGCAAACAAAGCTTTGAGGACATGCGTTTGCTGATGTAATGCCTAGATTTTGAAGAGCCAGGTTTGTTATGTGGGGAGGGGCAAAGAAAGGCTTGGCTGAGATACACACCTGCACAAATACATCCTTTGTATAAATACTTATATGGGCTAAAAGCCCCCTTGCTGCTACCATTGGCTGAAACGGCTGTGATTGCACAGAATCTTGTGGATTTGCAAAGATGGCTGTAAGTTAGGGGCAGGGAAGCTGTGGCCCTCCAGATGTTGTTGAGGGACAACTCTCTTCAACCCCTAGCCAGCTTAGACCAGTGTTTCCCAACCTTGGGCCTCTAGCTATTTTTGGACTACAACTCCCATCATCCCTAGCTAGCAAGACCAGTGGTCAGGGATGATGGGAATTGTAGTTCAAAAACAGCTGGAGGCCCAAGGTTGGGAAACACTGGCTTAGACAACAGTCAGGGGTAAGCGGAGGTTTAGTTCAGCAATGTCTGGAGGGTCACAGCTCCTGATTTGCTGCTATAATCAAAGTAGTCTTTTCTCTCTTTTTTCTATTTTTGGCTGCTGCTGGTGGGGAAGTGGGGAATCTCTCAAAGCATCTAGAAACTGGAGAGGTTCTAGTTTGGCATGGAGGTTGCAGATATAGAGTAGTTTAGGAAGCGGTGGAAGAGTGCAAGGGAACCGAAGCAATGATGCTTATGAAGGAGGGGGGGACTCAGAAAAGAGGGGCTATGGACTGTTGATGGGGGTGTGTGCAGAGTGTTACAAAGGAGTGAATATCACCTTTTTCTTCTAAAAATATGCTTGATCATTTGCTACAGGGCTCTGGAATGTGTGTAAGGTCAGCATCTGGTTTTGCTAGAGGGCCACTTTGAAAAGGGGCTGGGAGGCGATTAGCCAAACTTATGAGCACTCTGCCTGCAATTTCTGTTTTTATAGCCCCAACATCCCTCCAGGTTCCTAGGTTTGCAGCTGGAGAACAAGGCAGCACACTTGGGGGGGGGGGGAGGCAGGGAGAAGACACCATCAGTTGCTAACCCCTACCATATAATAATGCTAGTGTACTCAGCCACATATATTAATTTCTCTGTTTTGTAGGGCACATTTAAGGACCAACTCCTTGCATGTTGCATCCTGTTTGCCTGTGTAATAATAATAATAATAATAATAATAATAATAATAATAATAATAATTTTTATTTATATCCCGCCCTCCCCAGCCGAAGCTGGGCTCAGGGCGGCTAACAACAATCAAAATAGTCCAACATTCTAAAAACATTCATTATAAAATTAATTAAATCAAATTAAAATCAAATTAATGGCAACCATCAAGCAAAATTCTGTGCAGATTGCCAGAGGAGGGGGTCAGGCTGCGCCCTGACCAAAGGCCTGTAGATAAACAGTTGCCTTTTTAAAACAAACAAACAAACAAACACAAACCAACCAACAAATCAACCAACCAATCAACTGTGTTTTTATTTATTTTTCAAGCTACAGAAGGCACATTTTGAGAAAACATTCATTACAGCAGTAAACGACAAACAACTTGTCCCAATAAAATCATACACTTTTGTCATTCTACGTGCTAGTGTTTTGTTTATTACCCTAAAATGCACATTTCCCAGGAGTGTTGGGTGGATCCCTTCCGCGGTCTGAACAATTTATGTGTTCAATAAACATTTGCCATAAAACAGTTCCTTCTTGATAGCTCAGCTACCTGTCCAGCCCTTACCCATTTTTTTTCTATTTTCCCTTCCTTTCTAGGCATATTCTCAAGATGCCTACTTAAAGGGCAATGAACCATACTCTGGAGGAGCCCAGAGCATCCCTGAGCCACCACCCATCTGCTACCCTCGCAAAACATACCCGTTCCAGTCGAAGGCCTCTCCTCGGGATGTCCCAGCAGCTGAGACGTACCAAGGACAGCAGGTGGACAACAGACAACCCTACCATTCGGGGTCTTCAGGCCCATCTTCTCCTTTGAGCAGCACTGCGGTCCAGCGTATCCCCCCCACTGCTTGGGCTGAGTCCACACAGAACTTCAGCAGCAACCATTCCAGCCCCGCCCACCGCACAGAGGAGGTCCAGTATGGAATGACCCAGAGGGTGCCTGTCACAAGGCCCATCCCAGCTTCCGGCTCCTTTTCCCGCTACTCCAACAGCAGTTGCCCGGGTTCTATAGCCTCCCCCTTGCCTGAGAGGTACTGTGCCCCCCCTGCTCCCTCTATGCCCAACCACGCTTGCTACGGACCCCCCAAACAACTCCCCGACCACCGCGCTCATGGCGGGTTGAAGGATGCTCCCCGCGAGGGCCGGCCCTCCCGGGACTGTGCCGGAACCGGCCCCAAATCTGTCAGCCGCCTAGAATGCCAGCAGGCCTTGTCCAACTGGATCTCGAGCCAAGTGCCGCGGCGAAGCTCTTCGGAGGAGCGCCGCTGCGCCATGCCGCCTCGCTACCGGAGCGTCTCGCAAGACCGGCTGGGGGACGCCCCGGCCTCCCGGGGCTGGCCTCACAGCGCTTCTCAAGACACTTTAATCCAGTCCTCTGCACACGACAGCTGGAGTTACCGAGCTCGATCGGATAACTACCTGGTGAAATACGGGCAATCCTTGGAAGCTCTTGAACAAGGTGCTTTGATTTCTCCTAGATATGAGAGGTGTATGTGGTCACCGGACAGGTTTTACCGGCACGGGCAAGTTAATCGAGCCCAGCCTAGCCACCCAGGTTCCTATATCCCTTCTGCCTCTTCCAGGGATCCGCCTCCTGCACATGTGCAGAAACACCCTTCCCAACCCAACCTCCAGAGCATCAATGACTCTGGGTATATTGGTTACCGGAGCTACAGCCCTTCGTTCCAGCGCAGGACTGGCTTGCTCCATGCCCTGTCGTTCCGGGATGCTACTTTTGGTGACCTTCCGACCATTAATATTTCCCAAAGGCAAGGAAACCACTCGACGCCACCTTACGTCGAAAGGCCTTTGCCCACTGCCGTGCTCCCAAGTGCCTCTGCTCCTTGCCCGGACCCTCCTTTGGGCAGTAGCCCAGAAATCCCCATGGACCAAAGACCAGCCAAGCAAGAGAACGGCACGAGGCCTCTGGAGCGGGCTTCTCCACCTCAGCCCACGGAACGGTTGCAGCCCGAGGCCGAGGAAAGGAGGGACGAGGTGGTTCTCCGGCAAAAGCCCCCAACTGGACGCAAAATGCCTCCTCCTGCGAGACAGATGAACTTTGTCTTCCCGGACGACATGAAGGAAACAGACATTTGCGATCCCCCTCCGCCGGCGCCGGCAGCCGGTAAAGAGAACAAGCGGGGAGTGGCCCCATTGGCTACGCCAGAGGATTCCCTAGCGTCCATTCCATTTATTGGTAAGTAGAGAATGCAGGTTGCTGTACTTGGGGAAGAGGCTCTGGACCAGAGTAGAGTTGCCGCAGAGTTTTCCCTAGTGCAAAAATGGCAGGGCAAGTCTGAAGTTTCGGATAAGTCAAATGTAGTCATCTAAGGAGTATTCATCACATCCTTGGACTGGTGTTTGCCCTCTCTCAGCAGATTATCCATTCTGTTTCCTCATTCCGAACGAAATCTCCATTAGTGGCAAAAGAGGTGGTGAGCAGTTCACACTAGGCAGCAGAAAGCAGGATCTGAATCTCTGAATTCCTTTCTGTGATTCTGAAGTGTGAATCAAACCCACCCGGACCCCACTCCCCAGAACTCAGCCTGTTGGTTAGGTGCTGAGGGGCAAGTAGGCAGGAAGGGTTTGTCTATGCTGCAATGTAACATAGCACAGTCTCTGAGCAGGGTAGATTAATAGGGCTCACACCATCTTAGCATCAGACTGTCTGCTATTTGTGCCGCTGACAAAGCAGGAGCAAAACCTGTGTTAGTACAGCTGTGAGCTGTCCTTAGGCCAGAAGGCGCTGTTCTCTTCTCCACCCACCACCCCCGTCTTCCTTGGTGCTGTTTTCTTCTACCTGGCAACTAGTTACTGTCGTTTTTGCCTCCCCACCATTAAGATTCCTTTTCACAACCAATTTATATTTACAAGCTGGAGGCCTGCGAAAATATGTGAATCCATTAGGCAGCCACATGCATTGGAGTCTCGGAGACCACAGAGTACATAGCCCAGTTAAGGCACCAATTCTCTTTAATACTTCGGGGTCAGGGTGTGTGTTTAGGTGTCGTTTGTATTCTTGGGCACCATACGGCCGCAGACAGTTGGGTTGGGTTGTGCGAGTAATTCCCAGTAACGGATATTTTCCTGCAGGTCCCAGGTTTTTACTTGCAAAACTCCCAGTCCTAGCTATGCTCTGCTGTGAAACTGCTATTGGCACATCAGTGTGCAAAACAGGAACTTAATACAGAAAAGAGGCCCACAATAACGCAACAGTCCTTGGAAGGGGCAAGGAACGGGGTGAAGGAGAGTCTGCTTCCTTCCCTTGTATTAACATTTCGTTCCCCCAGCTTGGGTCCCTCCCAGCTGGCTCTGTTCACTGTCAAGAGGCCGCACCCTCCGGGGATGCCAGGCTGCGAATGGCGTTGTGGCAGCCCTTCTGAGCTGGTGTTCAGAAATAGCCTGGGCTTCCCACTGCGGAGCAGGCAATTGGACCCAACAATATCCCCTTCTTAAAGAGCAGTGTCTGCTCATAGAGGCTCTTGCTTTTTACCTGTGCAAGTTCTCCTTCCCTCGGTATGTAGGGCTGCCTTCACAGTAGTAGGAGGTGCTTGGGCACTCTCGGTAGGACATAAATCATATCCGTATCGTGTACCTTTTGCTGATGCTGCTGTGGGGGTGGAAAGCTGGTGTCTGGGAAGATAAGCATAACACACACACACACCCTAAATTTACTCCCAACTCAGCACTTCCCCTGTGGTTTATGCATATAAAACAGACAAGCGCCTAAAATGTAAACAAAGGAGCAAAATGGAGATCTTCATCTGTTAGGCTCCTAGCTGCAGTTGGCAGAAAGGGGAGACTGAACAGGGTTGTTTTTGGCTGAAGAGGCCTCTGGCTTCTGTCAGTGCAAAGACCCAGGAAGCAGGCAGTAGCCGGGAAGCAAGAGCAACAGCCAAAGCCACATTTCCTGCCGTGGAACAGTGCAGATTTACTTACAGTGCAGCTCCTTGCAGTTACTTGGTGCTGCATGAGTGAGGCTTTATCCAGCTCTTCTCTTCATGCTAGCCCTGCTCACTTTCCAGTGCCACATAACTTTATACATTTGTGTCATACCACATGGCACACAGTAGTCTGGCTTGCATGCTCCGGTGAGCCAAACTGTGGCTTATCGGGACTGCGTGAATGTTCTGGCTTCCAGAAAGAAACTCACACCAACTTTGCTCCTCACTGGTCCTTTTAGCTCAGTGCAGCATAGCAGCTAAGCCAAGGTTTATCTTAGCGTGTTGTCTGAACCTGGAGTTGCAAGCTAAATTTCTCCTTAACTGTGATCTGTAGCCAAGAATAAATCATGAGTTCGAAGGACCAAGCCAGAGCTGAGCGACTTTCATCTCTGCCCGGGGAGCCAACGCCTTCCCATGTTTGCTCTAGGCCATAGTTTGGCATGTAGATGTGGCCAGTCTCTTGGAAGTAGCCAGAACCAGCCACTTTCAGCAAGAATCCAATGCAGAGTGACAGCAGGCCATGATGTGAGCAGAACTACAGGGTTGGCCCCCTTGGCTCTTGTTTTCGCCATCTGCTTCCTGCCCACCCTGTGGGGTCCTTACCTGAGCTAGGTGGGAGCTGGCGGTTGGGCATGAACCTCTTCTGACAGCTGTGATAACGTTCAAACGGCTCTGTTGTGGGTAGGGGTCAGTTGCATGGGTACTTGGCAAAGAATTGCACCCTTCTCTCCTGGTGAGATGTTAAGTTCTTGCGGATCTCCCTAGGCTGCATCCCCTCCTGAGCTGCACCCGTCTTCCCAGACTATAGCCCTCGCTAGCCTTCCTAGGATGCTTTTCCCTGGCTTGAATATATCCTTGAACTCCGACAATGCTTCTTGCTTGCCAGGATGGAGGATTGTGAGGGTGGGGTGGGGTGTGTAGAAACTAGCCTACTGCACAAAGGTAAAATTTGCATTTGTCGCTCTGCCCACTTTTGCCTCTGGCCTCTCCCACTGTTGGCATGTGGTTGCCCACAGAGGAACTCAGCCTGACTCAGACTGGAAAACGCTCCCCACCCCTACTCTCTGTTAACCACTCTAGCCTCTCTTAAGGTGGCCTCCTCCTGCTGCTGCTGCTACTACTCAGCTCTCCCCTTGTTTGCCAGCCACTGGACTCTTTCCCTCCTCCATCTCCCAGTGTCTATTTAGTACAAAACCTCTCATTTAGAGAGGACCCCCAAGTGTCTGAAGGGACCTGGGCAAGAGCCTTACAGGCTGTGGCAAGAGACTCATTCATCTCCCCATTCAGAGAGCTGCAGTCCTTAGTCTGAATGCTGTCGTGGAGGATAAGGTTGTCAGTGGCTTCTAGCCATGATGGTTCAGTTCTGCCTCCGCCGTTGGAGGCAGCGTGTCTCTGAATGCTAGCTGCTGGGAATCCCCAGTGGGGAGAGTGCTGTTGTGCTTGGGTTTCTGCTTTGAGGCTTCCCATAATAATCTGGTTGGCCACTGTGAGAACAGAATGCTGCCTTTGGCCTGATCCAGTCTTAAGTTGTTAAGGTTAGGGGGGTTAGAGCTTGCCCCTCCTCTTCCTGTTCTGCCATTTTATGGTGTTCTCTGCTATTCCAGATGAGCCAACAAGCCCCAGCATCGACCTGAAGGCAAAGCACATCCCCGCCTCCTCTGTCGTCTCAAGCGCCATGAATTCCGCCCCTGTGCTCTCCGCCAGCCCTTCCTCGCCCACTTTCACCTTCGCCATCAACCGCCATTATTCCCAGGATTGCAGTAAGTACCTTTCCAACCCTGCTGCCTTCTGGCTCCGAACATCTTCCTATTGGGGCTAGAAATTGCAGGCAAAAGGAACATGCAGATTTCCCTTTTACAGAATCAGACCATCAGTCAATCTCACACAGTACAGTGGTACCTATGGTTGCGAACGGGATCCGTTCTGGAGGCCCATTCGCAACACGAGCAGAACGCAACCCGCATCTGCGCGTGTCGCGATTTGCCACTTCTGCGCATGCGCGTGATGTCATTTGCGCGGCTGTGCATGCGCGAGTGGCGAAACCCGGAAGTAACCCTTTCCGGTACTTCCGGGTCGCCGCAGGACGCAACCTGAAAATGCGCAACCTGAAGCAAACGTAACATGAGCTATGACTGTACTTGTCTACCTTGACTCCTAGGATTTCGGATGGGCGTTTTTCCAGCCCTGCCTGGAGATGCCAGGAATTGAACATGGGAATCTTCCTGATGCTGTTCATGTGCTCTACCACTGAGATATGCCCTTCTCAAAACGTTAGCAAGCCTGCCTGAAACTCTCACCTAGAGAAGGGAGCCCCCACCTACTGTCAGATTAAATTGTTTGGGTTGTTTTAAAGACCAAACGTAACTTTGACATTTAGCAGAAATTCTGTAAGGAGGATTTATCAGTTTCAAACCTTTTGGAACTTTGCATTCAGAATGAGTAATGTTGTTGTTTTGAAAGCCACGTTTCATTTTGAATTCTGGTTTATGAATTTTAAGGCAAGGACGATAAGTACCAGTTTGCTCAGTTTTAATACCGGGGGAAAGAGTTCCGTTCCCAAACATGCCCACCAAGATTCTTAAACCAAACTCCAACCTTCTCATTTATGGCTGCTGTCTTTTTTCCTCTTTTTTTCAAATTTGGAAAAATATATATAGATCAGGTGGGTTTTTCTGAGGGGTGAGGAATTGAAAGAAAATTTTGAGTTAGGAGAATTCGCTTGAGAATTGTTCTGCCCAACAGCTATGGTGCAAGAAAGGGGTGGGGGGGTGGAGAGAGAGGCAATGGTATGTTTTATAATAAATTCCACTGAAGCTGAATCATGAGATGACGGGGAAAAGAGAGTTTGAAAGCCAAGTCTTTAAGCCTTAGACTTCTAAGGCAGTAGCTCTCAAACTGTGTGCTCTGAGGGAATTGCTAGTATGATGCTGGACCTGTCAGTGGTGGTGAAATTAAATAATGAAGAGCTCCCACGAGCCTAAATTACTCACCCTGGGAAGAGGCTGCCTACCATGTCTGTGTGATCCATTGCTCTGGCCTTTCCTGCTTGTAGGCAGGAAGTGCATTCAGGACAGGGACTCGTGCAGAGGCACAGAAGATGAATTCCCCTGAGGACAGTCAATATTTTCTCTTTTACATTTGAAAAGTAAACATTTTGGAGCCATAAGCATGACACAAGTCTCCTAATTCTTATTCGGGGGAGATGAAAACTTTGCCTCACAGCTACCAGATATCTGGGGGGAAACTGGTCTGGGGCACAGTGGTCCACAGTCTGTGTTTGCTTCTAAGAAGATACACATTTGTTGGCATGACTGTATTAATACAGTCAACACTTCTGAATCCCAATAAGCACATAATCCGTGTAGTCAGCCT
The DNA here is from genome assembly GCF_964188315.1 of Podarcis muralis. NCBI lineage: Eukaryota > Metazoa > Chordata > Lepidosauria > Squamata > Lacertidae > Podarcis > Podarcis muralis. The sequence goes on along the minus strand of NC_135667.1, from coordinate 32,264,949 downwards.
CTTGCCGCTTCCAGTCTGTCCACCTTCATGGGGGAAGATAGGATAAATGAGTGCTAAAATCCCAGGTGGAACTTTGCTTTGTGCCTTTCGTGCCTTTGCTCCAGACCCTGTTCAAATATGGGTGGGCTTTTGAGAAGATGAAATACAGGTGATAAATTGTAAGTGGGAGACAAGGTAGATCATAGTTTAAATTTTTCCTGTGCATGCCATCTGTTTAACTTTCCTGCAGCGAAGGCTCCCTCTCTATATATCAATATAAGATGTCTGCATATATCTAAATCCAGATCTCAGGGTTTCAGCCCAGTCTAGCGTCACACAAAAATGGGTCACAGGGTGTGGAATATGCATATGGAGGTGGTGGAGCTGTGCAAATTGGGACTGGCTCAGTGTGGATTCATTCAAATTCTATCGGGCAAACGATGCAGACTATTTAATGTGAGATGCAATGGAGAGGAGGCAAAACATGTCTCCTCACCCTGGATAGCTGGAGTAGCGGGGCTGGTTTAGCCCTGACCCCAGGGTTGTCTGCAAGTGTACCCCTGCACCTTCTTCCATATAAGTGAATGGCTGCCTATGTGGGAATAATGAAACATTGAACCTGCAGATAATATGGTGGGAGCAAAAGCTGCCCACTGCCCCCAACCACTGTTGGGCCAGGCATTGTGACCAGAAATCTCATGGCAGGGGGTGAGTTGGAGGGCATCCTGGCCATATGCAGGCTCCCAACTTAACAACAGTGACAAGCACCTCCCTAGTTGCTAATATCCTCTCTAGCTCTTTAAAATGTGCATCATCTTGTTTATCTTTAGTCACGTTAGGGTGAGTCTGTGTTTGACCTAGTTTTTATAGGGAGATGTCGCTCCTTTCTACAAATCTACCCACACATGGCCAAATGAAGAGAGATCAGTTGCCAAACTCCGCCCTTGATTGAAAGTTTGCTTTTGGCTGTTTTCAGTTTCACTGTTTTCAGTTGCCCACCTCCCCATATACAGTCAAACCTCGTTCTGTGTCCACCTCCGCTTGTGTCCGCTTCGGCGAACGTCCGCAGCAAACCCGGAAGTACCGGAACGGGTTACTTCTGGGTTCGCCGCTCGCGCATGCACAGAAGCGCTAAATCTCGCTGTACGTGCGCAGACGCGGCATTTCGATGTGTGTCATTTTCGGGTTGCGGCGGGGCTTCCTGAACAGATCCCCAGCGTAACCCGAGATTCCATTGCAGTCACATACCCTTGATGTCAGGGTGTTTCCCTCCACCAGGCATTGGGAACTGTCACTGCTGGACATTGGGTGTTGGGTGGCTTGGAGATGCAACCTGCTGAACTTCCCTTGAGATGACTCAGTGGGCTTTGCTTATGCTCACAATCACTCGACTCATTGCCACGCTTGGAGTCAGGAGCTAATTATCATTCCTGGGCAGTTTTCCCATGCACCTGAGTGCATTTTGCCATTCCTGTACAACCTGCCTAGCCTCAACAACAACAACAACAACAACAACAACAACAACAACAACAACAGCAACAGCACCCCTGTTGCCTTCCACCAATGCACTTGCTCCCTGCAGGTTCCACACCCTGGTCCTCTCTCTGCAGGCTGTGGGTAACAATAAAAGAATGAACAGGATGGTGATACAACAGGTTGTCAATTGCAGTGGTCCCTGTGGGGGCAGGTGGTTGGGCTAAATGGCCCTTTTCCAGCCCCTTCGATCTCCGCCGTTTACTTTTGCTGAACTTTGCTTACCTTCCTCCCCCCTCCCCGCTTTGTCACAGGCAACATCAAAGCCAGTCGCCGGTCTTCCTACCTCTTAGCCATAACCACAGAACGCTCCAAGTCATGTGATGATGGTCTGAACACATTTCGGGATGAGGGGAAGCTTCTGAGGTGGGTTTGGTTCTTTGCCCCTTCCCGCCTTCCCCCAGTTCCTTGTAATTAGCTGATTTTGGGAGGGGGGGGTTGGTGACTATTATGCATTCTCTCTGAACTGTTTTGATTTGTTTGGTATTGGCAACACATTCCAGAGGAGCAGCTGCATTATGTGGGTGGAGCCAGGCAATGCCTTCAGCCTTTCAAAGGTTTTGGCAGCAAAACCAATCTAGAGACCACCAATCTTGGTCCAACCAGCTCAGTCTTGTCTACTCCACAGTTAGCCAATCTGGTGCCCTCCAGATGTTGTTGGGCTTCAGCTGCCACCAGCATCAGCCACTGTGGTTGGCCCAGTGGTCAGGGATGGTGGGAGTCAGAGTCCGACAGCATCTGCAGGAAGCCACCTTGGCTTACCCCCATTCTGCTCCAAAGGGGCAACAGTTCTTCCAAGAGTTTCCAGCTCTGCAGCATGAGATCCTTCAGCTGGAGATGCCAGGGATTGACCCTGAGACATTCTGGATGCCAAGCGTGTGCTCTGCCACTGAGCCTTAGCCTCTCTCCCCATGTGTTTGTATTTTGCGCAGTTATGTGCCTCTTGTCTATGTGGAATCACTGGTATTGGAACCCTGCTCCCGGGAGTTGTTATCTATGACTTACTGGTTCTGTATGCAGGGCTCCCAACCTCTGGGTGATAGTGTTGGCCACAATTGTGTTGTGGTGTAAGCTTCTGTACACCAGAACCCATTAGATGCATTTGATAAAATGTGTTGCTGAGCCTTAATCTTCAAAATATGTTAAGCTTTGTACCATAGAATTCTTCTTTAGTCCCCCCACCCTGCTGCTGCCTGCCCCGGTGGCATGATGTGTGCAACTGATGCAGCATGGAGTATGGTTTCTTCCTCTTTTGTTCTGAAACGCAGGAGATGGATAAGAGTTAGTTGCACTCTGGAGCTTGGTGTGTGTGTTATGTGCAGCGACGTGCCTGAGTGTAAGCAGGCCTCGTTCCCTTTTTAATTTGCGTAGCTCATGTCAACCGTATTGATGGTTTCTCCTTAGGAGGCTGCCGAGCCGGGTGCCAAGCCTCCGCATGCTAAGAAGCTTCTTCACTGATGGGGTGAGTGTTGTGGCTCTGTGATCCTCCTCTTCTTAAAAGTGGGGAGGGGGATCAGTAGATTCGGCCTGTCTCAGTCCCTCATCACACTTGTATATTGTGACTCTAATTAAACAGAAAATAAAACTTTAAAGCACACCCACCGACTATTCCTTTCTAGTTTCCTTATCTGTTTTCTTTTAAAAGAAGTAACATTTTCTACATTTGTAGCTAGAACAGGTTCACTTATCCTTCCCTCCCCATGCTTAAGCAATGTGCTCTCCTCCCCTGGTTCTCCAGAAAAATATTCTGAACCTCTGCCTGAGCAGTACTTGCTCATTTTTGTCTGCTCAAACGGCGTTTTGCCTGTATGTAAGCATGCCATCTGTTCCTTGGCCTAATTTGAGCAACTATTTACCTATACAATGGTACCTCTAGTTGCGGACTTAATCTGTTTTGGGGTGCCGTTCGCACCTGAAAAGTCCGCAACTAGAGTGCCTCTTCTGCGCATGTGTGCGGTGCAGATTGCTCTGCGCATGTGCGAAGTGCGCAGATCACTTCTGCGCATGCATGGGCAGCGAACCCGGAAGTAAACACTTCCAGGTTTGCCGCATTCATAAGCTGAAAGTCCGTAACAAGAGCAGAATGCAACATGAGGTATGACTGTATTCAAGCAGCATTCTGGCCTCCTCTAAGACCAGGGTTTTTGTTTGTTTGTGGGTGTATTCTGCAATGTGCCATTAGTGGTGGATTTCTCCTGGACCGTCCACACACCATTCTTCTTTATTAGTAGTTTTGTGATGCTTCCACAATGTTATATAGTGCAACAAAAGCAGAACAAACAAAGAAAAACAACCTGGAACATTTGTGGTATGGAAAGTTATAGGATTTCAGCAGGAAGTTGCAGGAAGATGCCCACTGATTAGGAAACTAAGTAGTCTGTCAGCCCCAGGGGCAAAACAATATTGAAAGCAAGATCACGTATCACCATCCCAATACCACCATGAGCACAAATCCTTGTGCATGCACAATGGAAAGCGTGTCTGGAGGAGTCTCTCTCCTTCCCAAGTGGTTGAGTAGCGGTCGCCTTCCCACCCATGGGTGCCCACCAACCTCTCTTTTGTTTCCCGTCCCCTTGCAGTCTTTGGATAGCCTGGGTACCTCCGAAGACACCCGATCGAAGCGGCATTCGACCTCGGACTTGTTGGATGTCACTTTCAGTGACGTGAGGAAAGAGGGCTGGCTCCATTACAAACAAATCCTCACAAAGAAAGGCAAGGTATGTTGTACCTTCTGGCAAGGATGGAGTAGTGTGGGTGTACGTCTTTGGTTGGGGTGGGGTGGTAGGAAATAATTCTGATATATACACTGGTAAGCACTGGCCATGACCAGTCAGGAATGTTTTTTTTGGGGGGGGGGGGATGATAGTAAATTGAATTGTCTGCTGTGTGTGTAGTATTAAGGGGGGGGCAGTTGGGAATGTATGGCCCTCTAGTAGCTGGGACTCCCAACTCTTTAGTCCCAGCCAGCATGACCAGTGGTCAGGGATGCTGGGAGTTGTAGTTCAGCAACAACATCTGGAGGGGCCACAGATTCCCTACCCTTGAAGAAAAAACATAGTTAAGCACTACAGCAGACCCACGGCTTACGCACGATTTACTTATGCAATTGCAGCTTTGTGCAGGTGGCAGGAAAATAAAAATAAATGGAGAGGGGAGGGGGGAACAGTCGAAAGGGGCCATCGTATTTATTGTGTAACCTTCCCATAGCACGACAAGCAGGGTGGAGGGCTTGAAAAGCTCTTTCTGCACCAGGTTTTCCTGACACAGAAAGATTTGAAGCCCTCTACCTTGCTTGTTGGGCTCTGGGCAGGTCACACAAGGCCTCTGTTTCTATAGGGGCAACCCAGTAGGATGGGCGGGGCATTACTATTACTACTACTATTTCGGGTGGCCCCACAAGATCTCTTGAGAACCTCCCACAGCCTTCCAGAGGCCTTGTGCAATGTTCCCAGGGGCAGTTCCTGCAGTCTTCCTGACTTCGCATGACATTGCCTTTGTATATGAGCCCCCTGAGCATAACCTCCACCCCAGTTTTAAAATAATGAATCTGATAGGAGTTGAACTTTAAAAATAATAATACAGAAACAACCCAGCACTTTGGTTCCCGTGCAATACTGTAGTGTGTGGAATGCTCAATGTTTCTAGATTCCTATTCCCAAACAGATGAAAAGGAAAATTTAAAAACAGCTTTCTCTGCTAATAACAAGTGGTGCTGTCCCATCCTTTGTAACGCTCAGAAAGGGAGCTACGTTGAGATTTCTGTACTATTTTACTTAGCTGTGGAAGCCAGGTGACCGATAAGAAATCCATAATTGTTGGACAATGAGATAAATAAGCAAAACTGCACACGTGTACTAAGTTTGGACCCCGTCCCCCAGTTTGAAAGTTTGGTATTTCTTCTTGTAAGTAATTTCCAATGAAGGTGCAAATATAAATCTTTTAAGTATTGCAACATGTTCTTGAGTTCTTGAATGCTCTTCTTTTTGGGGGGGAGGTGGGTGAAGGTGCGATTTCACTCAATGTTTTCTAGTACTGTAGCTGGAGGAAACCTTGTTGCCATTAAAAAAAACCAAAAACGCAGTGCTAGAGCTCATGTGTTAAATGTGAGAGCACCAAGGTTCAATCTCTGTCATCTCCAGGCAGGGCAGGGAAAAGACACCTGCCTGATGTATTAGAAAGCCACTGCTAGTGCCCTGCAGATAATTTAGAATTCAACTCCCATTATCCCTGATGATTGGCCATTCTGGATGGACTTGATGGGAGTTGTAGTCCAACATCATATGAAGAACACCAGGTTGGGGAAGGCTGGTGTAGGCAGCACTGCACTGCGTATACCAATGGCCTGACTTGGTATAAGGAACTTTCCTATATTTAGCAAATAGGTAACTTAGGGCAAGAGACCGGGTCCTGCCCAAGATGATGTAGGGTATGTTCACGTGAGCGCCTTAAAACACAGCCAGATCATCCTCACCCCCACTGCATTTCAAGTTGTGTTTGCACAGTGGGGTTCACATCAGAAAAGTGGGGAGGGGAAATATCTTCACCAGACACACAAGACCATTTGGGTTGCTCCCCCCACCCCCACTTCCTACAAACTCTTGCCCATTAAGCTTCATGTGTGCATGCACGCTCATCTGTGCATGTGTGACGGCTGCTAGGATACGTTCACATTTTCCGGTTTTCTAGTCTGTTTGAAACTGGTTTGAGCAAAAAAAAATAATGCACCAAATAGCAGTGTTTGCCAAGAAACTACAGGATTGATATGGACTGTGGCTGACATTGTGTGAATATGAAATTGAAAACTAGCAGTAGAAGTACGCTGGATGCAGAGCAAGCAGTAATGTGAACATGCCCATATTAAGCATGAGACAGCAAAAGGGCTTGATCCCAGGCACTACTAAAGCTGAAGTGTTGCCTATCAGAATTTGGTGCCCCAATACATCTTTGCAGGAAATCTCTCTCTCTCTCTCTCTCTCTCTCTCTCTCTCTCTCTCTCTCTCTCTCTCCTTCACCTCCCCTCTGTCTTCCTCCTCCCTCAACACACATCCAATTCCTACTCTCGCTCTTTCTCCCTCCACAGAAAGTTGGCGGAGGCATTCGGCAGTGGAAGCGGGTCTTCGCTGTCCTACGTGCACACTCGCTCTACTTATGCAAGGACCGGCGGGAGGCTGTGGCCATTGCCCCGCCCCCAGGTGAGGAGGAGCAGCCGCCAATCAGCGTCCGAGCGTGCCTGGTAGACATCTCCTACAGTGACACCAAGAGGAAGCACGTCTTCCGGCTGACGACCGCTGACTTCTGTGAATGTCTCTTTCAGGCCGAGGATCGGGATGACATGCTGGCCTGGATTAAAGTCATCAGGGAGAGTAGCAAAGCCGAGGGCGAGGTGAGAACTGCCCTTGGCTGGCTCCTGGGCCATTGGCCTTTCCAAAACACCTCTGTCGGCAGTCTCCTCTTTGCTTTCTCTCAGGTGTTTGCCCTTTTCCCCAAGGAAGAGGCCACCTGCAAATTCTCAAGCGTGCCTGGTCTTAGCACACACATTGCTGTGAGCATCCATGGATCTCCCATGGCATGTTAGGATCTGCACACATTTTGTGGCTTCCATCCAGTTGGATATAGGCTGTCTTCCAGAGAAGCAATATACACATAGAAAGGGGGAGATCTGTGTCCATTACCAGAGATTTCTTTGAGAATGCTGCTGTCTCAGCAGCTTCTACTGCTGAAGAGGCAAGCCACCATTCTATTTAAAAAGCAGCTTGCCTCTTTGTAAATCAGAAGTGCACTGAAGAGAGGCCTCTGCCTGTGCATGCAGTTATTCTACATGAAGTTTCTTTGTATAGCAATCCCACAGCATGAACATGCACAAGTGTGAGCATGTATACGCAGCAAGGTTTCTCCCCGTTCCCCTCCTGAAAGTTTCAGCAGTCCCAGAGAATTCCATGCTAGTAAAAGCTTAAGGCTTGGGAGAGCTGAAAAGTCAGTTTGGTGGTTCAGCCACAAGAGCTGCTGGAAGCCGAAAAGCCTCAGCCCACGCTTGGATCTTGGCCTGTGCATAATTCTGAATTTAGGAGGCAGAGTGTGCTCTCAATTTTATGACCATGCAATTGTTCATCTCCATACTTGGGCTTCTTGACTTTGGGAGGCACAGAAGTTACTTTGTCCAAAAATTGGGCCTGGCTGTCTTCTGCCCCCTTTGGCTGGAGGTGATAGGAAGGATAAACTATCCATATATGTAAGGGGGGGGGGAGTTCTGCCCTAATTATTATATATAGTGAACATCCCTTCACCCCTTGTTTCCTGTTTGAATGTATGAGCTGTGCAGGCAATTAATTGGTTCAAACTCTGATCTGACCACTTTTTAGCCTGTCCCAGAATTTTGATGGAACTGAAAGGGGGAACTTTATCCAGCAGAGTAACGAGATACTGTTGAAACCTGTGTGGCTTTGAGCTGACAGTTAACCTTCTTTCTATATCTTTTCTCTCTCAATAATCTCCAGGACCCTGGGTTTGCAAGCCAAGCACTGATCAATAAGAAGCTAAATGATTACAGAAAAGTGAGGTAAATTTCTTACCATTCTTTCTTCTTTGCTTCTCCCCACCCCGTTTTGTCAGTCTACGTCTAGTTCTTTCTAAACTATCTGGGCTGCACCACTTTAGATTGCTGTTGGGGACTCATGTGATCAAGTCTCTATACAACATCTTCCCCGCCCCCACACACATAGAAAGCAAGCTTGTGAACGAGAAGCTGGGCTTAAGAGATACTAGTTTTCTAGGTGGAGGGGTTGTGGGTTTTGTGGGGCAGGGGTACACAGAGGAACATCCTATTAGATTAGACCCAATCTGCAATCAGACACAGGTTACCTCAGCCAGGCATGGCTAAACCTGGCCCTCCAGCTGTTTTGGGACTACAACTCCCATCATCCCTAGATAACAGGACCAGTAGTCAGGGATGATGGGAATTGTAGTCCCAAAACAGCTGGAGGGACAAGTTTGGCCATTCCTGCCTCTGATAGTACTTTTGGGGCAGGTATCCCAGCCTGCTGGTTCACGCATCCTATTTCCTCCGTTGTTCCTTGTTAAGTGCAGGGTTAGGTTAAACTTAACATTTCCCAGAAAACTCTCTCACAATTATATAGCTAATTGAAGCACGTGTTACCTCACTCAAGATGGTGCCACTTTCACTGGTTGGTGTGCAATACCTCCCCTCCTCTCCTCTTGGTTAGTTGACTTGCTGATAACAGAGTTAACCCTTAAGCTGCAAACTGAATGATCCCTACTGTTGCACTTCTTTCATGGGCATATCCGGGGAGGGGCAGGGGGCAGCTGCCCCCCTAAATAAATAACAATCAATACAAATACTGAAGTAACTGAGGTTCTGCCCCCCCTAACATAAAGCCTGCCCCCAACATAAATCCCGCTATGCCCATGCCTGCTCCACTCCTTCAAACCTGGCCGCCTAGCTGTGGACATTGGAGTCCAGTGTGGATGGCAAGTGTGTCACAATCTTAGCTTGCATTTACAACTTCCACACCCTGCTGATTCAATAATGGCGCCTCTCATCAGTAGCCTTTTGTCTCTCTAATTGACTTGGATCAGTCTCTTTAGTCACCCCTGCAGTTTAGTGCCTTATTCTTCCCAGAAATGGATGTCCGTAGACAAGATAAAAACCAGCATCATGAATCATTCCTGCAGCTGTTAATATTTGCTTCCATAAAATTATAGTACAGCTACAGCTTCCAGTCTGTTAATTAGGGCAGCTCCATGCAGAGTGATAGTAGAGTAGTCTAGCATTAGGGTGAGATACAATATGAAAGGTGAATTATGTGTACAGTAGTACCTTGGTTGTCAAACTTAATCCGTTCGGAGAGTCCGTTCGACTCCCGGAACCGATAAAAAACCAAGGCGTGGCTTCCGATTGGCTGCAGGAGCTTCCTGCACTCAATTGGAAGCCGCAGAAGCCGTGTTGGATGTTCGGCTTCCAAACAACATTCGCAAAGCAGAACACTTCCGGGTTTGCAGTGTTCAGGAGCTGATTTGTTTGGGAGCCAAGCCGTTTGACAACCAAGGTACCACTGTATAGGTTTGCCATCATAAAGAAAGTTTTGAAAATCCTCTCTGGTTCAGTTGATGGCAAAGACCCGTGTTTTGTATGTGTGAAGTTGAGGCCTTGAGTTGGTACATTGCATGTTCCTTTTCCCTTACAGCTCCTCTGGGACCAAACCAGACTCCTCCCCAAAAGGTCCTCGTGTGCCGGGGGTGAAGTCAGAATTGCAGAAGCAACTAGGAGCAGGGCCACCCCGTTCCCCACGGCAGGATACCATCACGCTAAGAGGTATGAGAGCCTTGAGCGCATCTCTGAGTCTTTGTGAGCAACAGAGCGAGAAGACACTCGGTGTACTTTGCACCTTAATATCCAGAGGGAGCACACAAATCTGTGAATAGTGCCTAACTAATTTTTTTAATCAACAGCTTCTGGGGCTCAGATTTTCCTAGATGTTCTGCTCTCTGAGGTCTTGCTGCCTCATTCCAGCTGCAGCAGCAACTGTTTAATTTATCCCTCTATCATTCTACATTAACATGTCCTCAAAGCTGCTTATATTTGTTTTTATGGAACAGTATAGGATGGCCGGGGTTGCTGGTCAGAAGCCAGAGTGACTTATTGGATATAATATAGGATCTCTGGGAGGCTTGGGTTCAAATCATATCTCAGCCAATGACTTGCTGGCAGAGTTGGGTTATGTATGTATGCACAGTGGTACCTTGGTTTACAAACAGTCTGGTTTGCATATGTTTTGGGTTACAAACATGTCAAACCCGGAAGTGTGTGTCCCGGTTTGCAAACTTTTTTTGGATTGCAACCCATTTTTTTGTATTATTAACAAAAAAATTTTAGAGGCCCCATTGGCGAAAGCGCGCCTTGGGTTACAACCTGTTTTGGTTTACAAACGGATCTCCAGAACGGATTATGGTTGTAAACCAAGGTACCACTGTATTTAAGTGCCATCAATATACAGTCATACCTCAGAAGTCAAATGCCTTGTGAGTCGAATGTTTTGGCCCCCGAATGCCACAAACCTGGAAGTGAGTATTCAGGTTTGCAAATGTTCTTTGGAGCTTCCTGCAGCCAATTGGAAGCCACGCTTTGGTTTCTGAATGTTTTGGAAGTCAAATGGACTTCCGGAACGGATTCCATTTGACTTCCGAGATACGACTGTAAATGGCTCTGTACAAAATTATTTATATTTTCTAGTTTTCTTCTGCCTCAGTTCCCTACCTGGATGTTATTTGTGTGTGTCTCTATTAGCCAGGCTTGTCACTGTCAGGCTAGCTTTTCACGTGCACAATTATAATTTTTTCATGTGAGAGAGAAGGAAGGAAGGAAGGGTCACCCACCTGACAATGACATCACAACCACCCATTTTCATATGCTGGCGTTATTTGAAATCAAACCATGCTGACAAAGGTGCGGCTTTGCTGGCACCAGTTACCAGCTGATCAGTGGTGCTTGCAAACCCCCACTTTTGTCACTTTGTCATCTTTACCTGCAGCACACCTGATGCTCAGGTGTATGGCAGGTGGATAAAATGGTCTGTTGGGCCAAATGAGGAGGAGGACTGATGGGCCTGATTATGCCTGCAGACCTGTGGTACCCCCATCACTGCTTTAGGCAGGCCACTGGGTGATAATTTTTCGTCTGATTTTGGCCTGTTATTTTTCTCAGCCAGTGAACTTGCTTTTGTTCTTCTTTCCCCCTGCTCAGATGACAGTGCCCACCAGAAAGCTCCTTGGGGTATCAACATAATGAAGAAAAACAAGAAGCCTGCTCCAAGGGCCTTTGGCGTGAGACTAGAAGACTGCCAACCTGCCCCTGACAACAAGGTAGACCCTTAAATTTCCCTGCATGTGCAAACCTAGTGCATTAAATTGTAAGAAACCCATCTTTTCATGCTGCAGCACCTACACTTTGGAACTCCCTGCCGGTTGAAGGCAGGCAGGCGCTGGACTTGTCGCTGCACCCTTAAAACATTTTTGTCTAGGAAAGCCTGTCCAGACACAAAGATGTGCTGCTACAATCAAGCGGAATATTCATTTGTTAACTAAGTAAATATTAGAGAGGAAGCACTTTGAACTTTCCTAAGGGCCAAAACCCAGTTAAAATCTCTGGTAGACTACCTTCCCCAACCTATCATTCCAAGGACTGTCACCTGCCTTTGTGCTCTTCCTGCTTGCAACCTAGTCACAGACAACTGTGTGTTTGCTTTAGATAGCGAGTACATGCAAGTGGAGTCACCACATGCAACGGAAAAAGGTGTGTTGTGCGGAGTTGAAAGTGAGGAGGAAGTTGAGACCTATTAGCCTGGTGGAAAGAGAATGATTTCCCAGACATGGTCTACAGCAGGGCTAGTCAACCTTTTTATACCTATCGCCCACTGATGCATTTTTCTTGATGGTAAAATTTCCTTACTGCCCACCAGTGCTCAGTGGAAGGAGGATTCAGCTTGTGCCGTAGAACACCCTACCGCCCACCTAGAATCCTGAAACACCCACTAGTGGGTGGTAGGGACCAGGTTGACAATCTTTGATCTACAGAGTTCCAGTTGAGGGGGCTGGATGCTAAATGCCAGTGCGGTGCAGTTGGTAGAGTGTCAGACTAAAGCCTGGAAGACTGGGGTGCTGTTCCCCACTCAGCCATGAGGCTCACTGGGTGACCTTGGGCCAGTTACTGTCTCCCGGTATAACCTACCTCGCAGGTTGTTCTGAATGTAACCTTGAGAAGAGATGAGATATGTTGTTGGCATCTGTCTTGAAAGACAATGGAGTGCACCTCTGGGGGTGAAGTCAAACCTCTGCGTTAGCACCGAAGTGACCTCCCTGGGGTGCAAGCCTGGGCAATGTGTATGGAGGTCCTGGGCTGCCCAGACAATAAGACTCCCCTCTCAGCCTCACAGTTCTCCTCCAAAGGAAAGCGCAGCAATACATTTGGCACCTGCTTAGCTGCAGGAGTTGCTGGAAGGAGGCCTACAAGGCACCACCCAAGCACCTTAGGGACTCCGCTCCAGATTTGTGTAGGGCAGTGGTTCTCAACCTGTGGGTCCCCAGATGTTGTTGGACTACAATTCCCATCATTCCTGAGCTCTGGCCTTACTAGCTAGGGGTGATGGGAGTTGTAGTTCAACAACATCTGGGGACCCACAGGTTGAGAAAAGCTGGTGTAGGGCTTACTTCTTAGCCTTTTCTTCTCCCGAAGATATCTCACAAGGCAGCAGAGGTTTTCCTTCTCCTAGATGAGCTACCTTCCCAGGTTGATGAGCTTCACCTGCCCCTAAAGGTGGGATATAAATGTACTAAATAAGTAAAGCCATACAACACATTCCTGTTCAGGGAACGGAACGTGCAACATGCTGCTTAGAGGAGCATCTCGGCTTAATTGTGATACATGGCGATCCTGTGTTTTCGGAAGTGTAGGGACTTACTCTCGCATTTCATGCCCAGTTAAAACGCAGTGCCCAAGTTGTTGATGTCCATATTCCGACAGTCGCCAGAAATAAATTGAAGTTCAGACTATATGGATTTGGCTGCAGGCAAAATTTGACGTTCCAGAAATTTATATGACATCCTTGCAGGGGATATGTATTGGTCACGTGCATGTTTTGGGACTGGCCAGCTATTTAAGGCTTAAGGCCCTTTAGACCGGGTGTGGCACCTTGTCTAGCACCAGCCCATTTGCTGCAGCTTTTAATTGCCGCCGCCACACTGCACTCATGCCTTTGACTTGTGAAGGTTTCTGAGACTGCCGCCAGCCTCACCTCCGCACTTCACTTTCTGCAGAAAGTCCCCCTGATTGTGGAAGCCTGCTGCAAGGTGGTGGAAGACAAAGGCTTGGAATACATGGGCATCTACCGGGTCCCTGGGAACAACGCTGTGGTCTCCAGCCTCCAGGAGCAGCTCAACAAAGGGTCTGCAGAAATCAATCTGCAGGAAGAGGTGAGAGCAGGACCACTCTGCCCCTCCCTGGCTCCTGCCAGTCTCTCTGCCTCCTGTCAGTCTCTCTGTTTCCCACCTTTGCTACTGTTGAAAACTCAGTGTATAGTATACTGCTGCCACCTAGCTGCCACTTAGCTGTACTATAGGCAGCGCCCATGCATATTTGCAGAAGGCTGTACCTGTTGCACACCGAACGCTGGGCCAGTTCACAAGCCTTGTTTGGGCTTCTGACTCGTAGAAGCAAAAAAGTGGCAGCAAAGAAACTAAGCTAAAAAATCAGGAACTCTCCGAGTCAAATCATGCCTCAGCCATGAAACCACTAGCTGTACTTTGGCGAGCTTGCCTCCCCCCTCCTGCAATCTAGTGTTGTAATGTAATTATTACAGCCTCCTTTTTCTGCTAAATCACCTGTTTTCTGGAGACAATAAATCACTGATGGAAATCTAAGGTGGTCCCTTGGCCATTTCTTGCCAGCATGGCTACACGATTTAGTGATGCTGTTTCTCCTGTTCTTCTGGGATCTGGTCTCTTGTCTAGAATAAAAATCTTGGTGAGATTAGAAGTGTGGTTTTGAAACATCCCAAACTTTAAAATTACTTCTTTCTCTCTCCCTGTTTGGCCAGAGGTGGCAAGACTTGAACGTCATCAGCAGTCTCTTGAAGTCGTTCTTCCGGAAACTCCCGGAACCACTGTTTACAGATGGTGAGTGACTCTGGCTTGACACCCTTAGCATTTAAGATAGCGTAAGTCTACATTTTCTCTCTCGAACGGATGGGCAAGTGGAAAGGCAAAATGCTTGGATGGTTGGGATTGTGGGGTGGGCCACGTTTTTGGTGCATTGAATGCGGGTGGGAAGGTCTGACTATGTGTCTGCCTTCTGGGTCTAAACCTAGGCGCTCCCCTCTTTCAGCAAATGAAATTGGTTTTGGCAGTGCAGGGGCAGACATGGATTGCAAGAGAGGAAAGAGGAGTTTAAGTGCCCAGAGAAAGGACTGGGGCCTCTGGCTGGGCAAGTGACTATATAATAGCAAAGCTCCCAGGAAGGCCGTTTGAATTAATTTCAGGTTTTTGGAAGGGAGGTATTTTCCCAACAGTGCTCTTTCTTGTCTTCAGTGCCTTAAGCTTGCCACTATTTCTTTTCCATCATGAGCAAAATGCTTGCCTTTAAATGAGCCGGGTTGTCCCTAACAGTGGAAGGAAAAAGCCATCAAGTCAGCCGTCCCGCAAAACCCCTATCATGCAGGAGCAGGAGCGCATTTGAGTGCTCACCTGGTAGGTTTAGGTGACGGGTTTCCAGGCAGGCCGAGTGAGCAGGAGCCATCAGAGGAAGAGATGAGGCAGAAAGCTGTTGGAGGAGGGATGGAGCTCTCCATCTTCCCACTGCCAGTTCAGTGGCAGGACACCTACCTTGTGTGCAGAAGGCCCCAGGCTCAATCCTCAGCATCTCCAGGTAGGGCTGGGAGAGGCTCCTGTGCAAAGTCAGGGAGAGCTGCTGCCGGTCACTGTAGATGATGCTGAGCCAGATGGACCGGTTGCTGTAGAACAGGGTTTCCCAAACTTGGGTCTTCAGCTGTTTCCCATCATGCCTGGCCAGTTCCTGCTAGCTAGGGATTATGGGAGTTGTAGTCCACTTGCTCAGATCAACCCATTGCAAGCCTCTAAATTAATTTTTCCTCTAAGCAAAGGGGCAGCTGTGTGTTCTTTGTTTTCCCTTCCAGCCAGACTAGATTATTGTAATGCACTATATGTGGGGTTGCTTTTGAAGACTGTCCAGAAGTTTCAGTTGTTCAGCACTGTAGCGGCCAGACTTTTGTCAGGCATTCGCAGATCAGAGCATATAACTCCAGGCTTTGATCTCCTTTGGGAGCCTTGAGACTCCTTTGGGCTTCCTGTTTGCTTTCAATTCAAAATGCTTTAAAACCCTAAGCAGCTTTGGAGCAGGTTACTTTAAGGAGTGCTTGCTCCCATAGAGGCCTAGCTGGGAATTGAAATCAGGGTCAGAGGTCTTGCACTCAGTGCCATTGGTCTGCCCAGGTAAACTGTCACCTTATCACCTTGCGCGGGACTCCTGTTTCCTCTGACCAGACAGTGCCTAACAATCACAGATGAATTTCTTCTTTCTTACAAGATAAGTACAATGACTTTATCGAAGCCAACCGGATTGAAGATGCCAGCGAAAGGATGAAGACCTTGCGCAAACTGGTACGCAATTTGGGGAGGGGAAGTTGTCCTCTGTGAGTGGATGCTTTTTTCTTTGCAATGCAGTGGGGGAAACTCAAACACATTTCCTCTCTGCCTTGTTGTAACAAAGCTTTTGAAAGGGCAGGTTGTAGCTCAGTGGTAGAGCATCCATGCCACAGGTTCCTGGCTTCTCCAGGTAGACCTTGGGAAGGACCTCTAACTGAGTCCTTGGAGAGCACTGGCCAGTTGATGTAGATCTGGGGTGGCTCAAGGGCTTCATGGAAAGTTGGTCAGACCTCTAAGACCTGGTTGCCAGTGGCAGAGGTGACCAATGCACACTTACGCATACACACACACACTTATCACACATAGAGCACATGTACACTTACAACACATACAGCAAACTAACCACATATATATAGACACGTGGCACTGCCCACCCCCTGCTATACAGTTATTCAGCCATACATAGGTCTTCTTTCTCTCTCATACACAAGCCTCTATCACTTTGTGATGGGGGATGGCAGGAGATTTCATGCCGCCTCGTGGTCTTCAAGGAATGATACCTGAAGTTCAAGAGGCAGGCGTTTTCACACCCACTGCAGTGCTGGGGGGGCAGGAGGAGACTTGCCACTCTGGGTTCACCAACCCTAATGTAGACTTTACTGAGCCAGGCAGCTCAGTGGTCTGACTAATATGAAACCACTTCCTGTGTTCCAGTTATGCTAAAGCGGTGACGGCATGAGTCAGTCTTCAGCTGAAATTAAAAACTTAATATTGGTGTGGATAACAGACGGGTTAAAGCATGTTCTCTACAGCAGTTATGTGTTGGGTCTCTAGATAAAAAGCTGGATGCAGCAGGGAGAGAGAGAAATTGTCAGCATGGGAATGGAGAGACGAGGAAGCCTTAAATGTAACATGTTAACACCCAGCAAATTTCAAGTCAGAGGATACTCCAAGAGCATCTATAAAACAGACAATTTACTTAACTGCCAAGCCAGTTATAAAAACACTTATGTCTTTAACACATTGAATGGCATCCAAGTCAACAGTGAAGCACGAAATTATTCTTAATCCTGGAAAAACCAGTATGCAGAAATGATTTCTCTCTTTAAGAACACCGATTTTATTACACAAAGCAGAGCAAATTACGTAGCACTCCTCTCCAAACACACTTCATCCCTTGGCATAGGAAGTTCATTATTTAAACATAGTTTTAAACAATTAAAAAAATTGTTTAAACAATTTGAAAAATCCTCCCTTTATAATCTTAAGTGTTCTCTTGCCCCATTTTACATTTCGTAAAACAAACCAACAGAGTTGCTCTTAAGGGTTTGTTTTTTTTTTAAAAAATACTTTCTTAACCCTAAAGGCAATTCTTCATGATGTCTGCTAAAGTAACCTCTAAAACAAAGGCCACAGGCAGCTTATATAGTCCTGAGTAAAAACCAAAAGCCTCTTAATGCCAATTACGGAGGACTAAAAAAAAAAAAGGGGGGGGGAGGACTGGCTGAATGAGCCTTATATTTGCATGCTGACTATGTAAAATAATTAACCTTGAACCCGGTGAAGAGGGAAAAACATGTAGGAAATAAGTACATAGGGAAAGTGTAAGATGTAATTAACTCCATATTGACAAATCCTGTAACCAGCCCCGCTCATGCTTGTAACTTACTCTTTTGCTGCACATAGAATCAGAGAACTGTAGAGTTGGAAGGGACCACAAGGGTCAATCTAGTCCATCCCCCTGCGGTGCAGGAATCTTTCGCCCAACATGGGGCTCAAACTTATGACCTTGAGATTAAGTGTCTCATGCTGAGTTATCTCCATTCCCTAAATCTGGGTTCTTTTGCGGTCGTGAGTACTACAACACCACAGCCAAGCAGTTGCTGATTTCAAGGGCAATTCAATCACATGCTGGCAAATTCAGATTGTGCAGTTATAGTTAACTGGAAGGTCTTGGGCAAGGATTACCTGTCCACACACACACTTTAAGCCTCCACATAGGTGAATTTCTGAGCATGCCTTATAGGGCAGGTACAGCTATATCTTTCAGGATCCAGCTTTAGTTGATGTAGGTGATGGTAAGCTTTTGAGTTTCACAGGTTTCTGTGTCTTCCTAAATTCAGAAGCTCCAAAATTTTTGGAGAAATCTGGAAGAAGAGAGGAATTGGAGGAATTTTCCATCTTTCACGGATGACCCAAGCTCTAATTGGTGGTTGCTGTTTTTCTTCCATCTGTTCCTCAGATCCGGGACTTGCCAGGCCATTATTATGAGACCCTGAAGTTTCTGGTGGGACACCTGAAGACAATTGCTGATCATTCCGAGAAGAACAAGGTAATGTTTGCCGAACCGAAAGAAATACGCAGTATGATATGGTAGCTTCTTTATGTGGAAGAAGATCCAGGTAGGTGCAACGAATAGCACAAGCCATGGGTAAGCAACACTCTTCCACAACAACCCTGCTTCCAGATGACTTCCCTTCCCCCCTTTCCTTTGCGGCTGCATATTCTAAGTATTCCATATTCTGTCTTTTTCTTTTATCTCAGTTTATTTTATACGGCCGAATTTAGTATAATCCTGCTAACGGTTTGATTTGTTTACAATGATCCCCCCCCCCCCCCAAATATCCTACAAACCATTTCTAGTCTTCCTTAAAGACTCTTTCTTCCTGGTCTCTTATTCTGCTAGTTAAACTCGCCATTTCTGCATACTCCATCAACTTCATCTGCCATTCCTCCTTTGTTGGAAATGGGCCTTTTAAAGCCATCTAAATTAAGCGTCCATCTCTACCATCTTGATAACTTCCACCACAATCCTAGTCACTTACTTAGAAGTAAGCCCCAAACTTCCCAAAAGACAATTCTCGGATTGCAAGCTCCTTGGGGCCAAAGACCTGTTTACAGAATTTCACAAGCAACAGCAAAGTGTCTTGTGTACAGTGCAGGTGTTGTATAACTATAACAACTAATGCAGACTGAAAGCTGAGATGTTTGCGGGAAACATGTGTTGTAGCTTCCTTTGCCGCCTTGCAGTCAAATGCCAGAATAGTCTTTTCTCTCTCTTTTTTAAGCCTAAAAACAACAATGGCTTGCATTGCAGATGGAGCCCCGGAATCTTGCTCTGGTGTTTGGTCCCACCCTTGTTAGAACGTCGGAGGACAACATGACCGACATGGTGACACACATGCCTGACCGCTACAAAATCGTGGAGACCCTCATACAGCACGTAAGGGGCATGGAGGTGCCTGCAAGGGCATGGCAGGGGCTGGAGGGCAGCCAGCAGAAGACTGGCCCTGCCTCCTGGATGTGGGATGACCACCACTTAATTGCTTTTTTAAAGTCATCGGGATATCTTCTGCAAAGAAATGCATGCAATTTTTAAAAAATCCATTATAAGTTTCCGAGGTGGTTTCTGTGTTTTGCATTTGCTCCCGTCACTGTAGATATATGGGAGCATTTCTCAATTTATTGAGGTACGTTAGCTTAACCATATAAGAATAACTTTTACGAGATATAAGGAACATCTCATACGTTAAATCAGCAGTAGACACTACTGGTCTCTTCTTGTTCCAGTATTTTCTATAATCGCAGCTAAGTCTATTGGCCATTACTCTGAACTGGCTCTTGACCAGTGAATCAGTTGTGAATAATAATAATAATAATAATAATAATAATAATAATAATAATTTATTTATATCCCGCCCTCCCCAGCCGAAGCCAGGCTCAGAGCGGCTAACAACAATAAAAGTAACACAGTTTACATAAAATCACAATCAATTAATTGAAATGCATTCTAAAATCAATTCATTCTAAAATCAATTCAAAATCAAATGAATGGCAACCATTGGGCTAGAGTTCTGTGAGGATTACCAAAGGAGGGCGTCAGACTGTGCCTTGGCCGAAGGCCTGGTGGAACAGCTCCATCTTGCAGGCCCTGCGGAAAGATGTCAAGTCCCACAGGGCCCTAGTATCTTGTGACAGAGCGTTCCACCAGATCAGGGCCACGGCCGAAAAAGCCCTGGCTCTGGTCGAGGCCAGCCTAACCTCCCTGTGGCCCGGGATCTCCAAGATGTTTTTATTTGAAGACCATAAGGTCCTCCGTGGGACATACCAGGAGAGGCAGTCACGTAGGTATGAGGGTCCTAGGCCATATAGGGCTTTAAAGGTTAAAACCAGCACCTTGACCCTGAACCTGTACTCCACCGGGAGCCAGTGCAGCTGATATAGCACTGGGTGAATGGGATCCCGTGGCAAGAAGTACTTTCACTGTTCTTGCTACCTGCTGCTCAGCAGGCATAGGGCTGATGGGAGTTGTAGTCCCATCCGGAGGGCTCCTTTTCCCTGCCATAGGTCACTGCAGCATTTGTAAAGCATTGGGGTTGCTTCAGAAGCACCCTCACTGAGTTCAAACCAGATGTGTCTTTTCCTGTTCTACAGGGATAGGGGGCTGGTAAGGGAGAGGAGAATGGTTCTGCAAGTTTGAAGCATGAGCTGGGTTGAGGGAAAACAATAGCCAGTGGGCTAATGGTTAGGCTGTCACAAATAAATCCCTTTCTTGAAGCCACATTCTGGAAGGACTGAAAAGGTGCAAACTCAAATGCTTGGTACAAGAAAGCATGGTGTATTGCCCTCATGGGGGAAAATTACACATTAAGACTGGCACAAAGCATAAAGAAACCGTTGTGGGAGAATGGTGGAGCTTTATTTCATTCAGAAATTCTCCAGAAAACCAAATACCAATTCCAAAGGTTTATGCTAACTTGTGGATCACTTAATCATAATGTCTTTTACAGGCATGCACTGTTGCATGCTATGGTGTATATCTGGAAAAATAACCTGTATTTTGGGGGAAATCAAATTAAAAATTCAAATATATCCCTTCCTGGTTCCTCGAAGCCAGTGGAAAGCCAATACACAGAAATGTTCCTGTGTTGTGATTTTTTAAAATAATAATAGCAACAGAGAGGGCAAAGGAACATACAATAAATATACATACAACAGTTAGAAATTATTATTTGCAGTAGGTGGGAAGCCCTCCAAAAGCATAGTGAGGAAGGAAGGAATTCTGATGACTAGCTAACCCAGTGCCCAGCTTTGCAGAACGTATGTCTTGTCTTGCGAAGAAAAAAGCCAGGAAGAGTCAGTGTTCACATTTCATGGGTGAAGAACCTGCCACGACACCCCTTTAAATCCAGGGCAGGCAGCCTCTTGGATTCCAGCCTTCATCTTCCCAAACCAGCATGGCCCAATGGTCAGGAGAGATGGGACAGGTGTAGTCCCTTAACACCTGAAGAGCAACAAGTTCCCCCAGCCCACCTTTAAACCTGCGAGTCTTAATATGATGTTGGCTTTGACTGATGGGGGGAGTTAATATTAGCAACTCGACTCTGCTTTGATTCCTCTCCTCTACCTTTTCCCTTCCACAGTCAGACTGGTTTTTCAGCGACAAGGAGGATAAAGGTGAGAAGGTGAGTCACTTGGAAAGGAGGAGGATGCCGGTACCTGAGACTGCAGGGGAATGCAGGGTGTCAGCACAGCCCTTTCCCAGCCATGCTCTGTAGACAGTCTTTCTGCTGATTCCTGTCGGTTGGTCAGAAAGGACAGCCCTGCAGCTAGGGTGTTGTTGCGGTAAAAGAGCCGAAGGTTTAATTAGGGGCAAACCAGATGCCTGTGAGGAACCCCACTAGCAGGACAGGAAGGCAGTAGCCCTTTCCCAACAAACTGGTCCTCAGAGACACAACGCCTGTGATATTGGACATAGTGAGGAACCATAGTGACTGGTAGCTGTTGATAGCCTTGCCCTCCTCAAAGTTGTCCCCTCCCCTTCAGAGCTGTCCAAGCTGCTGGTCGTCCCTGCATCTTTTGCCCATGAATTTGAGAGTTCTAATAATGAGCTGGGTGGGAAAAAATACTTCTTTTTGTCTGTCTGGAATCTCCCCACCATTTTCTTTCATTGGATGAACTCAGGATTCATGCTGGTCACAGATCTGTTTATGCAGGAAAGACAGGAGGCAGGCAGTCTTTTTAAGAACGCTGAAAGAACGTACGAAAGAGGTTTTGCTTACCAAGGTGTACACATGGCACTTCTTTAGGCCCCCTGTTGCTTCTGCCAGACAGGCGTTGCTGGCTTTTAGAATTATATGTTTATATGCATGTGTGCGTGTACATCTTGATTTCTAGAGGTGATGAGCATATAGATACTAACTGCTCTCTCCCAGGCCACCTCCCCCGGCCCCAAATGTATGAGGATGGTGGACGTATAGGAGGGGCCTCTCTGCCACTCTTAGCACCGGAGGGAGTCTGTAGGAAAGGAAGTACACTTTCAGATATTTAGGGCCTAAGTCCTTTAAAGCTGTAATCATGAATGTGAGTACTTTGAATTGTGTCCATTAACCAACTGGCAACCAAGGCAACTATTTTAAAACTGTGGTTTAGGTTTCGTAGGCTTGAACTGTGGTGTACTGTTGAGTGGCTGGTCTTCCCTGTTTGGCCCAAGGTCAAATGAGATAATCTTTTAGTTCTTTTCAGCTTTACTCTTCTGTGGAACATTATGAGATGGGAGGAGTGGTTCTTCCCTTCCCTTCTCCCCATTTCCCCCCCAGGTATAGGACGGAAGGAAGATAGATGACTGGAGAACTCCCAGTTTTCCTATACTGAAATACTGAGACCTTCACAGTGCAGCCAAACACACCAATAAGAGAGTTGATCGAGGAGAAAGAGAAATCCATAGAACACTGTACATCTAGCAGATGGCTTGAATCTTTCCCTCCTAACCATAAATGCATCCATTTTGCAGACCCCTGTAGATGAGCAGGAGGCCCAATCAGTGCCGAATATTGAGTACCTTCTGCCCAACATTGGGAGGACAGCAGCACCGGGGGACGCTTCAGGTGAGTGGACATTGCTTCATCCCAATGGCTGTGGAATTCCCAGAGTGCAAAGTTCTGACTGGTGTTTTGCAGTGTTGCCTCTCTGTAAAAGTTATTCCCGTTAGTTCCAGTATTTAAGCGCAACAAGCAAAAAAAGAAAAAGAAAAGTCAGTCCACTTCCCTTTCACACTAACTTCCCTTTCACACTACACATTTCATACATACGCCCAGATCTCATTTCTCTTAGCTTTCCCATAGGCCAGTAAATTGTCTTTAGCTCCTTGTTGTTGACCTGTCCATCTAACCCCATCCCTCGAGTGCACGATGCTCAACATCCCTTGCCAAAGCCGCCTGCCTGCTTCTGAAAAACATTTGCGTTTGGGCAATTCTCTGATAGCAGAGAAGTCTGTGTTTGGGGAAAAGCCACTGGGATTAGCTCCTTCCCTTTGAGGCTGCACTGTTAGCAACAATGTGCATCTCTTTCTCCCTGCCCCGCTTTCTTGCAATTTCATAAAATATAATGCATCGCTTGATTGGAAGCAGCTTCCAAACAGTTTAAAAAGAGATGAAACAATAAAACTGAGAAAAATCTACAACCCTATTTTAAAACATACCAAAGTTAAAATGACAAAGCAGATTAAAATTGCCTCAACTTTCTAAGCATCAGGGTAGGCTTGTCTAAACAAAAATGTTTTTAAAAAAGTAAAGGTGAAGGGACCCCTGACCATTAGGTCCAGTCGCGGACGACTCTGGGGTTGCAGTGCTCATCTGGCTTTATTGGCTGAGGGAGCCGGCATACAGCTTCCGGGTCATGTGGCCAGCATGACTAAGCCGCTTCTGGCGAACCAGAGCAGTGCATGGAAACGCCGTTTACCTTCCTGCCGGAGTGGTACCTATTTATCTACTTGCACTTTGATGTGCTTTCAAACTGCTAGGTTGGCAGGAGCAGGGACCAAGCTCACCCCGTCACGGGGATTCAAACCGCCAACCTTCTGATCGGCAAGCCCTAGGCTCTGTGGTTTAACCCACAGCGCCACCCACGTCCCAAGAATGTTTTTAGCAGACACCTAAAAGAGTACAATGACAGGTGCTTGGTTGATCTCAGTAGGCAGGGAGTCTCAAAGTGCAGGTGCTGCCACACTAATTGATCACATTCTTACAAATGTGGAACAGATATTAATTGGCACCTGCAGTAGTTGGTGCCAATTCCACCGATCAAAGCAGTCGAGTGGGCACGTGTTGGGTAAGGTGATCTTGAAGGTAAACTGGCCCCAAATGATGCCTTGAACTTGCCCAGTAGAAAATCAGCAACTTGTGCAGATCTCTGAGCACAGGTGTTATAAGCTGACAAGGCCTCACTCCTGTCGGCCACTGTGCTGTACCATTCTGCACTTAACTGCAGCTTCCGAATCGAGCGCAAGGGAAGCCCAACATTCCTTGCATTGTTAGCCCCAAAATGGAAAACGAGCGAGGTCCCAGCTAAAGAAAAATGGCAACTTGTTGACAGAATATGCACAACTCGCAGAATTAACATATAGAATAAGAGAACAAGAAGAACATACGTTTAAAGAAGATTGGAAAATGTTTATTGAATTGATAGGAAATAATTGTTTACAGCTGAAAACGCTGGCAGCATTAAGATAACAGTGTAAAAAGTTTTGATGGAAGCAATAATGGAATACTGAATTGTATAGTTTTTATAAAATATGCAGGGATTTATGATATATAAAATGAACCATGGAAAGGGAAGAAGGGAAGCCACTGATATCTTAAGGATGTAAAATGAGTATTTTAAATTGTAGAACAGAAAATGTAATTAAAAAATACACACACACACACACACACACCATTGCCCGCATTACCGTAATCCCATCTAGAAGTAACCAATGCACAAACTACTATGGCAAGGCTTTCCTGGTCCACGAATGGCCGGAGCTGTTGAACCAGCCGCAGTTGGTAAATGGCACTTGTAGCCATTGAGGCAGAGCTGGATCCAGAAGCACCCTCAAACTGCCAACCTGCTCCTTCGCAGGGAGTGCAGCCCCATCCCAGGCCAGCCAGCTGACCAATTTCCCCAACGTAGGAGCGACTTATCCACAGTTCCTGCGTCTTGCTGGGATTCAAGCTCAGCTTATTTTTCCTCATCCATTTCACCACTGCATCCAGGCAGTGGCCCAGGGACTGTGCAGCCTCTCCCCATTCAGATGTCATAGAGAAATAGAGCTGAGTGTCACCAGCATACTGATGGCACCTGGCCTAGAAATGCCAAATGACTGCTCCCAATGGCTTCATGTAGATATTAAATTGCACTAGAGAGGAGAGTCCCTTGTCACACCCCATAGTGTAGCCACCAGGGGGCCAAAGACACTCTTCCAACGCTGCTCTCTAGGCTGCCCTGATTGGAACCATTGTAATACAGTGCCACCAATTCACATTTCCCAGATCCGGTCCAGGAGGATGCTGTGGCCAATGGCCTCAAATGCCAAAGAAAGATTAAGAAGCAGGCACAAGGTCATACTTGCCCCTCTGAAAAGGGTGACCAAGGCCAGCTCAGTTCTGAGGCCAGACCTGAACCCAGATAGGAAGGGATCTAAATAATTGGTGTCCTCCAAGAATTGGTGTCCTCCCAATAATGCCACCATGACACTCTCCACCACCTTCTCCCCAAAGAGGGTATTGGCAGCTGGCCGATAGCTGTTCCAATCCAACAGGTCCAGAGCCGGTTTCTTTAGGAGCAGTCACACTGCTGCCTCTTTTCAGTGCAGCAGGGGCCACCCCCACATGCAGCATTGAACACACTCTGGACCCAGCCAGTCGGCCCCTCCTCTGCTAGATTTGATAAGCCAGGAGGAACAGAGGTTGAGGGAGCATGTGGTTGGACGCCCTGCCACCCGCACCATGTCCACACCAGCTGATTGCGTAAGGTGAAACTGGTAGCACCGTCCTTAGAAAAAAGGCATGCATAGCCATTGTCACCTACCCCACCCCTTGGCCAGTGGCAAACAGAGCCTTTTAAGTTGGCAGAAGAGAAACCATATTTTTGACACTGGAGGGGAATTGCTCTTGCACTCCAGCTGGAGTTGCTAATATTGATGGGAGGTATTGTTTAAGTGGGGTTTTGTTTTGTTTGTTTTTCTCTCTTTCTACTGTTTACAAACTTCCTTAACCTTTTTTGCTGTCTTTCTCTGTTCCTTCTCTCTCTTTCTCTCTCTCTCTCTCCATCTCCTCCCTCTTCCTCCTCTTCCGTACTCCAGCGGAACTGCCGGAGCTCTAGAGCTGGTACGGTGTGGTTGTGCTCTGGTGTACATGCACTAATTCCATTGGGCGATTACGAGAGGTTGAGGAAAACAGGAAAGCGGTTCTGGTTCCTTATTGGTCCTTCCACGCCAACGAGCTACAACATTGGCGTGTACTATGATGAGACACGACACTGGAGGTCGAGCTCCTTACTGTTAAAAAGTTGGGAGTGAAAAATGAGGTCCACTTCATGGGCCTGTGATTTGCTTCTTAAAGCCATGCATTAGGGGGTGGGGATCAATTTAAGTTGTGAAAATAGTTTAAAACAAAACAAATCAGTAGCTTTCTAAGCGAGTGCAGAACATCTCCCCCCCTCCCAACAGAATGGAAAGGTTGTTAATTTTTAACTTTAACAGCTCCAGTAATATGTAACTTTATTTTGTTTTATTTAGTTAGCATTTATATACAGCTTATAGAACAAAAGATAACGACTCAGTATAGACAAGTCTAAAATAATATAATAAGAACAAAACTTGCTCATGCAAACAATCTAAATCTCAAGATTTAAGTTGTCTCTCTTCTCTGCCTGATGAAGAGTTCTGCGTGATTTGAATGCCTGCGCATATGTTTGCATCAACTAATATTGGATCCCTGAAAACAATTGCTCTGGCTGTTTTGCATTCAGTTTTTCCACTGGAAGCAAAAGGTGTCTGTCCTTAAAACTTGGATGCCGCAGCCTAGAGACCAGAAATGTTTCCTTCCCCACCTTCAGAGGTTTTGCTCTTTCAAGGACTTTGGGGTTGGGGGGCAGACTCAGAGCGACTTTCCTGCCTTTCCTCACTCTCGTTATTGCCAGCCACTAATTCCATGTTGTGGGTGGGGAGGAGGCCTTGGTTGTCAAGAGTGGGCCATTGTGACCATCCATTATATTGTCTGTTGGTTTCATTGCCGCTGATGTTGCTGTGGCGGATTTTGTGTGACTGTGTGGAGGCGGGGGAGCTATTGCACAAACGGCTTGGCTGGTACCGTGCCCCTACGAATTTTCTGTGGTTTTCTAGCCATTGTTCCTGCCTGTGCTCTTGCCCCATGGGGTTTGCCAGCACCCACCTCTGCCCCCTGCTTCCTCTTTGCTGGATCTGCCTGGCCTGGCTTTTAATTTTGTTAAACTTCGGGAGGGGGGGCTGCATTGCCACTACTTTGCTTTAAGTACCTCTTAAACATCTGGGCAATATCTGCCAGCCATTCTCTTAGGTGTGGCTCTCTGAACGTGGCAATGGCTGAACTGAGGCCGAAGAGCAAATCTTTTATTTTTAAGCTGGTTGTGAAACTCGACCCCTCCACCCTCTATTCATGGCTCGCCTTCAGCGGTGTGGGGTGTAAGGTATGAGTCCCACTTTCAGCTAAGGCAGATCCCCTCTAGGACAAAGGACTAAGAATTCCCAAAGCACTGACTCTTAAAACTTTGGTTGTGTACACTCTATACGGTAACAGCACATCTGTTCCCTCAAAAAAAATTCTGGGCACTTTTTAAGTTTTTTAAGGCTTGTGGGGAATTGTAACCCTGTGAGGGGAAAACTACAGGACCGTTTAAAATGTGCTTTAAATGTACAGTGTGAACACAGCCTTCGTTGTACTGCTGGGCACTAATCTGGTTCATTGGTTGTTTGTGGGCCGCTGTTTCATTTCAGCGTTGCTGCTTGAGCAGCTTCTAGTTAAAAAGGCCAGTTCCTTCTGCACTCCAGTGCACCTGTACTGTACCTTCAGTACGAAGGGGCAGGGGGAGCATTTTGAAGCATTCCAAACTCTGCCATGTTTGCCACACGCACAGCAGTCAAGATGCCACTGATTTCAGAGCTGATTCCACCCTGGTGGCACCTGCTCTTCCGCATCCTGACAAGGGTCAAAAAAGAACAGGAGAATTCGGCACCCATCGCAATTTTTCTTTGGGAACGACTTGAGCATTTCCTTTTCTTTCTTTTGCCATTGCATCCTGTCGTGCTTTCAGAACCCATCCTCACATTGCTGACCATGAGTGGGAAACAAGACCCTGTTTCAGAATCGCTGCTCAAGGAGATGGGAGACCAGCCCTGTCCCTAATCCTGTTAACACTGAGCTCCTGATAAACTCCTTATGATCCAGGAGGCCAAATCCAGCCCCCAGTCATATATTGTGGCCTCCTTGGCCACCTCTTTTTACAGTCCCAGGCAGGCTTGTGGGGGACTCCATATACCTGACCAATGAGCTCATTTCGCTTTTGATAGGTCACATGCCTTACGAATCTGGCTTCAGTCTTGCTCCTCTGGGTGGAACTGTGGCGCTTTCCCTTCTGGGACTAACTGCGCATGTATGTCAAATGCATTGGATGCTAGGACGCTGTGCCTTCCTGCCATGTTGTTAGTGGGCCCATAGAGCAGGAGGCAGGCAGCTGTGTGTGGTGACAAGTCAGGTGTTGATCAGATGTTCCACTGCCTTCCCCCTAACCGCTCTGTGCTCAATCTGCCTTTCTACTTCACTAATTCCACTGACTTTGCTCCACTAACCTTCCTGACAGCCTTGTCACCATCACTTGAACAAATGTGCCTGATTGTGGTCCCCACCCTTACAAAGCCCCCCTTCATTCATTCAGGATACTCTGCGTGTTCTGGGGTGCTTGATCTGTTCTTTGTTCTTGGTTTCCTCCCCTCCCCACCCCTTTTATTTTGCCACCAGTTCATTCAGTTTTATTTTCCTTAAGTAAACATGGGACAAAATGAAATGGTGGCTTGTGGTCCAAGGTGGCATGTTTGTAAACACCCAGGGTCAACTTCCCTTCTCTGGACTATTATTTAACAAGAGGGAACCCCCTGCTCCCAAACGTTCTTCAATCTTGGCTTATTTTTTAGTAAGGGCCCAAAATATTATTGGTGTTTTGCTCAGAGATGTGCTAGGATAAAATTTTTTGCATAGGGTCGCATGAGTCCCTCACTTTAAGACAATTTCCTCTGGCAAGAAGCGATGTGATATTAGAAAAAGGGTTTGCCTTAGTTAGATGTCTATCGGAAGAGCCCCTGAATTTGGGGTACCTAATCTTTTAATTTGATTTTCATATTGGGAGTGTCCTTCCACAGGACACCTCCAGGGGGCGCAAACGACCTTGTCATGTCTCATTGGTGATTGGGCCATTAACAGCCAATGCTCCGACCCACCAAAGTACAGGCTGTGATCCTAATGAGATTGCTGAAGGGAAGAGTGAGATTCAGGAGTCCCTGACTGCTCTGCGCACAAGTGTGTGTCTTAAGGAGCCAGTAGCAGACAAAGGAAGGGGAAGTGCAGCTCTCTGAAGTTTCAGAAGCGGCTGAGCTAATGAACGCATTCACTGCAAAATACGGAGGCCCCCAGCTCTGCCAGCAGAAATGCATGGCTTGGAAGCTTCCTCTTGTGTTGTCAGGAAGATGAAGAAAATAAAAAAGGCTTATTAGGTTTCCATTTGGAGGGCTTCATAGCTGGCCATTAGCTGAACTCACTATCCAGACTTTAGGGGAAGGTGAGCAGTGTCAGCCCTGGATGCCAAAATAGCACCTCTTGTTGCTTTGCATTGTTTTTTACACTGTCCAGAGAGAGAGAAGCCTTTAGACTTCCATAGTCAGAACAGAAGAAACATCTGCTGAGTCATCCCTTCTTTTTTATGGGGTGCACCTTTCGGTTTAGCTCTGATGCGCTGACTCGGGAGCATGACATACCTTTGCTGCAGGGAAGCCATGGGGACAAGTGTTCCCCTCGGCAGCCTCACGACCCACCTGCTTTCCCGACACTGTCCCATGTCTTACTGATCCTCTCCTCTCTCTCTTTCCTCTTCGTTTGTTAACAGATTCGACCAACAGTGGCTCAGCTAAATCAAAGGTAAGGCTCCTTTCTGTGTCATATCTGCCCGTTGGGAAGGAGAGGCGGGAAAAGATGGTTCAGCTCCGCTTAAGGGGTCCCTGCACTCGCAATTTGCACTGTGGGGGAAAGGGTTCCATTCTTTTCAACAGGACCCCCTCCTTTTTTGCAATGCCATATCTGGAGGCAAAAGCCCCTACCCCCACCCCATGACTGATCCGGTCCCCTTCTCAACTAGTTTGTAAGACGGGCGGAGAACCACACACACAAGGGCACATCTACAGGTAGGGTCATGCATTTCTTGGCCCATAGGTTGTGTGACTCACCCAGGTAGCATCTCCCAGTGATATCTGACTTTGCCGCTTTATACTTCTGCCAGGGCAAATGTAAAAGCACTTGTGAGAATTGCGAATCTGCATTAATGATACTGAATATGATGCTCTCTGTGAGGGCATGTAAACAGATCAGTGAGTTAAGGGGTTATTATCCCAGGGTTGACCAGTCTTGTAACCCAGGGGTTCCCTAACTGTGCTCTGAGGGCCTGTGGTCTTCATTCAAGTGGTCCACGCCATGTCCCCATTAAATATTTCTATTGGATTTTTTAATTTACTTGCATTTTTCTCCCTTTTGTTTCTTTCATTGTATTACAGTTTGATTTCTGTGCAGCGCAAATCCGAACACAATAACATACAATGTAAGAAGTAAAAGAAGAAATGCAATTAGAATTAGAAATAATATAGCATCAGCCACAGGACATGGCAATTGCTACCAAAGGCAGAAAAACCATTAAGTGGTCCGCCAAGACCACCAGCAAATTTCAAGTGATGGGGGGGTGGAGTTTGGGGACCACAAAACCTGAACATTTCTACCTTGTCTCTGCTTTGGACAGCTTTCCCCAGGCATAACTCTCTCCCTCCCTCCCCACCCCTTTTGCCCTTGCTGCAGGCTTCGTGGGGCTCCCGGAAGGAGCACTATCACAAGGAGATGCTTGCCATCTCCTTCATCTCAGCTGTCAACCGCAAGAGGAAGAAGCGGAGAGAGGCCAAGCGTTTCGGGAGCAGCACAGATGACGACTCTGAGCACGAGTCGGCCGCCAAACCAGCCGCCAAGAGAGACGAGGAGGAGGTGGGGGCAGAGGAGGAACCCAGAGAGGCAGAGGGGCTTGGGAGCAGCAGCGGCAGCAGAGGTCCAGAGCCCGGTGGGCAGAGTGGCCCAGAGGGCTCTGTGAAGCTCGAAGTAGAGTTGGAAGAAAGGAAGACGGCGGCGCCTCGGGGCAGCCCAGAACCGGCCCACGATGCCCGCTCCATCGTGTCGGGTTACTCCACCCTGTCCACCATCGACCGCAGCCTGTGCTCTGAGGTGCAGTCCGTAGCAGAGAGCCGTGGGGAGGAGGCAGACGATGAACGGAGTGAGTTTAGCCATGTGGAAACGGACACCGAGAATGGTTTTGTGCTGGGGCAGGCTGGGATGGTCCCGAAAGGAGCCGGGCTGGAGGCGGCGGCAGAAGGTGGAGCTGCCGCAGCCGACAAAGCGTTCCATAGCCGAGCCTCCTTCAGCTCCCACCGCCTCATGCAGTGCGACACCCTGGCGCGGCGCAAGCTCTCGCGGCCCCGCTACAGCAGTGAGGCCTCCTCCAAAGGCAGCACGGAAGGCCCCAGCTCCAGCTCGCCGGGGAGTCAGGAGTCGCTGCAGCCCACGGGGGCCGCCGAGGCCCACGGCCGGCCTTCCCTCACGGAGCAGCTGCGCCTGCGCTTCCGCGGCTCGTCGGACGACATGCTGGCGGTGCGGCTGCGCAAGCCGCACTCGCCCGAGACTCGGCGCAAGAGGAACAGCTGGCGGCGCCACACGGTGGTGGTGCCCGGCGGCCTCAAGGACCTCAACTACAACGAGTGGGAGGATCAGCATGTCTTGGGGGCCCCCGAGGCCCGTCCGCTGGACGCCACCAGCAGAGCTCCCCTCCGGGACAACAAAGACTCGGGGCTCTCCAGTCTGGAGTCGACGAAAGCTCGGCCTTCCTCGTCTGCGCTGGGGAGTGCGGTTGCTTCCAGTGGCGAGCAGCAGCGCCACAAGGCCGGCTCTGAAGGGCGCTCGGCTCCCCGGCGCACAGCTTCCTTGCGCTTCCACCAGTGCCTCTAGGGGGCAGGCGGGGGAAGCCCCTGTTTGGAGCGGCAGGGGAGGAACCATGGCTTGGTCATGCCAGCAGCCTCAAACTTCAGTGGAGCAAGAGTCTCTTCCCTGCCCCAGCCTCGCTTTCTGACCCCCTTCCCCCTGGTCTTAATTTAATGACTCTCCTGTTTCGTGACTTGTGAATTTATTTATTCCCCTCCCCTCCCCAGGGAGGCAGTTGGAGAAAAGGAAGCAGAGGCGGGGGAAACGAGGGAAGGGGCTCTTTGGCCAGCCCATAGGAAGCTCTTGCCTTGGTTTTGCTGCTGGGAGGCTACCTGGGGCAATGGGGGGGTGGCCAGCCCCCATTCCTGCTTGGAAAAGCTTCTCTGGCTCCAGGGGGCTGGTCTGCAGGTTGCTTTCAGGGCACGTGTGTGAAGGAGAAGGCAGGCGGGGGGTTGTTGAGCCTCTCCCTGCCCATCTCTGCCTTGTTGGCCGCCCCACATTTTGTCTCTTTTCCGAGGAAGCTCTTGGGAAGTCAGATCAGAAATGCTCATGGAGACCAGCTCATTCTTCCCCTTGACCACTGCCAAAGTTCTGCCGCTGATCAAGCCCCTGCTCCCATGCCATTCTGCCTCCGAGTCCGCCTTCCCAGGGCACAAGAATGTCTCAATCTTGCGGGGGCTCTGAATAGGTCCCTTTAAAAGAAAGCAAGCAAGCCACCCCACTGCTCCCTCTGTGCCTTCTCCCAAGATGAGCAGGTGGGCAACCAGCTCCCCAGTTTCCCACCTCCCTTGGCTTGGCCTTTGCAACACCCCTGCAGAGTTGGCTGGACCCCCTTCAGTTGCAGCACTTGTGCCCTGTGGGCATGGGGTGGACTTGGCCCCGTACTTGGAAGTTGCCCGTGGAGAAACCAAAAACGACAGAGCCAGAAACGCCCTTTCTAGAGGCATTTTCCACGCTGCTCTCCTCCTGCTTTAAGTGGCACCGTCCCGTTTCCCCCCACACCACAAAAGCCACAAGGAGTCCTGTGGTTTCTGAAAGGCCAACCAATTCACTGCTAGTCTTCAAGGTGCCAGAAAACTCATGGTCTTTTGGGGTTTTTTGTACCGCAACAGGCTCCCATGGCAACCCCTTTTGGCAAAAAAGTAAGAATCAGAAGGAACCTGTGGAACATCTGGGTTCACCTTTGGGATTAGACCTGTCCTTTGCCCTTCCTACCTACGGGTTTCATGCTGCCTGAAGCCTTAGAGGATGCTGCCTTGCGCTGTCGGCGTTTGTGAATCTTTATACAACTTAGCTCTCCCTCGGCCACTGAGAACGTGGGTGGGAGAAAAAGTCCTGAGGGCCTACCTGTGTCTCTGCCCGACTCCTTGCCGCTCTTCTCTTGTGACAGTTTGTACAAACCACGAGGAAACAGACAGTGGCTTCAGGAGTTGATCAGCCAAGTCCTACCTGTGTTGGGTACAGTTCAGGGATGCAGTTGTTTGGAGAGTAGAGGATAAAGACCGTAAGTGCAAATGGGAAGTTGTCTGGCTGCTTTTAGGCCCTTGTAACATTTCCCAGTAACTCTTGGTGCTAAAGAGGATGTGGAGCACCCACTTGCTGCCTATGGGGAGGATTTCTAACATAAATCCTTTCTATGTAGATTGTTCTGCTCACACTCAAATCTACCGTGACAGCCCCCCCCCCCCCCCAATCTGCAGTGCAGAGAGGCAAGTGATAGGCTGAGTGTGGGCCTTGTGTGAGTTGTATTGTGGGTGAGAAGGATGGACATCAGGTACGGAGGACAAGCACAGCTGGTTCCCTCCCTCCAATGCCCTGTGCAGGTATGCCAGTAAGAGAGTCTGAGAGATTCCTTAACTTTGCTGTTACAGATTCCCATGATAACATATGTTGGGATTCCATTCCAGCCTTTGTTCCAGCAACAGCTGAAATGCCATAATCCTACCATCTTGTGCTATGCAGTTGCCCTCCAAAATCCACACAAACTTTGATTCTTGCTGGTGCTACATTTCTTCTTAGCAATGTCTTCCCCTCCTTAGTTTTCTCAGTATGTTGGGACAGAAGTGAACCAAGGGTGCCACTCGTTTCTGTGTTGCAGATTAGGGCAAGATACTCATCCTTCCTGCCCATTTTTTTTTTATTTTTTTTTTGCATTTCCTTCAAGATGAGAGGCCTCTTACAGATTTGCTTTCACCTTGTGGTGTAAAATGTTCCTTCTAGTCCCTGACCTTTGTAGAATCTCATTTGTCCATATGGCATGTGAGAGAAACCGGAGCGGCTCTTTTAGCAAGTAAATAGGCAAGGTGCTATTTTAATATGTGAATACTCTATGGTGAAGTGTAGGAGCTGCCTCTGCAGAAAAAAGCTGCAGATTCAGAAAATAGCCTCATTGAGATAGTGGCTTTCCCCTGTTGCACCCAAGCTATAGCAAAAGTATCTGGTCATATCAGTAGTTGACCACATTCGAGCAAAGTGCTTTTGTTTCAGCAGTTTTCCTGGAAGCACCATTTCCAGCGCCCATGAAGTTCAGTGAGCAAATTTCTGCATGCCAGCCTAACCTACTGGCCAGTGGTGTTAGCAGGTTTAACTGTGATTTTGAGCTCCTTTAGAGGGCAAGGCAGCATTCAAATGTGTTGGAAAGTGGCAAATGCTGGATTTCATCATTTGGAGGTGGCATTTAGAAAGCCATCCTCATCATTGCAGGACGAAAGGCAAACATTGCTATCACTGAAGATGTTTCTAGTCTCCATAGCAACTTCTCACTGCTTGTATATGTCTGCAGGCAAAGTGACCTTGAAGTTTGCTATGAGAGCTTTATATTGCCCTGCCTGTGATGAACTCAGGGCAGCGTGTGTCATTCCTATCCCCGCTTATTCACACAGCAGCATTGTGAGGTAGGTTAGCCTGCTTCAGATGATCTTGCCAGTCTTCATAAACCATGGACTAAGCACTCCTCCGTAGATGGGCTCTTCCTCCTCTTTCACACTGGCTTTAGCGCTTCATTCCTGACTTGCATTGAGCCAAGGTTCATTGTTAACACCAGAGCCAGGGACTGGTGCTGCTCATCAGTTAACAAATCATGATGAGAAACGGAAGCCTATGCAGAGGGGAGGGAAGGCAGCTTGTCTGAACCAGGCCAGTAACTGGCCCAAGTTTACCCAGCAAGCTGTTTTGGCTGAGTGGGGATTTCAACTCTGCTCTCCCAAGTCTTCACTTTAGCTCTCAAGTGTAGGCTAGTTCATGCATATTCACGTTTTAATGAGTGCAACATTAAGGTAGTGATGTGTGTACCAATGAGCCATTGTGGAAGAAATTGCCAGATGTCAATCCAAGGCTAGGGTGTTTGCGTGGAGCCGATTCACAGCTGCAGCTTTTGAGTTATCCAGTGTTTGGATCAGAAATTAAGTGCTGAGAGGAATCTGACCTCTAAGGGCTAGCAGTGTGCAAATTCTCAATGTGTCATAGTTGCAAATACTTTGGTGAGAGGTTCAAGGCACAGATGGCTTGGTAATCACCAACAATGATTATTTAAAAATCTAGTTTTTTAGTGTCCAAAGTGCTTTATGTTATATACCTTCATAACCACCCTTATAATTACTTCTGAGAATGTAGTGATTGTAGGGAAGCACAGGCAAAACCTGGTGGAATTCCACCATGAATTGTGCTGTTTACCTTGACACCAGGACTCAAAATATCTGGCCTGTAGGATCCCAGTTCACCATCCTTGTGCTTCCAGGCCTGCTGTCCTCTGCATTATTCAATTCCCATGCCATGTATGCAGCAGCTACATGTACTACATAGTCCATGATGCAGCACAACTCAGAGTTCACAAGGGCATCTGGGGGCTAGCTAATGTTAAAAATGTGCACCAGAGTATAGAGGGGACTAGCAGAAGCCATGCAGATTCCTGTATGCTTTCTGCTCAAATTTAGCAAATGATTTCACCAAAATCGCATACCAAACTTTCTCCCCTAGTTCCATTTTGGGTAGAATTAGGCTGCAACCCTGGCTGTAATCCTAAATGAGCTGTGGCATGCTGAGAGTGGCAGGCTTGAATCTGGAAATTGAACCCTTCTGGATTTCTTACATTTGTAGTTTCCCTCTCATTGGGGATGGACTCTTGTTTTGAAAACCATAGAATTCTCTGTACTAGAGCAGAGATACTGTCACAACTGGAGATTTTATCCACGCGTCGTAGTGTCCTTTTGGTCTGGCAGTGGTTGCAGTGTGGGCCTCAAGTGTCTGGTAAATGCAGAGTATAAGAAAATTATATACATGACTGCTTTAAAATGTCTATAGGAGTTTTAGAACGTCAGAAACTCATCAGACACATTGATGACCACTTTTGCTTGAAATGTGAAGGTTTATATAGTCTCAAGCTCTGTCAGATTGCAGATTGGTTTCTGCAATTGGAAGCGAGTGGCGATTATTAGCGCCTGCCCCCTCTAGCACACTGACATGCTAATGGATGCTGCAGGGTTTCAACAAAGGGAGATTTTTCATAAGACAAATTCCAAAAAAGACTTAAAAGGACAGAAATGTTGTTCATAAAACAACTGTAACACAAAACACCAAAAATTGGAAATGCCTATAATTTGTGATACAATTGAATCAGCCACAAATGTGCTGTGTGCTCCACACTCCGCATTTTCTAATGCACATCTTACAGCCATTCCATTGAGGCCTTGAAAAGGGGTGTGTGGAGATGTGGAATTTAAAACTTAGCAAAGCTAAACTATTTGCTACACTGTTATGCATTGTTCTTTTATGCAAATATTTGCTGTAAAGTTTTATTTTTCACTTTATTTTGTAAATAACCTTTAAATGTGTAACATATGATAAAAGAGTTTATAAGGATTTTTTTTTTAACGAAGACTGTTTTGTTTTGCTCCTTTTAAAAACCCAGTTATATTGACAGTGTTGATTTTTTTTTTAAAGCACCTGCCTGCCTGCATGGTTTGTCCCTCTTCCCACCTTCACTGTGTTGTACAATGTCAGACATATATATATGGTCAAACGAAACAACTGAAGAAACCCAAACTCTGCTTTGAGGATCTCCTCAGAATTACAGTGATATACATATTGGAAATAAACTGGCTTATTCAGAGAATGTTTGCTCACTTTCTTTCTTTTTTCCAAAACAAAGAACCATAACCTGAAGGCCCTTTTTGGCCTGAGAGCCACATTCATTCATAAGCAACCTTATGAGGGCCACATGTCCCCAGTAAGTGGGGCTAGAGACAGAAAGCAGATGAAGAGACAGATGTGACTTTCCTTTGGACTCTAGGCTGCATTCCAGCCGTGCAAAGAACAAGATGCATGTGTATCTACACAAACACGCCACCATCATCTAGGTATGCAAGATATACCAGCAAAAACACTCTAGGAAGGCTGCTGAGAAAAGCCTGTGGGGCTGCATTTAACCCACCAGAAGAAGAAGAAGAGTTTGGATTTGATATCCCGCTTTATCACTACCCGAAGGAGTCTCAAAGCGGCTAACATTCTCCTTTCCCTTCCTCCCCCACAACAAACACTCTGTGAGGTGAGTGAGGCTGAGAGACTTCAGAGAAGTGTGACTAGCCCAAGGTCACCCAGCAGCATGTGGAGGAGTGGGGAAGTGAACCCAGTTCACCAGATTACAAGTCCGCTGCTCTTAACCACTACACCACACTGGCTCTCACCTCCAGGGCCTGATTTTGTCCACCCCTGCTCTAGAATACACCGTATACTTCACTTGGCCTGCTAAACAAGTACACAGAGACTGCATGGGGAGTGGGGAGAAGAGCTCTTTCTCACAGTCTGTTAATTTCACTGCAGCTTGTTCTGGATAAATTTAGGTGCCACCCTCTCTGGTCACATCACTCCTTCCTTCAGCAGTTCAACCCAGAGATAGAGAGGGCATATGCCGCCCACACACAAACAAACACTTTGCTTTTCTGAGTATTTTTGTAAAAAAGAATCGTATCCAGCAGAATTGACCCAAGACTTGAAAAGTACATAGAACGGAAAGAGCGTTTTTCCAATATCCTCCATCAGCTTTATGCTCTTTTCAAGGGAGAAAGGGGTAACAAACCTCCTGACAGAAGGGGATTGGGGGGGGGGGGGCTCAGGCTTTGAGCGCACCAGGAGAACATCTCAAGGGAGTCATTGTGCCAACAAGCGCCATGTTGGTGATCCCAGACCACCCTTGAGTACACACATTGCCCCACAAATACCAAACAGCACAACGGAATATCTGCTTTTTAAAGAATGGTTTTGAAACAAAGCTTTAAGAAAAGAAGTGTCACGGGAAGGGGGGGGAGAGTATTTTATTAAATTCAGACACTCTGATAGGAAACAAAACAAAAAAGGGGAAAATTAAAAAAAGCAACCTTCATTTGGAATTTTTGACTAACAATGATCACATTGTTCACAGAAGAAAACATGGCATCCATATAATTTATACATAGAACTCTACCTACAGATAGCAGCAAAAAGATTTACAAAAGTTACAGATTTTTTTTAGAACTGTTGCTTTCTTTTATAACCAGTTTTGGTGTGGTGTCATTTATAGCGTTGGTTTTTGTTTCCTTTAAAAAAATCAGTTCACAATAAAATCCATGCGAAGAGACACACAACATCATCATCAGTCCTCCCTACACAGTGCCTAAAGGTTTCGCTCTCTTTTTAATTTTTATTATTATTATATATATATATATATTAAAAAACCCTTTCTTATTATTTTTTTTCTTTAAAAAAAATCTGAAAACAACAACCAGACAAGTAAAGTGAGGCTTGTGGCATGCAGTGGTGATTGCTTTCCCCCCAAAACACACACACACACACAGACACACTCACTCACTCACTCAATAATACATGCATAGTTTGGTGCTTTATAATTTACGCATTTGGAAAAAAAAGAAGTTCAAAACCTTTTTCAAAAAATAAAAATTGTGGCACAATTGTTGCTCACACAGCAGTTGGATGATGTCATGACAGTGACACTCACACTCACACACACACACTCCCAAGTGCAGCAATACACAATGAAAGGACAAATGTGCTTCAGACAAGGAAAATGGATGGAACTTAAAAGGGAATGGGTTCATGAAACCACTTCTCCCTAACATCATCCCTTTTTTGTCCTATTTTTCATTGGTCTTTGATTTGTGACAGTGTGCCCATGTTGCAAGCCTAGGGCGATGCAAAACACTTTTTGCTGATAAGGCAGAAAATCAAGATGATTTCCCGCCGCCTCCTCCAAATATTCATCAAAGTGGGAAAGCATTCTCCTGCACAAGTCTTGCTTCAAATGAGCAGGATAGCACCTCTTCACTTTAATGGTGCTCTGTCTCTCACTGCTACTCTTATTAGGGACAAAAGGCTATCACTGCACCTTACCATGCGATAAGGCTAGCGATAAGGCTAGCCCGTGCCCATGTACGCGCCATTCCCTGCATATGGTAGTCTGCACATCACTATGCGCACAGGCATAGCAACATGCATCTTCCCTTGCTCAGAGTACAAAACAATGGGTTCTCCAAGGAGGTCCACATGGATCCCAGGGTTGTGTCCACCAAAGTCATCCCGTTAGTGGAAGGACTCCCACCAGTCCAGCGCGATTTCCTCTCCCTCTCTTCTCCCTGAATATCCCCTAAGCTCCTCCCCCAATCTGCTCCAGAGGGTCGGGGAAAACTCCAGAACAGATTTGTGGGGGGAGGCACTGGAAGAGGGGGAGAGGAAGCTCAATTGAATAATCAGTTGTTCTTGTGCTAGTGGAGTTAATGGGAACATTTGGTTTCCCCACACATTGCTAAACTCCAACTCCCATAGCCTGGGTTGATAGGAGCTGGGGTTCAGTGACATGGGGGTGGGGGGAGAGAGAGAGATTCCCCACACCTGCGTTAACATGATAACTTTGTTGGATACAACCCCTTTGTGATCAAGTGCAGCCCCAACTGAGCTTTGGCAAGGCTGCATCATCAGATAATCCAAGACCTGGTAAGGCTAAAGAAGGTGAAAAGAGTGCATTCAGAATGACTGTAAAAGCTATTACCAGAAAAACAGCATTCTCTCTCCCTTTTCCACATCAACAGAGCAGGGATCTAACAAATGCTAACACTTAACATCAACTGGGCAGTTACAGCCTCTGTGCATCGTGGGCAAAATGTGTGTGAACATTCCCCACTTTTCTGTTCTATAAATTGGGTATTCATTAACAAAGTTTGTATTTTTTTTCTACCCTTTAGTACTCACTCTCACGCAGCACTTAAGTATGTGTTGGGTAGGGATTTTGATTCATGCTAGGACCATGTGTGTAGACATAGCAGATGAGGGCTGTATTGGCTCCCCATCACTTTCAATCTGAGTCTGATTTTCCCTGTGTCCTGGTGATTATGTGCATTGACTAAAACCACAAAAAGGAATTCCCAGCAGCAAGATGTGCATGCACCGCCCAAAATAAATTACAGAAACTCTCCAGATTAAATCTGAAGAGAGGTGGAGCAGAAGGCAGGAGTGCAGAGAGCCCGTGGAGCAAGAACGGACTGAAATGAGGGGAAATCTTCTCATCCCTTAGTCACAGCAGCTGTGGTTAAGTGAGTGGAGAAAATGCTGAATTTCCTTCTCCTTTCAGTGCATGCTGAAGGGTTAACCGGGGTTTCTACATCCACATTATTGAGTGTGAGTAAATACGCCAGAGCCGGCAGATGATGACTCTTAATCCAGATTAACGGTGATCCTATGCTGTAAAGGCTCTCAACCCTAAAGTACCGTCTGTGCTCTAAAACCCTGTGCTTTAGATTTTGCAACTCTGCAGAACTAGCATTGCCTCCAATGCATCCCTGGTTGTGAAGTGTATCTCCAGTTTTGAACTAAAGTGATTGATCGTTTTTCTCCCAGTCCCTTGGATTCTGACCCCGTGTTCCTGTTCTGCAGGTGAAATGGCTGTTTACTTCCTCCCCTTCATATGCCACTCTCCAGACATTTTGGACTACAACTCCCACCAGCCCCAGCCAGCATGGCTGTGTTGGAAGGTGCAGTCTGGCAAGAACGAGATTGAGGAAGTCTGCCTAAGAGGTGTTTGGCCACCTCAAGCTACTCCTTATTATGTGAGTGCATAGCTATTTGGAAATTGGTCTTACTCCAGAATCATGTCTGTGTGTGTGCCTTAAACAAGCATCCCTTCTCTTCTGAAGCCTCACAGAACAGACATTGTAAGGGCAATTCTACACACTTTTTTCTACCTCTTTAACTGCCATAGAGTCCCCCCCCCAAAATCCTATAAAAGATAGTTTGCTGAGCTGCTAAGAATTCTGCATGAAAGATCCCTAACCTGTCTCACAGAACAGGGTTCCCTGGGGAGGGGAAAGGCCTTTAAACCCTTGAGGCAAACGCCAACACAACAATTCCCAAGGCAACTCACACATTGCCAGAAAGGAGGAAATGAATTCACGCAAAAGGGGAGACGCATTTTCACAAAAATGTGCCTGTGTAGATATAAATTTAGAAACAGCTGTTATAATTTCAAATGGAAATGCAAAGCATCTCACCATGATGGGGAAGTCGGTGACCAGGTGGCCCGCTCTGTCTCTGCTCTCCTCTCCAGGCAGCGACTGAAGATGGGCAACTTTTAGGCGCCTGCTTGATCTCCCTTGCAAGGATTCTTTACCTTTAAACCCAACTTGGATGCAACTGCCCTGTAAGTAGAGGACTCCTCCCAACACTGTGTAGAGTAGACCACCCTACTGAGGTGGGGAAGCCAGTTATGAAGTGGACATGTCTTTAAAGCCCCTGGTCAGTGGCTCAAAACCCTGCCTCCCCTCCCCTGCTCTGTCAGGCCTTGGTCCCTGTGGGCTGCAAAACAAGAGAATTCTCATGAAGGAAGATGCAATGGGATAGTGGACACTGTCGGCTCCATTCGTGCCAGTGATGGACATAGAGAGGGAATATGAAAGTAACAGACAATCGGAAACAGACAATAGCAAGCCCCAGAGATGGAATGTTAGCTTTGCGGAAGGGTTTCTAAACTCTGAAAGACCCAGCCCAGCAGGGAACGACTCTGGCGTGAGCCCCATAGACGGGATTGGAGCTGCCCAAGAGCAAAACGCTCCCCTGTGGATCGTGGCCTCTGGCTCTATTTTGCACCATCATCATCACCCCAGCCACCTTTGATAGTTTCTAAAAGTACAAAGAGCTACATACATAATTTAATCAGGGGAAAAAACACACACCATTCTTCCTCCCCCCCTAAATATACTAGACACAACAAGGATTTTGTTTTCTTTTTTCCTCAGTATTTATATATATATATTTATATTACGTATATTATATATATATAATATGTAAATATATTTCTTAAAACAAATATATAAAATGTTAAGACACTTCACTTAAATGTAAAGAGGTTGCTTTTTTTCTTCCATGTTTGTTTGCTGCAATCCTAAGAAATTGCATTTATGGACTGTTGTTTGTTGCTGTTTGTTGTTACATATTTGATTTTTTTGACTTTTTTTAAAACTTTGTTATTCAAAAAAAGGCTCTCTTAAAATCTTTATACAAAAATGATTGATTTACAAAAAAGAAAAAGAAAAGAAGAAAAACCATAAAAAACCAATTCCCCGCAGCGTTCCCCCCCACCAAAATATTCTGAGAATAATAGAATTAAAAAGGACGAGCTAGTCAACAAAACAAGGAGTGATTACATCTTGTATTATGTTGCATACAGACTCATTTCTTTTCTTTTACTTTTTACAGTAGCACGCCATTTTGCTATACATGTAGAGGCACGTTTTCACATGTGCACCCATGCCACATTAATATATTTTTCCATTTTCCACCTGTGCTTAACGTTTTAGGCCAACCAACCTGCTCCAGCCTGCCGAGCTGTGGCTGTTTTGGACTACAACTCCCATCAGCACACACTGGCTGGTGCTGATGGGAGTTGTAGTGCAATACATCGGAGGGGCACCAAGCTGGTGAAGGCTGTTTCCTGTTCATTCAATGACTCTTGTGCAGGATGACCTTGCAAGGAACATCCCCCCACCCCGGACTGCCATTCCGAACACACACCTACGCATTGTACTTTTAGCTGAAGAAAGCCTCCATGGCTACAAACTCTCCCCGACTTTCTCGCTGGGCCCGACAGTGTTTCACGTTCTGCCTTTGCGACTCAGCTGTTGACATACGACATCCTTTCCTCCTCCCACATCCCCATGCCTCACTTGTATCTCCCTCCTTGTGCTGTCATCGTTATCCTTTTCCAACTCTGCACTGTGCTTTCCGCAGCTCAAATGCCACGCGCAACCTTTCAGGAAAAAACCAAAAGCTTCCACCTCTCGCAGATCGAGAATAAACACAGCTCTAATAACCCACCAAACCTTTCACCCAAAGCTGTTCCCCCCCCCTATCCAAGCCCAAGAGGAAGGTCCCCAGGGGTATAAACTTGAGCTTCGTGGCCAATCACCCCATCAGCAGGACTAAGCCTTCTAAAAAAAACCACCCTCTGTGCCAGTCTTATTTGGGGGCACAATCCAAAGGGGAATTCTCCTGTGCAAACCCCACTGAAACAAAGGACTTTCCCAACAGTCCTTTGTTTCGCTCTACAGCCCTGATATCCTCTTCTCCTGGCCTGGAAGAAGCTCCACAGGCGGTTGGGTGTAATTTCTGCCCATGCCAGCCATCCTGGCTACGCAGTGCTTTTCTTTTTCCAGCAAGGCTCCATAGTCGATCCTAGGAGGAACCTTTGCAGGAACCGAGCAAAGGAGAGTCGCCTGTTCACCTGCCTCCATTGTCTTTTGCCCACCAAAACCTCGTGCTTAGAAAAGGGCCTAATTTCACCTCCTTCAGCCTTCTCCAAATTCTCCCCAAACTCTCCTTCACCGCCCAGTTTCTTTGATACCCTGACACCG
Organism: Podarcis muralis; assembly: GCF_964188315.1. Taxonomy (NCBI): domain Eukaryota; kingdom Metazoa; phylum Chordata; class Lepidosauria; order Squamata; family Lacertidae; genus Podarcis; species Podarcis muralis. Next base: position 32,221,310 of record NC_135667.1, on the reverse strand, counting down.
TGGTCTCCCTGAAACCTGCCTCCTCTATTTGGTATTCCACACGTTTTGAGGGCTCTTTCCCCCCATCTCACATATATAGTAACTCAACGGACATTTAAAGTGCTACATTATGTTGATTAATTCCATAGGAAGCTGGACTTTTCTGTTTCCGGACCCTGTTCTCAACATCGTTCTGCTGCCTGCTTTGGCTCTGTGCCCCTTCTTATAACAGTCTCCTTTCCCCTTTCTTAACAGTACGTTGCTTCTGCATGGTTGAGAAGATTGAGGGGGCAGGGGGAGCATTTATTACAGGCTCAAAATTCAGTGCTTCGCCCCCCGCCCCCAAGTCTTTGCTTTTCTTCCAAATTTAATCCAATGGCTTGGAAGAAAGAAAGAAAAAAATACACAACACCACACACAGATATTTCGGTTTGCGATGCGCACGCACACACACAAGTTCCGCCCCACTTTCCAGAACAGTCTTTGATACAGCAAGTAAACAACAGAATCCCACAAAATGGAAGCATACACATGCCCCAAAGTCAAAACACCGTTGATTCATGAATGACTCAGCACACACCTACAAGGATCCACGTTAATCAATTAATTACAACTTTTTTTCTCTCTCTTCTTAAATGTAAGGAAAGTTGAATAGCAGCAAATGTCCACGGGGTTCTGAGGCATCTTCAGAAATTGGTTGCTCCCCTCCCCTTTTATAAGCCTCTAGTGATTCTGCCCCTTTCTCCCACCCCCTCATAAAGGAATAGCGAAGACTGGCACTGAGCAGTGTCGTCGTTGCTTGCAGGCTGTGGCAACTGGCAAAAATATAAATAAAAATAATTCTTAATTGTTCTTTATACATGAACAAGGCTAAGTTGTTGCCAGAGTAGAAAAGTTAAGTTTGGGATGGATGGGGAGTGGGGCAAAGGAAGGGGGTTGGGAGATCTGAGGGGAAACAGAAAACAGATGGGCAGCCATATTGTAGCAAGAGGGGAGGAAAAGAATAAATAGGTTGGGCAATTTGGGGGAAGAAGACAAGAGAGCAAACTAAATTGGCCATTCTGGATATTGGTAGGCGGCCCTGTGGGGAGCAAGAACCAAGTCCCAAGGCTGGCCATTTTGTAGGAGGAAATGAGAACCGCAGGGCGGCCATTTTTGAAGGAACATTTTAAAACGTCTGAGGGGAGGGACTTTTCTAGGTGCCTCAGTGAGACCTGGGGAGGAGGAAATCACAAAGAGAGACAGCTAGCACTCCCCAGTCCCCCAGTAGTAGTAGGTTAGGAAAACCACCAAAGGAGAAGTTGGCAGAGGAGCTTTTAGAATGAAATGGAGGAGTTCCGTGACCCGAAGGAAGTCAGTACTGGGATGGAGGTCCTGCTTGAAGTAGGCTTTTCTGAGACTGGGCTTGAAGTCTCATTCATCGTGTTAGGGTCCTTGGTTGATCTAGCGGCCTAGAAAGAAAAGCAAGATTCAGGGAAAAGAAGAAGGAGGAGGGAGGAGAAGGAAGGTGTGTTGGGGTTGGGGGGAGGGGGAGGGGGAGAACCAAACATTTTCTTCTCAAAGGATTGCGAGACAGAAAGAAAGTGCAAAAGAAAGTGAGATAGAGAGAAAGAGACAAGAGTGGGAACTAAGTTAGGAAAAATTTCTATCAGAAACAAGCAGCATTGGCCAGGCCTGAGGCAAAAGGTCCGTTGGACAAAAACAGAGCACGAGATGAGCTGGTTTCTACAGGTTTACTGGACGAAGGGAAGGAGTGATTGCGAGAGGAAGCGGAGGAGACAAAAGAAGGCCAAAAAAGAGACAGAGCAGGGAGATGGGACGAATACGTAGGCAGGCAACGGAAGGGGGAGATGGGGAAGGGGGTGGGGAAGGGACAAGAATTGAAATGTTAGTTTGTGGCCATGGACACCATGTTAGAACGACAACAATATTCATTTAGCTGGGGTGAGGAAGGGAGGGTAGGGGCAGAGTGCAGTTTACCACAGAGGTGCTGTTTATCAGAGGTAGCCTCAAAACATCTATTTGTTTTATTGTTCACCTATGGGTACTATTTTGTTGTACACTGCATCCGTAACTAGCAGGCCAGAATTTGGACTGGGATGGATAAAGGGAGGCAGCTTTCAATTTCAATGATAAATCTTGTTAAGTATGTATCCCTCATAGTTGACATGGGGGTGGGTTGGGGTGGCAGAAGGGAAGGAACAAATTGTGAAAGACATGTGAAAATAAAATACAGCCTAAAGCCAATCTGAGTGAGCGGGCTTTCTTCTCCTCGTGGTTATTTTAAGAAAAGGTTTTAGAAGTGGACAATTCTTGAATCCCAGAGTCCCTGCCTGAAGGAACGGCTCCATCATAACTGTTTTCCTCCACAAAGGAATACACATGAAAGTTGGAAAATCCTTGTGGGTTTTGCACAAAAGATTGGTGAGCAGCAACAGGCAGGAATCTAGTTGCCTGCCTGTTGCTCTTTGTGAAAGAACCCAAGACCAATGAACTTTAAGGAAACTAATGCTTAAAGTCCAATGCAGCAGGAGGAACCCATAGCCTAACACCCATCCATTCTAGGGATGGATATATGACTAGAAGTAACCCTAAGAAATCCTCCATTCTCACAGATATAGGTAATCACAATTAATTGAAGCGGATATTACTCCAGCCTGCTTGTAAAAGACCTCCAAGAATGAAGGTTCCACAATCCCTCATGCATGCTCCTCCAAGCACATTCCACGGTGGAGGAAATTGTTTATAGCCGAACTAACCTCCCTTGTTGGTTCTAAAAATGCCGGTCATGCCAATTGTGTGCTCACCTCCCACTGGTTGCCATTTTGATGCAAAGGGGATCCAGAAGAAGAATCGCAAAGCACTGCATACTTTGTCAGAGGAAGTTCCCAACAGCTCGCCCCTGCCATCTCAAACCCAACTTCAGCTCTAGTTGCACGAGGCATGCGTGGTCCTTCAGCACCCTTGCATGCAGATGCAAAGCAAATGCGCAACCGGCTCATGAAAATATTATCGGGGAAGGCGTACCCTGAGAAATGTTCCATGGCTTACCACTTAAGCAAACAGCACCTCTGCTTTGTGGCAAAGGGGGTACAGACTGCGGTTAGTATCAGGATGCAGGGACTTCGGGGGAAGGGAGTTGTGCAGGAAGTAGGGTTTGCATTTTATTCATTTATTCAGTGACAGTCCCATTTTGCTCACAAAGCGTGCTTCAAAATAGACCGGAAAGCCACAGGGTGGGATGACATGCTCACAGCCAGACATCCACTCCCCCCACACTTGTGGAGAGGAGGGGGTGGTCCTCTGTGTGTGCATATGTACCACAGAATGAGGAAAACCAAAGGGCCCTGCAGACAGGCAGACAGGACATGGGAAAGGGTTCATGGTCTTTGCCATTCGTCATACAGATCTGGCATGACAAAAATAAAATAAAAAAGCCAGGAGCAGCAGGGAATTCTGGGAGATGGGCTAGCATATCAGATGCGCTCGGGAAGTGAAAGGGGAGGGAAGAATAACGAGTTTTGTGTGGAAGGGGGTCAAGTCAAGGCTTGAGAAACAAAGGGAAGGAGAGAGGAACAGGTAGAGATGTCGTTGTGGTTTAAGGGATGAAAAAGTGGCAGTTGTTACCTTGCTTTGTGGCCTCAGAAAGTTGGCCAGCCACTGGGCGCACTGTTATAGCGTCGACAAGAACACAGAAGTGTGTGAACCCAGCTGAACCGTACTGGCCTAACCATTAAGACCCCAACCAATGCAAATGCACATGGGGCATATCAGGGGGCAGGGGGTGGGGACAGGAAATGGTGAAAAGGGTTTCCACGGGGAACAAGGGACTGCCACTGCCCAATGCACACACCTATATTTACTTATGTAAACTACAGATATAGTAAATGGCCAGTTACCTACAGTTGACACACCGCAGGGCACAAGTTAAACATGTGCCGAGTCTGATAAAAACAACCTAGCCTCATGGCACTTTAGAGTAAGCGATTTATTGCAGCATAAGCTTTGGAAAACAAGAAGCATCTAGTGAACCAAAGCTTAAGTCACAAGCAATTGGCAAGGCTGCAGTCCTGTACTCAGTTACCTGGAAGAGCGTCTTTTTGATATCAATGAGACGTGCTTCTGAGTAGACATCAACAGGACTGCCCTGCAAGGACTTTAAGGTACCATAAGACTCTGTTGTTGTTGCAAAACAAAGAGCTGTTTCACTGGAATGTGCCTCTGATAGATTTGAACATAAAGGTGCTTAACAGTGTGAAGGACTTTGAATAATAATAACAACAACAACATTAATACAAAGGAATTCTGATAATGACAGTTGCAAAGGCATAGATATCAAACAAGTGGTTTGATGCTCTACAAACAGTACAAGCAGTTAGATATAAAACAGTCTGTCTTTCAATGTTATTCCAACATTTTTTTAAAAAATGATGCTTGTTGTAATAATCTTTTGAAAACCAGATTTTGAAGTCTGGTTGAAAAGTGGTGCATGCAGAAAAATGGGGGTTGGGAACCAACTTGCCCTTGTGCTTTACTTTTGAGTTTCTCTCCAGTGTGTTCACATTTCTAATGGTTTTAAAGGATTATAGCTTTTATAAACTTTTTAAAAAATTGTTTCTTGCTTCCCAAGTGTGTATGGAGTATATTGTAAGCCTAGAATCACCACTGATCCTTTGTTGAAGAGGCTTGCCGATCTTTCAGACAAGTCTAAACTTAATTCTCTCCTCTTAGGCAAAGATCATAAGGCAACCTGGCTGGTAGCCTGATTCTGCGCCCAGATTTGTAGGCATAGATCATCCTCTAGAATAAAATAGCTTACTAGGGAAGTGCTGAAGTCAATTTTTAATGGTAGCCCAAATCTCAACTGTACGGGTGTACGTATATATCTCAATTTTAACTCATGAGCTATTGCTGCAACCTGCTTCAATTGTATATTTTATCTTTATGAACACTGTTTTTATTGTGTTATGTTATGTGAGATGGTCTTTGACCATAATAAAAATTATCTAAGCCTAGAATCACAGACTTTAGAGTTCAAAGGAACCATGATGTTCATCTTTAGCCCAATGTGGGGCTCGAACCCACAGCCCTCCTGAGATTAAAAGTCTCAGACAACTTCAGCACTCAAGAGTGCCTGCTTCTGGTTTCCGCTGGTTTGCCCACTGTGGCCTTTCCTAAACAGCTTGGTTGCTGTGATCCATGCTCTGGCATGGGAGCCAACTCCTAGGGGCTGAGGTCCCTTTGCCCCCCCCCCAATAAAATATTTGAGGGGGCCAGCCCCTCACCAAAGTTGATGGGCATTGCCATTCAAATGGTGTGTGAGATATTGTTTTAATTATGCTCTACACTGATTTAGAATACTATGTAAAAAGTGGTATATAAATATTTTTAAATAAATTAATGGTTATTGTTATGTCTCCACCCCCCTTAACTTCTTTGTTCATTTGGTTCACATAATGATTGCAAAAGCATATGTGGGTTCTGGTCCAATTCATCGGTTTGGGCAAGCAGTTACTCTGAAAAAATCCCAATACTTCTGTCAATATATATCTTATTTTAAAAATCCAGCAGTAATTTATATAAACTATACTTATGTTTTAAAAATGAGCATACATTTGACAGCACGTGGTGTTTATTGGGAGGAATTTATTATTATTTGCCAAGATGGCATCTTAATGCCACACTGAAAAACCTAATTTCTCAAAGTAATTGTTGTGCTTCTTTTGCAACTGCTCAAGCATTCCGCTCCTTAATCAACTTCCAGCCAATAAATCTTCCACAGAGCTGTTGAGACCAACCTGACCCTTCTTGTAACCAACTGTGCCAACTGGGTGTTTTTTTTAATAAGGATGTCAAGATGGGTAAATAAAGCCTAATGGCATTTGGCTTTGGCTTGCGAGTGGCTGGAGGGGGCCGCTTCCACTTTTCAAGAGGACTCCGTTAATAATATAGAGATGTGTCTTGTATCCTATTCTCTCAAGAATCCCGTATTCCTATCTGGAGCCTCTTATGAACTCCTACCATGAACGTGGAGGTACTGGACGTGAAAACAGCCCCATTCACTTCAATGGTGTGGGCAGCTTTGCATGTGCATGAAGCTCTCCTTTCCCTCCCCACAGCTGAAGCCAACAAGGCACATGAGCCCCACATAAACATTAGAACTCTTATGTCTGCATAGCAGGATGCTTTGGGTTTCCATTCAAACATGGTCAAGCGATCCGATATACTTTTCTTCTTCTTTCCCCTCTCCACAAGCTCTTGTCTTTTCTCTGCTAAATATGCAACACTTCTCTGTGTGTGCCATGGGCAGGAAAGGAGTTGGGGCATACACACATGGACATGTTGTGAAATGCTGGGTGGGGGTGTGTGTGAACATGGATTCAATCACATCTCACAACCGATACCACTGTCTTTCCTGGCAGGGAAGTGGGCCTCTGACAATTTGTTGGGTTGCGCCTTCACAAGTAGGCATTTTCCTCCTTCTTTTCAAAACACTGCCATATTGATAGCACAGCACAGGAAATAAAAACTACTTGCCCACCCCAAACAAAGCAAAGCAGGTACTTAGCCTTACATAGACATAACTGGGCAGGGGAATTCTTAACCAAATCAAGGGGGTGGGTTCCAGTTGGTGCTATCTGGAATTCAGGAGATTCTTGAGGAAGTAACAAAAACATGGAACTTTAGCGACAGAGGACTTAGGTTTAGGTTTGAGGGAGATGGGAGTCCTATCTGGACCACACAACATACAATTTTTGCTGGGTTTGGCTCCAGCTTCTGACGTATGCCTGTGGAAAGTAGCTCCCCATCTCTCTCTACATTCACTGCCATGTCACAAGTAGGTGCATCTTCTGACAGAAATTCCCAGCCGTAATTTCTAAAATCGCTTCCAACGGGCATTAGGAATTTGTGTTCAAGTTTGTGCAAATATACCTGCCCCTGACCCTGGATCAACAATCCTTTGCCAACTCACCACTCACCTCCAGCACTCACCTCCACTCAAAGGCAAAAACAAAGGGATCCTAACTCAACCTGCCTCCACCCCAGTGTGCTCCCATAACAGAGTGGTGTGGCTGCCTACAGATAGACTACCTGTTGTTGTCCCTGGATGCGCATGTACTCCATGCGTTGCTTTATGTGCTTGCTCTTGTCGGGGCTGCCTTGCTGGGTTTGCTTCAGCCGTGACGCAGGATTGACCATCTTCATGGCAGGGATCGAGACGCCACCGCCGCTCTGGAGGGAGAATAGAGGAAAGGATGACTTTGGAGAGATGCTAAGGTGCAAGGCATACGTTGGCAACAGGTTAAGGGCTTGCCACTGGCTCTGCTACTGCTGCCAAACGCATCTCCCTTCACTCCCATTGGCTGAGCTGCCATGCTGTCATGGAACGTTCACAAACATTCAACCGCTTAGGAAAAACCTATCTTCAGGAGAATTTTGACACATAGTGCTGCTTCTATGGAGGAGATGAAAGGGCCGTTTACCTCTTGCCAGGGTTCTCTTGCTATCTAGCCTGCTCAATGTGTATTGTACACATGTCTCCAAGCTCTGCTACAAACCACAAAAACTTTTGAAGGCAAGCAAAATATCCTCGCACTGAATATAAGGTAAAGGTAAAGGACCCCTGAATGGTTAAGTCCAGTCAAAGGGGACTATGGGGTCATGTAGCAAGCATGACTAAACTGCTACTGGCGCACGAAGGACCGTGACGAGTGCAAGAGTGCACGGAAATGCCATTTACCTTCCCGCCGGAGTGGTACCTTTTTATCTACTTGCACTGGCATGCTTTCGAACTGCTAGGTTGGCAGGAGCTGGGACAGAGCAATGGGAGCTCACCCCGTCACATGGATTAGAACCGCCAGCCTTCTGATCAGCAAGCTCAAGAGGCTCTGTGGTTTAGACCACAGCACCACCTGTGTCCCAATATATATATCATAGCTACGGAGCTCCTTTCCCGACAGAAAAAGAATTATTTGTTGCTGCTATAGACCTACAAAATTACAGAACAACAGTCTTACACGATCACAATCAAAGCACAATAGAAATTGGGGGTTAATTACCCATTTGATCTTCTTGCCCCCCTTTTCTTTGCTAGCCTGGAAATTCATTAGAGGTTCAGGGAGCAGAAAGCACTGGATGAAGGTTTAGAGAAGGGTCTAAACCAGAGAGCTGAATAGCCAAAAGTAAAGGAAGAATGGGAAAGGGTTTTATTTTTAGCATACTGATTTCTCCACACATTTGGCCTGACCCAGCACATGCAATCCATATAGGGAAGTTGGTCCCAACCCACAGACCAGCTGTGCTTAATAATAAAATCAGTTAACCACACCTCACCCCCACGGTAGAGGCCTGAACCAACTAGTTGTAAATATATACCAAAAACCATTTAAAGGGCAATAGAGTCCATGACAAACAATTTAAAGCAATACCAATATCAGACAAAGCTTTAGTAAAGGATTCCAAGTTCAAGTCTGGAAGCAAGTGGAATGGCTTTCCCTCATCCTCCCCCAAATCCTGAAATTAGCTAACTTGGAATCTCAATGCCAACTCAATATATGCTGCTTGAAGGAGAGCCCAGATGAGCCCTCTTCAGTTATGTACAACATTTTGAAAAGTCTTGCTGCACCATTCAGACATAGGGATGCAAGAAGGCATTGTTTTTAATTCCACCCTGCAAAAGTCGCAAGCAGCAGTGCTTCTGTTCTACTGCCTTTCATCTTCCATAGCAAACTATGTTATTCACCTCGCTGTCTGCTGTGGTGATATTATGTAGCTTACATACTTTAATTGTATCTATTACGTTGCAATTACATTATTCTACCCCATGCATTTCAATGCAAAATAAACGCGGGCGGGACAGGGATATAATTAATTACATATCATTTGGAGACTGAAAGCAACAACAGCAACAGCAAATACTGATCGTATTTGCCAGATTGATTTTCATTCTGGACAGGGGGTAAACAAGCGAACATTGACCATTTCTGCTCCTGTTTTGCTGGGATGCACTGACATCCCGAATGAGACATGGGTTCCTGCCTTCATCAGTACCACCACATGTCCTGGGAAGACAGGGCCAGCCCTGCATAATGGGTAATACAAACAAGGGCACTCCCCAACTATTTTGGGATTTTGCAGAAGCTATTCAATCACATATCTGAGCTTTAGGCTTGCAGATTTAAAGTGGATTAAAGCACTCTGTTGCCCTAGCACAACTAATCCACTTAAAAAAGAAAAAGAAAACAGACTTTATTGCACGTTAGAAAGTGCAATAAAGAGAAACGCATTGAGAAGTGCGGGATGAACAAATGGTTAACAGGAAAATTTGTAAGCATCCCACTAAGTGAATCAGGATGAATGCAGGATGAATGCTGGTTGTCGTACCCTACAAACAAAGCAGAAGTAATGCGCAATAAAGTCTGGCTGTACTCTGAGCCCCGCTATATGTCCTTTTTATTGTACATTCATGATGATTTGTGCTCATTATGGCATCAGGACAGTTAGACGTGGTCCCATCTTCAATACTGTTTGCACCTGCAAAGGTTTGAGGGCAGTTACCTGGCAGCAGACTTTTGTACATCCAGTAGCGCAAAGCCCTGTTAACACATGCAAATTTTACATTTTCTGGATTTGGCCAACAGCTTCCGAAGCTGCCTTGTATTCCTCCAGATGTTGCTGAATTACAACTCCCATCATTCCTGTCTGTTGGCCAGGCTGATTGGAGTAATAATAATAATAATAATAATAATAATAATAATAATAATTTATTTATACCCCGCCCCAGGGGTATATACTCTGGGCGGCTTCCAACAAGGCAATAAAATACAATAACCTATTAAACATTAAAAGCTTCCCTAAACAGGGCTGCCTTTAGATGTCTTCTAAAAGTTTGGTATTTATTTTTCTCTTTGACATCTGGTGGGAGGGCATTCCACAGGGCGGGTGCCACTACCGAGAAGGCCCTCTGCCTGGTTCCCTGTAACTTGGCATCTCATAGCGAGGGAACCGCCAGAAGGCCCTTGGAGCTGGATCTCAGTGTCCGGGTAGAATGATGGAGGTGGAGACGCTCCTTCGGGTATACTATTCAGCTATTCAGAAATATCTGGAGGGATGCGGGCTGACCATCCCTGTTCTAAAGGCAATGATTTGAAAGTATTCTGGGCACGATATAGTCAAATTTAAGCTTTTTAAAGTCACTAATACTGGAAGGAGAGACCTAAGCATCATGCAGGCTGTCTCTCCCATTGCATTAACTGGATTAGAAGCGTTTAACTTCAGCTGGCTTGTGCTCTTGATTTGTGATTATTATTCCCAAGGCTCTTGGTTATCTTGAATTTTAATTGTTCACAAGTACCAATCAATCTTCATTATTACAATCATGGACCTGCCACTAAATTACAATCAAAGAAACGCAAAATTACAGTTTCCAGGCCACTGGAATTAACAGCATGGCAAAGGGCTAGGATATGTGAGTGCATTGATGCACATTCGTACTTAACACTAGAGTGAATTGTTGAAGGCTATTTGGTTAGTAAGGCACTTTAATCATCCGGTTCCTAGTAGTACATGCTGATGCACAGAATCTTGCCGCTTTGATGGCGATCTCCATGATTCTTAATCCAACCCCTAATTAGATTTCAAACAAACACATTCTGCTGAAAGCAGAGGATGTTCTATGCAAGCCTACTTCTTTTTTGTTATATTGAGAGATATATTCCGATGTCTTACGCTTGTCCTCTTTGCGTCTGTTCTTCACTCACTCTTGCTGTGAACATCATCTCATCAGCTCCTTGCTGCCATCATCTCTTTACCAAGATTTGTCTGCTTCTTCCCTCTTGCATTCAGTACAAACTGCTTCTTCTCATATTGTTCCCCTCTGCTTTTCTTCTTCCGAACTGTCTTTAATTCCTTGTTCTCTCTTCTTGGTGGTGGTTGTTTCACCACTCAAGCCACTTATCTCCGTCTCTGGCATTTAGGTCACCTTTTCCTTTTCCTTCCTCTTACTGCTGGAATTCTTCGCCTCTTTAATAACATACATCGTGTTGCTAGGCTTTCATGAGACCTTTCCCTCCTGAATTTTGGTAACTGTCTTTACACCTGGCAATTGATTAAAGGGCCCATCTACATTACATGGCACTTGTCAAAGTATCTGTATCTTTTTCGATTAATTTCTTTTCCCTCCCCCTATTCCTTCTGTAACTTGTGTTAACAGATTGGCCGAGTATTTTCTTTTTAAGAAGGTACATCACTTGGCACAACAATAGACTATCATGATTATTTAGCCAGCCTCAATCCCGAGGATCCTGAGCAGACTTTTTGTTCAATCAAATATTTCCTCTCTTTTTTCAGTTATCACCTCTTGGCCTTCTGCTACTCTAATCCCCATGCCTGGATCAATATCTTCTTCCTCTGATCATCTAGGCATACCCCTAGCCACCTACAAACTCCTCAAGACTTGTGCCTTTTCCTGATTCCCCCCCCCCATCCCTATAGTCTCACTTTGCCTGTACCTCCAGTACTGCCAGACTTTGCTCTGCTAATCATGGGTTGTTGCTTATTAAAGTATACAGCCTCTCTCCTCTGCCACTCTGTGCATCACAGCCCTTCACACAGCTCAACAAGCCCCCCTTTTTTCATCACAAGGGGAACGGGACTGCAAACATCTTATGACCAAACTTTCCCCCTCTAAGCAGTTCAGATGTTCATGCGCAGTCCATGACGTCACAGAATGTCAACTAATAGCTGAAGAGAGGACAGTCACAAGGCCTATCAGCTGCCTAGCCGTTCTCAATACATAAATAAATGCTGTATAAAATCCTAAATAATTTGGGACTGGGATATCTAGCAGATTGTCTTCCCATTATATCCCTGGTTGATCTTCCAAGGAAGCCTTGCTGATCATACCAGAGCTGCCAAAATGTCATCTTATGCAGATTTTGCTTCTTTTTAAGCTTCATATGGGCATCTTTTACTCATTGCCTGGGCAACATCCTTCTCCTGGAAAAAATTGACGCTAGAAGGGACTGAGGTTAAACTCTGGCTGCCAAGCATCTCCTGCGAGTTCTGCTTTTGAAACTGCTGCTAAGAGTTTTGGGAGGCGCTCGCCAAATTAACAACCTCGATTCTCATTTGCCCATTATGGCAGTGCGAAAGATACTTACTGGTAACAAGGGTGTGAATTGCTCCAGGGCCTCATGGTTAAACGTAAAACACCAAAAAGAATCTAACCAGAGGCCCCATCTGTACTGTACCTTTAAAGCAGTATTATGCCACTTTCAAAAGCAATCACTCCCCCCAAAGCATGCTGGGTACTGCAGTTTGTGAAAGGAGAGAGAGAGAGCCAGTGTTGCATAATGGTTAAAGTGTTGGACCTGGGAGCACACGGTTCGAATCCCGACTCAGCCATGAAGCCCACTGGGTGACCTTGGCCCAGTCACCACTTCTTAGTCTAACCTACCTCACAGGTTTGTTGTGAAGATGAAATGGGGAGGAGGAGAACCATGTACACCACCTTGAGATCCTTGGAAGATAAAGGTGGTATATAAGTGCAATGAATGAATGAATGAATGAATGAATGAATGAATGAATAAATAAATAAATAAATAGTTAGTGCTCAGAGTTGTTAGGAGACCCTTGTTCCCGTTACAGAGCTACAATTTCCTGAGTTCCATGGGAAGAGAGGTTGATTGTTGAACCACTGCTGGAAACCCCTTTACAAAAAAAAGTCACTTCCCCCCCAAGGTTTCTTGGCTGGGAGGCAGCAAGGACAGTTCAACAACCAGGCTTTGTGTGGCTAGTTTGCATTTGTAGTTCACATGGCTCAAAGAGAAATGCAAAGAGGGTGCTGCACTTTCGTTCCTGTTAAGAGACAGCCTTCCCTACATTTCAGAGACAGATTCGGTGCCAGTGGTGAGGAAGAAGAATAAACTAGCATGAACAGAATGAAGAAAGTAACAGTGAATAATCAGACTAAGACATGCCATTTCCATAGCCAGAAAGAAAGAGTAGCTCAAACAAGTGGAAGGCATCTCGTTTGGCTTCCTAGAGAGACTGGACTTGAAATTCCACTTAAATCTACAATTTTGCAGAGATCCAAGATGGTTCACACCTTGTCTCTTAAGAGCAGGTCGAATCTTGAGAGGACAGACAGGAGAGAAGACTTTCAGGGAGGAATCTAGAGGTACAACAGAACAAGAGGAATGTTTAAAACAAGTGAACCTGCGGGTCGTCGTTCAACAGGAACCGAGGTTTGGGCAGCAGAGGAGGTTTAGCGCTGGTTGAAGAAGTCTTGGGTGTGCTGTTGCTTGCTTCATACTGTTTTAAATCATGGCAGTAAGGCTGCACAACCACTGAACCAGCATGGCTGCATTTGGGCACATGCGTGCTCACCTTCCATTCTCCATTTTTGCCATTTTCTGAGCCCAGAGGCCCAATGTGATTTTGAGCAAATATAAGCTCAGTAGATGCCTGGCAGCTAATTTCACTGATACTCATTTCGAGTTCTCTGATGGTCTCTTCCAGGTTGTCCAGCCTTTGGTAAGTGTCTCTGCAAATCTCTCGGCTTCTTACGGTCATGTCATCAAGAGAAGTGCTTTCCTTTTGCTTGTCTTCTAAACCTGTGTCTCTCTCGTCCTTGCCTGTGCTGGCACCAACAGGAGCCAGGGATGCTGCGTCAAACCCAATGACTTCTTTATTCCCAGGGGATTCTGGATGCTGCAAGGGAAAATACATTTCTGAAGCTTCTGTCAGATGACCTCTCTGCATTGGTACAATAGCAGCATCAGGGCCTTTCAAAGCTATTGGAACATCTTCTGTGTTCTGATTGGCTTCTTCATTTTTTGATTCTGCAGTGTTGCTTCTCTTATCCAACCCTATGAACACGTCACCTCCTTCTGTTGGTGAAGAAAATGTCTTATAGTCAAGTGTGACAACAGGTGCTTCATTTTCTTTTGAATGAGCCCCAATCCCTTGGACAGTTGTCTGTAGACTACTTGCTTGCTTGCCCCAAACTTTCACAAATATAGCATCTTTTCCTCCAAGTTGAACAATTTCATCTTCCGGTGAAGTTTTTGTTTTTTCAAATGCTACCAAACCTCCTTCTCCCCCATGATCAGTGTCACAAATAAGACCAGTTCCAGGCAGATATCTACGAGATTTCACTTTAGCTGGCAGAGAATGAGTGCATGTTGAGGCCTTATTGGACAGGCCTCCTTTCAGCTTCTTTTCATCCTTTTTCAGCTTTCCCAACAAGACCTCTGGGCTCTCCCTCGTTTCCACCATAGTCCGTCCAATGACTCCTGTCTGTCCTCTGATGCATTGGTGATCACGGGTCCGAGGGTTGCATATCCCCTTATCAGCTTCTGGCTGAGATTCAGGAAATGTCAAGCTGGACACCCACTCAGAAATGGCAATATGAGGGAGGTGGGAATTGTAACCAGATGGAGGTTTTGAGAGTCCTGACTCCTAAGAGGAAATTCAGACAAGAATTATTGAGGCGGGAGAGTTTGCTGGATGAAAAAAAGCTAACAACCATCTTCTCGGCTCAATATTCGAATGAGTTCTTAATAGTGGGCCTGGATCAACCTGTTTGGCCATCTGGGCTACTCTCTTGTTTTGCAGTGCAATTCCCATCACCCCTGAACACTAGACATGCTGGCAAAGGCTGATGGGAGTTGCAGTCCAAGACATCTGGAGGGCAGCACATTGGAGAAAACTGGTCCACCACAAGAACTAGTCTGAACATCACAGACGTTTCAGGCACCAATGTGGAAGTATTTCCTCCACAAGATCTGTTGAAGTTGGACCCAAATGAAGGATATTTGGCAAAACACCATTCCAAAATTTGATATCTATGGATAGTTATCCACAGCTTGCCTTAGTGATAAGGCCAATCTTGATGTCTACCAAACAAGAAAACCCTGTCAGTCATCTCAAGGTATAGTTTATAGGCAAAGCCAAATGGCTAATTTACAATGCAACATCATTCCAGGTTAACTGTGATTGCTTCTCCCAAATATGCCTGGAAACTGTAGTTTATAGATAGAGATAGATAGATAGATAGATAGATAGATAGATAGATAGATAGATGATAGATAGATAGATAGATAGATAGATAGATAGATGATAGATAGATAGACAGATGATAGATAGATAGATGATAGATAGATGATAGACAGAAATATCTGTTGCAGATCTCTATTTTCTCTTGCAAAAATATGATTCCTAGGAAGCTGGTAGTGCAATGTAGTATAAGGTTACCAGATGTCCCTGTTTCCCGGGGACAGTCCCTGGATTTGCAAATCAGTCCCCTGACAAAATCCATCTCTTTCATAGGAAGTTGAAAAATGTCCCCAGATTCATTGAAAAAAATCTGGTAAACTTAAGTAGTAGGTGTGTCTACAGAAATGAAATAAAGTAAGAAGCGATGAAGAAGCCAAGTATCCTAACCCCTTGCACATAAAGCAAATCCAACTCCCCACAAGCACTTTTGCCCACAGAATCCAACCCACAGCTTACCACAAGCAGAGAGCAGGCACACACCCCAGGAAAGTTATCTGTAGAGCAAAGGGCTCAAGCACAACAGTCACGCTACAAACAGTGAGGGGAAAGATAAATAAAAATCCCCTAGGACAACGGCCAATGTGAACTGCAGGTACATGTCCTCCCCCATGGGATCCCAGAGCATGAGCCACACCCATCTGTCAGTCCATGTCAATGTAATTTTATCGGCTGCCACTTCAGCTCACCTAACATTTGGTCTCTACTTATTGCAGCTCCTGAAGGTGCCTGAGGTGGTGGGGAGGGAACCACAAGATCCTGTGCTAGAGGAGGGTGTGGCATAAGAAGAGCCAATGGCTCATCTAGCCCAGCATCCTGTTCACACAGGGGCCAACCAGATGCCTGTGGGAAACCCAAAAGCAGGATTCGTGCGCAACAGCACTCTCCCCTCCCTCCTGTGGTTTCCAGCGACAGGCGTTCAGAGGCATCGCTGCCTCCAATTTCCACACCCCCCCCCCCGGAGCACCACTGAGACAGTTTGAGAGAAATCAGCAAATTCTCAACGGTATCCCACTCTCTACACCAGCGGTTCTCAACCTGTGGATCCCCAGATGTTGTTGGACTACAACTCCCATCATCCCTGAGCTCTGGCCTCACTAGCTAGGGGTGATGGGAGTTGTAGTTCAACAACATCTGGGGACCACAGGTTGAGAAAGGCTGCTCTACACTGAACCAAATCTCCAGAACTCTTCCAGATATTGCATACTAACAGTAATAAAAAACTTTTCCGATTTCGTAAGATGTGACTCAAGCCACAGATAACACCAGAACAGAATCACTTTAGTTGGGGGAGATAAGAATGTGGCATTCTCCACCCCCTCATCCCCCCCAGACCCATGCACTTGGAAACGAGCAGTGAGAACAAGCACCCAGGCTCCGCCCAAAAGGCGTGGCATGCATTGCAATCAGGAAATCCCTTTG
This sequence comes from Podarcis muralis, assembly GCF_964188315.1. Lineage (NCBI taxonomy): Eukaryota > Metazoa > Chordata > Lepidosauria > Squamata > Lacertidae > Podarcis > Podarcis muralis. Next base: position 32,204,852 of record NC_135667.1, on the reverse strand, counting down.
TCTAGAAGTGCAGGCGGAATAATAGCGCAAGCAGAACAAGTGAGTTACCCCCAACTAAACAGTGATCGGCACTCCCGGTTCCGCCCCAGTCCAAACTTGCCCAGCATTCTTTGGGGGGGGGGGGAGGCCCAGCAAATCATACACCTGTCCCTTCGAAAGAGTCACACAGGGTTAGTGCCGGTTGGATCCCGTGTTGTGTCAGGACAACGCACACTACTTGTGTCAGGTGGGTGACGTGGGGAAGAGCCGTTAGTTGGTTAATGTACGGAGAGGTAGAGAGAGAAAGAGAAAGAAGAGTTAACAAGGGGCTGCAGAGACGGAAGAGGAATCCTGTTAGAGGTGCTATGGCAGGTAGCCAGTCAGAGGGAAGGAAGAGAAGAAGGGAGTTGTGATCCGTCCAAGCACGGCTGTGTTACCTTCCATCCTTCGGCTGCTATGGTGGCCCCATTGGGCCACATGTCTGCGGCAGGGGCGAGCTGGTCGCAATGGAACTTAGGAATAAATGAAGAGCTTCTCTGAAATACCTGAGGAAGTCAGAACACGGAAGGTGGTTGTTTTGGGTTTGGTTTTTTTGAGGGGCTGTATACAGACAGAAAACAAAATAGTCTGGATTGCTAATTCCGGCTCAAGGAGGATAACCACGAGCTTATGGGGTGGCGTGGAACTGACAACCAGGAAACTGACCACAGGGCTTGGCCCTACCCTCGGTTTCAGAAAGGATCTGCAGGCAGATAGTTTGTTAAAAACTGAAATCACAAGATGTACCGTTATGAGAACACCCACTTTCAGCTGTGTAACACACAGTATACTGTGCTACAGAATGACAATGACACACAGAAATAGGAATACAGTACACCCCTTTTATGCCCTCAATGTTGCTGGACAGGAAACCTTGAAATTCAATAGTAGGAGAAAACTACACTGGTTTGTTTGTTTTTAAAATACCAACCATAAACCTTTCTTGATTTTAAACCCACATTCACCCAATTGGCCCAATTGTACTGACTAGTGATAAAAAAGACATTGCAGTGATGTTTCGGGGTGTGTGGAGACAAAGGAAGAAAGTTGATCTCGGGGTCCTTCTTGGCACCCACAAATCTACTGCCATTTTTGCTTCCAGAACTGCAGTAATTCTAAATTCTAACAAGCGTTGCTAAGGTGAAGGAGAATTGCATTTCTATTATCACACCAAGCTCCATCACTTGCTGCTACATATTACACTTAGCTCTGCTTTGAAAAAATCAAAATGAAAGTGTATAAGAGTTTCAGTCCCAAGTCTGTAAGTCTCCCTTTGGAGGTCTTGGCTGTTACCATAACGATGGTTCAGAGAATATGTTAAAATCATAATACTGTACTCAGAATTGAGTTGGATAGTGTAGTTCTCAGCATGCCCACCAGGAGGCAACATTTCCCCATAAACTGCTTCTAAACTCAGGGACCATTCCAAGTTGATTACTATACTAACTACATTGCCAGCATTTTACAGTAGTAACAAACAACCTGGTGAATTTCTGATATCTGCAGGTTCTGGATTAATTTTCATTTCCTTTGCAGTCCAAGTGACATTTTTTAGCAGCTGAAAAATTCATTTGAGAAAAGCTGGGTCTGGCTAACCCATGGCTAACTGAATGCTTACATTCTTAACAGTTCCGTAACACCCTTTCTCTAAAAATGCAAATCCACTGGAAGAAGAGAACTTAGAGTGGAGATGCGTTAAATGAGGGTTCTGTCATCTGAATGTATCCACATGGTTCAAAGAGCAACCATATAGAACAGCATTTCCCAAACTTGGGTCTCCAGCTGTTTTTGGACTACAGTTCCCATCATCCCTGACCACTGGTCCTGCTAGCTAGGGATGATGGGAGTTGTAGTCCAAAAACAGCTGGAGACCCAAGTTTGGAACAATCTGATATAACACTGCAATAACTTTTGACAGGACCACAATAAATATTTTTAATACCGGTTTGGGAAAGTAAGTTTATCAATGGGAAATCTGAATTTCTGGGGATACGCATTCAGATGACATAACCAAAGCAGCAAATGGGGGGGGGGGGAAACACCATACTCTTAAATGGAAAAATAAGGGAATTAGATGCATTTGGGAATATCACTATCCAAAGCCGTAGCTACATTGAGAAAAAAAAACCCAGCTGTATCATTGGGGAAACAAGACACAGGAGCGTTAAAAATGTGAGCATCAGAAAAACCTACGTGTGGATGGATAGCATTGCTATGATAAAAATGAAACATCACAGACACTGCTGTGCCGTTTCCTTAACTGTACCTCCAATAATTTCATAAGGGATAGAGAAGAACTTAATCCAATTCAATGTCCTGTTTGAACAAATTTACCTTGCTCCAAGAACAAAATATAGATTGCGGCTGTTCTTCCTGTAACCAAAAACTACAATACAGCTTTGACATTTTCAGCTGATGCCCAGGTAACACTGGGAAACACTGAACAATGTAAAATAAATACTCTGCCAGCAGCACGTATTTGAGAAAATTAAACCAAATCAGTCCGAAATGTAATGGAAAATATAAAGCCCTAATTAGAACTTGGGATAAATACAGAGAATAATTGACACTATTGACACCGCTTTTATATTGCAAACATTTTCCAAATGGCAAGGGGATTAGGTAGCTGAGAACAATGTGCTTTTTTTTTTCAATTTTCTGTGGAGTATGGGACTGGGTGGGAGGGAGGGAGGGAGGTAGCTGTCATTTATAAAGCCATGAAATGTAAAATGTAGAATCACTTCCTGACCCCCCCCCCTTATCAGCTTCTGGTTGAGATTCAAATTATTACAAATTAGGAGTCAAATTCAGGAAATACAATGAGAACTAAGTGACACGAAATCTGACAAAATTCGAACAGCTGCTAATATGTCACGTTACTTGCAAAAACGTCTTCTCTGTGGAATTATGTTGGAGACTGAGCCAGAAGATTACAAAGATAAAGACAAATGGGAGAGGGATTTACAGGTGTCAATTTCAAACTCTCTTCGGATTTATATCGGTAGAGAAGGGCCATGTTAACTGTGTATAATTAACCTATATAGATAACTTTTTAAATAAATGGTTGTAATGGCAACATATTTCATCCAGTAAAAAGAAAATACATGGAAATACATCTTGTGCTTTTGGGAGGCATTGTTAAGTCAGTGCAGATTTCATGTATATATGGCCATCCCATAAGAAAGCGAGTTTTATATACTGGAGGAATGTTATTAGAAAGATCAAATACATTAACAGGTTACCCCCTCAAAACACACACAAAAAACACCCTCCCCCACTAAACCCCTTAGTAATTATCCTGAGTAATTTGAAACCTTACATCTCAAAAATATGCAGTTCTGCTGTGGGCACAAATTATTTTAATAATGTATTGGGAAAAAGAATGACGTCGCCCGCAACACAGGAATGGATACAGAGTGCAGCAAACAGTGTTAATTCACAAGCTGACCTTTTACAGACAAGACATTGATGGGAAGGGATGAATCAGATGAGACAATCAGATGAGACAATCACAGTCAATAGGGACTGTTCGTTCCATAGCAGCCTCATAATGGAGCTAATGAAAATGCCTGACAATAAGTGTTGTCAATAGTGCAATACTTTCATTAATGAGACTTAGTTTTGAACAGGACTGGAGGGAGTTTGCGGCCTTCCAGCCACCACCTTCACCATGCTGAGTGGAGCTGATGGGAGTTGAATCTAACAACATCTGAAGGGCCGCAGATTCCCCCATCCTTGGGGATAGTGTACAACAAGCAGTTAGTCCCTAGTTGTTCAACTCTTATTGGAGGTGTTGAGCATCTGAGGATCTCCAGAGAATGGACTCCAGTTCTCATCAGCCTCAGCCAGCATGATCAACAGCCAGGGATGATAGGAGGTTCCTCACCTCTTAGTAACAGCAACCAGATGATTTCTGAGTAGATGTTAGCGTGTCCCAGATTTTAAATGTTTTTTTGGGGGTCCAACATTTGGTTAATGCAGGATTGCAGACTGAGTGTAATGTCTAGAAGCACAAGTCATGCTTAGGGATGCAAACATTTGCTGACATTCAGCCAGAACATGACCTACAAAGTGAATCTCCGCTTAAGGAGATCCTGCTCTGGAGGGTTTCTCATTGAATTTCTCATAATTCTAGAAGCTACAGGCATAGGCAAACTCCGGCCCTGCAGATGTCTGGGACTACAATTCCCATCATCCCTAGCTAACAGGACCAGTGGTCAGGGATGATGTAGTCCCAAACATCTGGAGGGCCGGAGTTTGCCTATGCCTGATCTACTCCCTACAAAAAATTAGGAAGTCCATCTCTTGTCTTCACAGGCCACTAGAGCAGGGCTTTATCAGTCTGGCCACAGTGCAGCCACTGAGTCACCTCAACGACATGGATGGAAATGGCCACACTGGGGCCAAAACTGCTTCTGTAGTTCTGCGGACCATTTGCAAGTGGCTCCTTCTTACATATGCCCCGCCTACCTCGAGCTCTGCAATGATCCGGTCTTCCTCGTCATCATCTTTGATGGCAGAGGCAATGATGGGCGGCGTTGAGGCAGGCCTAGCGACCTCTGACACAGTCCTCCGCAGCTTCACCTGCGGCTTCTGGGTCTCCAGCTCTTCTGATTCAGCTTTCTGGAAGAACAAGCAAAGGGAGAAGTGATGAATGGGAAAGAAGAAAGGGGAAAGGGCACAGAACAAATCTAGTTCACTGGGAGTGCTCCCTGTTTTATGGGAGGGATTAACGTTCATACTAGAAATTTAGGTTTGCACAATCGAAGTGGATGAAAGTGCTATTTCAGCCTAAAATTGCATCTTAATTTTTTTAAAAGAGGCTTTTTGCAGTTTGGAAACAGATGGAGAAATATACTGAGAGGTGTGAGGTGAATGAATGACTAATGGGAAAATGTGCAAGTAAATCGGGATGAATACAGAATGAATGCTCACTGTCATATAACCACCCTGCAAACAAATCAGAACTAATGCTCAATAAAGACTGGGTGTACGGGCCCCTCAAGATGTCCTTTTTATTGCACATTCATGATGATTTGTGCTCACAATGACATCAGGATAGTCATATACAATCCACTTTGAAAACTAACGAATGGACTTTCAGTTGTTTGGAAAGTGACGAGGAAATGCATTTAAAACTGTATGATGAAGGAATGATTAATAGAAAAAGACTTTTAAGACCCTGATGTTGGGAAAGATGGAGGGCACAAGGAGAAGGGGATGACAGAGGACGAGATGGTTGGACAGTGTTCTCGAAGCTATGAACATGAGTTTGACCAAACTGCGGGAGGCAGTGGAAGACAGGAGTGCCTGGCTTGCTCTGGTCCATGAGGTCACGAAGAGTTGGACACGACTAAACGACTAAAGAACAACAAAACATCCCACAAGCAAATCAGGATGGATGAAGGTTGAATGCTCGTTGTCATAAAACAGCCCCATAAACAAGTCAGGATGAAGACTGGACATAAGTCTAACTGCTGTGTAAACTTTGTGCAAGCAAAGCAGAATTAATGCTGAATGGAGGAGTCTGAATGGAGTCTGGAGGAGCCGCTGGAGATCTCTGGCCTGTCATATAAGGGATTCATACCTTCATGAAACTGGATTCCTTTTTGCTGGTGACGATCACCTCTCCTGTACGGGTGGTTGTGAGACCGTGGGAAGATGGGAAACTCCGCCGAGGTGGGGGTGGGGGAGGAGACTTGGAGGGCTTCTCAGTCCGATATCTGGGCACCGTCAACTCATCTAGGGAGGTTGACAAAGTTAGTGATAAGAGCCATGCATTTAATTCACAGCTTTCTCCAGCGAACACAATGCTGCACATTGTCTATCTGCCCAGATGGATCTGCACATTGGAAGCTGCGTGCAGCTGTCTGGAGGCAGCAATAAAGGACAAGGTCTCAGAGACTTGAGGAACATACATAAACCTCACCCACAAAGGATTAGAGACTGGGGTGACATCCACAACATACGCTGAAATCAGGTTTATACCACTGTTGACAGCCACTTTAACCCCCAAAGGATCTTGGAAACCGTAGCTGACCCCCTCATTGCCTTGACTGCTCCTCATCACAGAGCACTGCACTGTCTGTCTCCCCACCGCTTTGCACCTGCCTTACCTGATCCGCGGCGGCCGCTGGGGTCTATTTTGGTTGTGGCCTTCTGTGCATGTTGGGGTTTGGAGGGCTTGTGCTCTGGGGTGGAGGCGGCGCTCCCACTGCCCCCGCTGCTGGAGGTCTGCTTGTGCTTGGCCGCAAACTCCAAGTCAGGGATGGCTTTCATAAGCTCAGCTTGGGTCTCTTCCAGGAGGCGGTTAATATCCTTGGCGCTGTACTGGGTCAAGGCTGCTCGCTTTTCCTCCCAGTCTCGCTCGGCAGCCTGTAAAGCAGGGCTGGGGTAACTGATACACTCATTACTCTAGAGCAGGGTGGCAGACTAGACCATGGGTAGGCAAACTAAGGCCCGGGGGCTGGATCTGGCCCAATCGCCTTCTAAATCCGGCCCGCGGACGGCCCGGGAATCGGCGTCTTTTTACATGAGTGGAATGTGTCCTTTTATTTAAAATGCACCTCTGGGTTATTTGTGGGACATAGGACTTCGTTCATTCCCCCCACAAAAAATATAGTCCGGCCCCCCACAACGTCTGAGGGACAGTGGACCGGCCCCCTGTTGAAAAAATTTGCTGGCCCTTGGACTAGACTCTACATAGCAGCTGAGCATTTGATATCTCGTGGGAAGGGCTTAGGCTCGAGCCTTGAACCTTGAGGATGGAAAAACATGGAGGCTACCACTAAGTGAGGAGTGCTGTACCTTTTATAGAGTCAGAAAGGGGGGAAAATCCGCCTTCCCCTCTCCTTGCTGTTCAGTGGGAAAGAAGAGAAAGGCTGGACCCAGGCCAAGCTACGGTCCGATCCCTGTCTGCGGAGGTGGTTCTGTTCCTCTGAGCTTGTGGCAGTGAAGTTTCTAACTGACTGACTGAGCTGGCATGGAATGTTCACAGACATTGCACTATGGCAAGTGATGTCAGTGAGAAACCATTCCAGCTTCTCAGTGAACAATGATGCCAGAACAGCCTCCAGTCCAGAAGGGGAAATTGTTTAAGCTTGGCTGTGATTAAACTCTCACATAGGTCCTAGGGACAGGGGTAGTTTTGTGACGCAGGCTGTGGGTTGGGAAGGTGTCTCAGGAGGTAAAGGAGTTATGGGTCAAGCATGTATTAGAAAAAACACATGGGCAAATAGCGGCTAGGTGGAGAGGAAGGAGTGTTGAGGAGACTGGGACTCAGGAAAAAAGAGGATAGTGCATGGGTAGGCAAACTAAAGCCTGGGGGCCAGATCTGGTCCAATCGTCTTCTAAATTTGGCCCACAGACGGTCTGGGAATCAGCGTGTTTTTACATGAGTGGAATGTGTCCTTTTATTTAAAATGCATCTCTGGGTTATTTGTGGGGCATAAGAATTTGTTCCCCCCCAAAAAAACAAATATAGTCCAGCCCCCCACAAGGTCTGAGGGACAGTGGACCAGCCCCCTGCTGAAAAAGTTTTGCTGACCCCTGGGATAGTGAGTATGGAAGAGGGAAGGGAGATTTGTCTAGTGTGAAACAAAATGACCAATAGGGCTGGAGCAGGAATGAGAAACCTGCTACCCTCTAGATGATCTTCGACTTCAGCTTCCATCGGCCTCTGCGGGGATGATGGGAGTTGTAGTCCAACAACATTTGGAGGGCCATGTATTCTCCATTCCTAGGTTGGGGTCTAGCCCTGAAATAACTTCTATACCTTTAAGAGTTACACAGTGTTATGTACTGAGTTGAATAGGATCCAAACTGCAGCAGTCTAATTGGTCCTAGAACAATAGGATCCAAAAGGCAGCAGTCTGATTGGTCCTAGAACAATAGGATTCAGAATGCAGCAGTCTGATTGGTCCTAGAACAATGCAGCAGTATGATTGGTTGGCAGGAACTACCCAATCATGCTCCAGATAGAAGTGAATCCACAACCTGATTGGCTTACAGTAGAATTCCGGAATTAGCCGATCATGTGCAGCCCATTGTGTAAATAATGTATATAAAGCAGATACTTTGAGGGGACATTCCTCACCACTATGAGCTGAATAAAGAGCATGAAATCACTTTGCGACTCTGAGTATATTTCACACAGAAAGGAAATTCTATCTGTTGTGGCCTCTACAGTCACTGGAGCATTGTGTTTGTGTAACATAACATTATTTTTACTTTGTGAAAGCAGTTACAGGTTTTCTTTAAATTGCATACATAAATCACTAGGAAGGTAATTGCATCAAATGAGGGGCCACCACTGAGAAGACCCTGATTCTCCAATTCACAAGCAGGAAAAAGAGGAGGACCACAAAGGGAGGGAAGAGAGGTTAAGTGATCGCTGTCAACATTGGTGATAGACTGCACTTGCTTGGAGCAGAGGGACAGCAAATACCATGGGGCAAAGTTTTCCATCTCAGGCACTAAAATGTTGTAGTATGGCTCTGGATCTTGCCTGAGGAGTAGCTGTTTCCAAAGGCTTTGCATACAAATTCCCTCTCCTGGACTACTTCCAGACTGTCACATTTTAGCACTCACCTCTCGCTCCCATTCCATTTTTTTTGTTTGTTTGTTTTTGTCAACAGCACAGTTAGGGCACACATTGCCTTATCCATTTCAGCTGCTCTCCTCCCCTGGAACGTTCTGGAATGTTTCTATGTTATTACACCCACAATGGGTCTTGCCCCACCATTATGAGTCCTTACCAGGTTTGCCCCTCCCATTGTCCCACTAACTCCCAGATGCAGTGGCCCCTTTTAATCACCCCTTCCCTCCCCGAACAGAAGTGCGCAATATGGAAATGCTGCGTTTCTGTGACCTGGGAAGAACCACCGTGTGTTTGATGGGAATCCAGTGTGTGAGATGCATCTTATTCCTTAAGGACCTTGTTTCTCTTCTGCTTCATCATCATAAACTGCTCTCACCTCCATAGACACTGATCTGTCCACGCTCCTCTTGCTGGGGGTCTCGGAGCCTGTCTGGGTCTTGGCAGCAACCATCTCTGAACCCCGGGATGGGTTGCTACCCTTGGACAAGTGGCTCTGCATTTGGCTCTGCCCGTAGCTGCTCGTGCCCAGGCTGTCCGTGGAAGCAGTCAGGTCGTGGAGGTTCATTGGGGGGCTGGTGGGTACCTCGAAATCCAAGCCCCTGCTGAAGTCACTTTCTGGCTCCACTTTCTTTGGAGACTGGCTGAGGAGGTTACTGGACGAGTCCCAGACCCCTTCGTCAACTTGCCTGCCGAGAAAAAGGTCAAAGGTCAGAGTGTGTGGGCGACAGACTCCAAAATGGCTGCCACCAGCAAATAGCAGCAAACGCCGCTGCGTCTGTTTGCCTACAAGGGCCGTTCTCTGAAACTGCACGTTAGGGGTGCATGAACAGCAGCATTGATAAAACGATGGCTGAGGAGCCTGGAGGTCAGTGAGGACGAGAGAAGCTGCGGCCGTTTGGAAGAAGCAAATGCGGGTGCAATGGCAATCGGGGCGATGATGGCAGCGGAGCCCTGGCCAGTGGGAGGGGCCTTAGGGATCAGGAGGCGGGGCTTTAAAGAAACACCACACTTACATCACCCGGAGAATGGGCTGGGGACACCTGAGGTCGTTTTCGCTCGTGAAGCTTAAGCAAGCCCGATCCTGGCCAGTACCTGGAAATCCCATTTATTTAGGAATCCCATGTGTTCTGTTCTGAGCTCCTTGGAGGAAGCAGGTGGGACGCAGGCACGGCAAATAAAAACGCCAGGCGTTTTCAGGTACACCTGCAGCGAACTCTAGCATCTTTGTGGGAGGGGACAGAAGGTTACGTCTCGGCCTATTGGGTCCCAGGAGAAACAAGCAGGGCTTCCGCTCGCTCGGGAAGGGGCTCACTCACTTGCGGACTTGCGTCAGGGTGTCGGTCACTGCCTTGCACCGCTTGAATAGGCCGTCCAGCCGGTGAGGCTCTTCCTTGAGGAACTTCACGGCCTCCACCTCCACGCGGAGGACCACGCGCATTTTGCTCTGCAGGCTGGGGAAATTAGCTGCAATGCCAGGGACGGGCAGAGAGGGAAGGGAGAGGCACGGGGGTCAGAGCAGGCCCGAGGAAGGCTTTCACCTGAGGGTGGGCAGGAGAGGGAGGCACAGAGCCAAGAAGGGAAGCAGGCGGGCAGGTGGGATGGCAAGGCTCAGGTGAGTGAGAAGTGAGGCCTCCTCTGACCGACACTGTTACTTGGCCTCAGAGGAGGAATGGCGTTTGCACCCCTCCCACTCACTGCGTCAACACCCACCACCACCACATCTCTCCTCCCTCCCACTCCCAACAGCACAGCCAGTCACAAGCAAGGTAAGCGGTCGTGTGTTCTGCATTAATGGGGGAGTGTGAAGAAGGGCTGCAAAGCCACAGCTGCTCTGTGGAGATTTGGTATTTTTTCAAAAAAAATGTTTTCATGAGAGCTAGCAACTTAAAACATAAATGAAACCTGAAATGTCCTTGATATTTCTCTCCCGCCAGGCATGGCGGAGGGACTGGGGAGTGGGCGAGGAGATGGCGTTGATAGCAAAACCAGCACGGCCTAATGCCCATCAACAACCGCTGGAAACGCATACAAAATGTGTCACATTGCACGGGGTGTGTGTGTGTGTGTGTCAAGACTGGTGCTTATCAATTGATCTCTGATTCAAACATGAAAGTTATCAGGATATCCCTTCTTTATTGCTTTTACATAGTTCGCCCCCGCCCCGGCTTCTGTTGGTTCTGAATCTCAGAAATTTAGTGAATATTGGTAGGCACTAGTAAAAAGAAACATCCAAAATCTCTGTGTTGTGGATCTGCTTTTCCCAAGAGGTTCTTTTTTCTGGAAATAGTGCAAATGAAACTAACAATATGACACTTAATAAAGGGATTGCATTAGCACTGACGTTTCTTAGTAAATGCCTATATTTTCTAAAACCTCCTTCTTGGATCTATTGAAATACTAAGACTTGCTGGAAAACGCTAAGATCTGGCGAGTTTTTTGACATTTTTTGGTATCTGCCATTTTATACTAGCTTTTCACATTTGCCATAATATGATACAGCGTCCTTCCTCTCAGAATGTTTGAGAATGCAATTTTATATCCACTTACCTGGAAGTAACCCCCACTGAATTCCATTAATCTTACTTCTGAATAGACATGAATAGGACTGCACTGTAAAGCTCGGGCTTGTTTTGTCCATATTGAGGATCTATCAATTTAGGGTTTTTTTCCAATCTTAAGTTCAAATCTCTACATTTTCACACATTTGCAATTTTATTTATTTATTTATTTAAATCCTCACGAAATTGCAGATATATGCCATTATATGCACACTACTTGAATGGCCATCAATCATGGATGCTTTAGTTGAGATTTCTGCATTGTAGGGGTATGGACTAGATGACCCTTGGGGTCCCTTCTACCTCTACAGTTCTATGATTCCATATACATTTTTGCACACATTACCTGGCCGGAGAACTGTGCTGGCAAAATTCGGAGGAGCGCACATTACAAAGGATGACTGCATTTTGGGTTAGCTAATTGTTTCGGAAAGCACAGATTTGGTGGGTTCACCTTTAAATGTGGACTGAATTGAATTGCTCCTCCATCCATAGGTTAAAGCATGGGTTGGCAAACTAAGGCCCACGGGCTGGATTAGGCCCAATTGCCTGCGGACGGTCCGGGAATCCAGGCAGCCGGCATAGCACGTGTGCGCAATGGTTTTTGCAACTCAGCCAGGATTGGGGGTCAAAAGTGAGGTGGGCGGCTGCTCGAGGCAAGCCCCTTTTCCGTCCGTCGCACACACGCAGCAATCTTTTCTCTTGGGGTGAGGGGTGGGGAAGAGGGAAAAGGAGCCACAGTTCGGATTTCCACCATGGAGCTGCCGGCGACTGACCTCAGGAAGGGCAGTTGCGGCGGCAGGGGCTCAGAGGCGCCTCAGGAGTGACACCCGCCGGTGTCTGGCGGTGGTGCTCCCCGCCAGAGGAAGTGAGGAACGCCTGGGCGACTGCACGCCAAAGCAGTTCTATGCTCTGCTGCGGAGGCCGCTCATTAGCTACATGGCGCAAGCCATGGAAAGGTAAATAGCCGCCGCCACCTCATCTTCCCTCACGCGGGGAAAAGAAAATTTTTGCTTGAGCGGCGCTGGCCTGACTAAACGTGGCCAACGGCTTTTCCCTTCACCCACACATGTGCACACGCTCTCCAGGGCTGACAGGAATAGTGCGCTTATCTCAGCCCCCCACCCCGCCTTACGACAGAGATAATAACTGTCAACACGTAAAATGCAAAGGAAGCAGTGTGGCTATGAGGGAACACCCCCCCCCCAAATCACATTTGGGCAACGTTGGGGTTGGTCCCAATAGGGGTTTTTTGCCAAAAATGCGGGTCATAATCATGGAAACATATAGTCCGGCCCCCCACAAGTTTTGAGGGACAATGGACCGGCCCCATGATGAAAAAGTTTGCTGACCCCTGGGTTAAAGCGAAGGAAAAGGAAAGGCGAAGAGCCTCTCTACGTACAAATGGAAGGGGCACAGGAAAATGCAGGAACTGCCACATTCGATCAGCCCGAGTCCTCGGAATGTGCTCAGGCAGCAAGCAGCAGTGCAAACGAGGACACCAGCAGGCAAGCATCACGCAGGGGATCTGCACACACTTCTATGCATGTTCAATTGCCTGTGTGTGTGTAAATGCTAAGGGTGCTCGCTTTGCTAACAAATGAATAAGCAAATGAGGAGTGCGCACACGTTCTGCGGAGTTAACTGTAAGACTCTTTTTTTGGGGGGGGGGGAGCAGCTCAATGGCACTCTTAAGCTTGCTAGCCTAGCTTGGGCCAACACAAATTATTTTAGCTATACTTTTTTATCATACTTGATTGTATTTTCCTTGGGGTTTTTACATATCCAGGTTGCTTTTTGAATGTATCATTATAAAAAAGCAATCAATACATGTATCACCATCATCATAATTATTAATAAATAACATCAGCATCAACACAGCTGAGTGGTATGGGAAGACTGAAAAAAGGAGGAAGGAATTGTTTTTATAAGATTTTTACATCTGAATGCCACTTTTTGAATATATGTCATTATGAAAATGTAGTCAATATATCATCATCATCATCATTAGCAGCATCAGCACAATGCAGTGCTATGGAAATAATAATAATAATGGGGGATGAGCTTTTTATTCATGGACACTGTATGAATACAGACCAATTTATCATGTGGCAACTCTCCACATAATTCCCTTTTCACGCTGATCATGTCTAACCTCCTGCCAAATGGCGAAGAGGAGAATTATAACACTCCCTTGCGCATATAGATTTCCAATCAAGCACAGAAGCACAGCCAAATTCTCTCCACCAGGGGCGGCACATCCTGCTTCGCCCCCTGAGGTATAGCGCAGATGGGGCCTCACGGTCTACCAGCAGCTATTGGCTACAGCTGCCTTCCTCTGCTCGGTATCCTCCAGAAGTTCTGGACTACAGCTCCCATCAGCCTCAGCCAGGACTGGCAGAGGCTGATGGGAGTTGTAGTCCAGAATATCAGTGTGGCACCAGATTGGGGAAGGCTAGGCTATGCAATAACTTAAAATTAAGCCTCCATGTTCAGGGGCAGAGCATTGAGTTCAGGGGCTGGCACTAAGCCACAGGGGGTGTCTGCCTCCCTCATGTCCTGCTTGTGGGCTTTGTGGGGCATCTGTCTGGCCACTGTAGGGATTGCTGAGCTCAACAGACCTTTGGTCTCAGCCAGCATCGTGATTCATGGGTTCTGAGGACTAATTATCTTGGAAATGCCACTGCTTCCTGGCGCTTTTACAGATAGGCTGTTCATAATCCGTGTGACAAATAACACTTAGCTTGCACTGGGAAAATGAAAAATCAACTCTCTGCACTCAAGGGAAATCTAGACTGTTTTAAGGCACAGCTTTCTTATTTCTCAACAACCACAACAAAAAGAAACTCGCCTGAAATCCATTTAATTCTGAACCTGAGATTTGGGTTTTGATAGAATTTATACATCGTTTTGGCACAATGGTGGCAGAAGCAAAGATGGAGGAAAAGAGCAGTGTGGAGACGTGTGAAACAGGGGGAAGATAGCTGGAGGAAAAGCCAGTGAGAGGCAGAATATGGAACCACAACATCTTTGTGGGAAATGACCAGAAGGCCAAACAAGAAAGGACCATTTGTTCACCAGCACTCCACACACAGATCAACACAAACCCTGTTCCTAGTACATAAAATCTAGATTTCAGCAGACACACCACCTATCCGTTCCTTAAATTCATCTCTCAGGCAATCATGAGGGCTGGAAACCTCTCTTTTTTAAAAAGATGATAGCATAAATTCTCACATACTTATGTTCTGTGCCAGATACTACTACACACATTTCCCAGCCTATGGAACAGTGCAGGAAAAACTTTATCCCAACCCAATCACAGTGATTTGAGCTCCCCCAGTCCCCTCTCACCTTTCAGCTCGGTCAAGGTATCTCCCAGCTGTTTAAGCACCAGGGATTTCTCCTCCAGCTCTTGCGAGGAGATAATTCGGTGATTGTGCATCAAATCTTTCTGGATCCTCTCCACCGATTTCTCCAGGTCGCTGTAGACACACAAAGACACCAACACAGAAGTCAGAGAGTGAGAAAAGGATGCACGTATGCAGGTAGGGAGAGACAGATCTTTCTCCCAGATTCTCATTTTTCCATTCTGAAATCCAGTTCTCCACATTTAATGCAGCAATTCGCATTTTTTTTAAAAAGCCCATTAAAGTTGTCAGCATTTTAGCAAGAATTTCACCTAATAAAAACATTTTTGTATGCCATTTTCACTGAAGTGCATATTTTTGCAAGCGATTTCCCCAAACGTTTCCACCAACACATTACTCCTAATGCATGCATTTTTGTAAATGTTGTTTGGTTTGAGAACTGCACTGCAAGATCCAGAGAAGTACAATTTTTGAAGGATATCTATGTTTCCAATTCTCATACTATTATGGAAAGCAGAAATTAAGTTGTTTTGCCTTTAAATGCAAACTAAATCGACTCTCTCCTCTGTCCCCAGAGGTGGGGCTGGTCTTATTCTTCCTTCTTTCAAAGAACATGGAAGGGGAAGGCAACATGGCACCAGTGAACTGGTTTTAATAAGCTTCAAACTAGAGTAGGAAATGTGTTTTTTTTTCTCAACCCAAGAGCTGCATTCCTCCAGGATCAACCTTCCGTTTCAATATGAGTAGGAAAATGAAGTACCCCTAAACATTTATTTTTTTTAAAGCATTGGATCTCTCCATCCAGGTATGCAGGAGACATCAAGAACGCATTCCAACCAATCAGAAGCACTAGAGGAAAAGGAAGAGCAGGGCTGGTGAGGGGCGTGACCTGGGAAGAGGGGGTGTGACCTGCGAAGAGGGATGTGGTCTGGGAAGAGGGGGTGTGGCCAGATAGAGAGGCTTATAGGGCTGTTTCTGTGTTGATTATGGGCCACTGTTTAGATTATGCACTATTTTGGCCACTTTGTGGGGATACTCTCCTAAAAAGCCGGGATATGTGCCTATGAAATAAAGAGAACAAATCTACCTGACCACCTCACATCTAGGCAACACTACTTTACTCATTACCGGCCTTTGCCTCCTGTTGTCTCTCCTCCCTCCAGCCAGTTCATATAACCTTTGTTAAGCTAATTCTACAATCACATCATGCAGGCTTGTAAACAGCAATTTAACCGATCGCTGGCGGCAAGCGAGACTGATTGATGTGTGAGTAGGAATGTCGGGGAATTCCAACGAACATGGAAACGGGAGTGAAATTTGCCAACACTCGCTTATAATAATAATAATAATAATAATTTATTATTTATACCCCGCCCATCTGGCTGGGCCTCCCCAGCCACTCTGGGCGGCTTCCATAAAAACCAAAAATACAATAAAATATCACATGTTAAAAACTTCCCTGAACAGGGCTGCCTTAAGATGTCTCTTGAATGTCAGGTAGTTATTTATCACTTTGACATCTGCTGGAAGGGCGTTCCACAGGGTGGGCGCCACTACCGAGAAGGCCCTCTGCCTGGTTCCCTGTAGCTTTGCTTCTCGCAATGAGGGAACCGCCAGAAGGCCCTCGGCGCTGGACCTCAGCGTCCGGGCAGAATGATGGGGGTGGAGACGCTCCTTCAGGTATACTGGACCGAGGCCGTTTAGGGCTTTAAAGGTCAGCACCAACACTTTGAATTGTGCTCGGAAACGTACTGGGAGCCAATGCAAGTCTTTCAAGACCGGTGTTATATGGTCTCGGCGGCCGCTCCCAGTCACCAGTCTAGCTGCCGCATTCTGGATTAGTTGTAGTTTCCGAGTCACCTTCAAAGGTAGCCCCACGTAGAGTGCATTGCAGTAGTCCAAGCGGGAGATAACCAGAGCATGTACCACTCTGGCGAGACAGTCCGCAGGCAGATAGGGTCTCAGCCTACGTACCAGATGGAGCTGGTAAACAGCTGCCCTGGACACGGATTTGACCTGTGCCTCCATGGACAGCTGTGAGTCCAAAATGACTCCCAGGCTGCGCACCTGGTCCTTCAGGGGCACAGTTACCCCATTCAGGACCAGGGAATCCTCCACACCTGCCCGCCTCCTGTCCCCCAAAAACAGTACTTCTGTCTTGTCAGGATTCAACCTCAATCTGTTAGCCGCCATCCATCCTCCAACCGCCTCCAGACACTCACACAGGACCTTCACCGCCTTCACTGGTTCTGATTTAAAAGAGAGGTAGAGCTGGGTATCATCCGCATACTGATGAACACCCAGCCCAAACCTCCTGATGATCTCTCCCAGCGGCTGCATGTAAATGTTGAAAAGCATGGGGGAGAGGACAGAACCCTGAGGCACCCCACAAGTGAGAGCCCAGGGGTCTGAACACTCATCCCCCACCACCACTTTCTGAACACGGCCCAGGAGGAAGGAGCGGAACCACTGTATAACAGTGCCCCCAGCTCCCAGCCCCTCAAGACGGTCCAGAAGGATGCTATGGTCGATGGTATCAAACGCCGCTGAGAGATCCAGCAGAACTAGGAAACAGCTCTCACCTTTGTCCCTAGCCCGCCGGAGATCATCAACCAGTGCGACCAAGGCAGTTTCAGTCCCATGATGAGGCCTGAATCCCGACTGGAAGGGATCCAAATGGTCCGCTTCTTCCAGGCGTGCCTGGAGTTGTTCGGCAACCGCTCGCTCAATCACCTTGCCCAAGAATGGAAGATTTGAGACTGGGCGATAGTTGGCCATCGTGGCCGCATCTAAAGATGGTTTTTTAAGAAGCGGTTTAATAACCGCCTCTTTCAGCGGGTCTGGGAAGGCTCCCTCACGGAGGGAAGCATTCACCACCCCACGAAGCCCATCGCCCAGTCCTTCCCGGCTAGCTTTTATAAGCCAGGATGGGCAAGGATCCAGGAGACAGGTGGTTGGTTTCACTCGTCCAAGCAGCCTGTCCACATCCTCGGAGGTAACAGATTGGAATTGATCCCACTCAACTTGACCAGACAGAACTCTAGCACTCTCCCGCCCCGGCCCTGCTCCCACGGTGGAGTCTACTTCTTCCCGAATCTGAGCGATTTTATCTGCAAAAAACTTTGCAAAATCATTGCAGGAGAACATGTGGCCCGTACTGGGCCCCGATGTTGCAGGTGGTTCCGCTAAATTGTGAACCACCTGAAAAAGTCTCCTGCTGCTGTTTTCTGCAGATGCAATAGAGGCGGTGAAGAAATTCTTCTTCGCCGTCGCTATCGCCACTTGGTAGGCTCGACGTTGAGCTCTAACCTGTGTCCGGTCAGATTCGGAATGAGTTCTCCGCCACCGGCGCTCTAGCCGTCTCAACGATTGTTTCATTGCCCTCAGATCCGTGGAAAACCACGGGGCTGTCCGGGCTCCATGCAACCGGAGAGGGCGCTTCGGAGCCAAACAGTCAATAGCCCTGGTTAACTCCACATTCCAGCGGGCCACCAGGGAATCAGCTGAAAGGCCATCAACATGGGATAAAGCATCCCCTACCACTCTCTGGAAACCATTTGGATCCATTAAGTGGCGGGGGCGGACCATCCGAATTGGTCCCACCTCCCTGCAGAGGGGATGGGTCGCAGAGAAGTCCAGTTGCACCAGGAAGTGATCTGACCATGGCACTTCTTTCGTTTCGCTTTTACTTAGTGTCAGATCACCAACATCCATAGAGGTAAACACCAGGTCCAAGGCATGTCCACGGCTATGGGTTGGGCCAGACTTATTCAGGGACAGCCCCATGGAGGCCATGCTTTCCACGAAGTCCCGAGCGGCCCCTTGTAAGGTCGTGTCGGCATGGATGTTAAAATCCCCTAGGACGACCAAGCTAGGTGTCTCCAGGAGAACATCCGCCACAACCTGAAGCAGCTCGGGCAGGGAATCCTTGGTGCAGCGGGGAGGTCGGTACACCAAAAGGAATCCTGTACTGCCCCTATTGCCCAACTTCCAGAACATGCACTCAGAAAACTGGGTCTTCCCAACAGGACGCCTGGTGCAAACTAATGACTTCCTAAAAATCACTGCAACCCCCCCTCCCCGCCCACATGACCTGGGTTGCTGTGCGTAAGAGAAACCTGGTGGACAAGCAGCGACAAGGACAGGCCCATCTGCTTCATCCAACCAGGTCTCTGTTATACATGCCAGGTCAAATCCTCCATCCATGATCAAGTCATGGATGGCAGTGGTCTTATGAATCATTGACCTGGCATTGCACAGCAGCACCTTCAGGTCATGTGGGTATCCCTTGCTGATTCTAGTATCCATCCGGTCAGGACCAGACCCGGAGGCAGGGATAGTCCTCAGACAACGACTAAACCTGCCTCCTCTGTAATGATAGGGTCTGGTCTTAGCGTGACTCCTCCTCCTACCCGTGATCACTGAGATCGGTTGTCCCAGTGCATCCTGCCCTGTGGAACATGCCCCAGCCATTTTATGGGCTGGGGCCCACTCCTCGGCAGCCCTGAACCCTCCCCCTAAAAACAAAATAACACCTTAAACAAACAACCAAAACCAATAAAACAATACAAACGAAAAATGTAAAAATTACAAGAACATCAAAAAAAAAAAAAATTCCCCGAGCCCAACCAACATCCATCCCACCCCCACCCCGCACATACAAAAAATCCAAAGAATTAAAAAACAAACAAAAAAAAAAACACATTTTAAAAACACTCTGTGCCTCTCCGGCAGTAACAACTGTCCTGGTGAGGCCTGTCAGGCCCCGCCCTGGGCCAGATGGTAAGTGGCAGGAAGGAGCAGGGCCCTCAAGCACTCACTCAGGGAGTCTTCCTGGGCAGCAGGCCGCAAGCCGCACGCAGTCCTTATGAGGCCCCAGGCCCCGCCCCAGGCCAGATGGTAAGTGGCAGGAGCAGGGCCCTCAAGCACTCACTCAGGGAGTCTTCCTGGGCAGCAGGCCGCAAGCCGCACGCAGTCCTTATGAGGCCCCAGGCCCCGCCCCAGGCCAGATGGTAAGTGGCAGGAAGGAGCAGGGCCCTCAAGCACTCACTCAGGGAGTCTTCCTGGGCAGCAGGCCGCAAGCCGCATGCAGTCCTTATGAGGCCCCAGGCCCCGCCCCAGGCCAGATGGTAAGTGGCAGGAAGGAGCAGGGCCCTCAAGCACTCACTCAGGGAGTCTTCCTGGGCAGCAGGCCGCAAGCCGCACGCAGTCCTTATGAGGCCCCAGGCCCCGCCCCAGGCCAGATGGTAAGTGGCAGGAGCAGGGCCCTCAAGCACTCACTCAGGGATTCGTTCCATGTCAGGAATGAAAATCGATCTAGGGAATACAATCGGCAATGGCTGCTGCTGTTGCTTTCAGCCCACAAACAACATGCAATTGATTACGTTTCCGCCTGCTGCTCATTTGAATTTTGTTTCCTCTGCAGTGAAATGAACGGGATGGAATATATTGTAATGACAATGCAATATTTTAAAGTTACAATAATTTTGCCATAGTGGGCAGGGTGAGAAATAATGTTGGTTTTGGTGGAAGATGAACTGCAGCAGAATGAAAACAGTGCTGTGTGAGACACATACAGGGAAGAATGGGGGAAAATGCATTCTTACACCCCTATGTGTCAGAGGGAATGTATGTGAGAGTACGACCGTAATAGAGTCAGGCGTGGGTTTAAGCATTGGACTGTGCCTTGTGTGTGCATGAATGGTCCTTGCGTTACTGGTATGTGTGTGAACATGGATCTAATAATAATAATAATAATAATAATAATAATAATAATAATAATAATTTATTTATACCCCACCCATCTGGCTGAGTTTCCCCAGACACTCTGGGTGGCTCCCAATTACTTCCCTAAACAGGGCTGCCTTCAGATGTCTTTTAAAGATAGGATAGCTGCTTATTTCCTTCACATCTGAAGGGAGGGCGTTCCACTACCAAGAAGGCCCTCTATCTGGTTCCCTGTAACCTCACTTCTCGCAATGAGGGAACTGCCAGAAGGCCCTCGGTGCTGGATCTCAGTGTCCAGGCTGAACAATGGGGGTGGAGACACTCCTTCAGGTATACAGGACCGAGGCCGTTTAGGGCTTTAAAGGTCAGCACCAACACTTTGAATTGTGCTCAGAAACGTACTGGGAGCCAATGAAGATCTCTCAGGACCGGTGTTATGTGGTCCTGGCGGCCGCTCCCAGTCACCAGTCTAGCTGCCGCATTCTGGATTAATTGCAGTTTCCGGGTCACCTTCAAAGGTAGCCCCATGTAGAGCACATTGCAGTAGTCCAAGCGGGAGATAACTAGAGCATGCACCACTCTGGTGAGACAGTCTGCAGGCAGGTAGGGTCTTAGCCTGTGTACCAGGTGGAGCTGGTAGACAGCTGCCCTGGACACAGAATTAACCTGCACCTCCATGGACAGTTGTGAGTCCAAAATGACTCCCAGGCTGCGCACCTGGTCCTTCAGGGGCACAGTTACCCCATTCAGGAACAGGGAATCCCCCACACCCACCCGCCCCATCCCCCCAAAACAGTACTTCTGTCTTGTCAGGATTTAGTACGTTTCCCTGCTGCAAAAGAATCACTATGGGGTGGAAAAAGAATTCAGGATAAAAAAATAAATCAGGAAGCTTACTGAAATAGAAATGGTGGAGTAACAAGCCGTTTGCCCCGCCTTCAAACTGACTGGATTAATGTAAATTTGAGTCATGACAAGGAAGGAACATTTTTAGATGCAATAAATGATTGTGCTTTGGAATAGTTAGCCATTGAACTGACTCTTGATTTTTCTTAAACCCTGCCCGGAATCTAGTGTGTGAGAAAATTGCCCAGAAAGACTGACCTAGCCATACTTTAAACTTCAAAAGTCAGGATTTCTCCACAAATGAGGGGATTAGCTATAAAGGAGCCAAAAGGTGTAGCTAGGAAGGTCAAATCCCCTCAGCAAGCCTGGAGGTAATTTAAAACCATTACAATACAGGCTCAGATAACATGTACACTGTAGATTAGAAAAAGACAGCACACTGAAGACCAAAAGGTTACAAGTGTGGTTAAACAGCAAAGTCCAGGAAGCAAGAAAAGGCAAGGCGGCTTCTCATGCTGTGAAATTCTCAGGTATGCATATGCAGTAATTCTCAGAGAGTTCAGCGGGTCTTATTAGATTCTAGTAAAGATGTTGGAGACGGCAGGCAGCTATATGAAGCCTCTGTAGCAACCTGAACTGCTGAAGACATCAGAGGAGATATGTACAGTGAAACCTTGTTTGGGGGAAGTGCAGCTAGCTTTTAAATTTTGTTACATCATCTTCAAAAGAAACCTGAGTATCTTACAAGAACAAAAGCAAGTCGTATTAAAAAACCAAAATCATAAATATATCAAAACGATAGAATGAAGCTGTGAACAAAAACAGAAGCATAGAAAACAAGACACATATATAAAACACAAAAATAATAGCAGATTAAAAGGGGGTGGGTGTTCAGAAACAAGCCGCAAGGCTTTCTAAAAAGCCAGATTTTTTTACTTGGCATCTAAAAGCATTTGATGCTGGAGCTAGGCAGGCGTCCCAAGGGAGGGCATTCCATGGGGCTGGTGCCACAACCAAAAAAGGCCCTGCTTCTGATAGATGTCGACTGCCCTCTAAGTAGTCCAAAGCAACGCCTCAAACACTGAGCAAAGTGCAAGGGGGGGAGAGACACGAAGAAGAGGTGGTCCTTAAATGAAACTAACCCCGCCACTTCTTGCTTTAAGATAAGAACCAGCAATTTAATTTGGCCCTAGGAATGAACAGCAGACCAAATCAGAGTAGGACAATGTATATTTAGCCACCCAAATGCAAACAGCAGCTTGACAAGGTACATCTGCTGAAGTTCCCCTTCTATAAAACTATTAAAGGTATTGGACCCCTGCCTTTTTTCTTTTTTACTCTGTCACCCTAAAGGACAGGGGCAGGAATGGGGCTGGAGCCCCACCAGGTTCCAAAGTATGTCTCATTGAGATGTAAGACCTGGACGCTTGTAAAAAGGCATTCTTAGCCCTCATCACCAAGCTCCAAACAGCAGAGTTCAGGAGGAACATAGGAAGCTAGTATGTTATATTGAATCAGACCACTGGTCCATCTAGAGCAATATGGTCTCCACTGAAGGGCAGTGTCTTTCCAGGTATCATACAGGGAGTCGCTCCTATCCCTACCTGCAGATGCTGGTGACTGAAGCAGGAGCCTTCTGTACACAACACAGATGCTCTGCCACAGAGTTATGACCCTTCAATGAAACCTCACCCAAAACCAGCCAGATTTCCAGTACTGGATCAGCTGAACAACCCTCTGTCTCCACTGCAAACCAACAGCTATTTTCATCATATCTGGGTTAAGTTCTGATTTGTTCACCCACATGCAGTCCCTTACAACTCCCAGGGTTTCCATTGCAATCCCTAGGTTCTGTTGACATTGTGAGACAAGAGGCTGGGTGACATCAACATATGAATGATGCGCTGGTCCAAATTTATGTGGAGGTTCACTCAGCAGTTTGGTGTGTGTTAAAGAACCTGGTGGACAATATGGAACCCAGAAGCTCCCCATAAATCAATTATAATGGGGTAAATGAGTAGTCCCGCCCCCCCCCCAATGTCTTTATGCCACATTGATATCAAATAGATGCATCAAAATATGAAGTTTTAGAACTAATTAACAAGGGACATATTCCTAGTCTCTTTGGTGTATATATAGGTTGTAGCCCACATTTATTCGTGGTCTGTCTTTAGCTTCTTCAACTTAAACAGCACTTCCTTTTTGTGTAATTCTCCCTATAATATATTTATGTTACCATATTTGTTGAATGGCAGCACCATTCTGGCAAGATATGATATAATACTGTTGTCTCATTATCTTCTATATAAAGAATCTACAGTTTGGGATCTAGAATATGTCTGTACACTATGGTGGAATTGCATCTTTCTCTTTGCTAAAAAAAAGAAGAAAGTTCTGCAATCCAATTAAAGAAAAAGTCACTCAATTGATCATTTTAATTTTGGTCAATTAATCTAGCTATTACATTTGCACAAATGCAATTGAGAAACCAGGGTGAATTGCAGCAAGGTAATCAAATACGATAAAATCCAGAAAGCATTCATGCAGTCTGATACTATTCATGAATGCAAATGCCTCTCCATCTCTTTAAAACTTTTGCAAATAGCACCTGGGGTGGGGGAGGAACTGGGCTGAGTCCGCAGCATGAGGAATTTATTCCTGCATTTGTATGTCTTGACTTTCCTCCCTCAGAGCAAACAGCAGACTGCAGCAGGGTTGGGGGGGGGGGAGGTGCAGGGGAAGGATTAAACCTTTATTGGTCCTGATCTAGATTGGGTGCACATCTGCTACTGTAAAAGTAATAGACAACTCACTGAGTTCCATGGGACTTAATCCCTAGTAAGTGAGTAAGATTGTAGTCTTAGATGGCTGCACTGAATAATTTGATTTGCTACCCACTTTCCTTTCTCCTTATTTTTCTTACCTCCCCCCACCCCACTACCCCTGCCTTTAAACTATGTTAAATTTCAATAACTATAGGAAGCCCGAGTTGTTTTGTGGTGACAGTTGCAACTCTGCAAGGGGTAAACTGCGGTGCCAAGGATTCTTTGAGGAGAAGACTTTACTCCAAATGTGTTTTCAACATATAGTGTGTTGCGCAGCCTAAGCCTTTCAAATCTCCATTCTAATGATTTCATGGGGGCAAACCCAGTTGTATTTCATTTGGGAATTTGGGACTAGTGAGTCTATAGAGAGTGAGATTACATTTCATCCAGGGAAGGTTGCTGAGCAGAATGAGCAATTTGTCACAGACAGCAGGCACACATAGGGACACTTTTTCCCCTGGATGCCCTTCTGCAGGTGTGCACAAACTTTTATTTATTTATCTAAAAGTGTTTCTAAACCACTTTTGTGTTTTTAAAACTCTAAAAGTTTTCAACCAAGAGAGGACACTGGGATTATCCAGCCAACAGAGGACACTGGGATTATCCCCATATGAGATGGATCCACATGTATATATTTTGTAACTGTCTGCCTTCAGGGATCCAACTGTGAACTGATGATGTGAGTAAACTTCTTTTATATACTTTAAACAAGATTGTGGCGTGTTTATTCTTTGAAGAGGGATATAAGGGAACTTACCAGGAACCTAATCGTGAGAGGCTTACACAAGCCTGCAACCAGCTATCTGCTGTGCGTTTAAAAGGGGAATGTAAAACTCTGCTAAGTAAAAGAACTTGCTAGCGCAAGTTAGGAAGGATATTAATAAACAATATTCTCATCTCCTGCCTCCCTGAACCTTCCCACATATATCCCCTTGCAAAACCCTCACTTTAGCTGTTGGGTGATGAGCTCTTCCTCGTTGAGGTAGCGGAGGCGCTCCTCTTCCACCAGGGTGCGCTGGCGCTGCAGGGGATCCTCCTGCTTGCGCATGGTGTCTGTCACTCTCACGCTGATTTCCGTCTCTGTCCGCCTCAGCATCGTCTTCACCGTCTCTTGGTTTTGAAGCTGCAAAGGACAAGCGGGGATGGGGGGGGGTGGGGGGGGAGAGAGAAAATCAAGGTGTTGCAGGAAGACAAGCAGTTGCAGCTTAGAGGAACCATCGAAGCCACGGTGCATCAGAGGCTGGGAAAGAAGAGGATGAAAAGAAAGCTCCTCCAGCCCTTTTGGGAGCACACTTGAAGAGCATCCTGAATAATCAGGTGATTCAGAGCGCAACTAATCTGCCGCTGAAGATAACGGGGCTGCTCTCTGCGACGTGCATCTATTTCCTTTTATGTTTGTGGCTTCACGTCAAGGGCACTTGCTCTGATCCAAGGAAATGAATCTGAGCATGCAAACAGCAGGTTCTTGCGAGGAGATCTGATGCTCTGCGCTGGCAGAAGCCTGGTGTGTAGAAGGGAAAGGGTTTGACACGCGCCTAAACCCATCACCGTTCCCATAGGACACCCCCCAAAAAAGCTGGCATACTTTTCTCTGTGGGAGCTCTACAATTCTATGATTCTCAGTTATAGGATACCTGCAGGAAGTTACGGGACATGCACAGATTGGAAATGAAGCAGTGTGCCCTGCCCCAAAACTTTTGCAGGCGCAGACAGGGTTGAAAGCGGGATTGCTGGTAACTGCCCTGATACTGTCATGGGCACAAATAATCATGAATGCACATTAACAAGGACGCCAGGGGAAGCCCATAGATTCTCCCTCCATTACGCTCATAGGATTGCTCTGCCTGCTGTCATATAATACTTAGAAAAAGGAAATATATGCTAGGGCTAAGCCCTGACAATAATTACACAGAATCGTGAAAACTAATATCTCTGAACATGGGATTTCTGTCTGTCCCAAAGAGCTTGGATTTCTTGCACTTGGATGGATTAACTTATATTTCTCATTCAATAAAAGAACAGGCCAGAAAGATGAAATTATTCTCTCTCTCGTATACCCAAGTTAACCTCTTAATGCGCCCTGGCCTAAGGCAAGGCTGCCTTTTGGGTGCAGCACCTAGAAGAGAAGCTCTCAGGATGCTCTCCCAGAGCCCAGTGGAGCGATGCACTCCGCACGTGAATGACAATGACGGAGGCAGGCAAAGCTCAGAGACCGGACGTGGAATGCTTTCCAAAGTTCAGAAGCGTCTGGGGGAAATGAGGCAGTGTGAGCCATTTGCCTTTCCACCCCTCTGCACCATTCGCCACTTTCCTGCTTCCAACAAGCTGTCACTGTTAATTAGCTCTGGAGCTAAGCAACTCCGAGGAAAAACACTGGCGCCTCCCACGCTCGGGGACGACAAGATCGGATCGCTGGCTCTGGATGCGCAGCTGCCATCTGGCCTTTCGCTTGGTGCCAGATATTCCAAAATAACCCGTCACCGAGAAGGGTTTGTTTTGGTGAGCGCTGCTAATGAGAATAAAAGCCAAATGAAAAGGGAAAAGAGATGAAGGGTGAAAACAGAGCAAGATGGATTGGGCCTGGGTTTGTTTTGCCCCCTTTTTGTTTTCAAGGCAAGCAGCTTGCTTTTCCCTGGACGTCAGAACAAAGTTCGCTGCAAAAGGAAGGCTTGGGAGCGGCCGCCAGGACCATATAACACCGGTCCTAAAGGATCTATGCTGGCTCCCAGTACGTTTCCAAGCACAATTAAAACTGTTGGTGCCAACCTTTAAAAAGCCCTAAATGGCCTCAGCCCTGTATGCCTGATGGAGCATCTTCACCCCCATTGTTCAGCTCAGACACTGAGGTCCTCCTCCCCGGCCCTTCTGTCAGTTTCCTCACTATGAGAAGTGAAGTTACAGGGAACCAGGCAGAGGGCCTTCTTGATAGTGGCGCCCACCCTGTGGAATGCCGTCCTATCAGATGTCAAACAGATAAATAACTATACAACTTTTAGAAGACATCTGAATGTTTGAAGTTTTATTATGCTTTTATATTTGTTGGAAGCTGCCCAGAGTGGATGGGGCAACCCAGTCAGATGGGCGGGGTACAAATAATGAAATTATTATTATTATAAATGTGAAACATGAGACTTTGCTCTTTATACCCAACTGAAATGAAGCTTCAGTACCAATGAGAGCATAGAAAGCTGGCTTCTCCAGAATCAGACCAATGATCCATCTAGCACAGCATTGGCTACCCTACCATAAGGACTAGAAACTTGCCCTTTTTAAAATGAAAGCTGCAATTTCCTCCTGATGCACCCAATAAAATATATTCCTAACTTTCGTTTATTTTATTTTTCACTCCCATGGAAAGGCAGTGTAGACACAGCCCTTCTCCAAATCCAGCTCACCTGCAGTTTCTTCAGCTGCTGCAGCTGGTTGCGGAGGTCGCTGGCATTCTGCTGCAGGTCGTGAAGATGCAGCTGCATGTGTAGACGGGTGATGGCAGTGGGCTGCCCAGCCGGTGTCCCAGAAGTGGATGGGGGTGGAGGACCAGGTACAGGTGTCCCAACGTTGCTTCTGCTGGGGGCTGAAAGAAGGACAGCAGGAGAGAGATTCATAACTTGTACAATCCAGAGTAATAGAGACTTGCAGTTGCTTTCAGTCCAATATTGAACTGGCATTATACTCTAATGCCCAGTGCAAAGCATATATGCCTTTCATTGTAGAGATGCCAAGACCTGGACCAACATCACTCTACGACCATAGAGAATAATGGGACAAGAGCAACTCTCAATTCTTACCACAAGTTTGGACGGGTGGGGTTATTGTGTTGATCTCACAACTCACTCCAACCCAAATTTTCCTGTTCCTGTCCCTCATTTCTCCTTCCACCCCTATCTTGTGCATGACAATAGCAAGTCTCTCTGGATACGAGATCACATTCTAGTGGTCTGTGTAAAAATGTTTTAAATGAATAAATAAAAGATTGGATGCCTGCGTCAATTCAGCGTAGTTTTCTGGCTTGGCTCCTGGAGCAGGCAGGAGAGGGCGGGTGAAAAGGGGGAGGTGCAACAGTGACACAAAAGTCTTAGCAGCTACGTACTTCCTCAGTACAGCAGAGCTTTCTTAATGGACCTATATCCATGTTGCTTCCAGGAGGCATATCTATTGAGCATCCATCCCGATCTGTTTGCACCAAGTTTGTGGGAAGACTATTTGATGTCTGCTGAATACAGGTCATTGACTGATGGATGTATATTGAGCATCCCTTTGTTTGGGCGGAAGCCCTATGTCATCAGGTCAAATAAGTATTATCATACACTTTCCAGTGAATTTTCCATGATTTTCCTTATTGCAAAAAGTCTGTGGTTTGCTTTCTGATGGGAGTGAACAGGTTTGTTGGGCAAAGGTACCAATTTGGCCAAGTTCAGAGATAACAAAGGGGGTGGGTATCCCAGCATCACCTCTATCCAGCAGTGGGGTCAAAATCAACCCCCTCTATCTTGTGATAAGGCAGCCTTGGGGACACCAAAGCAAGATGCTCACTTACGTGCTGAAGGAGGTGTCCCTCCGTTAGTCCCTTCTGTCCTCTCACTGCAAGAAAAACAAGGATTAGACACAGAAAAGGAAGAGCCACTATTACTATGATGGGGAGGATGTGGAAAACGACAGGACAACATTGTGCATCTGTTGTGGGGATGAAAAAAGTTTACCAGCTTTGGTTTTCCAAGTTTCTAATGTTTCCAGGCTTAAATTCCATTCTCTACATTTCCACACTAATTCAAATTATTATTATTTAATTTTTTAAAGAAAAAAACAGCCTCATAACTATTTGCTACTTTAGTGTGAGCTTCTAATAAATAATTTTTTCTGTATGCAGTTTTGACTAACACAAACATTTTTGTAAGCAGTTTCCCTTAATATCATGCCTGCTTGCATGTTATTTTCCATAATGCATGCATTATTGTTCATATTGCTAGGCTGGCTCACAGTGTCACAAAATTCAGAGAAGTGTGAATTTCAAAGGATAGCTGTGTTTGAGTTCACGTATTGATTTGAGAAGTGCAAGTTAGTTAGTTTCTCATTAAAATGCAAACAAAGTTGAATTTCTTCTCCTTCCCCAGTGTGTTGTTTTGGGTGGTGCCTGGAAAAAGTAAGTGACAAAAGGATCCTGATCAGCAGAAAGGGCTGTCGACAATAAAAGTGGTTTTTGTTTGTTTGTTTGTTGCATTCAGTCTAATCTTATTGACACAGGAAGATATAATTCAAGTCAATAAATATTTCCAATAAAAGTATCTCATATAAGAGGCAGAGCATTTATACCACAAGAATCCTGAGACTGAGGAAAGGAGCAATATTTTAGTACATACATAAGAGAAGGCAATGTTAGGGGCTGTTTTATGATGCAAACTGATATACAGACGTACCTTGGAATTCAAGCGGAATCCGTTCCGAAAGTCCGTTTGACTTCCAAAACGTTCAACTTCCAGCTGCAGGAGTGTCCGGCAGCCAATCAGAAGTTGCGGAAGCCGTGCTGGACATTTGGCTTCCAAAAATCATTCAAAAATTGGAACACTTTAAGCATTACACCACAATGGCTCCTATCTCTATGGATCTGTATATTTATACCAACCCTCACCAGGGAAATGCCTGATCCACAGACTACCCTGCTTCCTCTGTCAATGAAGAAAAAAAATAAAGCATCAGAACATGCAATGCCTGCCCCAGCCTCTTACCTAGGATTTTCTGTGTCGGAGCTTCGCATCAGGGCACTCTGCACCAGTCCTGTGAGGCTGGCAATCTGCTTCTCCATGGCTTCCATGCGGTCCCTTGGGGGGGGGGGCGAGGAGGAAAAAAGGACCTGGTGAGACATGAGCTTCTTGCCCTCTTTCCTCTCTGCCTAGCTATGGAGTGGAGAACCTTTTTCATCCTCTGGGGCACATGCCAATCATGGGTTAGCCAGAGGCAAAAGTGGACGCAGCAACTCATGTGAATTTTACCTTTGTATGGTAGGCTAATTTTTTCATACTTGCACATTCCTCTCTGTTCTCCATCCAGGCAAGAAAGGCACATTATCAGAGTTCAAGGACACATTCCAGCCAGGCAAAAACACTCAAGGAGGGTGAAAGGGAAGGTTGGTGGGTGGCATCGCTGGGAAAGGTGTGAGGCCTGGAGAGAGCCTCAAGGGCGATAGCAAGAGGCCTGGAGTCCAAATTCTGCTCCCAGCCTTCAGGTTTCTCATCCCTAGCCTAGCGCTGTGGCAGTATGAGCAAACATGCTAGTTTATAATTATTATCTGTTTTTATAAACTCTTCTATCCTGCCTGTCTCTCAGCTTACAATATAAAGAAGTCAAAAACGTTAAATTCACCACAGCGGAATATATATTAGTAAAGTAACAACAAAATGCCAGGAAAACCATCGGAAAGTCTGCATTAAAAAGAAAGCAGCACCTGAGCAAACTCAATTTATCATCCTCCATAATGCCCCCCGGAAGAGGGGCATCTTCACAATTCATTGAAAACCGAGGAGCAACGGAGCAAAACAATGGAGCTTCCTGAGGACATGTGAGAAATGTAAGAACATTAAGAGCAGCCCTGCTGAAATCCATCCAGTTCAGCATCCTGTTTTTGACAGCAACCCAGCCAGGTGCTTTTGGGAAGCCCATACCCAGGGTAAATAGGACAAAGCATCAAGGGTGTTCTGTAAACCTGCTTTCCTTGGATGGAAGCCTGGCCTCCAGCAAGCCTCCATTGAAATGGCTGCTGGGGAGAACAGGAAAGAAGCCATTTATGAGGTGGGGGTGGGGGTCCTAAATTCTGGAAGAGAATCAAACGCCAACCCCCAACCTGTTGGTGTGAGTGGTTGTTGTACCAGTAAAAACTGCCTATCCTATTGAGGTCAGCGCAACTTGGCCAAGATAAGGCAGCTAGCCCTTTTCTTTTCGGGGGCCATAGCTCTTGAAAAAGAGGTAGGACAGGTGTGGGGAATCTTTGCCCCCCCCCCCAGATGTTGTTGAACTACAGCTCCCATAATCCTCAGGCACTGAGTGAGCTATATTTCAGAAATATCTGGAGGGACAAAGGTTCCTCATACCTAAGATAAGGCTTACCTCATAAAGGGGAAAGGCAACCCCCCCCCCATAAAACAGGTCTATTTGCACCAAATCTGGTGGAAAATGCAGTTTGTTTGGATTTATTTTGGCTACTCTCTCCCTCAAAATGTGTATCCCAGAGGCATTCCTCCGTCAGCATTCCTTGAAGGTTCTGTACTGAGGAGAAATTTCTCTCTCACACACTTTCTGGTACATTAATTTCTGACAGGTCTGTGCTTGCCATTCCTTTGACCTCTCTCCTGCTCGGCTTTCACTCTCCCCCGCCATCCATCTCCCCCCAACCCGCCCTCTCTTGCTGATTCTAATCATTTCTTCCTTTCTATCTTTTGGTTATCCTAATGAGCTCTGTTCCTACCATTCCCCCTGACAACTCTACTGACAACTCAGGAACCATCCTTGCTGTAGAGATTTAGACACGGGGAGATTGAACATCAGATAAGGTACCGTTTTCTTTTGCTAATCTAATTTGCCTGAAGACAACTTCTGCCTGCCCCCAAAAAAGAGAACAGGAGGAGGAAGACACCGGCAAGTTCCAAAGGGTGGGAGAGAAAGGGGATGGATGGAGAGCTAGAGTGGCAGGGAATACACACAACCATTCCAACTATTTGGGATGAAAGCAGCTGGTTCCCCTGCCCTGCTGGTTCCCCAGCCCTACTGAGATATTGCTTTTCTGCAGTCAGGTGGAAGTGGGATTAAAATGGCAGCCACGAAGCATGTAATACAATGCTATTTTATCCAGCGATGCCTTTCTCCATGGCTAGCTAAGATTCTTTTATAGCATTTATCCAGAAGACAGTCTCATTCAACAAAGGTCCTTCCTAAGTTTCCTGTTTGCATGTTCTGCTCATTATACTTATTGTGATTGGGAGATCAGTGAGTGACTGCCCCTTAATTGCCCCATGAGCAGCAGTGGTACCTTCAGGGCGTAACTTTGGGGCAGATGTCCAGGGCCCCTACTCAAAAGAATGAACAAGAGGGTCCCCAAATGAAGCAGGGCTGCCTTACAACTACTGTTCCTGCTGTACCATTAAAACCATTAACCCAGTTACCTGAATGTACCACTGGCAGGCAATGAACTAAAAAGCAGATGTTTGGGAGAGGGATGGCTAGAGGAGGTGAACACTTGAGAGGAGAAAGGAGAGGGGGCAAACTGAAGAAAGGAAGGATCGACGAGAAAGAAAGACTGGAAAAAGCAGTTACATGGGGCCTAGAGTCAGAAGGATTGTGCATGGTTGTCAGGAAAGAAGAAGAAAGGCAATTTTTGGAATCTGGGTAGAAAAAACAAGGCAGGGAATCACGGAGGTCAAATAAGTAGGTGTACCGCTGTGCATGCAGTAAATCCAACGTAACTCGTCAAAACCTCTCAGGACAATAGCAATTTTGCACAGTGCCAAAATCTGCTCCAAAGCAGCAGGCTCTGCATTTAAATGTTGAAACTCAGAAAATACTTATCAAGGTGCCAGTCACCTTAAGAACGGTACTGGTGGTCACCAGGAAGTGACAGCCTCCCATCTTACCTTGTCTCCGTATCCTTGGCGGGCACAGGTGAGCTGAACCCAGAAAGGGGGCGTTCCCCAGGTCCAGGGAAGAGCTCTGGGGGCCCTGAAGAGCTGGGGTTCCTTGGCTTGTTGACAGGGCTTTCCATGAAGACCGAGGAGCAAGAGTCTTTGCGGAAGGTCTGGCGGACTGGAGAGGAACGGCTTGGGGGCCCTGAGTAAGGGCTGTGGGGGCTTTGGCTCTGCTGAACGTCTACCAGCCGGCCGTCGGCAATTTTCTGCGGCGATGAAGGGGGCAAGCGGAAGCCCATCCCCGGACCGTAGGTGTCGCTGTAGATCTGTGCGTTGGGCTTATACAAGCTGTCTTCCAGTTCGGACTGCAGGGCAGCAGCTGAGTAGGTGCTGAGGGAACGGACTGAGCCCCGCTTGTAGAGGCCCCCTGGGTAGGCAAAGGGGTCCCCCATCCCAGCCAGGGACTGCGTGGACGTGATGCTCAGGCGCCCCTCGTGCACCATGCTGTAGGGGTCGGCATACAGGCCCTCGTTCTTCACAAGCACCATGTTCTTCCCGGCCATGTCTTCGTCTGGCTTGACGTCCCGGCGTTCCAGGATAGCGCTTGGGCTTGGCGAGACCCCCTGGGCTGGAGGAAGGTTGGAGAGCCGCTCGCCATGGTGCACAGGGCTGCCGGCGTAGGAAGGTGGGCGCCCACCACTGTAGGACATGCGGGAGCGGGACGGCGAAGACGACTGGAGCACTGGTGGAGGTGATCCAGAGGTGAGGTGAGAAGCAGGTGACATGCTGTTTAGGCGCCGGGTGGGAGAGGACTCCCTGGAAGTGTAGACCATCTCTCTCTGGGAGAATAAGTGATCAGACAGTGAGAATGTTATAAACTCTGCCCTCCTTTACACATGGGGCCCAGGTCAAAAGTTGCAAGGAAAAGGTGGGAAGAATAAAGCTGAATGAAAACCAGACCCATCACTCATCCCTGTCACCTAGCTCACACAAACAGAAGATGGAAGTGGTAAAACCAGACCCTACCACTTCAGACTGCAGCAGGGTAGGGGGTGTACAGGATGCCTCCCCGTGAGAAAAAGCCGGTATGTACAAATTTGGCTTACCAGAGAAAAGGCTAGACCAAAACCATTCTCCCTGGCTTAACTGATTTCTATCTGGAATGAATTTCATACACCAGAGAACATTAAATAATGTAATCCCCATTTGTAGTGAAAAGTGGTAAAATCCTAGAACCAGTTCACCACTTTGATTGCAGTGTGAACTAGGCCTATCGGTGGCACTAATCTTCTCTGATACCTCAAATTCTGCATCAAGAGCTGAATTCCGCAACATGAATGCATTATGAAGAACAAATATATTGCTTTAACTTTTTATTCACTACTCCCATAAATCTCCTGCTGTGATAGTGATGCTAAAAAGTTTTTTCCTGGCCCCACAATTCCCCCAACCCAATTTGTCAATATTAAAACAAAAATATTGTTTATTTTTTTATTGACTGCTTCTATAGGCCTCTCAATGTGATGTTGTGATGCCAAATGTTTTTTGTGAAACCCACTCCCATTGCAAATGTGATACACACACACACACACAAAAATTGGTCACACCCACTTTTACATGGGGCTCTGAAAGGTTTGACCACAGGTAAATGCAACGCTTGGCCTGAAAAACGATAGACAACCCTGACACAGACAGTGTAAAAGAAGATATCCTAGGCATCTGCAGAAGGGCTTCGCTTGCAAGGTGACCATCATCTGGACTGTGTTCAATGGGCAGGCGTTGCTGAAATGTTCCTTAGTAATCTGCCCCCACACACACACCTACCACCGCACTAACATCCAGTGAAGACAAAAACTGTTCAGGGGCCTTACTGCAGCCCACTGTCTTACCCTCAGGTCTCCATTGGTGATGTGGGATCCGGGGAAGGAAGCATAAAGGGGCTCTTTCCGGTAGATTTTGATAATGCTCCTATCCTGGATATCCCTGCAAGAACAAAGGCATTAATGGAACAAATGAATGGCAGCCTTGGTCATTATTCCAAGGGCCAGACTATGCATGACCATGATGGCAGCAGTGACTGCTGCACAGAGGCAGCCTGATGACATCATTGGCCCACGCCACAGCTGCTGGAGACTACTGGGCAAGAGTCCTCCACTTCCTCAATACTGAGGATTTACACATCTCAATAGTGAGGATTTTTTTGCAGTAACCTGCTGTTGGGTTTAGATGTGTGAGTTTGTCTGTACAATTCAACCTCTGGCTTTTGCACACGGATTCTGTGCTCTTGCTAATTGGAAAAGCTAACATGGAAACTGTGGGTAGCAAGAAAAGAAAAATGGTAACTTCTACACAGTATGGGGCAATTTTATTGAACACACAGGTAGTGAGGCACATGGGAGAGTAGTGTTTGGGGTGGGTAACATAGTTTGGAATACTTGAAATATACATTTTACACCTTTCAAATTGTTGCAGATATAATGTATTCCTTCCTTTTAATGAGATTTAAGCACATGATGTGTTATTTTATGGTTTTAGAGATTATGAAAATGTTTGAAATATATGCTGTGGCAAACTTACTTTCTTTCTTTCTTTCTTTCTTTCTTTCTTTCTTTCTTTCTTTCTTTCTTTCTTTCTTTCAGAATGCTGCCAGACTCCAAATGGGAGGTGGGGTTTGTGGCCCCAAAGCATACCTCTAAAGCACGCACAACCCTAAATCCTGGAAACGGCAGTTTGTTAAGGATTCTGGGAATTGCAGCTCTGTGCGGGGTCAACTAAAGTTCCCAGGATTCTTGGGGTGGGGTGGGGAATGTGCTTTAAACATGTTTTAAAGGTATGATGTGTGTACACATCCAAGGGCAGAAATTTGACTGCTCTCTGACCTATTGAAATTGCTTAGATGGGATATGTTAGACCAAGGTGGGGAAACCCTTGCAGGTCGAAGGACTGTGTTCCCTCGTGTACCATCTTCTGAGAGGGCTGCATGCCTGTGGTGGGCAGGGGCAGACAAAAGTTGCATTCCATCTGCACAAAAGCCAGGTGTTTTTATACGGCTCCCAACACAAACATACCCATCTTTTCATCCTCTGCCCTGGCAAGTAAGAGGCATTATCACAGTTCAATGACATCATCCGGCCAGGCAAAGCACCTGAGGAGGGTGTGGAGTGTGGTCTGAGAGCAGCCCTGAGAGCTTGACCGAGAGGCCTGGAGGGTGGCATTCAACCCATGAGCCAGAGGTTCTGCACCCCTGTGCTAAGAGGTTTCTGAAGAGGGTGATAAAGCAGCAATAACTAGGGAAGCACTGCAGTATAGGTGTCTCAATAATTATGCACAATGCAAAGATAATTGTTTTCTTTTTCCCTTCTCCCTTTCTCAGAATAGCAAGACTCTGGGTCACCCAATTAAATTGACTGGCAGTCGATTATGGACGGACAAAAGAAGCACTTCTCCACATAGCACACCATTAATTAACAGGCTGGATTGGCTGCCACAAGGCGTGGTGATGGCCACTGGCTTAGATGGCTTTATAAAAAGATTCACAGAGGACAGTTTTATGAGCGTCTATTAGCCCTAACAACTAAATAAATAGAGCCTCCAAGTTCAGAGGCAGTAGACATCTGAACAGCAGGCGCTGGGGGCAAGCAATTAGGGAGGTCTGTTCCTTTCATGCCCTGTTTGTGAGCTAGCTGTCCCAGAGGCACCTAGCTGTCCACTGTTGGAGACTGGATGCTGGGCTAGGTAGTTTGAGCCAGCCAGGTCCCTAGTATTCTTAATCCCTTGAGCAGGAAGAAAGAGAAGACCACTGCTGAATGCGATGGCAAACAGGTCTCTCTTTAGTTGCACCACTTTTGAAAAAGAATATCTTACTGAAAGATTTTTATAGCTCTATAACAAATAATACATTTTCCCCTCCTGGCCCTAAGCGTGCTACTTCCTTCCTTCTGCTCAATCTATTACTCACACAGACTGTGATCCTAACCATATCTACTCAGAAGTAAGTCTCATTGAATTCAATGGGGTGAACTCCCAGTTAGGTGAGGCTAGGACTTCAGCCTTATTTGCCAACTACATTTCTTATATTGCCCATAAGAAAGAAAGAAAGAAAGAAAGAAAGAAAGAAAGAAAGAAAGAAAGAAAGAAAGAAAGAAAGAAAGAGGTTCTCTGGGTGGTTTATAGTAAAAATGTTAAATCTGCTCCCACGGGGTGTACTGATGGCCACTGACTTAGATTACTTCACCTTAGTTCCCAAATGGCTTAGTTGTCAAACAAATTGGCTCCCGAACGCCGCAAACCTGGAAGTAAGTGTTCCAGTTTGCGAACATTTTCTGGAAGCTGAATGTCCGATGTGGCTTCTGCTTGAGTGCAGGAAGCTCCTGCAGCCAATCGGAAGCTGTGCCTTGGTTTTCGAATGGCTCCAGGAGTCAAACGGACTCCTGGAACAGATTAAGTTCGAGAACCAAGGCACCACTGTACCACTTAATGTACAGGTGATTTCCAAGTGGTTTACAAAACATAAATACCAATTGCACAATGAATAACAATTCAAAATACGTTTAAAAGATGACCGCACAGATTCATGGAGGATAAGGCTATCAATGGCTACTAGCTATTATGGCCTCCTTCCACTGTCTGATACAGGATGCTAGGAAGGCCAGTTGTTTGGAGTCACAGGTGGGGAGAATGCTGTTGTGATTGTGCTCTGCTTCTGGGTTTCCCATAGGAGCATCTGGTTAGCCACTGTGAGAACAGGATGCTGGACTTGTTGAACCTTTGGTCCAGCTGGGCTCTTCTTATGTTCCTATGCTTGTAGAGGACTTCTTCCCTACTCCTCCTGCTCCTCCTTCCATCACTGCATTCACCCACCTCTTCCCACCCTCCTCCATCTTCCTCTAGGCTTCCCATGTCCCAATTAAATTAGGCCAGTGGCCTCATTTGGCCCTTAAAGCCGCAAGTTGCCCACTCTTGATTTAAAGTTTCATACAAGCACAGTGAATGAAAAGAAAAGCACAGTATCAGGAGGGAGGGAAATAGCAGACTGGTCATATAGTCCTCTACTTGGTAGTCAATGTCACGCTTCCTCCAAGCATTTAGTAGTGCCTCCAGCAAGGCACTGCTCTCACCTGACATCCTCCAGCTCATAGAAGACGTTACGGGATTCGTCCTTGATCAGGATGGCAGTGTTGGGGGACTTGAGCATGCCCATTGTCAGCTTCTGAGGAAACATGTGGACAATAAGGGCATGCAGAGTGTCCATGCTGCTGATTTCGTGGGTGATGTGAACCCGTCTTGTTTCATCCCCAAACTGCAGGAAAAGGACACCTAGGAAAATAGGAAATGGTGTGTGAGAGAGACAGAGGAGAATGGGAAACAGGTCAAGAAATGCAGATTATCAGTCAAAACAACTAATGCTAGCAGAAAGGAAAGCTTCTGGGTTGCACAAGACTCTTCTTCAGGTGGCAAAGTGTTAGCAGAAAGAGAGTCGCAGAGTCAGAACGAGAGAATCATCTACTCACAAATGTGAACCCCACACCAACTGAAATCTCTTGGGGGGGTGGCTACTGAATGTTTCATTCATCTCAAAAGTGCATTCAGTGGCCACCTGTAGAAGACATCAGACAGTAAAACTCTGATATTTCTACTAAAGAACTGGGCCTTTCCTCATCTCTCCTTCAGAAATCTGGATAGCTCAGCCAGTTAAAACGTAGTGCTCATAATGCCACGGTTGCAAGTTTGATCCCCGTGTGGGACAACTACATGCTCCTGCATTGCAGGGAGTTGGACTAGATAATCCATGGGGTCTATTCTTATTCTTATTCTTTTCTATTCTTCTGCTTCAGAAACAACAACAAAATTCCCAAAGGAGTAGTAATTGTGTTACTTTCTTGCCACAAAACCAACAAAGGGTTATAGCTAACCAAGGTCTACTCAGAGTAAACCCATTACAATTAATAGCTCTAAGTTAGTCATGTCCATTAATTTCAACGGGTCCACTCTGAGTATGACTAACACTGGATAGAACCCAAAGAGTCTTGTAGCTCCTCAAAGACTAACACATTTATTATGATGTAATAATAGGCTTTTGGGGACCAGAGTCCACTTCCTCAGATGCATGGGAAGGTATATATTGGTAGGCATATATAAACATAGGAACAGAGCAGGTACGAAGAACCTGGTGTTGGACTACATCATCCCTGACCACTGGCCATGCTAGGTGGGGCTGATGGGAATAGGAGTCTAACAATATATCTGAAAGGCCACAGGTTCCCCATCCCTGGTGTAAAGAGAGAGAGAAAGAGAACAAAAGAAAAAGCAGTATGGCCAGAGGAAAACGAAAACGCAAGAACACAGACCGTGATAATTAAGTTACAGCTCAAACGTAAAAAATAATTACAGTGATCACTCACTAAGCAGTGCTGATGATAATAAACATCTTGGCATTGGGTTTCTATTTGGTTGGGCGTATGTAAGGGAGTAGTTAGAGGAATGATTCCCTGCTGGTATCAGTTCAAAAAAGAGCCCTGAATGGGCTTTTCCAAATATGCTTGTAATTTTTATTTCTTTCTTTCTTTAGAAATGTTTTCCCTCAATCACCTTGAGTTAATTTGTTGAGCGAGCGATAATTTGTAATATAAGCAAAAACAAGCAAGTAATTACTATAGGAGTAGTACTAATAGTAGTAGCGGTAACAGTGGTATTTCCATGCCACCCCATAGCCAACTATCTGGGTGGCATATATAAAAATGGTTAAGATAAAAATATGGACCAGGAGTGGCTGGCCTCCGGCATCCCTGACCATTCACCAAGCTGGCTAGAGCTGACGGGAGTTTCAACTTCTGCATGGCAACATAATGGGAACCCCAGGTATGAACAGTAAAAAGACTAGC
Source organism: Podarcis muralis (assembly GCF_964188315.1). NCBI lineage: Eukaryota > Metazoa > Chordata > Lepidosauria > Squamata > Lacertidae > Podarcis > Podarcis muralis. Next base: position 32,165,418 of record NC_135667.1, on the reverse strand, counting down.
TTCAGTTATGCATAGAAGCAGAGACTATGCGATTAAACTGTACACAAACACAGGTCTTTAAAAAGAAGCCAAAATATCAAAATCTGTTGTTGTTGTTGTTTTCAAAGGTACGCAGTCTGCTAAACATCACCAACCTGGTACCCTCCAAAAGTTTGGGGGCTACAACTCCTATCAGCCCCAACCAGCATGGGATTTGTAGTTCAAAATAAATGGAAGGCACCAAGTTAGCAAAGACCGTGTGCCACTAACCTGGGGAATTGCGGTTGTCCTATCAGCCAGCCCTTGGGACTGTGGCTTCTGTTGCTGAATTTCAGGTCAGCTCTGAGTAAGAGCTCCCTCATTCATGATTTGATTATGGATGAGGAGGACCATCAAGTCTGTGTCACTGAGACCTGGTTGGGTGAGCAGGGCAGAGTTGGTCTCATCCAGTTGTGCCCACCTGGGTTTTCGGTGCGGCATCAGGGCATGACTTGAAGATTGGGGAGGGAGAGTTGATGTAGTTTATAGAGATTCCATTTCTCTGTCCAGTTGCATAGAAGGTATATAATGCTCCTGGCACTGGGCAATCGGGACATATTAGGGATTCTGTTGGTTTACCACCCATCTGGCTGCCCATAAGTATGAGCTGACAGAGCTAGTTTTGGAGGCAATGTTGCAGATTCCCAGACTGATGGTTCTGGGGGACTTCAACATCCATGCCATGGCTCTGGGGTGGCTCAGGACTTCATGACTGCCATGAAAACCATGGAGCTGTTCCAACATGTCACAGGACTTGTGGCAGGCCACACTCTGGGCCTTGTTTTCTCAAATGGGCAGGAAGAGGGGGATCTGAAAGTGGGGGGTATTGAGACCAGTCCCTTGTCATGGTCACATCACTTCCTGTTGAGATTTAAGCTTTCGGTACCTTTTACCCTCTGCAGCCACAAAAGGTACTTGGAGCAAAATAGCTTCAACTGCAGGTACCCCTGAGCCCCACAACAGAAGCAACAAGGGTGACAAAAGTCGGCTTTCTAAACAATGAGATGTGTCTAAAATCAGGATACATCTCCCCTAACTGGAGATGCTTGAGAAACAGTTCTTACCTGGAGACCGGAGTTTTGTTTGGCTGGTGGAACGGGACAAAGGCAAGCTTTGCCGGAACCGGTTCATCCTGTTAAACCCAATGGGCAGCTCAGCTTCAGACATGGTTTCCAGAGACTCGGCAGAAGCAAAGGAGAGTTTGGCTTGATCGGCCAGGCCAGGCTGAGAGCCCTGTGAGTGCCGGGAGCTTCGGGTCTGAAAGGTAAAAGAAGAGAGACAAAGCAACATGATTATGGGGAGCAAAGTGTTCTTTTTCTAGAAATGTGGCATTGAACAGATTTCACACGTGTCACCTCTTCCCAGTCACCTTTTTTAAAAAGGCATTTTTGATCATGAAGATATTTCGTGTGCCATGAAACGCAGCAGCGGAAAACATCCCTACCTAAATATTTTTTTCTGCAATAAATATATATATATATATATATATATATATATATATATATGTATGTATACACACACACACACACACACACACACACACACACACACACACACACATCAACGCCCAAACATATCTGTCCTAATCTCTGGCAATTGATATAGGGACTCAAAGTATAGCTACAAGCTTCAACTGGTTTAGTGTAGGTAGATTATTAGTCAACTAACAATCCAGTTACCTCACTGATAGGGGTTGATTTTAACTCGGGAACATTTCATTTCATGTAGCTTTGTATTAGCAGCATGCCTGTTTAATTTTTTAGGCTATTTTTGGTTCTGGTGCATTGCTGCAATTATTACAGTGGAACAGAAACTGAAAAAGAATATATTGACTGTGGCGATTCCTTCTTACGATGAGAGCTGCGGTGTTAGAAATAAATAAATTATTGTGCTGACTTCAGTATCTTTAAAAAACAAACAAAACCCCCAAACATAAAACCAAACCCTATACTGAGGTTTTGCATGGTGTAAAATTTATATAGATTTAATCAATTATATGACTGGTCTATAAAAAAAACCAGATGATTAATCAAATAGAGATTCATTAATTGGTAAACAGCCCTTGCTGGAATGAACTCCTGCCTCATGGAGGGAGTCCATCTCAATTAATCTAGTCAAGTGTTCATCCAATTTGCTCTTAATGATACAAGGTGATGAAAATTACACAGACACACACTCTTTTTGGCAACCTGTTCCAGTGCTCCATCGACCATACAGTTAGCTTGAGCCTACATTCAGCACACTCTCATTTCTTGCCTTTCTGTGCCCTTCTCATCCCAGTAACTTCCTTCTTCCCATTTACGTTGCCTTTCTAATCTGTTCAAGGTGGTTTGTGTCCCCAGGCATAGGGACGCGAGCTTATGGGAGCAAAAGACGAGACACAGAGACCAGGGCTAGGCTAAAACATGACCACTATAGTGGAGGTTTGGGTGAGGCATTGGGACAAGGATCCTGATGTCAGACAGCTCGCTTGCTGACCAAGGTCTCTCTCACACACCCAGCCCACTGACTGGGAGTTTTGGGGTGTTAGGTATGGCCACCTCGGTGTGGGCCATTCCAGTGGGCCGCTGTCTGCAGCATGGGCGAAAGTCAGCTAGCCTCGGGCCCCTGAAGCTGAGCTGAGGATTTAGAGCTGCTCCACCCAAGACTCCTTATAGAGATCTCCTTACTTTTTTGTGGATCCTGGCCCATTGCCCTGCCATGGCAGCACCAAAAGTTATGATACTCCAGTCCTGAATAACTGTGATTGGCTCCTGTCCAGTCGGCCCATCTATGGTGCTGCACCATCAGAACAAAGGGGACCTGCCGCAGATGACGACAAGTGGGCAGAGCCCACATGCCGAAAGAAACAGGTTGGAACATTTACTTGAGTGCAGACCTATTCTGCTGGTGGAGAGGACTCCAGCCCATCACAACATGGCACACAGGACCCTTTCCTTGCAAGCATTTAAGAACAGACCAATGGCCCACCTGGGCCAGCATCCTGTCTCGTACAGTGACCAAACAGATGCCTCTGGGCAGCCCCAAAGCAGGGAACAAAGGCAAGAGCCCTTTCCCCTTGTTGCTCCTCAGCAGAAGGTATTCAGCCCCTGCATCTGAGCCTGGAGATTGCATATATCCATCATGACTAGTATCTATTGATACTAGGCCTCTCCTCCACTGATTTGTTTGAAACCAAGCTAGAGGCCATGGCTACACCTAGTAGCAGCAAATTCCACAAATTAATGGCATGCAGCAGGCAAGCCATTTTTCATTTCTAAGGCAATAGTAGATAGAGGAGGGCAGTTCCATCCCTCATCAGTCTCTTGTGGTTTCAAGGTAGCTTGCACCTTAAAACATCAGACTGGCAGGGGAGGAGCTGCTGCTGAGCGGATATATTTGCAAGCAAGTGAACCATCACGTCATCTCTAGCTTAGGGCACTGAAATCCTACCAAAGCGTCTGAAGTTGTGACAAACATTGCAGAGGAACTGAGCCCCCCACCCCAGTTCAGAAAAGAGGGAGGCTCAGAGTACCACAACTACATTTTCAACCTGTATCTGTATGAAGCACATAGCAGCACTTGGAAGCTATTACGCTACAGCAGAAATGGGGAGCCTGCGGAAATTGAGTAATTCCCACCATCCCTGGCCATTAGCCATGTTGGCTTGGACTGATGGAGCCCTATGACATCTGGAGACTCATCGGTTCCTCATCCCTGTACTTCAGGCACTGGCTGGTCACTCCGTTGAGCTGCTACCTCCTCCTCCTTTTAGGGAAAAAAAACACCTTGCAGATATTTCTCTAAAGTCCAAGGAGTGTGCCCCACTGGGATGCAGGGCACTTTCTCATCCAGCAGCAGGAGGTGGTGACAGAGGCACCAAGGGTCAGGACAGGTGGACTTCCATACCCCGGGACCAGAGCAATTGCTTGCAAAAGCCTTGTTGGTCCTGGGACTCATTTCTTTCCTGCCCACACTATCGATAACACCAGGAAAGGCAGAATTAGCAGACAGACAAGTCAGATAACCTTTGAAGTTGCAGGAGGCTGGCTATCCATTATGCCCGGGGAAACAGCTCCGGGGAGACATAAAGGGGCCCATTGTGATGCTGGAAGGGAAGCGCGATAGAGGTTTATGGCTGCACGGAACAGGCAAAAGTAATGGGCATGGAGTCCCAGCAGTAAAGAACAGTAATATGCCAAGAGTCCCATTTCGCGTGAATGACTGTATATCTTCCCGGTACGAAGATGCCATTTCCACAGGGGGGTTGCGAGGCGGAAGAGCAACGCTGCGTGCAACACACGGTAAAACAGCATGCTGGTTTAGTAAAAGATATCATGTTCTTTGCTGACTCTAGGCCAGTTGATGCAATCAGTAAAATCGAGATGCAAAACTATTTTCTGGACTGAACCACTCCAGCCTGTAAGTGTGGGGGTTGCTTGTATAAAAGTGCTCCAGTTACAGGTGAAGAGGCAGGGGAGCCCTCAGTTAAATCCACAAGCTGCAGCCCTTCATCCCTAGTTAATATCCAACTCATGCCCACCTCCACATATATGAAGGCCACTTGCCAGAAACTGCAGGAGGGCGCTTTTGTGCTCAGATCCTGCTTGTGGGCTTCCCACTGTGAGAACAGGATGCTGGACAAGATGGGCCACTGGCCTGATCCAGCAGGCCTCCTCTTGTGCAGCCTTATAAATATCAGAGGCTGATTTAGAGGAGCACGACCGGTTTGGTAGCACAGAGCGGGGAGCCTTACAGGCGCCCCAACTATTATTTAAAGTGGAGCATGAGAAGCGAGGGCACCAAATTTTGGCATTGCTCAGGGTGCTGCTGAAATTTGAGACCCCGCTGTAAATATGCTACCTAAAGGATACAGCACAAAAAATAAGGGGGGTGCGCCTCCTCTGCCCCCCTAGTAATTTGAGTTCTACTGTTAATTCATAGAAGGACCGAAATTCATACCCAACAGGCAAATTTTTATGAGCCAGTATCTTTATTTATTTTAAAGGGACCATTCAAACATTTGGTTGCCCACTGCAGCCTGAAGGTAAAACAGGGCCCTTAAATGCATTGTGTTGCTGACAGTATAAACTGCACTGGCAGGTTCAGGTTTTTGTTCTTCAGAAGAACACCCACAAGAGAAAGCAAATGGGAAAAGGTTGTGTGTAGCAGGTTTAAAGCCACGAAGTCTAAGCTTCTCCAAAGGTAAATTTGAACACCATCTTAGCCCATCTTTCTTAGCCCACCATCTTTTAAAGCGGGTGGCGCTGTGGGTAAAACCTCAGTGCCTAGGACTTGCTGATCGTATGGTCGGCGGTTCGAATCCCCGTGGCGGGGTGAGCTCCCGTCATTCGGTCCCAGCTCCTGCCAACCTAGCAGTTCGAAAGGACCCCTAAGTGCAAGTAGATAAATAGGTACCGCTTTATAGCGGGAAGGTAAACGGCGTTTCCGTGTGCTGCGCTGGTGCTGGCTCGCCAGCTGCAGCTTCGTCACGCTGGCCACGTGACCCGGAAGTGTCTTCGGACGGCGCCGGCTCACGGCCTCTAGAGCGAGATGAGCACGCAACCCCAGAGTCGGACACGACTGGCCCGTACGGGCAGGGGTACCTTTACCTTTATGCCTGGGTTTACTCTGCCCATTATAGAAACAGGGCACTGATTATCAGGACTGTATTTCACAATTCCTTGGGCTGCTTAAGTGCAGAAAGTGACTATGAGCACATAATTCAGCATCTTTAGAATCTCATTTCCCCTTAAAAAAAAAAAGCTTCTAGTCCTGTTTGTTTGTTTGTTTGTTTGTTTGAAAACTTTACGGCTACAAAGAGAAACAGTGGATGGAAAATGCCTAGTGGGATCTCAGTAGGGGGACTTTGGGCAATCAGGGTAATGGGGCTTTTGTCCACAGCCTGTTCCTTTAAAGTTCCTCTCGAGTAGTAAAAAAAGATTACTGGTCAAATTTATACAGGGCACAGAATTTATGTGTGCGTGCATGCGTGTACATAGATGCACACATGATTTTTTGTGTGGTTTTTTTACTCTTCCTTGCTTATTTACAGCTTTGGATAAAACATGGACTCCTGGGTCTCCTGCACCACTTTAAACAGAAAAGGAGCATTAAAGGACAGCTTTGAAATCACTTCAAAGTGAACCACCACAAAAGTCTACGTGGTACGGCAGCTAAACAGATGATGTGTGTGTCTCTTTCTCTCTGTGTGTGTGTGCGCACTTATTCCAAGAGAGCTGTATTATGGCTCTGACTTGCCATTTTCCAGCTGCTTGTTCATATATCCCTGATGAGTCTGCTAGAGAGCATGCAGAGAGAATGCTCTGTGGCTCCACCCTAAGGCAGCTTGCACCAACAGTACCATTTACTTCAAAGCTGTTCGCATCAAGTAATTGTATCCTACTAGCTTGGTGCAGTCTCTAATTAAACTCAGATTCGAGAAATAGGACTCTTCTCTCCTCCCTGAGACCATCTGGGCCTATTTCCTTTAATATGGCCTAGGCATTTGTATTATTTAGTATACTTATATGCTGCTTCTGAGAACAGCTTATCGGGGGCTTTCATGCCATCTCCCACCCAGGCACCAACCAGGCTGGAATCTGCACCACTTTTTCACAGCAACAGCAAACAAAGGCTGTCAGATCATTCTCTGGCCCCTCAGGTGCTTTTTAAAACTGTAAATTATTTAAATACCGAGTGAACAAGAGCCGCACCGAAAAGCATTTTAGAACACTGACTCCCTGGAAATTGCAAGATTATACACAAGGCCTTTTACCATCTGTTGATTTTTTTTTTTGTCCCCCCTCCCCACTGCAGATGTAGAACTTTAAGGTAGAAAAAGAGAAGAGAAAGGGAAAAGGAGTCAGAGTTATATTGTGGAGACTTGGATTATTTGTTTTATTTGTTCATAATAAAAAAAATAACCGTTCCAAAGTAGTGAGTAACATTACCTATTTTTAAAGCATAACCTTGGCTAGGGAACTATATCACAAAATTCAAAGAAGCACTTATTTAAAAAGATGGCCGTGTTTCAGATTTTGATTGTTTTGCAAAGTGTGAATTGGGACATTTAGGCAAACCTACCTAAGTTGGAGTACAACTCCCATCAGCTACAATCAGAAAGATCAAAGATGGTAGAAGTTGTAGACCAACATATGGAGCGCCAGAGGTTCCTTGCTCCCTGCTTTGAAGGGTTGAATAGCTGCTCACACTAAGTAAAGAACAGGCATTCTGTTCAGGCACTCCCTATTTTCCATTGCAATTCTTTATGTCCCAGAGCTTTCTAGAAACAAAAACAGGCTTGGCAGGGATTTGTTTATTAATGTCCATATTTATAAATGCTTCATTCTCTGCTGGGCACATAGCACAACCTGATCTAGCTTATAAAACCAGATTTAGAACAGCTGTGAGAGGTCGGGTGGGCGGGAACCCACACAAGTCAATCTATTAAAACTCGCAATGTGATAAAACAGCGATGAGCTCCTGCTGAACTAAAGCTCAGTTCTCCAAGTGTGAAAAAACTAGACTACTTGACGGATGGCTTGAAAGAGTTTCCTGTTTAAAGAGGAACTTATGGCTCTATAGATGGTGCCACCTTCCATATTATGTGTAGAATTTCTGTGTGCCAGGAGGCAGGGTCAGCATTAATGCTCTGCTCTCAATCTTTAGCCTGCTAATGGCCATTATACCACTGTCCACATTTCTCAGAGAGTAACTACTCCTAGAGGGTCTCCCCGGACATCTTCCAGGGGTTAATCCTCCTCATGGTACCTTTTCAGACCCTTTGAATAATGCCATTTCTCGTGTCTGAATGTAGCCCAGTTTCCGAACAGCCACACAAGCATTTCAAACACAAGATTTGCATCGGCAGGGAAGCTATTCAGCACCCAGAAGATGCAGCGTTTGTGTGGCTCCATTTTATCTTTTAAAAACACACAAGCACACAACAAGAGAAGCTTTTTCTTGTCAGCAAATGCTAGCTGAGAAAAAACAACTACTGGAATAAGCAAGCTGGGGAGATGTGTGGCTGGCAGGGAGGAGGGACACTAATATTTTGAAACCAGATTTTAAAAGGAAAAGGAAAGGAAGAAGGGGAAAGAAATCAATATTGAAATGATAACAGCCATAATCATCGTTTAAATGAGGCATTAATTGGAGAGTTTAATTATTCCTGTGGGGTGGCACAGAAAATGTTCTCTCCGTAAATAATTTACCGTAAAATTGGCTGCAATTTTTCTGTCTCTCTCAGCGTTGTTGCCAACATGGAGCTTTGAAATTTCCCAACCTTCAAGGAACAGCTTGCATTAGGGGGCTGAAAGCCACAAAGCTCCTTCACTGGTTTGGTATGGTTTGGTGTGGCATGAGATAGGCTCTGAACCTTGTTGGTTTCGGGGTGGGAAGAAAGATAGATTATGGAAAGATATATTATGGCTATATTGGGGAGCAGCCATAGCTCAGCAGTAGAGGACATGGTATACATGGAGAAAGGCCCCGGGTTCAGTCCTTTGCAGCAGTGGCTGGCACCCGCTGGAAGTGGTGGGCCAGAAAGCAGGGAGGCCAACAGTTGGTGGAGCCAAAGCCATCAACAGACAGAGCCAACTAATTCTAGTTTCGCCTCCATGATCCTCACCGTTTAGATAAATAAAGGCAGCACTGAGAGTAAGGAGGATGAAGTTGATAGCCAATGCCATCCCCGGACAGGCTGTAAATAAGAAGATGGGCAAGCAAGGGCTGGCTGACAGCAGACTGAAGTTACGGGGATACTACTCCATTTGTCCTAATGGACAGGTCTCCAGACTCTCCACTGATCCCCTGGATGTCTCAGTAGGACTGGGAGACACCCTGTCACAAGTAGACAATACGGAGCTAGTTGGAATAATGGTCTGATTCGGTATAAGGCAGGTTCCCTAGCTTAGCTAGCTTCACACGTTACAACTGAGGCCTAGTTCAGACACTATCAAGCCAGTGCTCCAAGTTGCAACTGTATAAAGCAATTTTCCATGCTACATGTACACAACCGCCCAATTTGAATAATTATTCCCCTTGGAAAAAGTGGGAATTTTTATTTATTTATTTATTTATTTATTTATTTATTTATTTAACAAAATGCATATACCACCTGACTCATACCCTCCAACATTTCTCCAATGAAAATGGGGACATCCTATTACATAGTAATTATAATAATTTTATTATTTATACCACACCCATCTGACTGGGTTGCCCAAGCCACTCTGGGTGGCTTCCAACATACTGTATATGAAAACACAATTAAATATTTAAAAAACTTCTCTATACAGGGCTTCCTTCAGATATCTTCTAAAGGTTGTATAGTTACTTATCTCTTTGGCTCGGGAGTTGTATAACTTGCAAACGCTCCAACGTTTCTCTGATGAATGTAGGGACAGCCTACCATACCCCCCAACATTTGTCTGATAAAAATAGGGACGTCCTAAGGAAAAGCAGGACATTCTAGGATCAAATCAGAAACTGGGATGGTTTCTGTAAATCCAGGACTGTCCCTGGAAAACAGGGACACTTGGAGGGTCTGCTGACTGTAACAAATCCTGCATGTGGGGAGACGTGTGTGTGTGTGACAGTTTAAAAAGCAGTATTTAAAACATTCGAAAGATAATTAAAATCAACAGTAAACTAAAGAGAGATTAAAACACAGGTCAACACTCTACACATCTAGACAGGCCTGCCTAACCAAAAACGCATTAAGTAGGCACTGAAATTAAGTATCTCAGGTTTGAAAGGCCTGTCAGAATAATACTGTTTTTAGAAGATGTCTGAATACGAACAACATTAGTTCCTACTGGCAAGGAGTCCCACAGGGCAGGGACTGCCTCAGTAAAAGGCCTGGATCCTTTTAAAGGCCAGGGACATGTGGGACTCCAAATGGGTGCCCAAAATCTACCACTTGGAAGCAGCTGCCTCATTTTACCTCGTGTCCTTTGCAAACACAGGATAAAAATGGTCACCATGCATATTGCAACTGTCAGCTCTGACTTTTAACCTGAGGCTTTCTGTCTTGGTGTCTTTATAAATACTTGATTCTGCTTTGATCCCTTGGTTAAGCTGAAACCTTGCATACATCCTTCTCTTTGAAATAAATAAATAAAAAACCCACATATTTAAATTCAGGCATTTCCCAAAGGTATCTCCCATCATCAAACCATCTTCAAGATTATCTCTGAGCAGCTGTTTTTGAATCTGAGACAAAGCTTTGCCCGTCTACATCAGGCGAGCAATCTGGTTTTTTTCCCTCCCCGTCTCCCTGATAGCTTACTTCATTGAGAAAAGAAAAAAGAAGCAGCATAAAACTGACTGGATAAAGAAGGGGAAGAAGAGGGGGAAAGCTGATACAGCTGTATTTTGACAATGGTGTGGGGGGTTTTCAGCCAAAGAGCTGCCGTTGCTATGCTCTCAACTTGGTTGCTAAGGGGCCTGGCACATGTGCATGGCGGAATGTCAGGGTAGCTGACTTGATGGTACTTTCTCAAATCAGTGGAGGTTAATCTTTCACAGAATTGACATTGTTTCGGTTTTATCAGGTGGAACACTCAGGGGGGAAAAGCAAGGCTTAATTTATGCCAGAATTCAAAATAAATCAAGGCTTTTAGGCCCAGAGCTCTCCCCACCCCCGCTCCAACCTCCAAATGCCGGCCACAAAATACACCTCTTTCTGGATACTGATGGGGTTGCTTCTCATGTTACCTCAGCGGTGTGGGAACTGCTTCTTCGTGGCGATCCCACACTGCTGCAGTAAGCATCTGTATATTGAACCATGTGGGCAGGACCAATCGTGTGGGTCTCTCTCGCCTGATCCTCCTCCTCCTTCTTGGCTGGTCGATCAGGGCTATAGCCAGCCTTCCTTGCTAGATGGGGCTGCCACATTTCCAGGAGGGGCTTCAAAGAAATGAATGGAAAATCAGTTAAATCCTCACAACCAACATGAAACATCCACAACTCTTGTCACCTGAGCTGAGTAAGAGCAATCGGCTTGAAAGTCCGGAGGCTTTTTGCTCACTTCAATGAATTTACTCAACCCCCCTAAAATGAAAAACAAACACACAGCTCCTTCAAGCACCCTGCTATGCTCAGTCACAGTATCCAAAAGTGGACTCCCAGACCACATTGATAGGAGGGTGGTGATCTTGAAAAAAATCCACCCAGAGCTAAGTTTGAGAGGGCAGAGTAGGCTCAGGTGAATGGAGTTTGAAGCCATGACCATTTCTGGGGGACAATTTTGGGGTGAGAAAAACAGTGGTAGTTAAATACTTAAATTTGCCCAGTCTCAAAACAAGATCACATTCTTTAAATTGAAGCTGCCAGATACAGTGGTACCTCGGGTTACATATGCTTCAGGTTACAGACTCCGCTAACCCAGAAATAGTGCTTCAGGTTAAGAACTTTGCTTCAGGATAAGAACAGAAATAGTGCTCCGGCGGCGTGGCGGCAGCAGGAGGCCCCATTAGCTAAAGTGGTGCTTCAGGTTAAGAACAGTTTCAGGTTAAGAACGGACCTCCGGAACAAATTAAGTACTTAACCTGAGGTACCACTGTAACAAACTTTCAAAGCTTGTTTGTGGAATGGGGCAGGTGTGTTGTTCTCAGTGGGATATTGTGTGTACCGGACTCTCTCTCACTAAGAGACTGTCCCACAGGTAGTTCTGTTCAGCTGTTCAGTACTCATGGGTACCAAATATGTGATGGAGAATGTGCCTGGCTAGTCTTGCCCCCAGGAGCTGCTGCGTGCATCCCTAATTGATGCGTAACTGGCATCAGTGTGAAGGGGGTTCATGTATGGAGCAGCTTCAAGGTACAGGGATAGCTGGGCCTGTTCTTCACAGCCCTTCTTGAGCTGACAGCAAACAAAAATACACCTCTCCTGTGATATCAACGCTTCTCCGAATTTTGGGATGAAGATCTTCCTACTCTACAGTGCAAATATACAAAAATGCATATTGCTACGCATCACCCCAATCTCTGAGTGGTGTGAGATTCCAGGGGTCTCAGGCACTTAGCCAGTGGTTATGTTTTCTTTTGGAAATGAGGCACAGCGGAGACCGTGATGTCTTTACTGTAAATGGTTTATTTACACATACATACAACCTGAGCCTACAATGGAGGGGTTCACGGCATTAACACTCCAATAGGGTTATGCTACTGGCATAGGCACAGCCTTGGATGAAAACAGACATCAACCATTGTCCTCTGACCCTTTCTTTCCAGCTTGCCGCCTTTACTACCCTGCAAACTTTTTCCTCAAGGTCACATCACCACCAGCTCTCAAACTCTACTTCAAATTCTGCCTTTGGCTTCTAACTAACTCTGAGTTGAGGGAGGTGCCTCTCCCATTTGCTATCTGGCAGAGTCCCCTCTCTTTGGCTTTCCTAATGGCTCACCATCTTCCTTTTGCTCTTCTAACGGCCTCATCAATTTCCTCATTAGGAAACTGGCCTGGCTTATATTCTAACATTTGCTGAATCCAGGATTTCAGTGTCTGGCACCCAGAAACTCATAACCCAGGTGAATCTGGCACCCACATGTTGGGAGGAAATGTGTCAAAATGCATACATCAAAGAAAATAACATACAAAATTGCATTAGAGGAAATTGCTTTCAAAAACATGTATATTAGGCAAGTCACATAATTTCCCTTTATCCCCTTTATTGGGAAAGATTTGCACTAAAATGCTGACAAATTTTAATGATTTTTTTTTAATGCAAATTGCTGCAGAAACATGGTACTGTGAATTTAAGAACAGTACACTTGAGAATGGAAAAAGATAGTTTTGCCCATCCGTGTTCTGTGCCAAACAACTGCACAGGGCTTATCTATCCTGATTTTTCTTAGCAGTTTTGGAATCTTGCCTCAGAGATGCAGCTCCTACAAGAAAAAGGGCCCTAGATACACCTCAGGACTAAATTTTGTTTGGTTCACATTTTAATGCAAGCCCACCTAACTTGCACTTCCTGAAACAAAAAGCACAATGAAGTGCAGCCATCTTTTGAAATTCAAACTTCTTTAGATTTTGCCATGCAGTTCTCCAACCCAAAGAATATGTATGCAAATGCATATATATATATATATATATGCAGGTTTTGGTGTCCTCGGGTATCTTCCCGTGTAAAAGTTGGGGTGTCTAGGCGACGTTTCGACGAGGTCTCACTCGTCATCTTCAGGCAGGTGCTTTCGGCTTCTTGTTACTGGAACAGAGCTGATGACGAGTGAGACCTCGTCGAAACGTCGCCTAGACACCCCAACTTTTACACGGGAAGATACCCGAGGACACCAAAACCTGCATTCCTGTACCCGTGAAAATCTACGAAAGCAAATATATATATATATATATATATATATATATATATATATATATTTGCTTTCGTAGATTTTCACGGGTACAGGAATGCAGGTTTTGGTGTCCTCGGGTGTCTTCCCGTGTAAAAGTTGGGGTGTCTAACGTCGCCTAGACACCCCAACTTTTACACGGGAAGACACCCGAGGACACCAAAACCTGCATATATATATATATATATATATATATATATATATATATATATATGATGATTTAAATCAATGGATTCATTCATCCCTAATACAAAGGTGCTATTGTGTGCCACAGATTTCGTGACTGCATCACACAAGAGGATACATTACAATATTGGGAGCATGTCAGTGACTTCTTGAAAAACACAGGGCTTAACTGTACTACAAGCCTAATCCGGTTTAACAGTCATTCCATTGCTACAGGGAATAATAGCAACTGTAGAACAGTGAGCCAGGAGGCTTGGAATCTTTAGCAGACATGGTGTCACTTACTAAATTCCCAGGATTCTTTTGGGGAAGCCATGACAGTCAAACGTAAAGGAAAGCACTTTTCCCCCTAGATATTGTTTCCAGGACTTACATCTGAAGAGATAAGCGGGAGATTGCAGCTGATGAGTTAAGTTTCCAATTGTCTACAGCTGTGTTGTGTCTCTCCCATAGCTTCTGCTAGCAGAATAAATAAATGAAACTATGATGAAGGAACCAGTTCCTTGTGAAGTTGGACAGGCATGGCCTTTTAAGTAACCAAGCACTGTCAATACCGCCCCCAACATTATTTAGATATGCTAAATCTAGGCACATGGCAACCTGCAGAGAAGTTCAGACTTGTACATGTAGAAAAGGGAAGATATTAGTAGTAATTTAGACAAGAGCAAGCACATGGATGACACCAGTCCTGACAGCAAGCAAAGCTTTCCAGTTAACTCCAGAATTCTAATTTTAGTTTTTAATTAAAGCAGGGGTTCCCGACCAGCTCTTTGCAGACCAAGCTTCATTCTGGTGGAGTTTGGGTTGACGGTAAGGAGCAGCACATTCATCGCACTAAATATTCATATTGCTTTTTAATTGTATTTTTCTTGCTTCTTTTACTTATTGCACTGTGTTTCACTGTTACCATCTGAGTTTGATGGATTCTATGGAATTCAAATTGTCATTCAATAAATACAACACATAAGAATTAAAAAAGAAGCAACAAAATACATTTAAAAATCACACAGCAGCCAGCAAAGCACATTATAATTATTTCAACAGGCGGCCGGGGGGGGGGGCATTAAGTTTCCCTAATTTACACATTTTGGTACCCAGGTTTTTGGTTCCTGCAAAATTCAGAGAAGTACAGATTTCAAAGGGTAGCACCTGTTTTGGCTCACTATTGATTTGGAAGTGAGAATTAGGAAGAATCACCTTTAAATGAAAACTGAACTGAATTTCTCAACCTTACTGACAGATGGAGAGCAGAGCTCTAGTCAAAAGGTGGGAACGGCTGTGGGTTGCCAATGCACAGATCTAGTGGCATGGAGATGGGGTGCTTAGCACTTGTCATTCACAGGAACCTGGGCAAGAGAGGTGTGCTTTGGGAAGAATGTCTCATTGAGTTCCTGTCAGAGGGGATTAATAAAGGAGAATACATTCTCCTGAGTCTTCAGGCAATGTTCAAGATTCACATGTTGGACTTTCTTTGCAAGGGGAGAATAGTGTTTGGAAAGAGCTGATAATTCTCAATCTATGAGGAAAGGGAGGCCAAACAACCCTTCTGTGCCTGAACATATTTACCGGTACGTATCTTATTCCCATTCTTTTAAGGCTGAACAGTGGATGTATGTCTTCTCCGTCCTTTTGCACATTATATGCTGGGGTGTTTTTTCCCCCTGCATGGTTTGTGCGCTGAGCATTTGATCAGAGAATTTTAACTTAATTAATTTGCTCTTCCCTCCAAAAAGGAGGCTACTGCCTTGTAAAAAGTTCAACTCTGATCTATCAGCTTGGCTTCAGCAAGGCTTATTAAGAGCAGAGCTTGGCAGATCAAAGCGCTTGCCAACAAACCTGAGCTGGACTGCAAAGCATACTTCACATGGCGCATTGCATGGCGCTTTGCAGCATAGCTGGGGTCCTTTGTAAAGCTCTTTCCTAATTTCCCCGCAAAGTGTTAGTTAGCTTGCAAGACCTGAGCTGTAGAGCAGTTTGCTTTGATCTACCAGAGGCTCAAATTTCAATTTCAAACAACATTGAATAGGAAACTTCAGTAAGTTTCCGAAAAATAAGGAGAACATGTCCAAATTAATAGAGTAGTCAGAAAACCAGAGTTTACGGTGGCTGAGGGTATCTGCAAAGGGTTGCCTTATGAGCAAGGAAAGAGGGTTCTTCCCTCACCACTAAGCAACCAGAACCACACAGACACATTACCTGTGATTTAGGATTGCCACGCAGACAAGAAAAAGTACTTTCAAGGATGTATTGAATACTTCCAACTCTTATTGTAGAAATTAATAACATTTCAAACTTGCAAGCATTCTTATGCATTGCAAAGGACTGGTGTTCAACATACAGGGCGTGTTAGCTTTGCAAATAACCCCTTTATTTGCCATGCACACGTTTTCTGTGACTTGTCACCTGCTCTATGTATAATGTATTGATTTATTTCAACGATTTGTCTACTGTGCTGCCTTAATCACAGTCATCTCTAAGCATGCTATCGGAGACCTGGTACGAGTTAAAACTAAACACCAGTTTGTATAAAATTTCGTCTGCTGGGTTTACTCCCTTCCTCTTCTGCCTGTTGAAGAGCCCCATGAATCTCAAAAAACCTGCCTGTGTTAAGTTGGCTAATAAGTATTCTAGTCTATATGCCATGTATCTTCTTACATTTCATGAATTATTTTATGGCACAGTGTGTCAAGGGATGAGAGCTGTGAGATTCAAATGGGCATCAGTGATGATAATATGCTCTTATATTTATGGAACACCTTTCACCCAAGAGACCCTCTTGACTTCATCTGTGTACCTGCCACTCTACTAAGATGCCTGGGCCTTTGAAAGCAAAGCCTGTGGCTGTTTATACTTGGCACATGATCCACACAGGAATAGAAGCCCACATCCGCATCACTACATGTGGAGGGTTTAAAAGCTACTGTGCGGCTGATGAAGGAAGAAAAGAGAACACTGGGGAACTAAACACAACACCATTGATGAAATTCAATGGTTAGATCTGGGGGAGCTCACCTAACCGAGAGCATCTTCAGCTGAAGATGCCCAAATTCACTTCCAAATAAAAAAGATTACACTAAATTGTTTCATTATGCAAATGAAGGTGACATTATGCAAATCAGATGCTTTGTTTTCCTGACTGTGACATTCTGAGTGTTGTTTAGCTCTTCAAAAACAGACTTGATTTATTGTTGCTTAAAAAAAAAAAAAGAAATTAAAGGGATAAACATGGATGGGAACAAGCCAGCCAAAGGTAAGTGCTTCGAGACCCACCAATTTCAATGGGAGATTGAAGCATGTTTTTACGTATTACCGAAATCAAAAGCGATGGAGCTTGTTTGCTGAAGTTGTTTAACACCAGCAGCAACACGGCAGATTACACCCGAACTGACTGGCAAATGTTTTTAATTGCATGCTTTAATTTCCACACCACATACGAGATTTTTGAGAATTTATTTTGCTGGATCAGATTCAGCATTCACATCAGCCCTCTTCAGGTGTTGCAAAAGTCAGTTCATTCAGCATGCAAAGGGAAGAGTCCCTTGCATTGCTCTCAATAAGTTGGAGGACTAATGAATGAAGCAGGAAAACTGTGTGCTTGTGGAGAATCCCCACATGTTTTAAAATCCCTGGAAAAACATGTAGAGAGCCTCCACACATCCAGGAGGCTCCCTGCTTGATATGTTTGCCTTCCATTTTTTGCAGAGTGATACGAAAGGTGAGGAGGAGGGGCAGAGCTTGCAAACTTCTCCCTGTCAACAGCCCCCCTCCTGGTGTGTTGAACAAACTGTAAAGAAAGCATGGCTTGATATCATGCGCTGGCTGTGGTATTTGCATCAAGAGCAAATCCAGCCTTCTGTAGTGAAGCTAAGCCTGGAAGACAGCTAAGCCTGGAAGATGGACTAGCAGGCAGCACTTTTGAGTGAAGAGCTATTCGGGTCCTAAACAAATGAACATTGAGTGGTCTTGAGATAACTACTCTTTTGCACCAAACCTGCTCTATTCTCCTAATATTATAAACATTTGATACATAACCGTCTGCATTGTTGCAAATGAAGCATCCATGTGCAAGAGCCACATCTTGTTATCGCTTCCACAAGACCACTGAGGCTGACAGACAGGAGCCTACAGAAAACCCGGTCCACAGAGCCTGTACAGTCAGAGTCAGGACCCTCATGGGCACCTTCCCCTGATCCTGAGCAACCAAATGCCACCCACCATAGTGTCATAGTACCTCATTGGTCCAATAGTGCAGGCAGTATACCAGGCAGGTGGTAGGAATGTATGATAACACCAAGGTTGCAGGTTTGATCCCTGTATGGGACAGCTGCATATTCCTGCATTGCTGGGGGTTGAACTAGATCAGGGTTTCCCCGCTGTTGTTGGACTACAACTCCCATCATCCCTAGCTAGCAGGATCAGTGGTCAGGGATGATGGGAATTGTAGTCCAAAAACAGCTGGAGACCCAAGTTTGGGAAACCCTGGACTAGATGGTCCTCAGGGTCCCTTCCATCTTTACAATTCTATGATTTCTACGCCCATCTTCAGGCCAGAGGGTTTAAGAATTCGTGTTTTCCTCAAGGGGTGGAGCTTAAGAGAGGCAGTCTGCTGGCAGACAGTTTAAAAATGCTCAGGTTGTCTTAAATCTTTTGTCAGATAAATTTGCCCACTTGGAGCTCTCTGTCAGCCTGCCTTGCTCAGGGACCAGACGCTACCTGACACCAACTCCAACATGTGTATGCCCCCCCCCCAAATGAGAGCCTGAACACTATGATGCCTTAAGACTACAAAACCCATGATGCAGTACAACTTCAGACAAAAGGCAGGTGGACAACAGCTGCCGTTACTAAAAGGAAGTTAAAAGTTGAATTACATGGTGCAGATGGCACCGGAATTCAAACAGGCATCTGGGTTTGCTATGGAAATCTGCTGCTCAAATTAAGGAGACAGGACTCAAAATGAATTTTCTCTGATGGGGTTTTGCTGTGCTGTCTAGACTTGGCAGCAGCGGCTTAGTGTGCTTTGAGTTTGCTGAACTTTGGTACCCTCACTGATTTGGTGACTTTCACTAGCTGTGCTGGCTGCTGTGCCCTTTCAATTCTTTGCCAAACTGATAATCTGTAAATTGACAGGGGTTCACAAAAGCAGAAGAACTTCCAGTTCCCTTTCTCGCCAACACAACCAACAAAGGAAATGAGTACTGCAGAGGTTACCTTGAACATTTCAAAGACTGGAAAACGGGAGATAAAACATCACGATAATTTTCAGACCCAGCCTAGATCGCAGGAACACAGCAAGGTGCCTCATACTCATTTGACACCATAGCTATTAATAAAACTATTCCACTATTGTGCTGGAGAGGCTGCAATAGGTACAACATTTCACATGTGGTGGACGTTTGAACATAAAAAGCTTTTCTGGCAAAGAGTGTTTACAGAAATAAGCTATATTACAGGCCAACATATGGAATGTACCCCAAGATTGGGATTGTTAACTATTTTTAAAGAAGGGCAACCTGACCTTTCCTACAAAGAACTAATTACTTTTCTTTTAGTAGCGCAGAACTGGAAAGGATTGGAACAACTGTGCATCTCTCATTGGAAACAGAATGTATGGCCTATCACTGTATCAGAAAAATTAACAAAGAGATTACATGCATTGAATAATACAAATGATATAGCTGATTTTGTTGAAATGTAGCATCCCTTTATAAAACACTTTACTGATAGCCCTGAAGAACGGCAACTACCAAAATCACAGGTTGGACTTTGGCAAGCTTAACTAGATCAATCTGTCCTGGAGGGGGGCAAGTTGGGATTTTTAGTTTGGGAATTCCATACATCTGGAATTTCCCAGACATGTCCAGGATTTGTCCGCTGAAATTAGCGCCTGGGTGGTATTTTCAGAAATTGGTTAAAATGTCCCGAAAAATCCAGGCACATGGCAGCCCATATTGGAAGTGTTGCTTTTTTGGTGAATCCCCCCCCACCCAAAAAAAAAAATGTTCTAAAGCTTAATCTTGCAGGGGGGATTTTGCAAAGAAATGGCTCAACAATTTAGGCCAAAACAAAACAAACTCAGCAACCCAGCTCTCCAGACAGGGAACACCTACCTGGAGATGCCCTGTTTTGAACCTGGGGCCTTCTGCATGTGAGGCAGATCCTTGGCAAATCCTGCTACAGGATTTCAGACAAGGGACATTCCCAGCTGTAGCTGGAGGCACTTGGGACCTTCTGCATACAAAGAATGTGCTTTTTCACTAACCTATATGGCCTTGGATACGAGGACAATTATTTTTAAAGCTCTACACACACACACACACACACACACACACACACACACACAGCAAATAAGGCACCCTCTCTCTCCACAGCCCACTCTTTTTCAACATCAGGACTTAATCTGAGGGTTGTCATATATGCCAAGGACTGACCTGGACCAATCTGGATGGTCACTGTGTTTATCCTATTATGGATGCCCAATATGCAGGATTCTGCAAGCTTAGCTTGGAGATGTATTGTCACCTTTTAATATAAAACTGAATCCTGGCAGGGTGGTCTTGAGTATGCTCAGCCAGTGCTGTACAGTGGTACCTCGGGTTAAGAACTTAATTTGTTCTGGAGGTCCGTTCTTAACCTGAAACTGTTCTTAACCTGAGGTACCACTGGGGCCTCCCGCTGCCACCACACAATTTCTGTTCTCATCCTGAAGCAAAGTTCTTAACCCGAGGTAATATTTCTGGGTTAGCGGAGTCTGTAACTTGAAGAGTCTGTAACCCGAGGTACCACTGTACTTTAAAAGGAGGGGGAGAGAAAGGGGAAGAGAGGGGGAAGAGAGGGAACCCTTTTGGAATCTGAGAGGTTAGGGGAGTGTTGTGTTCCTGCACAATGGTTGCAAGAGGCCTGGTCTATCTACCCAATCAGAGGGTGCAAAACTCAACTCAGCAGTTGTTCATCTGAATGTTCAAAATATCTGTCCTTCTCTCTGCCAATTATTTATATTTTATTTAGCCAATATATAGACCGTTTACTAGAGGGCTAGCCAGCCTGGTGCCCTCCAGATATTTTGGATGACAACTTTCATCACTCTTGACCATCAGCCACACCATGTAGGGTTTTGTTACCTTCCCCCTCAGATGATTTTTATGAGGGCAACACTCAGACTAAGGACTCACCTACACTTCCGCTTGTCCCGTGCTTAGAAAGCATGGATACAAGCGGTTTCCCGCTCATCCCATATTATCTAGGCATGGGTCCAATAAGTTTTTCGCTTGCCTGGCCGCTTTCCCCAGGAAAACTCACTCTTTAGTGCTGCGTCTGAGCAAATGTCAATCTGCAGAAAAAACCTATTGACATCTGTTCTGATTCAAAGGTAAACAACTGGTTTTCCCGGGGGTGGGGGGAGTGATGGGACAAGAGGAAGTGTGAACAAGGAGGAGGAGGAAGCTGGCAGGTGGTGTAAGCAAGAAGATAGGCCCGTGGGGACTGGATGAGGGCAGACTGAGGTTGGTGGGGCAGTTCTCCATTTGCCCTAATGGACCAGCCTCCAATAGCAGCACCTGCTACAGGACCAGAGAGCACTACCATCAGAAGTTAGGCAAGGCAATACAAAGCAAGCACTGCCATAGGGATGAACAGATCAGGCTATTTCCAGACTCTGCTAGTTTCACATAATTTTGTTCTGAGCTATTTCCTCACAGTTCAGGTGTGTGTGTGTGTGTGTGTGTGTGTGTGTGTGTGTGTGTGTGTGTTTGTGTTTAAGTGCATGGAAATTCAGATTCTTAAATACTCATATTAATCTAAAGTACTATTTTTACTTTTTTTGTTTATTATTTTGTTACTTTTTTTGAACCAAGCATTGCGTCACAAAATTTGGAGGACAACTGTGTTCCAATATGCATATTATTAGCCCAGGAAGCGTGAATCTGGCTGGTCCACTTAAAATTTAGGATTAAACAAAGTCTTCAAGCATTCCCCGTTTCCCCCAAGTTAACTTTGCTAACGAGCAAAATAGCGGTAGCTGGCAGTGTTCTGCTAGGCCTTGAACAATGTAAAACAGTGGCTTAAAAATGTTACAAGACAGCTCAGCATGAGTAAAGACTTGAAAATGCAAATACAGGAATTGTCATAATCACACAGAGATGGAATAGTGCAGCAAACAAATCCCTAGTGGTTTTAATTTACTTTCGCCCAGGGATTTATTTATTTTATTACAGAACTGGCTGCCATAAAGATAAAGCTCAGTTTGGCTCACCAAATGTGCATCCCTACATTTCTCAGAGCCGTTCAACATGCCACATAGACTGAGGAGGCAGACTGAGGGTCCCGATTCATGATGTATTTGTGGTTTGGGAGCTATTCAGTTTCTTCCCATGCTGCAAAGTTAAGTCGAGGAGTCCTAGGCTGTGTGGGAGGTTGCCGTTCTTAGAGCTCCTCCCCTCCCAGTTATTACTCTTCCCGTAAAGTGGTACCAGCCTTAGAGACCAACTAAGTTTGTTCTTGGAAGTGTGCATGCACATGAAAGCTTATACCAAGAACAAACTTAGTTGGTCTTTAAGGTGCTACTGGACAATTTTCTTATTTTTTTATATATTTTGACTGCGTCAAAACACAGCTACCTACCTGAATCTGGTACCAACCTGGCATGGCTTAAAGCTATAGTGTGAGTTGCTTCCATGAAGCTTGGAGCTACTTGTGTTACCTTTGCTCCGTGAAAAGCAGCAACAATGCAGCAGGTTCCACACAGTAAAGTTAAAAATCAAAATGGGAAGGGCTATAGCTCTGGGGTAGAACATCTGCTTTGAATGCAGAAGGTCCAAGGTTCAGCCCTGGCATGTTCATGTAGGGATGGGAATGTCCCCTCTTGGAAACCCTGGGGAGCCGCTGCCAGTCACAACAAACAATGCTGAGCTTGATGGACCAATAGTCTGACTCAGTATAAAACAGCATCCTATGTTCATAAGGGGACTTGAGGTGGCACCACATCACTTTGGAAGACAGGCGAACTAATGTCAGTGTACTGGAAGAAGCAAAGATCACCAGCGTTGAAGCAATGATTCTTCAACATAAACTTCGTTGGACTGGTCATGTTGTGCAGATGCCTGATTATGGTCTTTCAAAGCAACAACTCTATTCTGAACTTAAAAATGGAAAGCGTAATGCTGGTGGTCAACAAAAGAGATTTAAAGACTCTCTCAAGGCAAATATTTAAAAATGTAGTATAAACACAGACAACTGGGGAACACTGGCCTGTGAGTGCTCCAATTGGAGAACAGCCTTTACCAAAGGTGTTGTGGGCTTTGAAGATGCTCAAACTCAGGACAAAAGGGAGAAACATCCTAAGAGGAAGGCATGCTTGGCAAACCCTCACCATAATCAACTCCCACCCGAAAACCACTGTGGAAGGACATGCGGATCCAGAACTGGCCTCCACAGTCACTTACAGACTCACTGTTAAAACTGTGTTCATGGAAGACAATCTTACTCAGCTACAAGTGATATTGGAATGCTCTGTGCTTATGCACTCCCTGAATTAGCACATTAGCACACGGTTTTGGCATAGCTCTCTCCCTGTGTGTACTGCATGCTGGGAACTTTTATGTGGGGGAGCAATCAAAATAATAAACCCTGGGTGCTTCCACACTGCAGAATAGCCAAAATGTATTTACTTGCTTTCTACAGCGCATCTGCATGATGGTGCAATCAAAACACATTCCTCTCCTGCTTTCCATGTTCAGTTTCCATTTTCCCATCCACCCAAAGCTCAGACTATATTGCAGTTTACCCAGGTGCAGGTGGTCTGTTCAATAGTGTTCCTGGCTGGTCATGGCCTGTATAGAGCTATTTCCTTCTCTCTTGTCTATCTCTCCTGTCTAGGAAGCAGCTCTATCATTTTCCCTTTCCTGGCCTTGCAATGGGGATCAGAATCAGGAGTGCAGTGGATGGCAGAGGGAGTGGATTTAACCTCCACCCACCCAAATGAAAATTTCCCGGCACAACATTTGGTGCTGTGGAAATAAGAACTAAGCTGCAAAGTGGTGATGATGATACAACAACAACAGAATTGCAATTTTAGTTTTAAAGCAGAACATGCATTATTGGGTGCTGCTAAATTGTCCATGTCTGGAAGCACCAGCTGATGTGCACACATGCACTTTGTAGTGGTACAGTCCAGAATAACTGAAGCCAGCCCACATGATCACATCAGAGAGAGTAGAGCCTCAGAGTCAGAGGACACAACGCCAAGGGAGGCTCGAGGCTCTACAGCTTCTTTCTTCTCAGAAAAAAACCATCTCCATTCCCCTGCACTGGGCTATTTTTCATGTAAACATGAGAGGAGAAGAAGAAGCAGCTTCTCAGGAGGACCCAGAAAGGGAGGAGGAAGACACCCTGACACAATTAAGCAATTCTCAAATCCCATGCAACAATCCCTTTATTGTGCCTGCTGAGAAACAACTTCATTATATCTGCCTGGTTAGATAAGGCAGCTTTTCTGATGCCGCCTCCCCATGTGCCTGTCTCCCCTTTCCCTACCCCCACATTGCTGCACCACTGTGTCAGCCGATATTACGCTTGCCAACTCTGCCGTCTCGAATATTTTGTTGCTGGAGGCTTCAAAATTGGCTTGGGAACAGAAGTGGAAGGGAGGTGTGAGGCAGATGAAGGGACGAGGACTCCAAATTATTTTGTACTGCACAGAAGCTCTGCCCAACCTAAGTCCCTCCTTAGTATACACGCACCCCCTTTCCTCTACTTGAACCCACAAATCCAACTCTTCCACGCATTCCACCCCGAAGAGGTGCCTGTCCTCAAGCCAAGCCATCCTGTCCGGGATTCTTGTCTCTATGTTTCACACTCCAATGTTTAGAGGCGGGGTTTCAGGCACAGACATTCTCAGCCAAGCCTGGGCAAAGCTTTCTGGTTTTCCATGGGGAGGGGCAGGGACATAGAACCATTCAAGGGGAGGGGGTGTGTCTTAGGGTTGTCACCTTTTATCTAGCAGGGCCCCTGTACCTTTAGCAGCGGCGTGACATACAGAAGTTTAGTGGTCAAAGCTTTTCCTGGCCTGGAGATATCAGTGGCAGGAGAATCACTCAGTTGCTAAATGTCTGTCTGCCGTGTAGCGACGCAGCCACACCATGGAGTGGAAAAGTGGTGGGTGAAGTTCAATTTTAGCTCAAACTGAATTCTGCTCATAGTCTTTTCTTTTCCCCCTCTTTATTTAAAGCGCTGCCCAATTTCTGCCTCCCAGTCCTCTGGGCTTTTCCAGATGACCTACTCGTTGAGCTTTAGTCCAGATTTCTTCCCATAAAGTTTGCATGGCAGTTATATAACAATGCCTACTCTTCATTGAGCATTAATTCAGATTTGTCTGCATAGAGGTTATACAACAGTGCATCAAGCAACTGGTATCCCACGTTTCCCTGTATGTTTTCACGTCACTTTCCTTACTTTTTTAAAAAAGTACATTTTGAAGGAGGTGTGGTTTCGTTGTGCAACAGAGGCAAATCCACGTTGACTGTGTTACCGAAATTTGTTGTTTTATGATTGAATCCTACCTGCAACGCAGCCAGTCTGGAAGCAGCCATGACCACTTGCTAAAAGCCAGATATACCACACAGTCAATGAAATCAAGCAGCCGTCAAATCAACTGATGCTTTTGGATTGCACTCAGTAGTGATCTAAGAATTCCACCCGTTGTCATAAATGCACATTCAAATCAGTCCACATCCCTAGAGGTATGTAAACTGATGCAGCAGCTGCTGACAAATCAAGGGAACTTGCACGGAGAGAGGGGGGGGGGGAATGGTTTGATGCCTTTTTTTCTGGTAGAGGTAGATATTCCAAGCCAAGTGTTAATTTGCTCTTGTCTCCTGATCTGCAGAACAGCCACAGGCTCTAGCTTGGAAGAAATACTGTCCCCCTGGAAGGGAAGATCACGCTTCCCTGAGCAAAAGCCCAGAATTATTGAATGGCTTCAAGCACTTTACCACCAAAATCACCCACCCACTACAACCCCTTCCTCTCATCTCTGTCCAGTTTCCCCTCTCATTTTCAAACCCCCACCTCCACACACATAAAACAGAAGTTCTATAGTCATGGAAACATGCCAAAGACATGTCTTCCACTATTTGTTTAACATATCCCTATCCAATTTTCCTTTACTGCTATAGTGCTTTCGAGCCACTCCAGCACACAGCTCTCCACTACTGTATATAGAAAAATATCAAGCACCTCCTCAGCAAAGCCAAAACATGGGTCAAACAATCAACCCACACCCCAAAAAATACCCCATGCCCCCCAATTGCAAACAAACAAACAAAACCAATGAGTGACAACTTTGGAAATGCCAAAGCAATACATCTGGACCAACCAATAAACAAAACACTGGATACAAACTTTGAATTTGCACTGAACAGAGATACCAATTATGCGGCTCAGATTCGTGTTCTTCCCTGCATCCCTGCCCCAAACTGCAGAACTCAAACTTTTGTGTTCACAGCTCTGAACATTGAGCCACCCAAATAAAGACAAAGAAATTGTCTTTCCACTTGCGCTGAATCTGGTCACTAAGGTTTTGCCACGAACTCTGGTTTCGCCATCCCATCCCGATCACTATAATACACAATCCGAAAGTAAAATGAAAACTGAAATGTTATGTTGGGTACCTGCAAATCTTTTAAGCGTCCCAAGCAAAGGCATGTTAGTAGCGGTAATCACAGCCCCAATGAATCACCACTGAAAGCTCAAGAGCCAACCCAAGAACCCCCAAAACAAAACAAGACGTCAGTAGCAAAGCCCCCATCTCACCCACCCCATGACGGCAACACTTCTCTGACCCTGCATCTGAAGGGTGCACAGCTTCTTTTCTCCTGTCCCAAAGGGTGACTTTCACAAGCTGGGGCTCCTTGGCATCTCTCAGCAGACACAGTTCTTCAGCAAAGCCACCACCAAGTGACACCCAGTCGCTGAACAATGTCCAGCAGCTGCCGTGGGATCCCTGGTCATCCCTCCTTCACAGCCAGTTCCGTCACATTTTGCTAAGATAACAGCCTGGAATGCGTTCAAGGCAGCCGGAGGGCTGGCAGGGAAACCATCTCCCGTGTGGCTGGAGAGCATCCCTTTGAAGAAGATGCCAAGAAGTCAATCTGTGCAGTTCCCACCGGATGACTACCAGGGAATTTTGCTGGTGGGATAACTCCATGTATCGCCCCCGGGGCCACAAAGTTCTGTGGGCAGAGATGAGGGAAGGCATAGAGGCTTTGAGGGAAGCTAGTGGCACAGCCAGACATAGCTAGATTGAGCGATCATTTGGCAAATGAATTAAAACCTTGATGCTGGAACACTGATCTGGATTAATCCAGCATAATCCTCCTTTAAAGGCAGCCTCTAAGTGGTCACCAAATGGCAGCAAAGTTTGCTCCCAACTTTTCAGCTGCTAATGGGGAGGGTATAAGGGGCTGCAAGGGGCCGTGGCTGTAGGAGTTTTCCAGAGAGCCAGAAGAATCTTCTGATGCATAAGGAAACTTTTCAGATTTGGATTGATCAATAAATAAAACCTGAGGTATCCTTACAAGTACAGAGGGATGGGGGGGTGGATTGTAGAAATTCAAAACAGCTTGCATTTAAGGGCAAATATACCTAATCCACAAGGACGCGGGTGGCGCTGTGGGTTAAACCACAGAGCCTAGGGCTTGCTGATCAGAAGGTCGGCAGTTCGAATCCCCGTGACGGGGTGAGCTTCTGTTGCTCGGTCTCTGCTCCTGCCAACCCAGCAGTTCAAAAGCACATCAAAGTGCAAGTAGATAAATAGGTACCACACAGTCGGGAAGGTAAACGGTGTTTCCGTGTGCTGCTCTGCTTTGCCAGAAGCAGCTTAGTCAAGCTGGCCACATGGCCCGGAAGCTGTACACCAGCTCCCTCAGCCAATAAAGCGAAATGAGAGCCGCAACCCCAGAGTCGGCCACGACTGGACCTAATGGTCAAGGGTCCCTTTACCTTTACCTTTATACCTAATCCACAATTTGTGAAACAATATGTGAACAGAAGCACAGCCATGCCTCAACATTCACACGTCTCTGGATTTCGCAACATGGTTCTCCAGCCAAGTAATGAGTGCAAATATATATATATAGTGGTACCTCGAGTTACATATGCTTCAGGTTACATACACTTCAGGTTACAGACTCCGCTAACCCAGAAATAGTACCTCGGGTTAAGAACTTTGCTTCAGGATGAGAACAGAAATCGGGCTCCAGCAGCACGGCGGCAGCAGAAGGCCCCATTAGCTAAAGTGGTGCTTCAGGTTAAGAACAGTTTCAGGTTAAGAACGGACCTCCAGAACGAATTAAGTACTTAACCCAAGGTACCACTGTGTGTGTGTGTGTGTGTGTGTGTGTGTGTGTGTACACACACACACACACACACACACACACACACACACACACACTCTAATGTAAAATCTGCATTAAAAATGTCCTGAATCTCTGTGTACCCGGAGGTAAGTCCTGCTACTTACGCATTCAGAGTCCCAAAAGCAACACCAGAGAGTAGTCTGACAGTACAAATGGTCAAATAGTGGTCCAGGTCCAATACAACATGCAAGGTCTGAAGTCAAACTGTAAGGTCAGGTTCCCTCCTCTGCAGAAGATCCAGAGTTGGAACACCTTGGGTCAGTCCTGAAGTCACAGTCCAATGGAGTTCCCAGAGCAGCCAGGCCATGGCCCATCAACAGAGAAAGTTGAGCAGACATAGAGTCTCTGCCTTGCTTCCCCCTTATCCTTGACTGATGCACCTGAGCTTGCTTCAGCTGAGCAGCTGTGCCTCTCCACATGACAAAGCATGTGATCCTGCCCTGCCCTGAGCCTAAACCAACCGAGTGACCACAACTTCCTCCCAGAGCTAACGGGTCCCATGTTCTCCACCTGATCTACTAGTGAGCTGGGCTGGGTTCCCTTGCCTGCCTTAATCTCCTGGAGTGCACTGACGCCTCAGAGCCCACAGTATCCATGGAGACAGGGGCACCTCTGCTTCTGGTGAGGTTGTCTCCTGCCCCTGGATCCTGTGAACTGTTTACTACCCCCTCAACATCCTCTGATGTGCCTTGAGTACCTCCTAAGTACCCTAACCCTCCCTTCCCCATTTTCAACTTGTCCCGGTGTGCACCAACCATGGCCACACCCCTCGCTGGGATCCTCTTCCCCTTCCTCAGTGTCCTTATGAAAATATATGAGTGAAAGAAACCCAAATGGGGATCTTTCCAACAGAAGGACAACGTCCTAACAACAGACCATCAGAATGTGTTTGATATATCATAACTGGGAAGGTACATCAAAACTCTATATACAATCACTAATCCAAGTCTAGGCAAAAGCAGAAGATAATATCCATTATTACACACACACAGCCCTGTTCTAAATGATGGCAAGGCAAAAGGAAATAGTTGCAAACCTCCAGGATAATACAAAGAGATTGGGGGGGGGGGGTATCAAATCCAGTAGCTTCAGACACAACAATGTTTACTAATCCAGGCTTAATGCCTGAAGCACATATTGAGGTAACAGTTCAGTGCAATATCCTTCCCAGAGCCGATGGGAGGCTGTTCCATCGACCCGTTTCAAACTGGATTCATACTCATAGAGATTATGCTTCATATACAGGAGGCTGAACATCCAGCCATGTGGCCCCAAGTTAAATCCCTTGTTGGTTCAGATTAGCACAACTCAGGGCTGACTGCTGTAGTTCTTTAATTCCAGATTCCCCTTGAGCATTTGCAAACGAACATAGCTCCCTCCATCTTCCCCTGTCTTGGAAGGAAGATATGCCATTAGGGCTGAAAAAAGGGATGCTGATTTGTGGTCAGCAAAGGTTTTAACCCGCACCCCAAATCATCGTTCCATGTAGAATTGATGTTTTCATACCAACACCTTAACTGCGCAGTCTCGTGCTATTTTGCAACACAGCTCCATCCATCAGAAGCCAGGCTGGGCAGCCCCAGAAGCCTATCAGATTTCATCATGTTAGGGAGGGTGTGTGGGAAGAGGCATCACGATCTACACAGTGTGAAATCTATAAAAGCAGAAAATCCTTTCCCTGGTGAATCATTGGGCAACTGCTTTCTTTGAAGGCATCTGATGCGGCAAATGCAAAGAAAAGCACAGCGTTAAAAAGAAGCAGCAGAAGCGAAAAAAGAAAAGAAAAGAAAAGAAAAGAAGTTTAGCAGCTGGAAAGCAGTTGGGAAATGCCAAAAGCCTTCTGATCATTCCATACTTCTCCAAGTGGAATGGGTTGCCCCCGTAATCCAGGATGTACCTTCAGCTTCTAGGCTGTCGTGAGGTTTCCATGGCAGATGAAGTATGCATCTGCCCAGCTTTCTGAAGCATAACTGCCAGCTCTGGGGAAATTCTGTTATGTATCCCCCAATTCCCCCAACAGTGGGAAGTCTGAGGTGGAGGAAAGCTACAGGATTTAGTGTCCTGTGGGATGGGGATGTAGTTATGATGCCTTTTATTTACATGTTGAGTACGAAGGAGCACACCACTAGAGAACGCGAGTCCACAAAGGAGAATTGGTTCTCCAGAGCAAACAGTGCACCTCTGGGGATACACACACACACACACACACACACACACACACACACACACACACACACACACACACACCTGACTCCTTCTTACAAGCCATGTAACAAAGAGTCCTACCTTCCTTGCCAGCTACATCCCAACTCTGTTCCAGATATACGCACACACAAGCAGGACAACGATCCCCAAACTCACATCAAGCTATTAGGCATGCAGGAAGAAAACCTGTAGCAAACACGTAAGAATATACCAGCCCTACTTGATCACACCAATGGCCCACCTAGGTCCCTTCCACGTATTGATCATTCCTCCTGATTTGTCTGCGGGGAACTTAAGAAAACCTTGCCTTAAGCAATGGTTGACCCACACTTTTCACTGTGCATTTATTTCCCTGACACTCTCCTTACCATAAGAAGTCTGATTTTGGGGGGAGAAGCAGATTCGTTGCACAACAGAACAAATGCTCCTAAGCATTTAAGATGCTGGAAAAGCCAGTCTCTTTTTGCAAATGCATCACAGGCTGTGTACACATCTGAAGAAGTGCACATGCACACAAAAGCTTATACCCAGAACAAACTTGGTTGGTCTCTAAGGTGCTACTGGACAATTTCTTTATTTTTTATTATTTAGGTGTACACATCGCCAGCTTAAAACGCAGATAGGTTGCTTGTTTTCTCAATTTGGGCCGAAGCTGGTTGGGGTGTGGGGGGGGGTGTACCAAAACACAGCATTTCACAAGAAATGACAGGCTAGATACAGCATAGATATGGATTATGGCTAATGGATTATGTGCCTAAACAGGGTTGTACATGCAACTACAGACACCAGTGAGTTCCTGCACACAGCCTATCCTCATCCCGACAGTGAGGTGTCGCATGGAACGCTCTGGTCTGGGATTTGCCCTGTTGCCTTGGAAACCCCATCGCCAGGCAGCAAGTGCAGAGCGGCAGATGTGCCGAGCTCCCTTGCGCTATTCAAATGGTGACATCAGGACACACCTGGAAATGAGCCACTCAGACTCACTCTCTGCTTGTTGCAGGTGACAGTCTCCTCGGTGCCACAATATCCTGCAGCTGCCAGGCCTGCGCGGCTGCTTTGTGCCAAAGGCACAGCTTGCTCTGTGGCAGCCGACTCCGCCTCTAGAGGGGATGTGCTCCTTTCCTCTTCCAGAGCTGCGGAAAGCTGTGCCACCGGCTCACATTTCCTCTTACCCCGCATTAGTCACAACAAGCTGTCAGATTCCAGCAGGTGGGCACTATTAGTCTGCCTCTAGCCCTTCCCTCTCTACCTACATTAAAGATATAAACATGCTCAGGACCACAGTGGGGTGGGGTGGGGGTTCACACCTTGCTTCAGGTGTGTGAATGTGTCTAGCCCTGGCGCAGAAAAGATCTGAAAGTTCTGCTCTGCATGCTCTCATCAGAAGGTAAAGGTTCTGGTGCATCCAATGGTGGAGTCTGATTTAATTAATTTTATTTATAATTTTTCATAATCACATACACAAAGCAAAACATTTTTAAAAAATCGACTTCCCTTCCTCCTGCTTCAATGGTTCCTGCCGATTACCCCTCGCTGCTGCCTATTCTAATTACTCCGTGTTTTTCCTTTCTCGTTTTATCTCAAAGCAATTTTTACTGCTGAATTTAATCCTGCTAACTTTTTTTTAAAAAAACATTTTTTATTAATTTTCTCAAAACAAATATCCAATATCATTGTTAAACATACATTTTCCAATTCCCCCCATTGACTTCCCTCAACTACCATTTCTGATAAATTCTGCTGTTTATATACAATATTATGTTATCACATTGTTATGTTTCTTGGTCTCTGTAAATAAAATTGTAAATGTTTATTTAAATCCTGCCAGTTGGACCATTTCTTTGTGTTATTTCTGCAAATATATTGTAAAGAGTTCCCATTCTTTTTCAAAGTCACTATTGTCCTTTTCACGTAGTTTGTCCGTTAACTTTGCTAACTCTGCATAGTTCATCAACTTTTCTTGCCATTGTGCTTTTGATGGTACTTCACCGGTCTTCCAAGTTTGAGCTATTAAGATTCTTGCCACTGTTGTAAGATACATGAATAATGTCTTTTTTTCTTACGACAACTCTTGTCCTAAAATACCTAACAAAAAAGCTTCTGGTTTTTTAACAAAAAAATTTAAACACTTTTTTTAGTTGATTGTATATCATTTCCCCAAAATTTTTAATAATCTTACAGTCCCACCACAGTAATCCTGCTAGCATTTTAACCTGTTGACAATGATTCTTCCAATATTCTACAATCTTCCTTATATAGCCTTTCCTCTGGATCTCTTATTCTGTTGGTTAGGCTCACCAATTCAGCATATTGCATCATTTTAATCTGCCACTGCTCCCCCCTCCATTTCTGGCCATATTCCATTCAGGCTGCCCCTTAGTTGCATAGAGAAACAGACTCCAGTTACATAGTTTTAAGCTCAGGACTTAATGAACTTATGAAGGAGCCCTTTTTAGACGGTGATATGCATTGCTTCGCTTACTTCCAAATGTGGTGAGCTGGCCATGCTGCATTTGGGATCCCTCCTGTTCTTTCTGCTGAGCAGGACTCTGGACCTCCG
This sequence comes from Podarcis muralis, assembly GCF_964188315.1. NCBI lineage: Eukaryota > Metazoa > Chordata > Lepidosauria > Squamata > Lacertidae > Podarcis > Podarcis muralis. The sequence continues at coordinate 32,132,701 of NC_135667.1, read as the reverse complement.
CCTCAAAGCCCTGCCCTGGCAGCTGAAGTTGGATGCATCTCCTCTCCCCTTTCTAAATAAGCTTATTGAAAGAAGCAGTGTGGACAAAAGTTAAAGATGTAATCCTTTCAAAACAAAAATATGTTTCTAGTTCTTAAGGTACAGGACAGTGATTTTCAAATGTTGTTCTGGGGAACACTGGGGGGTTCTTAGAAGCCAATCAAAGCTTTCTCAGTAAGAAGGATCACTGACGGTGGAAATGTCTCCAAGAAAGATTGCCGAATCACTACCCACAAGGAGCACTTGAAGAATTCAGTTCCCGTGGGAAATGAATTCCAGTGGGAACTGGCTTAATCCACATCTCCTGGACTTAAGTGAGGATCAGAACATAATTATCCTTCAAATTTCACACTTCTCCCAAGTCTCCAGTGCAGTTCTTGGCTCAAAATAACACACCAATATGTGATAACAATGCATGTTAGGATACATTTAGAAATGCATACATTTGATGCATACAAATGATGTATTTAAGTGTGAATTTTGTGCAGATTTTCCAAAGCCAATGGCAGATTAATAAGGCAGGGTGGACTTATGAATGAACACATGCAAAACTGGGTGTTAGTGTCAGGGTTAGCTAACATGGTGCCATGGGGCTGATGGGAGCTGGCTGGGGTTGATGGGAGATGTAGTCCACAATATTTGATCTTATTTAGTTAGTTAAAAGCATTTATGTATTGCTTATTTTATATTAAAAAAATCTCTGCAGTCTAAAAAACAACCAATGCATCATGAAAGCATTAAAACATAAACACAACCTCAAGCCAGCAAAACAGAAAAAACCCATACCCTCTAACATTCCACAGAGGAAAATTGGGACGTGTGTCTTTCAGGGCTGCGCTCTAGCGAGAACCAACAGAATATCTCAGAGTTCAATCAGAAACCGGGGTGGCTTCTGCAATTCCGGGATGTCCCGCTCAAATCGGGACAGTTGAAGAGTACGGAAGAAACGCAAACACATGAAAGCATATAAAACAGAAACTCAGAAGATTCAAAGGTTTAAAACAGGTCCCAGTCTTATGGGTCAGGGAAAGCCTGCGTGAAAAGCTAAGTCTCTACAAGACATCTGAAGCAACTTATGGCTGCTGCTTCACATACGACATCTGGAGGGCATCCTATTGGTCTGTGCTATGCATTCCGAATGCTGACCAGATGGATTGCATACCCGTTGCAGTTTCAGAACCATCTTCAGTCCCACGCAGAGCAGAATGCAATAACAGCCTCGTCTAGATGTAAGCAAGGCACGTGGGTGTAAACTGAGGCAAGCTCTGCTTTCTCTAGACAGGGTCACAGCTGGTGAACCAGCCTAAGCTGGTAAAAAGCATTCCCAGCCACCAATGGCATCTGCTCCTTCTCCATAGACATGTGCTGAGCCTGGGAAAATCCCAAAGCCGCAGCCTTGAGGGGGAGTGCAGCCCCATCCAAAACTGGTTGCAAACCTCCATCCAGATCAGTCGACTTCCTAACCCAGAGTACCTACATCTTTTCTAGATTAAATAAATTTATTATTATTATTATTATTATTATTATTATTATTATTATTATTAAGCTGCCATTTGTTTGCCCTTGTCCATTCCAAAACCGCCTCCAGACACCTGCTCAGGGTTTCCAGCGCCTCGCTAGGATTAGTAAACGGGAAAGAGAGGAAGAGCTGTGTGTCATGCACAAGCTAAGATGGCAACCTAGCCCAAGCCTGAAGATCACATCTCCCAGCAGTTCCAAGCAAATGTCAAAAACCACAAGGGACAAAACGCAACCCTGATGTACCCCATTGCACAATAAATGGCTAATGTAGAAGAGCCCACCTCCTTTGCAGATAACTATGGGAAATGTGAATATTGTCATCTCTTTTTCCAGATTAAATCCAAACGTTTATGTTTCCTACCATAGGGCACATGTAGTGGATCTTTGGTAGGAGTGTGAGGGGGGGGGGGTGAATGCAAAGGGAACATTGGCATGCAATGTCCCTATTTTCAGGTATTTTCACATTCAGGATGAACAATTGAAGTTGACTCCCTTCTGCATCGAACCCATTTCCCCACCCAAACTGGATTGGTTTGTTTGTTGCTTATTTATTGTTTGTGATAAGGACAGGGAGACATGGGGTAACACCTCCTTGGTGCAACGTTGTAGAAATCAAAGCAAAACAAATCAGAATGGATGCTCAATAAATAGCTGAGGTCATCTAACCTCCGCGCAGACTTTGTGCAAACAAATCAGGACGGAAGCTCAATAATAGCAGGTCACCTGGAAATGACCTAAGTCTGGAACTGGGAGCAGAGGCAGGGACGGCCAGCGTGGGGCTGATTGCTTGACAAAGGCAGAGGCTGGAAATGCTGCCAGAGACACACTGCTGGATGCGGCTTAGGAGCTCAAGGGAGATCAATCTGATTCCAAACGAGAACCTAATGTGCAGCCATCATATCGGCTTCATCTTGGTGACTAAGTGTGTGATGATGGGAAAGCCAATGCATCTCCAAGTGGACGTTCTAAACATCCCAGGTTATAATTCCCACACATACACACTCTGACAGATCTGAAGATAAGTATTTACATTTTATAGGCCCCATAGTCATAGATCTAGGCACACGAGAATAATGTTGCGTGACTATCTTCTCCTGCGCTACTCTCAGCTGATAATGTGCTCTGCAAAATAAGTAAATAAAAATGAAATCTGAATATCTAATTTGTTGTTTTGCTAACAAAAACTGCTGCAATGTGAAAGTTTGATTTGCATATACTTAAGGCATATTATACCTGCATGTTGGTGAGTAAAGATTTGGGTAAGCCGCTAAATCAAATACCGTAATAATTTGCTTTGATTTTACAGTGGTACCTCGGGTTACATACTCTTCAGGTTACATATGCTTCAGGTTACAGACTCCGCTAACCCAGAAATATTACCTCGGGTTAAGAACTTTGCTTCAGAATGAGAACAGAAATCGTGCTCCGGTCGCGTGGCAGCAGCGGGAGACCCCCAATAGCTAAAGTGGTGCCTCAGGTTAAGAACAGTTTCAGGTTAAGAACGGACCTCCGGAATGAATTAAGTACTTAACCCAAGGTACCACTGTATTAGTAGTAGCAATAGGCCCATTTTTGTAGGCCCTTGGGAGTTTTGTAGACACTGAACCTACGGTGCCTAATGGTTAAGCCATGAACACTGTCTGCTTCAAATTTTGGAGCAGGGGATGTTGGACTCTCATTGGTTCCAAGGCCTAAAAATCCTTTCTGGGTGTCAATAGGGGAATGCTCTACCATGAGTCAAGGTGAAGTGACTGCTTCAGGTAGCAGATTTTTACTGCTCTGATAGATAGCAGAATGGGAGGCAGAAACATCCGAAGGCTGGGAATGACCTTCCCCTGTTCCTTCTTGTTTCAGTGGTGCTCACCCAGGGGGAAGTCTCCCAAAGAATCCAAGCGCCATGTGAATTGGTGTGAGAGAGCATTGCCATTCCCATCTCTAGCAGTAGAGCTGACTTGAGCAATGACCCTGAGTTGGACCTTCCAGAGTACCTCCATAGATCAGCTGATACAATCGCAGACCATTAGAATTTCAGGTGTCTCGAGTAAATAGGCCAAACCACATGCTGCAAATGAAGGCAAATGTTTAATCCTGCCTACTACTACTACAAGCAGTCATGCTTAGAGAAGCAGATGGATGCTAGTTTTAATTCAGGAAGACTTCTACCCTTGACAGGCTCTGGTATATGGTATGATTCTGGTCCAGCAGAAATAAAATCGCTGCCTCGTCCTGTCCTTGACCTCTAACTCCTGGCCTCATTCCCTTTCTCACCCGTCTTAGGCCTCCCTGATGAATTTCAGTATTCTTTTAAACCCGCGTGTCGCTTAGGGTAACAATTAATCTGTCGTATGCTTACAACGCTCACCATTTTGTCAGGATTATCCCGATTAACCTAGAATTAATCCCGATCTCAGCATTAACAAGATTACTGTTAAAATCGGATTAGTGGGGAAGATGTACCCCCTTGGCTAATGCGTGTGGGGTGAAAAGCAGGGTGGGTGGGTTTAAGAGAAGGGTGTGTGTCTGGATGCAACCCACCCACGGAATGCAAGAGAAGGCGATGAGCAAAAGGCCTTCTTAAATTTTCCACCCAGAGCAAGGGCCTCAGCTACTTCTGCTGATTAAATCAGCTGCCATGTGCTAGGAGCTGCACAGACCTATTTTGATTAAGGTTTTATTCAGTGGCGTAGCGTGGGTTGTCAGCACCCGGGGCAAGGCAAGTAATTTGCGCTCCCTAACCCGTGGATTTGCGCCCCCTAACCTGTGGATTTGCCCTAACCCCAGATGTTGTGCCCGGTGCGGCCGGCCCCCCCTGCACCCCCCACGCTACGCCACTGGTTTTATTTATTATCTATTGCCAGCATTTTCCCACCGCCTTTCAGATCCAAAGCTCTCTTGCCAAAGGCGGCCTGTGCACAATGTGAAAATGTGAAAATACAGGTGACACCAACACTTCAAGGATGAAAAACAAAACAAAACTAAAGCAACAGTCTAAAAAGGCTTGATCAGTCCATCATTGCAAGCCCAATACAACAATGTAAAACTGAGACATGTTGAACTCTAGTCCCCATCATCCCCAGCATGGCCGTTGGTCAGGAATGATGGGAGTTGGAGTCTAGCAAAAACACCTGGAGTGCACCATTTTAAGCATGCCAAACAATAAAAGATCCAACACAGCACCTTTAGCTAGGGATGGGATAAATTCAATTCCGTTTGCATTTCAGGGCAGTGCAGTTCTAATTAATTCGCACCAGGGTGGATTTGACATATCAAATAGATTTAAATCATGATTTAAATCACTAGGCAGTAAGACTAGAATTAAATCACTAGTCAGTAAGACTTGATTTAAATCTCTCTCTCTCTCTCTCTCTCTTTTTTTTACAGAAAGACTCATTCTTGCTGGTATAATCTTAATATTTACAACCAGATGAAGGTTTCATTTTTGGAATAATAAATTTTCAGAGTAGTTCTTACAGTTATATCAAAAATTACTGATTTGGTTATACTATTAGAAGTACAAAGATAGGTAATTATGAAATTATTGTTTATATTTGGACAACTTTTCTGCTGTACTTTATTGGAAGGAGGAAAATAACCATTTCCTTAAAAACAATTTAAACAATTTATTTAACTAAAACAATAACATTATAGCATATGTATCCATGTTTGTTAACTGATGTGGTTAAGCGATTTAATTAAAAAAACAAACTTAGACTGAGTTTTAGCACACATGAAAAACTTAAAACAAATCCTTATTTCCTGATGAATACCCTTTGGACTATAATGTAACTTAAACAGAAAACTATCTTTAGGAAGATTTTTCCTCCAAAAGCATTTTATTTTAAAAATCAGATTTAAATTAAAGAAATCCATTTTTTTATTTTAAAAACAATTCATTGATATTTATCCACTGAGAAAAGTGAAAAAACCTGCTCCTCTTCCCTTATGGGGTACCCAAGAGCCCATATAGAGTCCTTTTGTAGGTTCTCTGTCGGTAGGAGAAAATAACAGAGACCAACCAGAGAATACTAGCAAAGCAGCTAGTAAGCCTGATCTTTATTAACTGTTGCAACAGGGTGCTCCCCCACATGCAGGAGAGAGGAGGAGGACCCCGAGCCATGCGCGCAAGCCCTTATATAGACATTTTAAATTGCCCACCCTGGAGTCCAAGACCACCCCCCAGATACATCATACCTACATCACAGAAAAGGCGGTCTACAACAGAAATCTGAGTGTGTTGTTTATTTCCTGTCTGGCAAGTTACCTGCTTGCATTATATGGGTTTTGGCCACTCTTTTGTTGTTATAACTACTTAATTCCTGAATCTAGGTCACAGGTCACAGGCTCACACCCTGTTCATATCTTGAATGTGCCCTTAAGACAGGATTTGTGAGGAAAGAGACAATGGGGAGGTTTCCCACTTTGACCTTGCAGAGAAATATTTGAGGTCAATTTGTTCAGGACCTTTTATGTGGGGGTTTCAGACATGTGGTTTATATATACAGTTATGAACATGTATTACAGGTGACGCGGGTGGCGCTGTGGGTAAAACCTCAGCGCCTAGGACTTGCCGATCGCATGGTCGGCGGTTCGAATCCCCGCTGCGGGGTGAGCTCCCATCTTTCGGTCCCAGCCCCTGCCCACCTAGCAGTTCGAAAGAACCCCAAAGTGCAAGTAGATAAATAGGTACCGCTTTCTAGCGGGAAGGTAAACGGCGTTTCCGTGTGCTGCGTTGGTGCCGGCTCGCCAGAGCAGCTTCGTCACGCTCGCCACATGACCCGAAAGTGTCTCCGGACAGCGCTGGCCCCCGGCCTCTTAAGTGAGATGGGCGCACAACCCTAGAGTCTGGCAAGACTGGCCCGTACGGGCAGGGGTACCTTTACTATATATATATATATATATATATATATATATATATATATATATATATATATATGTAACCTTAAAATTCTTATAACACCACCTTGATCCACACTTTCCAAAGCAATGTGTAAATACATCTTTTGAAATTTGCACTTTTCCCAATTTTGAAATGCAGTTCTTCAGTCAAGAATTGTGTACAAAAATGCATATGCTAGGGTTAAGTGTGTAGCTCACCACAGTTAAGAATCCTCCCTACGACCAGGAACCCTGTGCAATCTGGCCTCCTGATGGACAGAGATTACAGACTCCTTCTGGAGGTTAGGACTTTTCCTTTATTGGAGGTTTTAAAGCAGAGTTTGGAAGGCCATCTGTCATGTATGCTTTAGCTGAGATCCTTGCATTGCAAGGGGGTTGGACTCGATGACGCTTGGGCACCACTTCCAACTCGACGATTCTCTGGTTTTATGAATCAAGTTCAGCTGAAAAGACGACGACAATCCCCCTGCACAACTTTGGGCTAAATGCATGGACATCAGGAGAGGAAGTGGGCAAAGTTGGCATGTGTGCGGATGAGGGCAGGATTTAGGTTTGATGAGGCCCTAAGCTACAGAAGGCAATGGGACCCTTTATATGTCCAGCTGTCCTTTGTCAACAACAAATTGTAGCTGTTTTTTGTGTTGAATTTATGCTATATGGTAATTTATGGACCTAATAGGTATCTAAAGCCATTGCACATGTTGATACGCAACCAGTCCATGCAGAATGGGACCCCTGACCGTTAGGTCCAGTTGTGACCGACTCTGGGGTTGCGGCGCTCATCTCGCTTTATTGGCTGAGGGAGCCAGCGTACAGCTCCCGGGTCATGTGGCCAGCATGACTAAGCCACTTCTGGCAAACTTCTGGAGTGGTACCTATTTATCTACTTGCACTTTGACGTGCTTTCGAACTGCTAGGTTGGCAGGAGCAGGGAGCGAGCAACGGGAGCTTACCCCGTTGTGGGGATTTAAACCGCCAACCTTTTGACTGGCAAGCCCGAGAGGCTCAGTGGTTTAGACCACAGCAGAATGTAGGCACCCTATATATAGAAATGAGCAAACCAGTGATATTTTAGGGAGCAGGCTAGCAGGCAGGGCCCATTATTTACATCATAGGAGCCTACACAACACAAAACACTGTTGCTGTATGTAGGTTTTATTTTATTTGTTTTTTATCTTATATTTTGGAAACGTACATCCACGTGTGTTTTTTTCTTTGATTTTTTTGTGGGGAGAGAGTTGAGCCCTAAGCTATAGCTTGTTTAGCTTATACGTAAATCCGGCACTGGTGGGGATGTTATAGAGGCAGGATCTGTGTGCCCACACCCCTTACCCACTTTTGGGGCCTGTCCCTCACACATCCTTTTGAAGGCCTGAAGCAGCCTTTACCTGTGGGAAACACTCAACTGCCCCAAAACACATGCCTTTACACATCAAAGGGTAATGAATAAAGGCTTCGCTTTGCGCAGGATGCTGAGTGAATAAAGACGGATGTTTCCCTCTCTCACAATACTAAGAGTCAGGGTCACCCAGTTAAAAAAAAAAAAAGGGACAAAAGATTCAGGCTAACAAAAGGAAGTGCTCCTCCACACACTGCGTTACTGAGGGTTTGTTGCCATAAGAGGTAGTGGAAGCCTCCGGTAGCTTAGATGACTTCAAAAATAAAGAAAAGACCTGTTCACGGAGAAGTGGGTCTACTAATGGCTTTGAAGCAAGGCAGCTAAATGACACCCTCCATGCTCAGAATCAGAATACGTTGAGCTGAAGAGAGAGACAGCCGTTGCTGAAGGTTGATGATGGGTTTTGTGTATTATTCACACATTTCCTTTGTCCCACTGTCACCTGTGCTAAACAGGGTTTCGGGTTTTTAACAGCCAAAACAAAAGCATCCCGTTTACCGGGGGTGAGGGCCTCAGCTCAGCGACAAACATTATTTGTCCCCAGCATCTCCCGATAAAAGCTGGGAAAGCTTCCGGGTCTGAATCTCTATCAGTGTAGGGCAGATTCCTGCACTCCTGCTGATCTCACTTTCAAACTACCTGCAACTCTTGGGTGGGGTGGCAGAAGGATGTGTCTCCCAGCTTGGAGTAACAGATGCTGGAGGCAAGCAGCAAGGCATGGCTGTCTCTGTGAGGCTCTGCTTGTGAGCATCCCAGGCCTACTATTGGAGGCAGAACGCTGGGCCAGGTAGACATTCAGCGCCTATTGGTTGTTATTATGCTCTCTCTACATATAAAAAGTACAGTACTAGGTGTACATAGCTATGGGGAGGACACACACACACACACACACAGCCCTGCATAGTCTATCGTGTGAAGAAGGCCTTCTGGCAGTTCCCTCACTGCGAAACATGGAGCTGCAGGGAACCAGGCCAGAGGGCCTTCTCGGCAGTGGCGCCCACCCTGTGAAACGCCCTCCCATCAGATGTCAAACAACGATTTGACTTTTTGAAGGAAGCCCTGTTCAGGGAATTTTTAAAAATAGTTGATGTTGTGTTGTGTTTTTAATAATTTTGTTGGTTGCCGCCCAGAGTGGCTGGGGCAACCGAGTCAGATGAGCGGCATATAAATAATAAAATTATTAGCATTGGTATTAGTATTATTACACGTATGTCTTTTGCACATCTTGCAAAACCCCTACCTGATAAGATATGGGTGAGGACTCTGCATGGACGTATTTTATGTGTAGTCTTTGCACATGATGGTACCATTTCCATGAGCTATGCACACATACACACTTGTGGAGAAAGTGTCATGTGTGAAGCAGCTTTTAGAGGTTGAAGTGAGATGAGACAGGACTCTCCCACACTTGCCTCTTGCCCTGTGCTTTCTAGGCATTAAAGCTCTGTGTCTGGGCATTTTATTTTTTGCCTCGCCACTTTCCCCAGGAAAACCTGCTCTTTAAGGTTGAATCAGAACAAACGGCAATTTGGGTTTACCCCAGATTGCCTTTTGCTCCGATTCAGTGGTAAAGAGCCAGGGTTTTCACTGAGAAGGGCAAAGATAGCCTGCTTGGACACAGAGTTTTAAGGTGCAGGCCTGTATTTAGAAACATGGCACTAAAGGAAATCTGAATGAGCCCACAGAGTCAGCACCCCAGACAAGATTAGGGTTCAGATGGCTTGGTTAACCTTTTCCCCTTATCCAAGAAGGTATTTTACAAAACCATTCACAAACACACACACACCTCTGAAAGCTCTTGCTCACAATCTCAGGTGTACTGTAGTTGTTCAGAAGAGCAGAGAACAAACACAGCCTGCACATGCTCAGAAGCACTGTTTCAATTGGCTGTTTTCAAGTTAAGTCAAGGCATCAAAAAGTTCCGGTAATGAAGCTTGGCTTGAATTATGCCCTGGTTGCCAGGCTTAGCAAAACGCAACCTTTCATTCAACTACTCAGAGGGCAAATTCCGCAACAGCAGCAACCACAGAAGCAACAGCAGCACAGATGTTTCTCAAAGCTGCTGGCAGGCCTGGCCTTCAGGGCGCTGGCTGCGTTTTGGCAGAGGATTACAGCACTAAGCCTGCCTGACATTTGCCTGACTTGGTAGAGCAAATATCTCTGATGCTTGCAGCGCCGGTTCGGCAAACTCCCCAGCCTTCTGGAGGAACGCAAACAAAAGAGACCCACACAAGGTAAGAAGAAGCTGCTGTCTCCTCTGAGGCCTTGGCCTGCTAAGGCTTCAGAGCTGAAGCAGTTTGGTGCTTAAGGTGGAAAACCCAAAAGGTATCTTCTTTCCTAGTACACACTATGGAATGAAATCCATTGGGAAAATCTCCTATGAAGCCCTAATTGAAATGAGCAGCAGCCACATTTCAATATAGAAGTGTTCCTCTGGGCATGGACAGAATGCATTCCCTGAATCAAGGAGTAACAAGGTCTGGCTTCACTCAGGTTTTAGATTTGAGGTTCCCCTAAATCAGAGGTGGGGAGCCTGTAACCTTCCAGATGTTGTTGGATTCCGGCTCTGATCAGCCACAGGCAGCATGATCCAGTGGTCAGGGATGATGGGAATTGTAGTCCACCAACACCTGGGGGGGAGGGTATAGGTTCCCCATCCCTGCACTAGGGCTCAGCCATCAACCCTGTTGTTAATATCAGGGCTAAGATGTGTAGTATAACAACAAAGAAGACAGTGCCTCTGAGGAACACACAGAGCACTTTTCACAAGCTACAGCTCACAAGTAAACTTTTTAAGATTCTGAAAATAAGTCTGAAAGCATAATGTGAGGTTTGCAGGCAGAGATTTCACTGATTTCCAAAGTATCTGTTGGTAATTCAGAAACTGAAATGTGTGTGTGTGTGTGTGTGTGTGTGTGTGCGCGCGCGCGTGCACACACACAAAAGCAAATCAAGCAAGAATAATGCTCTCAACTATTTTAGCATGCAAAGGAAATGGTAAGTTATTTTCTTAAAACAAGAATCGACAATTACTAGTTCTAGTGTCCCGCATCATCTTCCCTTCTTCTGTTGCTGGGGATGCAGTTGCTAGGTTACCAAAGGACCACTGAGTACCAAGCAGGAGTGGGTGATCGATGATAGAATTTACAACGGGACAAAGAGACCAGAAATTCCTCTGACAATTGTTGCAGTGCTGATGGGAGGGTGGACAGCTAAGCTGTGTGATGTGTGGCAGAGCCTCAGTCAGGCAATAAGCTGGGAAAGAGAAGCACATATCTGTGGCACAGCAGGGAGGGGTGGGATATATGAAACTACATGTGCTATGGCACACAACCCAAATCAGGTCAGGCAAGATCTCTACAATGTGGAGTTAGGTGGTGATTTAAAGCATAGCATGGGCAGAATGAGCAGCTTTATTTTTTAAACAAAAACCCTATGCTAAAATTTGCATTTAAACACATAGGTATTTCAAATGTGTTTTCTCTATTTAAAAAATGCACATTACTAAGGATATTTCCTCTCAAAATAGGCTGTTTCTAGATGCATTTTCTCTCAAAATGCACATTTTAAAATGCATTTTATTTTTTATTCGAGAACTCTCAAATCTGGCACAAGTAAGAATTCTGTGGAACCTGAAAGCTTGCACACTCGTCATATTATACAGGTATTTTATAAAAGGTATTTGGCTTACATGGTATTTCCTATGCTATGGGATCAGCACAGCAACTAACATAATTTCCTGAACTTCAGTCTTCTAAACCCGAAGTCTGGAAGCCACACTTGCACACAGGCAATGTCAGAATCACAGAGTAAATCAGCTTAGGTGTCGTGAACTTCGCTCAAAGAAATCCTGGGGAGTCGAGCTATATCTCTCATACCGACAACTCGCTCACCCTCTACCAAACCAAAGCAGTTTTATTTGGCTAAAGCAAAAAAAAGGAGCATGCCAAGCACGACACAGTTCACCCCAATACTCACTCCTCTATTATCACACTGAGATCATGCAAAATTGATTCGTGTTATACTTTGGGTATGTTTTCACTGAAGCAGTAAACCTGTGTCTGAGGGGCACTACTTGAGACTGGCACATGTACTGGTCCTCAAAACACACACACACACACACACACACACACACACACACACACACACACCACCCTGTTAAGGAAGAAACTAGGCTGGAACCCTTTTCCTGAACGTACTAATTTTCTGTGTGCAGGGAATCTCTTGTCTGGAGATGGAACATTCCAAAATTTGATTCCCCCATCTGACCTGGTATAAGGCAGCTTATGGAGTTCAGATTTTGTTTTTCTACCAGAAAGGACACAATCTGGCTTTTCGGCACACAAATTCTGGAAGTACAGGTGGCAAATACTTTATGATAATTCCCTAACACACCCACACACACCACACCCACACCCACAAATTCTGGAAGTACAGGTGGCAAATACTTTATGATAATTCCCTAACACACCCACACACACCACACCCACACCCACAAATTCTGGAAGTACAGGTGGCAAATACTTTATGATAATTCCCTAACACACCCACACACACCCACACACCCACACTATGGTCTATGGGGTCATCTCATGCTGGAATGTGTATATATGTCTTTTGCAGGTATTTACTACAGATTACCTGAAGGAGCCCTATATACCCAAAGGAGCATCTCCACCCCTATCATTCAGCCCGCAAACTGAGTAGGGTCCACCGCCCTGGCTATACTCTCTGCACTGCCCTAAAAAAGAACAACAGTTTTTAAATAACTCCTGCTACTCTGAGCTGATGGTTCTCCTCTTCGATTCTAAGGAGATATTGGCCACGATTCCTATCCCTTCTTGCCAAACCACCAAAAAGGAAAGATTAATTCCTGGTGTACAAAACAGGGTTGGCCTTACTTCAGGCAACGTATTTCAGAAGAGCTGCCATTTTTGTTTGTTTATTTATTGCCTTTACGTGAGGCTTTTTAAAAAAAAAAAAAGCTGAAAAGAAATCTAGACCACAGCATCATTTTGACTTTTTTGAGCCTCAGGCAGGAAACCATCTAAGGCTGACAGCAGCGTTGCAGGATCCCTTCTTTTCCCCTTCCGCGGCTGGGGAATCTGGGAGCAAAGCTCGCTTGGAGGCAAACCACATTTCGCATCTTAAAGTGATTTCCTGCAAGACAACTACTAAAGGAGTGAAGGCTTGAGAGCATTTTGAATCATCCCTAAACTCTTTTGATCATTCTCCCCCACCCTACTGGGTCTTGACACCTCTCCTGGGAGATGCTGGCATTCCCTACTTCATTGTTTCCTGCCCAATCTCCTAAACCAATCTTGCTAAACCAATCTTGCTAAAGCACCACATAACTATTATTATTTTTTACCTTACACATAGATTGTTCCTGAATTTTTTTCCTGGATGTATTGATTGGGACTAATTAGCTGTACGAAAGACAGAAACTGCTGAGCTGACGTGGCTGTCTGTATGACTTTGTCAGAGCCAGTTAAAACTTAGGCGTAAATTAAGGACGCGGCTGTGCCGCACATTGCAACGGCGCATTTAATCTTCATCCTCTGCTGAAATGAAGCCTAAGTGGCCATGTCTGCATTTCCTCACACTGCATTCCCCTATTGCCCAGCCATTCACCCCCGCTGCCAACATTTAAACTGCAAAATTGAAGGCATCAAGGGATCAGACATTTTGTTTTGAAAACCTTGTAGAACACTGTATATTGATGGTGGCCATATAAATTATGATTTTTTAAACTGGTTTGAAATGTGATTGGTTGCCATGCCTTAGAATCTTGAGAATTACAGATTTGTGGGAATGCTGAATGCTTTTTTGGGGAGGTGTATGGGGTGTTTGGAGAGGGGTAGTACCTCTGGCTGGGTACACGTCATGCTCCTTCTGGACAGTTTGTTCACCATTGGTCCTGCCCTCAACTCTCACCTGCGGCTCCTAGGAGAACTCAGCACGCAACAGCAGCCATACCTGGGAGCAGCCTCAACTGGCCAGCTAAACCAGGTGAGGATAGCCGATGGGTCTCTAACCCTAGCTGAGTTAGGGACTTCCCCTACATGCAAAAACAGGCTCTGGCGTATTAGACCAATAGTGGGTTCAACAGTCAAGAAGGCAGCTTCTGCACATGCTGTAAGAAGTGAGGAGTAGATGCGGCTAGTCCACCTGGAAAGGGAGCCCACCTGGATGAAGGAAAACTCCAGGCCTAAACCTCTGATGCCTCGTGAGATATCTTACAGAGAAGAAGTGGAGTCCCTAAGGCGGTTGGACGGGGCTTTGTACGCTTCCTTCTGGCAACTCCTGCAGCCAAGCTGGTGCCAAGCGTATTGCTCTGCTTTCCTTTGGACCACATCAGCAAGGCTGAGAGGAGGGTCTTGTCGTCTGGGCAGCGCAGGATGTGAAAAACTGTCTCAAGATGTTGTGAGGTTCACAGAAGGATGGGTAGAGGTGCTTAACTCATTTATTATGAAACATTCTTTTCTAATCCTATTGCCTTCCCCAAGCTTCTTTTTCCTTTTGTGTGTGTGTGGGGGGGGGGGACGACAGCATTTGGGGGCAGGTGTGTGTGTGTGTGTGTGTGTGTGTGTGTGTGTGTGTAATATATATATGGCTGGTGGGGGAACAAGGTTAAGCTTCCCCTTCTCATCTGGCAGCCTCCCAAGGCTGTTTTCTTTTTAAAAAAAATCTAGAGCAGTGATGCAGTAAGGTAATTTTAGATTCTGCACTTAATGGTCTTATTAGTGCAGCCTCCCACCCCCATCCCCGGATGGAAATATGCATTGCTTCAAAATATAAGAAGCCAGCCCTGCTGCTCATTCTGCAGAGTGGGGGCATGGACCTCTGTCCTAAAGTCCTGCCCTGATGGCAGCATGAAGACAAATATGCAAATACGCCATCTCCATGGGACCTCTCTTCAACCCTTCCACTTAAGCGTGGCCACTTACAAATTGCAAAAAAAAAAAAGGGGGGGGGAGACACAGATTTGCACAGAATTCACATGTGCCAATTTCTATTTATAGATGCAAATGTGGAGGTAAATGATATAATTTAAATGGGGATACAATACCTCTCTGTCCCCAATCTTCCCCACAGAGGCATGTCTGGCCCTTTCACTAGTTAGCTTTTGGTGAATGTGGAAAAACCCCAGTCTTTGCTCTGGCCTTTGACACCTAAGATATGTGTGTGTTTGGGGTGCACCCAATTCCTGTGACTGCAATTGATTTTAATTGTTTTTAATACTGAATTTTAAACTGCTGTGACCTGCTCAGGGAGAATTCTGCGCTTAGACAGGAAGAATCAGATGCACAAATATAAGATGGGGTAAACCTGGCTTACTGGCAATACATGTGGAAAAGGATCTAGGGGTCTTTATGGATGGCAAGCTTAACATGAGTTAACAGGGTGATGCAGCAGCAAAAAAAACCTAGTGCTATTCTAGGCTGCATCAACAGAAGCATAGTGTCCAGATCAAGAGAAGTAATAGTACCAATCTAATCTACCTTGGTCAGACCACACCTGGAATACTGTGTCCAGTTCTGGGTTCCACAATTTAAGAAGGATGTTGACAAGCTGGAACGTGTGCAGAGGAGGGCAACCAAGGTGATCAAGGGTCTGGAAACCAGGCCTTATGAAGAACAGTTGAAGGAGGTGGGTATGTTTAGCCTGGAAAAGAGGAGACTTAGAGGAGAGATGATAGCCACCTTCAAATATCTTAAGGGCTATCACATGGAAGAGGGAGCAAGCTTGTTTTCTCCTGCTCTGGAGGGCCCAGGACTCAAACCAATGGCTTCAAGTTACAAGAAAGGAGATTTCGACTAAACATCAGAAAGACCTTTATGACAGTAAGGGCTGTTTGACAGTGGATTGGACTTGGAAGCTGGAGGTTTTTAAGCAGGGGTTGCATGGCCATCTGTCTTTGATGCTTTAGCTGCATTGCAGGGGGTTGGACTAGATGACCCTTGTGGTCCCTTCCAACTCTACAATTCTACGATTCTAGGCTCAGGTGGTAATTATTGAGGGGCTACTCCAAGGCGCCAGCTGGCCTCCCTTCTTATGGTTCTTCAGCTTTAAACTGGTCTTGGACTGGATAATCCTTCAAACAGAGGACTCCTTCCAACAAAATTGGGGCCTTTGTAATGTAGGACCCATGGTCACCCTACTCTGGGTATTGTCAGGCTTTTTTCCAGGGTGGCAGGAGGCAAAGGAAAACACTGAAACAGAGAACAGGCTACATTTTCACACCGAGAGAGAGAGAGAGACCAGCCCCTGTATATTTTGCCTCTTAGCTTAGGTGCTAGGAACCTACTCTTTTTAAAAAGGGTGCGAAGATTATGTCCAATCTGGAAGGGCAACGTTCCCCCTTTTCTCACTTGTGGACACCCATGCACCCCGTTTTAAATTCCAGTTCACACTTCCAGATGCTGCAGAAACTTCCTGGAGCCCCCCTCCTCCATGCTTGAGGAGGCTAATGTGAGAAACAGCTCATAGAAACAGGAGATCTGGTGCAAGGAAGAGAGGGCAAAAGCCAAAGAGACCTCCCCAATCCCCTCCCCGAACCTGTGCACACCGTACAGAAAAAAATACAGAGAAAAGGGTGGGAAAGCGCATGCAATTTTCCTTTAAACGAAAGCGTTGGGTGTGGGTAAAAATTGGAAGTACTGACCTTAAAGCTCCAGTAGTTTGGTTGCTAACAAACAAACAAAAAAAGGAAAAGAAAAAAGAACAAAACAAAAAAAAAAAACAGAACAAAAAAATACCATTAAGATTTCTGTTTTGAGCAAACAGTTGACTTTAAACTGCGTGAGGCGTTACTGTTTTTAAGTTGGTTTGTTTAAAGTCCCCTCCCAATGGTGTTTTTTTATATAAAGAAAAGAAAAGAAAAAGAAACAAAACCAAAAAAAGCAATGGATTTGCTAAAATGGATAGGTAAATTGGGTTGGGTGTTCTGGAGGAAGGCTTTCAAACAGGTAGAGATGCAATGGTACCAAAGTGAGACTTCACTGCAAGTGGATTCCTCCGCCCTACACACACACACACACACACACACACACACACACACACGTCAAGGATCTTTTAAAGGAAGGTTGGGGGCAATACGCATACCAATAAAAAAAGTGCTTCATCTTTTAAAAAAAGAATGAAGCAAATATTATGAAAATTAGGAAACGTGATACAGAAGCAGTTGCTCGTTCTGCATAATTTGATTCCACTGCCCAAGAAGTTAAGACTCCTCAAAGAAGGTCTGCACCAGGTGGCTGGGCTGTGTCCATCACGGTCATAAAGTCATCTCTTTGTAGCAAGACCGGGTCAGCCCCTGCCCTGTAAGAACACAACCTAAGCAGATTTAAGAGTGAAATCCACAAAATGTGTGCTAAGCACGTGTCATTTTTGGTTCTATACTTATGTTCACCCCAGCTAATAGCGTAAGATCCTGTCCCACCACCTAATGCAGGGTTGGGAACCTCAGACCCAGGTGGGCAAGACCTCTCTCCCTGGCCCCTGGGACTCTCCCAGGCCACACACCCTCTCCCCAGGCCATGCCTGCTTTGCACTCTCTGGGCTGGCTCAGTTCACACCAACAGCTGTCACACGAGCTCTCACGCAATCAATCAGGGAGGGAGGCATTATAAAGCTATGGTGGCGACAACAAATCCAACCAACATCAAGCACCTTGGGCATCCCATAATTCAGTTGGTTAGAGTGTGGTGCTGGTAACGACAAGGTTGCAGGTTTGAAACCCACCCCCCTCCACGGGATAGCTGCATATTCCTGTGTGGCTTGACTACATGATCCTCAGCATCCCTCCCAACTCTACAATTCTATAATTACCATGGGAGAAATCCCCCATGTGCTCAGCACACTCCCCATGGAAAACAATGGGGCTTCAAAGTGCTTCGCTTTGCCCGGGTGGTGCCCAAGATCACCAAATCTCATGGGCCTGGGTGGGAAAGGAGCTCTCCTGCTGATTGCCAGTGGCATCGCAGACACAACAGGCGCCTGTGACATTTGTGCAACCTCATTCAACACAGCAATCACAGCGGATGAACCCTCTGGGTAAAGAAAAGCATTTTCCCCAATACAGCACACGCACAGAGCACTGTGAAAATGCCACATTGGTCTATGAGAAACACAACCAGAGAGTGGGGGAGAGAAAGATATCAGAATTATGCTCTACAACAGTAGACTGGGGCAACTCTGGAAGCGGAGGTACCTAACGATTTCATTCTCTTTACAAGTCAAACTGTGGGCAAGCATTCTAACATGCCTTGGCTAAAATTTGGTAGGGTCTTCAGAAGCACAATAGAATTGATTTGCGAGCGGGATCATACCCAAGTGCCACTAACAGCTTGCCCCTAGCTTAGTGCATGAACTGAAGCAAACCTTTTCCTTCCTATCTGGTCGCCAACTGTGCAAGTATGTGGCACTTGCAGAGTTCCATAAGTTCTCTGCCCCAAAGGAGCTTACAGTCCAAAATTTGATAAAAGGGAAAACAAAAAAGGGTGCTGAGGAATGTGAGAATCAAGTGAGCAAATGAGAACATGCTGTTGTCTGCACGGCGCACGTGTGTCTCAGAATGTGCCTCTATAGCTGCAAGGTGAGCTATTTACCATTTGTCCTGATTTGCTTACAGGGAGCAAAGAGAGATTCTACCTTTCCCATCGTTATTAACACAATAAGTCTGGTCTCCTGGGGAAGCGGGCTTCTTGTCCAAGACTTCCCAATCAAGTGTCATTGCTGAATGTGAATTTGTTAGTTATGAGATTGGATCCCACTTGAAAATAGCAATAGCCTGGAAGCCCTAGAACAAAAGTGATGGTTTTGCCTTATTGTGGCTTTGTGCTAGAAGCCAAGAACCAGGGCAGAAATGTCCCCAAGTGCTCTGAGTTTGTAGGACTTGGAAGCCTGCACAGATTTCTGCCTTAGACCAAGCTTTGCAAATGATGGTTTCTGATTAACTGATTGTCACATATGTAAAAGAGAGAGAGGAAGTGGTGGTGGTAGGGTGGTAGGAAGGTACCAAGAGCCTCTGGTGGCCTCTCCTGCAAAAACAGGTTGATTCAACAAAGATTCAAAACCTTTCTGGTTGATAAATGACAACTGGCCCAAATAAAGAGTTCATCCCACATGTTGTATGTGGCTCTAGGACCATAACAGCAGACTTTGATGTCTCCTAGAGAATACCAGATTTACTGTGTGATCCTATGGTTATCCACTCAGAAGTAAGTCATCCTAGTATGTATGGGTAAGATTGCAGGGGAATTCTACAGCAGGCAAAAGAAAAGGCCAGCCCTCCACATCACCAAACCCCTCCTAAACTATGGAGTGATCTATTCAGAAGGGAAAAAATCATGTTGTACAACAATGACTGAAGACGGCACCCCTTCAAAGCACAGGTGGATAGCTGCTTGTTTGTATATCCATGAAAAAAAGACTCTCCTGCATGTAGAACTGACCAAGGTTCAACAAATCGAGTTACTGGGGGCACTAGAAGGGCATATGCTTCTAGGCTATTTTAAGACATGTATTGTCAAATGGCACTTTGCTTACATCTCTTGTGTTCGTATTCTTTGGCTTATGCTGTATGGAGCTGTCAATGGAGCGTATTTCCTTACAGGCAGGTATGTCACTGGGAAAGATAGTGATTTGTTTGCACCCTGGACATGACAGCACTCTATTTGCACTCTATGCACTGAATTACTGAAGGTGGGAGCATTCTTGCATGTGTGGGGGAAATCATGGACTCGTCCACATTGACAACAGCCAAACTAAGGGTAAGTCCATACAGCATTCCTGACTTGAAGCAAAATATGGGCTGAGGAGAGGCAGTTCTGCTTTGGCATTGGTGAGGACTGGGTGTCTGAACCCTGGTTTAAGAATATTTGGCTAGGCTTAACATGCTTGTTATTTGCCTCTTGGCAAAAATGTTGATCTCTGCAGTGGAACTCAGCTATGCCCCCACAGCTATCCAGTGCATACCCTTCAGTGCAGCTATTGGCATGGGAAATCAATTGCATTGCAGCAGGAGAGGGTGGTGATGACATCAGCAGAATATTTTTCTTTTTCAAAGGGAAAGCAGGAAGGAGAGGCACAATTAATATCACTCTGTTTGGTTGGGAGAATCAAAGGGAGATAAGGGCATGTGAGTGGATTTGAAATGACAGCCTTATTAGCACCGATAAAAGCAAGGCAAACGGTGTGGAAAGGACGATATGAAGAATGACAAAGGCTGAGGAGTGGATTGCAACATGGAATAAAGTACAGCCACATGATTAAAGAACCACAGGCCAGCTAAGGTTGGCTTTGGGGCAGACTGAGCCAGAGCTATGGCCCAAAATCTGTCTCCGGTGCAACAACTTAAGGTCATGTATCACTGAAAGCTGAGAGAGAGAGAGAGAGAGAGAGAGAGAGACGGAGAGCTTTTGAGTGCGTGCTAAATGCCATTCTTAAAAAGTGGGGATCTGCAACAAAATGTTGCTTCCGATCAGGGTTCCAGAACTCCATCCTTCCTCTCCAACTTTCTATTCCAGCCCTAGTCAGTCAGAATTCATGGCCACTGAGAATGCTCAGTCCTCATTGGACAAGTTATTTCCCCACCCCACCCCTTCCCTCTTTGGAGGATTGTTGTTGTTGATGATCTAAATGTTCTTTTGCACCCCTGCAGATTTGGGGGCTGTACCAAGTCTGCTGAAACTTCCCTCTTATGCATGAATGGTTTGGTTCTGGCTATCTTAAGGACCCTCACTCTGCTAATAAGTTGGCTTAAATTAGTGCGTGTAAAATAGAAGCTGTCATGCTGGGAAAGAGGAAAGGCACATTCAGGGTAAGAGCATCTTGTTGTCTCCAATGGTGACCAGCCAGACACTCCACAGAAACCCATTAGTGAGCAAGATGGTGCTGGATATCCCTGTGTTGTTTTGGCCTCGAAGGTTTGGGAAGTAAGTAGACCCCCCACCTCAGAATAAAGGAGAAGCCATTCCCTCTGTGGGGGCTCCAGATCACCTGCCAAAACAGCTACTGGCCAAAATTTTGGCTTACCTTTTTGTAAGCACGGGAACGCTGTCCAGAAAACCACTTGCAAAGGCCATGTTAAGGCTCCAGCAGATTTCCTGCACATGTCCATACACTTTGATCTGACAGTTCTCCATTTAGAAAACCAGACATGCAAAGCCTGGAGTGGATCAGCTTGGATATTAACCCCCCTGCCCTACACGCCTGCTCTAGAAAGGAGAGTTTGAGGACCCTCGACATTTCAAAAAGGTGTTTTCTTCTTTGCAGAGAGCCTGGAGGTCACTCCCCACTCCTGCCACAGAATCCGACAGCATGAGTGCAGATGGTTTGGAATCCTTGCTTTGCTCATCAGTGCTGCACTGTAAGCTTCTCGGATATCCACAATCCGCTCTCAAATTCTGGAGGGGAATCTGCATCTCAGAAAATGGCATCCCGGTTCAGTGGGAACCTGATGTGACAGCAGGTGCGGTTCCCTGATAAGGCAGAGCAGTCAGGTTTCTCGCTCTGTAGCTTCCCACCCTAGCAGTTCCCTGCTCCGTTCTCCCTGGTTTCCATTCAGCAACAGAGAGAGCCATGGGAACTGTGACCAGGAAGTGGCAAAGCTGATCAAATTTCAAGCACAGCCATGACAACAAAGACCCAACAGAAAGAGGCTGAATGCAAAATTTCAAGGAGGCCGGCCATTCCTAGCTGTGCCTTTTAAGGGCGCACATTTCAGTGAATTAAATACTGATCAGTTACCCATTAAAATGCAGTGCTCCCTATTTGAACTAATAATAATGGGGTTTGTTTGTTTGTTTGTTTGTTTGTTTGTTTGTTTGTTTATTATTAAGTACTTCCCATCCATTATTTCAACAATCCACATAACAACCCTATGATATGGGTCAGATAATTATCAGCAGCTGCAGCGTAACCCCGTATCGAAATTGTGAGACTGAGAACAGATGCCCATGGCTACTTAGTGAGGTCACAGCTGAGAGGTGAGATCTGAACCATAGACAAGGAAGGAAACAGGGATCGTGTTTAGCTCCCATTAAGAATTGTTTCCACGTCCATTCACCCCCAAAACCAGACTCTTAGTCACTATGAGACACCAGCTCTCAAAATCAATTGTATGTAAAAATTGGACACTATCAGCACATCCCAGCTACGGTAATTCCTCACTCTTACAATCAGTTTAAACCCAACTATCATGAATTACACTCAAAACAGAACATTATCCTGTCTGTTATTTTTTTAATTAGTTAGGTGTTGTTGCTTTTTTAAAAAAAAAATATCCTGCACTTTAGGAAAAACAAAAATACTCCCAGTGTGGCTTACAAATCACTGCAACCCAGGCAACCCCTGCCTTCAAGTTTACAAGATGTGACACAACTCAAAAGGAAAATGAAGTGGTAGGGAGGAGGAAAGAAGTAAACTCAGGTAAAAGTTCTTAATCCATTGATTCTCAGGTCAGAATTAGGCATATCATGTCCCTTTTGCTTTAAAAATCATACTCCCACCCTTGCTTTTATATGTGACTGAGACAGACCCGGGTTTAAACGAAGCAGGTCAGCTGCTGTAATGCCTCATATGCAACTCTGAATTCACGCCATGAAAAAAAATATTCCATGGAAGTATTACCATTGTCTGGTCAGCACAGCACAAACAGAGCCTTCTGTGAATGAGCAGCTGGGCTCTGACCATAAAGGCTGCCTTCTGGCCTCTCCCTTGTCACCCCAATGAAGTCAACTTAGAATTCCAGAAGAGTTTTTTCCCCTCTCATTGGTCACCTCCAGCAGCTCCCTACCACAGCTCATTTGCTTAGATCCTCCTCTTGAGGCAGGGGTAACGAACCGGTGACCCTCCTGCAGATTGCTAAACTACAGAACCTGCTTCCACAAGACGTAGCAATGACGAAACAGCTTGGATGCCTTTGAAAGAGGATTAGACAAATTTGTGGAGGATGAGGCTCTATCAAGAGCTACTAGCCAAGTTGGAGATGTTCTTGGAATACCAGTTGCTGTGAGTCTGCCTTGAATATCCTATCATTCAGCTTCATTAGGTGACCCCTGAGGTGGACTTTGGGCCTGTGCGATGCCAAACTTTGATGCCCCCTCACCTCTCGCTACATTGTTGTTGCAGGGGCCCCCTACGGCGCCCTCTTGGCTCAGTGCCCAGAGCCGGTGAACAGGTTGCACTCCCCTAAATCCGCTTCTGACCCAGGGGGGCCAACTTGAATAAAATTTGGGGGAGGCCCATGTAAGCCCCGCCTCACATAATCAATCACATGACATGGCACCCACCCACCATTTGATTGGCAATGCCCAGCAACGTTGAGGGGGCCTCAAATATTTTAGGGTGGGGCAAAGAGACCTTGGCCCCTAGGAGTTGACTCCTATGCTCTGACCACTGGTTTTAAATATTGTGAGAGAGGGAGAAACCTCAGTCATTCTCCCCTTAGACTAAACACTGTAGCTTTTCTTCATAGGAGAAATGATCCAGGTGGCACTTTGGCTGCACTTTTCTGTATGCCCTTTTCAACTCTAAAGGTAAAGATAAAGGGGCCCCTGACCATTAGGTCCAGACTCTGGGGTTGTGGCGCTCATCTCGCTTTATTGGCTGAGGGAGCTGGCGTACAGCTTCCAGGTCATGTGGCCAGGATGACTAAGCCGCTTCTGGCGAACCAGAGCAGCGCACGGAAACACCGTTTACCTTCCCGCCAGAGCAGTACCTATTTATCTACTTGCACTTTGATGTGCTTTCGAACTGCTAGGTTGGCAGGAGCAGGGACTTAACAACGGGTGCTCACCCCGTCGTGGGGATTCGAACCGCCGACCTTCTGATCGGCAAGTCCTAGGCTCTGCGGTTTAACCCACAGCACCACCCGCGTCCCCTTTTCAACTCTACAGTAGCCTTTGTGAGATGCAGCAGCTTCTAAACTAAAACTGTATAAGGCATTCCAAGTGTAGCTGCCACACAGGTTTGAAGAGTCAAAATTGATACAGGAAAATGGGAAGCACAACAGTTAACATCCCATTCTCATGCCCAGGACTAGGACCAGCTGAAAACTCTATGTCATTTTAAGCTGTATTTGCTCACTTCGCCTGTCCTCTTCAGATTTAAAAGCCAAGACTGTGTTTGCTCTTTTTTGGTTAATAGGATGATATCATGGAGCTATTTAGCCAATCGGGCTTAACTATATACAGACATCACTGAGGGCAAGTGAAGCCTATTCAGAGTGGAAGCAATTCTTCCTGAGTCAGTCACATGGGCAGCCCCAGCCAACGGAGAGTCACCAAAGGAACAGGATGATGTCATGATGCTGCAAAATGATCACGGGGAGGGGGGAGGGGGGGAGATCACTCAGAGGTGGGTGCTTTTAACTTTAATGCTGCCCAAAATTGTTGATGAGAACAATACTGTTCAAATTGTTCATAAGAATAATACTGAAATCTACCTTACAGGGATCTTTTAAGGATTCACTGAGGTGACATATTCCGTCACTTTGTAAACTAAAGCACTATATAAATGCATTATTACTGCAGCTGCTACTACTACTGTTACTACTACTACTACTACTACTACTACTAGAGGAAACAAAGAAAACAGAAGGATCCTGCCACAATTATCTAGAAAGGCCAAACCCAGGAATTAATTTCATCTCCCAAATATTTGCCTGTTCAGTTCTGGGGAGATGAAGCTTTGATGGAATCAGATGCTATGAAGCAGGTACCGCTCCATCGCATAGCCAGCTTGTGTTTACAAGGTGCCACAAGGGGACAAGGCATCCGCCAACCTGCAGCCATCAACACAGATGTCCCCCTTTTCTCCCCACCCACTTCCCGCCAGCCACACGCAGATCTACATCAATTGTTTTCAGGGAGCTGGGAAGTAGCATTGCTGGATCATTTGTTGAAGGTGAAAACATCCTTGTGCTGCCTTTTTGTACACAGCAGCCGTGATCAAGTGCACCCGGGGCCACTAAAGAGCCTCTAAGCTGCTTCTCTCCCTCTCTCTTTTGAAGGAGCCCCTTCCAAAGCTTGCTTCCTCATTTCTTTCAGCAAATATTCCCAGCCTCTTCTAGTTTGCTCATCCGCTACCACCTGCCTCTTCCCCACTACTCATTTCACAGAATCACAGAATCGTAGAATCGGAAGAGACCACGACGGTCATCTAGTCCAACCCACAGCAATGCAGGAATCTTTCACCCAACATGGGGCTCGAACCCTATGATTAAGAGTCTCATGCTCTATTAGCTGAGCTGGTACGTATCTCCTGTTAAAACCTAGTTCCTTTTTTGCAGGACTCCAGCCTTCTCTCCACCTAGAATGTACTGCAATCCCTCTGGGGCAGAGAATGGGATCGCACAAATTTGATGCTCTACGTGGGGTGCTATATGAATGTTGTTTCTTTGTTTGTTTTTTTGCATTATGCACATATGCAATTTATTTATTTTTATTTGCATTTATGTCGCACCTTTCCTCAAGGTGGCATACGTGATTCTCCCCCTCCCCATTTTATCCTCACAACAACCCTGTGAAGTAGGTTAGGCTGAGAGGGAGCAAATGGCTCTAGGTCACACCAGGGAGCTTCATGACTGAGTGGGGATTTGAACCCTGGCCTGCCAGGTCCTAACCCAGCACACTAACCACTACACCACACTGGCGCTCACCATCTCTTATGCACCATACTTGCATCAGTATGCTCTAGGACTCAGGGTGAGTTACAGCCTAAATATGATACATATTGAGAGTAATTGATGTCATAATAAAAATCAAATGAAGGTCAACATCTCACGGAGGAATCCAAGCTCCAATATTACTTATCCAACTTAAACATTTTCATCCCATTCTTACCAATAATAAGCCCTCAAGATCATAATCTAAAGGACCTGGCACAAAAGGAAAGAGGATTGGGGAGGAGGAGGAATTAGAAAATCCCCAGACACTACTTCTTAATTACAAGACTTGGCAGAATAGAAACCCTAAAGGACACAAGGAGCCAAACATCGTCGCTGTTCTTTCAGTGGAGTGGCTTGTTTAAGCCAGCAGGGGGAGACATATATAATTGAATGCATGTCCACACATCCACACACACAAGTGCTCTTCCTGTAGAAAGCTTGCATGTCAGGGAGATGTGTCCTAGCCTGCTCCCATCCCTGACTGACTAGTTTTCCATCTGCACAAATCTGCAGGGACATTAAATCAGATCCGTCTACACATGCAACAGAGTGAAGTAACAGAATCCTGAGATGGTACACTGGACTTAACCACTTCAAGATGGCGGTAGAGGAAGAACAAGAATATTTATTAAATTTTGGTGCTATCTTTCCTCTCAAAGGAGTCCAGAGATGTCATTTTTGAATGCCACTTTAAGTAAAACAGAACAAAACAGAACAAAACCCCAAACCTTCATGCTAGCAACATCTGGGGGGGGGGATGTTCCTTCCTAGTTCACTCCTTACAGTGCTACTTTTCTACTTGCAGGGAGTACTAAAAATTGGAAGAAAGAAGAGATAAAAATGGCATTCAAAAGAAGAATCTCCCATGTGCAGTCTGTTGCATGTGAGCCCCAAGATACAGTCTGAAGTGATATTTTTCAATCTCTGTGAGAACTAGGCTTAAGGCAGCCTGCTGACCCTGATTCGCTAGATGAACGCAGCCACCATGCTGCCCAACTGTTGCACAAATGAAAAATGCAGTGGAAAGAGCATTAAAAACGTTATCACCTTGCAGTAACATTCTAGGTAGATCATGCATAACGCCCAAGTGCAAAATTGGAAATTGCAAATACTATATTAATGGAGGGTGTGTGAGTCAAAGCTTTTATCACTGATGAATGTGGTGATGGTGGTAGGCATGGAAATGGGAGAAGCAAAAATAGATTTTCTGAGGTTTTAGGGAGTCATGCAAATATATTTCCTTTCTCTCAAAGATATTTAGGAATGGGTTGCAGAAGATGCCCAAGGCAGGCACATATCACAGCTCTCTAGTCTGACCCATGGGATCCTGTGAGGCAGCCCAGAGAAAGGAGTAAGAAGGGAAGTCTTAACCTAAGAAAGGGCTTGGCAAGGAGGTGTTCACCTTACCACCTTAGAGCACAGTGAAGTTGGTCCCCATCCCTGTGCATTTCACAGCTCTTTCTTCATTAGCGATTTGCATCAGCACAGCTTCATTAGAGTCAGATTCGTTTCTGCTTGTGCCACACCAGAGGAGGAGTGGACAAGGCAGGGATGCCTTTACCCTATGAAAAGGTGTTCAAATTAGGAATGGCTTAAGGTCTCCAGTCCGTGTGAAGCTAATTTGAGAAACTACACATCAATCAAAGTGCAGGGTGCATATGCATTTTGGATGACGTCTTGTGGATTAAAAACCCAGCACTGCAAATGAGTGCACAGAAAACAGGAGTGTGAACACAGCCCAAGACTCTGCCCCATTCTCAGTGCTATGGCTCCGTCTTGCACTGTGTGAAATAAAATGAGTGCTTCTGAGCATATGCAAGTACACTTTTTCCACTGAAAATGTAGAGAAGCCACACATCTGGGGGAAGAGTTTCCTGTTGAGTAGGTCCGCAAAGGTAGGTCTGATACCTCTAAGAGCTCATTTCCTGCTACTCTAGCTTTTCCAGTATGCTGGGAGAAGGGGGCAACACAAGACGCCCATCTTAATTAACATGATGCCCTTTTGTCATTATCCCTAGTATAGTGGTCAGAATGCCAGCCTGAAACTAAGGAGAAGTGGGTTCCAATCCTCCCTCAGCTTTGAAAACCACTGGGTGACCTTGGGCCAGTTACTGAGTCCCATCCTGTCCTGACCTACCTCACAGGGTTGTTGTGAGGATGACATGATGTAACACCCATGTGCATCACCTCTGAGGATGGGGAAGGGGTACAAACAGTGCTTTTTTCCTTTAAAAAATGTTTAGGGGTACTCTCATTTTCCTACTCATATTGAAATACTGCCCCTCAATGAGGCCAAACCTAGATTCACAAAATGTTTAGGGGTATGCGTACTCCTGCGTCCGTCCAGAAGAAAAAAAAAAGGACTGGGTACAAATGTAACCAAGCAATCATTATCCTTGCCCCAAAGACGCTGCCCTTTTCTCCAAAGCTTATGCCGTAATAATACATAAGACAGGCTTCAAGGTGCTGCAAGCCTCTGTCAGTTTCCCCTGGGTTGCGGGGGGGGGGGGGGCACGCATACGAAACACACCCACCTCACTCACACTGACTCCCCACCAAAATTCAAGCTGACCCTCAGAGTCTTGTAACTGATGTGGCTTAGCAACAACGCAGAATCACACAAGCCTCTTCCCCCTCCCCCCAAAAAACATACAAATAAAATATGCCCAACAATGCTCAATATGTAATGGTCACATCCAAGCAGCCACTGGGAGAACAAGGTGTGTGTGTGTGTGTGTGTGTGTGTGCACGCGCACCCTATAGGGTAACCATCTGTCCCTTACATTAGTGTTCCTTATTGCCCCTCATTGCCCCCCCCCCCAAGCCATCTGCAGCCCCACAGGACACGCGGCTACGGTGACGTCCTTCTAATTGAGACTCTGCTTTTCCCTCCCTCCCTCCTTTTCAGATTTGGGATGGCGGGGTGTCACTGATCAGTTCTTCTGTTGCACAGTTTGGTGCAGTGATCGAATGACAGGGAAAATTGGGGAGGAGAAGGCGTGGAAAGAACAAATCTCTCTTCTCATTTTTATTTTTAAAAGGTTCCGACACACACACCCCCCCTCAAAAGCATCCGCGGAAGTCAGAGGGGTTGGGGAAGGGGGCAGGAGCAGCAGCAGCTCTGTGCACTTTCTCTTCCCTCCATAATTTGAGCACCGGTGGAAAGATGCAAGAGCTGAGCTGCCGATTCCTACCACCGGTTCCATCCCTCCCCAAGCACCACTGCCATTTCTTCCCATCGCCTTCCTTCACCTGTCCTCCTCCTCCTCCTCCTCCCTGCTTCAACTTTGCTTCCGCCAGTCTCCTTACCTGCCACAGGTTAGATCCCGCTGGGCCACCTTAAACAGCCTCCTGCTCCTGCCATACCTAGCAGCAGCCCGCTGCACACAATGGGAGGCTGCAGTGTCTATAAATTCATCCGTCAGCGGCTCGCTTTTTGCCTTCTTTCCCCGCGCTCCTTTTACCGCTGCTGATGGAGACGGTTCTCTCTCTCTCGTTCTTGGGTTATGCAGAGGTGGTGATGGAGAGCGGGGGGAGATGCCAGGTTTCTTTTGCGTGGGGAGGGAGGGGGGAATCACCCGTCCTCGGAGGGGAGAGTAATGCAGGTGCAGCTCTCCCCCCCATCCCGGGCTCCATCACACGCATGCCATCCTAGCCCCCCAAGCCTGACCTTAGCAATGCAACGGGAGCTTCCTCTAGCTTCCCTTAAAAGGACACTGTCGCCGTGGCAACCAGGACTCCACCTGTCTTTTGGAAGCTGTGCATGATGCCCGGCTGGAGCGCTAGGGGGAGGGGGAAGAGGACGACGGCTCGGTCTGGTCTCAGGTTTTGGGGGCTGGCACCACCACATTCTGAGCTCTGACCCCCCCCCGCCCCGCCCCACAGCCCTCCACACATCCTGATCTGGACTATGCAGGGGTCATATGAGCATTTGAAGCAAGTTTATAGCAAGCAGAGCCCATTTGCCAACCCATCCACTCTTTGATTGGCAGCAGCTCGGGATCTTTTTCAACTAGACTGAATGCAGGGGTGAGGAACCTCTGGTCTTGCAGGTGCTGTCGGACTCCAGATCCCATCCACCCCAGGCACTGCGGTCAATGATCTGGGATGATGGGAGCTGCAGTCCAGCAGCGTCTCAAGGGCCACATGGATCCCTGGCATGTGCTCCGTCACTGCGGTCCCTTTGCACACAAGACTTCAAAGCTCAAACACCTGTCTGCACAAGGAGAGCATCCAGGGATGGCGAGGGATTTCACTCTCGCCTTTGGATGAAGCAGGCTTTAGGACAGGTGGGTGGGGGGGATACCGGCCCTCTGTATGATGCTGAGCCACAACTCCCATCATCCCCAGCAAGAACAGCCAATAGCCAGGGGTGATGGGAGTTTGCTTGTTTTCTGCATTTACATCCCACCTTTTTCTCCATGGAACTCTAGGTGGCTTACATGACTCTTCCCCCTCTTCATTTAATCCCCAAAACAATCCTTAGACTGAAAGTGGATGACTGACGCAACGTCACCCAGTGAGCTTTGTGGCTGGACTGGAATTCAAACCCTGGTCTCCCAGGTCCTAGCCAGATGCTCTAACCACTACACTGCACTGGCTCTCAGCAACCTGCAGAGGGCCAAAAGCTTTCCCAGGCTTGCTTTAGGGAGGCAAAAATAAGACAAGGCTTTTCTGCTGGCGACGCTCACTTGTGGCCACATAACTACTAAAAAAATGAAGTGGGGGAAGGGAATCCAAGAATGGATTGTATGGTTTATTATTATCCAGTGATTTGGAAGGTTTTGTTGTTACTTATTATTTATATAGCACTAACAGGGCAGATGGGGCTCATCAACCTGGGAAGGGGAAGGAAAACTCTGATCCTAAACCTCTGCTGCCTTGGGAGATATCTTCAGGAGAAGAAAAGGCTAAGGAGTAAACCCTACACAAATCTGGAGTGGGGTCCCTAAGGTGCTTGGGTGGTGCCTTGTATGCCTCCTTCTAGCAACTACTGGAGCCAAGCTGGTGCCAAATGTATTGCTCTGCTTTCTTTCGCACCACATTGGTAAGGCTGAGGGGTGGGGCTTGTCATCTGGGCAGCCTAAAACCTCCATGCACACTGCCCAGACTTGCACACCAGGGAGGTCACTTCAGTGTTGCTAACACAGCAGTTTGACTACACCCCCGGAGGTGCACTCCATTGTCTCTCGAGACAGACAGATGCCAACAACTCTCAGTTTTCATGGTGTTTTAATGAGCAACATAACAAACAAAACAAACGAAAGGACACAGCCTTGCCCCAAGAAGCTAAATTTGGGGAGTGAGCAGTGGAAGACAGAGTAGCAAGGGATGGATCAGAATAAATGAGCAATGTGCAAGAGGGCTTCCTTACCGTTGAGGATGAATATTAAAAGGTTAGGTGGGCCAGGGGGAGGCAAGATCTAGTGGTAACATCCTGGGTGATTTACAGTAAATCAGCCCAGTTTTCTGATGATCAGTTGTTTAACAACAGACTTCCTAAATTAGGCTGCTGAAATGAACAAAGCTTAGAAGGAAAACTAGGAGTGGATTTTTGTCCAATAAGATTGTCGGCTTTTGGCACTGGAAGGATATTCCTTGGCTAAGCTGGTCCATGCTTCAAGGTTCCCCATTTCTTAATTGTAAACCTTCAGGAGTAAGCATGATGCCGAGAGGAGGAAAATGAAATCAGGTAAGCAGCATTATGCTATGGTTTGCTTGCTGCAGGTTTAAAAGTTGAAACCACAGTTTGCGTTCTAATCTGCAGCTAGTGCAAACCACAGTTTAGCATGAGAAGTGTAATGAGCCACTGCGTTTAGTCGTTTACCTTATGCACATTTTTAGAGTCCAGGGATAACACCCACACACAACCTGAACCATCCTAAGGCAAGGTTCACTAATAACTAACCAACATCCACAGGGCCCAGGCTTTAGGAGATCAACCTCACAAACAAGATCGCCAGACACAATACTGAAGTGCAGCACCACAAGCCAACTTCAAACTGTTCTACTAACAAACCAGCTGCAGCTTTGGTTTTGCATGTGGTCAAAACGCCTACTCTATTTGGAGAAGGGCCAGACCCCAGTGACAGAACATCTGTTTTGCCGGCAGAAGGTCCCAGATTCAACCCCTGGAATCTCCAGATGAGGCTGGCAAAAATTCCCTTCTGAAACCCTGGAGAGCCATTGCCAGTCAGTGTAGAGTCTGAGCATTGATCTATCTAGCTCAGCATTTTGGTGCATGTAGCTCAGTACTTTCTACACACTGTTGGCATTGCCAAGCTACATGGGGGTCAATGGTCTGGCAATTTAAAACAGCTCAGTGCCAGGAGACTGAGACTCTTTTCACGAGCTATTTTTCCAGTTGTTGGGGATGGGGATTCTGCAACAAATTATTAAATTGAGTACCAATTGAATCTTAAAATTAAGCAAGGACTCTTAAGCTCAGGCCCCATGTTGGGCAAAGGTCTCCTTCATTGCAAGGGATTGGACCAGATAATCCTTGTGGTCCCTCCCAACTCTATGATACTATGATTCTAACCTTAAAGACAGCAGCTGGAGATGAAAACATCTGCTGACAGACTGCAGCATAAAATTATCCAAATGCAGAGGGTGGGGTGGGGTGGGGTGGGGAGGGAGTGTTCACAGATCTCCTAAAGACCAGCAAAACAGGAGCCAAATGTATTTCCTTGCACAAGACATTCCAAAGAAACAGGGCCACCACAGACAAGTCTCTGACTTTGGTACTCACTAACCCAGCCTTCCCCAACCTGGTGCCCACCAGATATTTTGCATTACACCTCCATATGCACCATAGCACCATATGCACACAGTGCTGGCTGTAAGGGGTTCTTCAGTACTGTGCAGCACCACTTTTGCATGCATGGGGAGCTGACCCAGAAGAAAAGATCACACAGAGGTTAGTTTCTACAGGGAT
Organism: Podarcis muralis; assembly: GCF_964188315.1. NCBI lineage: Eukaryota > Metazoa > Chordata > Lepidosauria > Squamata > Lacertidae > Podarcis > Podarcis muralis. The sequence goes on along the minus strand of NC_135667.1, from coordinate 32,100,232 downwards.
TGCCCTTGGTGAATGAGGTGATAGATTTAAAAAATGCCTTGCACATTTAAAAAAACCACACCTCTGTGAATGTATAGTGATCACAACTGCTGTGAATAATTGGGATATAATATAATGAAAATAATATTTGTGTATGTTCTTTTTGCTAGGTGGGTATCTTAGGGAACAAGGAGGGCTGGCTGAGAGATCCCTGGGCTCCCACTTAAGAGGAAACTGGGAGGTATTGCTTAAAGTTTGATTAGAGTCGGTTCTCCCATTTATGTTTTTATTCTTCTCAAATCATATTTATTCTTGGCAGCTGTAAAAGATGCAGTTGGCAAAAGCTCACTGGCCCTTTCCAGTATCCCACACACACCACAGCAGCTGCAAATCCCTCCAACTTTTTATGCATTTTCATGTGGTTTTTACAGAAGGTTTTTTTTATTAAAAAAATGTTGGTTGGGTTTTTGTTTTTTGCTGCAGTGCCGAAATAAACAAATAATTCCCCCATTCAACTGTCCTTACCCTCTTCTGCCACTCACAACCTCCAGGGGTGTTGGGACAGGGAGCAATTTGGGCCTTCATGCTGTCGCATCTTCTCTTTAGAGGTTAAGGTCAGACGAGGCTTTGCAATCTCCCATTTCCCATCGTTTATAATTGTATATATGTGGTTGTGCGTGTGTGTGTTTTACGGTGCATACCAGACTGGCACATGCCACCCAGGTCTCAGCTGACACGAGAACATTTTCAAAGCAATTTAGCTGCTCGGAAGGCAACAAGGACAGCGGAGGGGAACAGGAGGCCAACCATTAGAAAAAAAATTACTGTATTTTTCTCCCCTTTTCAGCTGCTGTTTCAAACTCATCGAGGAACAGTTTTGATTGCACCAAGGACATTTGAAGGATGGCTAGTCCTTTTGCACTGTCAGAGGACTGCTCTTCTCTTTTTGAGGAAACTAGGAAAAGTTTTTAGTGTTGGTTGCTTTTTAATCTTCTTTGGGTGTTTACAGGCAAATTGCCCTGTTGGCTTTGCCTGAGGTTGGCTTCCCTTTGTCTTCATCGATTCCAAAAGATGGTTGGACAAATTCCAGGAGAATAAGGCTGCTACTGGCTACTAGTCCCGATAGTGATGTTCTACCTTGGAGGCAATATGCCTCGGAGCACCAGTGGTTGGGAACCACAGGACGGGTCTCACAGACTGGTTTGATGCAGAGGAATGTTGGAAGGAAGCAGCTGGGAGCTTTCCTTTGTGTTTACCACCTGGTAGATTCTGACTTACTGTACTGAGCAGCACTGCTGGGTGGAAGGCAGCAACATAGAGAACAAATATACGGAAATTCACGCCTGGAGAATTCTGACTTTTGCTTAAACAACCTCTCTCCACCTGCAAGTTTCTAGCTGGGATGGTGGCAGAGGGAAACTTAGGAACACCAGCTTGCTCTATGCCAGGGATAGGGAAAACTGAGGCCCTACAGATGACTCCCAACTCCCATCAACTCCAGCCAGCACGTTCAGTGGCCAGGGATGATGGGAGTTGTAGTCCAGCAGGTTCCCACTCCATGCAGAACTCCCGATTCTTCCGCCTGATGAAGAATTTGATGAAACGCAAAAGGCCTACACTTTCGATCTAAATTTGTTCAGCAAAAGATATCCTTTTATAAGCAGTGGTGATCTTCTGCTACCACTTGGGCCTTTCACTGAGACCTGGGAGAGCAATGATAGATGAACAACCAGACCTCCAATGGGTGAGCAAAAACCAATTGGATTCCTTCGTCAATGTCAGCTTCCCATTTCCATTCAACTGGAGTACCAAAAAAAGAGACTCTGCGCCACGAGTGCTAAACAAGACGATACGCGTTTGCCATTCGTCAACCCTTCTTCATGCATTCCAAGGCCTCCCCGTACAACCTGTCAGGACACAGGATTTTGGTACCATCCTGTCTCCCCAACCCACAGGCAGAGACAGGAGGTGTTTTATTTTTTTAACTGCCGAACATTCCCATTTCAAATTATCTCCCTCCCATCTGGATCTTAAATTAGCTGAGCCTTTCCTTTCCTTTTCTCATTGTTGTTGATCTGCCTGATGGATGTCTGTGCTATTATACATATGCCTTCCCCTTGCTTTCACCCTCCCCATCAGTTACATAGACGCACGATTAAAATTAACTCCGCAATCGCTTTCTGATTGCGCCGCATATTATAACAACGGCAGCGGCATTGAGCAAAGCTATGACATTTGCAAAGCGTTTCTATTCATGTCAGGGGGCCTTTTTTTGCGCACACAGACCCCAGAGACCACCTCTGAAACAAGAAGCCAAATTTCCCAGCAGCCTCCTCCTCCAAATAATGAGGCATTAAACATATTTAAAAATCTTACACAAGCCTCAAACATTGGGAAAAGGTTTCGACTGCCTTTCTGACTCATTCTCCAATGTCATTTAAAGGTTGTTGTTCATTCAGCTTCCACTCTATATGTATACGATGGCTAACATTTTAGGGCAGGAGTAGCCAATGTGGTGCCCTTCTAATTTTTTTTGTTCTACAACTCCCATCAGCCCCAGCCAATATGGCAATGGTTGGGGACTATGGGAGTTGGAGCCCAACAAAAACTGAATGGCATCACATTGGCTATTCCTGTTTTAAAGCCATGACTGTGATGCACCAAGCCAAACGTGGTCCACATGCCCACTGTGTATTATGGTCCACTAAGGCAGGTACAGGCAAACTCTGCCCTCCAGATGTTTTGGGACTACAACTCCCATCATCCCTAGCTAACAGGACCAGTGGTCAGGGATGATGGGAGTTGTAGTCCCAAAACATCTGGAGGGCAGAGTTTGCCTATGCCTGCACTAAGGGCTTGAGAATCTTGGCTATTTTTGCTTTCCCCAGCAGCAAGCAAAAACAGGAAGTCTTCCTAGAGTCCTTGATGGGGTAACCATACAAAGACTGTTGGGCTGCAGTCAGCTTTGATGGGTCAAAGGTTGTGCTGGCCCATTTTAGAGCAATCAGTGGTATTCTTAATTAAAACTGTATACTGGTCTTTATCCGAAGATCCCAGGGTGGTTCACAACAGAAAAACAATCCAAAATACATTAATAAAATCCAGGTTTGATCACCGTATATGGGATAACTGCATATTCCTTCATTGCAGGGGGTTGGACAAGATGATCTTCAGGGATCTTTCCAACTCTACAAGCCTGTGATTCTATGAAAAGCAAAAGCAAACCAATAGCCCCTCCTCCCACAAACACATTTAAAAAGCCATAGAATGTTAATCAGCTGAATGCCTTGTTGAAGAGAGACATTTTCGCCTAGCGCCTAAAAGTATGTAATGAAGGCGCCTGGCGAGTCTCCCTAGGAAGATCGTTCCACAAATGGGGGCCACCACAGAAAAGGCCTGTTCTCATATTGCCACCTCTGGACCTCTTGTGGAGAAGACACACAAAGAAGGGCCTCAGATGATGATCATGGGGTCCGGGTCAGTTCGTATGGGGAGAGGCAGTCCTTGAGGCACTGGCTGAATAATTGGCAAGGGACAAGTAATTAGGACTAGAAGTTTTATTCAGCTAATTGCCTCACTCAAGTCCACTAAACCAGCATCCCCCAAGCTCCAGATGTTGCTGGACTTCAACTTTCATCATCCTTGGCCATGCTGGCTGAGGTTGATGGGAACTGGAGTCCGGCAACCTGTCTAGGATAATAGCAGGTTGGGAAAGACTGAACAAAAACTTGAAACTTTGGGCTGAGAGATAGGAGGATGTTTCAAGGGTATGTCTTTGCTCAGGCTATTGTCCTTCTTTGCCAGAACCACTCCCCACAGTCCCCACCCGAAAAATGAATCTTGTTTCCTGCCCACTTCTAATAATCAGTAGGTGAGCAGCATCCCCACCCCCCGCAAGCAGTATGTTATCAGACTTCAGTTAGCTTAGTTTCTTTATGTAAAGAACAGGCCAATCAGCAGCTAAGAGAAAGGGAATAATAGAATTGTAGAGTTGGAAGAGACCCCAAGGGTCATCCAGTTCAAGCTGTTGCAATGCAGGAATCTCAAGCATCCATGACAGATGGCCATCCAACCTCCAAGGAAGGAGAGTCCACCACTTTCAGAGGAGACTGAAAGGTGATATAATAGATATCTTCAAATATCTGAAGGGCTGTCACATGGAAGAGGGAGCAAGCTTGCTTTCTCGTGCTCCGGGGACTAGGAACCAAACCAAATAATAGGAAGAACATTTCGACAGTAAGGGCTATTTGACAGTGAAACGGACTTCCTTGGAAGCTGGAGGTTTTTAAACAGAGGTTGGGTGGCCATCTGCCAGGGATGCTTTAGTTGTGATTCTTGCATTGCAGGGGGTTGGACTAGATGACCCTTGGGGTCCCTTCCAACCCCACAATTCTATGATTTCCCCACCCTTCAGACCTGTGGTCTGATCCTGCAGGGCTCTTCTTACAACTTGCTGATTGAGGGAATAGCCTCCTTCTTGTACAGTCCGTGGCACCTTCCTATTTGCAGTCCTGCCAAACAACATCTGCGGGGTCTTTTCGGCTGTGGTTGTGCTGTTGTGGAACCCGCTTCCAAGTCTCAACACCATTTGCCTTCTGGAGACAAGTAGTCAAAATACTCTATTTAGACATGTCTTCCACATGACAAATTGGAAAATTAATTATCAACTGTATTGGATTTAAAACAAGGATGGCTTTTAATTGCACCAATATGTTCTATGCACGTTTTAAAAAATAAGTATATTGGAAGCAACCTTGATATTAACTCAGAGGAAGGCGGGATAAATATCTATGAATGGATGGATAGACATTTGTCTCTAAGTGCGATAACAACAGATAACAACAAAACCAGTTTACCACTGTGCCTAACTAGGTAGGGAACCTCAGCCAACCATAGTTCCCCGAGACACTCATCTCTTTGTCACATGCCCACATTTCATGGTCAGGTATGCTCTAAGCGTGCACCTTTAATATATATATATATATATATGTGTGTGTGTGTGTGTGTGTGTGTGTGTGTGTGTGTGTGTTTTGTAAAGCAGCTCAAAGATGTTGGAAAAAGGGAACCTTTTGTAGAGGTTTGCCATTTGGAAATTTACTTTAAAGGAACTGACAGCTTGGTCAGCTGACACACTCTTGTCACAAAGATTTGCGTTACACTTTAATGTTCTGATTCTTAAAAATAGCTGTACCTGTTGTTTCTGAAGGCAGGAAAGACTAGGTCCCTCTCCTCACCCATGATCAAGCGCCTCCTACTCTAACTTGGATTGTGTCCCAGATGACTAAATCAGGGTAATCTTGGGACATGTTTCTGAGGCAGAGGAAGAGAAGTGGCAACTGCTCTGCTTGGATTTCATGGCCTTTTTCCTCAGTGGTCACCTCTGCTCTTGGAAACCAAACTCTGCCCTACAAGGACCTTCCCACCTGTTGCAGCAAGGTGCCACTACATGAGAGTTGTACTAAACTAAGTTCTACTCATGAGTAGACCCGTAAAAAAATGAACCTAAATTAAACTCAGTAGGACTAGCATTGGATAGAATCCTTGGTCAGGACACTCAAGATGGAGAACAAGGTAGAGATTAGACAAGGAGGTAAACAAAAGAAGGAACCCCTTTTGCCATGAGGAATGTGGAGCATCTAATTCTTCAGGGGGACTATGCAATATATTACTGCGTCACTCCTACTAAAAATGGACACATATCTATTGCAGCAGCAGTCGTGCTTCTGGAGGTTTTTCAAGGGTACAGCTCCAAGAGCTGAAAAGCTCTGCAAATTTTAGTTTAGCCAGAGGTTGTGATGTACGAGCAAAAATGAACAGGCCTAGTGGACCATGGGCGGCTTATGAGTATCTGTAAAGCTAACCTCTGCAAACAGCCCCATACGCCATGGTGAAGATTGGCAGACTGGGTACACAAATTGCTAAGGTAGCATTGCTGGAGGTCAGATGGGACCTCCTGCCATACCTTAATATCGGTCATGCTGGTTACAGATGGCGTCCAACAATATCTTGAGGACCACAGGCTCCCCACCCATGGTGAAAGCATTTCTGCACCTGAAATAAGAACTCAAAAAGGCACCCCTTCCTTCCATTTGTCTTAAACGACCCAGAGAGAGGGAAAGGGGGCTCTGTGGCTCAGCCAGTGTGGTGTAGTGTGGTGTAGTGGTTAAGAGCGGTAGATTCTCAATCTGGGGAACCGGTTTCGTGTCTCCGCTCCTCCACATGCAGCTGCTGGGTGACCTTGGGCTAGTCACACTTCTCTGAAGTCTCTTAGCTCCACTCACCTCACAGAGTGTTTGTTGTGGGGGAGGAAGGGAAAGGAGAATGTTAGCCGCTTTGAGACTCCTTCGGGTAGTGCTAAAGCGGGATATCAAATCCAAACTCTTCTTCTTCAGCACTCAGCCAAACACAGATAAGGGCAAAAGTGCATGTTCCTGGAGTGAAGATCACAGCTGTTGTGCTCCTCCCCTGGTCCTGCTCCCCCAGGGCTAAGCCATGGTTTGGCTTTGTGTTATATCTGATCCTGGGTTTATGTTTTGTTCTTGGTTTGGTGCTCATGGTTTGTCTGGAGGAGATAGTTACGATCTCCACTCTGGGAACCTGCCCATTAGCTCTTTTGTGCTAAGCCAGTTTGGCTTCGTGTTACATGCAAACCAAGCCCATGTCCACTACACCCAGTGACTGCTTCATGTCAATTCAGGCCAGCCTGGATAACATGCATCTGCCAGACAGTTTTTCTGGAGTATCAGCTACATTAAAAATGACTCTTACATACCACAACATCCATATTTTATAAATTCCTCCACCCAACAACATCACTGCAAAAGCCTGCTTCTTCTCAGTTAATAATTGGGAGCCTCAGACCAGGCAGTAGAGCCAATATGGGTTCTCTTCCTGCTCAGCCATTGCCTGGCTGGGAGTGCAAGGCTGGAAGGGAATGTGAGTTGAACTGGATTCAGGTCATCCTGAGCTTTTCACTATCATGATGGAAGTACAGAAGGAGATACAGAGTAAGGCAAGGGTCAGCAACCTTTTCCAGCCATGGGCTGGTCCACTGTCCCTCAGACCTTGTGGGGGGCAGGACTATATATTGGGGGGGGGGATATGAACGAATTCCTATGCCCCACAAATAACCCAGAGATGCATTTTAAATAAAAGTACACATTCTCCTCATGTAAAAACACCAGGCAAGCCCCACAAACAACCCAGAGATGCATTTTAAATACAGTGGTACCTCAGGTTAAGTACTTAACTCGTTCCGGAGGTCCGTTCTTAACCTGAAACTGTTCTTAACCTGAAGCACCACTTTAGCTAATGGGGCCTCCTGCTGCTGCCGCACCGCCAGAGCCCGATTTCTGTTCTCATCCTGAAGCAAAGTTCTTAACCTGAAGCACTATTTCTGGGTTAGCAGAGTCTGTAACCTGAAGCATATGTAACCTGAGGTACCACTGTAAAAGGACACATTCTACTCATGTAAAAACACAGAGATTCCTGGACCATCCGCAGGCCGGATTGAGAAGGCGATTGGGCCGCATCCGGCCCCCGGGTCTTAGGTTGGCTTCTGAGCCACTGAAGCAACCTGCGAAGGAGTCCAGAGTGCTAACAAATGCTCTTTCCTACCTATGCCTTAAGAAATAATGTAAGATGTATGTAAAAAGAGGAGCCTTTACTTCCGAATCAAAGACGTCCTCCTTGGGACAGTTGAGGTGTACAAATCAGAAACCACAAATCCATGGAAAAGCTGATTTGTAAAACAGGAATCGAAAGACCCTGACAGCCACGGTGGGTGATGTGATACAAATTCAGAATTGCACACTGCAACTTTTGTGAAATCTGATGAACTGCTAACCAGGAATTAATTAATCACAGTCACTTGAAGCCGGCTAGTGCCTTCAAAGGGAGAGAGCTCAGGTTTCAAGTGCTAATCAAAGGGAAACCAATTCATGAACTGGATTTGAGAATCTGAAAGGCATTTCTTTTTCTTCTCTTTTTTTGGCTCTAAGATGAGTCCCTGAGTTTCTTGCCTCCAGCTCCCCTGCCTGTTCAGTTCAGATAATAAATTCCCTGTGCATGTAACAGATATGTAGCCAGGAGGTCTAGACATCTGCATGGCAACGATCATGCCATGCCATGTGGAATCCCAGAGGAAACGCAGTAGATTTGCTTAAAAATATTAAGCATTATCAGCATTTCATACTTTTTTTTAAAGAAGGATTTGGATTCTGAAAATGGATGGGTGGTAAAAAGAATAGAGAACCTGAAATTGATAAGATTTGGCCAGCCCAAACTACAATTCCCATCATATCTGACCACTGGCCATATTGGCTGGGGGTGATGGGAATTGGAGTCCCATGACATCTAGAAGGCTGGAGGTTCCTTACTCTTAGTGTATGGTCTCCTGCTCCTTCCATGGTTCTCTGGACAAGAATGGAAGGATGGGGAAAATAAATAAATCTAGATTTTGACAGCTACAAAACCCTATCTCTGCTTACAAAGTAAATGAGGCAAATCTGCTACACATCTGCATAAACAAGCTCCATTTGCAGGCTTGTACCATTTGCACAACTGTGCAGTTTTAAAGAATCTCAATAATCACATCTCAATAAAGAAAATAAAGCAAAAAAAAAAAAAAAGGATAATAACATCCTACGTAAAGCCAGGGATAATGCAGGATTTAAACAAAATAATCCTTTCACAACACCTTCACAGGTGCTGGTTTCTCATCTATCTGTACAAAATTTGCACACTCAATTATTTGTTTTGAAAGAGCTCTTCAACTTTCAGACAATATTCCCAGCCGATCAAAATAAAAAAGCCATGTCAGTCTGTAGGTGCTGTCATTATATTCTTCTTCGCCGGTCGCTGTTATTTTTCACCCACCCACACCAACAGTTTCCCTGTACCAATACCAGGAACATCTAAAACAATTCACTGAAAATAAATGAAAACAAACCCAGTAAGAGAAAATGGGGGTTGCTTTTGTCTTCTAGAGGCAGCAGCCAAGTGAGCAGGGAAGGAGGTCCAGTCCAGCGGGAAGTTCTACTGCACAAGCCCCGCTGAAATGAAGTGGAGCTGTGCAGGAGCCCTGCTTGGTTTCAACAGGGCTTGCTCTGGAGAGCTTCCTGCTGGACCAGGTCCAAACGGTTTGTTAAAATGCCGCACAAGTACCGGTGGATTCATCCAGAGCGCCGTCTCTCGTGGATGTGGCCTAGCGCAACCCTGGCCACCGTCTGCTGAGGAGGAAGCAGTCATTAAAAATTAACGGAGCCTGCAGAGCAAGAATGAGAGCAAAGCTGATTCAGCAGCCACTCCGTGGGGCCTCTGGGCTGGCCTGGTCCTTACCCAGCACTTTGGCTTTTAGCCGTAATTCTGGCATGCCCAAGACAGGACAATGGGTCAGTGGCAGAGACAAGACTTGAAACAAAATTCAGGTCCAGCTGACTGTCAACTATAGAAGACCCACAGAGGCAGGGTCTGGTATCTTGCCAAGAATCTACCTGCATGCTCTCAAACAGATTTTGCTTTCAACACTAAGGGCTAGAAACATGCAGTCTGTTGTTGTTGTTTTAATTACAGTGGTACCTCTGGTTACGAAACTTAATTCGTTCCGGAGGTCTGTTCTTAACCTGAAACCGTTCTTAACCTAAGGTACCACTTCCAGATTAGCGGAGTCTTTAACCTGAAGTGTTTGTAACCTGAGGTACCTGTTACCTGAGGTACCACTGTTTGTTTGTTTATTATACCCCACCCATCTGGTTGGGTTTCCCCAGCCACTCTGGGTGGCTCCCAACAGAATATTAAAAACATGATAAAAGATTGAACATTAAAAACTTCCTTAAACAGGGCTGCCTTCAGATGACTTCTAAAAGTCAGAGAGTTGTTTATTTCCTTGACATCTGGTGGGAGGGCGTTCCACAGGGCGGGCGCCACTACCGAGAAGGCCCTCTGCCTGTGACAGACACACACACACACACACACACACACACACACACAAAATGACCCTGTGTACTTTGCTCGCCTATCTTACTTACCCGACAGCCCCTTTGCCTACCCCCCTTCCCCCCACCTGTCCAACTCCTCCTCTCTTTACCCCTCACCCACTCCCTCTCCTATCCCTTCCCAGTTCACCCCCCCAGCTTCCTTTTATAGCACGCTACAACCCCATTCCCCTCTTTAAGCAAACACAATTAGGACTAGGTTGCAAGACAGGCAGTCCTGTTATCCAAGTCTGACTTTTTTGGGGGGAGGGGGAGAAATACTCTGCAAATGCTCAGAGGCACTTTGTTCAGCATGTGTCACAGGGATCACTGCCATCTCCCAGGTTAAGTCAGAATCTGCAAGGAAAGCAGGGAAACAGTAAGCCATTGACATTCTTTTCCCAGTATGCCCACCTGTGAGATAATGGTCTGGGCAAGGTACATATCCTGCCCCAAATGGGCCACAGAGGACGGGTCTTGCTTCTCCTTTCCCTCATTAGTTATTGCCAATGCAATTTTAGTGCATCTTCTCTTCATTCCCGCTGGGACTTCCTTGCCTGTCCCATGCTGCCTCTTAGCAGCAGCCATCTCAGATGCTCAAAGCACTGACATTCTCACCAAATGGAAGTCACTTTCCCAGCCTCTTTAGGGTCTTCAGAGTAGTCGAAACAGAAGAACCATAGTTAAGCGCCTCTTCCCAATCCATTAAACAGCTCGCCTAGGCTGCCTGCCCCCCGTAGCCGCCTACTGGTGGCCACACGAGCTGCAGCATGACAACAGCTTTACATTTTTATGTATATAGGAAAATATTAAAATTTTTGGTTGCTGCGTTAAAAACAGAAATCCACATTTCGTGGAACCTCAGATCTATTCCAAATACTGTACCACGCTCTATTAGTGTGTACATATTCAAATGAATTTCACCACATCTACAACAAGGCTCTTAAAGTAGATAAATAAATACTGTTATAAGTTTTAGGGCCAGAGCCTGTGGGTGCAAATCAACCCAAAATCCTGGAATTTGTAAAAATAAGAATTAATCAAAGTTTGATTAAACTGAGCCAAACACAGAAATCCCTGGATTTAGTTTATGCTAATGAGCCAGGCCAGCTCAGCAGAGGTAACCAAGGCTGATGATGGCCAGTCATTAACCTATTAATAATGCCATTAACAGAGACTCTCCAGGCTGGACAGAAAATGGAGAGAGCCCTTCCCTGAGGTGAGAGATAGTTAGCAGAGACAAAAGGCCAGAGTTTCAGGAGGGAGGGGCAGAAAATCAGTGGGCAATGAGGTAAGAGAACAAGGGGGGGGGTGTTAATTCTGCAAGCTGGAGGGGCCAGAGCATGAGGCGGGCAGTCTGTTTTATGCTGCAGAGAGGGTCAGATAATCTTAAAATCTGAGGCTACAGCAATGTAAGGAGCAGGACCCTCTTGGGATGTGAATATTCAGCACCTCCTCCCTCTAGGTTCAGGCTGTATATATGTGTAAATAAACCATACATCATGAAGACACCACAGTCTCTGCTGTGCCTAATTTCCAACAGGAAACACAAACCCTGGGGAAGCTCCTAGAACCCCTGGAATCTCACACTGCTGTGGAGAAAGGGGTGGTGTGTATCATTACTATCAATCCCACAAATATTCCAGACATCGCCTTCAACAAGACAGCACTCAGCTTCTCTCTCAGAGAATAATGACCCCCCTCCTTTGCAGAGGGTCTGGGAAATTTTCAGGGTGGAAAGAAAACAAATGAATTAGAGGGGGTAAAAAGGGCATCTTACCTTACAGTCCACGCAAGATATAAAAAGGAAGGCTGCTGAATATGGAGAGGCTGTGTGAAGGACTCCGTATCTGAAGATGATTGCATGTCAACCTTATAAATGGAGAAGAAAGAGGCCTGCAGGGGCTCTCTGCGAAATGTGCTCTCTCTTTCCACTCAAGTCATTTTTATAGATCTGAGTCACCTTTATGCCTTCGAGAGAAGCCTTGTTAGTGTTCATACAGGATTTCTTTCATGCAAGCCTTGGGAATTAGGCCTCAAATCTACCAGTAAGTGCTCAAAAGCTATATCCTGTAGAGATGGCAGATGAAGTGGAGAGGGTATACTGGTCCCCCCCCCAATCATTCCTGTTTCCTCTCTTAAGAGCATGCCACTCTGCTTCTGACATTATATATTCCTTACACTTAAACAACAAGACGAAAAGCATGTCTGTGTAGAAGAAAAGAATAAAAACTGCTTGTATATTCTCTCATCTGACAATCAAATGCAAAACATTCCTCTGCAATATAATGCAGACATAACATTAAAATGTGGTTGGCATTACTCAACTCTAGTTACGACCCTGAACTTTCTATGAAACCAGTTGGCAAACTAAGCCCTACACCCAGAGCAAGTGCACAGGGAGACAACAGCAAGACCTGTATATCATCTTGCAAACAGAGACAGAGAGTTGCCTTAATCATGGTATTCTTGGTGCAGACACTGACCTGTGACATTTGGACAATCAGATATGAACAGTGTTTGTGCCTACACACACAGCCCCTTCCCTCCTTGCAACAACTATGCCCAGAAGTCTTCAATCAACCTTATGTTTCCTATTACATCTGACCTGAGAAACTGTGGTTACTGGGTTTGGAAGAAGTCAGGATCTTAAACCAACTTCAGATTGGCTTGCTCTGATCCCGATAACCAGTGTTACCTGTTTCAGAAAACATGAGAAGCTATGGTTAACGGGAGGCTTTCGGGTTTATTGAGGTGTGCTGAGAAGGGGCTGTGTACAGTATATCTCAGTTGTTAAGATGAGATATGACCATCTGAACTGGGCCATTCATGCTTATCAATGGCTAATTCAAACCGCTTCAAGCCATGGTTTCACATCCTGGTTTCTTCCCCATCTTCAACCATGATTTAACTATTCAGATACTATAGGACCTACACATTTTTCAGTTCTCTATACAATCTCATCAATTTACATGGTGCTTTGCAGAATGACGCAAACAACTTCTCTGCGAAGGTTGCAATCTGAAATTTGACAGGGCAGACACATCAGAAGGAGAGGAGGAAAAGCAGGGGCAGGGGTAAACGGGGGGGGGGGATGTATGCTCCAGTTCAGTTGGACATACTTAGGCTTAGATCTTGAAAGGACTGAACACTAAGGGGTTCAGACATAGCTAATAGTTTGAGAGGGACCCTGGCTAAGCTGTCCTCAGTGCCTTCTGCTATTGTGAGGCCCCTCAACAGGCACCCATCTTACACTGTTTACTAGTGTGGAGGGCAGACTGCACCACCAAGCAGAGCTCCTGAGCCATGCAAAAATATGTGTGCCAGCTGACACTGCCACGTTAGCAATGCAAGTCCCATATCCTAACATGTGGTAGGGCCAACATTATTAACATGAGGACACCAGAGTGTTCACACATGCAATGCTGGCCTGGAGCTCCGCTCTGCACTGGCATCACCCACCTGAGCCACATCAGTTGCGGTGGTGGTGTCTTCAGCTCAGTGGCAGCTGGACCTGTCGATGCACAGGATTTGGCCCCCCCCCCCCCCGCCCATTCTAGGTGCATTTTGAGGGAAGGGCCAAGGCTCAGTGGTAGAGTACATGCTTTGCATGCAGATGTTCCCAGGTTCCATCCCCAATATCACCACGTAGGGCTGGGGGAGAACCATGCATGAAACTCCAGGGGGCCACTTCCAGTCAGTGTAGACAATACTGACTCAGTATAAGGCAACTTCTTATGCTTCTGCGCCGGCACCATGTCTGAAAAGGTTTTGCGGACAAAGATGAATTTTGAAGATGGATTTAAAGGAAGAGAGAGCACATCACACAAAAGTTCCAGACATCAAGAGGAAGCAAAAACAATGGCCAGAGTCGGTTAAGAGAGGTACGATTGGAGCTGTCAGGCTTTGAGCTTCCTCTCCCTCTGTGCCATTAGCAGCAGGACTGGCATGCAGAAACAGAGCGGCAGAAGCTTTTCATGGCATGGAGATTAAAGGCACTGCCAGACAATCGCTTTGGGGTGCAATTCAATCACACACCGGCAAATCCAGGTTGCCCAATTGCATTTGAGTGGGAGGTCTTGCACAACAAACTTGCTTTCCCAAAAGACCAGACTTTTTGCAGGAAGGAAAGTGATGGGGAGATGCACCTTAAAATGTGAGGCAACACTTGCTTTGATACAACATTGTCTAACCCCCTAAAAACAAACCACAATGAAGCCAGCGTCATCTAAAGACCCTCCAAACAAATCCAAGAGGAATGATCAATAAAATGACTGGTAAAGTTTCAATCAGCTAATGAGTTTCTGCATCTCCTGTAAGAAAGCTGAGAACCCTTTGAGGTACACAAATTCAAACAGCATCATATTTAAATGTGTGGCCTAACCTATCCCAAAGGCTCAAGTCAGAGCAGGAAACAAAGCAGCAAGGCAAAGCAAACAAACAAACTGAAAAGCAACTCTCTCCACCACCCACCACCCCCAAAAAAGAACTGCAAGCACAATAAAACCAGGAGCAGCCACACTGGTGAAACAACGGTGTTACTGCAGCATTTAGGGCTTTACAAGTTATAACCACCAGCTTGATTTTTGCCTGGCATAATATGCATCTCATACATACTGTTGACATGTTTGCAAATGGGATGTGCTAAATTGGGATCATTCATTTGCATTAATTCAGACAGGTGTGTTCCCCCACTCCCCCCCCCCAACAGGAAATGCAAGTACAATAAGGCAAGGACAGGTTTTCCACTGTCTCTGTTTCTCCCTCTCATACCCCACCTCAGGCTGTATCCAACTAAGTTATTCTCAGAGTAGACCCATTCAAATTAATGGATCATGTCCATTAATTTCAATGGGTCTACTATGATGAGGACCAACGTTGGGCAAGAGGACTCTCATATTCCTACTTGACTTGTTGACAACGCATGTGCACAGACACACACACACACCTTTCTGCAATAAGGAAAGAATAGCAAGATGCACTGGGAAGTGTCGGGTAACAACCGCTTGACATGGTGTCATCTGACATGGTGTCATCTAACTTCTGCACAAACAAACCAGGAAGGATGGGCAATAAACAGGTCATTTGGAAGGGCCTTTGCTTAGAAGTGATAGGTGCACATGCAGCAAGGATAATAATAATAATAATAATAATAATAATAATAATAATAATAATTTATTTATACCCCACCCATCTGGGGCGCCTTCCAACAAAAGATTAAAAATACATTAAAACATCAGTCATTAAAACCTTCCCTAAACAGGGCTGCCTTCAGATATCTTCTAAACTTCATGGCAGGCGCCACTTCCGACAAGGCCCTCTGCCTGGTTCCCTGTAACTTCGCTTCTCGCAGGGAGGGAACTGCCAGAAGGCCCTCGGAGCTGGACCTTAGTGTCTGGGTTGAATGATGGGGGTGGAGACGCTCCTTCAGGAGGAGGAAGAGAAGGCCAATGGATTCCAGGGTTCTCAGCAGGCTGCCCATTCTGGGTGTGGGACTTGACAGGTACCCAACAACCTTGACCCATGCTACTAGCCCTGGCAATGAATTCTGGCAATAGGTCTATCTCCTGTAAGAGCATAAGAGCCCTGCTGGATTAGGCCACATGCCCATCTAGTCCAGAACAGTGTTCTCATAGTGGCGAACCAGATGCCCATGGGAAGCCCACAAGCAGGACATGAGCGCAACAAGCTCTTTCCCCACTAGTGTTCCCCAGCAAAACAGTCATCATATCTAGAAGTCATTCATAGCCTGGTCCCCCCAAAATCTATCTCTTTTGTAAAGGCATTCAAATTGCTGGCCACCATCACACCTTGTACTAGCAAGTTTTGTAGTTTATCTCTGTGCTGCGTGAAGATGTACTTCTTGACTCTTCCAACAATCAGCTTCATTGGATGTCCATTAGTTCTAGGGTTATGGGGAAAAAGCACGCACCCCAATGCCACTATTATTCAAGGCTGCCGGTCCTAGCCCCCACCTTGAGATATGTGGGTGGGGAGCCTCAAGCCACAGGTTCAAATGCGGTCCTCTGAGCCTTTATACCTGGCCCTTAGGAACCTCCCAGGCCTTGCCCCTCCTAAGCCCCATCCTAAGCAGCCGCATTCTCCACCCAAACGTTCAGCCCAGGACCCTGAGATCCAGCGCCGAGGGCCTTCTGGCGGTTCCTTCATTGCAAGAAGTGAGGTTACAGGGAACCAGACAGAGGGCCTTCTCGGTAGTGGCGCCCGCCCTATGGGACGCCCTCCCTTCAGATGTGAAGGAAATAAGCAGCCATCTTATCGTTAACAGACATCTGAAGGCAGCCCTGTTTAGGGAAGTTTTTAATATTTAATGCTATATTGTTTTTAACACTTGATTGGAAGCTGCCCAGAGTGGCTGGGGAGGCTCAGCCAGATGGGCGGGGTATAAATAAATAAATAAATAAATCCTCATCAGCCCTGCTCCGTGGCCTGCCTAACACTTTAGTCTGGATGGAGTGCATCCTTGAATGGTGTCCTTGAATTTGCTTGCCAGAATGCAGAGGCGAATGTGGGTGAAAGAACCTCTGCTACGATATAGGTAAGGGTCACACCCATGGCTCCTGCCACTTTTCCCCCTTGCCCACAGAACTAAAGAAAGTTCCCCATTCCTAATGTAGGAAGAAAAGTAGCATGGGATACAAAGATCCCTGATCTAGAGAGTGTTGCGCATATGGCTTTGCCACCTATAAGTGCCTGTAGAAACGCAATGGTGCAAATGAGGAACCCCAAGCAATTACAGGTGCACTAAGAGGTTTCCGGACATTTCTCCTTTGCAGGTTGCTTCTGCATGACCCAGCTGAGTGCGCTGAAACAGGATTGCTTTGAATGGTGCAGAAAAGCAAAGGCTTGTGTTAAGGCCACCCTAGGCCAAGCCCATAGGCGGCTGAGCTTGAATGCAAGCTGAGAGGATACGTTCTCCTGTTATATCGAAAAAAGGGCACTGTTACACTCCAGCCCAGACTAGAGCTGAGAAAAGGAGGAGCCTGAAGCAGAAATACTGCTCTAGTGCCCAAGGAAAAGCTAACAGCCAGGACTCAAAGTAGAGTGCCGATTACACAGGTTGGTGTTGCACACTTGTATTCTCTTCTGTGCATAAAGAAGACTCTGAGGTTTGAACAAACACAATTCCAAGAAACTTGTCTCACTAGACCACGCCGATCCTAGTAAAAGGCCCAAAGCAGGGATTGGCAAATCTGTGAATTTTGGTTTTTCTTTGTTTTTCCAGTTTCAAGTTCAGTTCTCCTCATTTCCACATCAGTTTGTGTGTCTTTAAAATAAAATAAAATAAAACCCTCGTGAAGATTTAGTAGCATTTTCATATGCATTCCCCCAACGTACAGATTTTTGCAAAGCAATTTCCCCGTTTTTGTATGCTACTTTCACCAGCACATACATTTTAATGCATGGTTTATGCTAGCAAATGCATTTCTGTATGCGTCACGTGGCTGAAGAGCTGCATTGCAAGATTTGGAGAAATTGTGCCTCAGTTTGTGTGTTGTTTCAAAATGTGTAAATTAGGAAGGTTTGCCTTTAAACGTGGAATGAAACAGATTTCTCTCCCCAACTCCCAGCCCCAATCGCTAGCCCAGAATACCTTGCTCATAAGGGCACAAAAGGGCAATAAGAACCGGGAGGCGGAAACCCCTTTCCAGCATAGCACACGCTCAAGGGCACTCTCATCTTTGATACTGCTTCACCTTTTCCAGCACGGCTGAACTCTGGAGTCAAGAGCCAGTTCTTCTGCAAGTTCTTATGACCTTTCGCTGAAAATAAACTCAGAGCCTTGCTTTCCTCTGTCCAGTTAAGCACATATCCTGTCACACTGGGGGATAATGTAGCACATACTGTCAGCCTCCAATGCAAAACTGGGGCAGAGGGAGAGCTTGAAAGGCATTTCACCCCCTTGCCAGAACGATTACTTTCCCCATGCATTTGAAAGGAAGCAAATTGCTTCTGTCTGCTAGCAGCATGGATTTGGCCAACCTATCTTTTAATTTAGATACAAGTTTCTAAACTCCAAGGAATGAGGAGAAAAAACTTAGGCAGATCTCTGATTCTAAGAGAAGGTTTGCACAGGTCAGAAAATAAAACGGGCTGCTTTTAAGAGCAGACCGCAGATCTGGAACCTCGTTAGCCTGACACATACATGGCACAGTTAAGGGTTAACATTCCTAACCTAGTCTGCAACTTTCATTGATCTAGCCTTGAGCATCCCCTTCTGCCCTGCCAAAGCCCCATAGGACTGACTAATCTCTGGGCATCTATCCTTGCTTTCCTTCTGGAACCACGGAAGCCGTTCTTCTTGACCTGCAGCTCCATCTGCTGTTTTAACACTGCCTCTTTCGCCACCACCAATGCTCAGGGAGAAATTGTGTGTGTGTCTTTGTCTCTCTTTCTCTCGCTCCCAGGCACCTGAACCAACTGCTACGATGGAACCAGGCTACCAAAACTAAAACAGGGGTGGGGGGGAGGAAAAGAATCTTTGCTATCTAGCAAGCCATTTCAAAATAAATAGAGACACTGTTAATTTTGTAATTTACAGCAGCTGTAAAGACCCCAGGAGGCAGAAGTGCACCCTAGGTGGTCCTAGGGTTTCATGTACATCCCCTGGCATGATGTTATGGGGAGCAAACGGGGAAATGGGGGGCAGCAGAAAGAGAGAAAGGGGATGAGGGGGGCAAGGGATGTGTTGTAAGCTGCCCAGAGTGGACAGGGTATAAATATTATTATTATTATTATTATTATTATTATTATTATTATTATTACTACTACTACTACTACTACTACTACTACTACTACTACAGGGATTTCCCTGCCTGCATTTGACTCTAGCCCCATTCACTTTTGGCACCAGCCATGCCCACCATCAATATGTGGCCTCCAACTGATTACCCCAGGGGGAATGCGGCCCTTCTCTGCCCCTGCAGAAACACAAAGCTACCTGAAATGAGCTGAACTGATATGGTCAACCCATGTTTTCATCACAGAGAACTGGGCTTCAACCACTTAAGATTTCCAGGTGGGGCTTTCTGGAATTGGGTTCTGGGTTCAAGTGAAACCCTGATGCCGGTTCATTTATTACTTCTCTAACCACGATTCTGCCCGCCCGCCCCCAATCCATATAAATGTGGATACAAATTGGTCTCATCCACACATCCCTTGAAACCATAGCTATGCTTAACTATGGTTTAAACGTGGGCTGAAAATCGTGGGCATGTCATGATCCTTACACACTCCTGCTGTGCCATGCTGCCAGGAGTGAAGCCACGGTTTGTGACGGTAGTTTCTTTCAATGTGGCAAACTCTATCAGCTGAAATCCTCTGTTCTACTGGACTATTAAAGGTGCAGGAGTCCCCTTTCCCTTTTTCACCGGGTCACTCTAATCCCCGCCCACTCACTCCCTTGGGAAATAAAGGCTAACCTGACCTTTGGAACTAGTAGCAGCTGAGACATTTGTCCTTAATATATCAGGCAATAAATAGCTGTGCAACTACATTAAGACTTCACTATCCAGGTCATAGGACTGAACCTTAGATCTGAAAAGAGGTTCCTAAGTTGAGCCCCGGATCAAATAAAAGCCCGAATGTGGAAATATCAGTGCTACTGGGGAAAGGAGACAAAAGCCCAGCAGAGCTTGAGAATCTGGCTTTCGGCAAGGCTGCTCTGTGCTGAGTTTCAAGTCATTAGGCAACAGGAGGGAGTCGAAAGTGATCTGCAGGTGATCAGAGGCACATTACTCACAGCGCTGAGCCTGCATGCAGAACAGGTGCCTCTAAAGAAGTGCCATTCTCTCACACACCTGGCACAAAACGAGACGTGTATTTTTCAGCTCTCACACGACTAATTCCTAACAGTTTGTGTTACAAGCACTTAAGCATCTGTTCCAGAAACGGAAGGCACTACAGGACTCGAATCTCTTGTTGCGGGACAAGAATGTGTGAGCTCTGGCCATCACAGGGAAAATGGCTCACAAATTACACGTTTCTAAGCATAAAGAATGCATTTCTAAGGCTGTTTGGCGGGATTTCATTTCTTACACATCAAATTCAGCTATACAAAACTATCTTCCACCCACCAAATTGCAAAATTTGGCTGAACTCTGCGAGTTCTTGCATGATTT
Source organism: Podarcis muralis (assembly GCF_964188315.1). Classification (NCBI taxonomy): domain Eukaryota; kingdom Metazoa; phylum Chordata; class Lepidosauria; order Squamata; family Lacertidae; genus Podarcis; species Podarcis muralis. The sequence continues at coordinate 32,080,140 of NC_135667.1, read as the reverse complement.
CAGCCAATCCTGGTGTGGCTTCTGTGCCTGCCGCGGAGTGTCTACAGGACTCCTGCCTTGGGGGCTTCAGTCACCTCAGTCTGCCTAATGGCAGAGCTAGCTCTGTGGCTGGGACTGATGGGACTTGGAGCAACATATGACCAGTAAAGGTAAAGGACTCCTGGATGATTAAGTCCAGTCAAAGGCGACTATGGGGTTGGGGTGCTCATCTTGCTTTCAGGCCGAGGGAGCCGGCGTTTGTCCACAGACAGCTTTCTGGGTCATGTGGCCAGCATGATTAAACCACTTGTGGCGCACTGGGACACCGTGACTGAAACCAGAGCACATGGAAACGCTGTTTATCTTCAAACCCCATCAGTACCTATTTATCTACTTGCACTGGCGTGCTTTCAAACTGCTAGGTTGGCAGGAGCTGGGACAGAGAAACGGAAGCTCACCCCGTCGTGGGGATTCAAACTGCTGACCTTCTGATCAGCAAGCCGAAGAAGCTCAGTGGTTTAGACCACAGCGCCACCTGCATCCCATACGAACAGTAGGGGGAGCCCGAGCCAATGACAGGCAGAGTGGCTGGAGACGGCCAGAGTGGCTGGGGCAACCCAGCCAGATGGGTGGGATATAAATAATAAATAAATTAGGGTGATGGTGGTGGTGATTATGATGAAAGGCCACAGGTTAGCCTCCCCAGGTTTTGAATATAGGTATACTTTTCAGAGTACTAAATCTGGATGTTTAGTCACTGTACATCTGTTGTTTGATACCATGTACTAAGCCTTAGGGTCATATCTGCAGCTCTTGCTGCAAAGACTGGCACTGCCTGGAACAGTGGTTTTCAACCAGTGTACCTTGACACCTAGGGGTGCCGTGAGCAACTGGCCTCTGTCCCTCTTTCCTTCTCTCCCTCCTTCTGATGCCGTCTTGGGTCTCTGCCTCCCAAAGGCTTGCACAGCTGTTCGTTGCAGCAGCCCTGGCTACAAGCTCCCCAGGCGAATGATGCCTCTGGGAATGGACAGGGGGTCCTTCCCAGGCCGCTGTGGGACAGTGTGAGAAGGCACCTCTCTTTGGGGCAGGGAAACAGCTCAGAGACCAGGGGTGGCAGCAGCAGCTGCCCAGAGGACTCCCAAGGAGAGGGGAGAGGAGAAGAGGCTGAGGGAACCCTCCACAAGGGAAGGTGTTCAAAAAAGGGTGAGAGGCTGCCAGCTCTGCAGGCAAGGGGTGCCATAACTGGGCTCCTGAGCCCCATAGGGGTGCCACAGAAAGGATGTAGTTGGTCAAGGGAACCGTGGACTCAAAAAGGCTGAATACCTCTGGCCTAGAATGTTATATTTGCAGCGTTCACTGACACCTATACATGCTCAGCACCGGAGGGAGTGCCACACTGTTATGCTTGGCACAGCAACACTGTGCAGGCACTGAATGGCCAGCTCCAGAGGTTGGCAAGGTTGGCAAGATGAGGTCAGAGGTTTTCAACCTCTGCACCCTTGGATAATTTAACGATTGGCCAGGGGTGCTGCAGGAGGGCCCTCCCCTCTCTCTCCCTCTTCACGTCAGCCATCCTTCCTTCATATTTACAAATCTCTCTTGATTTATCTCTCTATCTCTCTCCCCAGCCCGGCCTGAGTCCTGCTGCTCCTCCTGCTTTCTGTCTTCCAATCATATTGCAGATTTGATTCTCTCCCTCCTCCCCCTCCACACTCAACAGGGCAGGGCGGGCACGGAACGGGGGAATCCCCACTTATGCACTTCCTGTAATGGAACCCCAGTATAAGTGGCTTCCACAGGGGAGCCGCAGAAAGAATGTGGTTGGTCAAGGGCACCGTGGACTCAAAAAGATAAGAAAACCTCTGCCTTAGGTTGTCATGAGACTCATTGCGGAGGACTGCAGAAGTTGGATAAAACCAATAAAGGGTCTTTGCTTTCCTTTACCCTTAACTAGCCACAAATTTGCTGGTGACAATGATCCAAAAAGCTGCAACCTAAAACAGCATTAGCAAATGGGCATGGAGGTTGGGTAGCTAGTATCTACGTAATAATGGCACTGTGTAAGAAAACATACAAACCAGCTTATATAATCTTGTAGAATAAGAATTACCAAAAATAAAAGCCTGTCTTACAGAAATGAAAGGGTCTTGTGCAGCATCCCAGAACACAAGATCTATATTACCAATTTAAATGTGTTTGAAACCGAACCAGTTTCTACTATGGCTTCCACAAAAGGACCTGGGAAACGGGCGTTTCATGATGATGCTTGACAATTCCTTATCGGGTATCTCCAGTGCCTTATTGTGATCTGTAATCCCTCAAGACGGCTTAGTATACAATTTTGATCAGACCTGAAATGTGTACTTAAACTTATAATACAGCTAGACATGTCTCCTTGAGAAGCAGGACCAAGATCTCCACAGTCCCGCTTCACACCACTTGTTGCCAGAACGGTGTCACCTGAATAAGTCCCATGGCTTTCAGGCAAAGACTGGGAAGTTGTGGTCTTCCCAATGTTGCTGGACTACAGTTCCCTTCATCCCTGACCATCAGCCATGCTGGCTGGGGCTGATGGGAGTTGTAATCAAACAACCTCTGGAAGGCCCTAGGTTCCCCATCCCAGATTTAAGGAATCAGGAGGAGAATGCTGCACGTACAAAATTAATTTCCTCGTTTGCTCCTGATCTAAGTGGGTAAGGAGGACTGAAAGAGTCCTAATTGGGAAAGTTGCATCTTGCCTATGTTAAGCCATGAACCCAGAGAAAGAAAACATTGAGAGTGTTGAGATAGGAACTTGGTTGAAAAAAGAAAGGCAGCTCTTACCTGGTCCCGGATCCTCTCCTGCTGTCCTCGGATGGCCAAAGCATGCTGGGGGTATTTGCTCTTCAAGTGGTCCATGAAAGCATCTCGCTTCCGTTCCATCTCAGACTTCTGGAGCCCTGTTAGGGCCTCCAGGCTCTGGGCAGCGATGACCGTGTGCCGGCGCTCCGAGGTGTGCACCAGGCCTACGTTGGAGAATCGGCGTGTGCCATTGCCCAGGGTCCGGTATTCCCGTGGATATTCTGCATCGTCTGCTGAGATCATGTGGGCGCTGGTCCTCTCGGGATCTACACAGATTGGGAGAGAAGGGAAGGAAGAAACAAGAGAGGGAGTCAGGGTACCTTTCTACTTACCTCACAGTGCAGAAAGGGGACCAGGGATGTCGGCTCTATAGGAAGGAGTGGGAGAGCTTTCTCAAAAAGGGGTGGGCAGGGTAAGGAGAAAGAAGGCAATCAGAGGCTATGTTAGAATGAAGTGCTGATCAGTCTTCAGCATTGCATGACCCTCCTTTTGGGATAGGGAAAGAACAGTCCCATCCAGGCACCGGTAGGATTTTCCCTTTGGCTGTGGTGCCTGTTGGAACCGGTAGGTTGGAAGGCAGGGAGGCCAACAGTAGGGGGAGCTAGAGCCAATGACAGGCACAGCCAACACATTCTAGCTTTGTGTACATCCTCCTTCCTACTGAGTTTTACAAGGGCAATGAGGAGACTAAGGATGCTGACAGCCAGGGCCACTGCACCTGGAATGGATATAATTAGGTAGGCAGGCAAGTAGGGGCAGACTGAGGTTGGTGGGGAAGTGCCCCATTTGCCCTATGTCAGGCTTCCTCAACCTCGGTCCTCCAGATGTTTTTGGCCTACAACTCCCATGACCCCTAGCTAGCAGGACCAGTGGTCAGGGATGATGGGAATTGTAGTTTCAAAACATCTGGAGGGCCGAGGTTGAGGAAGCCTGCCCTATGTGGACCAGCCTCCATTACTTATTGGTGGCAACTGTCTCCAAGAGAATCAAGACTTTGCTACAGCTTTCTCTTCCCACTGATCAGCCTCAGAACAAGGCCACAAAAATTTTCAGACTCTTGAAGGAAGGGGCAGGTAGATCTCGGTCTTTACAGGGGCATGACAGAGGTAGGTAAGAGATGGGGAGATGGGAGGGAAGTCCGTTCCAATCACTTTTTATTCCAAAGTGATTTCAAGGGGGTTTCTCAGTGCAAAGGGGACAAAGGGGGCGTGTGGTGGGGGGCAGAAAAGAGGCCGTCATCCGGAAGACAGATAAGACATAAACATAACAAGACGACAACTGGTGGCGGGAGGTACCACGGAGACATCAAAACTGCCCCCCCAGGGGGGGGCTAAAATCAAACATAAGACAGTCATGAGACCTCAATGGGGATGACGGCCTAGGTGCCCCTGCTCTCAAGCAGAGGCAGACAGAGGGACAAGACAGACGAACATTCTGCAACAGTAAATACGGACATAAAGGAACTGAAAGAAAACGGAAATGAGGTGCAGGTTGGTTCATGGGGGAGGAGGGAGGAATTTTTGTGGAACATCGCTCTGAAGCTCAGGAATAGCTAGAACATCTGAAAACTGGAGAAGGGGGCTTCTGCTTCTGACGCCTGCCCCAAGAAAGGAAAGAACAGCAGCACAGCCTAGTTCCCAAAAGGTTAGTGACCCTTCAGACATCTTGATTCATTACCATCAGTAAAATAGGCCAACAATGCTCACATCCAAGGAAGAAAACTCCACCTCCCCACCACACACCAGCTAACTGCACTGTAAACATTCCTAAATACTTATGATGCTGTTTCCATAACCAATCACACTAGCTTAAATGCTCCATATGAAGTATGGGGCAGCTATATTCTGCCCCATGTATTTTATGCAGAAGAATAATCTTCCCTTTGTCAACTTCCCCTCCTGCAACTGTTAAAATATTTATGAATACTCTATGACATCACAGCAACTCAGCCAATGGCTTGGAGGGGATGACCTCAGCTCTGCAAGGAGCCCTCCAGACCGGTGTTTTCTCGTAGGTATATTCAGCAGTATGTTCTTCATGCAGTAGCGGTGGACTTGTTCTGCTTTATTAGTTCTTCTGCAACGCGTCCCCCAATGCTACCACATTTTTGCTGTCCAGAGGGGCTATAGCGCAACAGTAAGTGGGACCCCAAAAAACGCATCTGCGGTATGAAAAGTTACAGGATTCCAAAAGGAAATTGCAGGATATGCACAGATTGGAAATGAAGTCGTATAACCGACTCAAAACTTTTGCGCAAGCAAATAATATTGAAATTGGGGTTGCATATGGCCTGTCTAATATCATGAGTACATATCATCATGAATGCACAACGAAGAGGACGTCTGGAGAGGCCTTACATCTTTAAGCAGGTTTTAAAAGCACACTAATTTAGGGCTGCTTCTTTCTAATGTAGGTTTCTTATGAGCTTAAGTCAGAGAGTTGTTCTAGAATGCTTACCTAGCTTATCTACTGTAACTCATGTTGCTGTTTTATTTATTTTAAAGTGGCATATGCTTTTAAAATAGTGTGCTGCTGCCATATAAATTGAGTCTTTTGCTTCTGAACTGTATTTTACATGTCTTTAGAAGAGCTATTCCAAAAAAACCACCCCAGCCTATAAATGAATTTATAAATAAAAGAGCTGTGAATCCCTTACTGCTATAAGACCATGGAGTCGGACCCTTCATGAGGGGATCAGTTTGTATGGCAAAATACATTTCTGGCCCCAAAGATGGTGTCTGGAATAGAGTGGATTCCAATAATGCGGAAGAAGTTAGACATTCCTGATCAACAGCACCCATAAATTAGTGGTCTTCATAAAGGATAACACCTGCTTAGCTGAAGATAAGAGGCAAAGACTAACTCCTGAAGTTCCAACACTACATCAGACCTCCCCTCTATAGTCACTGGCATGGAAATCGTACTTTCTCTAGCGCAGGCAAGCTTTGATAGGATCAGGGTGACCCATGGAAAACAGGCCTGCAAGACTGGCAAATGTCTGGATAGCGTCGTATAGACATGGTTGTATCTGGGTAGAATCAGGACTTGGTAGTAGCTGTTCTGTTATGATTTATTGTCTAGCTTTCTGACTGCGGCATCTTCTAAATTCATGTTCTTCCACCATGGGTCCCCAGATGTTGCTGGTTTACAACTCTCATGAGTTGTAGTCTCACAACATCTGGGGACCACCAACAGGAAGAACATTGCTCTGAGCCTCCCGTGACAAAAAAGGATAGTAGTTTTGTATCATTAGCCACATACTTCCTTTGAAACCCCTCCAAAAATCAGAATGCCAATTTTGATTGGCGCTCTTCTTGGGGGTTGGGTGGGGGAAGAGTTGTTTTCTCTCTGGTTTTGGTACCGATCAATTCAGTTCTCCTCTTTATTTTCTACTTCCTTTGGTAACCAGAAGTAAAACTTCTGTGTGCAGCACCAGTAGCTTCCTACCCACCACCAAGAGATAAGAGTCTAAGCTGTGTGTAACTTAAAACAGGCTGGCCAGCGTAAATCAACAGAATACTGAGCAGCTAATGCAGCATTCCTGTGAGCCAGCAGAAGCAACCCTTATGTTCTTAAATCTATCAGACACGTTGATTTCCCTGATAACTCCACATTCTTTGCAAATGCTCAATAATCACAGAACCCACAAGGTCCTGCTCTTGAGGTTGCTGACTCTGCCTTCTGAAAATGGCACAGTCCCAGTTATGGGCTGAGCCACGTCAAGATGGCCATTTTGCAATAATATACGGCTTCAGTTAGAGCTGTAATAAGCAGTGGAGTGTACGGATGGCTCTAGAGATTGGCAAAGGAAAGACAAGCTTTCTCCTCCATAAAAATACTTTATGGGTTCTTGTTATCTGGAAAGAATGGGTGGGGTGGTGGAAGAAAACTAGTGTTGAAAAAAATTAAAAAGAGATTTAACAAGGCAGTAAAAATGAAGATCAGCTCAGCCGAGCTCTCAGCTGCAGATTTCATTTCATTTTATTGCCATTTTAGGGAAAGCATGTTCTTACCACCTTTGAAGTGCTACTCTGAGGAAGATCAAGAGAGGAAGGAAATGGCTATGGATGCGGCTTGGCATCACACTTTGTGGCCCCTGCCCACCAGCAAAGTTAAACATGTCCAAACTGGGTCCAATATTCTAAATCTACCTGAAGGACAGGTTGTGGTCTGGCAGGTTGTGTTTGCTGATGGGATGTGCTGGCAATCTTGGCTCCTGAAAAGTTCCTCTCCTGAAGGCCCACATCTTCAACACGGCTGTCCTCAAACCACCTCTCCTAGCTCTACCTTTCTGGCTCCCTGGCTGTCACTCTCCTAGTCCCAGTACACATGTTGGACCTCTAGTCCACAGCTGAATATGGCCCTTCAAGGCTTTCAGTCTGGCCCTTGGGGCCTCAGCTGTTCTGCCCTGGTCCTTTCTCAACAGCTTTTTTCATGAATGTGTCCTTGGACACTGGAAATCCCCCTTGCTTGCCTAGAAGGAGAGATGTGTGGACATAGAAATGCCTGGCTTTTACACATTCTATGCAGCACCCTATTACCTAAACTTCCTGTACAGAAAGAGAGGCCACAATTTGAAGCCCTTCAGACTGATGCAAGATACAGCTCCAAGCCATCATCATTCCTGCTTGTCACAATTTGTCACTCTGCTGCAAACTCCCACTCCCAAGTATGTCACATCTGACACCCCCAGCACACATTTTTAATGCCTACACAGTAAACGATCCCATTTATTCCTTGGGAGGAGTGTCTTTTTATTGGCAAATACAAACACCTCATGGAAAGCAGGCACGAAGAACATCATTTAACACCATTCAAAATAATCCTTCGGGAGCGATGACGGCTGGTGTCCATTGGGAACAGTGGCAGGGAAGCAAAGAGAGAACCCAAAAGTAGGTGGAACCAGATCCAATGACAGGCATAGTCAATGACAGGTGGAGCCAACTCAGTCTAGGAGAAGATGGAGAGGTGATATGATACCCACTTTCAAGTATCTGAAGGGCTGCCACATGGAAGATGGAGCAAGCTTGTTTTCTACTCCAGAGGGTGGGACCCAAACCAATGGAGTCAAGTTGCAAGAAATGAGATTCTGACTAAAAGCCAGGCAAAACTTTCTGGCAGCAAAATCTGGACTCTTCTTCACTGGAGGCTTTTGAGCAGTGATTGGATGGATGACTACCTGTCAGGGATTCTTTGCATTGCATGGGATTGGACAAGATGACCCTCGGGGTCCCTTCCTACTCTACATTCCTATGATTCCAGATTAGTCCCCATCTTCTCCCTGCTGAGTTGTACAAGCGCAACACTGGTGCTAAGGAGGAGGAGGAAGCTGACAGCCAGGGCCAATTCATGGACTGGTTGCAAGAAGGCAGGCAGGTGGGGGCTGGCTGAGGGCAGTACTGAGGTTGGTGGGGCAGTACCCTATTTGCCCTAATACAGAGGTTTTCAACCTTTTTGAGTCCATGGCTACATGAACCAACTACATTTTTCTGCAGCACCCCTGTGGGGCTCAGGAGCCCAGTTATGTCACCCCTTGCCTACAGAGCTGCCAGTCTCTCGCCCCTTTTCAAACACGCTCCCTTGTGGAGTGTTCTCTCACCCTCCTCTCCTTTCCCCTCTCCTTGGGAGCCCTCCGGGAAGCTACTGCTGCCATCCCTGAGCTGCCCCTCCCTGCCCCAAAGAGAGGTGCCATCCAGAGGCACCATTTGCCTGTGGATCTTACAGCCAGGGCTGCTGCAATAAACAGCTGTGCAAGCCTTTAGGAGGCAGAGACGCGAGAGGGCATCCGAGGAGGGAGGGAAGGAAAAAGGGACAGAGGGCAGTGTTGCCTGCGGCACCCCTAACCATCCTTCAAGGCACCCTAGGGTGCCACGGCACACTGGTTGAAAACCACTGCTCTAATTCATTGACCTCCCTTTTTGGAAGCTGTGTGTGTTTGCACATGTGTATTTATATTTTTATCCCACTCTTCCTCTAAGGAGTTCAGGGTGGCTTACATAATTTTCCTCCTCCCCACTTTAGCTTCAGAGCAACCTTGCGAGGTAGGTTAGGTTGAGAGATAGTAGTTGGCCTAAACCCAATCACTGCAGCCCGAAGTAGTACAAACCAGGTGCAGGATGACTACCTCTGCCTTCATACAGTCAGGTCATGGGTCCACCAGTCATTGCCATGGGTCAGGCCAGTATTGCCTACACAGACTGGCAGAGGCTCTCTGGGGTTTCAGGCAGAGGTCCCTCCTCCCAGCCCTACCTGGAGATGCCAGGGAATTGAACCCGGACTTTCTGCATGCAAGACAGATGCTCTTTCACTGAGCTACAGACTTTTCTCAAAGTGAGAAGGAACTACTAAGTCGTTGTTACTACTTTCCCTCCATTCTTGATGCATGCCTTGCTTTTATGAATGGCTCTAAATCCCTGCCACTTTTATCACCCTACTCCCATGTCTCTGTTACACCCTGGGAGAGGAGTGCCTTAGAAACTAAATCACTGGCACTCTATGAAATGGCCCTCGTCAATTAACACAGGAGACAGATGATAGCTCTTTAAGAGAGTTGAAAATAGGGTTGCCACCTTTTAACCTGACAAATTATGGACAGTCCAGCTATTTACCACATCAGTGGGGCAAAGCAAATCAGACATCAAAAGGGTTTATTGAGATCATAGTGATCCTGTGTATCTTGTCCCCTTGCAGTAATTGTTCAACAGGTCACTAAGGTAAGAAGGGAGATTGTTATTAGCTTTCAGAATGATTTCAGTCTCCAAAAAACTATTTTTGAAACATACTTACTGGGGTTCTCTTAGGGACAAACTAGATTAGATGGCAGCAGACTCAATGCAAACCTTTATAAAGCAGAGGTGGAGTGGAATAGGGCAACTGGAAGTGCAGCATGGCTGGGTTGAAGGCGGGAGCCGAACCCTCCCATGCCCGTGTTTTCACTCCTGTCTCAGCGATGTCTACGCTGGCTTGGTCATGTGCACAGTATGGAAGATGGCAGGATGCCCAAGGACATGCTCTACAGGAAGCTGACTTCAGGCACAAGACCCATTGGCAGACCAACTCTGTGTTACAAAGATGCCTGCAAACGTGGCATGAAGGCTGACATGAACCCCACTGTGTGGGAATCTCTTGCAGACAATCACAGTGCCTGGAGACAGACAGCTAGGTCTTGCATCCATAGCAGTGAGCAGAGGAAGAGTGACTGCTGTGAGGAGCACAGAGAGAAGAAACGCCATGGTGCATCTGCAGCAGCATAACCAGATGCCTTCATCTGCCCCAGCTGGAACAAAACACCTCTCTCCCCTATCGGTCTCTACAGCCTCAGCAGGCGCTTCCTACAATTTCACTCCCAAAGGTGCACTCCTCCGTTGTCTCCCAAGACAGATGGATACCAACAACAACAGTATGGCTGGAAGGGACCTCAAAGGGCGTCTAGTTCAACCAGCTGCCAATGCAGCAGGAAATCCACTGCCTTATACCGAGTTGGACCACTATTGTCCACGCAGACGGAAAGCAACTCTTCAGGATTTCAGACATGCCGCCACTCCCAGCACTCTCTGGTATTTAGCTCTCACAGAGTTAGAATTCCTGGGAAACTTTAACAAACAACAGTGCCCACAATTCTTTTAAGGAGGGCAATGTTTCAAATGTGCTTTAAAGGTATAGCGTACACACAGCCTTAAACACACAGGCCTCAAGCAATCACGCTTAGTTTGGTTCTTAGCTCTCCTCTACAGTATATCCCCGTTTTTGAGACAAGATGAAGGACGCTCCACTATGCCTTCACTAACACTGGATTACAGCTGATTATGTTCCCCAAACATGAACAACCTTTGAAATTTATGGGCAGTTGCCAATACCCACCTTTGGTCCAAAAGGTTTCTAAAACAATACACAAACCCAGCCATGCCTGGAGCTGAAAACCCAAAGTAGAAAATCAGCAGAATGAATGGGAGGATCCCCAAACGCAGAAGGGCTGGTTTATCACATCTTGAAGTAATAAAGACATACACGTGCTCATAAAAAGAGAGGCTCCCTGTAAAACCATTTGAAGCAATGAAGTAACATTCAAAGAGCAGGTTCCTGTGAGACCATTAAGTCCAGAGTCTAAAAGCAGGTAACTGCACAACCAGATGGCCACATTTCCTAGGGACAATACTCTACTTGAAGGATGGACCAGACCAAGCCCAGTTTAAAGATACAGAACCCTAAGATGGGAGAGCAAGAGGGGCCTTGCAGTTGCCCATCAACAGCGAGCTGCACCTGGGCAGGTGCACAGGCCATCTGATCGCAGTATTGCTTGCCCACTATGGTGAAATTCTTTTTATTTCTATTTAATTGATAACAACTTGATCCAAATTTGCATCTATGTTGTTGTTTAGTCGTTTCCGACTCTTCGTGACCCCATGGACCAGAGCATGCATCTATACATGCATATTAAAACGCCCTGGGTCCCAGTTGCCAAAGATCAAGAACTCATATCAGGATTCTTTCCCAAGAATGCCATGTTTAGACTGGTGCAGTACATTATGAAAATCACTGGTCTAAGGCACAGGTAAGTAATACTCATAGATAATCCCAGGCACAGATGCACAAAGGCGGGAAATCTAACTACCCAAAGTGAAGGCATTGATCCAACAACAACACACCCCATGCTATCCTATATAAAGGAATGAGGCGGGCTCAGCTTAGTGCAGCAAGAGTTTCAGCTCCTTAGCAAGCAATCACACATGCTGCCTAGAAGGAGGCACCTGCAGCACCTGTTTGCCTGTCTTTTTGTTTCTCCTGGACATAGCTGGTAGGGGAGGTGTCTCTGCTCCATGGCAGATGGATGGGGCAGGAGGAACGTGTCCCCCTGGAGAGGTGTGGCTATTGCCAGTATCTGACAGCACAAAATGCACCACAGAAACGTCAAAAATAGGCTCCAATGGCTATGGAGAGGGAGGCGGGGCTTGTGGCTCGTGCCACGGGGATGGGGGGGGGAGTTGAGAGAACAGGTTGAGAACCCCACACACACACCTGGTTCCTCCCTAGGATCCTCTGTATCAGGCAGAGACCTCTCCATCCCACTGGAACCTCCCCTGGGTCCCTGGCAAACTATCCCTGTGCATCAACCAGTCCATGATGTAATATATGCAGATTTATGCTAATGTGTCCTAGTCTGTCTTCCTTTTTTGGTGATGCATTTCTTCTTTCCTGGCATTGGGTCAGTGGCCACCCTATAGCACAAACTTGCCAAGCCTGCTTACCACAAGTGGAAGTGGGATGAGCGTACACATTAGAAGCAGCAATTCACTTTGTTTTTTAATAGATAGATAGATAGATAGATAGATAGATAGATAGATAGATAGATAAATGAATGAATGCTTGAGCTCCATGGGGGAAAGCCAAACAAAAGCCCTGCTATCTTAACTCTATGCTATGTCACTCATCAGCATTCATGCTTCCTTGAGTTTTTGCACCTTCCACAAATGCAGCTTCTGTGATTTTCACCGAAATTACTTTGAAGCCCTTCATCTCTTTTTGAAAATGTTAAAAGCACAGCAAGTTGCCTTGCACTTTGCTTTTCATAGCTATAGTTTGCTGTACTTTGGGGCTTTGCGGATGATGGGGGGGGGGGGCAACTGCATTAGAAAAATATACACACACATAAGGAGCTGCAAATCTGACATAAAGCCCACAGCCAGATGTTTGGGATGGAGTCAGGAATTGGGGGAGGTGGGGAGAAATAGAAGAAGAATCACTCTTGACTCTGCTTATTCCCTGTGGCTGGAATGAGTTGACACTAGTATTTTTAATAAAAAAAAACTCACAAGGTAAGCAGTTTTCTCAAGAGCTATCTGCAGTGATGCCCATTGGCCCAGCTGGCTCAGAAATTGGCGCCCAGCTGCTCACGAGATAAAGAATCAGAAATAGCAGCAAAGCTGGCATCCTGGGGTGGGTGGGTGGTAAATAAATAGCCTCACAAAGCAAAGTGTCGCCTGGCAGGTGGGCCGCTAATTCAGAAGCTGCCAACAGCACCTAAGCCAGAGAAGCAGGAAGGAATTTGAATGCAGCTCCTAGATCCTTTCTGTCCCATTCAGCACATCGTACCTTAGCCCCCTCCAGAGTAGTGTGTGTGTTATATTTATTTGGCAAGTTCCTTCTGCAATATGTCACCGGTGCACTTATTAGTGCATTAGTGATGCAGTAGCGGTTTAGTCATGCTGGCCACATGACCCGGAAAGTTGTCTGTGGACAAACGGCGGCTCCCTCAGCCTGAAAGCGAGATGAGCACCGCAATCCCATAGTCACCTTTAATTGGACTTAACCATCCGGGGTCCTTTACCTTTTACCTAGGATTTATACACATCACTCCATTTTATTAGCTGTTGGGCACCGAAATTACTTTGAGGCCCTTTCTGCTGTTTGGTGGGGCTATAGCCCAATAAAAGCAGGATGCCCACCGCCCCCTGACCCCAAATGTTTGTGGTCTGAAAAGTTACAGTATTTCAGCAGGAAGCTGCAGGGTATGCATTGGGTGGAAGGGAAGCAGTGTGACCATTTGGAAATTTTTGCAGGCACAATCAGTCTTGAGAACAGGATTGCATAGAACTGCCCCAATAGCATCAGGAGCGCAAGTCATCATGAATGTGCAGTGAGGAGGGCATCTGGAGGGATTGTTGACTCCTGCAGACCTCCCACTGTCCGGTCTCTCCCTATCACTTGGATCTCAAACTGTCACCATGGTTGGAAGTTTTTCAGGTTTTAATCAACAAGTCGGGACAGCATCCCAACAAGGGTCTGCAGGTTACAAATTCATAAGGCATGTCGGAAATATACAGTATCGTACCATACATGGCTCGGCCGCAGACCAATCAGATGCTCGATAGGCAAGCTCCTTTGTGCCTGCAGAGCAACTGAGTCACTGGCAGTCAGAATTTCCAGAGGGGTAGTCAAGAGTTTTCATGCACACAATTTATTCTAGAACCAGTGGAGACTGGCTACTTGTTTATTCCATGTAGTCCACACACAGTTTAGTTCTACTGCATATTCTTTTGGCCCTTGGAATGTGCTTCTTGAGAAACCTATTTCGTTCCAAAAATAAAAGCTCATTGCAGATTGATTCCCCATTACTCCCAGTGTGTCCATTTGAACACAGATGAAAACAAATCGACAGAGTCCTGGCAATGTGGGTGGGGGGCTTTATCCACATCCGCCCAATGATGTTGTGGGGTGGACCTATGCCAAGTTTGCATCAAAACACAGCATTTCCCAAGAAACAACAGGATAGATACACCCATGGATTGCAGTACACCATTTCCCAAACCATTGGATGCAGAACAAATGGGAGCGTGGACAGAGGCTGAGTAGTTTTGATTGTGACAATGTCACTCAAATGTCTCTTTCATTTCCTGTCCCAGTGGCATGCTTCACCATCTCATCTGTCAAGAAGGTTTGGAAATTGCTTCATACTCATGTATGAAGCTGCTCTCCACAGCCCACTAAAGCATCAGAATAGATCAAGGGAGAGGTATTGAGAGAGCCATAGTGATCAGAGGATGCGAGGGAGTGAAGGAGTGTCAGAAGGGACATTCACCACCATCCACCCCATCACACTGATGGGACTTTAAGTACGTAGTTTCCTATCTACCAATGCTTGATCCTCGCTGACTCACACCATCTCCTCAATGAGGATGTATCAATGTCATTCAGGTATTTCTGCAAATAATACAGAAAGCTGATATTTTGTAGACAGGAAATCTGGGGTACTCAGACTGCTAGAAAAAGCCTATTTTACTAGAAAAGCGTATCGGCTGGTTTCCGTAATTAATTATGAGAGCATTAATCAAGATCAGGTTTGAATAAACTCACTTGGGGTTTAAAATCAGAGGTTCCTTGGTGTACACACCGGGTGGGATCTTTCTGCTACAACTTGCAATTATACACCATTTATTTAATGTATTTATACCCAGCTTTTTAAAGTTAAGTTTGGCTCCAAAAATGGCTTTACAATTAGGTAAGGAATGATGTGTTTGATCAATTAAAGACTCTACAAGAGTCAACAGATAATACAGATGTCCAGTTGGAAGCCTTTAGAATGCATGGAGGCCAAATGACCCAAATGACCTTGTGAAATACCCTCATTTAGCTGAAGATGTAGCTCAGAGGTACAGCATATGCATTGCTTGTAAAGGGTCCCAGGATCAATCCCCAACATCTGCAGGAAGGGCAGAGAGAGCCCCCTACCTGAAACCCCGGAAAGCCACTGCCAGTCAATGTGGGAGATACTGAGCTAGATGGACCAATGGTCTGACTCATTATAAGGTAGCTGGCAAGGAGCGAGCTGGCAGTAAATCAAACCGTTCAAAGTTGGAGTTAACTCTTTATTAGCAAAAACATAATCTTCACTTGGCTGAGCGTCCGGCCTAATAGCACAGCTCCACCTCCTCACAGCCATCAAAGTCCCCTCCTCCCCAGGGCTTTTCCCAAGCAATTGCAGACTGTGCCTGCATGCAGTCAACTTCTCCTCCACCCTTTTCATGCCTCTTCTGGATCTGGGAGACAAGTGGGGAGGGGAGCTTGTCACAGCAGGAGGGGAACTTCACCAACCTGACTCATCTCAGCCTCTTGGCTTCCCTCCTCCCACTTGCTGCCTTCAGCTTCTGCCTCTGATCCTGGATTTCTCTCTGCTACCGACTTTCCCTGCTCACTAAGTCCAGTTACCTCTTCAGCTTCCGACACCTCCTCTTCCCAGTCTTCTTTCTCTTCTACCTCTGACCACTCATCACATTGTCCCACCACAACTCCCTGGGCTCTGAGCCTTCTTCCTTTGGTGGTTCCCCAGCTGGTTCCTTCCACCATTTTTCTGCGCCCAACCAGTCCACAACAGCACCTTCCTATATTCCTATGCAGGACAAGAGTGTTCGAGATGCTATACGCTTGGGACACAGGAATGATGCATTTCTGCCTAGACCAGGGATGGAGGCTCCTATCACCACCAAACACATTGGCTAATGGTCAGGAATCATGGGAGCTGCAAGTTCGCAGCTCCTAGAGTATGATATAATTTTGGACACTGGCTTTAAAAAAACGAAATAAAGCAAGAGAGCTATATAATGCCATCACTGCACCATGGCATTTTACAGAGTAACGTAAGTAGGAAAGACAGGTCCGTGCCCCGAGGAGTTTACAGTCTAAATTTAGACAGCAGGGGAGGCAGCAAAGAGAGGGAGGGGAGAAGCCCAAGGATGACAAGACAGAGGGGAAGGTCCTTTGGAAGCAGGTCTTGGCGTAAGGGACAAAAGAGATTTGACAGTAGATGATCTTGGGCAATGCAGCGGAGCAAGAAGGCATGTAAAGAGAGACAAGGGAGTTGATTAAGGGGCAGCGAGACGGAAAGCTTTAGAAGCACCAGAGCTAGCGCTGGTATCAGTATCTCCGGTAAACCATCACCGCTTCTGCTGATGCTGAAGAGTAATTCTGTCCACAATCAGATGTCATTTGCATAATGGAAAACATCTGCACCATTTTATCCTCCTCACTTGCCAAAACTGGTTTTTCTGACTACAGAATTTGCATTGCGTTCCACCCCCACCCCCCTATTTCAGTGAAACAGTGAGCCTTTCTGTGAAAAAAGTACAACATGGCTTTGATCTAGCTCTGTCGGGTGGGCAGGAGGGACTCACAAGGCACCACATTTTTATTTATTTTATTTATTCACAATATTTGTGCACCACCCCCCCGTCCATTTTACAAGGGCTTAGCCCCAGAAATTTCTCTCCAATGTAAAATATCAATCCCGGAAGATATGCTGTGATGTCCTAAACAGAAAAGGGTGCTTTTATACACCTGTGCCTCTTTTGCCACAGAGGGCTCTTCTAGACCTCACTCCCAGCTGCTAACAGCATCTTCAGGCCAGAGTGAACAGAAGCAAGGATCTCAAAGTCTGACCATCGTTTAGCATCCCTAGATTGCTCCCCACCTCAAATTCACCTCCAGAGGCTTCAGCCTCATTTTACAACAGAGCGTGGAAACACCAAGTCCATTGCTGAAGCGGGATTAGATCTCAGGACTTCCAGTCACAACTCCAGCCTTTTTATCCTCTGGGCTACATCAGAACTCTGCATATATGGTAGCTCAGAGCACATGGCCAGGACAGGCAACAACCCTGAAGCAGCATTTCAGGATGTGGGGTTGATCCATCTAACAACAGCGCCAATTAAAAGCGCACAACATAGGAACATTAGGAACTGCCTTAGGCAGAGTCTGACCCTTAATAAAGCCTGCACTGACTGGCAGTCACTCATCAGGGTCAGCGGCAGGGGGCGGGGCTCTCTCACAAGCCCTACATGGAGATACTGGGGACTGAAACTTGGTCCTTAGCCTGCCTACTCAGAAGTAAGTTGGGGGTGGGAGATGGAGTGTGTAGTTGAAACATTTGTCCCTGAGGAATCTGCTTAGGAATCTGTGCTGCAATGCTCCTGGAGAAGGCTACACTATGAGCTCTCTCTCTCGCTCACTCTCTTTCCTTCTCTCTTAACCCCAACAGCTAAAGCATCAGCATGCAGTTCCCTTCTCTCTAATTACACGCTCGGATGGTGGAACATGCCAGCTCTCCTGACTGCTAAAGAGAACGATTTTCTTTTTCTCTCTCTCTTAAAGGCCTTTTGTGCTAACTGCAAAACGGGACAACCATGGTGCTGTTTGTGGTCTTTAAAAAAATTAATAAATAACCATTCCTTCCCACAAGCTTCCCTTGTCTACAGCCAGTTTTGTTCCCCCCCCCCAAAACAACCAGGACAGGTGGAGCAGTTAGCACCCAGCTCTGCCCTGAAACCCAGCAGGTGGTGTCAGGGAATTGGCAATTTGAAAGCGGGGTGGGGGGTGGGGGCAAACCTTGCAAAGGAGCAGCAGGAACCTTGGGTTAAGCATAAGGTGCAGGTGAGAGCTCGAGATGAAAGGCTAACCTGAGAGTGCCGTGTCCTCCCGCCCCCTTTTGCAGCATCCCTCCCTTGCAGCTTTGGCATCTGCTGCAGAAAGATAGAGTGCAGCCGAAGATGGATAGAACCGAATGGATAAATCCTCCAGTGGAAGAGTGGGGGGGGGGGGAGAGGAGAGAGCACTCTGCAAATGCTGAGTGACTGCAATCATTGCTGCACCGCACAAAAATGCAGAGATTTAGCACAGAACGGATGGCAATGTGTCAACCCCGTGTACGCAGCCTGTGTTGCCAACTTATTTTTGGCAGGAGCATGGCACCTGTTCCTTTAAAAGCTGCCACAACAAACGGGAAGCTGCCAGGGGAACCTTTTCCTGGCATGGAGATGGAGCAGTGGGAAAAGGCTCCCCCTGCTAAGTCTCCTCCTGTCAATCACGCAGCTGCAAAGGGCACAGGGCGTAGCCAGGATTTTTGTTAAGGGGTGCAGGCCTTTTGTTGGGAGGGGCAGAACCTGCATTAGCTATGTATTTTTATTGATTTTTACTGATTAGGGGAGCAGCTCCCCCCCACCCCGACTATGCCCAGGAATGGGTGGATGGGAGTTTGAAAGCAAAAGGACTCTGCAATCTACATGAAATGATCAAAACAGCAATGAAGGGAAGGTGACAGGAACTGAACAAATGGCTAATGGGAGATGGAAGAGGAAGACAGGTAGCCATGGAGAGGAACCCAAGGTGATTTGAAGAAGTGGGTCTTCAGGAGACAGGAGACAGAAAAACTGAGAGGGGAGGGTGTTCCAGCAGCCTAACAGGAGGTGGAAGGGTCGGAACAAGGAGGCAAAGTGGCTGAGCAGGGAGAAATATAGGAATATAATCTGGTTAATCTATTTACAGATAGGTGGAGAATTTTAAGGATGAGGAGTGGGAGCTTGAAGTCTATGCAGAACTTGAGAAAGAGCCCAATGCAGAAAATTAGAGGTTGGGGTTATCATGATCAGAGAGCAGTGGGAGAAAAAAATTAATTTGGCCACATTGCTTTGCATGGAGACTCACTCCAAGTACAGGGTGCCCACCCTTTCCATCTGCTGCGCCATAGCTCATTCAATCATGCCTTCCCATTATGCCCCAAATGGTATTTCATGATGCTCCTGGGGAAAGCCGACCAGGCAGGGTCACTTGGGCAAGGATGAACTCTCCACTGAGCTATTGTGGATAACCTAAAAGTGAAGAGTCCGGCCCTCTTTCTCTACCATACTGCAGGACCTCTCATTGCCCTGATTGGTTAATGGTCTACCCCACTTACAGCTTTCTAAGTCAGGTATCTGGCCAATCACAATAATAATATAATAATTATAATAATAATTTATTATTTATACCCCGCCTATCTGGCTGGATTTCCCCAGCCACTCTGGGTGGCTTCCAACAAAAGATTAAAAATACATTAAAACATCAGCCATTCAAAACTTCCCTAAACAGGGCTGCATTCAGATGTCTTCTAAAAGTCAGATAGTTGTTTATTTCCTTGACATCCGATGGGAGGGCATTCCATAGGGTGGGCACTACTACCAAGAGGGCCCTCTGCCTGGTTCCCTGTAACTTCACTTCTCGCAGTGAGGGAATTGCCAGAAGGCCCTCGGAGCTGGACCTCAGTGTCCGGGCTGAACGACGGGTGTGGAGACACTCCTTCAGGTATACAGGGCCGAGGCCATTTAGGGCTTTAAAGGTCAGCACCAACACTTTGAATTGTGCTCAGAAACGTAACAATGCCAAGGTGGTTCTACCTCTCTAGAGCAGTGGGACTGCTCCTTGCTCAGGATTCCAGTTCTGTGTCAATCTTCTAGTCCTCAAGGTGCAGCAACCAAAAAAGGCACCCATATTTGGGCTAAGGAAGAAACAAATTCTGCAAATGATGTAAATCGTGAAAAGTTTCTTATGTGGGTTTATGTCCCATTTTACTCCCTCTGCTGCTTATAGAGAAGGGCCAAAAAGGTGTGCAATACACTCAAGCCTTGATGACAGCAAGTGTTAAGTCTCCCTGAGTGGTTTTAATGACCACTGCCCAGATTTCTTGTTGCCCAGATTCTTCTGAGGTTATTTTCTATGCAGCCATAAGGGCTGGAAACTTGCATATTTTGCTTTGAAATGTTGAAGCGAATTGTGTGCCACAGCCCCAATTTGATGCTGGGACTAACTTCAGGGGAAACAGCAACTAGATTGAAACACATTTAACTATGTGTTAGACTGCAGCCCCCCAAAATATGAAAAATGCACTCCTTCTGAACCTGGTATTTATGCCATCTGTTTACCAAAGCCTTTTCCCAACCCCCATTCTTTATTTCCTTAAAAAGTGAAAGGAAAACAGATAAAGCCTTCTTTGCAGGCACCATTCAAATGAATGGTGCTTGTACAGTACAGGAGCATATGAGGCTGCTTTAACATTGAGTCAGACCGGCAATCCATTTAGCTCAGTGTTGCCTCCACTGACTGGCAGCAGCTCTCCAGGATTTTGAGCAGGGGGTTTCTCCCAGCCTAGTCCAGCCTGCCTGGAGATGTCAGGGATTGAACTTGGGATCTTCTGCATGCAAGGCAAATGTTTTTCTTCTGAGCCATGGCCCCTTCCCAATGGACTGCATCCCACGTTCAAGGAAAGGAGGGAGGGGAGAGATTCGGATTTTCCAACTCGTGCACCAAAGTGCACTGGAACAAAACAGGCTCTCATTTCATGTCATGCAAATTAAATGATTATGATAGGAATGAACTGGGCCTTTGGGCAGAATCTGGATTTTTGGCAGGTGTCCTGCATCTGCTGCTGTGGCTAAATCCTGAAAGTGATTCCGGTGGCGCAACATAAATAATCCAGAGGCCTTGAAACCCACCCGCCCTCCCCCCAATTTGTTTTTCCCTGATACCGCACTAGACCTCCGTATCTTGCCTTTATTTCACTCCCATTACCCACCCTCTCATGTGGAGCTGTCCACCCCTGCCAACTTCTCTCCCCCCCCCCATCCCCTCCAGCTGCCAAAAGCTCTCAGGTTCCCATCATGCTCCATGAACAATGGCAAGCTGCCCGAGGCTCTGCCCAGCTTACAGACCACCCTCGCCGGGCTCAGCATCTCTCGCGGCAGCTAATGGCCGGGGTTCTGTGCGGAATGCCAGAAGCGATTTGAGCAAGAAAGAGATGGTGGGCTTTTTCTCTCTCCACAATGCAGCAGAAGCAAAGAGATAGCGAGGAAGTGAGAGAGATGGAGAAGCAAATTAATCCAGCCCCCCCCCCACTGCCTCCCTTCCCTCCTCACTACAGTGGGCTTTAACCACTTTCATGCCAGGGCAGTGCTATGGTCTGCAACATCAAGCCTCAAGTTCAAGAGCTTTCAAAGCTTAGGAACATAGGAAGCTTCCTTATACTGAGTCAGACCATTGGTCCAACTAGCTCAGCACTGTCTGCACTGACTGACAGCAGCTCTCCAGGGTTTTGTGCAAGGAACTCAGTCCTATCTGGAGAGTCCAAGGATTGACCATCTACATGCAATGCAGATCTTGCCACTGACCTACGATCCTTCACACTTTATGCTTTTAATGCGAACCTGTACCATGCATGTTGCAGACACAGACGCCTAGCCCTGTTAGCGGCACGCTTGCTATGCACACAACTCCTGGACTCCCTGCATAGGAAAACCAGTGACACCCCCTTGTCACGTGTGAAGCAGCACCTATACGAGACCAAGCAAAAAGGGCAATGGCCTACCTGAAAGATTCAGGCCTGCAGGGGTATCCTTTTGCCAGCTTCTGCAGCTGGCTGGCTATGCCCCACTGCTGGTTTAGAGAAGGCAAGTGAGAAGGAGTCAGGCGGTGCCTCTCATTCTGTCCCACCAGGTTCTGGTCCCAAACGGCCATTTTGTTCCAGGGGAAGGGTGTTGCCTAGCAACCGACTACCCCAAAGAAAGCCAGGTGGCTCCTCACACCCTGCCTAGAACCAAACAGCCAACCAGGCTCAAAATTTGTGGCAGCGATGGCTGGATGAGGGGTTCAGATTCAGAAAGCGAAGTTTTGCTTGGGGTGTGGCATAGAGGGAGGCAGGGGAACCCCGAGATTACAGGCACCAGGGCCTCCGTTTGTTCAGAGGGACAAACTGGGCTAATGAAAAACATTTCCCTTACCCTTTGGATAATTCAGGAGGAGCTCCAAGCAAGCTGGAACGATGCCACTCCAACCAGGTAGTTTCCAAGCTGCAGACCAAGAAGAAAAAGAAAGGGCTTGCCTCACACGCGCAGGAGCTCCTCAAGCCAGAATCAGGAGAGAAGGCAAAGCAATGCCAAGATAAAATCCTTCTAGGAAGGGAGCTGTATTGGAAGGCTTCACTGGAGCAAGTGAAGGATTAAAGCTCTTCTGTACTGACCCATCCATTCGCTCTCCTTTTACCTGCAGCTGAAGGCTTCTTGCCTGTTCTCTGGAAGACACACCTGAGGATGCTAACCAGGTACAAGGCCGTAGCCCCTTTCCCCCAGAAAAATGTGAGGCAGGAAAAGTGTGGCCTTTGCAAGAGGTTTTTTTTTAAAAGAAAAGAAAACAGTGGCGAATCCTCTCCGAAAAGCAATCCTGGAAAACCTTGCTAGGTACGTAGCATGGCTGCTGGTGCCTCGCTGGACGGCGCCAAGATGGGGAGGGGTCCCAGGCTGGACATGACTGCAGGCTCGCTCAGATCACACCCACCCTGTTGGGCGCTCGCCCGAGGATTATCGGAAAAGAGAATCGCTCAAACACAGTTTATTACTGCAGTTCCATAAATCTTCATGAAGGCAAAGTGAGACAGGCAGCTGGGCCGTGAAAGGAAGCAACAGCACTCAGCAGAGCATGAAAAATAGTGAGTGAGTGAGAGAGAGAGCGATCATCTAGAAATGAACCGGGGGGGGGGGGAGAGACCTGCTATAGGTGAAGAAATTGCATTTAGGTGGACAAGGGATGACAGAAAGGAAGAAAAATAAGTGCAAAAGCTCTCAGAGTGATGAGAATCTTCCACATCCAGGCATGGATGAGAGGAGGGAGAGAGGCATGCTCCTGTTTCCCAGGAACTGCTGCAGCTGTCAAGACGTGAGTCTTTCCACTCTGCATACGCAGTGCCTGAGGAAGAGGCAAGCCATTCGTTGGCTCGCTGGAGTTTCCCCGATACGGAGATAACCCCTTCCGCTCCACACTGCTAGTGAATCCAGAGCCTCCCCCTTGCCCCCCCTTCACACACTCCAGGACTAAAGGCAGCTGTGCTCCATAGAGCCAGGGCTGTGTTTAAACCAAGGCTCAGTCCTCACACTTGCTTACAAGCAACTGGGGAGGTGGGGGCAGGGGTGGTTTCACTTTAAGAGGAGGCAATGACGGGTTGAATGGCAACTCTGATGAGGAAAGTCAAAAGAATCGGGCACGTTTAGCACAAAGAGACTGTATCACCACCACATTAGATCACTGCATTACATAATATAAAAAGGGAAAACACGCATGCCACACAGAAGGGCTGTTTACCCTTTTGACTGAAGACAGGTGTCAGCACAGGCAGCTGAGCACACCAGTGCTGGAACATGAGCCATGCCAGGATAAGGGAACAAAAGCTAGCTGGAACATTGGGACAGGCCCACAAGTGGGCCAATGAGGAGGCAGGGGGAGTTCCGGTCCAAAGCCTGGTTCCAATCAGGGTGACAAGGAGGAGGGACAACCGGAGCTATGGTCAGAGGTAACTGAGAGTAGTGCTCTTCAACATAGGGTTCCCGGAGGTTGTGAAGACCACAACTCTCATCCACTGGCCATTGGCTAAGCTGAATTGATGGGAACTGTAGTCCAATGATAGCTGGAGACCTCAATGTTGAAGAGTACTGCTCTAGAGTCAATTGCAGGCTAGTAAAAAGTATCTAAGCACAGCTTCCAGCACCATGGCCAGCGACCAGGTAGTCTGTACAAGGAGCAGGGAACACACAGAGCAGATGGTTCTGAATTTCAGCCCACTTGAATGGTTGCTCAGGAAAGATCCAGAGCAAAACAGTTTGTTTGGGGTGGGTGGGGAGAAGAATTAATAGACAATGTGGAGCCATCCTAGAGCCAAGATAGCTCAATATTGTCCTCCCCCTTCATGGCTATAAGTGGCTCAACCAGCAGGGGGCACCACCACAGAAACCAGAAGGCCACCAGTTCAACTCCCCATCAAAAGGAGAAGGAAGAAGGGCTTTAAAAACTACAGGCTTAGTTGAACCACTTTCACACAAAAACATAGCACAATCTGCAATTTGTTAGAATCAGCATAACTGCAATCCAACACAGCCTCCCTGAAAAAACACAAAAACTCAATCCTGTTCTAGAGTACATGCTTTCTACTTGTGCAGCATTGACAGCTAAGACCAACAGGCCTTACACTTCATGTAAATAGAGTGTGCCCTAATTCCGCCCCCTCCCCTTAAAAAAACAAACACACTCTGCAGTGTTTCATGTTTGATCTGGAGAGATTTATCAGCATAAAAATGGATGCAGAAAAGGTTACCCGAGGGCGGAAAGTTTGAGAACCACTTAATTGAGACATAAAGAAAGCCCGTAATAACAAACAACAGAAGTTACACTAAAGGCAGAATTATATTCATACAGAATTGCCCACCACCACCACAGTAAATTAAATCGCTTTGAACAAAATCATGGCAGATCTTGGCAGCTGTCACGGCAGAACAAGCTGCCCTGTTAGTCACAGCCAAGTCCAGATTATCTGACAATTAACAAAACGTCTATCATTATTACAAGCATTATATGTGCAGAACAGCGTTCTTCAGTGTTGGGTTCCCCAAATGTTGGGCTGCAACTCCCATAATCTCTGACCACTGGCTCAGCTGGCTGGAGATGATGGAAACTGTAGAGCAACAACACCAGGGAGTCCAAGATGGAAAAACACTGGCACGGAGGAAGAGCTTTTATACTGCAAGAAGTCCTGGTGGGTGCAGTCCATCTCTGTGTGCACAGAAACCCCATGTGCGAACAAGCCACCCAGGGTCTCTGGTAGAGGGAAGTTTTGCCATCATCACAACCATCTCCCCCTGGCACATTTTATCTTGTAAGAATTGATAGTAGCCATTTATTTGTATGACAGAAAGCAAGATAATATGCTTGGGGACACCATTCAGGATATACCTGTGTCAGTGGCACCCAGCTTTTGAGAATCAAACCTGCAATTTTACCTGTGAGATCGCTTTATTCTGTATTGGCCCACTGTTCTCATCTGCAAAAATGGCCCTGTTACAGGTGCCACATAATACCCATTCTGTGTTTGTAAGAATCTGATATTCTAGTGCCCAGGTATGTAGAATGTTTACATGTGTTTTAATCTACTTTTACTTTGTTGGTTTTAATTATTATTTGAATGCTTTAAATACCTGTTTTTAACTCTTGTTCCTAGGGCTGGGCAATATCTGGTTTTCAACACTGCGATGCATCACCAGCTAAACACTGCGATATTTCGATCTATCACGACGTCTGAAATAAGGATGGAGCTATGTAGAGATTTTGGTGGGCTTCACAGTTTCCCCCGCATTGTGATTTTTGCCGGTGCCTGCTCTTGTTACTCACTGCCCCCCTGTATGAGGCAGGGGATTGTTGAACCAACAGAGTTAACAGGAACTGAGAGAACCATTGGCTGCCTTCACGGTTTTCCCCACATTGTGATTTTTGTATAACACACACACACCACAATTCGCAATATATTGCCAAGTCAAAAGTTATCAAACAGATATTGCAATATGGACTTCAAACCAGTTTTGGATGAGTTATTGATATATCGCCTACCCCTAGTTGTTACCAATAATTTGTTTTATTATTTTTGTAACCTGCTTTGAAGTTATGATTTGCTTTTACAATCAAATGGTGTATATATACAGCATATATTATTAAATAAATAAAGGCCTGCTCCATTCCACCAAATTTCCACCCACTCGCTGCTGAGCTTCATCCTAGACTGTTTCTTGATGACACTAGAGGGTGACAGGATGTTTGGAATTGTTATAGGTAGCTCAATTTTGCTCTTGGGACAAGTTCTAATACAGTCGTACCTTGGCTCCCGAACGCCTTGGGAGTCAAACGTTCCGGTTCCCAAACGCCGCAAACCCGCAAGTGATTGTTCCGGTTTGCAAATGTTCTTTTGGAACCCAAACATCTGACGGGGCTTCCACGGTTTCTGATTGGCTGCAGGAAATAGAACATTTCGGAAGTCAAACGGACTTCCAGAACAGATTCTGTTTGACTTGCAAGGTACAATTGTAGTGCTCTTCTTACTGGTTCTCTTGCAGTGGATACAAAAGCAGGCCATGATCAGCATTCCACTAAGTTTTACTCAGAGAAGACCTACTAATGGACCTAAGTGAATCATGTTCATTAATTTCAGTGGGTCTGCTCTGCATAAAACCTAGCTGCATACCACCAAAGGATCTATGTGAAGCCCTGCCCCTCGACCACAGGAAATCCTGATTCCTACGGTCAAGTGCATGGCACCACAACAAACAATCCCCACACTTTTCCCAGCCTAAATTCATAACCACAGGGGCTAGAAACTTGCAGGTTAAAAAAGAAAATGAACTCTGCTCCGATACCAAACTCTATGCTTAAGCAGTACAGCTGCAGAATCAGCCAGTACTAAATTCTGTGCTTCCACATCACTTGCGCAGGATAAGCATTAGCCTCCTTGGAAGCCCCACCCACAGCAAAGTCAAGCCTGCTTCTCTGTCTGCTGCGAGGAAAAGGTCAGGGCCCTGAAGGCAGCAATGGGGTTTCAAATTGCTCGGAGGGAAACCTGTCAGCTCTGCGTGCCTTCCTCTGCGTGACAAAGGCAAGCAGGGAGAGAGGGAAGGGGACGCAGGGTGGGAAACAAACCCAACCACCCAAAAACAATAAACAGCCAAGCAAGCAGCCCTGAAGGCATCGCTCTAAGTCACTTTGTCTCTCTCGCTCAGGGGTGTGCAGGTGGGAAGAGCTGGTTACAGCCCAGCCTGGGGTAGGAAGCACAGTTCACTGTGAAGCTATGGTTGGAATGGGCAAAGGGTTAGCCTTCACGCAATTCTATGTTCATGCTTGGGTTTTACAAATGCTTATTGGGCTCTAACTGTGATATTATTACGAGGTATGTGGACAGTGTTAGAAACTGAGATATGAAAGCTTGGAGCTAAATGGCACCTTAAACCTAAGTTATGGGCACAACAATGGAATGTCTAGGTGCGATTTTATATAACAAGAATACAAAGCTGAAAATGAATGAACTGCAGCTAAAATATTATGTTCAGTTTTCACATGGTCTAGTCTTTCCCCTCCCCACCCCCATAATATTCTTAAGACTGGGATGCGGGTGGTGCTATGGTCTAAACCACTGAGCCTCTTGGGTTTGCTGATCGGAAGGTTGGCGGTTTGAATCCCTGAGACGGAGTGATCTCCCGTTGCTCTGTCCCAGCTCCTGCCGAACTAGCAGTTCGAAAGCATGTCAGTGCAAGTAGATAAATAGGTACCGCTGCAGCAGGAAGGTAAACGGCATTTCCGTGCGCTCTGGCACTCGTCATGGTCCTCCATGTGCCAATAGCGGTTTAGTCATGCTGGCCACATGACCTGGAAAACTGTCTGTGGACAAATGCCGGCTCCCTCGGCCTGAAAGCGAGATGAGCGCCGCAACCCCATACTTACCTTTGACTGGACTTAACCGTCCAGGGGTCCTTTACCTTACCTTAATATTCTTAAGAGGGTCTCTTTGCCAGTCTTCAGAGAGTTGCTGGAAGTGGGGAGGCAGGAAAAGGTCCTCCTTTCCTTCCACTCCGAAGTTTTAATCTGAAATCTTAGGCATGATACTGTGCCCAGAGCTCAGAAACTGCTCGCGCTAATGAAATTCCCTGTCGCAAAATGCACCTAGAACAATGGGAGTTTCAAATACAGTGGTACCTCGGGTTACATACGCTTCAGGTTACATACGCTTCAGGTTACAGACTCTGCTAACCCAGAAAAAGTGCTTCAGGTTTAGAACTTTGTTTCAGGATAAGAACAGAAATTGTGTGGTGGCGGTGCGACGACAGCGGGAGGCCCCATTAGCTAAAGTGGTGCTTCAGGTTAAGAACAGTTTCAGGTTAAGAACGGACCTCCGGAACGGATTAAGTACTTAACCCGAGGTACCACTGTACTGGGTTCAAAATGACAGAGGCAGGCATTCTGCACAGTCTTTTACCACATACATCAAAACATCTAGACCTCACACCAAACTCACCTATGAATAGGCTTTCTAAAATAGAAGCATCGGCATAGCCAGGGAGGCAAGGGGGCAGTTGCCCCCCCCATCAAGTAAACAAATAAAAATACTTAACTAAAAGTAGAAATTGTAGAAAGATTTTGACAGATTTTCCTGAGCACTTGGGGTCAAAGAAAGTAATTCAAAACAACTGTTGTTCAGACATTTCATTCCAAATCTGCTAGAAAGAGCCAGACAGAGGATGATGACATGTGGGTATCCTGTCCCCCCCCGCCCAAATATAAATCCGGGCTAAACCCATATGTAGAATATAGCTTCAATGTGTTGCATGCCTATTCCTTTCCAAGAACCCCCCCCCAAAAAAAAAATTTAATGAAACTGGGGGTGGCAGAGGGAGAGATATATTAAGCTTGTAATTTATTCCAGCAGAGAACAAGGCAAGCCAAACAAGGGTGTGTAAATTCTCCCTTCACACACTTGCACTGGCTACAGCTTGGAAGGAGGATTTGAAGTAGTGGTCAGAAAAATGTGGCTATGCTTGCAAAACATATGTGAGTGTGTGCATGTTTGTATATATACAGACACGCATTGATTTATCTGTTTACCTGGATAACAAATAGCAACCCCCCAGCCATTTTGCTTTACGTCAAAAATGGATCGGGCAGCTTTTTCTCTTGGCCCTGGGAAAGAGGCCCCTTGCGAAAGAACTCACATGTACTGTACGTAGTCTATGCCAAGCAGCAGAGCAAAAGACAGGGAGACAGGTACAGCAACAACAACAGGGGTGAAACAAGGATCGTAGGAAATAGAAGCCCGCGCAGAGCAAGCTGTCAGATGCTGGAGCCAAGACACTGAGCTGACGAGACAAGAAGACCGCAGCTGGGCATGGTCAGAGGTGTGCTGCTGTTATTCTCCACCACAGATCAAAACCGTGCCAGAAAGCCGTTCACGTGAATGGGAAATAGGGAGGATCTTGCCTTGCTACATGAGCTTACCAAAACGTACAAAGAATTGGGTTGAGGGAATCAAGGAGGAGCTCATGCCATCCTCCAGTCACTGGGATGCAGGGCCGGCCCTACCATTTGGCAGAGTGAGGCAGCTGCCCCAGCCAGCAGCTGCTGAGGGCCAGGGAGCGGACAGAGCAGTGTGTGTTGTGCTATCTGCTCTACCATGTACCCCTGAAGCTGGACTGTTGTTCTCAGATGCAGAAGAGGATGCTGCCTGGTTGTCCGGCTCCCTTTTTCTGTCTACATGGGAGCTCTCGGCTGAGTCTCCTCCCTCATCATCAGCAAAGCTCTGCTCAGTCATTCGATTGCTGGATCTTAGAAAATGGGCCATACCTCTTTTGACTTTATCAGTTCAATTAGTCTGGAGTATTTCTACAACAAACCGTTTTTGCCTGGGGGCTCTTGGGATTTTCTTTTAGCGATACGGCACACAAGTGCCCCTTCAGCTGGCAAGAATGGAGCAACATTGAGGAAGCCTCTCAAAACAACTAATAAAGTAGAACAATGTGTGGATAGTCCAGTATAAATCTGCCACTAAGGCACTATTATTGCATCAATGACATGTTGCAGAGCACACGTAAAAATCCCACCAATCTGGAGAGCCCCTTAACTTAAGGTTGCTGGATCTTTATTTACAGAGGTTTCTCCAGCAGTGCCTTCACCAGCTGCTCTGCCTAAGGTTCTCTCTGCCTTGGCCCACTCTTTAATTAAAGAATTGTCACATTTTCAACTTCGCTTCCTCTAAGAAGCTCAGAGCAGCAGCATCGCTTCATACCAAACCCATTACACCGAAGGGTAGTAAGTAGCCTGGTCACTCAGTGTCAGAGGTGACACATGCACTGCACCACACTGGTTCTTAGTTACTTTTAAATGGGGACCATGAAGGAAGCTGCAAGGGAAGGCACTGAGCGATGCACATGCATTTGTGAATCAGCCCTCACCTTGATTGAATGAATGAATTTTGCAATGGCAGCCATCAGTTTAAAAGTGTGTGTGTGTGTGTGTGTGTGTGTTGTAGATCCGCTCCCTTGCTATTGCCTTCCTTTCTGATTAACTGCAGCTGTGCAATCCAAACACGACGTCAGCGCACTGCCCGGCGCATGTCACCCACCGAGCCATTTGCCTGACTATGTGCTGATGGCTGTGGATTTTCAAGGAAGCAATTGACTTGTCTTTAGCATTTGCTTCAGTGTTTTGTTTTGTTTTTTAAAATCCAACCTCTAAACTGGTGTGGAAAGCCGATGTTCCCTAGCCAAGCAAGGATGCATGCACGAGTCTAAAGTGCAACGATGCCCAGGGGGAGATTTCTTCAGCAATGTGCTCAGAGAGAGCTCCGCATTTCTCTGTGCTGCATTTCCCCCCCAATTTTTCCTTCTTCAAAGCCTTTTTGCTGTGTGACAATGCAAGGCCAATCACAGTAGGCAGGCCCTTTGCTAGCCACCCAAAGGTGCCTACCTCCACTGTCCACTTAAAACAGCAGTGGGGAACCGTTCTTAGATAGAGGGCTGCATTTGTCTGTGGGCAACCTGTGTGCCAGTAGTGGGCAGGGGCAAGAGGCTAATGTGGGCAGAGCAATGGGTGGGACTTTTACCTTGGTACAGTAGTCTACAGCCACACAAAATTTAGAGGTGTGGATAGATTTACACACACACCATCTTTCCCTTCTGCATCCAATCAAGCCAGAGGCATAATCACATTTCAAGGGTATATTCCAGTCAAGCAAAAACACAAAAGGAGGGTGTGGAGAATGTTCAGTGGGAGGGGGGGTTGGTTTGGGGAACAGGTGTGACCTGGCGAGAATCCTGAGGGCTAAACAGAGAGGCCCACAGCCTTGAGGTACCCTACCTATACTTTCCTCCATAGAATCATAGAAGAGTTGGAAGGGCCATTTAGTCCAACCCCCTGCAAAGCAGGAATCTTTCATCCAATGTGGAGCTCAAACCCACAACCCTGGAATTAAAAGTCTCATAGTCTACCGACTATCTCCAGAACTAATTCCTAACCTAGCTCCCCTCCAGATTGGAGTTGTGGGGTGTTTTGCAGGCATATTCTGCAGCAAGTCCTTAATGTAATAATAGTGCATTCGAGCCAACATAGCCAATGGTCAGGAAATATGGGAGTTGGCATCCAGCAGCACTCAAAAGGCATCACATTGACTAAACCTGTTTTAGATCACAGCTCCGGTCATCCCTGACCATTGGTCATTCCAGTTGGGGCTGGTGGAAACTGGTCCAAAACACCAGGTTGGGAAAGACTGGGGTAGATGGACAAATGGTCTGTCCTGGTACAAGGCAGCTCATGTGTTCAATTATTTCCATCTGTGTTTCAGAATTCCCATCTAATATTCTACTCCAAGGTGCTGGCTGGGTAGCAGACCTAGTTTGAATGTATTCCTTTGCTTTACTCTTGCCACAAACCACATCACATGAGTCCTTCAACCTCAAAGCTTCCCTCGAAGCTTTCCAGTGTTAAAAGTAGTGATGCTTGCAGGCTTTGTTTCATCCAAACTGATTCCCAGATGGATACAGACAAGTACACACAATTTTCCCAAGCTAATACACACATTGGAAAACAAAGTGATTGCCCAGCTTTTGCACTTCACCAAAGTTTGTGGTACAGTTCTCAACTCCTAAGCCCAAAATGAGTATAAAATTGTGTACTGTAGGATAATATGCACATGTACAAAAAAGATGCATGCAGAAATAATGAGAAGGGTTTGTGTATTTTGTTTTGATCGTATATTGATGCAAAAAACTGTTTGCTAGGACAGACTTATGTATGAACACATGTGAAACTGCCCTAGACTGTAAACAGACCATCTGTCAATCCCTCGATACCAGATAGATCACAGCTATTCCCAATGCACAGATGAGAAACTGAGGGCACAGGAAAGACCTCCTACATCGTGGCAGTCAGTACGTCTTGAACTCAGATCCCTTAGATTCCAGTCTAGGTCCCTATCCACCTGACAATGCTTGCTACAATATCCACAGCTGTTAGGTATGCCGGAGGGGCAGAAGTAGTATTAGACACCCGTATTTAGTGTTCATATCTGCTGAACCTTCCCATCTTCCACAAGCTGCAGTTTACCATCCAGACAGATGTATTTATTCATGCATGCACGTTTGCAAATAAAAAATCCCAACAAATAATGGTGGCACAGTGGCAGAACACATGTGTTGCATATGGAAAGCCCAAGCTTCAGCCCCCAGGCGTCTTTATTTATTTGTTCAATTAATTAATCAAGACATTTCTATACTGCTTAATTATTCTCGTTTCTAAGCAGTACACATATAAACAATCCACAGAAAATGGGACAATGGAAACATAAAAATGCACCATAAAACCAAACGCCACCTTAAAATGACTGCTGGAGCGGGGAAGCCTAACGTAAGAGCTGCCTGCTGCATCAAGCAAATGATCCGTCTAGTCCTGCTCTCACAACGGCCAACCAGTTATCTGTGGGATGCCCACAAGCATTGCTTATGCTTTCTGGATGCCCCATGATGATGCTATAAAGTAGCTGTGTTCCAAGTTATAAATCTAGCAGGGCTAGAACACAGGAGTTGCTTCATTTTGTTTTGCAATGTATTTCTTATCAATAAAACATTTGCTGTGGAGCAAGCAAATTTTTATTCTGCAAATGTGACCCAGAGAAAAAACGTTAGAGAACCACTGAGCCAGAGAGAGCTGGTGTTCTGACTCAGCATCAGGTAGGCACCTATGTCCACATGTATCCACAGGCCAAATCCCAGCCTCCCATAACCCCCTATTTTTACACAACCTTTGGGAAGCCTGCCCTTGGGGTCACAACTGCAATTATTCTCCCACTGGCCCCCTTCTTCGCACACCTCGGCTGCCTCAGTTTCCCCCCGCGGCTGATCCTTGTAGAAAGATCCCCCCAATACGCATAAAGAAACCGCCTCTACACATCTCCCAAGACCAATATGAACCGGACTAACAGCACGCCGGCGGCGGTTAGAGACATCGCCCCCGCCACCCAAAAAAAGAAATGCCACGTGACAAACACACAGAGGCGCTCGCACTCATCTCTCCCCATATGCTGAAACCAAATTAAATGCGGTTTAACTAATCACTTGGCATTTAAAGCAACACGCTGTCTCTGTCAAGTTAAATCCAAGGAGACAGATCGCGTTTGCTTTTAGCTGTTTATGTTAATTAAATACGGAACCCAGCTTCATTATTAAAACATGTTATTTCCCACGCCTTGCCGCCGCTCCCCACCGCCCTGCAAACACATCAAACTTGGTGGATGCAGCAAGCCTTGTTTTGCTGGGCCCCCGAATCTGCCCTTTCGGGGAATCTGTCAACACTTTAACAGAGCTGCCACATGAATCCAGTGGAGGAGGGAGCTGGATCTACTGGCACAGAATCACAGGATTGCAGAGTTGGACTGGACAGAGGAGGAGGAATGGTGGAGACCGCCTCCCCAGCCTAACCCTTCCAGAGAAGAGGAAGACAGTATAGATTTGCAACAGTGGTTTGTGGGATGTCACAGCTCAGAAGCTGAAGAGGGGGAAAGCTGGGAAATAATGGGAGAGGAGCAGGAAGAAGAAGCAGCACCAGGGGAGAGACAGCTGACAGACTCAGTGTCTTCAGAAAGCATTCCAGGTAAGGCACTGAAAGTAGGAGAGCAGAGAGCTCAGAGGCAGAAGGCATAGGTCAGCCACTGTAGGGATGACATAAAATAGGAGAGACAGAGGGGGTGGGATTTTACTTGGCACAAAGCCATTACTCCAAGAGGCAGCATTTCTAAGCCTCTCTCTGTGAATATTGAATAAAAGACATTGGTAAGAGTTTTCCTTGTCTATTCCTGGCAGCCTACTGTGGGGGGATCAGATTCCCTGACGCCTGACATTAACACAAGATGCTATCCCACCATAAGAAGATAAGACAAGCCTGTTGGATCAAGCCAGTGGCCCATCTAGTCCAACCTCCTGTTCTCATGGTGGCCTATGGGAAGCCTGCAAGCTGGGCAGGGAGCACAGCAGCACTCTGCCCAGCTGTGATTCCAGAAACTAACATGCAAAGGCATGATGCCTCCGACAGTGGAGGTAGAACATCGCCATTGTGGCTAGTAGCCATTGGTAGCCTTGTCCTCCATAAAGAAGGTAGGATCCATCAATCCCATTGAAATGAATAGGAGCTCTGCAAGTGCACTGCCATTCATTTCAATGGAGGTCGCGCAAGACAGTCGCCCAGAGGACTGTGACCCAGGGGGCAGACCTTCCATTTCTCCTTCTGCTGCCCTTAGCAGTGCCCAAAATCTGCCACCTGAGGTGGCTGTGTGCTTGCAGAAATGAACCACGCACATGCAGTCTCACAAATGCACATTAATGACGCACCATCGTGCTCGCTCACACATGATATCTTCTTCCAAGGTGACTCACCACAAAGTGGCAAATGACAACATTTGTCATACCAGAGCAACTTCTGAGTCTCTCTGTGGCAACAGATGCAAAGTTCTGAGAAGAAAGTGGGCTGCTGATTAAGCCAGCAGCCGATTTTACCCAATATTGTGAATAGAATAAATTATAAAACCTGTACCCTCCCTAAAAGGACACGTCCCTCCCTTTTCACTCACACCATAGGGAATGCTTCTCCTATGAGGGTACCAGTTAAGAGTCCCACTGGTATATTGAGCGTCATTTGGCAGAAAGGTGGGACATAAATCTGACAAAGTATGTAAACTAAATTAATACATGCATCATTTAAAAAGAAATAAGCTTTGCTCCTTGCTGCAGAACCGTTACTTTGACCCGTATGCTCATTCATGCAAATCTGATCATTGGGTTAATCAATTAATGGATGGGTAAAACTCATATGACTATTCAAATGCGATAGCTTTTGCCAACCTGCATACCCTCCGACATTTCCGTATCCAAAATCAAGACATCAGCAGGGTCACACCAAAGTACCTTCTAGTCTGGCGCTCTGGTGTTGAGTCAGAAGCACCTGAAAGATGCTCTGCAGCAACCCTGTTGTCTCAAGCAAGACTGAGCGTCTTTTGGTTTCGCACTCTAATACGAGTGCCGGACCAAAACACGGGATATTACGGGATGCAAACAGAAGTTTTGATAGCCCCCCCCCCCCTATTTATCCACAGCCCTAGGCATGGATACAAACCCTTTTCTTTCTCATATACAGTATAAGTGAATGGTTGCATATGGGTGGTTATTCCTATGGCTGAAAGCAAAACAGTGCCCTTGGGGATGCCGGTGGAATGAGGACAAAACCTGCCCTCTGTGCTAACGTGGGTGATCTCAGCACTCACTGGCAGAGTTCTTAGGGTGTCTGTGCATGAAATGTGCCTCTAATGCATAGAGATTGTTGGGAACTGCTAACCACTGCCCCGTGTGGGAAACCATGTCACTACAACTTCTTAGTGAAGAAACTTGTGGACTGACTCCACCCTGGCTGCTCAATTGGCTCCTCCTAGCTTGGAAGCGGTATAGCAGGGCTTCCTGTCCCAGTGGAGCTTTGCTTGAGCAATACAGTCTGCCTTAGCTCTGATGTGTCTGGCCAAAGGGTAACTTCGGCTCAGACTCTTGTCCTGTTCTCCGGCCCTGCCATTTGGTTCGCCTTCTAATCCTGACAGTGCCAGACTTATGTATAGGCTAAGTAGGCTGAAGCCTAGGGCCTCTAGATCTAGGGGGCCTCGCCAGCCTGCCATCTCCCCAGTGCCACAGGCTCCCCTCTCCCAAAACTGCAAACCCAAGACATCATGCAAGGGCAGGGCAACTCAGGCCCAGCAACTATGAGACTCAAAGAGTTAAATGATAACTCATCAGAGACAGCTACAATTGCAAATGGAAACAAAATATCTGTGAAAGGAAGAGGAGCAGGTTTGCTCAAGTGTGTTGCAGGTAGAAATACTGTTTGTAAAGAAGTGAGAGCCAGTGTGGTGTAGTGGTTAAGAGCGGTAGACTCGTAATCTGGTGAACCGGGTTCGCGTCTCCGCTCCTCCACATGCAGCTGCTGGGTGACCTTGGGCTAGTCACACTTCTCTGAAGTCTCTCAGCCCCACTCACCTCACAGAGTGTTTGTTGTGGGGGAGGAAGGGAAAGGAGAATGTTAGCCGCTTTGAGACTCCTTTGGGTAGTGATAAAGCAGGATATCAAATCCAAACTCTTCTTCAGTAGTTGCTCGAATTAACAAATAAGAAAGTTTTGAGAATTTACATGCTAGATTAAAATTGATTAATTCATTGAGATGGTGATTGTAAGAAAAAAACTGGGGCCTAATTAGAATAATAGAGTGTCTGCTATCTGGTGGGCAATCTCCTCCTTTATTTCCACACTGTGGCTGCAGACCAAATCACCTGTCAGGAGAGCTATGATATTCAGGTGAGGGTCATATGCCTTGTCAATCCCAGCAGGTATATAAAACAGGAAGACCGGTCTGCGGCCTGCCCAGGTCTTCCATGATTGCACGTGCATGAAAGCGCAACGGAAACCACACCAAACCCCAGAAGACTTGTGGTATAAAAAGTTACAGGATTTCATCACGAACGCACCATACAAAAGGACGTCTGGAGGGGCCCATACTTCCATGCATACACAACCTAACATATGACAATAAATTGTGCTAGTGCATAAAACAACTGGTGCTGGGAGAAGGGGTGTGTGTGGCATTCTCATTGAGTCATTCCCCGAGGTTCAGTGACGTCTCTCGCACCTAGAAGTGCAACTCCCTCTCCCTGCCAGAAGCAGTTTGCAAACCAGGCACACGCAGAAGCATCATTTACACCTGCCGTCAAAGTGCCAGGCACGGGGCAGCACAACAGCAGATGTTTGACAAGGGCCAGACAACACTTTAGGGCAAGCGAGAGCAAGATGCTGCATCAAGATTGATACTGCTAGTGAATCCTAAACAGATGGGCCCCGCTGGAGTCTCCACAGCATGGCAGGGTTAACGGGTGTGTGTCAGACGCTATCTGCTTTTTGGAGTTTTTCAATCAGGAGTAACAAGTCCTCAGGACGTGCCAGCCTAGCCCCTCATTGGGAAAGTGTGAATAAAACAAAGACTTCGCTATCACATAAATTATGATGTACGAGTAGCAATTACTGAGAAAAAGAGAGACCTTTCTTTGTATCAACTTTTACCTCACGTTCAGATCTGTAAAGTGAATGTTATTGACTATACGACTATAGTATATTATATAAATACGCTGTCATAAAATTACCACGTTGTGTTAACAGACATCAGAGATCAATTCTGAGGGATTTTTTTAAAGAGAACATTTTTAATTGTGTATTAGTATTTATTAAATGTATACCCCGCCCACCCTTCCTCAGCCATATTGTAGGCAAAGGGCAAAAGGCACATTCTCTGAATTGGTCCACGGCAAGACTTAAGCACCCTCACTTCAGAATAACAATTCTCTCTGCCCACAGAGTATTCTCATCCTCTTTACGTTTTCCTTTTATTTCTCATTATCTGCTGCTCTCATCACTCTCCAGAATTCTGTCTCGGTGTCTTGCTTCCTGGTTAATTTTCAATTAGGCCTTCCCAGCTGGGCTACCTCTTTTCAATCTTTTTGGTGGCTCTCAAGCGTTCCCACCAGACATGGCAGTGAAGGTAGTGAGACTGAGAGAAGGGTGTCCCCCAAATATCTCAGAACCTGGGCAGGCATGTATGGGAGAATATAGCCCTTCAGATAGCCTGGGCTTAGGATGCAGAGGGCAATACTTTGAACTGTGCCAAGAAGCAGATGGGTAGCCAGGGGAGCTGTTGCAACAAGGGAATCGTGTTAGAATCCCTAGTCTGCAATATGACTTCAGCTCTTTGGGACAACTGCAGTTTCTGAGCACTTTTCAAAGGCAGCCCCATGTAGAGCACATGACAGTAATTTTAATTAGAATGTAACTAAGGCATGCATCACTGTGGCCAGCTCAGATACCTCCAGGAACGGGCATGGCTGGTACACTAGCTTTCTCCGTGCAAATGCACTCCTGGCCACTGCAGAAACCTGGGCATCTATGCCCAGGGCTGAATCCAGCAGCATACCCAACCCATGTCTCCAAGGAAAGTGTAACCCCCTCCAGCATAGGTTGAATCCCTATTCCCTGTTCTGCCTTCTGACTGACCAGGAGCCACCTCTGTCTTGTCTGGAATGAGCTTCAATGTGCTCACTGTCATCCAGTTCATCATGGGTGAAAAGACACTGGTTTGCAACCAAGACAGTTTCCTTGAAATTAGGTAGAAAGGAGAAGTAGAGCTGGGTGTCATCAGCAGACAGGGGATGCCAAACCCCAAAACTCTGGGCAATGCCTCCCAGCGGTCTCATGTAAATGTTAACACTGATGGAAAGTATCTATCAAAAAGTGGACAATGCCAGTCCTGAGGGGAGAACCTCTGGATAAGGGGAGAGAAGCAGAAGTCACTTCACGTAGCAAACAAGTAACTACAGAAGGGATTGTCACTGGTTACCAGATGTGTGTCAGTGGGGACCCTACAAGGCAACCAATCTACAGACACATCTTATTGTTGATACTTTGTAAAAAAACACACACACACACACACACACACACACACACACAGAGGAATCAGAGCTGGTTTTTCATCTTTCAGTAATTAAACTGAGGCTCAAATTTCATGTGATGCTGAGTCATGCAGAATTCCTCCCCCCCCCCCAAAAAAAAAGCTTTTCTCTTTTTTGGCAATTACAAACAACAAGGAAGAGGGTCTGCTTAACCCTTGCCCTTCCTGCCATTTACCTCCTCCAAGCAGATTTCCCATCTCTAGTGGAAAAAAAGATATGAGGATCGGCTTCAGGATTCATAAACAAACAGATGAGTGAATCAGCCCAGGAAAGGACAGTGCTGCTTTTCTGATCAAAGTCCGTGTCCTCTGTGCCTGCTTCAAAGTAAAAAATTGCAACAGCAAGTGATCCAATCACAGAACTCTTGCATAGGTTGGGTCTACAGCTATTAAAGAACTCAGCACATGCTCAAATGCACTCTTTCCCCTAATTCAGTACAAGAAGTTCCAAAGGACGAGCCTTTAATTAAACTCTGCATTTAGGGCTGCAATCCTAAGAATACTTAGAATCACAGAATCATAGAATTGGAAAGGGCCCCAAGGGTCATCTAGTCCAACCCCCACAATGCAAAAACCTCAACTAAAGCATCTATGACAGATGGTCATCCAACCTCTGCTTAGAAATCTTCACTGAAGGAGAGTCCGTTCCACGGTGGAACAGTTCTTCCCAATGTTTAGTCAGAATCTCCTTTCTTGTAACTTGAAGCTGTTGGTTCGAGTCCTACCCTCCAGAGCAGGAGAAAATAAACTCAACAGGAAGTTAAGTCTTAGTGCAATCGGTGGAGTCTGCTTCCAAGGAAACATTAAGACTGGCCCCTGAACTCTGGCCTATGATTCTAAGCCCATGGCCTATGACTCTAAGACCAGATTAAAAGCAAAATAAAAAGCACAGACATCTGAGCACGCCAATTGAGACAGCGCTACATAAAGCAAAGCTCAACAGAGAGCGAGAAGGGGAGTAACACACATATTGCATTGGATATCTAAAGCCTCCACTCGGGCCTTTTGAATTGTCTCCCTGCCAATTTATCTGTGCAGATTAAAAACCCACCGAAGGGCATTTGGCTGATGAGCTGCTACACAGAAGCCAATTAAATGGCCTTGTTTGAAGCAAACTCATTCAGTCACCTTCTGGGGAAGAAGAGGGTTCAGCAACTGGGTAGCAGGAGTTATGGGATCCAGATTTAATTGAATGTATCTTGCACACACACACACACTTGGGAACACTGGAAGTTACAGTGGTACAACCTTCTGATTATGAAAAAATAATGAGGGTGGGGTGATTAAAACCACTGCATGGACAGGCAGGATCGAGACTCGAGTCCACCCACGACCATGTTCCATCACCCCAAAACAACCACAGCAGCTCTTCCCATCACCAGCAGAGGATACACTTTCCCTTGGAACTCCATTAGGAGAAAAAATGTTTATCTAAAACACCTTCAGAGGATGGGGGGGGGGGGCGGGGGGCGGGGCAAGTTCAGCTCTCCCTTTCTTGCAAGGCCCCAGTCCTTGTTTAATATGAATTCTGTGGCTGGGTCTGCTAGTATAGTCTAATTTGGCCATGGCTCCTCAGATTTAATTCCCCCCCCCCATCCCACTCCACTCTTCTATTGCTGTTTTAGAACAGGAACACCTGTCAGACCATTGGCCTGTTTAGCTCGGCTTCAGCCACACCAATTGGCAGTGGCTGTCCAGGATTTTAGGCAGGAGTCTCTTCTGGCTCTGCTTGGAGATGCTGAGGTTTAAACTTAAGGACCTTCTGCATGCAGAGTGGATGATCTACCGCTGAGCTATGGCAACATCCGCAACAGTGTCCATGCGGACTTGCTGCTGCTGCTGCTGTGTATATATCAAAAGGGGATTTCTCTAGAAATATGTGGCCAAAAAGAAAGAGAGCCCTAACTGCCACAGATAACAGGCTTAACCGCATGCAGCCTCTTCCTCTCTGTAGCCTGCAGCCTTTCATTCTGCCCTCTCTCTAAATGTCTGCCACTTTCATCTCGCCCACTTTGAAGATGGCAAGCCACACCAGCTCTTCCACACTACTATTGAAAGGGCAGTAGCCCTTTTTGCAGCAAGGTCATGCTACTTGCAGCCCAGATTTAACCACTCTTGCTTCTATTTTTCCAGGGTTTGGAGTGAGGACCAATAAGGCCAACCCGCTGGGAGATGGTGGGCATTGGACAGAGCAGCACCCATATCTCTGCTTAGGGATAGTATGCAAGCTTTTGGGGGGGGGGTGGACAAGACAGAATTAACAGCCCATCTCTGGCTGGGCACAATCCCAAGGAAGATGCAGACTAGGGAAAATCTAAACTTAAAAGGCTTGTTGGCAAAGGAAGGTGTGGGCATCAAAAAAGGAACATGGACAGAGTCTGCCTACTATTCAAGGGGAGGGAATTCTAAAGAGTAGGTGCCACAACAATAAACGTCCCATTCCTACACTGTGTGAAAAGGACCTCC
The DNA here is from genome assembly GCF_964188315.1 of Podarcis muralis. Lineage (NCBI taxonomy): Eukaryota > Metazoa > Chordata > Lepidosauria > Squamata > Lacertidae > Podarcis > Podarcis muralis. Next base: position 32,039,133 of record NC_135667.1, on the reverse strand, counting down.
TGATAAGATCCTAAAATGTATAAGACCAACTGGAACCTCACAAAATATACTATCGAAAAGGTTTGTAGGATGGGGGCATGGGGGGAGTCTTCACCTTCCTTCTGCAGGTCAAGATATAGTCTTCTTTGGCAATAACTCATAGCCAAGTAAGATTGTCTTCCATAAACATGGTTTTAACAGTGAGTCCGTAAGTGACTGTGGAGGCCAATTTTGGATCCACACATCCTTCCACAGTGGGGACATAGGTTTCCGGGCGGGAGTTGATCACGGTGAGGGTTTGCAAAGCATGCCTTCCTCTTACCACATTTCTCCCTTTTGTTCTGAGTTTGAGCATCTTCAAAGTCCATGACACCTTTGGTAAAGGCTGTTCTCCAATTGGAGCGCTCACAGGCCAGTGTTTCCCAGTTGTCGGTGTTTATACTACATTTTTTTAGATTTGTCTTCAGAGAGTCTTTAAACCGCTTTTGTTGACCACCAGCATTATGCTTTCCATTCATAGGAAACTGCCCTATGAGTCAGACCACTGATCTGTCTAGTTATGTACTATCTACATCAGGCCCCCTCAACCTCGGCCCTCCAGATGTTTTTGGCCTACAACTCCCATGATCCCTAGCTAGCAGGACCAGTGGTCAGGGATGATGGTAATTGCAGTCTCAAAACAACTGGAGGGCCGAGGTTGAGGAAGCCTGATCTACATGGACTAGCAGCCAGCCAGGATTTCAGATAACTGACATTCCAAGCCTTACCTGGAGATGCCATGGATTAAGAACGGATTTCCAGAGTTGGAGAGCCATGGCCCTGCTTCTGATTTCTTGCAGATTTCACCCGGGCTAGACAGAATACGGAGCGGGGCCTTGCCTGATGACCTCAAAGTGCAGGGAGGCCTCATAGCATTTGTACACCAAAGTCCAAAAGACACTGTAGGTGTGGGGGGAGGAATGCTTAGACAGCAGCAGCGTTTTCTACCAAAGGCGTTTTATATCAACATTGCACGTCCCTTCTGTATATGGGGAACCAAAAAAAGAACCAAGTGTGAAAAGGGACCCTGCAGCTGCTAAAATGTAAGAAATAAAATCACACATGGATGAAAGCCTTTGGTGTGGTGTCTGTGCACTCCTTGAAAAGGCACTAGGGAAATAAGAATGAGGGTGTGAGGTGAGTGGGAGGCTGAACTGCAAGCCAGAGGTTGTATTCCAGGCACAGTACAGGCTTCTGGCTAAGAAAGTGGGAGTTCTAGAGCACAGAGGGAGAGCACAGGCTTAGGGGTAAATATTTTAATGCTGACTTAGTAACCTAATTAATTAATTAATTTCTTCTCTCTCTCTCTCTCTCTCTTCCTCATCACGGCAAGTGAATTAGCAACACAATGCAATAAGAACACATATAAAATGTTTTAAGAACCGCCCCGAGATCTACAGATACAGGGAAATATACAAATTTAATAAATAATCATAATAACCTAAATAATAATAATAATCAAACATTCAGGGCATCTGAAAAGAGTCACTCTCGTAGCAAATAATTTCAAGGTGGCTGGGAACAGTGCATTTCATTCATCAAGTTACGGGGGTGAAGAGCAATGTTCTCTAAACTCCTCCAGGATGTTAATAATGAGGGAGACAGATGCACCACACCAGGGGCAGCATTCTATATATATATATGGGGAGCCACAACAAAGAAGGCCCCGTCAGTGGTCACAACACCAATCGAGCAGCACCCATTAATTTTATTTACAGAGCAATAGTAGACATTTACCTTTTGGCAGTTAGCTAGCAGGACTGGATGGGTCTTTTGCTGTTTCAAGTGCTACAATTCTGTGAGTATAGAAGCAGGTGGCAGTAGTTAGCTGAGGGAAAGGACCAAGCCTGGTTATATTTCTGCAGTCTGGCATTGTCTGTGTGTGTGTTTAAAGGGAGTTGGAACTGTGGCAAGAATACCAGCTTTTCTTGCTTCTGCCACAGCCAGTGAGGAGGGAGCTGTCAGATTAAGCAAAAGAGAGAGAGAAAAAAAAACCCTAACAAATAATACCTTAAAGCACCCTTCAATGTTATACATCCAAAAAAGTTCTCCATATTAAAAGGACTTGCTTGCATGCCTGCGTATAAAACCAAGACAGGCTCTTGAATAATAAATACTATGGTAAGACCAGCAATGAGATGGAAGATTATTTGTTTTCTGTGAATTGGTGGATGCAACTGATCCAAGAGAGAGGTGGTAGGCAGAGAGGTTGAATTTGCATGCCAAATGACGGTGATGCCTGCCAAGGCCTGGTTTGCCGGGTTGTACTGGCAAGGCCAATCATGGCAGCTGAGTTTGACAAGCATGACTCAGAAAGTTTGCACTTGCCAAACAGGCAGTGGATGGGGCAGAGAAGGGCAGAGCTTGCTGTTGGCAAAGCAATCCAGAGCAGCTGCCCTCCCCCTGACAGACTGAGACCAAAGAGGCTTATGGAGCTCCTTAGAAGGAAGGGAAACATTCCAAATATCTCAAGGAGAAGTGGCCCCTGGGCGGTCAGTTTATCATTTTTTAACACCCGGAACATAGAAGTGGTGAACAAATACACATAGTCACACATACCCATATGTACTTTGCAGTGTCATGGGGAAAAGTAATCCCACCCAACTGAATGGACAGAAGTCTTCACTGCTTGCAGAACTGGTTCTGCATTCCATGATCATTATTAACAAGCAATCTCTACCAAACTGCCCTTGCAAATTGCAAAATAAACGTGGACTTCAAATGTTCAGGTCTGGTTAAAAAAAGAAGTTCTTTTTCATATCCACAAAGCTTTGAGTTGATTCTAAAGACCCGACATTTAGTGAGTCGATGTGGCTTGACACTGGAGGTGGTTTTTGAAATGTTCTGTGATGGCTCCAAGTACCATGCATCTGACAACAGAGTTCAAAGAAGAGGTTCAAATAACAAGATTTCTTGTGCCCTCCAACAAGGGGCCTTGCAGTGTGCAGCAGAAGTCCCTGATGGATGAGACTCAGGTTGCTTCCTCAGAGCTAGGGGCTGTCCATACCATATTTGGCACCTTTCCAGCCAGAGAACGTAGCCTGCCACCATTCCTGGACTCAGAGGGTGAATCCCCTGCAGTACATCAATCTCTCCAGCCTTGCAAAAGTCAGAGACTGCAAAATCAGTTGAGGGCCCTTCAACTAGCCAGCTAGCTTCTCCAGCAGAGGTGGAACAGGTCTTCTCAGCCTACTACATAAGGCAGTGATGGCCAAACTTGGCCCTCCAGCTGTTTTGGGGCTACAATTCCCATAATCCCTGACCACTGGTCCTGTTAGCTAGGGATGATGGGAGTTGTAGTCCCAAAACAGCTGGAGGGCCAAATTTGGCCATCACTGACATAAGGCTTCAGTTGGACCTAGATCTCCTTGGGCAGGCATAGGCAAACACAGTCCTCCAGATGTTTTGGGACTACAACTCCCATCATCCCTAGCTAACAGGACCAGTGGTCAGGGAAGATGGGAGCTGTAGTCCCAAAACATCTGGAGGGCCGAGTTTGCCTATGCCTGTCCTTGGGACATATTCCCACAATTATCTTGGTAGGTAAGAGCATCAACATGCAAGGCTCACTAGGAGCTATCCAAGGTCCTGTTTTCCCCCTCGCCCTCAGCTTCTGACTTGACTTTCTTTGCCTTGATCAGACTTTGCCAATTGTGGCTTGACGTCACTGGAACACGGTTAACAGCATGTCTCTGTGTGGGAAAAGATCATTACCACAATTTAACGACCTAAGTAGTCTAAGCCTCTGGGCTCAGCAAGACAGCTTCCACCACACACCTGCTCACAACAGTGCAAGGTAGCTAAACTACCCTAACCTGGCTGACAGCAACCCAACGTCATGCTAACAATGTTGAAGGAATCCAGCAAAAATGGCAACTATTTCCAGTGTCAACAGTTGCTTTGTGGGAAGATGCCGAACCTTAAGCTTGCTTGAATCATTGAGCAAGGCCCACTCTTCCATTGGGGCAGTGATTCCACCTGCAAACCCATCTAAATTGTACTGTACAATGTCCTGCTTCAGGTGACACACAGGCAAACCACTTGCAAGTTAACAGGAGCAGTCCTGGCATCAGAGACTTGCAGCAATCCAAAGTCCAAACAGGGAGGAATGGTCAAGTCGCAGTCCAGGGTCAAGACACTCATAAATTGAGGTTCAAACATGGGAGGAGGCAGCTAAGGCAACAGGTTATCACACATCAGGGAGCTGGTGCAAAGATGATGTTCCAGCACTCTGTTCTTGAAACTGTAGGCTTTTCACATCTCAGCTTTCAGAACCACACCAGAACACAGCTGCAAAGCACTCATGTTGCTGGAAGGGTTTGTCTGCTCCTAAGAAGAGGTTTACTCACAAGTACTCCTTTACTCTTGGGGAGTCTCCATTCTTCAGGTAAGCATTTCAGCATCTGACTGAGCCTGCACCTTTAAGACCCTGTGCATCCATTTATCGTCCACCTATTCGTCTCTACTCAGCGATGAGAAGGGGGGGAAATAAAGGAGAAGCATGCATGCCACCTTGAACGCCTTGGAGAAAATGTGGGACGTGAACGCAATAGTAAATAAATAAGACCCACTGAGTTCAAGAAGACTTAATTCCAGAAAAGTGTTATTGGACTGCAGCCTTAATCAGGGAAAGAATAGTAACCACAATGGCAATGCTCTGTCTCCAGAGTCAAGAGGTTTATGCATCTCAGTATTGGTTGCTGGAAACCAAAGGAAGGGTAAATGCTGTTGAGATTGCCAGCTTCCCATGGGCACCTGGTTGGCTACTGTGAAAACAGGATGCTGGACTAGATGGAACACTGGCCTGATCCTGCAGGGCTCTACTTACATTAGAATGACGATTAAGGTAACAGATGTCTGTGTGCAGGATGATGTGTAATGGGCGCAAAACATGTCATCCTTCCTACATTACAGAGCAGAGGTGTGGAACCTTTTTCAGCCTGAGCGCCACATTGTCTCATGGGCAACCTCCTGGTGCCCGCATGCCGCTGGTGGGTGGGGCCAGAGGCAAGAGTGGGTGCAGCAACATCTGTGACTCCAGCCATGCAAAAACCAGAGGTTTCCACACATACATCTCTCCATCCAGCCAAGAAAGAGGTGTTATTATTACATATTCCAGGCAGGCAAAAGCACTCAAGGAGAAAACAGAACATGGTTGGTTAAGGGGTGTAGCCTGGGAGGGGAGAGTTGGCAGGGGACAGTCTCAAGGGATGGATACAGAAATCTGAATAGACCACATTGGGACCCAGGTCTTAGGGTTCCCACTCCCACTGTAAGATTCTGAAACCCAAAATGTGAATTGGGGTCTACCACTGAATATTCGTGTGCAAATGGCGGCTATGTCCTCCATGCCATGCCTGAGGTCTTCCCAAACATATCTGGTTGACAACAGTAGGAAGCAGAGTTCCAGACAAGGTGGCCCTATGATCAGACCCACAAAGTTACACTACACAGTCCACACTTTCACAGAACTGTTTGTGGCTATATCAAGTCACAGTCAACCCTAGTGGCTCCGTTTAGCTATTGCTGCTTCTGGCTTGGCACCCTACAGATTCCAAAGGTGCCCCTGCAGGGCACCTCCATGCCTGATAATAACTGAAGAGGTGTAAGATTAATTACGGGAAGCAGATGCTCTGAGCTGCATAGGATTTTTGGCACTAATCTGCTAAGGATATAATTAAGCTATGTATATAAATCACCAACACTCCTCCGAGCTCGGTTTTGCCCTGGCCATCTGATGTGGAAATAAATTTCCAAGCACATCGTCTATTTAATTTAGATTGTGTAGGACACCAGAGACGGCGACGAGGCCTTTCCCTGGGATTTGCACAAGGAGGAGGAACAGGAAACAGCCGCAGCATAAAGAATAAGGGCGGAAGCAGAGTTCTAAAATGTATGGAGAGATTTTCAAAAGCTTGTTTCATGTCACACTTTTTGCCAGGCGTTCTGGCTACAGGGCAGGCAAGTATCACAGGTGGAGAGGAAGGCAGGAGAGAAAGAACAAGGCTGAAGCAGGCCAGCCAAAAACCAGTACTCTGGCAATGACAGGGGAGCACCTAACACTCTCAGTCGCAAGTTGCCCAGACTAAAGGAAAGCAAGAGATCTGGGAATTGTACATCAGGCAGTGGCTCTGGATTGGTTCTCTGGGGTCACCTGACTCCATTTGCCATGATGAATCTCATCCAGGATTCTCATCCTGGGAGTTTTCTCCAAATGCTGGCCCTGGTGGCAGAAGAGGCAGGAGCCAGCATCCGATTGACATGGCCTCATAGCACATGAGCAGTTTGTATGTACTGGAAATAACCATGTTTGTGGCTCGTCCCATCTCAAGGGCCGGGGGGGGTAACAATATGTAGTTTATTCCGTCCCAACCATCTCTACTTGCCCATCCATCCCTGCTCCATCAACAAATGTCTAATCCAGAATACGGCAGCTGGACTGGGAGCGGCCGCTGAGACCACATAACACTGGTCCTGAAAGACCTACATTGGCTCCCAGTACATTTCCGAGCACAATTCAAAGTCTTGGTGCTGACCTTTAAAGCCCTCAATGGCCTCAGCCCAGTATACCTGAAGGAGCATCTCCACCCACATCGTTCTGCCCAGACACTGAGGTCCAGCGCCGAGGGCCTTCTAGCGGTTCCCTCACAGCGAGAAGCGAAGTTACAGGGAACCAGGCAGAGGGCCTTCTCGGTAGTGGCGCCCACCCTGTGGAATGCCCTCCCAACAGATGTCAAAGAAATAAACAACTATCTGATGTTCAGAAGACACCTGAAGGCAGTCGTTGTTGTTGTTGTTAAAGGCAACATCACGACGAGGCAGGGAGTCTGCCTGTCATTGGCTCTGCTTCCACTTACTGTTGGTCTCCCTGATTCGACCTTGTTGGTCCAATGGGAGCCACTACCTAGTTGTCACTATCAAAAAAAACAGTAGTACAAGCAATAAATAGTTTTGACAATCACACACACACACACACACACACACACACACACACTACGCCTCAAAAAGTTGGCTGCTTCATGCTATCACCCAGTGGGATGATATTCCAGGGCAACCCTGTGAATGTTTTGTTCTATACATTTAAGAGAGGCATTTGTAAGTCTCTGCAGAAATTAGAATCCTGATGGCATTCCGTGCAGCCTTAATGGGGTCAATTTCCCCTGGAGAAGGGAGAGCACTAGAACTTATGGTGCCTTTGTGATTGTTTGCTTATGAATGTTTGCACTGAATAAGCATTATACTGGCGCAGAAGGAAGTATGCAGGCAAAAAGTACTACCTTAGAATTAAACATATACACTGGGGACATATAGCTCAGCCTATTTATTGTCTGTGTCCATTTTACATGTGATCATTCAAAAATCATTTCCTTCCTGTTTCTGCATAATAAGCCTATGGCTTGTTTGTTTTTTAATTATTAAAAATCCATGTGAAAATGTATATTTAAATATATATTTTAGCTCAGAGTGTGCATTTCTAAACATGTTTTGTACTAAATGTACTTTTTACACATTTTGGTAGGCTTTTGAATTGCATCGCAAAACTGGGAGTAGAGTGAAATGTGCAAGAAAAATTACATTATGAGCCATGCCAGGAGGTTTAATAATCAGGTAGGTTTGCTTAAAGACACAGATCAAACAAACCTCTCCTCCATCCCTAAAAACACACACAGAGAGAGAATGCCAACCTTCTTAGGACCTCCCCCAGATAAAAGACAAAACGTGATTTCAATTCCTACCTTAGACAGGTGACCACGATTTTTGGCTTTAAGCATGGGTTTCAGGGATTATTAAGGGTTTTAAGGTGAAATAATGGTTTGCACAAACACAGACACCCCAGCAACACTCAGCCAGGGATGAAATCTGGTGCCTGGGCATTCTACAGGGGAGGCTTACAGCAGGATTTGTCTTCCACTGCCTGCCACTTTTCGTTTCAGTCTATGCAGGTTGGAGAAGAGATAACCAATGCCGTGAGAGGAAGAAGCAAGGCCATATCGGCCAAGGATGAGTGCAGATTTCTGCTGCCCTTTGAAATGAGAAAAGCACTGAGGTGTGTAAGAGAGAGATGCTAAAAGGAATGGAACGCGGCAAGGAAATTGCTTTCTGACAGCCTGCCACACCCCCTCTTCCCCAGGCAACCGTGCCGGCAGCTTAAAATACAAAATGAAACCCACTCAAACGACACCCCCCCCAGAAAGGATGACCTCTACCCAAGAGGCTTAAAGCAGCTTAAACAAGATAAAAGGTCACGGAATTACCACAATCCAATTGATAAGTATGTATCGCTGGCGGTAATTAAAAATATACAGAAGTCAATGATGAAAGTACTGCCTGTTATGCAACGTAACATTGGAAGGATTGCTGGAGAGGTTTCTGCATTGATTCTGGAGACACTGGAGGCTTGGACACAAGCGAACTATTTAAAGCAGAGAAATCTGCAACGTTGAGACCACATGGATGAGGAAGTTCTTCTGCAGCCTGAAAAACATTCTTACCTTTCCAACAGTGGTGATTTTCCTTCCTATTGGTTAAGGCGTCTTGAACCCTGCAGTCTGGCAACCAGTCCCAAGCCTCTAACTCACTGCATTATTATGGTAGCTTGCCAAGAGGGGGAGCTGTTGCCATGCGACCAATATAGGTGAGCTGGAGGGGCAGCACTGAAGCTTCTATTTCAGGTGCTCTCAGGTGACAGATAGGCGGTTCCAGCTCAGAGTCTGAGCAACTCATTGCTTCAAGGAAGGCTAAACAGGCCTCAGACCGTCCACACTGGCCAGCCTGCTCCCTGTTTGCTTTGCTCCAAGGCATCAACCCAACACTTATCTTTAAAGAGGGGAGACTTCATGTTGACAGCACATTCGCCATCGCCCCCACCTTCTTCTAGGCTGCTTCTTTCTCACATCATGATGCTAGCCAATCAGTGATCACATGATGATGATGGTGGTGATGTCAGAACGCCAAACAACCAATCAAGTTAGACATTGTGACAATGCCTTTTTTATTATAATTCAAACAAACCTCCACTTCTTCCTTCCCTAGCACTACTTCCTCTATCAACCACACCTAACGCGCTCAAGGCATTAATCTCAAAGAAGACTTCTGGCCCAGAATCCATTCTAAATCTGATCCTAGAATACATGAACAAAACACAGCGCGCCTCTGAGCATTTGCAAAGTGTGTTTCCATAAATGCAGCTCCATTTCCTACATATGAGATTAAGTGAGGCATCTTTCTAAGCAAGCTTTCAGCCCAGTGCCAGCCCAAGACATTTTGCTGCCTGAAGAAAAGGCCTTGATGGCAGCCTCCTCACTCCTCCCATCCCCAAATAACAGCTGGTATTTTTAAAATAAAAGTCTTGCTGCACCATCCAGCTCCTGCCTCCATCTATTTCCACCCACCCACCTTTCCTGGTGCCTCCTGAAACAGGTCACTTTTACCCTGTCTCATAGAAGGGCAGGCCTTATATGAGCCATTTAACATCACAGAAATTAGCTGCCACATCCCAGGACTCAGAAGACAGAGAACCAAGGAAGAAGACACCCCACGAAGAAGACACAAATGCATGAACAAACCTTCTCCTGCCTCCTCCGTTCGCCTCACCTGGGGGCCTCTCCTCCTCTCCGCACACTGATCTTTTTTTAAAGAGTTTCCTGATTTATTCCTGATTTAAATCAGGACTCTGTTAGCAACACGCTATTACCGCTGCCAAAAAAACAGTAAGCAAGCCGCATTCTCTCTCCCCGCCTCCTCCGGTGCTCCATTTGTATTTCGCTGCTCTTTCCCCATTTGTAAGCCGCGGGAGAGAGCAATTTAAGGCATCTGAGCGAGATGCTTAAATTAACGATTTACAAATAGTTTAATTGAGGTCCTGCTCTCTCTCTTTTTCTGAGCAGAAGCTGCTAAATGGGTTCCGAATCTCTTCCCCAGACCCCTTTTAGTAGTCCTTGCTGTGATGTGAATGACAAACCACCGGCTTAGGATACGGGCTCCAAGGCCACGTTCCAGAGCTGGAGACAGTTGGGTGAGTGCTGTTGAAGTCAGGAGAGGGAGCCGAGTTTGGGAAAGGGGGGCAACAGCTCTCTCTCTCTCTTTCTCTCTCCAGCAAAGCCTGGGCTCTAAACATGAAGGACAGAGGCTGTCAAAGTGAAGGACAGGTGGGGACACAGGACCTTGAAATAGGGGGACAGAACCAAAGGCTGTGGTCACATTATCGTTTACTCCGGCTCCAGTGCGCTATCACTGCTGTTTGAAGCCACATACACATGGCATTAGCCACAATCCACATTGATCCTGTAATTTATTGAGAGAGGCTCCTGTCTGATGTGCTTTCCTTCAAACCAGCTTCTACCTGATTTGAAAACGCAAGCTGTGTACAGCTCAGGCAGCCATTGTGCATGTGCAGATGGCAGCGCATGCGCAACTGACAGCGTTAATAATTTCATATGCTTCCAACATATCCCGCCCCGACCTGGCCACAGTGATCCATGCGACGGTCATCTCCAGGCTTGACTACTGTAATTCGCTCTACGCGGGGCTGCCCTTGAAGCTGTCCCAGAAACTCCAGCCGGTACAGAATGCTGCAGCGAGGCTCCTCACGGGGTCTTTGCCATGGGAGCATATTCACCCAGTGCTTTTCAAGCTGTACTGGCTCCTGGTGGAGTACAGGGTCAGATTTAAGGTGCTGCTTTTGACCTTAAAAGCCCTTCACGGCCTAGGACCCTCGTACCTACGGGACCGCCTCTCCTGGTATGCCCCACGGAGAGCCTCAAAGTCCATAAATAACAACACCCTAGTGGTCCCAGGCCCTAAGGAAGTCAGATTGGCTTCAACCAGAGCCAGGGCCTTTTCAACTCTGGCTCCGGCCTGGTGGAACGCTCTGCCTCATGAGACCAGGGCCCTGCAGGACCTGATTTCTTTCCGCAGGGCCTGTAAGACAGAGTTGTTCCGCCTGGCCTTTGGCTTGGAGCCAATTTGATTCCCTCCCTCCCTCTCTTTCTTTTTTCTTTTCCTTCTCCTCCTGCAATGAGGCTACATTTTAATATTTTAATGTTCCATTATTTTAATGTTGTATTTTATTTTTGTTTTTAAGTTGTAATCATTCTTCTTATTTTTATTATTGCTTGTAAGCCGCTCTGAGCCCGGCCTTGGCTGGGGAGGGCGGGATATAAATAAAAAATTATTATTATTATAACATGTCCTCCCCCTGGCTTCAGGCTGAAATCCCTTACCCGTTGATCTGGGATGAAGCCCTAGTGGACTTAATGGGATTTAATTCTGCGTAGACATGCATAGGTTTGCACTTACCACCTCCACCTTCGCCCAAACATTGCATGGGTGCTACTCTAGCGCCCTAGTCGTTCTGCTTGCCCTTCTCTGCACCTTCCAAATATGGATGGCGTGCAAGGTGCACAAATGGAAGCTAGCGCAATGTAAGGGGCAGCCTCACTGCTGGGGTGGAAAACCTGGTGCCCTCCAAATATTTGCTGGACTACAACTCCCATCATTCCCAACCACTGGCTATGCTGGCTGGGGCTGATGGGAGCTGGAGTCCAATAATGTTTGGCGGACCACTGATCCCTCATCCCTGCCTTAATCAGACTCACACTTCTCCCACGCCCTCTGTTTAACCTTCATAGACTCAAATGTTTCCATCTGAGTGTGATCCATTTGTGCCTCTCTTTATAGCAGCCTCCTGGCTTTTGAATTTCTTTTTGAAGAGGTCATGCTTGGCCATGGTGCAGGCCCCGGATAGGCACTCAGAATCCTACACTTCAGCAACGCACCAAGGCGGTCCTGAAAACGGGCCCCCAAGTCACTACACAGCACCTCCTGGGGGCAGCAGGGCAGCTCACACGGGCTAAGCGTCGACAGATTCGCCCTGCACCTTTCCTTAATGGTGGTAAGAGGTCGGCAGCATCCACAGAGGCCGCCATTTCCACGCAAGGCCCCAACGCTCTTCTGTCCCCTCTGCAAGACAGCCAAGGACACCCCTGTCGGCACCAGACAACTCTGTTCTCATTCTAATTCCGGCACATCAGACAGTAATTATAGGTATATCAACGGCACTGACAGATTGGAAGCTCATCATCCCTGCACCTGTCAGTGTTCAAATTGCAGACACCTCGGGAGATGGAACGGAAAGGGAGGGGGGCTGCCTCGCTTCACCTTCGCATCCAACATCACGTCTCCCTTTTGGGGGGAGGGGGGGACACTTCACCAGCACCGTTTTGTTTGCAACTCTCAAGAGAATCGCAGAAGTGTTTGGAAGGAACAAAATGGTCTCTCTCACCCCCACAAATACCTTGTGAGTCGCGCTGTTCACCCAACAGGTGTCTCCTCATATACCCTGGTGGTTCAGCCACCCCTAGCCCTTCTTGGGTTCAGAACCAAGTGTGCAAGCCAAGCACAGCCAGGCAAAATAAGAAAATATGCATTCTGAATTAAGAGTCTTTTGGACATGAAATTTAAACTCTGAGGAGCTCAGTTGGTTAGAGCGTGGTGCTGACAACACCAAAGTTGCAGGTTTGATCCCTGTATGGGAGAAGCTGCATATCCCTGCATTGCAGGGGGTTGGACTAGATCATGGGTAGGCAAACTAAGGCCCGGGGGCCGGATCCGACCCAATCACCTTCTAAATCCGGCCCACGGATGGTCCTGAAATCAGCGTGTTTTTACATGAGTAGAATGTGTTCTTTTATTTAAAATGTATCTCTGGGTTATTTGTGGGGCAAAAGAATTCGTTCATTCCCCCCACCCCACCCCAAAAAAATAGTCCGGCCCCCCACAAGGTCTGAGGGACAGTGGACTGGCCCCCTGCTGAAAAAGTTTGCTGACCCTTGGACTAGATGAACCTCAGGGTCCCTTCCAACTCTACAATTCTATGATTCTATGGCCATGCAAATTAAGCGAGGTGGCCTTTTCCATGAGTTTTTTGGGCTAGCTTGACAACTTACAAGATGTTTCAGTAATGGACACAATAAGAGATTTAGCTAGATGGCTGCTGGTTACTAGCTGTTACACCACCTACCCACCTAAGTAAGGAGGACTGATAAGAAATAGTATGACAGGTTGGAACGCATGCAGTGAAGGAGGCAAGAAACCAGAAGAAGCCTGTTGGAAGAAAGGTCCAGCAAAAGAAGCATTCTTTAGCATCCATCAGTACAGGGTGGGATGTAAGTGTTTGGTTCCCATGACATTTCCTACTCTTTGCAAATGTCCCCCACAAGCCCCAAAAGGTTGGCGCCCCCTGAGCTAATGAATATGCATACATAAATACGTACAACTGCTCCAAGCCATCATAATGCAGAATGGGTTTGCCAACCTCGAAGGCGCATAGAGTAACTTGTCAAAAGATGCTTCAAAAGAGAGAGCCTCCCTTTCCCTCTTGAAGTCTTGTTCCCATTTTAAAAAGACAACACAGCACAGAGCATACAGATCTGCTCCTTTCCAGTTTGACAAACCCCCAAACTCATGCACAAACCAGCATTTCGGATGCCCCGGGTTAGGAGCTGTGACGATGTCAGAAAGCATAAGAGTGAGCTCCCCCACTCCAGAACCGACGGGGGGACCACTGTCAGAAACTCAGAAAGCATTTATTCTTTCCCTGGCTGCAGCAACACTCAGCCGCACTGTCACTTGGGAGGCAGTGCAGCTGCCACTGGAAACAAATGTCTTTGTTTTCCATGGGAAGGAAAAATGCAGCATGGATCTCTGCCCAGAGGTATGGAAGCCCTGGGCTCAAGCCCTCTGCACTCCGCCAAGGATCTCTTGCAGAATGGGTTGCCATAACCCTGCTCTGCCTTGATGACAGCCTTCTCAAAGGCAAAGAGGAAGGTGAGAGGGCGATGCCTTTCCTATGGATCACCAGCATTCCAGTTTGAAAGCTTGAAGGCAGCTTAATGGAGGGGTGTGTGTATGTGTGTGTGTGTGTGTGTGTGCCTCCACTAGGGAAGATGCAGCCGGTAGATCAAGGTGAGGTTCCTGTGGCCCTTCAGGTGTTCCTGGACTACAGCTCCCATCATCCTTGGCCATTGGGCATGCTGGGCTGCAGCTGATGGGAGCTGGAGTCCAGCCTATGGACTCATCCCCGCAGTTAGACGTACCAAACAGCATAAGATGCAGAATACTGGCATTTACAGGTTGTATCCAACTGAGTTCTACTTAAAGTAGAACTAGCAATGGATACAACCCAATGGGAGAAATGAAACGTAGCCCTAAGGCAGGCTTCCTCAAACTCGGTCCTCCAGATGTTTTCAGACTACAATTCCCATCATCCTTGACCACTGGTCCTGCTAGCTAGGGATCATGGGAGTTGTAGGCCAAAAACATCTGGAGGGCCGAGTTTGAGGAAGCCTGCCCTAAGAAGATTGAGCCATTAATGAAAGCATTTCTGCTCACCTGGTGGAACAATCTTTCCTCTCCTTTTTTGCACTGTTTTTGGGGTTATCCACCCACCCAAAAAAAACGCCAATTTGCAGGGGGCATGAAAAGCAGTGGTGAAAAGTCCGGTTGTACTAATTTACGTCCTTGCTTGGGCTTCTACTAGCGGGACCATTTAATTGACTCCAGCCACGTGAGTTTTTAGTTGCATTGTGTGTTTTAATTAGCGGGCTTGCTTTATTGTTTATTTTAATTAATATATTTTAATGTTGTGCAACTGGTTTTTATACTTTAGAAGCCTGTTTTGGCATCGATGGAATATAAAGAAGTTAGAACAACAGCCAAAAAACATCCATGACATAGGAAATCCATTAGTGGATTTTCCTTTAAAACAAACCCTTGTCCCTAAAACAAACACACTTAATAAAGCAAACAGCGGGAACAGCAGTCTGAATTAGGGCAGTAGTACTGGGGAAGTGGGTATTTAACCTCACCCCTCCAACATTACCCAAATCAAAAACACCCCCGCCACCCGTCTTCCAGAAGCTGCTATTAATCCTGCTGGTGGGAAGGACAGGCCTAATATAAGCAACTGCATTCCCACTCATTCCATCCAGCTAATCAAACTGCTGTTTCAGAGGAAGGATGTGTGATTTCAAATGCAAAAATGGCACAGAAGGCATTACTCCTCCACACCCAACTAATGGCTGGTGCCATGCTGTTTTCATTGTAATTATCTCTAAAGGTAAAGGACCCCTGGACAGTTAAGTCCAGTCAAATGTGACTATGGGGTTGCGGTGCTCATTTCGCTTTCAGGCCAAGGGAGCCGGCATCTGTCCACAGACAGCTTTCCGGGTCATGTGGCCAGCATGACGAAACCACTTTTGGAGCAACGAGACACTGTGACGTAAGCCAGAGCGCACGGAAACGCCATTTACCTTCCCACCGCAACGGTACCTATTTATCTACTTGCACTGGCGTGCTTTCGAACTGCTAGGTTGACAGGAGCTGGGACAGAGCAACGGGACCTCACTCCGCCGTGGAGATTTGGACCGCCAACGTTCCGATCAGCAAGCCCAAGAAGCTCAGTGGTTTAGACCACAGCGCCACCTGCCATCTCTCTCTCTCTCTCTCTCTCTCTCTCTCTCTCTCTCTCACACACACACACACACACACACACACATGCACACCATATAGATCATATATATTCCATATAGCATATGTATACCATATCTATGTAGCTATATCTATATACTATAGAACATAGTTAAATTATGGGGTTGCTTTCACAAGTTATACTGACAGCCAGTAACTTAGACAGCTTTAAAAGGTGATTTAGAAAAATCCATGGAGGTCAGGGCTACTACCAATGACTACTCCAGGACCCAGAGGCAGCATGCATTAGGAGAGTGTTATTACTTCCTGCTTGAGGGATCTTCTCGTAGGCACTGGGTTCATTCACCAGTATGGGAAACAGGATGCTAGACTAGGTAGGCCTTGGGTCTGATCTACTAGGGCTCTTACGATCGCCTTTGCATCTGCTCAACTTGTATATTTGTAAATAAATTAAATATTTTAAAGAGACCTGGGAGAGGTGTGTTCTACACAAGCTGCGGAGCACCCTGGATAAATTCAATATGACTCGCACAGGAATCCTGGAATGCAGATTCTAAGTGTGTGGAAGACAATAACATACAGGTGCCAGTTAAGCCACTCTGGGGAGGTCATTCCACAACTGGGGTGCCACTACTGAGAAGGCCCTCTCTCCAGGAGCCACCTGTAAATCCTACTTTGGTTGGTACACTCAGAGAAAGTCTTTAGAAGATGGTATCTGTGGTTGGGCAAGTCTATGGGAATCTTAATCTTAGGGGTTGAGGGTTGAAGCCCCACATTGGGTAAAAGATTCCTGCAACTTGGTCCCTTCCAACTTTACAATTCTATTATTCTAAGTGGGTGACGATGATTATTTGGGTAATCTGGCCCCAAGTCATTTAGGGCACTTTGAAATTACCCTGGAATCAGATTGAAAAAGTTGCATGCATGTCTTGGGGGTGGGGATCCACATAGGCCAAAAAAAGGGGGGTTGGGAGCACACAACATCTTTGTACAGGGAGAAATTTATTTCTAGAATGCTGGAATGCAAGGACTAAAACAAGATCAGAAATAAGACAGAAGAGCATTTGTCGGAATTTTTTGTTGTTTTTTCCCCTGGGTTGTTTTGTTTTTTTGCTTCTTGTTGTTAGGGAAAATGGTAATTTTAATTAAAAGGCAAAATGGAAATTGACTTGAAGCACAGAGTTATTAAAAAGCCGTTGAGGCTGTGAATTATTCCTCTCTGTGCTTCCTGCTGTGGGAGGGCAATTACGCTGCAAGTGGGAGCCCTGATGGCCTGGCCTCTCTAAGGAGGTGCTAAGTGGGGAAGGTTGAA
The DNA here is from genome assembly GCF_964188315.1 of Podarcis muralis. NCBI lineage: Eukaryota > Metazoa > Chordata > Lepidosauria > Squamata > Lacertidae > Podarcis > Podarcis muralis. The sequence goes on along the minus strand of NC_135667.1, from coordinate 32,022,314 downwards.
AAAGAATCCCTAAGCAGCCTGGAAGGCCAAACCTCATTCCCCCAACCTCCATCTGCACAGATCTCAGCTAACTTGACTATGTGGCTCCCCCCCCCTTTTTTTTAGTTTCTCATTGAAGCAGGACTTCTGTGGACATTTGCAAAGGTACTTTCCAGTCTTCCACTGCATTCAGCCTCACAGCAATCCAGCGAAATAGGCTGCTATTGTTCCCATTTTACAGCTGGGGAATGCAGACCGAGGCCTCGTCAACAAAAAAACTGCAGGTCATGTGTTAAAATTGTTCCTGGGCTTAAAGGCGGATTTAGGAGAGTTCCCTGTACTGGGCGGCATGCCAAAAGGGTGCTGCAGGGGACGCCACAACAATGACTTAGAACAAAAGGCGAGAAGCGGGGAGGCATCAAATTTTGGCATCACACAGGGTGCCACTGAAATTTGAAAGCCCAAAGTTTGCCACTGCTGGGCTACACCATTTCACACTAGCAGGTGGAGGGGGGTCAAATGTTTGACTGTACCCCTATGGGGGGGGATCTGTAAACATAGCAATCTAGTACGTCAGGGGGAAGTTTCAGCCTTGTCTAAGAGAATTCACACATGTGACCCCCTTGACCTGGATCTTAGGAGGAGGTCCACCCATATAATCTGCTGTTTGATTAACCTATGACTGAAAAAGCATGACTTGCCCTTCATGTCCCATTGCTGCCCCACTCTCCAAGCACTGCTCCTGAGTGCGATGTTTGTGCTAAGCGGTGAGAGCAGACTTGAATCTGCAACAGCCACAGCTTGCTAGCTGGGAACTCAATGATGGAGCCAGCTGTCGGAGTCCAGAGGCTGGCCAGGACAGAAGAGCCATTCCTGCAAGGACACAAAGCAAAGTGGTGCCAGTGCATAGGCAAAACCCCTGGTGCATTGGAGCCAGGACAGTGAGGTGTCTCTCCTGCCACTCAAAGCCCAGATCTGAGCATTGGGAGAGTCTAATATGTGGGTTGGGGGCTAGTCATTTCTCCATAGCCTTGAACATGCAGAGGCCTGATTCTGGGAGCCACAGGGTTCAAGCTTTTCGTGGTGAATGAGCCCAGCGTGTAAGGAGAGGGATACGGGGCTTGGTGGGTTGGCAACCCAGAATGCCTCTCATTTCCCCTTTTGAAGTCCAGAGAGGCTGGGCAGGGCTCCTTGGCTCCAGAAGTGGAGGTGGAGAACACAAACCTGCAGGAGAGTGGAGTGGTAGTGCAGGCTTTAGCCCCCATGGAAAAATCTGTAGATCTGGCACTGATTTACAGTCAAATATTGAAAAATATAGAGTATCTTCACAACACTGGTGGACTGAGCCCTCGTGATAAAACAAAACAAGCCTGAAAAACAAATAGAGGGAGATCTTGCAGTAAGAAGCTTGTGCCTACATCTGTGCCTCTGCCAGTCTCCAATATCTGCCAATGCAGCTTTCCTCCTTGGAATTTTACAGCGCTGTTAATAAGGGGCAATCAGCTGTTGGCGGCTTTCATTCATTTCCAGCCAATTACTCAACTCATTCCTCAAAAAGGGTACACTGAGCAAAAACGTGAGCAACATCCTCAAGAGCGGAGTGAGGGGGTGTGCGGATGAGGAAAGTTCCCAAGTCAGGTAGGATGGGAGGTTCACAGCTGTCTATGCCTCTGGCCATCATTACAACTTGTAGCAATTAATTCTGTGGGTTAATCATGCATCACTTGAAGGAGTACTTCCCTTGGTCCACCCTGAACATGTCTCAAACCAGCATCACCAGATGACCAGAAGTTCTAGGGCGATCAGTGAAAAGGGTGTCCCTTCTGCACTGCAGCCTCTATAAAACCAACAGGTCATTCCCAACGCTCAATCAAAGGTATTGCTGGTAGGGGCACAGCAAGGCAACAGGAACCAGAGGCATGTTTTGTTCCTGGCCATTGGTGGAGCTGTTGCATGCGTTTTTCAGCACATGCTGGTGACAACCGCTGCACCCGCTTCTCAGACAGCACTCCAAGTCACTCTCAACTGGCTGGGGAGAGATTTGCAGTTTCTAAGCACCAATATACATATTGCAGGCTTGAAGGATGGGGAACCTGTGACATTCCCACAACAGACATGCTTCCACAGGGCCTGGGCAACATATGAATACAGAAGAATGCTTTTATCATACAAACAGGGTAGGGTCATAGGATTTTGGAAAGGCAAGGGAGGGTTTTTCTCTTTTTGCCCTTTCCAGGATTGTGCAACTTTTCCACAATTCGATAAGCATTTTTGCACAGGCAGATTTGCCACTAAATGACTGCAAACCTTAAGTGACTTATATGTATGAAAACAGCCAACACTGTTCCTTGCAACACTTTTCAGTGCGGGCATTTGAGACATTCCACTTCAAGGCCTTGTGTGATTTGTCACCGAGTCATACACATGGGTGTGTGAAGCAGCTCTTTGCTGACTAAATCAATAAATAATTTTGGAAACTAACAAAACTCTGAAATGGCGAATGGTGCTGAAACACTGGCTTTTACGAGTCAGATACAGCCATAATTTGGCTCCAAATTGTCTAAGGTTCTGCTTGATCCAAAATGGGCCTAAATTATAGAGTGGCATTGTTCTTGTTAAATAATGATAATGATGAGGATGTTGAGGATAATTTAATCCTGCCCCTCAACATCAGGTCCAGGGCGGGTTACATCAATTTAAAATTCAATGTTGAAAAAACGATTTAAACAAATCACAGTCACAGGAAGGGGGAGGTGTTCCCCCCACCCTGAAAACATGTATCTCAAGTGTCAAAGGCCAGGGTAAAGAGGTGAGTCTTTATCATATGACAGAAACTATACAGTTGTACCTTGGATCCTGAACACTTTGGAGCTTGGATGTTTGAACCCAAACGCCGCAAACCCGAAAGTGAGTGTTCCAGTTTGTGAATATTATTTGGAACCCGAACGTCCGACAGGGCTTCCACAGCTTCTGGTTGGCTGCAGGAGCTTCCTACAGCCAATCAGAAGCCGTGCCTTGGTTTCCAAACATTTTGGAATAATAATAATAATAATAATAATTTATTATTTGTACCCCGCCCATCTGGCTGGGTTTCCCCAGCCACTCTGGGCGGCTTCCAACAAAGATAAAAAATACACTAAAATGTCACATATTAAAAACTTCCCTGAACAGGGCTGCCTTCAGATGTCTTCTGAATGTCAGGTAGTCAAACGGACATCCGGAATGAATTCCATTCGACTTCCAAGGTACAACTGTATAATGAAGGCACCAGATGGACCTCTGTGGGAACGGAATTCCACAACCTAAGAGGTGCCTGAAACAAAACTTCAAAAACAAAACTTCTTGTGGCACCTTAAAAACTAATTGTTTTATTATGGCATAAGCTTTTGTGGACTACAGTAGATGTCATCTGACGCATGAGGTGTTATCCTTGGTTGGAAGAGGTGTGCATGTCACACAGATAGACACACACACATGAGGAGGTTCAAGTAGTCATGAAATATATTAAGGGCAACTTGTGACAAATCAATACAAGCTTATATGTATGCAAAATACAGTGGTACCTCAAGTTAAGAACTTAATTCGTTCTGGAGGTCCGTTCTTAACCTGAAACTGTTCTTAACCTGAGGTACCACTTTAGCTAATGGGGCCTCCTGCTGCTGCCACCGCGCAATTTCTGTTCTCATTCTGAAGCAAAGTTCTTAACCCGAGGTACTATTTCTGGGTTAGCGGAGTCTGTAACCTGAAGCGTCTGTAACCCGAGGTACCACTGTAGTATGCAACAGCCTCTGTTGTGGTGTTCCCTGAAGCCCTCCCCAGCACCACAACCTCGCACACAGCTGTTGTTGTGTGTTAATCTTTTTTTATTGCTTTTGTTGACTGGTTTTATTGTTATGGGTGAGAATGGTTGCAATTAGCTGTGAGCCACTTTATAAACTTCAACAATAATCTTATCCAGACTGGGGTAGGTAGAGCTGAAAGAAGGACTTAATAAAATGCTGAAACAGGACCTGAGGCCCTGGACCCTGGTGCAACAAAGCTGAGGGGCCACTTGGGACAAAATCCAGATCTTTGGCTAATATAAAGTCCATGGGCTAGTGGACAGATTTGAGTGTGGTCCTTTGCTAAATTCCCAGTTCTGCCATGGGCTCGCGGATCACAATCTAGCAAATGCAATCCCTCATCAGAAGTGTGGAACTCGTGACCAGCCAGATGTTGTTGGGTGCCAACTCCCATCAGCTGCAAGCATATGGGGAGTCGCAATCCAACAATGTCCAACTGGTCACAGGTTCCCCTCCCCTGCACTACGCAGAAAGAGGCTTCTGCAAATAGCTGCTGCAAAGTGGGGCTGCATCCAGAAGTGGGATTCAGTTTCGGTTTCCCATCTGCAGAATGGGAATAAGACTCACCTACCTTATGGGGTTGTTGGCATTACACAAAAGTGCAAAAACATTCCAAAGCACTTTGCCAATTGGGAGTGTTCTATTGTAACCCAGGTTTCCACCCCACCCCCCATTTATAATTCACTGGATAATATCTTCCAGATACCCAAATCAAACCAACAAGAAATGTAAAGTTTCATCATACATTAACTATCCCCCTTTAACATAAATAATTCACCCTTCCCTCCTCCCAAGCAGTACCAAAATAAAATGTATTATAATAGCATGTTACACGTGAAGGTCGAGACCGCACAACCAGACCTTTTTGAATTCCTCAACCTTGTTTCGCCTTTTATATTAGCAAACCTCATGCTGTCAAGTCCAAAATGAATTGGTCTATATATAAACAATACTTATCACTTATATAGCAATTTAAAAGCGTTCCAAATCCTTCCTATCAATTACCTTGTTATAATTCTTGCATTAACCCTGTAAGATCAGACAAGTGACGTGATCCCCATATTTGGAGATAGGGCTGAGAGAGAGAGTGTGGCTTGCTTTAAGGTTACCTAGTAAGTTCATGGCAAAGGCAAGATTCACAGCTTCCCAATTCACAGCTCAGTCTCTTAACATCTATGCTAATCCACAGCATACATTTAAACACTCTTATGGCTTCCCCCAACGGATTCAGGGAACTGTTGGTTGTTAATGGTGCTGGGAACTGTAGCTCTGGGGCGGTCTCCTGAAAACTCTCAGCACCCTTATCAAACTATAGCTCCCAGGATTTTTTGGAGGACACCGTGACATAAGAATGTTTTGAATGTATATTGGGAGAATGTGACCAGCGTCTCATTTTTACAGTGTTGGAGGATCAACCCTTTTGCCACACAGGCTGCTCTCCCTAACAAAATAATATCCCTGCTCTTCCCCCCCCCCCCCCATAACCCCATGGCTCAAATTCCAGACGGCTTATAACCAATGACTCCTCTGGCCACCACAGTGAGGAAAAATGAGAGGAGGAAGGAGGACCTTGGTTAACTAGGAAAGAACTAGCCCCTGTGGTGCATCCTATACAGGGCTGGATTTAGGCCTGATGAGGCCCTAAGCTACTGAAGGTAATGGCGCCCTTTATATGTCCAGCTGTCCTTTGTCAACAACAAATTGTCACTGTTTTTGTGTTGAATATATGCTATATGGTAATTTATGGACCTCATAGGTATCTAAAGCCATTTGCACATAACAAAGTATGTGATATTTTAGGGAGAAGGCTAGCAGGTGGGGCCCATTATTTACATCATAGGATACACAACACAAAACACTGTCAATGTAGGTTTTATTTTATTTGTTTTTTATCTTATATTTTGGAAATGTACACCCAGGGTTTTTTTCCTTTACATTTTTTGCGGGCCCCCAAGAGAATGGGCCCCTAAGCTGTAGCTTGTTTAACTTATACATAAATCTGGCACTGATCCTATGCAAGCTTTCTCAGATGTAAGTGCCACTTATTTCAGTGTGAAGCCGGTTCGGATTACAGTCTAAAGCTGAAAGAATATAGAGTGAATACAGTATGGACTAAAATGGCTGCCCACAGCTCGCAACAACTATTTGCTCCCAGATACTTCAGGGGCATCTAGCAACAAGGAGGGTTTTTGTCTGGGAAAGGGCAGCTGCATATCTCATGGGGTTGCTTTTCCTTCGCCATTAAAGCAGCAGCTTTCAGCAGGCTCTTGTGCTTAATTTAAGATAACTTTGGAGAACCTGCGGCCCTTCAGATATTGCTGGACTACAACTCCCATTAGACATCTGGACCACCCGATTCCCTTTTTTGCGCCACCTCAACCATTGAGGTCTCCTGACAGGGGCACTTTTGGTGTCCCACATGCCCCTGATGTTCAGTTTGAGCCTTAATGTGGCAGGCCCTGCCCTGTGGAACTCCTTGCTAGTAGAAATTTGGCAGGATCTATATCCCTGCTCATCTGTAAGGTAAAGGTAAAGGGACCCCTGACCATTAGGTCCAGTCGTGACCAACTCTGGGGTTGTGGCGCTCATCTCGCTTTATTGGCCAAGGGAGCCGGTGTACAGCTTCTGGGTCATGTGGCCAGCATGACTAAGGCGCTTCTGGCGAACCAGAGCAGCGCATGGAAACGCCGTACCTACGTATTTATCTACTTGGACTGATGTGCTTTCGAACTGCTAGGTTGGCAGGAGCTGGGACCAAGCAACGGAAGCTCACCCCGTCGCGGGGATTCGAACTGCTGACCTTCTGATTGGCAAGTCCTAGGCTCTGTGGTTTAACCCACAGCACCACCCACGTCAGACATCTTCTAAAAACAGTATTAAGAGACACCTTTCAAACCTGATATCCTTTGCCAATTAACTCTTACTAACCTGTTCAGTGTTTTCATTGCCATACTTTGCTTCAGGTCCCAATGAAAGCATGGTTTATAAATAAACAAATAAATCCATTTAAAACAATGCTACCTAAGGCTGATGGGAGTTGGAGTCCAAACCATATATGACAGGCCATAGATTCTGTACCCCTGATATAAGATGCCATTAGGCCCTTAGTTCCAAGGCACAGCATTGCACTGAACGTCATAGGTACGTGTGAGGCGGCAGGATTAGTAAACAAATTTCTGCAGCTAGTAACTTTCCGGGGCCTATTAGCAAGGCTGACATAAATGATAAATAAATAATGGCAGTACAAGTTTCTACTCTCTCTTGATATGTTTCCTTTTTTACACTCTTTTCTCTCCGCACACACATACCCCGCTGCTCTCTGCTAATTTAAATAGGCTTAAGCATTTCTTGGCAGCTGTCTCACTTCAAAATGCAGCTCACCCAGAACATTCAAAGCCAGCGCTTGCCATGGAAATAAAATCTATTATTGTGACAGACGCAGCAGGGTTTGCTGCTGCGAAGGCTAGAGTGCATTTTGCATTCCTATTATTATATTTTTATTAGTGTTGGGCTTGTTTGGTTTTTAAAGCCATCGCTTACAATAAAGCCACAGCCATTGGGCTAAAAATGGAACCCCTTCAGCATAAAGGCCGTTAGAGTCTGCAGTTAGGGATATAAGCTTCAGCCAGGCCACTGCACAAGCCTGTTCACTTGCACTCTCCGAAATGAAGAATGCCCAGATATAGCTCCATTGGTTAGAGCGTGGTGCTGTCAACACCAAGGTCACAGGTTCAATCCCTGGGATGGCTGGATATCCCTGCATTACAGGAGGTTGGACTAGATGATCCACAGGGTCCCTTCCAACTCTACAATTCTGGGATTACGGGATCCACCACTGGAGTTTGGCATAGCAATAAGAAAACGGTGAGCAGTGACGAGAGCAAGGTAAAAAGGAGTTGTGGAGTGGGCCCAATGTGCAGGGCCAGCGAAAGGGCTATACTATAGCAATGAGATGATGGCGCCTTGCACAAGCCCCAAGCCGCCCCACAAAGCTAGAGAAAAGACTGCCAGCAAAACGCTAGTTGTCTAGTCACTGTAAGGACTGCTGTAAGCAGGGACAACCAAACCAAGGAGGTCAACAGAGCATAGACAGGGGTGGGGAAACAAATTTGCTTCGTTTGCCGTTTAATGCAAACGTCCTGAATTGGCACTTCCAAAACCAATACACAAATCGAAACACAACTCTCCGTCTCACTTCTCTGAATTTTGCAGTGAAAGTTGTCCAGCCAAAGAACATGTACAAAAAATGCGTACGCCTGTGAAAGTAACATGCAAAAACTACATTCTGCTTGGGGGAAACTGCTTGCAAAAAATGCTCACGCTAGGCAAAATTGTAAGACGAAATACATGTATTATGAAAATGCATACAGCTTTTCATCCATATGTTTTCCCCACTTTACTTTTTTTTTTAACAATCACAAAGGGGCAAACTGAATTTAAGACTGGCAGAAGGGCACACGAGACTGGCAGACACTGAAATTGACAGGTTTGTCTATGCCTGAGCAGCATAGACAGCAGGAGCAGAGACCAACATCAGCTTGATCATCATCAGGTGACAACAGTCCTGATCCCTCACTGGGCAGGAACAGCATGGAAGTGAGGCTTTAGTGACCCTTTCTAAAACAGCAGGCACTGACAAACGATTCACTGTTCGCCTTAGCAAAAATCCACAAAACAAGCCTGGAAGGCATCATGATGACTAAGATTCCAATCACACTTTAAAAAGCATATATATGCGCGCAAAATAAGGAAAGGGGTCCAAGTGCTACATGAGGTGGTTGCAATGGAAGAATGGTGACTGGGTGGGTTGGTGGTGTGGTTTCGGGGGAACAGTTAAAACGGTGACGGATGGAAGGGAGAGGATCCCACCAGTTAATACAACCACCCCGGATACTAACCTGGTGACTTTAAACAAAGGGAACAGAGTCCAGGTTTCTTCCCTCCTGCAATTCGCCCGACGCCTGGTTAAGGACAGGAAAGGAGGAAATTCAGGAACAAACAAATTCAGAAAGGGATTGGGGGCAGTGGGTGGGGGAGGATGAACGGTGGGTGCAGGAGGCAAATATATTGGGGAAAACAGTGGTGTGGGGTTTGTTCGTTTTTTAAACAAAACAACATCAGGAAAGATTTTTTTGTTTAAAAACTTAAAACACAAAACACAATGAAAGATGGGAAACGAGAGAGGAGGCCGTCATTATTTTTGTTTTGTTTATTGCATCGCCCCAAGTTGCAGTCTTGGGACTTCACTCACCAGGCTAGAGATCGATTGCCTGCCACCTGCAACAACCACAGGAAACGAAAACAAAACCCACGCAGGCTTGGTTCAGACACTTACCAGGTTCACACACTTACCAGGCCGGAGCAGGTGCCACACACCCCACCCTCTCTTCCAAACACGTGAGTGGCAGGTAGAGGACTCCTCGTGGAAACCAAGACGTTTCCCCTCCCCCAGCCACACAATGCTTCAGCCTCAGAAAGGCGGTGCCTGGAAAATTGGGATTTCATGGAGAGTGCCAACATCAGATGTCACGTGGAGAGGGGGAAGATGGGAGGAAGCATATGGCGTTGGCTCAGGAAGCTTCTGAGTCAGCTTGCACATTGCACTAGGGCACCTCCCCACTCTGAAGCACCATCCACTCACACAATGAGTGAACTGGCAGCTTCCTGGACCCCCCCACTGCTCCAACATTCATTTCAGAAATTGTCAAAGATGCAGCTGAAGTTGGCAAGTTAGGTGGATCATCACACCAATGGATGGAAGCCTGATTCTTGCCACCCTGGGCTCAGTTGCTACCTTGAAGTGGTGCGTGTGAAATTATAGCTGCTGTATCCCTTGCCTCTTTCTTTCAGCAGCCCATTCTCCTGCCTTCACCCCCAGGCTGCTGTAGTGGTATGGGTGTTGAATTAGGACCAAGAAGACCTGAGTTCAAATCCCCACTCAGCCATGAAACGCACCAAGTGACCTTGGGCCTATCACTGCCTCTTGGTCTAACCCACCTCACAGGGTTGTTGTTAAGATTAAATGCAGAAAGGAAGAACAATGCACATCACCTTAAGCTCCTGGGAACTAAAGATGGGAACTAAATAAATAGATAGATAGCAGAGAAGCTGGCAAAACTGGAATCCTTTTGGCCACAGCAGGGGAAGGTGTAAGTGGGCAAAAGAGCCTTGGATTAAAGGGTGGATTAAGTAAATTCGCAACTCATTGTCCTGCAGTTAAGCATCCTGAGAATCTTTCATTTAAACACCCACAAATAAGTGTCTAGTCCTCATGATTCCACAATACATTTGAGAACAAGTAGGGAACACAGTTCCGCAAGGAAATGTAGAAGACATAGAACGTGAGCTTAGATGCAAAATTTAGCTTTCCAAGCATCCTAGCCTAGCTTTATTTTATTTTTATAAAATGATTTTCCAGCCCTTGCGATTGTAAAACTTTTGAAAATACATGGACAGCAGCTGGAGAAATCTTTAGATGTCAGAATGGTATCTGCAGAAGATCTCATGCTCTCTGCCTTTTCCCATGACCAGCAACAGCAGTGGAATAAATAGGGAGAAGGGGGGGGGGCTGCAGAAGGACAAATAGTAGGAAAATGTGTGCTATACGGCAGGAAGGCAAGGTATAAAGAGTCTCATTAAATTAATAAAATCAGTCATTAAAATAAACAATGAGAACAGGTTGCAGAATCCTGCTTTTCTTGTCACAAAATATGGGGCATGGGGATATATCGGAACACATAATGCTTTGAACAGAATTAACCGTATGCAATAAGTGTGAGAACGGAAAACACACCTGCGACCTTCTCCAACTCCCTATGTCATTTCCCATACAAACGGGACACACAGAAACCCCCAACACCCATGACCCTTGAGAACAGCATGCACACACTTAATTCCACTGACCCCCGAGGCCATTTCCACCAACAGTATTGTGCGCAGATGAGCCGCAGGAAACTTAACCGAGTGCAGACGAAACACCACAAGCACAGAGTTGCCCTCATCCACAAAGAGGCACATACTCACCTGCACACACAGCCTTACCCAAAGTGGTAAAGAGGCCCAATGGGGTTTTCATGCATAGTCAGGCTGCATTAGAGCCTGCAGACCACCAGAGAGCAGTTGGCATCTTCACTATCAGCAAGCCACTGATTAATCCTACCGCTCCTGCACTTCCTTCCCTCCGGAAAGAAAAGCCTGGAATCTGATCCAACTTCCAAGCACTGGAAGACTCCACAAACCATCAGAAGGGCTGCCTCTTTGCAACGAGGAACCAGCCCCTAAGTCCATTTTGACCAGCTGAGATGCTAGGGATGCCGTCCGAATATGACATAGGTCTTTGGCTGAACCAGTCTACAACATGCTATGGAAGGTAAATGGTTCCCTTGAGCCTGATCTTCCTACCACCTAGGAAGGTCATCATTTCACGGGATTATATGAAGTTAAAAGAGAGTGAGTGAAAGGCAACAGCATCCCACCAAGCCTCCCACAAGTGAGCCCAGCAATCTGGAACGTTAACCGGGGTTGAGCGTATGCCACAGTTCCTTGGGAGAGCAGGAAAAGGGAAGAATCTGGTATTGGTTGCAGAATTACGCTTTCTGAAATAGCTCAGCTTCCCTTAAAGAATAAAGGGCAAGTTTCTAGCACTGCTGGTTGCAAAGTCATGTCTACTGTAATCTTAGGCTAGAGGTGTGACTGCAGTACATAAAATTGTCAGTGTTGGGGGTGAGGGTCAGCGTTTAGCAAAACCAGAATCAATTCTGTAAAAGAGTAAACATTCAAGAATCAATTGTGCGAAACAAGACAAAATATGTAAATATGTACTATGTTTCTCTCTCTCCCTCTATGCAAAATTGCTGGCTAACAAGCTACAGAATTCACATGAAGGGAGCATTGTGGGCAGGTTGTCACAGGGCAAGTTTGTCTAAACAACTATCTGACTTTTAGAAGACATCTGAAGGCAGCCCTGTTTAGGAAAGTTTTTAATGTTTGATGTTTTATTGTGTTTTTAATATCCTGTTGGAAGCCACCCAGAGCAGCTGGGGAGGCCCAGCCAGATGGGTGGGGTAAAAGTAATAAAAAATTATTATTATTATTATTATTATTATTATTATTATTATTATTAGCCTTGAGGAGTGCTCCACAGGAAGAAAACACTCACACCCTCAACGGGGTCATCAACCTTTATGATCAGGAAGACCATTCCTTTCCAACTTCAGTTACTGAAGATGCTACTGAACAATACCTACTAGTAGTCATAAACTCATCCTGGAGCTTATTATCTTAAGTGGTGCTACAGATCCCGCAAAATAAAATAAAAAAATTGGGGGGGGGGGGTCTGTAATTTAAAAAAAAAAAAATCCAAACAGCAAAATTTTACATGATAGGTTATAAATGGTTCATTTTATGGTGTTAAAGTAGTAAAATAAGATTAGTTTTAATTAGAAAGTTACATACTGAGTACATTTCCTTCAAAAGGTCTGTGTCTGGCCCTCTCACTGGCAAACTCCATGCAAAACCACACCACAAGGTTTCAAAATTCACAGAAATTTTACATTTCTAGTTACATGCATCTCCTAAGTGGCATTTCAATCCAGGATGTATCCAATCTCATCTGTTATGTATTAAAGATTCTTGAGCTGCAGCTGTGCAAATGTCAGAACCGCTGACATATCCGGAAACCTACTGCAATAAAAGAGGCAGCTTTATGCTGATCCCCTTGACCTTGAAAGCCTCACCTTCCACACTTGAGCCATAATAAAAATACAGTCAAGAGAGCCAGTGCTGATGTGTCAAATCCAGGCTAAGTTAGTTGCGCTTTGATTCTGCTCAGATCAATGCAACAAGTAAGGCATCACTAAGCACATTTCCCACCTGCCCCCCCAAGATCCACAGTAAGTGTTGGGAACCTTTGACCCTCCAAATCTTGCAGAACTCAGTTCCCATCCTCTCTGGCTACTGTCCATGCTTGCTGGGGCTTATGGGAGAGCCCCACACTTGATCTACAGTGTGGGACCTTATGAAGAAGCTGCCCTCCTCTAGGCCAGTGTTTCCCAACCGGTGTTCCGCGGCACACTACTGTGCCGTGAGACATCGGGTGGTGTGCCGTGGGAGGGAGGCGGGCGAGAGGCGGCGGCGGCGAGGATCCGGCGGGGGTGGGGGGAGCGGGGGCCGTCGTGCGCAACCGAACTCACTTGGCGCGCTGCCGGCTTGTCCTCCTTCAACCCGGGTCGGGCCAGGCCTGCTCACGTCCCCGGATCCCCTAGCAGCAGCCGCACGCTCTCCAAAAGCGCAACGCTGCGCGCAACCGCTCGGCCAGCTGGTGCTCTGCGACTCCGCCCTTTCCCCTCCCAGCGCCGGAGGGTTCGCGCGACCGCAGCTGTTCCCTTTCGCAGCGCGCGGGAAACAATTCCAGGCCGATTGCCTTGTGCCGAAAAGCACCGCCTCTCCTTCCAGCTCAGGCCCGGGCCGCCGGCTCCCCGAATGACGTCACGGGGGCGGGGCTTTAATGGTGGTGTGCCGCGAGATTTTTTTCCGGTAAACAGGTGTGCCGTTGCCCAAAAACGTTTGGGAAACACTGCTCTAGGCAATGGTGCAGTCAGGGAAATATGGTCTCATGCGGGAGAGAAGCATCTAATTAGAAAGCATTATATATATCCTTCGCTTACTTTAAATGTGGTAAGCCAGCTTTGCTGTGTTTGGGTTTCCTCCTGCTCATTCTGCTGAACTCTGAACCTTCTGCACCAAAGTTCTGCCCTGGTGGCACCACTACCTTCAGGGATGTCTCATGGCATTTCACACAAGCGGTAACCTATGATCTTTCACATGTACAGCCAGGAAGGCTCCCGTTTCTCTGTCCCAGCTCCTGCCAACCTAGCAGTTTGAAAGCACGCCAGTGCCAAGTAGATAAATAGGTACTGCTGCGGCGGGAAGGTAAACGGTGTTTCCGTGCACTCTGGTTTCCGTCAGTGTCCCCTTGCGCCAGAAGCAGTTTAGTCATGCCGCCCACATGACCAGGAAAGCTGTCTGTGGACAAATGCCGGCTCCCTCGGTCTGAAAGTGGGATGAGCACCACAACCCCCATAGTCGCCTTTGACTGGATTTAACTGTCCAGGGGTCCTTTACCTTTACCTTTAGGCCCATGAAAACCATGGGATGTTGGCAAAGTGTGACAAGCAAAGAGAGAGAAGGGAGAAGCCTTATCCAAACTCCTTGGCGTGTTTTTTTTGTGGGTGTATCCTGCAACACGCCACTGACACAATAACAGTGCGTTAGTGGAGGATTTCTACTGATGCATCCACAGATCACCATTCTGCTTTATTAGTTGTTCTGCGATGCTTCTCCAATGTTACTGCATTATGCTTGTCTGGAAGGGGCCCTCTCGCACTGCAGCGTAACAAAAGCGGGGCAACACACAGACACACACACGGGAACATTTGCAGCATAAAAAGGTACAGGATTTCAGCAGGAAGCTATGGGACATGCGCCAATTCGAAACGAAGCAGGATGTCCGCCGCCAAACTTTTGCAGGCACAAAGAGTACTGAAAGCGGGATCATGTGTAACCAGCCTGATATCATCATGAGCAAAGGACGTCTAGAGGAGCACAAAGAGAAAGAGAGAGAGGCCTATTCCTTCTGCAACCTCCCTTTCCTTTACCGCCACCTTCTCAATGGATTCCCAAAGCTTTAAAAGAGCCTTTTGGTTTGGGAGGCAGCTGACGGCAACTGGTGCCAAACGCCTGGAGAAAGCAACCCTAAGATGCCTCTTTGATCCTTTGTCCTGCCAGGGAATGAGACTGTTTTCTCTTCTCCTTCCTCTCTCATTGTGCTTTTTAATTCAAGGTCTCCAAGGCCTGGGGTGAGAGAGACAGAGTGGTAAGAGGAGGAGGAGGGAGAGATGACACAAACGTTTAAGCTTTCACAAGAGTCTCATTCCGCAAGGGTTGGCAAGAGAAGGAGCAATGCCCAATTCCAGGAAAGCAACAGGCGCCTCTACTGTCCTCCATCCATCAAGGGCTGTCATTGTTTTGACCCTTTTTGTCCAGTTTCTTGTCCCCTGGCTTCCACTCAAGTGCCATTCTCTGGCTTCTGACGCACGAGCTTGCAAGTTTTGCAAAGGTGGCGAGTGAGGGTGGAGGCCTTCTTGACTGGGCTTCTGTACAGCACCAGCACCACTGTGATCTACATAATGAAATAACCCAAACAACAAAAGAACCAGGGAAGGAAGTCTTGCGGGGTTGGCGGCGGGCATTGTGGAATTAAAGCCTGGAGTTCTTCAGCTTCATCTCATGGCCAAAAACCTCAACCAAACAGCCAATCTGAAAGGCCTGACCAACGTTGAGCTTCTCTGTTGGCTTCAGAATCTCTTAGGTCTAAACTCTTGATTGGCTGCTCACCCTCGGTAAAGTCTTCCATGCCAGATCCGACCTAGCCCTGACGATTCAGTTGCTCTCCACATCCATCAAACCAGGGTTTCCTTATTTCAGTATGATGTTTTGAGGCATTGTGGTAGGGATAGGGCTTCCTAATCCTTATGTGAACCTCAGATGTAGCAGGCTGGGCAAATGCAATTAGGACTCCGCAATGCAGCCTGAGTAAATAAACCACACAGCAAACCAAGATTTTTTTTTTTTTTAAAAAAAACCGACACTTATTTTCCACTCTTACACAGACTTACACAAGTCTCCCATTAGCCAAGCCTACTCAGATTCAGCAGCATCACAGCATCGTATTTTCCCAGACTATTCACTGGGTCATAGGAAACTTAAGAGAAAAAAATCAGGGCCAACAATCTACCTGATACAGAACTGTGGTTGGTTGAGGTTTTTTTTTGGGGGGGGGGGTTCACTATTGATGGCATCTGGGACTACCAGAATGCACCGCCACACAGGATTCACTTATTTATTTTAACACACAAGATTCACTTATTTATTTTAAGCGAGTTATTTCAGGGAATAAATGGTGGTAGCACCCCCTGGCCAATATAGGTCACTTCAGGCTGTGGCTGTGTTGAGGATCATGGAAGAACGTGTTTAGAAGATAAAAGCAAAACCCACAAGAAACTATATGCTACCTCCAGAAACAGAGGCCACAAGATGCCTGGGAATACCACTCACTGGAGAGCTACAGTGGGAGAAGGCTTTTACCTTCATGGCCTGCTTGAGGGAATCCTGTTGGCATCTGCTTGGCTATTATGGGAAGCAGGATACTAGATAGGCTGTTGGTCTGAACCAGCAGGGCTCTTCGTATGTACATTTTGGACCTGCTGAACACCACACCCCCAAGAGAAGCAATTTTTAAGTATCACCATCCAGCTCACTAGGTTTCTCCAACTAATGCTGAATGCTGAATCTTCCCTTGCTATGACATTCTCCAAGAGAGAGAGAGAGAGAGAGAGAGAGAGAGAGAGAGAGAGAAGAAAATAGATTGAAAAACAATGAGAGCGACTATGTTGAATCTGGAGAAGGATGAGAGAAAATTGTTCCAAGCAAGGTGAACTGCAAAGAAATAAACTGCAGCAGCGGTGTAACGAAAAGAGCACCCGTGAGAAAACAAAAATTAGCCAGGATAATCTTTCACAAAACGTGCCTTTGTTCATTTGTTTTAATGATTGTCATTTACGTTGAATTATTTACATGGCATTTATCTATGCAACCGCTTTCTGGTCCCTGTTAAACATAAGAGTATTGTGCATTCAGCAGTAGCATCACAAAAACTCAAGTGTTTGGGAACAGAGGCAAATAGGTCTGGGATGCCACTCGCCTTGGACCCAAGACACTGGGTCAGCAGCACCTGCTACTCAAAGCAAGAGCAACCTGAAGACAACAGATAAGGCAAGTGAGAGGGGAAGACAAGAGTGCTACACAGCTTCCCTGCTCCCATTTGAAAGTCACCACTTGAGTGGGAGAAGCACGACAAAGACTAAGGCTGTGTACACACTATTCTTTTAATGCACATTCAAAGCACATTTATTCCTCCATCAATGAATTCAGGGCACTTGGGTAAACTACAGTGCCCCAAATTCTTTGAGAAGAAAATGTGCTTCAAAGATATAGCATGTACATAGCCATGGAGTTAAGGAATACAATGCCTCCTGGGACAAACTGAATGCTGTTCTTAGCCATGTTGAAGCCCGAGGTGTATCACTCAACCATTTCCTCATGATGGTACAAATCCTACCTGTATGCCTGGCAAGCTGCATTACTAGAAGTGTCAAATCAGGACTGCATTGGAACTAGGCCCCTTTGGGTGAGGACAGTGGAGACACACTGCCCCGTATGTCTTTGGGACAATACTCTATTTGCTGGTGGAGGCAGCAAGTGAGCATGTTTAGTAGGAAACAGGAAGTATTGAAGTCTCTGCCTTTTCAAGGATCTGACTAGTTAGGCTCGCTAACCTGCATCCTATTGGTTGTTGGGACTACAGTGGTACCTTGGATTACGAACTTAAATTTGTTCCGGAGGTCTGTTCTTAACCCAAAACTGTTCTTAACCTGAGGCGCACTACTGCTGGCGCACCACCGGCGCATGATTTATGTTCTCATCCTGGGGCAAAGTTCGTAACCCAAGGTACTACTTCTGGGTTTGCGGAGTTTGTAACCGGAAGCGTTTGTAACCTAAAGCGTTTGTAACCCGAGGTACCACTGTATATACTGTAAAGGCAGCTGCAGGAAAGAGGAAATTATCAATGCAAAGTGATGGCTGTTTTGTCGTGTATAATAGGATTGGAAACCAAGCAAATAAACACCATGTAATCTAGATTTCTAAATCTGAAAATCCAGGACTATTTGAGCCACAAAATATGTCAAGGCTGAGCCATAAAACATGTAAGAACCAAACTACATGATAGATTAAATACGTAGCATGAAGCTGCATCTCTCTTTGTTGATCTAATCCTGCAGCGCATAGGGAGGGGAAGTTTAACCCCCCCATTTCCCAAACCGTAATCCCTACAATACCACCCAGCTCACCTGGACTGCAGTTAGACACAAGGGGGGGAGCCAATGGGAGCTTCCTACTTCCTGGCTAATTGCAGCATAGGGTGAGGGGAGGACTGGCTATCTTCTTTGGGGTTATGGTCTGGGAGGGAAGGATTAAACTTCCCCTTCCTGCGTGCCATGGTTCTGATGAAAATCACATGCACACAATTTAGGATTAATGTTGTCTGGCGTTTTCTTTTCTTTCCTTTAAAAAAAATACAGATATAATTGCATGCCACACATTTAATAAAAAGTCTCATTTATCCCAAGCAACTGCAATAATCACCATGCATCTAAGCACAGAGAGGCAGGCCCACGTTGGCTTCAGACCTGTTAAATCTCATTTTTTTTTTTAAAGTACAGTATGCAGATTAAAACCACTTGGAACATGAGCCCATTGCTCAGCTCAACAACAATGAAACACCTGAGAAGTGCCTCTGAACATACAGAGTGTGTGTCACTTGCTATTGGATAACCACAAGCCCAAGCATACATCTTGGAACTGAGGGGCAGTGTTTTCAGGTTTGAGATTGCCAATGGTGTAAGCAGTGTGGGGTGGGAGGGATTCTTTTGCAGGTGTCTTGCAGCCCCACTCATCCTTCTTTAACTCATATCGCACCACCTACTTCTTTAAAAGTAACTGATACGATGTTATGCCAGCGATTGCAAAACTCACTTTTCCCGTAGACCACTTGAAAATTGGTGAACTGCTTCATCATGTTTTCTGCCTGTTGAAGCAAGCGCGATGCTAGATGCTGTGCGGCTGTGTTTTTATTGCTTCTTTTGTTTCTTATATTTTATTTTATTTTACTGTGTTGTGATTTGAATGCCATATAATTCAAACTGTAACACAAGATAAGAAATAAAAGAAACTACAAAAACTACAAAAGGGACGCGGGTGGCGCTGTGGGTAAAACCTCAGTGCCTAGGACTTGCCTAGGTATGGTCGGCGGTTCGAATCCCCGCAGCGGGGTGAGCTCCCGTCGTTCGGTCCCAGCTCCTGCCCACCTAGCAGTTTGAAAGCACCCTTAAGTGCAAGTAGATAAATAGGTACCGCTTTATAGCGGGAAGGTAAACGGCGTTTCCGTGCGCTGCGCTGGTGCCAGCTCGCCAGCTGCAGCTTCGTCACGCTGGCCACGTGACCCAGAAGTGTCTTCGGACGGCGCCGGCTCACGGCCTCTAGAGCGAGATGAGCACGCAACCCTAGAGTCGGACACGACTGGCCCTGTCGGGCAGGGGTACCTTTACCTTTACCTTACAAAAACTCAATTAAAAATCAATGTGGATATTTAATGCAGACATTCCGTGGACCACCTGCGTGAAGCTTGTGGACCACCTGTGGTCCACAGGCCACAGTCTGGGAACAGGTTTTATATACAGAAAATAACAGTATGTGTGAGCACATATAGCGTGTCTTCTACTCAGCACTGAGTAGCTGCAGTCTGTGATTGCTTCCCAACATCCCTCAAGTGATGAACTAGGGCTTCCTTCTACATCAGGTGGCCTGATTCACATATTGACCACAGCCTGAGAACTTCCTGGTGGCACTCTGAGGGTACAATCCCAAAATGTTTTGAAATGTGTATTATTAATTATATTTGCATCCTGTCTTTCTTCCAAAGAATTCAGGGCAGCATAATGATGTCCCCTCTTTCACTTCATTCGTACACCTCTGTCAAGGTTGAGTGGGGATTTGAACCCAGGTCTCCCCAGTCTTAGACCGACACTCTAACCACTAAACCACAATGGCTCTAAGTTCCCCATCCAGCACCATTGCTACTATCCGGCAGTCCATGCTTGATTATACCTGCGCACTTGCTTCACTTGGGGTTGAATCTTGCAAGGAGTCTTGAGTTCAGACACCACCTCCTGCCTTACAAATCTAAAGCATTTTAAGATATTGAAGAAGCATCCTAAAAGAGCTGTGGAATCTGGAGATTTTTCAAGGGCACAGAGAACAGTGATACTGAACAGGCAGAGCATCATGCATATAGGAAGGGAGAGCTGAAAGAAATAGGTGGTGCATCATATTCTCTTCTAAAACTAAGGTCCGATGGTTCAGTAGGGAAAATTGGTAGGAGACCTGCAAGGCAGTATCAAGAAGCAACCGGGAGGTTGTCAGATTTTTTTCCTCCTTTGCAAAGAGGGAAGAAGGGAGAGATTCTCAATAGCGTCGTCCTTGAGTGTCCTTTACCAGCTTTTTACACGCAGTGCAGTGGATGAGAAAGGATTGAAAAATCCCCAAATGCTCTTTTTGTTGATTTCACTTCTTCATCCCCCACACCCTCTCTCATTCCTGTGTGCTAACTAAAGCAAGAAAGGGAGGAGGAAACATTCAGAAAAGGGAATGCAAAAGTAGGAAGGCGGGGTGGCTAATTTCATTCACTTTATCAAAGACTTTTAAAGCAAACTAGTTAAAAATAGAAGGTAAGGAAGGAACTGGGGTGTTGTTAGAGAGTAAAGTATGAAGCCCAAACTCAGGGTCTTTTGCCCAGGATCTCCAGCCCCAAATCACCCCTTTAAACATTATTTTTTTCTTTCCTTTGCTTACAGGGTGTCTGAGTGTGCTGCAAACCTCATCTACCCGTCATATGAATTCGCTTGAAGAGAAAGCATGCATAACACCCTATATAATGTATGAACAGGATTGTAGCTTAAGTTGCATTTTGTATTAATGATGATCATGTTGTGTGAGCTGCCTTGGGCACCTCGTGTTGAGGCAAAAACGCAAGACAGAGAAATGTTTTAAATAAATAAATCAGCCACTTGTATACCCAGCATGTATAAGTTGCATCCAATTTGCTCAAAATGCACAAGGATTGGGGCTTTTGCATTTCAGAAACTTCGTCTGAGATCTCAGTGTTTCTTGATTGGGAGGGTTTTTGCTTTGCCTTTGCCTTTCTCTCCTTTTCTTTTTATACAGAAAATGCCTCTCTACTCGGCCAAAGATTTCAATTTCTTAAGCAATGAGAGCAAAACCCTTCTCAGCACTTTGCTCATGTTTGTCCTGGTTTTGCAGGAGTGGCACCAGAAGGAAGTATGTATTAGCCCAGTGTGATGGTGCAGGGGGAGAGCTTGTCTTGCAGACCTTCATGGGGGAGGCACACACATCCACTGAAAAACAAAATCTGGAGAAAGAAATGGCAATACGTAGCTGAAGAAGAAGAGTTGGTAACCTTGCTCCTATTCATCATTATATTATCTGATATTTATTGTGGTGGAGAGACTTATCCTGGGAATAATGTGCAAAAACAAAAAGCAATGCCAAAAACTGATTAGAAATTGATGAGGGGTGGGATTGTGTCCCTTGGCATCTATGATGCCCTGTGTATTACCTGTGTATTATTATAACAACTGCACTGCAATGGCACCCACAGCAAGAGCAATGGCAATGGAGAAGCAAGAGAACTGCATTGAACCAGGGAAATCCAACTGCAGGAGGATATATGTTCACAAACAGGGTAGGCCCAATACGTTTCAGTCCCTGAGGCAAAAACCTGAATTGGCACTTGGCATTTTAACTGGCATGGGCTGCAGTCGACAGAAAGTTGCCCTGTGGAAGTCCCATTGCATGGGGTTTGCACAGCTCCCATGTAGCCGAATGGAGCTTGTAATGGAGAATGCCACACAGATCTGAATCCTTCTCCATCTCCAGGGCCAGCCCTACCATTAGGCACAGCAAACAAGCTGCCCAAGGCAGACAATTTTAGAGATGTAATGAAGCAACAGAAAGTTTCTAGTTACTACATTTACTTTCATTGTATTTTTACCACCAGGATGGATATTCAAATAATTTGCCCAGCTTTGTAGGGTAGTAGACACCATGACTTGGGGGCAGGTGTGGCTGCCATTTGCTATTCTGCCTTACTACTACTACTACTACTACTACTACTAATAATAATAATAATAATAATAATAATAATAATTTATTTAAAACCCGCCCATCTGGCCGAGTTTCCCCAGCCACTCTGGGAGGCTCCCAATCGAATATTAAAAACAATACAGCATTAAATATTAAAACTTCCCTAAACAGGGCTGCCTTCAGATGTCTTTTAAAAGTAGGATAGTTGCTTATTTCCTTGACATCTGAAGGGAGGGCGTTCCACAGGGTGGGCGCCACTATAGAGAAGGCCCTCTGTCTGGTTCCCTGTAACCTCACTTCTCGCAATGAGGGAACCGCCAGAAGGCTCTCGGCGCTGGATCTCAGTGTCCGGGCTGAACAATGGGGGTGGAGACGCTCCTTCAGGTATACAGGACTGAGGCCGTTTAGAGCTTTAAATGTCAGCAGCAACACTTTGAATTGCCATCCCTTTGCCTTTCATCTGACTGCTGCTCTTCTCTTTGCCCCTTATCTGCAGCCTGAACTGGTACCACCCAGGAGAGGGCGAAACCTTTATCATCTCATTCTGCTGAGCGTCAGGGCTAAGTGGCCCCTAGTGGGCCCAGGGGAAGGGGAAAAGGCACATCTTGTCCACAAATTCCGCAACCGTTCCTACCCCTCTGCCACACTTCCTAGTACAGACCTCAGGAAAGGCCCTCAACGACGCCTTTGAGCCGGCAGACACCAGTCCACTTGGCCTGCACAATGTCTTTTTAATGAGCCATATAATGAATGCTCTTCAAATTATGTTGGAATCATTAATTTTTCCAAAATGAGACAGATTCCCCCTCAAATCCTGAGGCGATGCCAAGGCGACTTGTTGTGCTCCTAAGCGCTCGCTCTCTCTCTCTCTCTCTCTCTCTCTCTCCCTCCCTCCCTCCCTCCCTCCCTCTCCTGCTCTCTGTTTTTATGACTGTGTTGGGGCTCTTTGGTATAGCCCAGTGCTGCCGTTGGCCTTTTCACACTCACACAAATGAGCCGGCATGAACTCATCCCTCTCTTTCGTCTCTTCTTCTTCTTCTTTCCCCTTCTTTCCTCCCTCATTTCAAAGGGGGGGGGGGGCAGTCAGGAAAGCAAAGCCCGGAAGCATGAAAGGAAAGGATTCTTAACCGAATGGGTCAGCAGCAATGACAGGCCTCAAATGGATGAGTGCGGGTGGAGGATGGAGGCGCATACAGATATCCTAAGGCGCCAGAAGCCAGGAGGAGTAAACAGCGGGAGAGATGCAAGTGCCAAAGACAGAGCCAAGGAAGAAAACAGCCCCAGCGCTCTCCCCAACTTGATTACGAAGGCTTCTGGGGCATGCCAAGCACTGGGTAGCCCATGCTAGTAAGGACCACCATCTTATTCCATTATTTAGTAAGCCCAGCTCTCTTTAATTAAAAAAAAAAATCACAGCAGCAAGTGACTCAACATGGACTCATTAGCGCAGCACCAAGTCAAAACAATACAGGTGAACAAAGTAAAACAGCAGCACGTTGTCAGGCCAGGGCCGCAAGGGCAAGCCTTTACGTAGGAAGAAGTCCCATTAAACTCAGCGGGACTTCGCTCTCAAGTAAACATGTGCCGGGTGAGGCTGCTGCACACCACTAGAAGCTTGCATAAGCAAACAAGCTGTTCCTCCTGTCTCTGAAATGTGGCTTGTGCTGGACTTTCTCTGGGAAAGAAATCCCCATCAAACTCAGGTCACTTCCAGACATCCTATTCATTGAACGTTCCTTCTAAATTATTTTCAGGGAGTGGGACAATTAGCTAAGTTGTTGTTTAGTCGTTTAGTCATGTCCGACTCTTCGTGACCCCATGAACCAGAGCATGCCAGGCACTTCTGTCTTCCACTGCCTCCTGTACTTAATGGGTCTCCCCCCCCCCCCAATCACCATCTTTAGATGGCAAGCCAGTCCTTGTGCATTTGGGGGCCCTCCTATTCACTCGGCTGAACTGGGTCTGAGACTTCTGCCCCAAAGTCCTGCCTGATGGTGCCATTGCCTTCCAAACTCTCCTCACCTTCCCATGCTCACACTGCTACCTGTTTCTATTTCCCCGAGTTCTGACCTTGGTCTGCCCCATCTACCTGCTATTCTTGATTCAGTCCATGGGTGTCCACAGGGCACGGCTACTGTCCCACCTCTGAGGAGTCACAATCCCCACATCCCCACCTTTTACTTTTTTTTAGTAAATTTCTAGCATTTGTGGCGTATGAGATATAAGGCAAAATGTATGGGCACTATCCTTCTCATTTTTGGTGAGACGTTAGCCGGCTCCCCTCCTCTTTTCAGCGTTTTACTCCCCACCCAACCTGGGGGGAAATCCTGCAGATGACCATGGACAACCTGTGGGACAATCTACAGCCATCCTTTTCATACCCCTCAATATCTCCTGGAAGATAGCTGGTACGCATGCAGAGTTGAGATGGGCAGGCCATGAGTGATCAAAGCAAGCAATGGGGAGAAGCCAGCACTGGGAGCTGCTTGCCTCCCATATGACAGGTGGCAGGCGGTGGAGAGCAGCAGAGGCAGTTGGCCAGCTCATGTCACCGCGTGTCTTGCAGCCGTGTCTGGTTCAAGCAACGCCAAAAGCTGTCGCACAAGCCCACGCCCTAGCCACAAGGCTCACCCTGCCCCCTTGCTTCGTACCTAGCAAGCAATGTGTGCAGGCCCATCGCTGCACCACAGCAGCCTTCACGACGGGATGTCACAGGAGATGGGAGAGGACTATTCTCATGGTTGGACATTTGTTTTTAGAAGATGAACAACAACAGCCCATTCACCAGGTACAGGATTTGCAAGGCACAGGTATCAGAAAACATTCATTTGGAAGGTATACAAATTTTGAGGTTTGAGGGGGTTCCAAGAGCAGCAAAGTCCATCACCTGTTGACCTTGGGGAAGGACATCTTTACCTGGCCCAGCAGACACCACTAGATGGTAGCAGAGTGCTTCTTTGCACAGCAGATCGATGGAATTCACGACCACAAGATGTAGTGACAGCCACCAGTGTAGACTTTTTATTTTTTAAAAAAAGGGGGGGGGTTAGATGAATTCACAGAGGATAAAGTCATCCATGGCTGCCAGTCGGCATATCTATATATTGCCTCCAGTATCAGATGCAGTACGTCTCCTAATACCAGATGTTGGGGAATGAAGCAATGCCTTGGCCCATATTGTCATTATTTATGTGGTACTATGGCTGCAAAAGGACAATAGCATTGTTCTAGAGCTGGAAACCATCTTGAAAAGCTTGTCAAACCAGAAGAAGCTCTAAAAAGGAGAGGGGCAGAGAATCATCTAAAAGAACCGGAAGTTGAGGCCCGCGTCATCAGGCTGCAATGTTTACGAACAATGCTAGATAGTGCTTCTAGAAAAAGGAATATGCTTTTAAAAATGTCTAGGGCTGATAAAATGAGCATCCTCAGTGTGAGGAGCTTTGGAGCAGAGGACAAAGACAAGCAAGTGATCACTTTCTTGAATCCTTTATCTTGTTGGGACCAAATGGTGCTGGAAAAATGACTATCATAGAATGTCTCAAGTATATTTGCGCCAGGGAGAACTCATTTGTTCATGACCCAAATGTCACCAATAAAACAGATGTCAGAGCTCAAATTCGACTTCATTTTCGTGATGTTAATGGAGAGCTTGTCCAAAGATCCATGGCATGCACACAAAGGGAAAGAAAATGGAATTTAAAGCTCTTCCTACCCAGGCATGAGACACAGGCTCTGCCATGAACCAAATAGGTTTGGTTGTTCTTACTTCAACAGCAAGTAAGAGTGTGGGGGGAGTGTTGCTGAGCTCTTGTCTTGCTTGCATGCTTCCCCTAGCCATCTTATTGGCTACTGTCAGAACAGAAAGCTGGATTACATCAACCTTTTAGCTTGATCCAGCAGGGCTCTTCTTATGTCCTTACCCCAGGGAGACAAACAACCTCGGATAGCTCAGTTGGTTGGAGTTTGGTGCTGATAACACCAAGGTTGCAGCTTCAATCCCTGTGTGGGACAGCTGCATATTCCTGCATTGCAGGGGGTTGGACTAGATGACCCTCATGGTCCTTCCAACTCTATGATTCTGAGTAAATTTCTAAGGTAGCAGGAGGAAACCCACACTTTCCAAAAAGGGTTCCATGGCTTTCTAGCAGAGCATCTGCACTGCATGCGCAAGGTTCAATTCCTGGCATGGAAATGACTCCTGCTGGAAGTGCCTCTGTGAGTCAATGTAGAGGTAGACAGACTTGGTATAAGGTGGCCTCCTGTATTTTAAATGTTCCAAGAAATATGGTGGCTACATTTGAAGAGGAGCAGATTAGGGGCACAAGCACATACCCACATCAAACAAGGCCTAGTGGGGCACAATTGGGAGTCCTGATTGGCCTGAGTAGAGGATGGCATCAACTGTGCTGTCAGAGGCATGGCACAGGAGCAGTCCCTACCATGGAATGAAATGTATCCCAGTCCAGCCCATACCCAGCTGCTCATCCGTGCTCTGAGTCTACCACACACAGAACCTTTGGGCCAGATGCTTGACCACAACAACGGGCCAGGCCAGTGGAGAGCTTCTACAACTCCGCATACTGCACACCTTTTCGCCCCAGTTGGAAAGGGAACGGGAGAGTGGCACAGTAGGATAAGGCAATGCTGTAGCATGGAATGCAGCCAACCCACCTTGAAGGAGCTCAAGCTGCTCTGCTTGTTCCTGGCTGGTTTCCCAATGTGCCCCAAGCCCTGTACAGAA
This sequence comes from Podarcis muralis, assembly GCF_964188315.1. Taxonomy (NCBI): domain Eukaryota; kingdom Metazoa; phylum Chordata; class Lepidosauria; order Squamata; family Lacertidae; genus Podarcis; species Podarcis muralis. The sequence goes on along the minus strand of NC_135667.1, from coordinate 31,995,914 downwards.
ACATTAATGGACTCATGCCGGGGAGAGTCGGTGTGTGTGTGTGCAAGATCATTACTTTCAGATGCCAACAAGAAACTTGATTTTTCTTTTTTTATAAAACACGTCTTAGAAATAATTATGAATTTTAAGCAGTATCCAAATATCTGAAATACATAAATTAAGTTGCCAGGGAATAGTACTAGTAGAATTAGTTAGTAGCAGTAGCCATGAAATCACTAGTTTTGTCGTACGGGAATATTAATATAGCCAACAAGCGGAGCTTGAAACAGAAACGGGACCCTTTTGTTGAATGCCCTATGTATGATGTGAAACATACTTTGGCATTCTGCTCCTGTAATTACTGGTTTTAGTGTTTAAATAAAGTTTATTTAAAAGAATTGCTGTGTGGAGTGTCAGCCAGCCAGCGAGCCAGTCAGCCAAGTCTGTTTATCGAGAGTGCCCCAAGGCATTTATCACTCTGTGGCCTCTAAGCATGTTCAGTTGTCATTGGGGTGGGGAGGACCTGCCTCCTTAAGGTTTTTTCCCCTAAAGCATTTTTATCACAAATAGAGCCAACTTGTACATTCAGCAGAATCAGGTGGTACAGCTTTTCCTGGATTGTGTATCACTTCAGGCATGTTATTTAGTTTTGCATATTTGAATGTTCTCCCGCGGTGGTTGTGTGTGTGGATAACTCTGCACATAGAAATCTAGCACATCAAGAAGAGGGTGGAGCCTAACTTTCTTCCTGATGTGGAAGTTTTCTGAGTGAAGGGAATCTGAATCCTCCCTCAGGAAAATCAGAACTCTCTGCCTGCAGCTTGATAACGCATTAACAGATTCATAGTCTGTTTAAACAACCCAACTCTCCTTGTGTCCTAGAGAAAACTCTGCTTGGTTTGTTCTCAGGCAACACCATCCCAGAGATGAATGCCATTTTTAAACAAATGCTTTTGGGGTTTTGCTTTGAATTCCTGCGCCTGGAGAATTCTATGTCACTCAAAAGCTTGAACACAAAACAAATTTGAACACTCGAATTCAACGAAGAGAAGTCGTTGCTTTCTCCTTCTCTGGAAAGCGCATAGCTGCTGGGGCCTCTGATCCTGTAGCTTTGCACATTCAAGTTTCACAACCCCTTCTCCTCTCTGGAGATCACTTGATTCCAATAATAGAAGGCAAACCGCACAGTATTTTTCCATGCTCTGCGATCTATAAAACGGCTCGCCTCTTCCCTCTTCCACAGCCCTCTGACTGAAAGAGGCAGAGGGAACCGAGTCTGGCTCATTAACATAAAGCCAATCAGCTAAACAAACATGTGCGACAGCATTCGCCCAAAATAACGAGGGAAAGGGATCGTTTTATTCATCTCTGATTCTGCCCTTGCCAACGGTAATGGCAGCCGTGCGGGGGGGGGGGGGGAGCGCCAACTGACAGGTGGTTGTTTAAGTCCCCATTATCAAGTCATTTAGTGCAGCAGGGACTAGCTGCCTTCCTCTTTTCTTGACAAGACTGATCGTGTTTCCAGCATTGGGGACAGCAGGGTGTATGGAGGTGGGGGAAGATGGTTAGGACAGGAAAGTGTTGTTGCATTGTTTACACCCCTTGTACGCAGTGAGGGAACAGGGGCCCGGGTGACCTTGGAGCCTTCACTCTGCCTCAACTTCGTGGCACGAAGCAGTCCCCTTGTGTAGTGAACAATGCAGCACAGAACCGTAATTCTGTTTTCACGCAAATAAAAGAACAAAATTCAATAGCTGAAAACACCCCTGTGGGAACAGCAAACGGCTGGTGAACAAACTGGTTATGCATGCTGGAAAGGCCTAGCTGGGACTATGGGCAGGTGTCCCTGGCTCCTAAGCCTGGGTAGAATTTATTTATTTATCACAGTGGTATTGCTTATTTATTTATTTTACAGTATGCATTTATAGCCTGCCCGCCCTCAAGCTGTCCCATGGAGGGTCACATACAGCTTAAAAATGTACGGTCTGGATGTGACCAGTGTGGGGAGATGCCATGGGAGAAACATTTCCTTCCTTTTCCTAAAGTGCTGCACTTGGGGCTACAGCACCGAACACATGTCAGGGGAGGGAACTGCCGCATGCTTGCACCCAGCTTGTTAAAGAAAGAAGGAACGGAAAAGCATGAATGAAAGGAGGGAGGAAACTGTGAGGAAGGCGGGGTGGGGTGGGGGAGTCAGAAAAGGAGAAGGCTTCGTCTCCCCGCATGCCTTATCTTCCCTCGATGAATAGGCAGTTAGATGAGTGAACATTGTCAAGAACACCAGAAAGGAGAAGCTGGTGCTTTTAATCAGGGAGTATTCATGAGGAAAATGCTACATGCAAAGGGGGAAAAGGCAAGAGCAACATTAAGAGAGGGTTGGATGCTAAATGCTGCAAGCCACAGAATCATTGCACCATACTTCCCCGCCCCACTTGCTGGAAGGAATGGGGACAAAAGTAGGGTGGTGGAAGTGACAGGAGGTGGTGATAGTGACGGGTGGGGAACAGGAGAGAAAATGGTCTTCTAGTTTCCAAGGATAAATTAAAAAAAAAAAAAAATAAGGCCAAGCATCCCTCCTAAACATATACAGATGAGACCTTGTGTGCCCCTTTTACCTCTGGGGCACAAAACAATGCTGTAAGCCAGGGGTGGGGAGCATTCCTTTGCTCCACGGACAAGATCCTTATCACGATTGACCTCATGGCTGAAATCTGACAGGGACTGCCTACCTGTCAATCACCTGACTTCACAATGACATCAGGTGTTTTGCCGTTTTGAAGTCCCAGAGAAAAACAGCTCTCTAAAATGGAGGGGGAAGCCCTGTTGTTTCATCAGGCGTTGATTCAGGAAAGGTTTGCACTGGGAATCTTGCAGAACTGAGCAGGATTTAATGCCCCTAGGCTGTAGGATTTAACAAACATCCATCCATCAGTGGGTGACTGGGTAAATCCTTCTGCCTTGGCTTCACAGGACAGAAACTGGCTCGTGCAGCCAACAAAGAATTGAACCTCACTCCCCTGCCCATCAGCTGACATCATCTGCAGAATGACATCAGATGATTGACAGGTGGGGGAAATGAAATGGTGTCTCAGGGCAAACTGGAGCCCCTGGACTGGACCTGCAGGCCGGAAGTTCCCCACCCCTGGTGTAAGGGAACAGGATGCTGGGAAGCAAGTTGCTGCATCAAATAACATTTCCTTGGGATGGAGGCAGTGGGGTTTTGCTCAAAATGAAGATCTAAGCCAGGGGTCACCAACATGGTGCATGTGGACATATGGCTGCCCAGGGAAGCCTTCCCTGGTGCCCACAGGGTCTCTCCCTCCTCTGCCCATGCTGAAATTAGGGTGCAGAGCTCCTACCTCTGCCACAGCAATGACAGGGGACCCGGGTACGCAGCCTCACTTATCTATATCACAAGTGCCCACAGAATTGTAGAGTTAGAAGGGACCCAAGGACCATCTAGTCCAAGTCCTGCAATGCAGGAATATTTTTGTCCAACGGGGGCCTAAACACACAACCCTGAGATTAATGTTTGTGTGTTTTAAATTTCTTCACTGCTGTCAGTTCCTTCAGGCTTCATGGCTGCCTAGTAATGTGGTTAAGTTTGGATGTGTAATAAGGCAGGGTTATCTTTAAAATGGTTTATTAAGGGGACTTTATATACAAAAGGGAGATCTGACACCTATTACTGGGGACCTGAGGTGCTAGCAGGCAGTTGTCACAGACTTAAGAGCCACTGCTGCTGGCTTGTCCCTCAAGCAAATTACTTCCACACCTCCTTTCACCAACCAACTCCTTACTGACTGACTGGTCATTTGAATCTCTCACTGACACACTCTCTCTCGGACTGTTGATCTCCAACTGACCATTAATTGTCTGACTAAATTTTCTAGCCAATCAGAGTGAAATTTGCCTGACCCAAGCCCTGCCTCTTCCCCTCTCTGCCAGGAACTTTCACCTAGCAACAACTGCTAAACAGGCTCAGAATGTTTTAACATTATAAGGCCCTTATGGCAGTCACGAGGAGGTCACAGCATATATCCTCCTTTTGAGCATAAACAGATACAGTATACAACTTTTGACACGGGGTGAAAGAAGCATTATGTTGCAGCCCATGGAACAGGTTGCAGTTTGTACTTACTTCGTTGCCATGTGCGTGTAGAGCCGCAACAGATTCTCCAGTTTGCAAACATGCCCATGTGTCCCAAAAGAATACCAATCCCTGATCTAAGGCATTGTTATACTTGTGGCCAGGAAAGATATTTGTCCCAGAACAGATTGATTAGTGGTTCTAGATTCAGGTAGGTAGGCGTGTTGGTCTGACGCAGTCAGAATATAGTTTGTTCTTGGTATAAGCTTTTGTGTGCATGCACACTTCTTCAGATACACTGAAACAGAAGTCACCAGACCCTTATATATAGTGGGAGGGTGGGGTGGGGTATGTTTACAATACCCATTGAGTCAATCACACATCTCCTACTACCCTCCTGAGAAAAACCCCACCAAACTTAGCTGGTCTCTAAGGTGCTACTTGACATTTTTTTATTTTTTTATATATTATTATTATTATTATTATTATTATTATTATTATTATTATTATTATTTATATCCCGCCCTCCCCAGCCGAAGCTGGGCTCAGGGTGGCTAACAACAATCAAAATAGTCCAACATTCTAAAAACATTCATTATAAAATTAATTAAAATCAAATTAATGGCAACCATCAAGCAAAATTCTGTGCAGATTGCCAGAGGAGGGGGTCAGGCTGCGCCCTGACCAAAGGCCTGGTGGAACAGCTCTGTCTTGCAGGCCCTGCGGAAGGATGTCAGGTCCTGCAGGGCCCTAGTCTCTTGTGACGGAGCGTTCCACCAGATTGGAGCCGCGGCCGAGAAAGCCCTGGCTCTAGTTGAGGCCAGCCTAACCTCTCTGTGGCCTGGCAGCAACAATCTATATTTAGATTGATTAGTGGCAGTGAGGTGTATGTGTGTTTGAGTGAGTGTTTTAACTTTACATGGTAGCTGTGCAGCTTGGCTCACTTGCCCAAGTCATCTGAAGCTATCGTTCCATAAGTATTTTGTATTTTGTACTGTGCACACAGAAGTCTAAGGTTGAATAGTCAGTTCTATGTCTGATTGTATGGACAACTTTGACGACAAGGGGCTGGACTTCTTAGAAAGGGTCATCTTTATAGTTCTACGAACATGGATTTCCAGCAGCTATGAATAGCAGCAGACACCAGGGCATATGAATATTCAACAGTACAGCTTCTACTGTAACTTATTTGTGCTGAAAAGTATCCACACAACAAAATGTTCACTTTACGGTGGTTTGTAATATCCTCAGGTAGAACAAAATAACACAAAATAAGAGGGGGAAATAAATGTACAGCAATAAAAACAGCAGAAGACAGAAGAGAAGGAAAAATAGCAGAAAATTAGCAAACACACCCCAAAAAGTCTGCTTAAATGCTTTCCATGCCCACTAAAGGTGAGTATTGAGGAAGTCTACTAAACATGCTTGTTACATGGAAGCCTTATTATGCAATTCCAGTGGCACAATCTCAAAGTTGTAATGGGAAGCAGTACATGAACAGGAATGAGAATATATATATACACACACACACACACACACACACACACACACACACACACACACACACATGTTATTGAAGTTCCTCTTTTATAACAAATTACAAAAAGTAATTATCCAATTTTACATTTTTCATTTCACACACACACACACACACACACACACACACACCGTGACTTCCCTCATCTTCCCTTTCTGGTTTGTTACAAAAATTGTTATCTTCTTTATGAACTGGAAAATATTAGAGAATATGAATTAGGAGATACTGCTGGTAACTCTGCTTTTCTTTTTTACAGCCAACAGGCATCCAGAAAATACTATGGGTTGGAGCCATACTAAGGCTGCAGTGCTAACCTCAGTTACGTAGGAGTAAGCCCCTCTGAATTCAAAGGTTCACTGAGTTCATGGTTAGGATTGCAGAGTTAGGTGCAGTTTGTTCTTACTGAAATCAATGGGACAGAATCATAAAACTGGAAAAGATATTATAGGTCAGCGACTACATAACCCTGTTGTTGAGGGACTCTACTGCTATAGCAACCTTGATAGGTGGTCATGTAGCCTCTGCTTAAAAGACTCCAACAAAAGAAAGTTCACCGCCTTCCAAGACAGGCAATCATGAAGTTCTTCCTAATGTTTAGCCTTAATCCTTTTGTTTTGTAATTTCAACCCACTGACTCAGGTCCTGCCCTAAGGAGCAAAAGAAAACAGATTTGCTCCATCACGTATGTGAAAAGCCTTTCAAATATTTGAAGACGGCTTATCACATTGTCTCATAATCTTAGCTTTCCCCAGGCTAAGCGTATCCAGCTCCTCCAACCTCCCATCACAGAAGATGGTGCTTCACCAGCCTTGCCTGCCCTCCACTGGACATGTCCCACTTTGTCAATATCATTCCTAAACGGCTGTGCCCAGGACTGAACACAGAGATCTGACCCAAGCTGAACAGAGTGGTAGCATTATAACTGGATACTATTCTTCTGTTGATGCAACCTAGGATTACATTAGCCCTTTTAGCCACCAGACCACACTGCTGAGTCAAGTTTAGCTTGCAATCTACAAAACCTGTAGATCCTATTCACCCATCCTGTATTTGGGCACAAGTTATTAGGGACGCAGGTGGCGCTGTGGGTTAAACCACAGAGCCTAGGGCTTGCTGATCAGAAGGTCAGTGGTTCGAATCCCTGCAACGGGGTGAGCTCCCATTGCTCGGTCCCTGCTCCTGCCAACCTAAGAGTTCGAAAGCACGTCAAAGTGCAAGTAGATAAATAGGTACCGCTCTGGCGGGAAGGTAAATGGCGTTTCTGTGCGCTGCTCTGGTTTGCCAGAAGCAGCTCAGTCCTGCTGGCCACATGACCCGGAAGCTGTACGCCGGCTCCCTCGGCCAATAAAGTGAGATGAGCAGCGCAACCCCAGAGTCGGTCACGACTGGACCTAATGGTCAGGGGTCCCTTTACCTTTACCTTTTATTAGAATTGGAGAATGCAAAACCGGGGGGGGGGGGATCTAGGCAGGCCATTTTATCTTCAAGCATGACTCGCCACAGCACATGCATGTACCTCAGGAGTGGGGGGTGGGAGAGAGAGATTTCAGTCCAGGGGCCACATTCTCTGATAGGCAACCTTTTAGGGCCACATGCCAGTAGAGGGAGGAGCCAGAAGCAAAAGGAGGTGAAGCATCAAGTGTTAATTTACTCAAACCTCCCATGTAGGCAAGCAAGCAAGCATTATCAGAGATCAAGGGCACATTCCGGTCAGGCAGAAAGATTCACAAAAGGTGCAAAACAGGGCTGGTGAAGGGAGTGGTCTGGAAAGAAGCCGTACAGTCCCAAGGGCCAGATAGAAAGGTCTTGAGGACCATATTCGGCTCCCAGGACAGTTTTTAGATTCTGTGGTACACTAACCCCTAAAGAGGGGCAGTATTTGTAGTGTAACACAAACAAAGATGCACGCATGCGAAGTATGCCACACAGTGGCGGTGGCTGCAGCTGGCAGATAATGGCTTTGTGAGCCTGCATGCATGGATGCATGTTGGTTTTCCAGCTATTACATAGGGCTGCCAACCCATCTGGAGACAAGCACAAGCCTCTCTTCCTCAGCCAGGTGACTACCTGCCTGCCACATCATCCTAAGTCAGCTTTCAGATCAGGTCAGTGCTCAAGGTGTAAATGTCAACCTAGGCAAGGAAGCAGAAAGGGTGAGGTGCAGTGTACCAGATTCCACAGCACACTTGAACTGCCTCTGGACAAAAAGGGGAAACAGTCCTTTTACAGAGGAAATATTTTTCAAAGGGCTTTTGGAGGAGGAAGAGAAACCCTATAGTTACTGCTTCTATTGAGCAATTGTTCTTCTGTGATATGTTTTTTTTAGAATATTGTGTTGTTTTATGGATTTTTACCTGTTTGCCTTGTTCAAACTGCCCTGCGGGTTGCACAAAGGTTGATATTATCAACAGATATATATAAATCTCTGCATATTAGAGCCAGTCAGCATGAAGTGTCGTAATTTTTAGTCAGCAGCAAGACTCAGCTGCTCACACTGCACATTGGCCCCTTGTCATAAGTAGTCCTGGGTTGATGCTTGACCCTCACCTGACCTGCCTTGCAGCTTTTTGGTCTTGGCCACTGTGGTCACTGTGATCAGCATATTGTTTGCTCTAGCTTGGTCCAACTCTGCTCTCCCTGCTGCTCTCCACAAACCTAGCTTGTGTTCGGTCTTATTGGATCGCCCTTTCCAGGTGACCCTGGCTCTTCCAGATTTGAACCCACACGTTCAAGATCCAGTTACTGGTACATCCTGTGTACCATCCTGTCCCGATCCAGTTAAGGTTCTCAACCAAAGGAGAGGGATTTCTCACCTGTGGAACTCCAGGTACAGGTCCCATCCCCAAGGAGACACGTCTTTTGGCATCAGGCTATTTTAATTCTATTTATTTATTCATTTTAGGCTATTTTCTATTCTCATTGTCATTGGTTTGTAGTATAAAATAGTATTGTCAGGATGTTATATTTTAAAACAGTATAATTGAATGTTTTGCATTGCTCTGTTTAAAATAATAATAATAATGAAGGCTTTTGGCCAGTCACTGTCTCGCTGTCTAAACCAGTGTTTCCCAACCGGTGTTCCGCGGCACACTAGTGTGCCGTGGAACGTTGCCTTGTGTTCCGTGGGAGGGAGGCGGGCGAGTCAGGCGGTGAGAGGCGGGGCGGCGGCGGCGAGCACATGCAGGGCGGCGAGCGAGCGAGCTCCCACATCCCATCGCCGCTTGCTACTGGGCCTGCGCATGCGCGAAGTTTTCGCGCATAGCCACTTCCGGGCCTGCCCCAGGAGGTGGGGTTGCGGGCATCACACCCTTCCCCACGTGAGCGGGGAATCCCATCCGCCCCCACGTGAGCGGGGAATCCCATCTCAGCCCCCGCGAGAGCAGGGGAATCCCATCTGGCCACGCCTCCTGGCCAGCCAATCGGCTGGCTGGAGGGGGCGTGGCTTGCCCTATTTAGGGCCGGAGCGGAGGGGGCTCGCCCTCTCTTCTCCGGCTAGCCCCATCGCCGCTCGCTACATCCCATCGCCGCTCGCTACTGGGCCTGCGCATGCTCGGCGAGCACACGCGGGGCGGCGAGCGAGCGAGCTCCCACATCCCATCGCCGCTCGCTACTGGGCCTGCGCGTGCGCGAAGTTTTCGCGCCTTCGGGATTCCCTTCAGCAGGCATCAAGCAGCCTACCTCCCTGCTCTTTCCAATTAAGGCAACCTCCACTCTCCTGCCCCTCCGTGTTTCTCACCCCAAAGCCTTGTGGGCAGCAGGAAGTGGGGCCGTCCTGCCTCTACCCCACGCCAGGTGGCTGCTGACACGTCCCTTGGGCAGGAGAGGCATCCGGCTGGATGAAGGCAGCGACGCCGGGGGAACGAAACAGCACGGCAGGTCTGAGTTGGCGCCTGGAAGGACACAGACTGCTTCATGTCGCTGCATTCCACAGCTCCGAGACTGGCAGGTGAGTGCGTGCACTCCTCTCTCTCATTTTATTTAATGTGCATTTTAGAAGCATGTGGAAATATCCTGCGTCATCAACCACTTTGGGGAAAGTGTGCGTGTGTGTGTTTGGGGCTAGATTTCATGCATGCCTTTTTTTTTTAAGTTCTCCTCCTGCTTCATCCACATTCACCCCCCAAAAGGCCATTTTCTGCGTGCTGAATAAATTCTGCAACTCAAACGGCACGAGGTGCCAATGCATCGGGGCTGTGGAATTTATTCTGCTTGCAGAATTCTGCAACTCAACCGCATTTTGATGTTGGAAACTGCCAAGGAGTTCCCCCTTCTGGCAAACAAAGCTATTTTGACATTGCTCCCATTTTCCACTACATATCTCTGTGAGTTGAGCTTTTCAAGCATGATTGCTATAAAAACTAAATACAGAGAGAGACTGAGAGCTGTTGACGAAGAGCTACGTGTGTGTCTTTCTTCGATTCCAGCCAGAATATCAGCTTTGTGTTCAGCCAAACAGGCCCAGGTTGCGCACTGAATCAAGTATTTTATAATTTTTCATATTTCTGTTTACTTACTATTTCATAATAAAGTAATTATAAAATACTTTCTTTGTGTTTATTTGATTCCTATTAAAGAGAGTTACTTTATATATAGTCAATATAGGCACAGAGTTAATTTTTTAAACATTTTCTAATGGTGGTGTGCCTCGAGATTTTTTTCATGAAACAAGTGTGCCTTTGCCCAAAAAAGGTTGGGAAACACTGGTCTAAACTACCTCACAGGAGAGGTGTGTATACCACCTTGAGCTCTTCAGAAAAGAAGTGGAATAGAAATATATTTATTGCAAATATAACAGGAAAAAAGAAACATCAGCTCACAAAAAAATAAGAATAATCCATCAATTCTAATTTAAGCATATATAACGCTGCTTTACTTAATTATTATGCTTTGCTTATTTAATTTCTATACTGCACTTATTATGTTATTGATCACTTTAAATTGGTTTATTGTATATATTGTTGTTGTTCTACTTGTAATTACATGGTAAACTACCCTGGAATAAACACTGTGAAGGGTGGTTTATAAATATCTTAAAACAAATAAAGAAAACTTCAGTAGACCATTCCTGACTTGCCTGTATATCTATGCTTTAATCTAAACCTGCTGGAAACTGATCAACTGCCATGGCTTTCCTCCAAAAAATAATGGAAATTGTAATTTTTGTCAGGGTGCTGTGATGTGTTTTATTAATATTAATGTTAATAACAGCTCAAGAGTCAAATTGCATGTTATTCCAGAGATCTGTGAGTGGACCTGTCAACATTTCGATTTTTTATATTTTTTTTACTTCAAATGAGCCACTGAGGGAGAGAGCTCCAAATTCTTCCCGATCTTTTGTGTGCAGGTATTTTCTTCGTGGGACTAACTCCAGGCTCTGGGGAGCAAATAGATCAGGAAAACGCGGGCAATGGTTTAGTGGTAACTGTTGAACTGCAGGAGCTTATAATGACATCTCCCCGTAGCCACTGTCCCCAAGAGAATCCTATGCTTAGTTACCTCTGCATAGTTACCTGCAAGTGAACTCTGTTGCATTGAGTGGTGCTTACTTCTGCCTGCACAGGTTCAACACTGGACAGAATCCCAACACAGAAATTGTGGGGGGACCTCATAAGGGGTGTTGGGTGTGGCACACAATGGCACGAACTCCAGCTTAACGAGGGGGGGAGCTGCTGCTGCCTACATGGCCAGGTTGATGGCAGGGACCAATGGAATGGTCAACACTGGGGTGGCCCCAATTATTAGCCAGCTCCCTGGTGGAGGCAGCTCAGCAAATGGCTGGGAGAGGATTAGGTTGGTAGGGGAGCCCCAATGTTATGGTCACTCAATACTTTGTGTGTGTCATTCAAATGGGCATGCAATGGCCCCCATTAGCATGCACACAGCAATAGGAGGGGTCTTTGCTGCCTTCCTGCCCAGCATCTGGCTCTGCTGAGGCAGACATGCCACAATGCCTGTGGGACAATGCTGTTTTGGTCCCTGGAGAGGGGTAGGTCTGAGCCAGGTGTGGCTCCCCATTTGGCCCTCCCACAGCCCCAAAAGTTGAACGCAGGAGTAGGGAGAAGTCTTTCTACCTTGCCAGTCTAGATCTAGATAATTTATTACGGTCAAAGACCAGCTCACATAACACAACAAAATGAAAACAGCGTTCATAAAGATAAAATATACAATCGGAGCAGATTGCAGCTATAGCTCATGAGTTAAAATTGAGATATATACATACACCCGTACAACTGAGATTTGGGCTACCATAAAGAAAATTGACCCAAGGCGCCCCAAAGGGCGACTTCAGCATTTCCCTAGTAAGCTATTTTATTCTAGAGGATGATCTGTGCCTACAAATCTGGGCGCAGAATCTGGCTACCAGCCAGGTCATCTTGTGATCTTTGCCTAAGAGGAGAGAATTAAGTTTAGACTTGTCTGAAAGATCAGCGAGCCTCTTCAGCAAAGGATACCTTGCCAGTCAATGGACGTAGTAACCCACCCTTCTTCCCTCCAACTTCAGCCTCTGCTTTGAAGAAAACACGCACGCCCACTGAGCTCTAACCAAACACAAAACAAAACAAAACCTGAACGTCCAAAAGGTAACATTTAACTTTTAATTAGAAATCTGAGCAATATTGCAAAAGAAGTGTTACTCATTGAACTGCTAGAAGTCTCATCAAAGGGGGGTAAAAGTATTCCAATCTGTGCTCCATTATTTCCCCCATTCTCCTATTTTTCTACGCAATTGTGCCACAAGCAATACTAAAACTTGGGAGCCTTGTTATCTCCTCGTTCACTCCAATTATTCTGGTGCTATGACAGATGACATCATTCTTCCTGCTCTGAAAAAAGTGCTTCCCCGCTCCCTGCCTGCGCTATTATATACCATGTTAATGCACCAAATCAAGCACTACTGCTCCAAACAATTTCAGATCCTTCCAAAGGCGCTTCAACATAAAAAGAAAAACGTTGGGAGAGCTAGTCACCAATTTCCCATGGAAAATGTAGTTTAGCTTAAAATCCCCTTATGAAACTGCAGTTCCAGGAGATGCTCCTAAGTTGTGAGAAAAATCCTCAGCCTGACAAAGGGATAGCAGGGCCTGCTGGCCCCTAAAGAAAACCTGGACTGCTTGCAAAACCACCACCATTTTCTGCTGGATTTCTGCCAAGTTCTGTGAAATTTTCTTAGACTGCAGAATCTACGCAGCCCTGGCATAAACCATAGAAATGCTTCCTTGCTTGTTTGTTTTTTTCCCCCTTTGAGGCACAACAGCAAGGAGCTTAAACAGTGTCAGGCATCCGAAGTCGTTTGGGAGCAAGCGCTTAATTATGAGGCCTCTTGAGAACATGATGCTGTAGAGGACAGAAAGGCAGAAAAGCAATAAGGCACATTATTTCTCATCTGAGAGGTGCTGGCTAGGACTAGAAAGATGAGAAGAGTGGGGCAGGAATCTAGCCCATTGACAAAGGGCCCTTGCAGACATTATTTTTTATGGTGCATTCAAGAAGATCTGTGCTCATGATGCTATTGGGCTGGCTATCCTGCTTTTAACACTATTAGCACCTGCAGAGGTTGGGGTGAGGGCATACTGCTTCGTTGACAATCAGTGCATGCCCCATAACGTCCTTCTGAATTCTTTTACTTTTTTAGACTGCAAATGCTGGAAGTTTGTTTTTAAGCTATATCACAAGGTTGCCCTCTCAGATGGTTTCATGCAGTAACACAGGGGAAGCATCAGAGAACTATGTGTGGACAATCCAGAATAAATCCATCACTAATGCACTACTATTATGTCAATGACATGTTGCAGAAAACACCCACTAAAAAAGCCCAAAGGCACTAGGGCCATCTGGGGAAGCCCTCAGACAGTCAACCTTCAGAAGGACCCATTAGTCTATTCATTACACGTAAACATATGTAAGCAAACCCAAGCAACCCTTTTATTTGAGGAAAAGCGGCTTCAGAAGGAGGGAGTTCTGGAACAAAGGGATGCCAAAAATGTAATGATTGAACTGGCTATCTGAACTGTGCCCTTTGTAAGCTGATCATAAACCTGGGAGAGGGAATCTAAAGTGCATGTGGTTAAAAAGGCAATCTGAAGTTTTAAGTACTCCCCAGATTTCATGCAAGCAGATAAAATTTCAAATGGTTTGTAATTTATCACAACTGCAAGGGTCAACAAGGGCAGAAAGGTCCTGCAATAGCTTCTGCGGCAAAGTGCCTCTTAAGTGATGTGAGTTTTTCAAGGCTGCAGAACGTGAGGGAAAGGGGAAACTGTTTTCTCCCAAATCCATGCATGGTCCCCCTCTCATTTCTTCAAGGTGGCCCATTGGATCCTCCCTGATCTTGCTTACCTATACTTCCAGAAAGAGATTGCACCAGGGCTGGCTCACCCATGAGGCAAAAGTGAATGGGCAGCAGGATCCACAGGGGCAGCAGATTCCACCTCCAAGGAATGCATCACCTGCTGCTGCTGCAATGGTGGCAGCCTTAGCTGTGACTCACTCCTTGGCCAGATTTGCAGCCTCCTTGGCAGCTCCACCCTATGCTGCTTCTAGAGTGGTCTCTTGGAAAACAGGTCTCTGGTCTCTGCTGGTCTCCTTACACCCTTGTTCCCAATGTAGATCTTTATTTCCCTCCTTGTTCCTGATGTAGATCCTCAGCCAACCATTATTCCCTGGTGGGAGGTGGGGGGGGGGCATTTTCTGGTTCGCCTCAAGTGCCAAAACGTCTTGGCACAATGGTTTGCACAACGGTCAACTGACTGCCTATTACTTGGTGGTTGCGTACACACTATACCTTTGAAGTTTATTGGAAGCACATTCTTTCTCTCAAAGAATTCTGGGCCCTGTAGTTTATATACTGCATATCCATCAAAAAACCCTCTAAGAAGTTTACATAAGACAAAATAAAGCATATGTACTGAAAAATACAGATAAAACCAAATGTTTAAGACAAGTTGGCCTATAAATCAGTATTATTTTTTTTAAAAAAAAGACACATAATAAAATAAAAAGACATGTCTGGGCAGGCTTAGCTAAATGCAAAAAAAAAATTTAGCAGGCACCAAAAACCATACAGTTAAAACACCTGCCTAATATTAATGGGTAGAGAATGCAGGCAATGCAACCCAGAATAACAGATTCCTTGCACATTCACAATAAACATTATGTGTCATTTGTAAAAGTATCAGTTCCAAAGACTGAAGCAGCCGAGTAGACATATATGGCGTAAGGGAATCCTTCAAGTAAACTGGTCCCACGTTGTTGAGGACTTTATTCACTGGTAGTAATAGCACAAATAGCATCTTATACTTTTTCAAAACATTTCATTATGATGCAACACTTGCTAGCAAGGGCACCAATAAGGGCTATTTGTGCCCTGCAGCAGACAGGACCTAGTAGCACACTGAAACTTATCCCACCAATTACCAGCTATAATTGCAAATGTTTCCAGACAGGAGTACCAGCAGTCATCAATAGCGAGGGCATAGTAAGGTACAGTGTCTAGCTAGGACCAGGGAAAAGGTAAAGGTAAAGGACCCCTGACAGTTAAGTCCAGTTGTGAATGACTCTGAGCTTATGTTTGTCCGCAGACAGTTTTTCCAGGTCATGTGGCCAGCATGACTAAGCTGCTTCTGGTGAAACCAGAGCAGCAAATGGAAACACCGTTTACCTTCCTGCCAGAGCGGTACCTATTTATCTACTTGCACTTTGACGTGCTTTTGAACTGCTAGGTTGGTAGGAGCTGGGACTGAACAACGGGAGCTCACCCCGTCGCAAGGATTCGAACCGCTGACCTTCTGATTGGCAAGCCCTAGGCTCAGTGGTTTAGACCACAGCGCTACCCGGGAAACCCAGCTTCAAATCCTCACTTAGACAAGAAGTTCACTAGGAGATCATGGGTTAGTTATAAATGCTTATAAATCTTCCTCACAGGGCTCTTGTGAGGATTAGATTGGGGGTGGGTTGGGGTTGGGAATGACTGCTGCCCCCAACCTCCTCGGGAGAAGGGTGGGATTTAAAATGTTTCTGTAATTAGTGCAACTATTGAACGTCTGTGCTTTAAAAATGCTGCATCATTATTTGATTTGCCAAATGCACAGCCACAACTCTACTGACAGATAAGCCCTCAGTAATACTCAGTCTTCCTTCTCATATTTTGGCCTAACAGCTCCCCTCTCAGATACCTACGTGTGTGTTTTTTGTCTGCCACAGTCCTTGAACCAACCCAACCGCAGATTCACACAGACTTCAAAGCTCCCTTAGTTTATAATGCACTTTGCTTTTGCATCAGCCCTTCTGTGGATCTGGTCTGCTGATCCCACTCTGGTCCCAATCGTGCTTAGAAAGCCCAGCACTGGGATTTAATAAGGAAAGTTACTCCGGCTTCTCGCCTGGGTCACCAAATGTCAGGATCCTACCCAACCCACATCTCAGAGAGATCTCCTGTGATTAAGAAGTTGGGGACCCTGCAAAAAAGCCCAGTACCACTGATTTCACTTTCAATTTATTAAACTCACGTATTGCTTCCCACTAATTTTCTTTTTAATCCCAAAGAAATGTAGAGCCAAATAAAAAAAAATGTGATTATGAAATCACATAAACATATAAAAAACAGATTTTTTAATGCAATATTAATGCAATATTATATCATCGGTGCTGCCTGAGAAAACAAAAGTATATTTGCATGGGGCCAAAACAATGGCAAGGTTGGCGCCAAGTGAGCCTCCCTGGGGAGATAATTCCATAAACAGGGGGCCAGGACAAAGGAGGCCCATTCTCTCATCACCACCGTCTGGACTTCCCTCAGCGGCAGCACACAGGCAAGGATAATGATCACAGGATCTGAGGAAGTGAAAGAACCCCCATTAGTCCCAAGGTAGCCTGAAGAGTCTGCCTCACCTTGCCCCCCTGATAACCCCTCTGGCCATTTCCCAAGCCCTGCCTTGATGCGGTTCTCTTCCTTCACTGCTGCCTCCACCACAAAGTTTCAAGCGCAAAGGTGGCAACAGAGCTGGTAAGAAGCCCAGTGTTGCTGTCAGGGGTTCCTCTTTAGCTGCCAGGAAGGTTCTGTTGCCAGTGGTCTTCTCTGGAACAAGGCACTACCCAGGAGGAGGAAGAAGATCCATTAAATAATGACCCAGCAGATGATCAAGAAGAGGAGGAGCTAATGGAAGCTCTGGGCCTTGCTGGGTTAGCAGCTTCCTCCAGAGCACTCTTGTTCACTGCCAACTCTCATGCCAAGTGCTGGTCATGAGCAGCAAAGAAAACAAAGTCAACCCCTGGCTTCAAGACTCTATGACGTGATCCTGCATTTAATATATACTGATGGAGTCCATTTTAAAAGGGGGTGTGTGTATGGCCCTTAAAATGGCTATTGATAATATTTTATTATGTTCATTAGCATGGATGGTGGTGCTAATCTACAAGAGAAAGAAAGCGCAAACAAAATACTACTCCACTGAGTGCCTCAAACTAGCAAGAGGAAGCTGTTTTGCCTGGAGAGGCCCATGCTGGAAAAAAACAGTATACTTCAAAACTTCAAAGGAAACTTAATTTACACATGCAAAGGTTTCTTTCAGAGCTTTCTCTGTTTCAAGTAATAACTCATTAAGGTGCAAAAAGACTTGATTGCCCTGTTACAATGGGCCCTTGGATCATTCCAGGTCCATTAACCCATCCTTTCCTGTTTGTGCCTTACTAGCATGGACTTGGTCTTTAAAATTTGGCCACTACAGGCAAGTGTCTCCTGACTTATACATGAGCTGTGGAAAGCAAAACCCTACAGATCACTTTGTTGAGAATGAACTGGGCATTACTAGCCATTGTGGTCAGGCTTCTCCCATGTACCTGGGGTCAGCCTAAGACATTTTGGTGTCCAAATGGCACACGCCACCCCATCAACAATAATTAACACGAAACCACAGCACTGGTTCACTACCAGGAACTTGTCTTACACGAGCTTAACGGAAACAAACCAGAGTCACCTCCTAAGTTCAGGATACTTTGCTCCCCAAAACAAAATATATAGGCAAAAGGTACTATATAAAGAGAAGATGTATCATGCGATATATATAAAGGTACAGCCTTATACTTTAATTAATTCCTACTTCATACACTTAATGCAGTCCATCTCCCCACTGAGATTTTGTGTTGCATGTTAAGTCTCTGCTTCTCTCAGGACCTTTCCCGCATTTGGTTCGCCTCCCCATTACCAGTCCTACACCCATCTTATCCTCACAACAGCTCTGTGTGGCAGGTTAGGCCAAGAGATGGTGGCGGGCTCAGGATAACCCAGCCAGCTTCATGGCTGAGTAGGCATTTGAACCCACATCTCCTCATTCCCAGTCTGACATGGTCCCTAAACATTTGGAAGAATTTCCTGAGTCTGCAAGGTGTTCAGCAGTGGAACAGGCTGCCTCAGACATTGGCAAGATCTCCATCACTAGTGGGTTTTTAAGCCATCTAGCAGGGATACTGTAGCTGGGAATTCATTGCATTGGTAGGGGTTGGCCTAGATGATCTCTAAGGTTCCTTCCAACTCTATGATTTTATGACTTTAGGCACTACAGCATGCTGGCTCACTACCTTGAGGGGCTGTTCTAGGGATTACTAAGGAAATATGTGTGTGAAGCAAGTGAAAAACTCAGAAAGTACTATATAAGTATTATTGTTATTATTATTATTATTGTTGTTGTTGTTGTTGTTGTTGTTGTTGTTGTTGTTGCAACATATGGAGCAGATTAAGGATGACTGGATAGATTATGACCTCCACCACACACTTTATTATCCACTGAAACATTGTGAAAAGTTCATTCTGCTTCTGTGCACAGCTGGATGGTTAAGAAACATCAGGGGGAAACATACATTACATCAATACTATGCACCTTCAATCTATATCAGGGAAACGCAATGGGAGCAACCTCTCCAAACTTCATTTTTCGTTTTGCGAGAATGTTCTCAATCCCAAAATAGCCTCTCCCTGGGTGAATCAGTAATAGCTTGGGGTTCTCTAAATTCTGCACCACACAGCTCTGCAGCAAGTTGGGGAGACTGTATGAAACTGCAGCCTGCAACATCCCTAGACAAGCTTTCTCTTACTCATTTGTCCATTCATATCAGTGAATGTGGCACGTTACAGAACAGCATACATAAGAGGTCTCTGCCCCATGACACTTACAGTCTAAAATTTTGATAGAAAAAGAGGGCGGGGGAAAGGAAAGACACAGTAGTTCCACACCCTGAAAGAAAACAGTATTTGCTGTCTCTGGACAGAAAATTGAAGAAGTTCCTTTTCCATCAGCTTTGGCTCAGGGAAGGCCAAGCCTACACACCCGGGGCCAACATAGTGGCAGGTCCCTTAAAAGAGGTTCCCCTTGCCCCAACAAAGCTGAACATTGGAAGATTCAGGACAGAAAAGAGAAAGGACTTCTTCACACATTCACATACTGAAATTTTGGAATTGAAAGAGAATTGGATAAATTCATGGTGGATAAGTGCTATTGGTAATGGCACCAGCCCTGTGGAATGCCCTCTCACCAGATGTCAAAGAGAAGAACAACTACCAGACTTTTAGAAGACATCTGAAGGCAGCCCTGCTTAGGGAAGCTTTTAATGTTTAACAGACCACTGTATTTTAATATTTTGTTGGAAGCCACCCAGAGTGGCTGGGGAAACCCAGCCAGATGGGCGGGGTATAAATAAATTATTATCATCATCATCAATGGCTACGTTCCACCTCCACTGTTGGGGGCTGTATGTCTCTGAATAGCAGCTGCTAGGGGAATCCCAAGTAGGGAGAGTGTTGCTGCACTCAGGTCCTGCTTTGGGCAAGCTTCCCATGGGCCCCGTGAGCAGAGGATGCTGGACAAGACACACCTTTGGTCTGATGAAACAGGGCTCTTCTTACGATCTTAAAAGCCATATAATGAATAAGTGTGATTCCTGCATTGCAGGGGTTGGACTAGATGACCCTCGGTGTCCCTTCCAACTCTACAATTGTATTATTATTTTTGACGCTGTCTTATTCTGAGTCAGACCATTTGGATGTTTAGTCCAGTACTGTCTACTCCAATTAGCAATGACTCTCCATGGTCTCAGGCATAGATATTTCCCAAGGTCCTTTTAGCTGCAGAGGCCAGGGAGAAAACCTGGGATGCTTTCTGCATGCAGTGCTGAGCCCCAGAGGTTGTGTTAGCCAGCATAATTAACACTTTAAAAAATAAAAATAGCAACAAATATGATATGACAATCAACATGGAATGTACCACTGTTTAAATCAGGATGCATTTTTTTTTAACTTGCTATTTATTTATTTGACAAGATTTATGTTCTGCTTGGTTGCCAAAATCCTCCAAGCAGTTTACTATGGAACTTGGAAACCAATTATTCATTTAGACCCCTATGTCCTTGTTGTTAGAATCCTGCACTCAGATGGCATAATCAAGAGGGAGATCTCAGAAATAAACAGGGTTCTGTGTACACTGCACCAAGCTGGCACCAAACGGAATTCTGCAGCCTGTATAAATGATGCCAAACAAACCAGATGCACATATAGTTGGTTATTTTGCACAATTTATGCTGCATTCATCAGAAGAGCAATGCAGGGCACTAAAACCCTGTCCAATCCAGCCACTGAGATTTCACCGGATGCTGTTTGCATCTTTTCAACTATCCTCATAACCTCAAGGTGTACAAACTCCGCATGCGCCATTCAACATTAGAGATGCGATGGCCTCAAAAAAAGAAGAGAAGAATAGCAGGCAACATATTCCCCACCGCCACTCCATTTTTCCATTCTAGGGCCTTCATATCTCCATCCAACATTAAGCACGTTTTCAGTTCTGTTTACTTCAATGAGAAAACAAAAGATTTCCCACTGAAAATGGCAGGATGGTGCCATCAGGAAAAGAATTTGGGACAGAAGCTAAGGGCCTCAGTCAGAAGAATGAGCAGGAGGGGCCTCATCAGCTTACCATATTTGAAGTGAGTGAAGTAATACAGAATGGGGTCTCCAATGTGGTGCCCAGGGGTGACCCTGCACCCACAGATATCTTCCTGGGTGCCCACAAGGTCCCCTCCCCCACCTGCTGACAATTCAGTCAAGGAATGAAAAAGGGAGATTCCCAGGATGCTAAGTTATCTCAACTGAATTACATATTCTGTGCTTTTTTCTGCACTTGCAGAGAATCTTGGCTTGCAACTTTCCACCCCACGCCAGAAATAACGAGTCTGAGTTCACTGGAGAATAGTAGTTACAATACAGAGGTTGGAAGACTAAGCAAATGAATCAGCCTTGCCCAGGTAAGCAGAGCAAAGCACAAAGAGAGCAGAGCTGACAAGTGTTAGGTATGGGTGGCCCAATTCCAGTTTCTGAACAGAAGAGAAAGTAAGGTGTTAGATTAGAAGAATCCCTAATCTAAAACAAACCCTACCTACCCAGTCCCAGCCTGTATCCTTACTGAGATAATAAATATGTCCACCTTTCATTGTTTCAACACCTTTTTGTGTTATTTTTGGTCATGCTCTGCCTCCCACTCTCTTCTATTCTGTGAAATAGCATCTTGTTTGTTTGTTTCTATGACTTACTGATATATTACGAAGCATCTTAATGGCAAGAAATAGAACAAAGCCCCTCTCTGTCTTCTGGAGGCCTGAGGAACAATGCTGAATATTAAGCGTCCAAAGCGCTTCCCAGACACAATTGTAGAATTCATCACAACTATTAAGCTTGTTCAGTATCATTATCCCTATATCAGAGATGATGGGCTGAGGTTGAGGAAGGTACCTTGCCTGAGACTACCTGCTGAGTTTGTGGTGGGATTTTAGCCGAAGACCTAAATCCAGGGGATGAAATATATGGCTGGTGTTATATTGCGGGGGAAGAGGCATAGCGCAGTGAAAAAGCTTTAGTTTTGTATTCAGAAGGCCACAGGTTCACTCCCTGGCAGCCCATATCTCCTCCCCTAAAGTCTGATGGGACACCTCAGCCACCAGGCTCTGAAGATTGGCCCACAGACTCCTCAGAGAACCCCAAGAAGATACCCTCACAGTTTGAAACTCCAGGGCCTAAAACATAGGTGGCTGACCTGCAGCCATCTAGATAAAGACCGGCCCACCCATGAAGCGGAGTGAATCTGCCACCTCAGGCGGCAAAAACCTCTGAGGCAACATCCCCACAAATGTCCCACTTGCCCTGTAGGCTTCACCGCTGGTGGAGAAGAGGCATCAGCATCAATGCCAATTTCTGGCGAGATCTTGTGAAATATCACGGGAAATTGGCACCGGCACCGGTGGCAAAGGCAGATGGCGCAGCAGCAGTACTGGAGGCAGCACAGCAGGCAGGGACGCACTTCCTGTTTTGCCACAAATGGCAACACGGGACGAGATACGCCTGTTCCAGATACAGTATTGTGATCGCAATAACTCAGTTGGATAGATGCTGATAATGCCAAGGTTGCATGTTCGATCTCCGTATGGGACAGCTACGTTTTTCGGTATTGTAGGGGCTTGGACTGGATAATCCTCAGGGTCCCATGCCACGCTACAATTCTATTATTCTATTATTCTAATTCCCTTCTTCCCTAAACATTGGTCATGCTGGCTGGGGCTGCTGGGAGCAGCAGTCCAACAACATCTGGAGGTTCACATGTTGGCAAACCCCTGGTTTAAGAGAAGCCAACAGCTGTCGAGGAAGGCAGTAGCCCTTTTAACTAGACATGTGCAGCATTCAGAAGGTGAGGCCCCCCGTCAAGCAATACCTAGCCCAGACTATGAAGATCTCCTAGTTGCTCCAGGGCAACTTGTATGCTGTGCCATAGTGCAGGACTGTGAACTGCGCTCACGGGACACACACCTAGGTCCCTCTCCAAGGTGCTGATCCAACTTTTCTCTGCCTTCCTGTGTGCCTGGAACCCTGGAGCTTCTCATCTCCCCTTTCCTTGGGCCATCATCACATATACATCGTGTTGGGTATCCCCCTGGGGCAGGACAGGCCCTGCCACTGAAGGACCCCATCCCTGGTACCTCAGATGGTGGTGGAATCTGGAGAAGTGTCATAGCTCAGGATGTAAAAATAGCCACTATGCTGCTTCGTTCCCTAAAGGAAACAAATTCTTTCCCTCCACACCCGCATGACATAGGCAGCCTGATTCCCTCCTCATGCCAAGAATATTCAGATGCAGCCACCCTCCCCTCCCCAACAGCACGCTGGCAGAATGAGAGGAGTGTGTGTCTGCTGTGTGCATACATTGGGAGGCCAGCTTACCACAGAGGGCAGAAGGCAGCTGCGCTGTCTCTAGCAATGACTGCCCAGTACAAATCAATGTACAGCAAAGAGAAGAATCAATCCTATAATTAAATCCCAGCTTGTTTCATTTTTATTTAGTTAGAGGACTTCTCTTTTTTTCACCCCCTTTTTGGCAGCCGCCCTCCTTGCATGGTTACAACGGGCCTCTTTGCTACAGCAAAGGTTTGGTCCGACGCCTGGTACCGCTGTTAGCTCTGCACAGTCTACGCTTGGCTACAGGGCAGCTGGCTGGAGCTGCGTGCCTTCTCAGTGAGAAGCCTGTGGCCGCTGGAGCACTGAGCAACACTCCTTCTGTGGAGCATTGAAGAAGAAGAAGCAGCAGCAGCAGCAGCCATAAAGAGAACATTGATAGAAAATAAGCACAAAGATCAGTTCCCCTGCATCTCGCACATTTGGCTTTTCACACAGACACAGGCGAGCAAAACAAGTGGATTTTTCCAGCGGGGCTGCAGACATTCAAGCTGTTTTTTTGAATACTCAGTATCACAACTGGAGGAGGGGAGCCCCTTCAGAAAAGCAGTATGAACCAGGACATGATGAGATGCCAAGTGGACCAGTTCAAAACACGAGAAATTGCAAAAGGAAAAGAGGAATGCCATGAGGGTGGGGGCACAGCAGGCATTTGCCGAAGAACCCTGAAGTTTAGGAGATGTGTGTTGGCAGGGAATCCATCCTCAGCATCCCCATGAGCTTGGAGGAGTATCAGTGGGCACTTCCAGACTACTGCTATTTTTGGTAGGGCTCAAGAACAATTATAGTGGGTTCGGAGCTCTTGCACAAAAAACTTGCTTCCCAACCCCCCAATATTTGACTTTTTACAGTAAGGGGAAATTGCACAGGAAGGTGTGGGTTAACATCTGCTTTGA
Source organism: Podarcis muralis (assembly GCF_964188315.1). NCBI lineage: Eukaryota > Metazoa > Chordata > Lepidosauria > Squamata > Lacertidae > Podarcis > Podarcis muralis. Next base: position 31,972,149 of record NC_135667.1, on the reverse strand, counting down.
CATAAGGTCATCTAGCCTCCCTGAAAACAAATCAGAGCAAATGCTCATTATAAATAGGCATCACTGTCTTATCTGCCTGCAAATAAAACAGGACGAATGCTCATCTGGAAATGTCCAGTATTGCATGACCAAGTGGCCAGACCTATGGACTGAAGCAAGGGTGGACAGACTTCAGTCCTGCAGGATCTTCTTGGTTGTTGTTCTTTTACTTGAACCCCAAGGGTCACCAACCTGAGCCAAGTGATACAGTTAGAATTAAAACATTCAGAGCCTAGGAACCTGTATTGAGTATCAGAACTCATAGTCCTTCCACTCAGCCCAAGCTTTCTACATTTCATCAATATAATTCAGAGTGGAAAGGGAGTCATTTTGTTACTGTTACTGTTTAGCGATTTGGAGTCAGATATCCTTGCTGATCTACTGCAAACCAACCAGAGATCTGTCAGAAGATCCAGCTCTACCATCTGCCCAAGCCTTGGGCTAAATGACCACAGAGGAAAGGCTAGGCTGGTCATTGTGACATACTGGATATCCTAGAAGAATGCCAATCTGGGAACCAGGAGGATAACAAACAGCAGTGATCTGAATGGCTAAGTAGCAGGGCCACTGCCGAGGACCCCTGGAAGGACTGCTATTATTTTACCCAGTGTATACCTTGCAACTTAAGTAAGTTTAATGGGCTGAATAGTTCAATATGCTGATGTTTTAAGAGAAATAGCTACACAGGGCACATCTGCGTGCTGTCCAATTCATCTTAATGCACTCTGAATGGAAGCCAAGCAGATTCGAGAGGTGATGAACTAGTGAGCTGTTAATAGCTCTAGAGTAGCTTCTGAAGAGTCCTTAATACATAGGAAGCTACCTTATACTTGAGTCAGACCACTGGCCCATCTAGAGACTAGTGGTCTTTCCCAGCCCTACCTGGAGATGCCAGGAGTTGAATCTGGGACCTTCTGCCAAAGAGATATGATCCTTCCTCAAAGGCAGAACAGTGTAGTGTGGAAAGGAAGCAGAAGTGAGTGTTGCAATATGGGTCTCTCTGTTTCGGAGTAAGAAAGAGACCCCAAAGTTTAGTTGCTGGTGGGTGGGCCACACATTAGGACTTGGCTCTGCAGCCCATCCCAGTTTTGATTCCTTAGACCTGTGTCAGCAATGCCGACTCTTTTCTCTGTACCCTTTTCAACACCTCCACTGCTTCCCCCCCCCTTTCTAGCAGTTGCTAAGCAACTGCAGGCTGTCCTCCCTGACCATCTCCAAGTCAATCTCCAGCCCTCAGGCCCCAGCACACAGGACAAAAATAATCCATCAATTCAAAGGCATGGGCCAGCAGTCCTCTGCTACTACTCCATCTCCCTAGTCTTCCACCCCTACTTCCTACGTGCCCCTATTTCCCATGAAAATAAAGACTTCAGACTTTGGGGGGGTTAATGTATTTAAGAGTTAAACTGATCTAGTTCGGCATTCAGCTAGGTGCCATAACAAACATCACAAGCAGTCCAGAAATTGATGGCAGCAGAGCTGGTGTTTCACTGAGTGGCTATGAACCGAGTGCTCCTGGTTCAAATCTCACTTCAAGACCGAACTCAACAGTTCAGGCGTGGGAAACCTTTAGCCCTCAGGTTGTTGCCATTACAGTACTGGCCATGCTTGCTGGGGTTGATGGGAGTTGTAGTTTGACAACATCAGGAGGGCCAAACTTTCCCTACGCCTGCAGTATGCGGTCTTTGGCAAACCACTCATGCTGAGCCCCAGTCCCTTCCCCTTCTGTAATATGGGTCGGCTACACGGGGTTATTGTTAAGGAATACTGAGATAAAATTTTGAGTGCTAAGGAAATAGGAAATATAGATATACCTCTCCAGCAGGGTGCAGGGAGAGAGAAGCAAGTGCAAGTGGGACTTGCAACAAAATGTAGTGGTATGGATTGCTGCTCCACGGGGCTCCAGCCACTCAAATGCACTCCCTGCTCCCATTTTCCCATCTCCTCCTCACCTGCAGTCTTCCATGCCCACTGAGCATGCTCAGTCATCACTGAGCTGTTTTGCGGGGGGAGTCCCCCTAAAGTTTCTTTCCCCGCTAAATATATTCTGTACTTTTGCAAGCCTTTGGGAATCTCCTGAGTCTGCTAATACCCCCGCACCCTCCTGTGTATGGGTAGTGCTGTTCCGGCTACATAAGCAATGGCACTCGCGGCCTGAGAACATTGGAAATGGAAGGAATCATAAATACCAAGCATTATTATTTTCCCAGTAACTGTGCATGAAATTCAACAGCTGTGATGGGGCGTTTGAGAAGGAATAGGGAGTGCCTTTCCTCTTGCCTTCCCCTCAACCCACCCGCTTGCTTCTTTCACCCTTCCCCACTTAACCCCACACACTCCTGCCATCAGAGCTCCTCAGCCTGTTTCAGCTCCTCCCTCCTTGCTGGGCCCCACTACCAACTTTTACTGCTAATTTACCTCACTCCCCCTCCAGTGCTGCTAGCTCCAGTCTTTTTTTGAGGTGGTATGACAATCTTCCATCCCAACACTGAGAGTGCTTGACCAGGAAGGCTGTGCCTTGCTGTGTTGCTGGGCAGCCTAACGGGGCATGATTTCCTGAGGCTACAGTCATCCAGAGCACTACATGCTCCATTTAGCCCCATCCGAAAGTGAGTTATTGAGATGGACATGGGCAACACACATCATACCACTCTTCCAACTCAAGAACTGGCCTTCTTTCCCTAGATCTGTTTCCCTATCCCTTTCAGTACTCCCGTTTTCCTCTCCCTAAAGAATGACAAAGAGATGGGATTTTGGGAACTGTCTATTTATATATACAAGTAATTATCAACCCCAGTCCCTAGATTCTGGCTGAAAGAAGTAACTTGGCTCCGGAGCAGAAGGCTCCACTGCTGGCTATCATGGTTTGTAAATACTAGGGAGACTATTCCTCCTGTGCCTTGATTTGAAAAGTGGCTTATTCTATTATTATTCTATGATGGCCATCAAAACACACCGTAGCAAAGAGTTTCACGGATTATATACATGCAGAGTGAAGTGGTTTTTTCTTTTTGTTCCAGTGGTGAAGGAAGGAGCATATCTTGTTTTCTCCTGCTCCGGAGGATAGGACCTGGACCCATGGCTTCGTTACAAGAAAGGAGATTCCTAGTAAACATCAGGAAGACCTTTCTGATGAGAGGAGCATTCCATGGTGGAATGGGGTCCCTTGGAAGGTGGTAGACTCTCCTTCCCTTGGAGGTTTTTAAGCAGAGGTTAGGTGGCCATCTGCCATGGATGCTAGGTTTGAGATTCCTGCCTTGCAGCGGGTTGGACTAGATGACCCTTGGGGTTACCTTCCAACTCTTGCCATTCCATGGTTCTGTATTTTTAAAATGCTGTGTCTTTCTCTGGTGAGCCTAGTCTCTGCCCTGCTGACTCCTTTAAGCTCCCCAACTCCTCCCTGACTCACACGCCCTTTGAAACTCTTCCTTCCTTGCCCTGTGTCACTCTGTCCTCCTCAGCAGCCTGATTCTAAACAAAGGGAAAAGTTCCAAATCTCTCTATTGTATTATACGAGCCAAGCGGTTGCTTGTGTACCTAAGCACGGCATCTACTTTATTTTTTGATTCAACAACGTTGCAGCACTTCTACGAACATAAAAGGCCGGTTTTTTGCTTAGAAATGTCTTTCTTTGCCCACCACCAAACACTGAGAATCCTACAAACCTCAGATTTATTCATCTTTGTCGCTAGCTTTACTATCAGCACATACATTTTGATTTTCAAATCTCCCCTACTGCCAGCAGATCAAGGCCAGGCACAGCGGCCTGGAGTAAAGGGGCAGGTGAGGACAGGGGCAAAACAGAGAACTTTTTGGAACTGGGCAACTCCCGCCTTAGAGGCCAGATCACACATACCTAGGGGGGGGGGGGAATCCTTCTGTTGCTCTGTCAAGGATAACGTATGAAAGAAACACAAAGGGCTGCTGCTTCTCCAAACCCTTAAGCAAATCTCTCTTGCCTTTTAGAATTCCCACTTCCCCCAAGGTTTCTTTTTGCTGCTGCAAATGAATTAAAATGCATGCACCTACGCATGTCTTATCTGTATTGTCTTATCAGTACCTGTATTGGATTTGAAATCACTTTTATATATGAAATTATTTTAAATTGTTTTTTGTAAATGCAATGTCTTTATGTTTTGTTGTATTGTGAAATTGCCTAGAGACGCTTCAAACGAAGTAACTAATGAATTAAATTATTGTTGTTATTCATGATAATGTCTTATCAAACGGCAAGTGGAATACCAATAGCACATTTAATGATCTAAAACTTGAGCGTTATCCTATTTGCCTCGTATTCATGTTTAATTTCACTCCCTTCTTTTTAAAACTGCATCGGTGCCAGGAGGGAGACAGGTGAAGATAAGAAGATTCCTGCCCTGTGTGTCCCAGTGAAATGCAGGAGGGGTGGGGGTTTCACCCCCAAGGGAGCTGTTAAGCTGCTCTTGTGCACTTCTTGCAAAAGTCAAGGCAGGGGCTCCCTCTTCAAGACATCTGCATAGCTAAGGTAAGATGCCCCTGGAATTCTGGCAACCCCAGGCCATTATGTGGTTGCCTCCATGGCTAAGCCAGCCGTAACCCCAACATCAACCATCTCTCCGTTTCCTTAACTCCTCCCAACAGAGACCGGTCTCGCACCATAAGACTCTTCTCTTCCAGACCCTCTTGAGAACCTCAAGTGGACACCCAACTCGATCACAAGCTCTTCCCTTGAAAGAGGCTGGCACATGGTAGCTGGCCAAGTGGGGAGAGGGTGAAGAGAGAGAAAGAACCTTGCTAGGTGATTTTTTAAAAAAAGAATTGCACATATCTAAGATACCTCCAACACGTACATTTGCGTGCACAACATCTCCCGGGAAACGTGCTTCTTAACCATCCGTCATGCATGTCCCCACACAAGCATCCTATGTTCTGCATCACAAAGGTGAGAGAAAGAAAGAAATCAATGCATTCTTTTCTGTTCTCCCCTCTCATATCCCTGATGTGGCTTTCTTTTCTTTATTTTGGTCCTGCACCGATGCTCAGGGAAGGAAGCAAAGAATCCCCAAGTTGGCGATGCAACCTGAAATCCAAAGGGTCTCCCACTCTGCGATCACACTCAAGCTACTGAGAAGAAGATGAAGAAGAAGAAGAAAACCCCAATCAATCGTCTCTCCTCTTCACATCTTTTCTCTTTCTTTCTCTCAGTTACTTTCTCTTCCCCCAGTCCCTACTGCCTTCCTGAGTTAACAAAGCAGTCAGCAACAACCTTAATCTCCAGCAGGGGAGAAAAAATAATAATAATAAAAAGGGGTGGTTTGTGTGGGGGGAGGGGGAGAAACAGCAGTGCAACCATTGACAAACTGAAATCAGCAGGCAAATCTTTATGTACCTTTTCATGCCAGGTGGCAGGGGGGGGGGAGGTAACAAAGAGGTTCTTCTACCTATCAATATGTGCTGCCTGTCCCCCCTCCCCCTCTATTTTCAGCAATATTTCTAGGGCAGCAGATTCGGTAGCTAGTTAATCTCCCCGGAGCTCAGCAGCCTTGACAACAATGGGGTGGGGAAATATACAGACCCAAAGAAAGCACTGGCCGCACAACTGCTCAGTGTTTATATATTAAGATCTCTCCCCCAGCACACACACCCTACCACCCACTTAAGTGGCAGATTTGATAGTCAGAATCCTACCTTGCCTCCCCAACCACAAGGGGCAGGGGGGAGCTTCTGTCACCCCGCCACACACCCCTTTTTCCCCTTTACAAAAAAAATGATAACAACACCACAACCACGTCCATTCCCTGTGTTCCGATTCCAAGCAAAACGCCAACACCTCCGGCTATAAGGGCACGACCAGAGCGGCAGGAGCATCGTTAAGGTACCAGCAGGGTTTGGGAAAGAGAAAGGGAGGGTTGAGAAAAAAAACAAAACACCAATAAAAAAAAATACCTGCTACTTAAGAATGGATGAACATTGACATGCCTTGAGACGGTGTATTTCCCATTGTTGTCTCGGCTTTGTTCCTCTGCCTCCGTCTGCCTTGTCTGTCAGTCACTCTGCCTCTCTCTTTCTTTCTCTCTCTCTCTGTCTCTCGCGGACTCGCTCAGGCCCAGCCAACCATCAGAGCTCGGTGGCAGAAGTGCAACAAGAGAGTGCGGGTGAGTGTGTGTGTGTGCGGGTGGGTGAGTGTGTGTGTGTGCGCGCACGCCTTGGCGATAGTACAAAGGAACAGAATGGGCAAAACACATTAGCTCATGATAGATTAATGTGCTGGGGGGAGACACATACTCTCTCTCTCCCCTTCTCCCCCTCTTAAAGGCCCCTACCTTTTATTCAGAGATGGGTGTCTAGCACAAACGCCAGGAGGATATCACGGTGGTAATAAGAATACAAGGGCGGTGCATAATTACTGGCATATGCTGCCAAGTCCGGTGGAGGCAGCCGAACCTGTGTGGCCGCAATGCAAAGGCAAATCCGTGGCTTCCCCCTTCTCTCTCTCTCTCTTTCTCTCTCTCCCCTTCTCTCTGCATAAGCTGGGTTCCACAGGTAACGTATAGACAGGGTAACCCTAGAACTGCTGCAACCATGAAGCTACATGTAGTAAAGTTGTTCACAGGTATGTGCTGTGAAAACACATATATATTCCTATTTGACAGGAGTATTGGGGGTGGCAACTTGCCAAAGGCTATGGCACGACTTGAGTCCAGTGGCCTCCCAATCCCCAGCCACTTTATCCTCTGCCCACAAATGTATGCCACTGGTCAGAAGGTAAAGATATGGGACTCAGAAGGCCAATGGAGCAGTCTACGCAAATCACATCCGCAGCTGCCTGGAGATAGGAGCCTAGGCATTGTCCTGTTCCAAGCCCTACCCTGTAGGGTTGTTGAGAAGACAAAACGACATAGAGTGCCAAATGTTACTTGAAAGATGCATTTGAAACAGAGAGGGCGGAAGAGAAATCAGCGGAAGCTCTACAATCTGCGGCCGTCACTCACAGCGCCCCCATCCCCACCCCCATCTCCAGATGGAAATTGGTATTGATTTCACTGGAAGGGACAATTTCATCAGAAAAGAAAATTGGAAGGGGTGATGGGGGTAGGAGAAGGAGATGGAAGAATAAGCTCAATGAAGTTTCTTTGTTGCAATCATTTCCCCCAGACAGCATGGCAGCTGTCAATCATGCCTCAGCCATTCTCAGTCCACTCAGCGTTCTTTTCACATAATTATCACCAAGGCAGCAGCAAGTTTGGATTTAGTTTTCTAGCCTGGAAGCTGGTCACTCTCCACCCTAACCCCCAACCTGGCTTGCAAGAGTATTTCTGAATTTTTATTTTAAGAAACGCTTCTAGTCCTCAAGCTTGCCCCAAACCTGCAAATACAGGCATTTGTAGTGAGTTAAGGAGGGTGAAGAGAACGAAAGAATTATAGGATTTAGCTGAAGATTCTCTAAAACAAGGGAGTCCATCACAAACAGCAGGCAGACAGTTCACATAGGTTATCTGCAACAAGGCATTTATTTTAGAAGTACTCTTTTATGTGCAATTCCTTGGTCGCTTCATGCCTATGAATATGGGTGCCTATTGGATTGCATCATGTGAGGCAATTGGTAGGGAGCATGCTGGAGTGCTGCAGAAGACAGCACTTTGTTTGCACCCTACTGACTGGAGGAGATTGTTAAATGAACAGAAGGCACTATCATACTGTGTTCCCGGCTGGAGGGAAGCTCGTTTTCTTTTGGCAACAATATGTGGGATAATTAATCCCGGGCTTAAAGTGAATATAAGCAGGCTTTCTGTGTCTGCAACTTGCCACTGACCTCCCTCTAGTAACCTGGTTCTACAAAACATACAAACAGGTCCACCCCATGCAGAGGTTTGTTTATGCGACATTTTCGTGCACATAAAATGCAATACCATCATTCCTCCATAGCAACCCTGAAAGGTAGGGCACCGCTCCTAATAATTTTAGAAGGGGGAGAATGAAGGCTGAGAGAGGAAGAAGATGGCCTGCTAGACACCACTGGACTTAACTGGTCATACTGCCAGGTAAACTTACATATGATTGCACTGTTAGAAGGCATTTACTGGGCTGATGGATCAGCCGGGAACTGAACCCAAGTCAGAAACCAATCATTTTGTCTGTTATTCCATGTCAATCTCAAAATAGATGAAGGAGAGGTTTATCAAAGTCTTGACAATCCTTACCAGAAATGCCCCCTTTTTCAGGCTGTGTACACGCAACGGACATGACTTCGCCCAAAGAAACCTGGGAACTCTAGTATGCCCCTCATGTAACTGCAATTCCCAGCACCCTTAAAGTACAGTTCCCAGTTTAACCCAGAAAACATTACGCAAGGCCTGCAAACATACAGTCCACTGCTGTTAAACCTACGGCCTGCCCTTTGTATGCAGCATGTCAGCCAGGTATTTGTTATTTATTTTGAATAGCAAATTTTATACTCCACCTTTCCCTTTATAAACTAATTTTCAAGGCAGCTTAGAACAAAATTCATAAAACAATGAAACCACGAACAGTAATAAAATAGCAGCACAAGACTAAAAGCAGCAGCCATAAAGAGACATAAAAGGTGCACTATTGTTAATTAAAAGCTGGGGAGAAGCAAGGCAGTCTTGGCATGGCATCGAAATACAAGGCTGATTTAACAACTTGTCTAATAGCCAGAGGCTGTGATCATGAACTCTGGCAGAAAAGAGACAGAGTATTGCCCATCTCCTCTGCCTTTCCACTCCGTTCCATGCTAGCCACAACAGAAGGGAATGGAAGAGAGTAGGTGGAGCAATCTGTCCTTCCTTAACCAACCCACTGGGTAGGAGTCCTTCTTTTCCTTTATTTCATTTTCTTACTAGTCTAAGAAGCCAGCAGCTTGAGTATCATTGCCGGCCAAGGAGGAGGGGGCTTCCCCGTCTGTGGCCAGCATGGAATCACAGGCTATTAGCCCCTCAGCAGGCAAGCAAACATTTTTGCATGTTATTAACTTCTGTGGGCTTCCTTACAAGGCTGATCTAAAGGGCAATAAGGCTGGCCTGCCAGGAGCTCAGTGGACCCCTTGATTTTGGAGCACCAGCTTTGTAGTGCTATAGTGCTACAGACAGCCAAGGGGCCTTGAGTCAAATGTGTGAGCCATGCAACATGAGACGCTGTTGACTCTTCCATATCCCATCACCTTGCACAAGATCAAATGCTCTTGTAGGAATGCCCTTGTTTATTCAACAAGGGTGTGCAAAGAGGCATTCATAGTGAATGTTCCATTGGGGGCGCACCAAGGCCAGAGCCTGTGCATCTTCTTAGTAGGGATGTGTGAATTTAGGATCCTTAACAAGGCTCTAGGGCCTTTAAGCCACATAGGTTGGTTGGAAAGCATGGAGATGACAGTGTAGAAGCCAAAGGCAAGTGGAGCTGAACAGGATTCTCAACTGCAAAGGGATCGAGGGTTCTGTGCTCAGTACAGCTCCTTCCCTTGATTAGTAGAAGAAGAAGAAAATGCATGATACACAGAATTCAGCTTTTCTTGCGGAAGAATGTTCTTGCTGATATTTTTCCCTTTTCTCTCTGTCCTTTAGCACAGAGTAAGTACAGCCCTGCTTATGTCCCATCCCACTAAGATCAAACATCCTCTTAGCAACAGCAGCTATGCACGACTTTCAAGACAGCCAAGGACACATGGAGAGGCTTTCTTCATGACTGTCCTGAAGTAATAAAACTCCCCCCCCAAAAAAACATTCTTTCCCCCCCTTTTCTTTTCTTTTTTGAAGCTCACCCCATAGGCTGATGTTTGGGGTCTGGGTATAACTCCAATGAAGTAATAATAGTGTTTTTTCATCTATTATGATTTTTAATGTTTATGTGGGATTGGCTTTTAATGGGATAGTTTACATTTGCTTTTTAAATCCATTATTACCTGCCTTTAACCTTTTGGAGGGGAACAAGCATAATAATAAGAACAACAACCCTAAATGATTATGAAACACAAACTTCCATTGTGCTTTTGAGTGTTCAGAGATTGTTCACTCATTACTTTTGTTGCAATAAACAACCCAATAAGACAGGTGAGTATTATTATCCCCATAGTGCAGATGGGGTGTGCGGAGGCTGAAATAATATTGGGCACCCCAAAACCGCCTAGGCAACATACGAACCAGGGGCTGCCTGATTCATCTCTCAGTCTCTTAGCGACTATGCAGCACCAGAAAGAAATCCAAAGAGAAAGTTCTCAAATGCCTATTTCAAAGAACAGCGACAACACATTAGCTCCACCTATCCACCAAGCCCTTTATTTTAAAAGGGCAGGTCGTCGTTTCTGAACTGCAAAGTTCAAACAGATCTGGGAGAAGTGACAGCCCGGCTCCACAGCATTTTTCTCAAGGTAAGATATGGAAACACATCACAGGTGCCTCTTGCCACCGCCACTCATTTTCACATGAATTATACCTCTCCCACCCTTTGCACCTCTTCGCCGCTCCAAGCCATGCACTACTAAGCAAAACTGGTTACTCACCTCACGAAAGGGACAGCCAAGGTAACACAGACTGGTGCTGGGCTCCGCTTTGAAGTCCTGGTGAGCGGAGAGCGGGCCTGGAAAACTGGGGTGCCTTTGTCTTCTTTTTCCCCTCCCGGCATTTGGTACCTGTAATTTTAGGAGCGCGTTGAGACAGGTACGTATGGCGTTTGCTCTTCTTGGGGCTTCCAAGGAGATCAGGTATCCACCTCTGGGAAAAGCACACGGCAAGAATGAATTAGAGAGAGGGGGGTAGGGAGGAGGCTGATTGGTGTGGGGAGGTCTTCCCTGGAGGAAGCTTCTCCATCACTAGAAAGCAGGTGTGTCTCTGGGTGGAGGTGCTTGAAACTCCCATTGCTTCTCTCCCCCCGCCCACCCACCCTCACACAAACACACTTGTTTTAAGAACAAGCAAAGTGAAAAGGAAATAAATCAATGAATAATTGAAAAGATGACCATTGATCTTTTTACATCCTGGCTGTCTAGACCTGGCTGGCACACACAGAAAGAGAGCGAGAGAGAAAGAGGGGCCCAGAGAAAGGGATTACTTCTAAAAGGTTTGTTCCAGGTCCTCAGCAAGAAAATGTGCGCAAAAAGGAGGCATATTTTAGACACCAGAAGAATCGGCCAATTCAATCAGCCTCCTCCATTCCATCAAGACCACATCCCTCTTCTAGTCGAGACTTCCCTGTTGGCACCAAGAAGGATATTCTCCCTTCTGGCTACAGGGGTGGGGAGTCTTAGGCCCAGGGGCCAAATGTGGCCCTCTAGGCTTCTGTTTCGGGCCTTTGGAACCCTAACCGACCAGGCCACACCCCTTACTGGCCCTGCTTCACAGCCCAAGTGTTTATGCCCAGCTGGAATTTGTCCCTGAACTCTGATCGTACTCCTCGGCTGCTTGGATGGATGATAAAGAGGGGTGTGTGAATATGTGGCCATCTCCCCTGACCTCACTGCCCCCTCATTCTGCGCCACCCCAGCATGCAAAAGTGCTGTCACTGCTACTCCACACATTCCCTCACGTAAAACTGCTGCATGGTGCACTGCTCCCCATGTCGTCGCACTACCTCTGAGGATCAGAGCGCTGAGATCCATAAGGCCAGGGTCGCTGATGGTTTCTGAACCGAGGGATACATTCAGAAAGCAAAGAAAGAAACTCTTGTGGTCGGTACCAAATACTCATTTCACAGAGAAGTGGAGACCTTAAAAAAAAATAACCAATCACCCTTAACCACATGATAATAAAAGCAAACAAAACAAAACAAAAACACCAACCCCTTTTAATTTTGTTTTTTGTTTTATATTTCCAGTAGGGTCCTGCACATCCCTTTGCTCTTCTGAAGGCTCAACAGAAATTAGGAAAAGAAAAGTATGCAAAACAAGCAAATACATGCAGATTTGCTCAATTTGCATAGTGCATACAAGCTGCGCAACTTGATGGGAGGCTTCAGATTTGATATTTCTTTAGTTCAAAGTATACCCAAGATCTGACTGTAACGCAGAAAGAAAGGTGGGAAGGAAGATTCTGAAAACCTTCTGAGGTTTCTTCTGCATGAGTCAAGGCCCTTTGAAAAATCTGCAAAAGCTTGCAAAGAGTACAGGAGCTTTTGTTGCTTTGGGTAGATCCTTAGGATAGAGTTATGGAAAGAGATGAGAAGAGAGTTATAAGTGGCTGTTTTTAATGGCTAGCCCCGCACAACCTGTAAGGGCTAGTTGCATGTTTGCACAGAAGACAAGGCAGATTAACACGCCTGTGTCCACAACACTGTTGTCAGGGTGCGATTACAGGGATGACAGTATAACCAAGGGACAGATGCGTGTGGGAAGCTTGTGTGGGAAGACTTTATAAATATATAGCCTCTTTTAAAAAACATGAGTCACTCCGAACTTGCTTTTACCCGCTCCCAACACATACAATTTCTTCTTCTGCTGCTGCTTCAGATAAGACACCTTTCATGCACCTTTTAACCCACCCATTCCTTGACTTGCATATATGTGGTTGGGCAGAGAAAGGTGAGCCTTATTCACAGACAGATCAAAACATTTTGCTGACCAACAGTGGCGTAACGTGGGGGGTGCAGGGGGGGTGCAAATTACTTGCCTTGCCCCAGGTGCTGACAACCCACGCTACGCCACTGCTGACCAGTGTGGCTGATCCACACAATCGTAGGGTGCTTCCAGCCAACCTCTTTATGGAACGTCCATCTGGATTTGTTTGCAAGGAGATTAGACAACGGCATCTGTTTAAGAAGCCATTGCTCTCTCCTTGTTTGCAGGGAGCTCAGACGACGCTGTGTCATTCTGCACTTTCTAGCACATTTTCCCATCATTTTACTTCGTAGCAAAAAGTCCATTTTGGGGTGGGGGCAGGGGGGGAGAAGGCTTGTTGAGCAAGGGCTCCCAATCCACTGTAACTGTGATACCTGAGTCTGCCAGCATGCGACTGAATCTGACACACAGCGTAAATTAATAATGCAGAGTTTTAAAGAATAAAAGCTTTTCTGAGTTAAAATAAACTTCTTCATAAACAACATGGTTCCAAGCAGTTTGACTGAGATTACATACAGACTCTGTTCATAGCTAAAGCAGACAGACTCTCACTGACATCTTACAGAGAGCACAAAAGAGAAACTGGCTACTAAGTTTTTTTCAGTCAGAGTGACTCAACAGTTAGCAGTTAGGCCTGAATAACTTTAGTAGGCCCAAATGACTGTGCAGCCCCAGCACTTCCCAGCCTGCTTTGCTGCTTCTGGTCTTTGTCACATGACAGAATCTTACCCCAAAATAGTGACAGTCTGGAAGTGACCCCTGAAAATGGGGAGCGCCTCATGCTGCAGCATGGTGGAAGCTAAGCAGGGATTTGATTGGTGTAATGGTGGGCTAGAAACCCATGTATTTATGGTGGTGTGATTCAGGAAAACATGTAGCACATTATTCATTTGAAATGGGACAATTTCACTTGCATACACACCACGGTCATGCTTCTCCCAACCATCCAGTCAATGAAACTATCACACCAGTAAACAATACTCCAAATCTCACAAGTAAATGCATCTACCCTCGTCGCCCTGAAGACTCCGATTTCAGATACTGTTTTCTGACATGGCTCCTTTAACTGCTGCATGATAGGGAGGAATGCAAAAGGGAAATTGCTCTATTTCCTCTATACTGGGGAACAGCTATTTATGTTCAGTTACTGCTTGTCACAGAGATAACTCGGAGTCTCCTAGGAAAAGGACAGCAACCCTAATAGTGGGGGCTATTCTGTTTTGCTTCTCCAAAACAAAGGTCCCTATTTGCATTGGATGTGGCTGCTCTGCACATCTAATCTGGATTTTGAAGTGTCATAGGCTACACACACACACACACACACACAGAGAGAGAGAGAGAGAGAGAGAGAGAGAGAGAGAGAGGTGTGAAGTGGTTGGACAAAGACCTGGGAGACCTGGAGTCAAATCCACATGAAGCTCACTGAGTGACCTTGGGCCAGCACTGCCTCTCAGCCTACACTACCTCCCAGGGTTGTTGTAGGGATTAAAGGGAGAAAGGGAGAACCATATATGCCAACTTGAGCTCCTTGGAGAAAAGGGGGAGATATAAACTAACTAACTAAATAAAAATAAAGCGCATTATTTCCCCCAAAGAATCCTGGGCACTGAAATTTACCGCTCACAAAGCTACAATTCCCAGTAACCGCACTGCCCAGAATTCTTTGAAGGGAAGAATGCCCTTTTAATGTGCTTTAAAGTTATAGTGTGCACACAGCCATACTTCTGCATTGCCACCCCCATATAGTTTTGTGAGGATGCTACAAATTGCTTCAGGCGGTAAAGAGATCCCAGCCCCTTACAGGGCTGCAAGTCTCAAGCTTACTTACTCTGGAGCCATTACAGCTAAGCAGGTCTGGACGCCTGTTTACATTTGCAGTGTACACAAGCCCGGGGAACAAATTGCCTTGAGCTCCCAGCGAGCCCTTTTGTTTTTGATGCAGGCTTGAAATATCACTGCGGTGAACAGTCCTGGCTTTCACACATAGTTCCACAGGCTGAGCAAGGCGTTCTGAGAAACATGGTGTCGCTGCCAAAACCAGGATCCCTGGGTCAGGTAAGGTTCTCCACTCCCACAAGGTGTGATTAAATTGTCATCTGAGGCCATCACGCTGTGCTTTTCCCTACCAGCAGCAGCCAATGATGCATAGTGTTGGGAAAGACGCAGAGTGATGATGTCACAAGGGTACGTTTCACTACACGCTACAGAGGCTGAAAACTCAATAGGCCCTTTCAGAGGCAGCAGTCCCAGCTTGCTAAACTATCATTTTAACAAGCCAGAAATGACTGTAGGGCCCACACGCTCTCCCCTGCCATCATCTCTTCCTTTCATGTTCCAGCTTCAGCATCTGATTCTGGTCAGAGTTGCTTAAACTGCATCTTCCTGTTAATGTCCGAAATGGTGGCTTAATGTTCGTTTACCAAGCAAAGCTGTTTCCAAGCAGTTTTGTAACAAGCTGCAGGATTGGAAGAACTGGCTTCAGCTCCAATTCAGCTTCCAATTCAGCTGGCTATCTCCCCCTGCCTCCCCACCTTGTCCTTGACTTCCTCAAATATATGTGTGTGTGTGTGTGTGTGTGAATGAGATGTGCCATCATTTGATCAAGGCAGGGGGAAATGGCAGTCTATGTTTGTGAACAAAGGAGAGAGATGGGGGGGGGGGGAGTCAATTCAGTTTGCATCGAGAGGTGAACCTAAGTAATTTGCATTTCCCAAAACAATATGCGAACCAAACTCAGCCTTCTCCAAATTTTGCAATGCAGTTCTCCATCCAAGTGAATATGTACAAGATATATTTACTAGGTTAAAGTGCACACAAAAATGCTTATATTAATGAAAACAATGCACAAATATACATTGTTACATATACATATACAGTGGTACCTAGGGTTAAGTACTTAATTCATTCTGGAGGTCCGTTCTTAACCTGAAACTGTTCTTAACCTGAAGCACCACTTTAGCTAATGGGGCCTCCTGCTGCTGCCGCGCCGTTCTCATCCTGTTCTCATCCTGAAGCAAAGTTCTACACCTGAAGTACTATTTCTGGGTTAGCGGAGTCTGTAACCTGAAGCGTATGTAACCTGAAGCGTATGTAACCTGAAGCGTATGTAACCTGAAGCGTATGTAACCTGAGGTACCACTGTACATAGGGGGGAAATGCATTGGAAAAATGTGTGTATTAGGAACAATTGCATACCAAGGTTCGTACATTAGGAGAAATTAGCACTAAAATGCTGGTGAATATTCACATGGATTTTTTTTTTAAAAAAAACCCACAAACTGATATGGAAATACAAGAAAACTCAACTCAAGACTGGATAAATGAGAAACCAAGGAAAATCAAAATTGACAAAGATTCGCATATCCCTTGAGAAAAGGTGTACGTATCAACGAAAGCTAGTAGCATCAACTGCTACTAAGCCTACCACAGGGGCTATTATTCAGGAGGGTGCACCTGACGTTTGAAACAGTTGACACAATCTTTATATGCAGGGGTGCACATTTCCCAACTTTTTCTCCCCATAAGAGAAGATCAGGTGAGGCTGCCCCAGTTTGTTCTGTTTGCTAGTGAGGGGGGCTTTATCCACACTTAACTTCCCTCTGTGCTTTCAGGCACAGTCCAAACTTTAAAGCTTCCTGCCTGAGCGCTCTTCTTTTGCTCCGGAGCTTTCCCATGAAAATCTGTACTTTACCGCAGAATCGGAGCAAACAGCAATCCAAAGAACACCCAAATTGCTATTCGTTGTGCTTCAGCTTTAAAGAGCGGATTTTCACAGGGAGAGCTCAAGGACAGGAAAAAATAGTGCTTGGACATCAAGCTTTAAAGCATAGACCTGTGCCTGGAAAGAAAAGGGCAAAAGGTTACCGTGGATAAGCCCTGAGAACATCTTTCTTCCTGGCAACCTGCAGAGAATTGGAGCAGGCTGCTCTGTTGTAAAACCCACAAGTAGGGAGGGCAACACCTTGGTGACAGAGGGCACAGTTTGTACACAGTAGATCCCAGGCTCAAACTCTGGCATCTCCAGTTAGAATGGGCCCTGGGTGGTGATGGGAAAGGCCTTTCTCGCACCCAGAGTCTGGAGAGCTGCTGCCGGTCCGAGCAGACAATACTGGCCTATATGGCCAGCAGGCCGCTTCCTATGCTCCTAAATAGTTGAAGAGCAAGGCGGGTGGAAGAAGCCATACTCTTGGGCTTTCCTTCACTTTAACCTCTCTCAGAGTGGAATTACACATTAAAAGGGGGGGGGGGGGGGAAAGGCTGCCTCCAAAAACAACAGCTTATCTGCATCAAGCTCACTCTCCATATATAACACCTACTTCTCTGCCCCAACCAACAACAGCAAATGATGCAGTAGAGGAAGCAGCAGGCAAATAAACTGGGCATTATGGAGGAGGGAATGAAAGATGCTACTGCCATTTCCTGCAGCAATGTGCAAGTCCTGTGTAATAAGCAGTGCTTCCTGTTTTCAACAAACATGGGGCATGTGGTAACCAAAAGAAAAGAACTATTATTATTATTATTATTAGTTTATTCCTCACCTTTCAAAGACTTATAAAGCCCCTCCTCTTGGAAAGTGCCTCACAAGACGAAACATAAATTACACAATTATCGGTCCCGGGTTTCAGCACCAATTTTTAAAACATAAATAAAGTACAATATTAATTAAAGCCGCACGTTTAAAATAGCCATACAACAAGAGAGTTAATGGCTGTGGCGTGAAGAACATAACTGGACTCCCCTAATCTTGAGAAACACACTTGAACAACGACAACAACAAAAACGTCTTTTACCAGCTCACGCCCCAGCCTCACTGAGCCATGCACAATTACTTTACTCATCGCGACAGCGTATCTATTCTGGGATGGCAAGTGGCAGCGTCTGGCATTTGCAACTGCGGGAAAATGTTTCGGAGGATTGCTAACGCAGCTGAGATTTTGCCTGGGAATGTCTGCAAAATGTGCCATTACAGAGTCTGAGAAGTCTGGACATGTTGGCAATCGACCTGTGGCAAGCCAGTCATACAGACACCTGCTAAATACTCATTTTCGGCATGCCACTATCAGCAGTGCTCTTTGAGCATTTGCTGTCTATTGAGGAAAGGGCAAAGTTCAGTGGTCAAGTACAATACTGTTACACACCACCCAAATCTCCAAGCATGCTTACTCAGGACGTTATTTCCTTTTGGAAAATGAGGCACAATGGAGACTGCAGTGTCTTTATGATAGATGGTTTGCTTATACATATATACAACCTGAACCTACAATGGAGGGGTTCACAACATTAACACACCAAGTGGTTCTGGCTTCTCCCATAGCCACAGCAGCCTTGGACTTAAGCAGACCCCAACCATTACTCTCAAATGTTACTCTCTGACTCTCTCTCCAGCCTACTGCTTGCTAACTCCATTGCATAACTCCTAACTGCAATCCCTGAACTCTAACACTGGCATTGAGAGCGCTCATCTGCAAAAGAAATTTGCCCTTGATCCTTTGTGTTGTCTTAATGGCTCACCCAGGCTATCACCTCAAAAGGAAATTAGGTAAAGGTAAAGAGACCCCTGACCATAGGTCCAATCGTGACCGACTCTGGGGTTGCAGTGCTCATCTCGCTTTATTGGCCGAGGGAGCGGCGTTTGTCCGCAGACAGCTTCTGGGTCATGTGGCCAGCATGACTAAGCCGCTTCTGGTGGACCAGAGCAGCGCACAGAAACGCCATTTACCTTCCCACCGGAGCGGTACCTATTTATCTACTTGTACGTTGACGTGCTTTTGAACTGCTAGGTTGGCAGGAGCAGGGACCGAGCAACGGGAGCTCACCCCGTCACGGGGATTCAAACCGCCAACCTTCTGATCGGCAAGTCCTAGGCTCTGTGGTTTAACCCACAGTGCCACCCGCGTCCCATCAAAAGGAAATTAGCCTGACTTAATTAGCTTTTAGTAATTGTCAAGCCCCCTAGGATTAAAGAGGTGTCTGACACACATCTTAATACACATAGGTCCTGATTAGGTTCTAACGTGCGAATCTGACACAAAGTTTTAACAGAGATTAAAATTCTAACACTACCTCGATCTGGAATTTAGGGTGTCTTGCACCCACCAACTCATAAAAATACTTTGCTGCATTCACAGCCCTATTTACTGTGCACTAACTTCTGGGTTCATAATCTGCGTTCACATGACATTATCCAAAATGCATACATATTCTGTACTTTGTTACAGGATGCTACGGTTTGATGTGTTGTTTCTCAAAGAAGCTTAACGCCAATTGGATTTATTCTTTTTCTTGGAGCAGTAGCAAACCTTTTACCTTAAGAAGAAGAAAGGAGGGAGGCCCTTGACCACTTCAGTCATTTCACGCTTATTAAAAGTAAGACCTGCCATTGAAAAGTCTACAATTTCTCTTCCTAATATTCATTTGATTTTTTTTTTGGGGGGGGGGGGAGGTGCATTCCACAAAATGTAAAATAAAAAGCTTAGCAAAATGATTCCACCGTGCTGTAACACTGACTTGCAGTGATTCTCCAAGGTCCCAGGCAGAAGAGTTTTCCCAGCCTTACCTGGGGACATCAGGAATCAAACCTACGACCTTCTGCATTCGAAACATGTGCTCTGTAGCTAAACCATGATCCCACCACCTTTACTGGTTATGAGTGTGTGTGCGCATGCACAAACACACACATACACTCTTGTTTTTTAAAATGCCTGCAGCCATAACCAGACAGCAGATTTTCAGAAAATTAATTATTTTAAATCAAAGCAGGCCCCAGCTTGGAAGGGTGCTTTCCTCCTCCTCTTAACACAGGAGGGATGGCATTTGCTGTGAAAGGTCTGGTTCAGTACCAAAAACAAAAGGAATAAAGCATGTGTGGTTTTTTCCTATGGAACTACTGCTCAGCCGTAACAAAATTCATTCTAATGCAATTGATGAACTGACTGGGTTACGGCTCATGCTGCTAATCAGCTAAAGCTGCAATCCTGTGCACACGTACCTGGGTGTAGGTCAAAGGGGCTTGTTTTTGAGTAAACGTGTATAAGACGGCACTGCACAATTCCTTGCACAGTTCTGTTTTCCTCTGGTGACTTATCTTATAGCCAGCTGTTGTGTGAACGGGTTCTTGCTGAGAACCAGAGTTAAACAAGCATTAAAGGTTTGTTAATCTCATGTGTCTGTTTGGGTACATGTGGCTCTGGCAACCAGTCCGCCATCGCCCATGGCCTCATTTCGAGCCTGGATTTGTTGGCCCACAGACATGAAACCTTGGCCCTCTGGGATATGATCAATTGACCCAACCGCTTGGCCCCTGGACCCCGGCAGAAGCTGCAATGACTGCTAAATAATGCATTTGTTGGCAGATGTTGGGAATCAGGACTATCGGGGAAGGCTGAAAGAGCTGCTTTGTTAGGTTTGTTGTTGTGCACTCTCTCCAAAGGTGGGAGTGGGTTGCTTTGTTGCTCATCCCTTTCCATCTGGAACGTGCAGAGAAACCAACAGTCCATCTTTCAGCTTGTCCATAGCTAATTTCCACTGGGAACAAGTGAGCTGGAAAACTCACGTAGATGGAGCTGCATTGAAAGGATGCTGATTCTTTCTCTCCCTCTCCCTCTCCCTCCCCGGCTTTTTTGCCTCCTTTACCCACCGCTCCATTATTAGCCCTGTAGGCAAAAAGAAAATGAATTGAAGTGTGCTACCTCCTTACTCCATAGTCCCAGATACCGAGAAGGGAGGGAGTAAGCGGAGCTCTGGGCCATTACAGGCAGCACGGTTCTTATGGAGGTCTCCATGACCTCAGCCGTAGCACGCAAGCCTCTGTCCCTATTGAGGGCAAGCTGTTCCCCAGTGAACACGGCATATTCAGAGGCATCTAAAGCTCCAAACAGATCTGGCGGCCGATCACAGAAACAGAGAGAAGCTATGGTGAAGGTGTTGTGTGTGTGTGTGTGTGTGTGTGTGTGTGGACATTTCCCATTTTAAACATTCCTTTGGAGGGAGACGTTAAGAACTCTGCCTCATGATGATCCTTGTAATCTCAGCCCCAGGAAGACATTATAATGATTATATTATAATTTAGCATAATTTGTAAGGCAGCTTACAAATAAAATAGAATAAAATACAACTGTAGCCGTTAATTAAAAAAAACCCAGTAGACAAAAAAAAATTATACTAAAATACATTACCTAATGACGACCAAACTCATCAGAAGAAAATAATGTAAGAGTTTAGCTTTAAAAATCAGAATTGTATCAGGGTGTACACACACACACACACACACACACACACGTATCATACATCAAAATAGCATTCTTGCCATGTTGAGTATGGGTCTCTAAAACTTTGGCCTGTGCTTAAATGAAACTGCATACTACCTAGGTGTGGGTAAATGTGAGAAAACCTATGCCTCCAATCAATAGAAAGAACAGGAAATTCGAGGGAAATATTTGTTCATTTGGCCTATTTTTATCCCACCCTTCAGCACAAGTGCTCCCAGAGTGGCTAAGAAAGTGGCTAAGTTAAAATAACAATCATGAAATGAAAGATTAATAATAATAATAATAATAATAATAATAATAATAATAATAATAATAATAAAAAATAGACCAGTCACATTTAAAAAAACAAAAAACCCAATGATGAACTAAAAGTTTTTAAAGGTTGAGGGAAATGTAAATATCTTCACTTGGCATTGAAAAGAGGCCAGAGATGATGGCACGCAATCATCCATGGGGAGGGCAGACCCAAAAGCTCTCTTCCCAGTGGCCACCTGCCTGGATTCACCCGAAGTCTTTAAGTCTTCAAACCATTAAGGGTAAGCACCAGCACTTTGAACTGTGGTAGGAAGCAGCCAATAAAGCTGTTGGTAAAGTACACAACAGCAGGCCCCAGTTAGCAGCTGCAGCAGTTTAGACTAAACCAGTGTTTCCCAGTCTTGGATCTCCAGCTGTTTATGGACTACAGTTCCCATCATCCATGACAACTGGTCTTCCTAGCTAGGGATGATGGGAGCTGTAGTCCCAAAACAGTTTGGGAAACCCTGGACTACGCTTTGCAGGCAGTCTCCAAAGGAAGCTCCACATACAGCAAGTAGCAGACTAGTCTAGTCTGGAGTTCACCAAAGAATGGATAAATGCATAGGAGTGGCTGCAGTTTGGGCATCCAATGGCAAAGCTAGATCAATGAAGATCCTGCCCCCCCCTCCAGACGGCAAATATAATCCTGTAGGAGGGCAACCCTGTCCAGGAAACATTGAGCATCACCTCTCCAGTCAGGCCAACCAACAAAAACAGTCTTCTCAGGATTAAAGCCTTGCCGATCGAAAGGTCGGCGGTCCGAATCCCCGCGGCGGGGTGCGCTCCCGTTGCTCGGTCCCAGCGCCTGCCAACCTAGCAGTTCGAAAGCACCCCCGGGTGCAAGTAGATAAATAGGGACTGCTTACTAGCGGGAAGGTAAACGGCGTTCCGTGTGCTGTGCTGGCTCGCCAGATGCAGCTTGTCACGCTGGCCACGTGACCTGGAAGTGTCTGCGGACAGTGCTGGCCCCCGGCCTATAGAGTGAGATGCGCGCACAACCCTAGAGTCTGTCAAGACTGGCCCGTATGGGCAGGGGTACCTTTACCTTTACTTATCGGCCCTCAACCAGTTCATTACTGACCCCAAGCAGGAATATTTATAACTGGCTTCAGATTTTTGAAATGAGCACATACAAATTCTAAGCACGTGCCGCTCTGAGGTGCAGGAGTGAGTTAGGGCGTGTTCTTGTGAAATACTGTACACTGTGGAACTTGGCTATGGAAGAGGGCACCGCATGACAGCATGCTGGATTAGATGAGCTTCAGCTACATCTTCCAAGAGTCTATAATTCCGGGGTTTGTTTGGTTTTCTTTCCCAGCCCCCTCCGCAATTAGAAGCACCGAAATCCTCCCTTCTGCTCCTTGTTTTGTTGGCATTTCCCTGATGCTTCTCTCAGGGCTATTATCAAAAGCTCTCTTTTCCTTTTGGTGGATTTTGATGGACAGGCCCCAGGGAGCAGGTCGGAATGTGCCACGAATTTATCAGCTTCCCACCGATGGCCCGGCATGCTAGCGTTAAAGAGATGGCATTATCTTTTATCATACGGTGGCCAAGTTCCCTCCCCGCCCCCCGCCTCCGCTTAGCATTGCGTGGGCAAAAGGATGGCTAATGCATAATGTATGGCAAGAGCTTAAAAGAGGGACAGAGGAGGAGGGTGGGAAATATGAAGTACGGATGCTTAATATCCCCCCCCCAAAAAATGAAGTGTTGTGCCCTTAAGTCAGCCCAGAAGACTTCCTCCTTGATCCCAATTATGTGGGGGCTGATTGCAAGGTTGCTCCAGCTTTTTGAGAAGCCCATGAACAATCTGGTGTAGGGTGATTTATGCACTGTCTTAGGGGTGTGTGTGTGTGTGTGTTGAGAAATAGCAATATGGCCACTAAGAGTCATAGAATCATAGAATTGTAGAGTTGGAAGGGTTCCCGAGGAACATCTAGTCCAACCCCTTGCATTGCAGGACTATGGGGGCTATTGGGTTGTTGTTTTTATTTTTATTATGTATTTTGTGGTTTTATATCTTGATGCTATTCTGTGAACTGCCCAGAGACCCCCAGGTATAGGGCGGTATATAAATTCAATCAATCAATCAATCAATCAATCAATCTATAAAGCAGCTATCCCATACGGGGATTGAACCTGCAGCCTTGGCGTTACCAGCAACACACTCTAACCGACTAAGCTATCCAGGCTGACCAGGTGAGTACAGCATTCCTTTGAAAGGTAGGTCAGGGTGAGCAATTGGCCCAAGATCATTCAGTTACTTTTTTTAGGGCTCTCTCTCTCTCTCTCTCTCTCTCTCTCTCTCTCTCTCTCTCTCTCTCACACACACACACACACACAGAGAGAGAGAGAGAGAGAGAGAGAGAGAGAGAGTGTCTAACACACTAACCACTGCACTAGGAGTGTGGAACTGTTTCCAGTCTGAGGGCTACTACTTTCCCTTCCTGGTAATTTCCTGAGGGCCATAGATCAGAGCTAAAGCATCTGCTTTGCCTACAAGAGATCCAGGTTCAGTCCCCAATATCCCCAGGTTCAGCTGGGAACGTCCCTAGAAAAGTGCTGTGAGTTAGCGTAGGAAATACTGAGCAAGATGGACCAATGTTGTGACTTGGTAAAAGGCAGCTTCCCATGTCCCCTGGAATGATAAACTGTTAGAAGGAGTCAGTCTGACTAGAGAGACTAGAGGGCCTCTCTCCTCTGCTTAGGAAGCCCAGCAGCCTGTGATAGCTGGCCACTGACGACATCAGGCTGAAGGACCCACGTATGTTTAGCCAGAAGAAAAGAAGATTATTGTGAAGGGAAATATGTTGACAGCACCTTCATTTATTTCAAAGGGTACTGAGAATACGACAGAAATCACTGGGCTTAAAAATCACAGGAGGCTAGATCTATGCCAACACTTTAGAAATTAACCCTTTCCAACCTAAAAAGCAGCTCCCAGCAATGTAAATAGCCTGTTTAGACCATTTCCCCCTATGCGATTTTCAGGAAAAGGCCTATCAGTAGTTGTCAGGCATACTTTAAGTGTACAATTTCCTTTTTTAAGGGAAAAGGACAAAAGCTGGCGTGACATGATATCTACAAGCACCTGGAAGACTACAGTGGTACCTCAGGTTAAGTACTTAATTCGTTCCGGAGGTCCGTTCTTAACCTGAAACTGCTCTTAACCTGCACCACTTTAGTTAATGGGGCCTCCTGCTGCCGCTGCACCGCCGGAGCACGATTTCTGTTCTCATCCTGAAGCAAAGTTCTTAACCCAAGGTACTATTTCTGGGTTAGCAGAGTCTGTAACCTGAAGCGTATGTAACCCGAGGTACCACTGTAATTCAGGACACATCTGCCTTATACATTTAAATCATACCACTTTGAACAGCCATGGCTTCCTTCAAATAATCTGGGGAACTGAACTATGTTAAGGGTGCCAAGAGGAGATCCTTATTCCCCTCACAGAGCTACAGTTTCCAGAGAGGTTTAACAATCAATACTTCTTTCCCAGGAAACTCTGGGAATTGTAGTTTTGTGAGGAGGATAAGGGTCTCCCATGGGGGAAGCCATTGCTGCCTGAAGTGGGATACTGCTTTAAACATACAACTGTACCTTGGATCCCGAACGTCCTGGAACTCAGACGTCTTGGCTCCTGAACGCCACTAACCCGGAAGTGACTGTTCTGGTTTGTGAACGTTCTTTTGGAACCCGAACATCCAACAGGGCTTCCTGTAGCCAATCAGAAGCCGCAATTTGGTTTTTGGATGTTTTTGAAGTCGAACGGACTTCCAGAACAGATGCAATCTCCCTTCTTCAGACTAACAAATGCATGGCGGATAAAGCTATCATCAGCAGTTACTAGTCACAATAACTATGTACTATCTCCATTATATACCATTTTGTGGGGGTCACAGGTGGGCTGTTGTACCTATGCCCTGCTTCTGGGCTTTCCAGAGGCAACAGGTTGGCCACAAAGAGAACAGAATGTTAGACTAGATGGGCTTTTGGTCTGATTCAGCAGGTCTCTCAATGCAGCCCTCAGGCCTTCAACATACAACATCATCATCATCATTGAAATGTATATATTGCCCTTCATCCGACGATCTCAGGGCAGTTCACAACATACAGGCTAAAAGCACAACATAAATAGTTAAACAAAAGCAAAACAAAAAAATACCCCCCTCCCAGGAACATATTTAAAAATCATAGTACATTAATAAGCCCAAGGTCTGGTTGAAGAGGAACATTTTTGCCTAGCACCTAAAGATGTATAATGAAGGGGCCAGATGAACCTCCTTGAAAAGAGCATTCCACAAACAGGGAACTGCTGCAGAAAAGGCCCTGCCACGCTCCAGACCTCTCATGGAGGAGGCACATGAAGAAGGGCCTCAGATGATTATCAGAGTCTGGGTTGGTTTATATGGAGAGAGGAGGTACTTGAGGTATGGCAGTCCCGAGCCGTTCAAAACTTTATAGGTCAAAACCAGCACTTTAAATTGGGCACAGAAACTAATCAGCAGCCAGTGCAGTTGGGTCAGGATTGGTGTAATATTCTCAAACTGTCTTGCACCTCTGAGCAACCTGGCTGCCCAATTCTGCACCAGCTGAAGTTTCCAAACCATCTTCAGAAGCACCTCTACGTACAATGTACTGCAGTAATCTAACCTAGAGGTTACCAGAGCATAGACTTGTGATTCCCCCACCCCTTCACTCTTGAACTGTTTTAAAATTTAGCATACAAAAGAGCTCTGTAGAACTCAAAAGCTCACTATTTTCTTTTCCTTTTTTACATTCTGGTCGGTTGATAATAATGGTACTGTCCAATTATGTATTGTGGACGCTTTTTTTCTTAATGGATAAACATGGCTGCCTTTGTTTTCTTCTAACTTCCATTGAAGATGGCAAATTCTCCCTCCTTTCAGTCCTTTAAAGAATGAAAATCGGAATAATGGGAACTATTAGTAAAGCGGAGGCTGCTAGAGAAATTCTGGACTTCTGGGTTCACATTCATATCCCCTGCCCTTTATGGAAATCACGTTTCCCCCCTTCTTTCGCCTCTAGCCTGCAAGATGGAGAATAATTATCCCTCTCACAAGGGAGTCGGGCAGCCTCATTAATGGTTTGCAAAGTGCTTTGCCAATCATCAGACAAGGAAGGGCAGAACGCAGGTAATTATTTTTAGCCACTGAAGGAGAGCTCAGTTTCTAGAGGTGCCACATGCTGGAAGGGTGTCCCCCCCCCTTTCCTCTTTTTCTCCTCTCAGTGAGGTGCCTAGAGCAGCTGAGGACTCCTGGGTGTCTGCGTATCCCTTCAAACAGAAATACTGTTTCTTGGCCTTCTGGCAAAGATCATGTGCAAACCAGCAGGTTTTATATCTATATCTATTTCTCGCCTTGGTGACTCTACACAGAGGGTAGGCTGTGTTGGTGTGTTCAGGAATGGTTTGAAAATGTATTTTTGGTAGAGGTCCCTGAACGTTGTTGGAAAAAATATCAGGGATGATGATAATAATAATAATAATAATAATAATAATTTATTATTTAAACCCCGCCCATCTGGCTGGGTTTCCCCAGCCACTCTGAGTGGTTCCCAACAGAATATTAAAAATGCGATAAAACATCATGTCGAATGCCGAAAACCCCGAAGTAAATGCCTCAGTTTTTGAACGCACCTCGGAAGTCGAACAGGAAATGCAGCTTTTGTTTTGAGTTTTCTGTATTGAGGCTTCCGTTTTGAGGCTTCTGCTTTCAGTTTTCGGTTTTCGAACGTTTCGGAACTTGAACGGACTTCCAGAACGGATTACATTCGAGAACTGAGGTACCACTGCAGTTGTTTATTTCCTTGACATCTGATGGGAGGGCGTTCCACAGGGCGGATGCCACTACCAAGAAGGCCCTCTGCCTGGTTCCCTGTAACCTCACTTTTCACAGTGAAGGAACTGCCAGAAGGCCCTTGGAGCTGGACCCCATTATAGGCGGGCAAGGGATAGTTGCAGACCCATGTCTTTGCCCTTTCCTGACTACCACAGATAGTGTCATAATTTCCTTGTCTGCAGACTTGAGGTACTTCCAACAGACTTTTATTATTTTTAGAAGGGATTCAATCAATTATTTATTGTATTTTATTAAAAGCCATTGCAAATCCAGTTACAGAACCAGTAAGTCCAATAAAACCTATTGAGAAAGGGACTCCGTCATGTACTGGCAAATTCATGAATTCTGCAATTACAGCTAATTTGGACTTCTCAAAAACCAAGCAATGAGGCAAGTCATGCAAAAAAATTATCTTTTTTATTATTACAAGTATATCCCGCCTTTCACTCAAGATGGTGTACAGAGTTCCCTCCTCGCCCCATTCCATTTTATCCTCACAACAACCCTGTGATGTAGGTTAGGCTGAGAGGCAGCGATTGGCCCAAGGTCACCTGAGTGAGCTTCATGGCTGAGTGGGGATTGCAACCCCACCAAGTCCTAGTTCACTGGAGAATGTGGGGTAACATTTACTTGATGCATCATGTAGCCTCCTCGCAAACAAATCAGGAAGAATGCACCATAAACAGGTCGCCTGGAAACAACCTAAGAAAACTGGTCCCTCAGTAATTGAGGGGAAAGATGTGACTGAGTCAACTTTTGTTTTTACCAAATGTCGATAGCCCTCTTCAGACACTCTGCTTGCTTGTGAAAGGAGCACAAGAGTGTGAATAAGTGAGCTAAGCTCCGCCATTCCCCTTCATTAATTAGAAAGTGAGATTCTGATGAAAACCAACTTCCAAAATGTGGTAACACCACTACCAGGCAAAAAGGGGTGAAAAAAACTCCAGGTGCCACAAATAAGAGATTAATGTGAGCCCACAGTTGGGCGGGGGGGGGGTCGTTTCTCAAAGGCAGGGAATCTCCTGTATTCATGGGGGTTTCATGCACGATTTAAGGCTCGTCCACACTTCTGCTTGTCCCAAACAGTTTTCCCCTTGCCCCGCTCCTTTCCAGGAAAAACCCACTCTTTAGTGATAAACTGGAGCAAATGTCAATCTAGAGAAATTGCCCTTTGCTCCGATTGAGAGCTAAAGAGTGGTTTTCCTTGGGGGAAAGCAGCGAGGCAAGAGGAAGTATGGATATGCCCTTAGAGTACAGGAGCTATCTGCTTCAGACGCTCCCCCTGCAAGACAGAGTAGCAGCAAAGCTTAGGCTGCATACACACAATAAGTTAAAAGCTGGGGAATTGTTGCTTTGTGAGGGATCAATTACAGTTCCCGGGTTTCCTTGGGCAAGCCACGTGATTCAAACATGCTTTAAATGTGTGGCGTGCACGCACAATGAGTGTGCATGTCCCCAATGCCACGTTGCTTTTACACACAAGTAGAATGCCTGAAGACGGCTTATACTATGCAGCAGATCAAAGTGCTGAATTCTGATGGGGAAAACCAACATTTGAATTCCTGCTTAGCCATAAAGTTTACAGGGTGGCCTTGGGCAATTTTTTCACTCGTGCCCATGTTCGTTCGTTCTCTCTCTCTCAGTGTAACCTACTTCACAAGGTTGATATGGGAATAAATTACATGCTGCAATTTGTGCACATTATTATAGGGGGTGGGGAGTTTATGCCAGTACTTGTAGCCACACGCCGCACATTTACTCGCATAGAACATCCTCTCACAATACTTTCAGCACTAACTTATTCCAAGTTAACTCTCCATTGCCCTTCCGTATTTGTGACCTCAGGAAAGCTCCCTAGATATTCTCTGGACAAGAGCTGCACAAGACTTCTCCTTGTCAAAATCATAGTGGAGAACTATCCTGTTTTGGTATGAGCTGGCACCCACTGCTCAATAACTACTTTTGAACAAAAATGCATGTTTTGAAATCATCCAAGGGAACGAAAGCTCCTTCCACACAGTCTCTGCCCTCTGAGCCACAAAAGGACTCTTTCCCTGAGGAAAGTTGGTCCAAGCTGTCTCCTTATGCCTCGGCTCCCTGCTTCCATATGCCTATTCTGGACTCAAACACCTGAGGTACATAATGGAGGAATTCCAACAGAACTTCTCTTTGTTGTTCTCTCAGTAGAGGAGTTAAAAGCGCTAGATCTCAGCAACAGAGAAACTGGCCGAGACATGTATCATATGGAGAGGATTGGAGCCAGCTGCAATGGTGGAGCCAGATTGAGCTGGTTATATGAATGGAAGACTATTCCGCTCCAAATCACTCCTATGTTAAAGGTGAAGATACACTTCCCAGGCAAATTTCAGACACAGTTGAGGTGGCTCTCTTGCAACCATGGCAACTCAGCACATTTGGCAACCCCACAGTGGATGCATGCAGGCCTTGGTTGTCTCTTGTCGGGACAGAAGGAATATGTGCTTGCTTGCTCTGTTCTTGCTTCTGGGATAAATGTGCAAAAGGGGAACTTGCACATCTCTCTCCCACATTGATCTCTGTGAATTCCATATGCATTTGGATCTTGCACAGGTCACCACAGGGGAGATCTGTGTGCGTTCGCCTGTTACATCAGTAGCAAGAAAACAACTAGTGCAAGTCACTCATCATTCCTTATAACAACTGTCAATGCTTCTTTGAACATCTGTGCCTAGCCTAAGCTGCTCCTCTTCACAGTTCCAGTTCTCATCAGATTTTCCCAACAGTTTGTGCCTGACAACAACTCAAAGCTCTTGGTCAATTCCCATCCATTGGATAAAAAAAGTGATTCCTTTTTTCCTGGCCCTTTTCTGAAGAAAATGTAGAACTATCATGGGGAGGTCGAGGACAGAAAGGGAAGGGATGAGCTTCGATAAGCCCTGCGATAAGTTTCTACATCTTGCGTACTGTTTGTTTTTTAAAAGATCCCTGTTGTTGTTGTTGTTTAGTCGTTTAGTTGTGTCCGACTCTTCGTGACCCCATGGACCAGAGCACGCCAGGCACTTCTGTCTTCCACTGCCTCCCGCAGTTTGGTCAAACTCATGCTGGTAGCTTCGAGAACACTATCCAACCATCTCATCCTCTGTCGTCCCCTTCTCCTTGTGCCCTCAATCTTTCCCAACATCAGGGTCTTTTCCAGGGAGTCTTCTCTTCTCATGAGGTGGCCAAAGACTTGGAGCCTCAACTTCACGATCTGTCCTTCCAGTGAGCACTCAGGGCTGATTTCCTTCAGAATGGATAGGTTTGATCTTCTTGCAGTCCATGGGACTCTCAAGTGTCTCCTCCAGCACCATAATTCAAAAAAAGATCCCTACTTTATTTAAAATATTTCTTAACGCATCCATCATCAGACAATTTCAGGCCTGAAACAGAGCCTTTAAAAGAGCAAGTGGGTTATAACCCACCCACCCCTTTCATCATTTGAAGGCTAAGAACTTCATACTATTTAAGGAAGGATGGTAGGCTTGATTTGGGATCAATCTCAGAATCCCACAGTGAACTGTGGAGGAGAAGTGTATAAGAAGAAACCTCAAAATATGTTGGACAGAAGTTAAGAAAGATTTAGACATATGGTCAAGGCTGAAACTTTCCTTGTTAGGCAGAATTGCTGTTATCAAAATGAATGTATTGCCTAGAATGTTATTTTTGTTTCAGACATTACAAATAATAGACAAGATGGACTGTTTCAAGAGGTGGCAGAAAGACATATCGAAGTTTGTCTGGCAGGGCAAAAAGCCAAGAATAAAATTTAAGACATTAACAGATGCAAAAGATAGAGGGGGTTTTGCCCTGCCGGACTTAAGACTTTACTATGAATCAGCAGCGTTTTGCTGGCTGAAAGACTGGCTGCTCCTCGAGAATACAGACATTTTGGATCTTGAAGGATTTGATAACAGATTTGGTTGGCATGCATATATATGGTATGACAAGGTAAAAGCGCACAAAGGTTTTAAGAACCATATGGTGAGGAAAGCTCTGTATAATGTTTGGATAAGGTATAAAGATCTGTTTGAAAGTAGAACCCCCAGGTGGCTGTCACCAATGGAGGCAAAAGAGGTGAAAAAATTGAATATGGGTTCTAATTGGCCTAAATATTCTGAAATCATAGAACAAGACGGTGAAAAAGTAAAATTGCAGAGTTTCGAGAAGCTGAAGTTTAAGGTCAGAGATTGGCTACATTATCGACAGATAAATGAAGTTTTTAAACAGGACAGAAAGAAAGGCTTCCAAGTGGAGAAGTCAAAACTAGAAACAGAACTGTTAGAACCCAATACTAAAAATTTGTCAAGAATGTACAACTTGCTGTTGAAATGGAATACCCAAGATGAAATGGTGAAATCTAGCATGATTAAATGGGCACAGGATATGGGGCATGACATTGAGCTTGCTGACTGGGAGCAGTTATGGACCACTGGTGTTAAATTCACGGCATGTAATGCCTTAAGAGAAAACATTATGAAAATGATCTACAGGTGGTACATGACTCCGGCCAAGTTAGCTAAGATCTATCATTTGCCCAACAATAAGTGTTGGAAATGTAATGAAACGGAGGGAACCTTCTATCACCTTTGGTGGACCTGCCCGAAGATTAAGGCTTTCTGGGAAATGATCTATAATGAAATTAAAAAAGTTCTGAAGAGAACCTTTGTTAAAAAACCAGAAGCCTTTCTCTTGGGCATGGTGGGCCAAACGGTGCCAAAGAAGGATAGGACATTTTTTATGTATGCTACTACAGCAGCAAGAATTCTTCTAGCAAAGTATTGGAAGACGCAAGATCTACCCACGTTGGAAGAATGGCAGAAGAAGGTGATTGATTATATGGGACTGGCAGAGATGACTGGCAGAATTCGAGACCGGGGGAAAGAGGCGGTGGATGAAGATTGGAACAAGTTCAAAGCTTATCTCAAAAACTGTTGCAATTTGGAAAATTAGGGGCTCAGGGTAATAAGAGATAAAGAACTACAGTTGTATTAATAACTTATGGAAGTTAAATTTATGAAATATATAACAAGTTTATTGCGAAAGGGTTGCTGAAAAATCTTGAAACAAGAATGCAGAAAAGGGGTGGTATGGGGAAGTCGATTTTCTGTTTGCTTATGTTTATGTTTTTGTTTTGTTTCTTTTTTACTTATGGAAAACTAATAAAAATTTATTTTAAAAAAAAAAGAAGAAACCTCAAAATAGCAAGAGGGGAACCAGTCCTAAATGGGTGTGCTTAAAGGCTCAAGACCCAAGAGTAACCAGTATTTCTTATTTAATGTCACTGGCTGTATCTGAGCTCAGAGAAGCCACTTGACCTTAAGGGCCTGAAGGTTGCAGAAGTGTAATTTCACAAAAACATTTGGGGGGTTGATACCAAGGAAGCACATAAAGTCGCTTTGATCTGGGGCTGTACAAAGGGGTCAGCAACTGTGAATTGATTTAGAATACTGTGTGTTATATTTAAATTCTCTCATGTGGACCGGAACAGAACGGGTTCATTATGTGTGCCAATCTAGTTGCTGACTTTTTATAGGATGGAAGTGGAAGAAAACCGGAACATGTTCAGTTGAAGCTGAACTAGAGTGGGAACTGAACAAAACTATTTAAGTAGTTTGACTCCTCTGAAGCAGAAAGGAAGGCTTCCTGGGGGAGAATGTAAACACTGGGATCACAAAGGCTATTATTTGGGGTTGCTTACACATTGATGGGGGACAGCAGTTCTTACATTCCCATTCCTGGTCCCAAAATAAACCTAATTGCCTCCTTTATGAACTCTGGAGAGGATACAGTAAACTGGAACCATGCTGTGAAAGCTCAAACACACACCAAGAGAGAAGGTGAAAGGAAGCTGGAGGCTGAGGGGCACTGGCTCCACTCATAATGTAGTTTAATTACTTTTTAACCATTATCTTTTATATGTGTTTAGCTTTCTATATTTTGTGCACGCTGTTTTAATTTTTGTAAGCAGACTAGAATCCCGGTCTGGGGGTAAGGCAATATATAAATAAACATATAATAACAACAACTCCTTTTTAAGGCTTGAAACAAATGCAGCCAAGTAATGCAACCATAAAGAAGGAATATGCTTCTAATAAGTAGATGCCAGGTACCTCCCTGTTTGTTTGTTTGTTTGTTTGTTTGTTTGCCTGCCTCTGCTTGTCTCTCTCTCTCTCTCTCTTGCTTTCTCTCTCTCTCTCTCTCTCTCTCTCTCTCTCTCTCTCTCACACACACACACACACACACACACACACACTAAGTATCACAAGATAGCATGGCTGCCAGGCGGAACTGAGCTCCACCATCTCCAAATGGTAGAAATTAAGTGTTGGAAGGAGATGAAAACAGGGAAAGGGAGGAAAGAAACCGTGTACAGTGAAAGGAAACAAAAGGAAGAAATAGTGTGTAAGGGAATGTGGGGAAATGAAAGAGGAAAAATCATGGGAAGGCCACCAAGAACTGCATGTTGTGACAAATTTCTAATCCTTTGCCCAAACCTCCGTTGGCACACAGCAACACACCCCTTATTCACATCTCATTTACCTTTTGCAAATCTTGGGACTCAACATCAGAGGGTTAGGGATTGGGCAATACACACACACACACACACACACACACACACACACACACACACATCATGGCCTCTGAAGAATCAGGGAAACGAATCAGATGAGAGGTGGGGCCGTGGTGGGGGATGGAGGAAGACATACACATACAGGTATACGGTTGCTGTGGAAACCAGCCAAAAGAAGATCAAGATGAAAGATGGAGGCAAGGACTCTGGCATTTTTCTCCTACCCTTCTTGCCTTTTCCCTCTAACTACATGTCATCCCACAGCTCAGGCAAAATGATGGGCACAACAGAAGGTAGAAGGCTGTAGCAAATGGTCCCCCGCTGTCCTTATCGGAGAGAGCAATAACAGATGGGATGGTTTGGGCCTACCTGCCCTGTTGGGACACCTTTCCTCCTCATTTCCAGCTGCTCTTCCAGCTCCGCCCTGCCTTCCAGCCAGGTAAGAGAGCAATGTCCCCCAAACTCAAATTCCAGAAGGGAAGCAAACCCCTCCCACCTCCTGTCCTCTCAAACCAAAGAACACGTACTGTGAAAATGCATCCGCATAGAATTCTCTTGGCTTGTTCTCCCCCCCCCCCCCCCGCAACCTGACTGCAAAAGTGGTGCAGTGAGGGATTTAATTTGAACAAGGAGTTACCAGAGTTTAAACCCACCTGAAATCCCACCCCATCCTCACATGTAAATAGATTACAAGGAAGCCCCAAATGTTTTGCTGCCTGGGGTGCCTTTACCCGCAAGTCATTTGGAGCCTGAGGCCAAAATGACTTGGAGCTTAAATCCTCCCTCCCACCCACCCCTTATATTTGTTCCATATCCAGTGTGGTGTAGTGGTTAAGAGCAGTAGACTCGTAATCTGGTGAACTGGGTTCGTGTCTCCACTCCTCCACATGCAGCTGCTGGGTGACCTTGGGCCAGTCACACTTCTTTGAAGTCTCTCAGCCCCACTCACCTCACAGAGTGTTTGTTGTGGGGGAGGAAAGGAAAGGAGAATGTTAGCTGCTTTGAGACTCCTTCGGGTAGCGATAAAGCAGGATATCAAATCCAAACCCTTCTTCTTCTTCCTTATCTCATTTTATCTTCACTTCAATGAACCACTTTCATTCACTAAAATCAGACTGAAGTGTTGCAAGTCAAGGGGTGAGATACAATAATCAACTTTGGGGAATTGCTCTCTATATCAGCAGATTTAACGCCTTTTCAAATTTTTCTCATGCCCCCTGAAGGACTGACTGGAGTATCTTAGGGCCACGTGATACATCTCCTCATGAACTCTGTTCATGTGGACAGCAACAAGATTACATTCCCCACAGTGCCTTTCCAGGGAGCTTCTGACCCATTCAAAAAGGAGAGAGACAGAGCAGGGGTGGAGAACCTGTAGCCCTACAGATATTGCTGGACTAAAATTCCCATCATCCCTAACCACTGGCCATGCTGGCTGGGGCTGATGGGAGTCCAACGTTAGGAGAGCCACAGCTTTTCCATCACTGAGTACAACAATGAAGAACCCTGGAATCTCCTTCCATGACTGCACAGAACACACATGCTCTTTCTGGCGTGGAATTCATATTTTTGTATGTAGCACGAGAACTTTATGGAAGCAAAGCTGTTACTCCTGAAATACAGCAGTGGATAGCATGGTGCAGCAGCAGCGCTCACCTGATCCCCTAACTGCTAAGTCTCTGGTGCTTCCCAGGAAGGAGGGATGAAGTGACAGGGAAGTTAGCATGGTGCAAACACACCAGCAAATCCACCCTGGGGCTCCTGCTGGTGCATTTGCACCACAGCGGCTTCCCCACCACCTCCCACCTCCCCCTTTCCTTCCTGAGAAGTAAGAGCAACTCAGGTGTCAGGTGAGAGGCAGCACCCTACCGTGCCATCTGCTACTGCTGAAATATGCCCTAGAGAAGGGGCAAACATTTTATGTCACAGAGAAATTTGTCCCGCTACATTAAAGCTGAACTGGAACAAACAACAACTGGGTTTTCAGCAGATTACCATTTGTTCCGACTGAGCACTAAAGAGTGGGAAAGTTGTGGAGCAAAGGCAAAACCACTCGGACTCATGCCTAGAAAGCATGGGGCAAGCAAAAACTGCTTATTAGGCACGGGACAAGCGGAAGTGTGTTCGTCCAGACACAGCCCAGGCCAGTTACCAGCCAATGTCTGCAAATCCAAGAGAGGTTAGTTTAGGCTATGCTCACGTGAATGCTCATTTCTGTTTAATAAAGTGTCACTGTGTCTTAGCATTGCAGCCCCAAAACACATGCTAAAGCACATGAGCATCTATTAAGTAGAAATGAGTGCTGGCAAGAGCATGGACTAAAATGACCTCCTTTAGATTTCCAACTGCTAGCAGGTACCAGACCTGTGCTGCGTTTTGAGTGTCATGCTGCCTGCACGATTCATATATCCTTTTCCGTGAATATCCTATTCTCTCCCTCTCCCTCCACTGACCTAGTTTTTCAGCATCTCTGGAAGGTAAAGGATATGCACACAGTGTAGTAAAGCAAGAAGGCCTCAGGGGAATCGCCCCCAAACAACTGCACTGAATTAGCAATTCTCTTTCATAGCTGCCTCCTGCCAAGCAGTACAAGTCTCAGAAATTTAGACAGAGAGATGTAGCCTGGCAGCAGTGTCCTCTGGTGCGGCATGGGAGCTGGAACTTTGATGTTGCCCAAACAACTTTTGCCCACCCAGCTCTATCCTCCAGTGTACCCAGCAAAAACTCAAAATAATGAATGCTTGGGTTCCTTTACGAACTTCAGCCCACAACCAAACTGAGGTGCAGTGTGCACTGGGTGGATCTGTGGAGTTTGGGTGCAAAATTCTCTGGGATACCCACTTACCAAAGCACAGCTCAGCCTGCCTTTGGAAGCATGCGTTGCCACTGTCAAGACAGGTGAAGGCAGTTGAGCTGAAGGCCTGGTGGGTGGCCAAGCGGTTGCATAAAGCTCTACACTACACGCTGCCAAAATTCTTCACATTTCCATTCAAGCCCTATTCTCAGCGCTGCCTGATCATTCATTCATTGCAACAGCTGATTCACAAATGCATCACTCAGCATCTGGCATGCAGATACTCCTTGTGAGCAGGTGACTATGTGAACAGTTTTCACAGAACATTATTGCATTTGAGGTTTGTGGCCTGCTGGGTGCTTGGCAATCCTCATATTTCTGCAATCTCAGACATACAGACAAATCTGAAGTTCATCAAGCATGGTATATAGCTTATGAGCTGCATCTATTCATTGATAGGCCAATTTTGGCAACAGGGGAGCTTTGTCTAGGATGTTTGCTATTTGGTTTCTTCTTGCATCCATTGCCATTGCAGTTACTGAATGATAAATTCACACACACACAGGAGTTCACTCTGTTTACTAGATAAGAGTCTGAAATACAGTAAAGCCTTGCCCAAGGCCACTGAGTAAGAACTGAAAGCTGAGGACTTCTGGATACAGGGCAGTATATAGATTTTTTAAGGCATCTGTGGTTGTGTGGTTGCCAGAGGTGCTTGACGCTTTCCATACCTATGGTTAGTGTCACAGGGAATGCAAGATGCTAGGAAAATTATCCCCAGAATCAGAGGCAGAGCTAGCTGTTCCAGCACCCAGAGCGGTGCACATGCTGTACACCCAGGGGTGGGGCTAGCGTCCCAGGGGGGCACCACCCATGGCGAGAGTCCCAGGGGGCAGGGTGGTGATGTCACACACACCCCTTAGGGATGACACCTGTGGCGGGCCACACTCACCACCCACCCCTCCCTCCGCCAGTGCCCAGAACCCCCCTGTCCTGCAGGAACTGGTTTCAGTTCAGTAAGCTCTGTTATAAGTGGTGGAGGATGATGAACACTGAACCTAAGAATTGCTTTGCCAGTAGTCATCACTACATCTTGTAGCAATGAGTCCCACAAGTCAATAAGGTGCACTGCCTTCCATTTACCTCCTACCAGTGTTTCATTGGATAACCCCAAATGTTATTTCTGACGTGCTAAAAAAAAAGAGAAAATAATTCCTCCCTATCCACTCTCTCCTAGCAACATGCTTCGATCACAAATCTTCCTTCTTTTCCTCCTAACTGAAAAAGCACCATTTTTAAAAGGCTTTTCACATTTTTTCCATTCTCCCCGATGACTTTAGAAGCCTTTCTTCTGTCCCTTCTCTAGTTCTGCAGTATTTTTTTTAGAAAGACAAGAACAGCATGCGGCATTCTAAATATGGACACACCACAGATAGATACACACACACGCAATCACACACACACACAGGGCAATAACACAGGTCAGAGTTCTCCAACTCTCCAGCACAATTACAGTTTAGTCAGAAGAGGGCTGTGAATTTCCTTGTTTTATTTTTATTTAAACCTTCCAATTGTGGATCTGTTTACATGAAGGCTCTTCGCACAGAATATATTAAATCACCAGCCCAGCATTTAAAACAAAGGTTCAGATCTAAAGGCCAGATGAGCAGCATAAGATGCATATGGTTGTCCTTGTATAAGAAAAAGAAAAATCCAGTGCTGCTTCCACAAGTTTGGCTGTCTAGTGTGATCCCTGCAGACTTACCAAATTGTTGACCCCTGCTTTTTGTCTGCTTGCCATTCACATTAGTCTCAAATATGTTCATTCTTAAGTTCATCACATCCCAGTTTTATATAAAAAAAATAAAATTTGCATTATTTTTAGCATAATTTCACAAAATATGCATTTGTACATGCATGTTACCACAACCCCACCCTTTTTTTGTATGCACATTAACCTTATTTGCACTTGGGAGGTCCCCCCCCCAGCCATAAACCAAAATTACAAAATTTGGAGAAGCTGTGAAAAATAACACCTGCATTCCAATTCACATATTAGTCCAGGAAATGCAAATCTGGTCAGTTTGCTTTAAAATGTGGGCAGAAATTCTCAGGCATCATCCTCTCCCCACCATTGCCTTGCTGCAGGCTTTTTCGCATTCATTACAGCCAGAGTCTCTCTAAACACCTGTATCCACACATGAACCACATTATTTATTTAGAAGCCTTCCTGTGGGCCCCCTCCTATGCCAGTAGATGATGACACCGCCACTCTCTGGCCTTCTGCAGTGATGCTCACCGACAATGGTGATCCAGGTAGGAGGCATTTTAAATTTCCCACATGCCCTGGAGGGTCCAATTTAGGCACTGGGGGAAATTAAAATGAAGGTGCCTGCAATAATACTACCCCAATCCTTTGGATAGTCACGTATCCTGCATTATAAAGGTAAAGGTAAAGGTAACCCTGCCCGTACGGGCCAGTCTTGCCAGACTCTAGGGTTGTGCGCCCATCTCACTCTATAGGCCGGGAGCCAGCGCTGTCCGCAGACACTTTCGGGTCACGTGGCCAGAGTGACAAGCTGCATCTGGCGAGCCAGTGCAGCACATGGAACACCGTTTACCTTCCCGCTGGTAAGCGGTCCCTATTTATCTACTTGCACCCGGGGGTGCTTTCGAACTGCTAGGTTGGCAGGCGCTGGGACCGAACGACGGGAGTGCACCCCGCCGCGGGGATTCGAACCGCCGACCATGTGATCGGCAAGTCCTAGGCACTGAGGTTTTACGCACAGTGCCACCCTCGTCCCTATCCTGCATTATAGAGGAAGACAATTCCTTATTAGAAAGTCTGTTAGAGGAAAGGTAAAGGTAAAGGAACCCTGGATGGTTAAGTCCAGTCAAAGGCCACTATGGGGTTGCCGCACTCATCTCGCTTTCAGGCTGAGGGAGCTGTCCACGGACAGCTTTCCAGGTCGTGTGGCCAGCATGACGAAACCGCTTCTGGTGCAATGAGACACTGTGACGGAAACCAGAGCGCATGGAAACACTGTTTACCTTCCTGCCGCAGCGGTACCTATTTATCTACTTGCACTGGCGTGCTTTCGAACTGCTAGGTTGGCAGGAGCTGGGACAGAGAAATGAGAGCTCACCCCGTCATGTGGATTAGAACCGCCGGCCTTCCGATCAGCAAGCCCAAGAGGCTCAGTGGTTTAGGCCACAGCACCACCCACGTCCCATTTTCAGTCTAAGCCCAGTTTAAAGAGAAAGGACTCTAAAATGGAGAGCAGCAGGAACCTTGAAGCTGCCCATCAACGTTACCACCTCAACAGCAGACTGAGAAGGCCATGCAGGTCTCCTGGTCCCAAGCCTTCCTCTCTGTGGTGTTACTACAACAATGGTGAGATGTGTTGTTATTTCTATCTAAAATTATAGCATTTTGTCACCCCGCTTTGTCTTATGTCTTTGTAAGTTATACTGCAAGCCTATACAGGTCAACTCAGAAGTAAGTTGAATTCAATGGGTCCTATTCTCAGATAAATCACTGCAAGGACTGCAGCCTTAATAGGTTTAGGGTCCAATCCTATGAACTCACCTATTGCTAAGACATGTGTAAGATTCTGCTGCAAGAGACTTTGAAAAAGCAAGAAATACATGCAATTTGAGGAAGAGACTTGGAAGAGCCACTCTCTTCACAAATAGCTACTGTGTGGTTACAACCTTGGATGAGCCACACGGCCTATTGCTAGCACCTGTCCTCCACCACAATCCTCCTTCCAAGAGTTGTCCCTTCTCTGAACCCCGATGAAGGTCTCTTCAATGCTCTGGGTTCCGTCACCCCCCCTTCCCACCCCCAATTTTGCAGCTGCAGCTGGGGGAATCTTCTGTTCACCTCCAGCCTAAAAGAGCAGCTGCTCACAGCTGCACAGCCCTGGATAAAAGGTCACCTCCGTGCCAGGCATGCATATATACCCCGAACCAGCCTGCCCTAAATGGGAATAAAGAAATGTGCAGAAAATAAAGAGAAGTGGTCTTTGCTCTCCACTTGAGAACAAGAGCCGTTGTGTTCAACAAGACACGAATGCAAGTATACAAGAGACCTGCAGTCAAAAAGAACGGACGAAAAAGAGGCCGACTTACATCGACTTACTGTACTGTGAAATTTAAATTCCCACCCCAGCCCTCTTAGGGCTTCTTCAACCCTGCAACATTTCAACTTGTGTAAGGAATACTGTGTAGGAATACTATGGAGCTCACATACAGATGTCATATAGATTGATTATTGCATATACCGCCCCCCCCCCCAACAACCCACTGCTTGTGTGTGTTTTGCTGCATGCATTCATACTTGGAAGCTATTTATTTATCTTTGTAGAAATCTTTTTACCTCTCTGGCTTCAAACTAAATTATTTGTAACATGATACAAAAACAAGCTAAAGTGCAAATAAAATAAACCAGCACGATCTCAAAATACAAAGACTTTGAAAAGGCAGCAATGCCTTTAGAAACAAAACAGTGGGGTTAAAATTAAGTCTAAGATAGATGGCTGAAGTGATAAGCAGGTCCTAAGACAACAAAGTGGACATTTCTGGGCTGAGCATTCCTCAGCTGGGGTGCTATAATCGAAAAAGCCCTCTCCCTCACAGCCACACGTCTTCCTTGAACTGTAACACCTCCTGCTTGCCTGTATAGATGGATGTGTGTGTGTGTGTGTGTGTGTGTGTGTGTGTGTGTGTGTGAGAGAGAGAGAGAGAGAGAGAGAGAGAGAGAAGAAATATATCTGGAAAGGAGCAAAAGGGCAAACTCAAAGGCCCCAAACAAGCCCCCTACCATCCCACAAGGATGCAAAGAAAGGCCTAGAATGCTCTTCCCCTCTTCCTGAATCAAGGAGGAACAGGTCCAGTAGCAAAGGCCCTGCCCACAGGATGGAATCAGAAGGTAGGGTTATCTGTGGTCATTTCTGGAGAAGGTGGGCATTTCACAGTAAGCTCAATGCATGTTAGTGGGGAAACAGCCTAGTGCTTTCAAGCTCTCTTCCCCCTTCAAGCCCAGTCAGGAATGGACAGATAAGAGATTCCAGGATAGTGTGTCTAAACCTGCCCACCCAGAGTCTCCTGGCTTCTGTCTTTACTCACTAGAAGCCCAGGCAGAGATCAGGTGTATGGTGAAACAGAAGGCTCCGAATCATGTTTTTATATTGTGATTCTAGGCTGTAACCGCCCCGAGACCTGCGGGTACAGGGCAGTATACAAATTTCATAAATAAAATGATCCTCTCCTTCCCTTCTAGGGGATTTGCTGCGTTTATCTCGTTTTTCAACTTTAGACCACTAGTAGTCAGGCAGTCATCCATTTTGGTGATAGCAGATAGAATGAAAGCTGTGTTACACCTGCTGACCCAAAAAACAACATGGCAGGGGGGAGCTCTGATTCCCTTTCTGTAGTGATGGAGCTGGCAACAACCTGTAGATAATAAGGCCCAGTTCAGGCACTGCACCAACATGTGATTAAGAAAGCTTAACTGTGATTTTGTGTGATGTGTGGAATGATAAGCTGTGGTTTGTTAGCAGGAAACCAGAACCAAGAGTGGACTTGCAAACCATGTTTGAGCAAACCATAGCTAGGCATGATCTACAGCTGTACTGGGGGGCGGGGATGCCCTAACATACCCCATAACCACACTATTTGGTAGAACTTTATTTTTGTATCCCAGTACATTGTATGAATGGTCTTATGCATTAGCAACAGGCAGAATATCTGCATGTTGCAGGATTTTTATTACTTCCCATTGTGGACGGACTTTCTCTTTTCTTCTACTTGATTGCATCTCAAAAACGTCTTGACCTCATACTTGGGGTTATATTTGTGTTCTTTCCTTTGTTGTGGATACTGTATTTCTCTATTTTTATACTTGAAAATATGTGTGTTTTTTAAGCTATGGCTTGCAATATATTTTTATTGGTAAATCATAATGGCATAGCTGTCAACCTTTCCCTTTTCTTGCTAGGAATCCTATTCGGAATAAGGGAATTTCTCTTTAAAAAAGGGAAAAGTTGACAGCTATGCATAATAATGATCTCGGCCAAAAGTGGATGAGCTAAAACCAGAAGTGGGTGGAGCAGCCCGCCCTCTCTCTCTCTCTCTCTCTCTCACTCTGACACCGCTTTTCATTCTCTGCCACTTCCTTTTTCGTTTTCCTCTCTGCCCTCTTCTTGCCACCCCCATAAAGTTAGGCTGAGGGCTGCAAGTGGGCTTTGGGTCTCAGATTCCTGAGCCCTGTCCTAAACCTTGGTTTTGCCTGTATATTTGGAAGATCACCTTGGCTTGGTTTCTAAACTGTGGCTTGGCGTACTGTCTGAGTTGAACCTAAGAGAGCCCGATTTCAAAAGCTCTCTGCAAATGATCAGCTCAAACCTCTGGCATGAAGGATCTATCCCTCGCACCTGCAGGCCTCTGGGTTGGAAAGGAGGGGAGGAAGAGATTAAAGGGAGTGGCAGAAAAAAGAAAAGAGCAGGGAGAGGTGGTACCACAGACCTGGTCTCCTGGCACCAGCATCACTGCCACTGACAGCAATAAAACCAAGGCAAGGACAAGGGAGGGGTGGTACATGTGTACTGGTCAGAGTACAGCATTAGTTTTGCCAATGTACCTGGCATCACCCTGACCTTGCCACCACCCTGCCCTGCTCCTGCACCATTGAGGTCCACAGTGGTGATGCTGTTGCCGGGATACCACCTCCATGGCAACACCCCACCCCAGCAGATGCCCGTGGAAAAGCAGGTAACTCCAGCCCCACTTGCCATTGGCATGCAGCCCTTGATAAATTGCCCCCTTAACAAAAAAAAGGGGGAATTCCTGCATCTGATTTAAGCATACGTTTATTTTTTGCATTTTGCTCTGTCTGTTTGCAATGTGCACAAATAAGCAACATGTACATTAATAAAAACTGAAAAGATGTTTGGTGAGGGAATCTGTGAAAAAAAATTGCAGGTCAGGGAGGTAGATGAACAATTTTGTTATTGTGCCGAGATCTATACCTGAATTCCCATATCAAATAGAGAAGGAAATTGCCTCATTCTGCTCTTGATGGGTTGTCCAATTTCTCTCCCCCCTGCCCTGCAGCCCTCACTTCTGTTGCTCCGTTGGCAAGAACAGTGTCACTGTCAATGCGTGTGCATGGATAGAGAGGAGGACACAGCGGAGAAGAGTGGGAGCAGTCATCTTTTCCCGTTTTCCTCCCATCTACCCACATAGGTGGACTTTGTATGGTCAAGGAGGAAAAATGAAGGGGGGGCAAAAAGAGGGGCTTCTGAAGACACACAGAGATGTGTGCGAGGATCAGAGGGAGAAGAGATAGAGAAGATAGAAGCAGAGTGATGCTTGCTTTTATTTTAAGATGTCATGCTGGGCAGAATTGCTAGCAATTTTGTGTTGCCAAGAAATAGAAGGGGGGATGGACATTTTTTTGTGAAACTAGCCGAGTGCTCTAATGGAAGAACATCAAAAGGTGAGAGGGAAAGCGAGAATGCAGTATAAAAATACACACACACACAAGCTAATTTTCTGGTGCAAATGCATAAATCTGCTGGGTGGGTTTTTTTTGTTTTTTTTTGTTTGTTTGTTTGTTTGTTTTGCCTGTATCCTGTTCAGGGGATTAGAAATGTGCTTGGTTCATGTCTTTCATTTGAGTGAGCTTCACTTCTCTTAGGACTGCGTCGTGTGAAGTAATGCCGTCTTAATAAAATAATGAGCAATTTCTCTGGCTGTGAAGAGGAAATTGATAATTACTAACCATCACCACCCTGCCCCAAAACACAAACAATGAACAGGAACTGACTAATTAAGAACCAGTTCTGGAATGCTGTCGCCAGGCAGGTGAACAGGAAGAAGCTACTTAAAGGGGTAGAAACCTAAGAAGCAAAAGCCATTTTGAAAGAAAGTAACAAGGAGGAAATTATTACTTATAAGAGCAGTAGCCCAGGGAATTTTTAGTGGCATGTTGCCAGTCCACACTAGACATGTCAGCAATACAACTGTGTTTTACGTTTTGAAAATTAGTGCGGATCAGTTACAAAAGAAGACAGGAAGATAACACAGAGGAAATTGGGATCCAGTTGGCTGGCTATGATGTTGTTGTGTGAATTCTCTCCAAAAACTATGTGAACAAATTACCGGTATTCCATTCTTGGGGCAGCGGGGAATCAGCTACTGTGGAATCAGCCTAAGATCTTCCAGAGTACCTACTTTTGAGCAATCATAATGATTTGCTTGCACAAGGTTTGTGGGGAGGTTATATGATG
Organism: Podarcis muralis; assembly: GCF_964188315.1. Classification (NCBI taxonomy): domain Eukaryota; kingdom Metazoa; phylum Chordata; class Lepidosauria; order Squamata; family Lacertidae; genus Podarcis; species Podarcis muralis. Next base: position 31,927,470 of record NC_135667.1, on the reverse strand, counting down.
CCCACTACTTATTGAGCATTCTGATTTGTTAGCGGGGAGGTTATAAAGCATTGCAACAAGCCATTGTTGTTCTAGCACATTTTCCTATCACTTTTCTTATTACAATACATGTTCCCCCCAACGCTTTTTTGGTGTGTGGAAGCAAGCTAGTTGTGCAAGAGCAACAGTTCCGCACTGTGCAACCTGAATTTGCCAATATGCGATTGAATCTCAGCCACAAAATTCTCTCCAGTCTGGAAGCAGCCTAAGTCAGAACAAAGGATCCCCACTGAGTGCCGAGGAATCAGAACTATTTCCACCCAAGTTGTAACTCCAACAGATACCACTGCAAAGCTACTGAAAGGGCTACAGAGAAGGGTGCTGGGTGTGCTGTGAGCTGCGTGAGATTGGTAACCCAATCATATGCAAAGGAGCCTGTGTAACATAGTAACTGGGCTGTGAGAACCTTGACATCTCCAGTTCAAATGTTGCCTTTGCTGTGAAGTTACTCTGTGGCAAACCATAGTTTCCCTTCCCTCCATCTGCAACATGAGGACAATAACACCGACCTACCTGCAATTGTTGCTAAGGCAGTGGATTTTATCCAGTGCTAGTCTTACTCAAAGTAGATCTACTGAAGTTAATGGACACGACTAACTTAGGTTTATTTATTTCAGCAGGTGTGCTCTAAGTAGGACTAGCGTTGGATACAAGCCAATGTATGTGAAGTACTTTGAAAAGTCATAAAGCGCTAGATAAAGGCCAAGTATTACACCAAAGATCCCATGGATCACATCTGCATCAACATTTTTATTCATTTAAAAGTTTGTGGTGTGGAGTTAACCCTGATAACTAGCCTTTACTATGGCAACAAGCAAAAATGATAGTCTGCATATATTACTGCTTTTTCAGCTAGCTTTCAGAGTCTTAATTTCCACATCTTAGTATCTTTTATAACATACTTTTTGATTCTAATAATAATAATAATAAAGGAATGACTGCTGGACCGTAAGAAGATTATTTATTTACAGGGTGACCCAAAATGTGCTCTCTGATATCTTGCTGCTGCAGAGAGCTCATTGTTAAGATGGCATTTATGGGAGAAATACTGATCACATTCTTTCTTTCCTTTACTCGTAATCTTATCAGGATCTCTTCCCTTGCAAGCCCACAGATTAAATTAATTAAATGGCGGAGGCAATGGCTATTTTAACTCAATCTCTTTCTGCCCCAGAAAAAGAAAAAAAGAACATTGTTCTGAAGAAAGAAATACTTCGTTGAAATGGCCACTAAGGTAGAAGGCAAGGCGGAAGGAGAGAGAACCTGCAGATTCTGCACTCCTAGATACTGCAAAAAGGGACAACATAATGACAGCAAATATAGAATGAAGACGGTGCCATGCAGATCAAGGTTTGCTAAAGAAATATATTAAAATCCCCTAGAGATGCCATAGATAACTTTTTAAAATAACAAATTTCATGATGGACAAATCTATCTGCAGTTAAATAGAACCTTCATGAAGAGAGGCAATATACCTCTGAGTGTCAGATGGTGGGAACAGAGGAGGTCTGTGGTCCTCATATCCTATTTTGAGCTTCCGAAGGCACCGTGGGTAGCCACTGTTGGAAAAATGAAGGTGGACTAGATAGACGGTTTATGCTACTGTCAGGGCAATACTTTGGGGCAGATGTCCAGGGCCCACTCTATGCAGTGAGGAGCCCCCACCAAATGCATCAGGGCTGGCTTACCACATTTTGAAGCAAACTACCATCTGAAGAAGATGGTACCACTGATATGGACCTAGATCAGAGCCAGCCAAGGATAGTTTGTGTGGGAGTTCCCACCACACTACATCAGCTCCCAAATTTGGCTAGGTTCAACAGGACCCATTCCAGAAGTAGGCGAAGGTGGCTACATGCCAGGACCCTAAAATGGAGGGAAGGGGCCACCATCCCAAAAGCACCACCGTCCTTGCTTTTGCACCGAGCACCCAGGATGGTCAAATGCAGTATCAGCAGATTCTGAGTTTGTGCACTCCAACTCTTCCAGGTTAAAGAAAGTGGTGCATTGTCCAAAGACACACACCCCAAATAAAACCCCACTGGACTCGAAAAGGGAGCTCAACCGTTGTGCTGAAGATGTGACAAAATGTCATGATGGGGAGATGGTGGAGCGTTGGTGGTTAGAATTCAAATGCTTCAGCCTTGTGGGATGTTCACATCTCAGCAGCTACTGTGTTCATGAGTTGAAATTCAATTTGCCTGTTAAATTAATTTGAGCTCCTTTTTCTTAACCGCTATCTTATACAACGGGATGACAGCAAACGGTTAGATGAGAGGTTCTCAGCACCTTAACAGATTCCCCCCCCCGTTTGCGGCTTGGGAGTTTGCAAGAAAAGGGAAACACATCTTTGTGCAAGTCTTGAGTGGAAAGGGTGGATTTCAATAGCTGGGGTGTGTGTTAAGCCACATGGTAAAAAAAGGTAAAACTAGGAGCACCTAAATCCATTCGTAGAGAATTCGTAACATGCTTTGGTCCCAGACGGTCAGACCTGGGGTCTGGATGGTCAGCCAAGGATTTAAGTCTTCAGCTGCCTCTCCATAATCAGCAAAGCTGCACGTTCTAATGAGAAAATCCTCTTAAAACTCCAGGAAGAAAGTGAATCTTGTTCAAAGCAGCTGGATTTTCTTGCTGCATGCGTAGGATGACTGCTGGGATGAGCTTGTTGGTAGAAAAAGGACAGAACAAGGAAGAAATGGAACAGGAGCTCCGCCTTCCCTTCTGGAGAAAAGTGGATAGAATAATAATGCAGAGATGGAAGGGAATGACTTGGTGAGGGCAGGGATCACAAGCACCCGGAAATCTCATGTTGGCAAATAGGAATTAAGGGTCCGCACTGACCAGAAGATTCAATTCAGACCTCCATTGGGTGCTTTGGAAAATAGCCCCCCAGATCCAAATCACTTTGTAGACTGCCAAATTTAACTCAGGGGTCCATTCAAAGCTGCTTTACCTTTTCGACGCCCCAATTCATTTCTGGGAAATGTGGGGAGGGACACTTTTGACGTCCCCCCCTTTTGGCAGAAATGGATGAAATTTGCAAACACACTATCCCCTCCAAAGTGGGTGAAGCTTGCCCTAGTACAGAGAAATAGATCCTGCAGCTTTTGTATTGAGCATCTCTAAAGTCTAATATTTTAGGGTAGAACTGGATTAAATTTGTAGGAGAGGTCGCACCTTCTGAAGACCTGAATCCTGCCAAATCTCATAACAGTTGCTGATCTGAAAATTGCAGACATGAGAGAGGGGCCGCTGGGTAAGAAACCTGACAAATTGAAGGCAGTTGGGTACAGGGGCTTTTGTGCTAGGCACTTTTTAAATTTTATTTTCATGTCAGAAGAGAAGAAAGCTAAGGGGAATCTTCACAGTCAGAGGCTGTCCGCCTCTGAGTACCAGCTGCTGGGTGTGAAGCACAAACTTTGCCTTCAGGTCATGTTTCCTGACTTCCTGGAGCATATACATGGCCACAGTTGGAAACCTTTTGCTAGACTAGATGTGAAACAGGGGCTTAATCTGCAAACAGGTTGCTGAGATATCACAATATAGGATATGCAACATAGTGTGCCATTGTGAACTAGGTGTAGTGCAGTTAGACTAGGATCTGGGGGACTAGGGTTCAATCCCCACTCAGCCATGAAACTCATTGGGTGACTCTCACTGCCTCTAGGGAAGTTTTTAATGTCTGATGTTTTATCGTGTTTTTAATATTCTGTTGGGAGCCACCCAGAGTGGCTGGGGAGGCCCAGCCAGATGGGCGGGGTATAAGTAATAAATTAATATCATCATCTCAGCCTACTCTACATCAGATGGTCGTTGTGGGGATTAAATGAGAGGGAGGGAGAATCATGTATACCACCTTGAGATCCTTGAAGAAAAAGATGGCTATAAATGCAATGGATGATAGACAGACAGCGGAATTCAATAAGGGCATGGAGATTTTTTTCAATGATCAAGGAGGCAATGATCTTGTGCAGATGCGGCAAAAATCTTACATGCATGAGGAGCACCAATCCTATAGTAAACACTTGTCTGGGAGCAGCCTAGATCAGCCTCTGGTTCTGACCCAGCAGGGCTCTTCTTATGTAGTGTTGGGAAAGGAAGTTACAAGGAGAAAGGAGGATGGCGTACGCAAACCTCACCTAAAGAGAGGGGAAGGGCTGTATGCTAAGAGAAATTGAGAGGAGAAGAGAGGGAGCGCTGGAGACCAAGACTTCTGCGCCAGGGAGCCGAACAAGCAGGGAGGCCAAAGGAGTAGGGAGCCCACATTTCGTACGGATTGGAACAAATCAGCTAAATCGTTGGCTGCAGGTCTTTTCGTTTCAAATATTTATTCACTGCTGTGGAGAGCAAGTGCTTGAAATATTGATGTTGGAGGGCTACGGTTTTGAAATATACATCTTTTCTCCCCAAGCCCTGCCAGTGGGTTACCTGTGTTGCGGCATTATTTCTTAGACCAGGTATGGGGGACCCGAGGCCCTATAGGTATTGCTGAAGTACAGCTCCCCTCATCCGTAGCCATTGGCCATGCTTACTGTGGCTGATGGAGTTCAGCAATATCTGGCGGGACAAAGGTTCCCTACACCTGGTAGAGAGCTCCTCTTTAACTTTCAGGGTTGGCCAAACACATTTTGCAGCCTGAGGCAAAGAACAAGATGGTTCTCTCCCATTCCATGTACAAAAGTCAACCAGACTGGTAGCGGAATCTTCCTGTACCAGGCTGGTGATGGGACAGTGTGTTTTACTATAGCTCAGGGCGGTAGGCCAGCTTAGGAGGCACAGGGAAGGACAGCTGCCTCATTTTGCCCAATGGTAGCGCTGGCCCTATATATGTGCTATGGGAGAATTTAGCCCTGAAAACAAGTGCTCTGGATATGAATCATCTTTCCTCTGGAGATGCAACTAAGCCGACGCCCACTGGAGAAGCATTGCAAGGTCCTTCCTATTTGATCTGGTGTCGGGGTGGCTGGAATTGGACCTTTGAATCAGGCCTGAGGTTTTTATTCCCCTTGTGTATTTTCCTTTTGTATTCTCTCATCAGAACTTGAATCTGTGGTCTAGAAGTTGTCTGACAAAAGTAAAGGTGGCACTGTGAAATGGAACGCTGCCTCCTGATCTATAGCCATATGTTGCATTGCTCACGTGTTGCCAGTTCTTCTCCATCTGCATCTTGACAGCGAATTAGGCATGTCCAAGGATTTGTATATGCTGCAATTATGTGACCACATCAAATAAGTGTGGCAGTGCCCTTAAGAGAAACATGGAGTGTCCTCTTTAAAAAACAAACACCAATATTCTAGTCCTTAAAGTCTGCAAACGCAGGAATGAAAGTATGTAGGCAATGCATAGTTTATTTTATTTTATTTTATTTTATTTTAGGTATGATTCCATTGAACCAGAGCCTAACTAGACATTACAGTGATAGACGCGTTTGTTTAAAGACAGCCATATCCCAATCGCATACGGAGTGGATGGAGTGGGGTTGCATACCTGATTATTTTTCAAAGCAAAATAAATACAGTGGTATCTCGGTTTTCGAACATCTCCATTGATGAACATTTTGGTTTTTGAACACCGTAAACCTGGAAGTAAATGCTTTGGTTTTCAAACATGCCTCAGAAGTCGAACATGCCACACAGCTTCCACTGAGTGCAAGATCCTGAGGCCTAGCTGTCGGCTATTGAGTTTTTGGTTTTCAAATGTTTCAGAACTCGAACGGTCTTCCAGAACAGATTACGGTTGAACACCGAGGTACCACTGTATGTAGGTAAGGGGTGCTAAGTAAAAATTTCAACAGTCCAATGTGAACTTGAGTGCCCTTTACATCTCTGTGTTCTTCCAATTGAGTAGTAAAAGCAAAATACATTACACAACACACACACATAGATACACATTGTGTACCGCTGGGTGGAGGAAGCAAAGCTCAAACACGGCCAGTGAGTTAGGGGGTGCAGTCAACAGTCTGGGGTCCTGGAGAGAAGCAGGATCAATGAAAGGGTAGTGAGCTTCGCCTGGGGGGGGGGGGTCATAGAGGCTTCAGACACAGTAGTAACTCCCAGAAAAGGGATCCTGGTAGGGTGTCTAATGAAGACCAGCCAGCCACAAGGCTTGCAGGACCATGGACAGATCACTGGAAAGGAACAACGAAGTCTTAACTCCAGCCTCTCTCTACACAGGTTCTGAATACCTCACCCAGCTCCCAAACACTCTCTGCTCAGCATCTCCAAGTTGCTTTGGGAAAGGCACCCATATTGTGTCGAACAGTGGAGGCTGATCCATTTGGGCAAATAGGGCACTTCCAGCCCGCAGCCAAAAATCATCCTTCAACCACCTACCCTCTCACATATAGGCATCTCCCCACTTACACACCGCGCTGTGAAATAGTTAAATAAATCAATTTAAACTGCAAAAAAGGGCAAGAATGGCCCCCCAAAGAGCAGGAGAGCTGCAAAAATGGTGCAAAAGAGCAGGAAGGCAGCTAGCAATCCCATGGGTCTTTGCGTTGACCTTAGAGACCTGTGGAGAGTTGGCACTTGAGAAAGCACTTTGGGGTACCCGTCTGAAAAACAGCCAGGCACTTTGGGGTACTGGTCTACCCCCCTTGTTGTTGTTTGTACACTGTCCTCCAGTGATGAGGAAGATTGAGAACCACCATTCATGCCAGTCTGGTAAGTGCTGCTGGGTTTTTTAAAGGGTTTTTAAGGGTTGCCAGAGGTTTACAGGGTGTTGGCTGAACAGCACTGCCAATCATAAAACATTACTAGGGAGAGCAGTTCCTATTTGAAGAAGACAACAGTGAAGAAGAAGCTACTCTTACTTATAGGTAGGAAAGGGTTAAGCAGGGCTAGAGGACTCCCCGCTTTTCCATTTATCCTTTTGTGCCCTTCAGTTCCCTGATCAGTAGCACTAGCCAATGAGAGGAGTCCCTCAGGGCCCATTAGGTAACTTAGGGGATGTGCTGCGGTTCTGAAGAGCTGCCTGCCAATCAGGTGCATTGTGCCTTCCATTTCAATCATCTTGACCTATCAGGTACATTTTCATTCTGTGGGTGTTGGGGTGGGGTGTTTCTTCTGGGTCTGCAGAAGTTTTTCCACTCTCTTCCAGTACTGAGACCAAGCAGTAGCCAGCAAGGCTTTCAGTAAATGGAGAAACTTCTCAGTAAATGGATTTTGCTGTTGTTGTTGTTATTCTGATATGAAGGCAGAAGGCAGGGAAATACTCTAAGTTAAGTCTAAGTTAAGTGCACACCGTTAAGAGAGCAGTCAGACAGCCCAATGGACAAATACAGGTGCAGGTCCAATTCAATGAGAAAGGTTCAAAGTCAAACCATAGGGCCAAGTTCCCACCTCAGAAGATGATCCAGGGCTGGAATCCTAAGTTCAGTTTAGAAATCGCAGCCCATTGGAGTTCCTGAAGCAGCCAAGCCATGGTCCACCTACAGTGAAAGTTGATCAGAAACAGTGTGTCTGCCTTCTCCTTTCTTCCTCCCAATATTATTGATGCACCTGAGCTTGCTCCAGCTGGGTAGCTGTGTCTCCTCTCCACTTAACAAAGCATGTGATCTTCCCCTGCCCTGTGCAGGACGAGTCCCAGGATCTTCACCTAAGCAACTAGTAAGCTGGGCTGTGGTCTCTTGCCTGCCTCAGGCTCTTCCCATTATTCCTGATGCCTCAGAGCCCAGGCTGTTTGTGGAGACGGGGGCACCTCTGGTTCTGGTGATGTGTCCGCCTTCCCAGGCTTCTGTGAACTGTCAGGTGCCCCTTCAACATCCACTGGTGTCCCTTGAGTACCTTCTAAATCCTCAACCTCCCGTCCCCCATCTTCAGCTTGTCCTGGTGTGTCCCATTGGTGGCTATACCCCTTGCCAGGATCCTCTTCTCCTTCCTCGGTGTCCTGCCAGTTCATGACAGTGTGTGAGAGGGGGGAATACTCACTTCTCCTTTCACCTTTAATTCTTGTTTATTTACTTCAATGAATAAAGCTATCAATGGCTACTACCCCTGATGCTATGTTCTGGCTCCATCACTGGGGGCAGTAAAGTTCTGAATACCAGTTGCTGGAAACCATAGATGGGGAGAGTGCTATGACTCTGTCAGGTCCTGTCTGTATGCTTCCCATAGCCATCTGTTGGCTACAAGAGAATGCTTGTTTCAAGCCTAATTTCAGTGGGGTGGGACCCCTTGGGCACATGTGTGTCTGTGGGTGGCACAGTGGTCCCTTCTAATCTAACTGCTGAACTACATTGACACTACAAGGCTTTCACTTTAAAAGCAGTGGGAAAGTTGGAGGTGGTACCTTTCCTCCAGGTTTCAAGGTTCTGGAAAACTTTTAATTGGTAGTTTTTTCTTTGGTTCCTTCACTAGCAAAATAATAGATGAACCGAGCGACCCTGTTGGGAAAGGTCAGTAGTAAAGCGAAATAATTATCATCTCTGTTCCTCAACAGGGATGTCTCCAAGGCCTTCTCAAATCAGGGATGTGCCTCCTACTTACCCAATTAGTCAGATTCTCAGTGGCCTCACAATCATTCCCTTGCCTCCACATAGGATGTTTCCTCACCTAAATTATTAGAACCGGTCGTGTTCATCAGGCCTCGGAAAAATGACTCTGGTTTCTGGTTTCTTCTCACATACCAGAGGATGAACTTGGCACTTCTTGAAGAGGTTGCATAACCTTTTCAACCAAGGACAGAATGGGGAATAGGAGAGAAACCAGGGTTGTAGTGCCTTCATGCTGCTGTTAACTTGGGACTTCCAACACCACCAAACTTGACATGAATTTGCTATCACGTGCATCTCGTGGAGAGCTGGACTCAAAGCACATATTGTCAAAACGCCCTCCAAAACTTGTTGTAATAATTATACCAACAAAAGAGGTGGCAAGCATTTCACCTGAAGCATTTAAACTGGCCCTGATGTTAATCATTTTGAAACAATCCAACCATGACTGGGGAGGGATTGTTTCCTAGGGTTCTAAATCTTCATAGAATCAGAATACAAGGACTGCTAAGAAGTCCTCCTTACATATTAAAAGATGTCATGATTTTCTGCACAGCTACGCATCCCTAACTAATGTTACAATTCCCCAACAAATGGTACTCTAACAAATAAAATGACTCCCTAACTTCCCCACTCTCTCTTCAACTTGCTATCTAACACTCACTAACTCCCAGCCTTTTTGAGGATTTGGAAATGGGACTGATAATAAATTAACATCTTTCATGCAGCTGTACTTCACTAGGCGTGGGCAGGAGTGAGCAATGTGCTTGTTCTTACATTTGGAACTGCAACTTTGGATACTGGACAGTGGAAACAGACCTTAGTGGGGATGTCTTTTTCTGAGATCTGTTCATAGGGTAGCATGCATTACATGCTGGTATGTGGGGCAGGGGGCGAGCAGCGATTCTGGGCGGCTTCCAACACTGCCCCAATATTTGCCAAACTTACAAGTCCACTGTTTTCACAGCCCACCCCGCTCTCTAATTCTCGCTACCTCTTGCTCTCTCACTCACTCAAAGATCTGCTCTTACCAAAGTTCTCTGGTATGTCACACAGCAGGCAGACATGTCACGATGGGGGGTGTCACCTTTACCTTGAGCAACCTTGGTCAACAAAGGGCAGTGTTCCTCTTAATAGTAGGCGGTTTTTATTGCTTTCAGTGTACAGTGGTACCTCGGGTTAAGTACTTCATTCGTTCCGGAGGTCCGTTCTTAACCTGAAACTGTTCTTAACCTGAAGCACCACTTTAGCTAATGGGGCCTCCTGCTGCCGCCGTGCTGCCGGAGCACGATTTCTGTTCTCATCCTGAAGCAAAGTTCTTAACCTGAAGCACTATTTCTGGGTTAGCGGAGTCTGTAACCTGAAGCATATGTAACCTGAGGTACCACTGTATTAAACTTGCTTGCTTATTTATTTATTTATCATCTAAACCATGGGTAGGCAAACTAAGGCCCGGGGGCTAGATCCGGCCCAATCGCCTTCTAAATCCAGCCCGTGGACAGTCTGGGAATTAGCATGTTTTTACATGAGTAGAATGTGTGCTTTTATTTAAAATGCATCTTTGGGTTATTAGTGGGGCATAGGAATTTGTTAATTATTTTTTTCAAAATAAAGTCTGGCCCCAAACAAGGTCTGAGGGACAGTGGACCGGTCCCCTGCTGAAAAATCGTTTGCTGACCCCTGATCTAGACCTCCCCTCATCCAATGGATTCCAGTGCAGTGTCTAATCGTAACAATGCAAGCAAGAAACTAGATGGGTTGATAGCCTGCGGCTGTATAAGACCCTATTCAATGCTTTGAGGAGTAGAGATGCCTGGCATTATGGAGTTGGACTGGGCTGGGGAGAGTCATCACAGATGTGAAGTGAGAGAAATGCGCTTTGCTACTTTACGAAGCTGGTTCTTGCATTGGTCAAACTTTAAGAATGACATGTTTTTGAATTTTAAAACTTGCAAGCTTTTAAAGCTCCTGAATATATATTTGCTTCAAAATGTCTTGAGTTTCTATAAAGGGTGCTGTATCTGTGAGCACTGGAGCATATGCACAGCGAGAACAAAAAGACTTGTGTCACATCAACACCATACATTTAAAGCATGTGTCTTCCCCCAAAGCATCCTGGGAACTGTAGCTTTACCCTCAGAGCTACAGTTGCAAGGACCCTTAACAAAGTGCGGTTCCCGAGATTATTAGGGGAAAGCCCTATGTTTTACACGTGCTTTAAATGTATGATGCGGATGTAACCTTACTATAGCTCTCCTGCGTGCAGGTCTGTTGCTATTGGTTGCAGGCGCACCATGCATTTGAAGCACATAACTTCCTCCCCCCAAGAATCCTGGGTACTGTAGTTTGCTAAGCATGCTGGGAACTGTAGCTGTGAGGGGTAAACCATGATTCCCAGCATTCTTTGGTGGAGGGAGCGATGTTCTTTAAGTGTATGGTATGTGCACAGCCTTTACGTCCAACTCTGAAGATACTACTAAAAAGGGATAGACTAGGAGAAAGAGTAGGTTTGATAGAAGCAGATGTGTTCATTAAATTCTGAATCTGAGTATGAATAAAGCAGGGAGATGGAGGTTGATCTTAGAGCAAAAGGGGCATGCAGATGGGGGGGGGGAGTGAACTTTCCCCATGCCTGCTGCTTGTTCCCTTGTATAACCTCCCACCCTGAAGTGCTTTTCTCCCAGCTGAGCCCGTGTCCCATGTCAAAGCTTAGCTAAGAAACCCCTTGAAGGAGAAGGTAAAAACTGTGTGCCTAAAAATGAAACATCTCTCAATTTCCTTGCTTTCCATGTGACCTGCGACTGACCTGGGTTTAAATAGAAAACTGTTAATGTTCAGCTTGGTCCTGAATCAGTGGAATGAATTGCTTTCATTCAGGCAAGCGCCAAAACCCCCCCCTCACCATAGTTGTTTGCAGTAGCAAACAAGTGTGTGTGTGTGTGTGTGTGTGTGTGTGTGTGTGTGTGCGCGCGCGCGCGCGCGTGCACGCACACACACACACACACACACACACCTCCAGCAAGCCAAGGCATTGCTCTACTGGTGCTGTGTCAGCCCTTGGGGGACATGCTGCATTAAATATAAATTATGGCTGGTGCACTTTGGATTGGGGGGCGATGGGGACAAGGCTGTTATTTTATTTTGTATTATACAAAAAGCCCATTAATGCTCTTTCTTTCTTTCTCTGCAGTGAGAGGAGAGAAGCTAGAGAGCAGCATTTCTTCAACCCCACGTGTGTTTGCTAGAAAAAGATCATGGTTGATTAATCAATCTAGCGGGTACCATCTGGGGCTACGGTTTTGCCGAGTGTCTCAATTCCTTCTGCCTGTGCTGCTGGGAGCGCTGTTGAATAATCAGCCAGCCACCTGCCCCTCTATGGTTTTATTTCTTATAAATGCATATTTCATCTCTGTCACTGGCTTCATCAGTACAACAAACTTAATAATAATAAGTACAATTCTATTATTATTATTATTATTATTATTATTATTATTATTATTACATTGTGAAGTTTGGGCTTTTGTTTTAGGAAGGCATTCATGTGCTTGGTTTCCCCCTCCTTTTTAAAACAAAAACTTTACTCTTTTGCATTTGGGGGTATGTCCTATATGGAAATTGGCAAGAATGTGTGTGCTTGTACATAAAGTTGATAACTGCCTATTCTTCAGGCAGAGGGCAGTGGCCGTCTCAGCTGGCAGACTTTAGCCATTCAAAAACAGAAAATTGTCACAGGACTTTCCAAGTGCCACTACAAGACTGCTTCTGATCCATCCACTTTTCAACATTTAGATCTGTCTTAGGAAGCCAGGTGACATGTGGAATGGCTATCTGTTGGGATATCTCCGTTAAACTGTTTTAATTGTAAGTTCATCTCCTTAACAAGCTCTAAAAGTGGGACTAGGCATTTCCAAGAGAAAATTGTCAACACCCTCACCAAACTAACCAGAATTCTTTGCAAAAGCCATGAAGGTTAAACCCTCTCTTGGATATGTTTTGTTTTCACTTGGGGTCTGATCGCCATGCCAGAGGCAGGAATTCCCCTCTTCCAAATCAGATTTGCTAGGGACCTCGACAGCATGAATGTGTTTGCCTTCATATGTAGTCCTACTGGTCATTGACCGTAATAAAACGACTTGACTAATATGCAGCTTGACTTACTTGCAAGAGTCAACCAAAGCTGTTAATTTTGAATGCAAGTTCTGCGGCACATGTGATCTCTACCCATGGGCTCCCTGTGTTACGGATTGTATTGGTCAGCCAAGTTGGGTGTTGGTCAGGCTGGGGATAACGGGAATTCTGGTCCAGAACATCTGGAGGGCACCAGGTTAGTGGAGGCTGGTGCTGGTCGACAGAGGAAAGGTCTCTTATTAGGACAATGTTCTTGCCTTTTGGACAGGGAGACGACTGAGATTCTATGTTCTTGTACCCCTAGCCATACAGAATCAGTGTTTCTGAAAAAGATGGGCAGGGGAGGCCTAGCTGTGCAATAATGGTTGGTTGTTTCTGACTCAAACAACTGCTCCGGAAAAAAAGCATCTTCTCTAGACTTTGCAGCAAGTGCCTTGTTAGCCATTTCATTTGGCAATGACCCATGTGCCCCGCCTTGCACTTCTCAGAAGAAAGGTGGCTAAACAAGTAAATAAGCTTGAGGCCTAGCTCAGCCACTGTCTAGCCCCAGAATCTGCACCAGCATGTTCCTCTCTTGTGGACCATGCTGTCTGACATTGAGTCTCATACAAGAGCACCATGGTGTCCTTTCTTGTCCGACAACATCTATTTCAGTTTGAGGACTGAGGAAGCCTTGCACCTTTGCTTCCCACCCCCCCAAAAATATTCCGCACAAATGTCAGAAATTTAAGCAGCATGTAGAGCAAGGGGACCTTTCAGGCCAAACACTGCAGGCAGCGATTTCATGTTGCCTGACTTAACTAGAAACGGTTCACACACTCAGCAGTGGGTCACTGAGTGATGACATTTCAAACGCCATATACATGCACATGCGAATCAACTCCAAATCTCATGTGGAAAGAGGTCAAGTCATCTTTCTATTAATGAATCAGCCAGAGACAGCAGGGAGGTCCCTCTCTGAGAAGTGTTTATTCTCTCCCTCCAAAGGCAGAAAAGTATGGTCTCTAAAGGGACAGAGGGATGGGTTCATTACCAGGAACCAGGTCGCCTTGGGCATTGAAGAGCGGGCAAAGGCCCGCCCCATCTCTCCCAGCCTTGTGTTTTCAGTAACGAAACAGGCGGAAAGGAAAGCCAAAGACCTAGCTGTCACTGAATACACCACAATGCAGTCAAAGCACATGGCTTATCCTCCCCCTTTCCAAAAATCCCAGGAACTGTAGTTTGCCCCTCACCAAGTTGAAATTCTCAGCACCCTTAACAAACTACAGTTCCCAGCATAGGTTAAAACTAAAACCATTATACATTTTTTTAGGACATCAGTAAGTACAATAAAGCAGCCATAAAGCACTAGAACAGCAAATAGAAAAAGATGAGAAATACTATAACCATTTAAAAATCATTTAACTGCAGCAATTAAAATTATTCCAGTTATTCCCCTTTTGATGGCCACAGGCTCCTCTTTCATATAGAGAGGGATGAGCTGCTGTGCAGGCTGGGATTGTTTAAGATCAAACGTTTTTTATTCCAGCTTAATCAATCTTAAATGAGCACCTCTACAAGGACTGTTTGCATTCCATTCCTCTACCATCTCTCTCTCTCTCTCTCTCTCTCTCTCTCTCTCTCTCACACACACACACACACACACACACACACACACAGCTTCCACTTGCTGACGCAGAATTCAGCCTTCTGAGAATTTCAGCTTTTTTATTTAAAAAAGGTGACTCTAGCCCTCATGACTGAAAAGATACATAGGCAGTATGTGCTGAATTTTCAGAAGCCAGACAAAGCAGGACTTGAAATAAGCAGAGGGTGGGGCTCAAGTGTTCTGCATGGCTTTTATCCCACCCAACTCTATAGCTATCAGAATCAGGACAAAATGTGCAATTAGCATTTATGCAATTATTCTTAATATGCTTGTTGATGCATAAATTCATTTTCCAAAGTTCCTACCTGTTTCAGATATTCAGGTAGGCTTTCTTCTTAGCAGATTATGCGCAGAGTTCAATCAAGATGCCAAACTTTGTTGTTATTGTCATTCAGTTAGGATTCTAACCTGTCTGACTACCTGGGAATATGGAGAGAAAAAAGTGGGATAAGAATATTTCATCTCCAACATATAATTATCAGCAGGTTTTTGCTCATCAATAGTATTTCTCCACAGGCACATACCTCCACATCTGGTGGGAATGCCCCAAAAACCAACTATTCTGGACAACAATCATACAAGAAATATGCAAAATAACTAAGTATTAGAAGACATCCCAGAACTGGCAGTACTAAACACCTTCCAAGAGAATACTGCCCACTCACATCATAAAGAGCTCATAACCCACCAACTCTCAGCAGCCAGAAACATCATAGCCAGACACTGGAAAGACCTGTCAGGAGTAAGCATGGACCAATGGTATCTAATAGTATGGGAAACAGCCTTATTAGAAAAACTAACCAACAAACTGAAACTGACACAGGGACAAATTGAAGAAGACGCCTTCACCCCGGTATGGCTCCCCTTTATTCACATACACAGCCCAATACGACAACATCAAGAATCCGCCAACAGCATACGAATCAGTATCTGATTCAAAAACACACACACACCGCACTCACACACGAAAACAAAGTTCACCACAGCCAATCACAAACAAACAATCACACCCTAGGCCAGGCTTCCTCAAACTTGGCCCTCCATATGTTTTTGGCCTACAACTCCCATTATCCCTAGCTAGCAGGACCAGTGATCAGGGATGATGGGAACTGTAGTCTCAAAACATCTGGAGGGCCGAGTTTGTGGAAGCCTGCCCTAGGCCAACCCCAACCTCTCTCACCACCAAAGGAATACAAGCAAATAGTAAAGAGAACCCGCACAAGCGACGCCGACACAAAACCCCACACATACATTAAGTAGAAAAGAAACATTGCTACCCAACCCCAACTCCACTCACCATGGCCCCCTCCACCTCTTTCCCCCTTTTCAACCTAATGTAACACTAATGTCTCAACAAATGAAAGTGATCAGTAGATGATTGTAACTTGAAAAAAGAGACATTGCACATACTTTTGTAAACCAAGAAATCTTTAATAAAAAATGTTTTTTTTAAAGTTTTTCTCCAGTGCACAAATACTGACTTGTCTTTGTTATAAACTGCTGTTTCTTAGAAACAAATGAGATGATTGTAGGAGTGTTGAAAGATTTCAACTTTCGAGCAAAGGATAAGGAAAAATTCAAACCTGAACATGGTGTATTCAGAACCACCTTGATTAGTACAGTACTTCAATCTCTCACTCAATTTCAAATTTTTTACACTTTCAGTCATATATTGCCGCTTAGTGGCCAGCATTGGTACTGCCAACTTGTTGTATGGACATTTTGAAAAGGGGAAATTACAAATAAAACTAATTTAAATCATGGCTGTGAAAGGCCTGCAGACATGTGTAGCTATTCCATTGGTGTTAGAGTGCAAAATTCTCTATCAGAACTGACTAAATGTACCAGTATATAAACATCCTCCTTTGTGTGCAATGAAAAACCAGCTGGGTTTCTGTTCTGTCCGATGAAGTCTCCTGCGTCCGCTGAAAGCTAGCTATGCTAATAGCAGAACTAGGATGGCTACTAAGGCACTGTCAAAAAAAGAGTGGAGATTTGCAAAATATTTGCATATGCTAATTTATACGTCCATATGCAAACACAGAAATGAATGATGTAATTTAAATATAAATACATCTTACCATAGTGAGGAAGACTGATTAGGTGAGCTGTGTTGTGCAGGGACCAACTTGCCAAAAAACCACAGAATTGTAGAGTTGGAAGGGATCACAAGGGTCATCTAGTCCAACCCTGTGCAACTGGGGGGGGGGGTCTGTAGAACAAGACACAGCTACCATATCAACAGAAGTCACTTCAAACAACAACAAAACATTTATGTTGCACAAGTGAAAGTATGCCCTTATTTGGACTTACTAGTGTTGAAAAGCTGCCAGCATAATTCCTCTCCAAAAATGGGGGGAATTACTTTGCATTGTGAGGCTGATGCTTATCACTCTGCCCATGAAATTAATTAACACCAATGTATTAGATTCAGGTGATAAGTTAAAAAAAGGTAAAAAGATAAAGGACCCCTGGAAGGTTACGCCCAGTCAAAGGCAACTATGGGGTTGCGGCGCTCATCTTGTTATCAGGCCGAGGGAGCTGGCGCTTGTCCACAGACAGCTTTCTGGGTCATATGGCCAGCATGACTAAACTGCTTCTGGCACAACAGGACACCTTAATGGAAACCGGAGCGCATGGAAACGCCGTTTACCTTACCGGCACAGTGGTACCAATTTATCTATTTGCACTGGCGTGCTTTCGAACTGCTAGGTTGGCAGGAGCTGGGACAGAGAAAAGGGAGCTCACCCCATCGTGGGGATTCGAACAGCCGACCATCTAATCAGCAAGCCCAAGAGGCTCAGTGGTTTAGACCACAGCTCCCCCCATGTCCCTTTTGCAGCCATAGCACCACATAAAGAATCACAATATGGGCCAAGGCATTGCTTCTTTTCCCCAACATCTGGTATTTGGAGACACACTGCTGATACTGGAGGCAGTATATAGATATCCTGACTGGCAGCCATGGATGACTTTATCCTCTGTGAATTCATCTAATCCCCCCCTTTAAAAAAAAATGTCAAGTTGGTGACAAGTCCGAGAGGCTCAGTGGTTTAGACCACAGCACCACCCACATCAGATGATAGGACTCCCCTATCAGCTCTCCTTTCCATGCTGGGGCAGCGATCCTCCCTGCCCCTACCCCACAGTATATCTGCCCCCACTAGATACCCATGCAGTAGCAAAATATTTAATTAGGGTATACATACAAACTGGCTTGCACCCACAGGTAAGTGGCTAATGCCTGAACTTTATTAAGGATGCTGGTTGCACTGTTCAGGCCTATTATTACAGTTAGAGTTTGGTGCAGGGTTGAGATGGGGGTGGTGCAGCACCAAGTCCCAGAAAATTCCAGCTCTCTCCCCCCGCCCCCCACTGCCCCAGCACCTGTCCTGGATCTGGCTGCTCTTAGTGGTACTTTGTCCCCCTTGGCCCTTGCTGATTCTTAGTGCGTGATGGTCCCTCAGTGTGCCTCGCTTCCGTCACCTCTGCTGCATCTTAAGCCAGCACAGGTTGTTCCATCCTCCTCTGCACTTCGATGTCCTACGTCACCACCTTGGTTTTCACAATACGCCTCCTCACGCCTCTCCTGGAGAGTTGTGCCAAAGCTTGGGGCTTGCCTCTCTTCTCCTTAAATAGGTCACTGCTATTAAGGCAGGTTCCAGTCTGAGTCAGCTTCAGGTGCAGGGATCACATGCTCTGTGCTTCCAGCCCTATCTTAGCCTGACTGGGCACAGCTGTGTTTCCTCAGGCATTCCCCACCTGGGTTTAGCAGTCATTCTCTCCAGGGTTGCTGATGTCATGGGCTGGTTGGATGCAGAGGAATGGTGGGAGGAACCACCAGGGAAAGAAGGTTCAGAGCCCCAGGGGTGATGGCGGGACAGTGATGAGTGGTCAAAGGGAGAAGACTGGGAGGAGATGTCAGAAGCTGAAGAGGTAATAGGGCTCAGTGAGTAGGAGAGTCTGTGGCAGAGAGAAATTCAGAATCGGAGGCAGAAGCTGAAGCTGGCGAGTGGGAAGGGAGGTGCCAAGAGGCAGAGATGGGTCAGGCTGGTGAAGAGTCACGTGCGTCTCCCCCTCCTGCTACAACAAGCTCCCCTCCCCGCTCGTCTCCCAGAACCAGAAGAGGGCTGAAGCGGGCAGAGGAGAGATTGGTGACATGCAGGTGCAGTCTCTGATTTCCTTTTAAAAAATTCTGGGGAGCAGGGGACCTAAGACAGCTGTGGGGAGGTGAGGACTCAGCAACTGTTTCAAAGGGACAAGACCTACTGGGGATGAGTAGCCATGTTCATTAGGCCTGACACTCCTGTGCAGATCGTGTTCTTGCTAGTAAAGAGTTAACTCCAACTTGCACAGTGTGATTCACTGCTGGCTCGCTCCTGAACCCACTTTCATGTAGACCAGACAGGGTCTTGATTCCTAGGACTCAAACTCAAACTGTTTTCTACTCACCACTCTGGTAACAGCAAGCACCTCAGTTCCCACCACCAACTCTGGGGGTCCTGGGACCAAGCTTCAATATTAGAAAACATGGTTTCCAGTCAGTCTTAAGCTATGGCATGACCTTTTTAAACAACAACAACAATGTACTGTGGTGGTTCAGCTATTTTGCTTGATATATGTCCCTCGAAAATCCCTGCTTGCAAAATTTGCCAGAAGAGATCAGTTGAGGTGGAGGGGAATCTTTCTCTGCATCCAAAACCATTTGAACCAGCAAAATCCTGCTAACGTTGAAGTGCAGTGCTTAATCTTACGCCTTCCTTGGTCGTGAAATGCCCCAGACTAAATGAGTACATTAAGTTTCCATGTATAAAATCTTTATAAAGGCTTCAGTAAAGAGAGATGGGTGTTTTATCAGACAGTTAATCAATTGTTATAGGTCGTTGCAGAGTCCAATGGGTAAATTGGTTGTCTTAACTAATGTTTGTAAGCCTTTATCACGCTGGTGCAAGGAAAGAGGGAGAAAGAGAGATCAGGTGTGCAGCATTCTTAGGAGGTCTATAAAATCTTTTTCCTGCCAATGTACATTGTGTGGTTCATTTTGGGTCTAGAATAACAGCATTTAAATTAGCCCTTTAGGGTTCTCACACCTTATTTATCTCAGTTTATTCAGAAATTTTAAAATTTCATCTTACCTTTCCTCCACCCCCCAAATAAATGTTGCTACCCGATTGCCAGACTGGGCTTGTTTGAGTTGGCCCCATACATCAATAGCACCCCCCACTTTAAGTCCCAGCACTGCTGGCCTTATCTGGGTGAAGATAGGGGGCAGTAGCAGCAAGGCTCCAAAGAACATGCAAACCAGGGGACGGCCCCTGGCTCATTAGCAAAACACATGGTTGGCATGTAGAATGTCCCAGGTTCATTCCCTTGATCTCTCTAATTAAAAGTGGTAACAGGTGATGAGAAAAGCCACCAGCTGAGTTCCTGGAAAGCTGTTGCCAGCCTGTGCTACTCCAGAGATAAAAGAAGGGTTTCGAGACTTGGCAGCAGGAATTGCATTGCAGGGGGTTGGACTAGATGACCCTTGAGGTTCCTACCAGCTCTGCAGTTCTACCGATTCTTTGATCCTGGGGTGTGAGGTTGAGCCTTGCCAAGAATCTCTCCCTTCTCATCACAGCCCACCAAGACAGGCATCTAGTGTTCTCTGCTCTAAAGGCAGCTTGCTTTCTGACCTATGACCTGGGTTCCCCTCCTGTGGTGTAGTGGTACATGTTGGAAGTCTGGGAGTTCATCAAGACAGCCCCCTGTCCTGCCCAAGTCACATCCCTAAAGAGTCCATCGCCAGACCCCAAAAGGAAAATCGAAGCACAGATGAGTTGGCAGAGGGTAGTACAGTGATATGGAATGTTAGACTTGGCTGGGGAAACATGAGTTCACATCCCTGATCAGACAGGAAACTATGTGGGTGACCCTGGGCCATTCATTTTGTGAGCCCAGCCTACCTAGCAAGGGAACATATGCCAGCTACCTGCCCTGCCCCTCAAGCTTATGGTACATCACAGGTAAAAAAACACTCCAGCAAATTACATTGCTGAGAGCACAATTCAAAGTGTTGGTGCTGACCTTTAAAGCCCTAAAAGGCCTTGGTTCTGTATACCTGAAGGAGCGTCTCCACCCCCATCATTTAGCACGGACACTGAGATCCAGCGCCGAGGGCCTTCTGGCGGTTCCCTCATTGCGAGAAGTGAGGTTACAGGGAACCAGGCAGAGGGCCTTCTCGGTAGTGGCGCCCGCCCTGTGGAACGCCCTCCCAGCAGATGTCAAGGAAATAAGCAGCTATCCTATTTTTAAAAGACATCTGAAGACAGCCCTGTTTAGGCAATTTTTAAATATTTAATGCTGTGTTGTTTTTAACACTCAATTGGGAGCCGCCCAGAGTTGCTGGGGAAACTCAGCCAGATGGGCGGGGTATTAATAATTTTTTTTAAATTATTATTATTACTACTACTACTGCTGCTACTACTACACTCTTGCTCCTGCTAGAGCTGTGCTCCTCCACACTGCTGCTTTATTCTGCCCTCCTTTAGAGAGATGAACACATCAGCCTTCTCATACTTTCCATGTCTGCACCGGCCACACTGGTCTTGTATATACCAAGTCAGGTGTGTGGCCACACAGGGTCAATTCCAGATAGAAGTTCTCAGCATGTCGAAACTATGTGGCTGGAGACATTTCTGGATTCACAAGTTACACAACCAGCCTACCGTGATGTGGATGCAACACCATTAGTTTAGTTCTGGGGTTCCCAACAAAGCATTCCTTGGCATCATGAAACCTCAGACACCTCCTGGCACACGCCAAGGCCCCTGCCCACCCCTATTTTTTATTTTATATGAGCTTTTTTAGGAGCATAAGGAGTTGCTCTATACTGTACTATGTTAGCTTGTTGATCCCTAGCTTAGTATTAGTACCAGTGTTTCCCAAACATGGATCTGCAGCTGTTTCTGGACTACAATTCCCACCATCCCTTACCACTGGTCCTGCTAGCTAGGGATGATGGGAGTTGTAGTCCAAAAACAGCTGGCGATCCAAGTTTGGGGAACACAGGTCTACACTGACCAGCAGATGCTCCCTAGGGTTTCAGGAAGGGAGTCTTTCCCAGTCCTTCTGAAGATGCTGGGGACTGAAGCTGAGACCTTTTGCATGCTAAGCCAATGCTGTACCACTGAGCTGCAGCCATTCTTGTGGCTTGTTTTTTCTTTGGTAGGGAGGGTGCCTGTTTTTTTAGAGGTGTTGTCTGCTGATTCCCTCTGTCCTTTATTTGCTTCAGGTCTTGGTGTTCTGACTGTTTTGGAGAAAGGTTCTGAGCATCGTCAGATTTTCTTCTATGAAAATGGCATTTTGTGGTGCCTGTTCTTTAGATTTCCAAGTGTGCTCCCAGGTACCAAACAGGTTGAAGACCCCTGATGTAGTTACCGGTACTAAGTCTGATAGCCCACTCCATCTAAAAGCTCAGATGATGAGTTACGAGCACATAACATCCCATACACATAGGAAAAAAATTAAAATTTAAAATCCCATTGCATATGGCCTAAGTACCTCAGTGCTTAGTCAGGTGGGGAATACATTTTGGTTTAAGAAGGTATTCCCTGAATTGTTACGCAGCCAATTTATTGCCAATCTACTACTAATTGTACATTGTAGTAATCCTTTTAGGTCTGTTAACTTTTGTAGTTTATCATATTTTACTTTACTGCACAACCCTTTCATAGATTCTGGCTTTGATGCACTTTATAAATCTGTAAAATAACAAATAAACACTGAATTTTTAATACTCTTATGAGAGTTGTGCCATTTTGAAAGGCCTTTCCAATAAACAGTGTAATGCTATGCCTACCTAATCAGAAGTAAATACCACGGAGCTCAGTGAGACTTACTCTCAGACAAGTGTGGCTAGGAATGCAGCCATCATCTTATATAGAACATAATGTACAATAAATGCAGACATACCAGTATAGTACAGGCTGGTTTTATAGAGCACTTATACCTTTAAGTCCATAAGTGATTAAATTATAAAGAACATCTAATACCGCCAACTCTATAAAATTAGGATATAGACTTCTAATAAATAAAATATTTACAGACCCCCATGGCTTTCCATCCAACCCTCATAGTCTCTAAACCCAGAAAGAGGAGAAACTCAAAGGCTCTCTCCGCAAAGGCTCAGGATAAAATATTACTTCTTTCTTTTCCTGGTTGCAGTTGAGGCTGGTGATCACAAGATGGCACTAAACTGCCCAAATACAAAGTTGGGTTTTGTAGGGTTTTTAAGAGACAAACTTTTTTTGTCTCTTCTGAAATCTTAATTTGAACCAGAACTTACTAGGGCTCAAGCTTTAAACCTGCCTTCATTGTCCCAGATTTTCTCTTAGATGCATGGGTTTTTCCTTGAATGTGAGTGTGCCTCTGAGCGCTGGCACAGTACCTTCAGAGATACTGCCATGCGTCTGAAATTAGGGCGCAAGATCAGAGAGTATGGTTTCCAGGCAGGTTTGAGCCCCTCGTCTTTTTTAAAAATGTAAATGAATCCTCTGTTAGTTATATATATGAATTACTGCTGCCAAATAGGTAAAGAATAAATATTTTCTGGCAGAATCCCACTCAGGGCTTATCCACAAATTTTCCTCCACTCTTTCCAGGCAGAGACACTCTTTAAAGCTCTGTGTCTGAGCGCCTCCCCCCTTTAAATTATAAGCCCTTCGCTGGTGTAAGAGTCTGCTAGAGATGATTTTCCAACCTTAATGTTGTGGACATAGAGCAATGGATGGCTCTCTCTGTCATGTCCTGCCAATGCACTTTCCAGAGGCATTGGGTTGGCCTGTATCACAGATAACACAGGATTTGAAGTTTGTGCCAATTTCTTTAAAAAAAAAAACACCAAAAAAAAACAAAGGAGGGGATGAAGACCCCCTCTTGTAACATATCTATAGAGATAAATGAAATAATTCGTTTTGTAGCACCCTGCTTGTGGTTAACGCTTAGCTGGAATGAAATATTCAACGCAGCAATAGAGAAATTAAAATAATAATTTATTTGTCAGACAAATAAATGAGAGGCACAGTGGTATATGGTTACCAAGCTCTGGCCTGGCCTCCTGCCATTATGGCCAGCACTTATATTCCCTCAGCCCAGCACCCTTGCTCCTCCTTTGGCTGCATCTGTCCAATCAGCCTGGTTGAAATTCCTATTGGCTGCCTGCTATATCCAATCACAAAAGATACACCCATTTCCTATTACCTTTTATGGGAGACAGAGAGCTATATTTTCTTCTATTTATAAATGGCAAACAAGTAGCCATTAACCTCTACAAGGCACCTTAATTACCAGATAACCTTTGGCCCCTCTTTCCCTATTCCCTACAAACCAGATGGTTTTTAATCTCATTTTAAACAGAGGCTCGGCCACCATATGTCAGGAGCGCTCCGATGGTGCTTCCTGCCCGGCAGGGTCTGTAGTCTCTTCCAACTCCATGATTCCATGACTCCATGAAATAAGAATC
The DNA here is from genome assembly GCF_964188315.1 of Podarcis muralis. Classification (NCBI taxonomy): domain Eukaryota; kingdom Metazoa; phylum Chordata; class Lepidosauria; order Squamata; family Lacertidae; genus Podarcis; species Podarcis muralis. Next base: position 31,903,659 of record NC_135667.1, on the reverse strand, counting down.
TAACATAAGAATCTAAATTTCTAAATCCTTTGCATAATTACATTTAAGCCAATATATTTAATACATAACATATATAGTTTTTTTTATAAGCAAAGACGTTCACAGTAAGAAAAAACTTAAAAACACTTTCTTCAGAGAGAAGCCCCCCTTTCCCTAGCCAGTTACTGTTTCCATTAGCTCCTGCCGTTTGTCCTATTTGTGGCACAATACTCTTACTATTTACCAGCTTAATTGTGTTTTTGCAACTTGATTATTCTGTAATTTGTAAGTTCAGTGACCTTGCTTCTCAGCCTTTTTATGACCGTAATAAACCAATAAACCAAAGGGGCCCTCTTTAAGATGAGCACATCTGCCGATGCACTCACTGCCTGGCACGAGAGATGCTGCCTGGCATGAGAGATACAGATATTTTAAAATATATTTTAAGCTCATTTTAAGAATACAGGTATCTGATCAAAATATAAGCCAATATAAACCTTGATTAAAAATGCAGTCTATATTCAGATGCCTCATTCCCCCCTTTCAAGCTCAAGGACCTTCATACCAAGTGTCCTTGATAGCTTGACCTTCATCATATTCCTGAGGTAAAGCTCTGTATAGGGCCATGATATGAGGTAGAGTTTCATTTGAAACCATCTTGCTAATTGTACTTCTAAAACATGAAATGATACATGGCATCATACATAAAACCATTACCACTACTGTCAAGAAAAACAAGCAAGACAATAGTATCCCTTTGAGTCCTGTGACATTAGGTAACCAATTGGTGAGCCATCCCATATCCCATCCTTCCCATGTTTGTACTGGTACATGTGCTATATTCTCCATCTTTGTAGCCAACACACGGATTGCCTCACCATTATCAGAAATGTTAAAGCAACAGGCATTCCCTGTCAAGTTCAAGACTCCACATAGGCCTCCCTGCCTGGCAAGTACATAATCCATTCCCATTTTCAGCTGCAAAATGGCGGCTCTACTTTCATCCAACTGTTGTGCAATAAGTCTCAAACTCTGGGCCGTTGCATTGGTTACAAGTTCCACTACTGCTTGCAATCGAATTATTCTGTTTAGATTATAAATAGGATCCCGTGCCCCTTGTATGAGCTCACCAGGATTCCAGGAGGCAGGATCATAATAGGCTATAATGCGCTCTGGCGGCCAATCATCAGTACCGCTCCAACTTTGGGTACTTCCTCCTGCTATACGAGAAATATCAGCATTCCTTCGTGTTCGCTTGGCCGAACTAGTGGGCATAATCCACATTGGTGGTAATACCCATCCCAGGAAACAAGTCCCACTCCATTTGGAAGGGAGTTTCTTGTATGCCCATTCTCCACATATCCACCACAACCATCGGGTCTGAGGTTTTTGGTACGTGGAGTACAGAAGGCGAAATATCAAAAGAGGTAGAGAGTTCACAGTGCAGTATGTTAGATTGCCTTTTTCTGTCACAGTTATGTTCCATACCGCTTTCCATGCATGAATAAAAGGAGGTGCACAGGGCAAGGTATTCCGAGTTCGATAGGTAGTACCGTGTGCCCAGGTATGACTATTCTTAATATAATCCCAAGTATAGTGACAATGAGAAGAGCCTATCATGGTAGAATCAGCTGCATCTGATGATTTATGTACACAGAATTCCCCTTGTACAGGTATAACTCGTAATGGTTTAGTTGAGTTCCATCCGGGGAAATTCTGTATTTCTGTTTGGTGTGGCATTTCGCTTACCATACCAATGGCATCTAATGGTATCGGTAATAAGGGCATACCTCCCTCTGAATCATCTGGCCCAAGAGAGCAAACAAGGCAATTGGTCCTATTTGCAACATTGGCTACCATTTCAGCTAAACCTACCCACATATTGTGGTCATGGCTGAATCCATATTTAGCAAATTTGGTCAGATTCAAGGACCCTTCCCCTTCCCAAGGGATCAGGATTAATAATAAAATCATGTTGATGTCTAGCATATGCATTCCTTCCACAAAAGATTACCTTATTGTGATAGCAAATAAATATTAGTCCCAATATAATTCCCCCAGTGACAGAAATGGGGAACCACCAAGACCAAAACATATATCCCGAGGATCCCCAATGAGTAATATCTCTGATAATTGTTCCACAAGGGGGGGCAGTCAATCAATTGTATAAGAGAATCTTCCCTTTCACAATCACTGGTTCAGATGCTCCTCAAGCTTCAGGCGTGCGCAGGTCAGCCAGCTTCCAGGTTGTGGCTGCAGCAGGCCGGTCGTCTAATGTTGCCCGTGACCTAGCCCGTTCCCGGTAGGGCTAGATACAGGGGTTTTTGGAGAGAGTCAGTTTTAAAGGATTAGAGGGGTCACCTTTGCACGTCCAACTGCCTTCGGACTTCTTCAAACGGGAGTGATGAATCCAGGGGGTCACCTCAGCTACCTTCACCGCTGTTGGAGTAGAGAGCAAGACGGTGTAAGGTCCACGCCACTTAGGTGCAAGTGGATCACGTTTCCACTCTTTCACCCATACGCTATCGCCAGCCTGGAACTGATGAATCGGCTCGGCAATGCTGCACGGCGTGCGCTCGAGGACCCACCTGTTAAGAGAAACAAAAACACGGGAGAGAGATTGCACTTGTCCCTGTGTCACATGGTCTCCTATTTGTTTAAGATCAGCTGGAATATCCTGAACAAAGGAGGGCGGTCTCCCATACAGGAGCTCAAAAGGTGACAACTTAAGTCTTTTTGTGGGTGCACACCGAACACGAAACAGTGTTATGGGTAACACATCTACCCATCCCAATCCCGTTTCCTGGGTTAATTTTGCCAATTGGGTTTTCAGAGTCCGATTCATTCTTTCAGTTTTCCCTGAACTCTGAGGCCTATAGGCTGCATGCAGTCTCCATTTCACTTGTAGGACTCGACATACTTCTTGTACTACTTGATCAATGAACGCTGGCCCATTATCACTTCCAATGCATCTAGGTAACCCAAACCTCGGGATCAATTCAGTGAGGAGTCTCTTAGTTACCTCTCGTGCCTTTTCAGTTCGGGTGGGAAAAGCTTCAACCCATCCGGTAAGAGTGTCTACAAACACAAGGAGATACTTGAATCCCTTAGAAGGGACCAGCTCGGTGAAGTCCACAATTAGACTTTCCATGGGGACATATCCCACATGTTGGATTCCAGGAGGTTGTACCGGTCCCTGCCTGGGATTGTTTTTAGCACAAAGAACACATTTCTGTGAAATGCAAGTTGCTAATTGTGATAGGTTAATAATATACAACTTCCGACTGAGACTCTCTCTGGTTGCAGTACCGCCAAGGTGAGTAGATTCATGATAATTTCTTACAATTGTGCCTGCTAGATGATGAGGTACATAAATCCTATTGTCCGGCAGGATCATCCAACCGTCCTTCACAACTGCTCCTTCCTGTTCAGCCCACTTCCTCTCTTCTGGGGTATAGTGAGGTTTAACTTCTTCTGGAACTACCTCTGGTATGAGGGCTGCTATAAATCCTCCCACAGGCTTTTGGGCTGCCTCTCGGGCTGCTTTGTCAGCCGCATGATTTCCTCTGGTTATTGGATCCCTTCCTCGTCCATGACCTTTGCAATGCATTACAGCAATCTGTTCTGGAGCCCATACTGCTTCTAACAGGATTTCTACTTCAGGTCCATATTTCAAGGCCTTCCCGTGGGCTCCTATTAGACCTCTTTCTTTCCATAGAGCTCCATGTGCATGCAGGGTTAAGAAGGCATATTTAGAATCAGTATAGATGTTTGCCTTACATCCGGCTGCCAATTGCAGAGCTCTAGTTAAACCTATAAGTTCAGCTTTTTGTGCTGAGGTGCCAGCAGGCAAAGCTTCAGCTTCCACAACTTCCTCATTGGTGACCACAGCATATCCTGCTCGTCTGGCACCTTCATGCAGGTAACTGCTACCATCAGTATAATATACAACATCTGGATTTTTCAATGGTTCATCTTTCAGATCGGGTCTACTGGAATAAACTTCATCCATTATTTGAAGACAATCATGTGATTCATCATCATCTACCTCTGGTAGGGGCAGCAAAGTCGCTGGATTGAGCATATTCACTACTCGTAGATGAATCCTGGGATTTTCACACAATAGGCCTTGGTATCTAGCCATCCTTGGGTTCGTTAGCCAATAACTACCCTTATATTCCATGAGTGTCAGAACAGCATGAGGTACATTCACATACATCGTCTGGCCGAAGGTAAATTTATCAGCTTCTTTGACAAGGCTTGCAGTGGCCGCTACTGCCCTTAGGCATGGAGGCCATCCTTTTGCTACTGAGTCCAATTGTTTTGACAAATAAGCTACTGGACGGTTCCAACTTCCTAATCTCTGGGTCAGGACTGCCGCTGCAATCCCATTCTGTTCATGTACATACAGCTGAAAGGGTTTTTCCGAATTAGGCAGTCCAAGGGCTGGGGCCTCCATAAGTCGTTGTTTGATAACTAAAAAGGCTTGTTGCTGCTCAGGTCCCCATACGAATGGGTCCTTTTCTGCACCTCGAGTGCTTTCATGTAAGGGCTTGGCCAGACTGCTGAAATCAGGTATCCATAGTCTACAAAACCCTGCTGTTCCCAGGAATCCTCTAAGTTGTTTCCTTGTGGTAGGTTCCTTGATAAGGCAAATAGCTTCTTTCCTCTCTGGTCTCAATGCTCGTTGTTGGTGTGAGATGTCAAAGCCCAAATATTTGACCTTTTCTAAACATAACTGTGCCTTTTTCTGGGAAACTCGGTAGCCAGCTTGCCAGAGCAAGTGGAGCAGTTCCTCTGTCCCTTCTTTACAGGTATCAAAATCCTTTGCTGCTAGTATAAGGTCATCTACATATTGCAGAACCACCTTTTCTCCAGGTATTGAGGGGTAACTTGTTAGATCCTTCGCCAAGGCAGTGCCAAATAAAGTTGGGGAATTTTTGAATCCCTGGGGCAATCTTGTCCAGGTTAGCTGGCCTTTTGTTCCTGTTAAAGGGTCTTCCCACTGGAAGGCAAATATAGGTTGGCTCTGTGGTGCCAGCCGGCAACAGAAGAATGCATCTTTCAAGTCCAATACAGTAAAAAATGTTGCTTCTGGTGGGATCAAACTCAGCAGGGTATATGGGTTTGGTACATTTGGGTGCAAGGTCTCGATAGCCTGGTTTACGAGCCTCAAGTCCTGTACTGGCCTGTATTCATCTGTCCCAGGTTTCCGAACAGGCAAAAGGGGTGTGTTCCATTCTGATTGGCAGGGCTTAAGCAGACCATATTTTAATAGGCGGTCCAAATGTTTCTGGATGCCCTCTGCTGCTCGCCGGGGTAAAGGATATTGCTTTACAGATACAGGGGTCGCCATAGGTTTTAAGGTTACTACAATTGGAGCTATATTCTTGGCCATTCCTGGTGGGCTATTTTCGGCCCATACTCCTGGTGGCACCTGTAGGGTTCGGAGGAGCTTGTTTAATTCTGTATCCAATGTGGGTTGGACTTGCAAGGCTGACATTAGGCGCCATGATTGTTCCTTAGGTACTGAGAGGGTAATTATTCCTGCTGCCTTTGATGGCAGTTTCATTTCTGGACCTCGAGGAGTGAAGGTGATTTGGGCCTGCAGTTTGGACAGCATATCTCTACCTAAGAGAGGTATTGGACACTCAGGTATATACAAAAACTGATGGGTTAAACGATGTCCCCCAATCTGGCATTCCAAAGGTTGGAGGAAAGACCTCTTAGCTGACTGACCAGTGGCACTTTTAATGACTACACTTTTGGATGCCTTTTTCTGCAATAGTTCTGGGAGTACTGAGTATTCAGCCCCAGTATCAATCATAAAGTCTATTAAATGGCTCCCTAATTGAATCGTGACCGTGGGCTCCTGGAAGCCTAACTTTATGGAGTCCGGTCGTTCCTAGTCTTGGGTAAAATCCTCCTCTGCCAGTCCAATGAAATTGTCTCTACTCTGTCCTTGTCCAGGTCTCTGATATCTTCCATTTCGGATCATTCCCCGTCCCCGTCCCTGGTTTCTTGGGCCGGAGCCTGGGCCTGGGCCTGGGCCTGGGCCTGGGCGTACTTCTTCCAACCTCAGGGGTTCAGGACACTCCCGCTTCCAATGACCCTCCTTCTTGCAATTCGCACATTGATTCCTTCCCAGTGGTGGATTCCTTCCCCGCCCTCTTCCTCCATTTAAGGGGCGGTAGTCTTGCTTCACTGCTGTGGCTAGCATTACCATCTTTTCCTTCTGCCACTTCTTCTTCTCTTGCTTCTCAGCCTCATCCCTATTCCGATAAACTCGGCGTGCAATGGCCATAATTTGGCTCATCAGCATCCCTTCCCATCCTTCTGATTTCTGAATTTTCTTACGAATGTCAGAAGCGCACTGGGCCACAAAAGTAGCAGTAATCATTCTACTGTTTTCAGGGGCTTCAGGGTCAAAAGGAGTCCATATACGATAGGCTTCCTGCAGCCTCTCTAAAAAGTCTCCCGGACTCTCATTTGGTTTCTGTTCTACTTCTGAGACTTTAGACATATTAGTGGGTTTTTGGCACGCCCTGCGGATACCTTGCACAAGCGTCTGGCGGTAGGTGGTAAGCCTGGCCAGGTGAATTGCATTGTTTGGATCCCAATTAGGATCTTCCAAGGGAAAGTTGTCTTGGAGATGACGGTCAATATTAAAAATATTTCCCACTCTGGCCTGCTCACGCAAATATATCTGTGCCTTTTCAATTATGTCTCTTCTTTCCTCAGTGGTGAAAAGAGTATTCAGGAGCTGGCGACAATCTGTCCAAGTAGGACTATGAGTATTTACTATTGAAGTCACCAAGTCCATCATAGCCTGAGGTTTTTCTGCAAAAGATGGGGTGTGTGTTTTCCAATTCATCAGATCCGTAGTTGTGAATGGAATGTACTGGAGGGTCGAAGTTCGAGGTGGCCGTGGTCCGAGTTGCCCATTAACCAGCACAGGCTCCTCAAGTGCATCAAATACTCTTCTAAGAGGGGCTACTACGTGACCTTTCTCTTCACTTTGCTCTAGGGGCCTCAAATCATAGGGGATGGTATTTGTCCCAAGGCGTTCTTTTAGCAGCTTAATACGCCTGGCTGTATTGCTTGCTGACCGATTAAGGTCTCCCTGTAACTTCTGTAATAATTCTCTAGGACTTGGATGTACAGGGGTTTGGGGTAGGCAATCAGTTGTTCCATTAAAAGAGACTGTAGATGGAGTTCTACTGGGACTCACAGATGGAATAACCACTTCTGCTTGGGCTTCATTATAGGACTCCAATGCCTCCTGAAGATATTTATCATAATCTATCAAGGAGTCAAGTTCTGTGTCTCTACCCCCATTATTCGTTCCACTTTCTTGCCTTGGGGTTACAACTGGTGGAGGGTTTGGATTAGGCTCCCTTCGATGTGGAGCATAGGGTGGAGGTGGAAGCACCTCTTCCTCTGGTCCCTCAAAAATGGGTTTGAGTTTATTTGGCAAGATTCCTTTCCTAGCTTCGGCTTTTACAGCCAATAATTTGCATCGTTGGACTTTGCATTCCCTTATCCATGGAGGATTTTTATTTAATGTGCTCAGCCAGGAATCTATATATGAAAATTGTTCTGGGCACCCTCCAGTTTCTTTGGTGATGTTAGACCAAAGTTTGCTTACTAAATTTATATCAAAAGTTCCCTGAGATGGCCATCCAGTATTTTGTTTCGGCCACTCTAATTCACATAACGTTCTCAAGCGCTCTGGCGTCATTTTGACTCCATATGCCCCTGAGAAGGCTTTCTTAAAATTATTTAACATACATTCAAGAGGTGTATTTCCCCCCTTTGAACCCCCAACTCCCATTGTATGGCCCTGTGAAGTATCCACTCAGTCACTCACACACACGCTTCGTGGGGTTTCTTGCCCAGATGGAGTCGCCTCACTGGGAACCGAAGTACTACCCACTCCACACTCAGGTCAGCTACAGATTGCTCTGTACTTTCTCACACATACAATGCGCAAGATACTTCACCACACTCTACCTCCCATTCTTCCCTTTTCCCCCACCAGACCACCATCTGATATACCCAACCACCTAGCGTACTCAGTTCCCACTTACTGAGACGCAGAAGTTTGATCAAGACTTCTCTTCCTCCCAATTAATTGGAGGGCCAAAAATCCCTTTGTGCACTTACCCTTGGTTGGTTCCGTTTCCCCCCGGTCCGTCGCCGCCAGTGAGCAGGGTATCAGACAGACGAGACTGCTGCGTTCCCCTGGAAAAAATTTTCCCATGCGCGCTGGGTAGGCAATCAGTTGTCTTCTCTCTTGTACCCTGTCCAATAGGGCGAAGGGGCTGCGTTCCAGCAGACCACTTATCCGAGTCACGGCACCATAAAATGTAGCACCCTGCTTGTGGTTAACGCTTAGCTGGAATGAAATATTCAACGCAGCAATAGAGAAATTAAAATAATAATTTATTTGTCAGACAAATAAATGAGAGGCACAGTGGTATATGGTTACCAAGCTCTGGCCTGGCCTCCTGCCATTATGGCCAGCACTTATATTCCCTCAGCCCAGCACCCTTGCTCCTCCTTTGGCTGCATCTGTCCAATCAGCCTGGTTGAAATTCCTATTGGCTGCCTGCTATATCCAATCACAAAAGATACACCCATTTCCTATTACCTTTTATGGGAGACAGAGAGCTATATTTTCTTCTATTTATAAATGGCAAACAAGTAGCCATTAACCTCTACAAGGCACCTTAATTACCAGATAACCTTTGGCCCCTCTTTCCCTATTCCCTACAAACCAGATGGTTTTTAATCTCATTTTAAACAGAGGCTCGGCCACCATATGTCAGGAGCGCTCCGATGGTGCTTCCTGCCCGGCAGGGTCTGTAGTCTCTTCCAACTCCATGATTCCATGACTCCATGAAATAAGAATCTAACATAAGAATCTAAATTTCTAAATCCTTTGCATAATTACATTTAAGCCAATATATTTAATACATAACATATATAGTTTTTTTTATAAGCAAAGACGTTCACAGTAAGAAAAAACTTAAAAACACTTTCTTCAGAGAGAAGCCCCCCTTTCCCTAGCCAGTTACTGTTTCCATTAGCTCCTGCCGTTTGTCCTATTTGTGGCACAATACTCTTACTATTTACCAGCTTAATTGTGTTTTTGCAACTTGATTATTCTGTAATTTGTAAGTTCAGTGACCTTGCTTCTCAGCCTTTTTATGACCGTAATAAACCAATAAACCAAAGGGGCCCTCTTTAAGATGAGCACATCTGCCGATGCACTCACTGCCTGGCACGAGAGATGCTGCCTGGCATGAGAGATACAGATATTTTAAAATATATTTTAAGCTCATTTTAAGAATACAGGTATCTGATCAAAATATAAGCCAATATAAACCTTGATTAAAAATGCAGTCTATATTCAGATGCCTCAGTTTAACTTTGAAAACTGATTTCTAAGGTTGCAATCCTAACCCCATTTATGTGGAAGTAGGTAGCCCCAACTAATTCAACAGGACTTACTTCTGAGCAGACGTGGTTGGATTTCTTTGTAAGCGTGAGATTTTATTGTTCCTTTTTCCTTTTCCTTGGGCCCAGGTCGAGTCACACAAAAATCTAACAATTAAAATAAGTGTAAGGTAGAAATTAAAATAACAAAAAATTACAAGAAACAGCCAATACAGTACCAGAGTAACAGTGCACAGCAGCATAAGCGAAGGGAAGATAATCCCTTGACCAAAGGCCTTCGTGAAGTATATTGAACAGTTGAGCAAAAGCACAGTCAGTGAAGGTGCAAGGAGGGTCTCCCCTGCTGATTTTAACACCCAAAGCATGGTCATTGTGCGCAGAGGCCTTCCTTCAGATTCTGTGTTTGTAAAAGCCTGCAGGCTGGGCCTGTCTTAATTTTGATTTCATGTAAGCTACTCAGGGACCCTTTTCAGCTGGAAAAGTAGGATACAAATCCTCAAAATAAGTAATTACATCAAGAGGTGAAATGCTGGACGCAGGAATCCTTTTGCTAGGGCTCCACAAAGATCTCTTCAGAAAATGGGAGTTTCCTTTACTCTCAATAAAAGGCCCTTTTACTCTCTTCCCAGTTTCAGTTGGGTACAGGCAGTAGGCCACAACCAGTTAGGCTTAAGAACTAGAACTGTCTGTATGGTACCTGGTGAAACAAAGGAGAACTTTGAATACTTTAAAACCCCAATTTTATCTCCTGCTGTCAACTTACCCACAGAGGGAGCCAAGCTTCTCAGGAAATGGACAGAAGAGTCTCATCCTGAATTCAGTTAATAGCCTCTCCTTAAGCTCATAAGCTATGTGACTTGGGGAATTTGTCCCTCACTGAGGATCCCCTGATGGGTTTTGAGGTGAAAGGACCTTTTAATTATACTCGAATTTGTACTCTGTGGATGTTCAGAAGTTAACTTGAAACAGCTGCAGGCTGACTGCTGTGAAACCAATCAGCTACTAAGATCTACCTGTCGGTATGCAGATCCATCCTGCTTTCTGTTATGCATAAGAGCCTTCCTGGAAGATTGAGTGTGATTTAGAGAAGGGGGGGGCAGCATTTTCCACTGAAAAGGATTTGTAAGAAAAGAAGGAGGTGTCTGCATATATTGTTAGGGAGATTTGGGAAGGTGGGGTCAGGGAGATGTAGATCTTAGCTTGGAGGAAGATCTTAGCTCAGTGGCAGATCTTTGGGCATCTACCAGTAAGGCTAGGAAAGTGGCCTGTCTGAAGCCCAAGACAGTTGCTGCCACTCAGTGTCATATACAGTGGTACCTCGGGTTAAGTACTTAATTTGTTCCGGAGGTCCGTTCTTAACCTGAAACTGTTCTTAACCTGAAGCACCACTTTAGCTAATGGGGCCTCCTGCTGCCACCGTGCCGCCAGAGCACAATTTCTGTTCTTATCCTGAAGCAAAGTTCTTAACCTGAAGCACTATTTCTGGGTTAGCGGAGTCTGTAACCTGAAGCGTATGTAACCCGAAGCATATGTAACCCGAGGTACCACTGTATAGAGAGAGGGGCCAATTAGCTGACTTGGTCTATGCAAAATCCTGTGTCCCTAGGCCGATGGATAGCACTACCTGTGCTACCATGCTTGCTTATGAAGGGGAAACCAGAACATCTACACTTTTCTCCCAGCAGACTGCTTGCAACTTCAGGGGACAGTGGTCAAGGGAAGGGCTGAACAACCAGCCCCTCGATAGCTCTGCACCCCAGTAAGAGCCAGCATGGCGTAGTGTTTGGGTTAGGACCTGGGTGGCCGAAGTTCAAATCCCTTCTCAGTCAGAAAGCTCACTGGGTGATCTTGTGCCAGCCACTATCTCTCACCTTAACCTACCTCACAGGGGTGTTGTGAGGGTAAAATGGAGAACCTTGTAGCTACCACAAGCTCCTCGGGAGAAATGGGAATAGAAATATAATTGTGAAATATGATAAAATAAAGATATTGGGAGATCAGATCGCTGATCTCTCCTGTGTCACATCTGTTGGTCAAGGATGGGGAGCCTGTCACCCTCTAGGTGTCATTGGATCCAGTCATCACCAGCTCCAGCCGGTATAGATTAATGGGAGCCACCAGTTCCGCATCCTAGATTCATAGTCAGAACAAACTAGTGTGATCTGTATGTGCCATTGAACCAGGGACACTGCCAGCTCCTGGCTTCCTGAGGCAGCCACCAGAGCACACCTCCCAGGAAGACCCCTCTGCTGATACTTGGCCTTAAAAATATAATAATAATATCAAAACCCTAAAACTAAAATAATTAAAAAAGAAAACCCACCTCAGTACTCCAAACAGTACTGGGTGGCTGTGTCTAACAAGCATAATTTCCCACGGTGCCCCAAGGTAGCCTCACTGCAGGGCATTGTGGGAAATCTAAATGATGGCTAGCTGCCAAGCTGCCCATTACTGCTCAGAGCGCTGCTGCCTGCCAATGCTGCCAGAGGAGGCTTTCTGCCCAACGCCCCTCAAACCCAGAGCCAACCCTGCGCTGGACACTTCAGCAGCACCCAGAATATTGTGTGTAGCTGAACTGTGGGGGGCTCCTTGGTCCCCCCCCCCTGAAATGAGAAAGGTATAAGACATTTTGGGGGTGGTATCTGAATTAGCACCAGCCGGCATATTTATGTACCTACTCATCCTTCCCTGGCGGAAAACCTACAAGTAAACAGGCATAAACTAGAATGCACACGAAAGCTCATACCAAGAACTAACTTAGTTGGTCTTTAAGGTGCTACTGGAAGGAATTTTTTTGTTATCAAGAGGCACTTCACCAGAGTTCCCTATGAAGAGGGGTTGTTTGTTAAACCACTCTTGAGAATTGTAGCTCTGCGAGGGAAATAGGGGGCCCCTAAGAACTCTTACGTGGCGCTGTGGGTTAAACCACAGAGCCTAGGGCTTGCCGATCAGAAGGTCGGTGGTTTGAATCCCCGCGATGGGGTGACCTCCTGTTCCTCGGTCCCTGCTCCTGCCAACCTAGCAGTTCAAAAGCATGTCAAAGTGCAAGTAGATAAATAGGTACTGCTTCGGCGGGAAGGTAAACGGCTTTTCCGTGCGCTGCTCTGGTTCGCCAGAAGCGGCTTAGTCATGCTGGCCACATGACCCGGAAGCTGTACGCCAGCTCTCTCGGCCAATAAAGCAGATGAGCGCCGCAACCCCAGAGTCGGTCACGACTGGACCTAATGATCAGGGGTCCCTTTACCTTTACCTTTACCTTTAAGAACTCTTAGCACCCTTGACAAACTAGCACGTTTGCAAAGGAGGGTCTGATATGATTTCAAATTGGACTGGGGGGTCACATGTTGAGATTGGTGTGCTCCAAATGTTGTTGGACTACAAGTACCATTAGCCCCAGCCAGCAAGGGCTAATGGTCAGGAATGATGGGAATAGTAGTCCAACAACATTCCACAAGCCACCAGTTCCCCATCCCTCTATTCAAGCACTTCACTACCGTATTTCACTAGCTATGGACAGAAGTCTTCATCTGACAAGAAAATACTATTTTTTTGTTAGATGTGCAGCTGCCATTCACTGCAAGCACAAATGTACTGCATGTGGAGAAGTTGTGTTGCTTCCTCTCTTAGAGCTGTGAATTAGCTATCATTTATTCACAAAGAACTCTGTGTTACTTGGACACTTGCATGCACCAAGAGCAGGACAGAAACCCATTATAGATACCTTTCTGAACCATCTATCTATCTAGACAAACTATCCATCTATGCAAAGTATCACTAGCTAGGGAAAACCACACTGCTTGGTAAATCAGCCCCTTCCATGCTTTCCAAAGAAAAACTACCACTCGGTGGAATCCGACTCTTTTATATGTTTCAATAATACAAATGAAATTTAAGACTCCTACAGGGCTGTAAAGCTGTAAAATATTTGCCTTTCAAAATCTCCCCAGCCTAATAAATGTCTCACGCTTGCTTTTCTTTTTATTCTGTTGCATTCATAGCTTCTTTAAAATATACTGTTGTCTCGCCGATGGGCCTGAGCCACAGAACCTGCTTTCAGTACCAGAGTCCATCTCTGAAACATGCTGAATTTTTCAACTTTGCTAAAAAGTTATAATATGACTTGGGAATTCAAAAGATAATTTGGTTAATTAATACTGTATACTTTAGTTTTGCTCGGTAAGTAAAATGTGTGTAAAATTGCATAGAAATTGTTAAAAATGATTGCCAAGTACTATTCTTTATTCTTATTATTTAGCATTACCTGGCATTTTCAGAACGTAAAATTAAAATTATTTGGTTTTCTGAAAGCAGTTTTTGTTCTTCTTCATCAAACATATGCAAAGTTAAATGTTGTCCAGTCACAATATAATAACAGATTTGAATTCCTCACATCTCAAAAGTATATTTTTAAGACCCCTCATTGAAGAAATTTGCAAAAATTATGTTTCACCTCCTAAAATAGCATGCCCTAGGAGTGCTTTCCTTTGCCATTCAGGAGCTATGCTTCTCTCCTACACTTTTGGGAAGAGAAGAAAAGGCTTCCATGATAAGGAGGGCATCTTCCTGATCATGGCTGAGCCCCAGTATCTCCTAACTTGAGAAATTAGCTGCTGTCTGTCCTTAAATAGGTATTTTAGACTGTGAGTTAGCCTCCTTCAAGGGGTTGCTCGGGGAGGCAGGAGAGCCTGAGCCCCAGGATCTGCCTCCCCACCCTTTGATTAAACAGCCTAAATTGTATCTATATATAAAAATTAGCATGTGCACATTTTGTGCAATGTTGCAGCCTACGTTTGTGCCCCAAATCTTTCAAGTGTGGGAGATTTTGCAGTCAAACCTAACAATGCATGTCTGTGCTGGTTAGTAAATGAAGGGGTTAAGGAACACAGAGCTGAAAATTTTCTAGAGAAAAGAAAGGGTTGCATGGGTTGCAAGTAGCCGTGCAGGCAGTGTGCGTATTCCAAACATTAATATTTCTGAGGCGAAGATTCAGTCTTCATAGGGTGTTGCTAAGATGTGGGAAGCTTATTCAAATAAGGACCAGTTCCTTAAGGCTGCCTTAAAAACCATCTTCATGGATCACTGCCTCCCCTTCATGGATCACTGCCTTGCCGTGGCGAAGGGCTTGAAGAACTCAGAGAAGCTATGAACTACGCCGAGCAGGGCACACAAGATGAACAGGTCATAGTGGAGAGTTTCGACCAAACGTGATCCACCTGGAGGAGGAACCGGCAAGCCACTCCAGTATCCTTGCCAAGAAAACTCCATGGACAAAGACAACAGGCATATAAAAGTTATGACGCTGGAAGATGAGCCCCTCGGGTCGGAAGGCGTCCAACATGCTACTGGGGAAGAGCGGAGGGCAAGTACAAGTAGATCCAGAGCTGATGAAGCGGCTGGGCCAAAGCCGAAAGGACGCTCAGTTGCGGATATGCCTGGAAGCGAAAGGAAAGTCCAATGCTGTAAAGAAAAATATTGCATAGGAACCTGGAATGTAAGAACCATGAACCTGGGTAAGTTGGAGGTGGTCAAAAATGAGATGGCAAGAATAAATATTGACATCCTGGGCATCAGTGAACTAAAATGGACGGGAATGGGCGAATTCAGTTCGGATGACCATCACATCTACTACTGTGGGCAAGAAACCCGTAAAAGAAATGGAGTGGCCCTCATAGTCAACAAAAGAGTGGCGAAAGCTGTACTGGGATGCAATCTCAAAAATGATAGAATGATCTCGATACGAATCCAAGGCAGACCTTTTAACATCACAGTAATCCAAGTTTATGCACCAACTACTGGTGCTGAAGAAACTGAAATTGACCAATTCTATGAAGACTTACAACACCTTATAGAAGTGACACCAAAGAAGGATGTTCTTCTCATTATAGGGGATTGGAATGCTAAAGTAGGGAGGCAAGAGATAAAAGGAACAACTGGCAAGTTTGGCCTTGGAGACCAAAACGAAGCAGGGCAAAGGCTAATAGAGTTCTGTCAAGAGAACAAGCTGGTCATCACAAACACGCTTTTCCAACAACACAAGAGACGACTCTACACATGGACATCACCAGATGGGCAGCATCGAAATCAGATTGATTATATTCTCTGCAGCCAAAGATGGAGAAGCTCTATACAGTCAGCAAAAACAAGACCTGGAGCTGACTGTGGCTCAGATCATCAGCTTCTTATAGCAAAATTCAAGCTTAAACTGAAGAAAGTAGGAAAAACCACTGGGCCGGTAAGATACAATCTAAGTCAAATCCCTTATGAATACACAGTGGAAGTGAAGAACAGGTTTAAGGATTTAGATTTGGTGGACAGAGTGCCTGAAGAACTATGGATGGAGGCTCGTAACATTGTACAGGAGGCAGCAACGAAAACCATCCCAATGAAAAGGAAATGCAAGAAAGCAAAGTGGCTGTCCAACAACGCCTTACAAATAGCGGAGGAGAGAAGGCAAGCAAAATGCGAGGGAGATAGTGAAAGATACAGGAAATTGAATGCAGATTTCCAAAGAATAGCAAGGAGAGACAAGAAGGCCTTCTTAAACGAGCAATGCAAACAAATAGAGGAAAACAACAGAATGGGAAGAACCAGAGATCTGTTCAAGAAAATTGGAGATATGAAAGGAACATTTCGTACAAAGATTACCATAATAAAGGACAAAAGTGGTAAGGACCTAACAGAAGCAGAAGACATCAAGAAGAGGTGGCAGGAATATACAGAGGAATTATACCAGAAAGATATGGATGTCTCGTACACCCCAGGTAGTGCGGTTGCTGACCTTGAGCCAGACATCCTGGAGAGTGAAGTTAAATGGGCCTTAGAAAGCACTGCAAATAATAAGGCCAGTGGAAGTGATGGTATTCCAGCTGAACTATTTAAAATTTTAAAAGATGATGCTGTTAAGGTGCTACACTCAATATGCCAGCAAATTTGGAAAACTCAGCAGTGGCCAGAAGATTGGAGAAGATCAGTCTACATCCCAATCCCAAAGAAGGGCAGTGCCAAAGAATGCTCCAACTACCGCACAATTGCACTCATTTCACACGCTAGCAAGGTTATGCTTAAAATTCTACAAGGAAGGCTCAAGCAGTATGTGGATCGAGAACTCCCAGAAGTGCAAGCAGGATTTAGAAGAGGCAGAGGAACCAGAGACCAAATTGCAAACATGCGCTGGATTATGGAGAAAGCTAGAGAGTTCCAGAAAGACATCTACTTCTGCTTCATTGACTATGCAAAAGCCTTTGACTGTGTCGACCACAGCAAACTATGGCAAGTTCTTAAAGAAATGGGAGTGCCTGATCACCTCATCTGTCTCCTGAGAAATCTCTATGTGGGACAAGAAGCTACAGTTAGAACTGGATATGGAACAACTGATTGGTTCAAAATTGGGAAAGGAGTACGACAAGGCTGTATTTTGTCTCCCTGCTTATTTAATTTATATGCAGAATACATCATACGAAAGGCTGGGCTGGATGAATCCCAAGCTGGAATTAAGATTGCCGGAAGAAATATCAACAACCTCAGATATGCAGATGACACAACCTTGATGGCAGAAAGTGAGGAGGAATTAAAGGACCTTTTAATGAGGGTGAAAGAGGAGAGCGCAAAATATGGTCTGAAGCTCAACATCAAAAAAACGAAGATCATGGCCACTGGTCCCATCACCTCCTGGCAAATAGAAGGGGAAGAAATGGAGGCAGTGAGAGATTTTACTTTCTTGGGCTCCATGATCACTGCAGATGGTGACAGCAGCCACGAAATTAAAAGACGCCTGCTTCTTGGGAGAAGGGCAATAACAGGCCTAGACAGCATCTTGAGAAGTAGAGACGTCACCTTGCCAACAAAGGTCCGTATAGTTAAAGCCATGGTTTTCCCAGTAGTGATGTATGGAAGTGAGAGCTGGACCATAAAGAAAGCTGATCGCCGAAGAATTGATGCTTTTGAATTATGGTGCTGGAGAAGACTCTTGAGAGTCCCATGGACTGCAAGAAGATCAAACGCATCCATTCTTAAGGAAATCAGCCCTGAGTGCTCATTGTAAGGACAGATCGTGAAGCTGAGGCTCCAGTACTTTGGCCACCTCATGAGAAGAGAAGACTCCCTGGAGAAGACACTGATGCTGGGAAAGATGGAGGGCACAAGGAGAAGGGGGCGACAGAGGACGAGATGGTTGGACAGTGTCCTCGAAGCTACAAACATGAGTCTGACCAAACTGCGGGAGGCAGTGGAAGACAGGGGTGCCTGGCGTGCTCTGGTCCATGGGGTCACGAAGAGTCGGACACGACTAAACGACTAAACAACAACAACAAAAACCATCTGCTTGGCGTGCCTGCATGCATCACTTCTCTGTGCAGAAACAGGAGAAAATTCTCCAGCATTTAACACCCTGCAAGATGCATGCACATGACCTTGTGAAATTTGTGGGTCTAGGCTACCTTTTACAAGGATCTGCTGCAAAAGAACAGGAACTGGAAAATATATATATATATATATTTTAAATGGTTTGAAAACCTGAGTAGAAGTTATTACTTCAAATTTACCTAAATTACTGAGTTTGAATGCAGCTGGCTATAGAAAGTCCATACTGCAGTCTAAGCTGCAGGATATTAAAAAGATTTGGTGTGAAGGGAAAAGGGGATCTGAGAGTAGGTGGCGCATATAGCAGGACTCCCTACACTCCTACATTTCTCCGATGAAAATAGGGACATCCTAAGGAAAAGCGGGACATTTTTGGATCAGATTAGAAACCAGGACAGCTTCTGTAAATCTGGAACTGTCTGTGGAAAATAGGGACATTTGAAGGGTTTGATTCCAAGGTCATTCCTGGACCTAATTCCTGAGATCCTTCTACTTGGAGATGCTACAACCCAAACCTGGGGCTTCCTGAAATCTGTCTGGCATGAGCGTTGTCCCGATGAGTGATCCGAAGAGTACAGAAGAAGCTAACCTGACCACACAACTAGCTCTCTAACCCACCATAGCGATTCCTTTGCGCACAGAAATTCACCTTTTGGCACATTTACTATCATTTTAGGCCAGCCTTGTGTTTCAGCACTCACATGGTTGCCAGAGGGGAGCAGGAATTCCACGCAGGCGAGTGAGAGGGCTCCTAGAGAAGAGATGGATCACTTAAACCTTTCTGTTTAGCAGCCCATTGGGTTTCTGTGCTAGCCATGAAGGAACAAAAACACCTTTCGTCACCTGCATGGAAATGCAGAGGGCTAGTGGAGGAGGAATGGAGTGGTCCATTTGAAAGAAGACTTTAGAAAAAGAAAAACTAGTCTTCCAGGAGACTGAAAGTCTGCATTTCTGTTGGGCTTCTCCTCTTCTGTGGTCAGCCAGAAAATGCAGGCAACTTTTGCAGGCAAGGAATTTCTGTAGGCTTATTAGGCATCACACAAACATGACCCTGTCACTCTCTTCCAGGACTTTTAGCCTGTAGGTGTTGGTATTTTAAGTCTTCTGGTCACTCCCTGGCCCATTGTTTGTAGTCTTTTCCCTTCTTTAGGCTGCAGTCCTCTACCTACTTCACTGGGAATAAAGGTAAAGGTACCCCTGCCCGTACAGGCCAGTCTTGACAGACTCTAGGGTTGTGCGCCCATCTCACTTAAGAGGCCAGGGGCCAGCGCTGTCTGGAGACACTTCCAGGTCACGTGGCCAGCGTGACAAAGCTGCATCTGGTGAGCGAGCACAGCACACGGAAACGCCGTTTACCTTCCCGCCAGTAAGCGGTCCCTATTTATCTACTTGCACCTGGGGGTGCTTTCGAACTGCTAGGTTGGCAGGCGCTGGGACTGAGCAACAGGAGCGCACCCCACCGCGAGGATTCGAACCGCCGACCTTTCAATCGGCAAGCCCTAGGCGCTGAGGCTTTTACCCACAGCGCCACCCGTGTCCCCTAACTGGGAATAAGCCCCACTAAATTCACGAGAATTTTGTTCTGAGTAAACATGCCAAGGATTGCGGTTGTTTTAAACTTCTTTTGAGTACAGTGGTACCTCGGGTTACATACGCTTCAGGTTACATACACTTCAGGTTACAGACTCCATTAACCCAGAAATATTACCTCAGGTTAAGAACTTTGTTTCAGGATGAGAACAGAAATATGCTCTAGCGGCACGGCGCCAGCAGGAGGCCCCATTAGCTAAAGTGGTGCTTCAGGTTAAGAACAGTTTCAGGTTAAGAACAGACCTCCGGAACGAATTAAGTACTTAACCCGAGGTACCACTGTAATGTGACTGTTCTAATTATTGCAAACAGCCCCTAGATCTCTGGATGAAGGACAGCATGATGATGATGATGATGATGATGATGATGATGATGATGATGATTTAAATTCAAAATAAAACTTTCTTTTTAGAAAATTGCTTTTTTACTCTCCCACCCCCCCTCCTTTTTTTTTAAGGGAACCGGAGTTCAAAATATGGGGGTCACTGGAAAATAATCACACTTAGAAAAGAAAGGAAAGGAAATCTGATAAAGGAGAAAAGGAGGGAAGTAGTGACCACATCAAATTAAATATTTCTGCTTCCTGAATCTTCTGCTTCTTGAGTATCCCTGATTAGAATCTAATATTTTAAACTGCCTCCTGTAATCTATGTAATGGCTCTGATTGTTTTCGCCATGTGTTCATTCCTGTCTGGCCCCTAAACTGGTTCTTAACATCTGCTGCAGACCATTATCTGCACCTTCAGGCTGCTGCGATCAAATACACCAGAGATAGCCAACGTGGTGCCCTCCACATGTTGGGCCACACGTTCAGTCATCTCTGGCATGTCCCCTTCCACAGAACATTTTTCACCCTCCCACCATAGCCCTTGGGGGGTGGGGGGAGGAAACCTTGCCCTGTTTTAGGCTGTGGATATATCATTTGAAGCATGTCCCCAAATAACCCTTGAAACTGTGGATTGCCCTTCAAAGAGCTACAATTCCCAGCACCCTTAACAAACTAATATTTCAAAGATTGGGGGGGGGGGGGAGAGAGTTATTTGCTTTAAATGTATGGTGTGTACACAGCGTAGTTTTCGCCTTCCCTCAGGGCAAGATGATCTTTGAGGTGATTTTGTTGCCATATACCCCAAATTTCCGGACATGCATAGAATACTGCTGTCAGAAAACATGTCTGGGCAAAAACCGGCAAAAAAAAAAATGTCTAGGAAAATCTGGATGTATGACAAACCATATCAGCAGTGTTGTTTTGGACTATTTTACTTTTAAAAACCTTTTTTAAAAATCGTTTTTTTGTGTGAAAGGAAGCTCAACAACTTTGTGAAAATATGGCAACCCTAGGGAGAGGCCACCTAAACTGGAATATTAGGAGCTGGAGAGCTTGTAGCTCTCCCAGAGGTTCGTCTTCTGTCTCAATATACTGTAGTTCCTGAATTGCAAAGAATGTTTGTCCACAGCATGGAATATTACAATAATGGACAAGCTTTTTGCAGAGGTTTGCAGAGGCTAAACTGCAGGCCAACACTTCTGTTTCTTGATAAATAGATGTAGATATATAAATAACAATTGGCCCCTTCTTAGGAGGAAGGATGCCGTAGACCAGGAATTCCTATGCCCCACAAATAACCCAGAGATGCATTTTAAATAAAAGGACACATTCTACTCATGTAAAAACACACTGATTCCCGGACTGTCCGCAGGCCGGATTGAGATGGTGATTCGGCCTCATCTGGCCCCCGGACCTTAGGTTGCCTACCCCTGCCATAGACGAAGGTATCTAATGGTGCAATCCTAGGTATGTCTATGCAAAAGTAAGTCCAACTCTTCTGCAAACAAACTGATTTTTATGTTGCATGTTCCCAATTTCATAACCTTTAATACCCAAGTCCTCTTTCACCAGCGGTTGCGTGATGAGTACAAAAAGAAGTGGTGAAAGAGGACATCCTTCTTCAGCTCCTTTCAATAGTGCCATTTCCGAAGGCATTTAATCTTATGCTAGCTATGCCTCCTGCATTTAGAAAAGACTGGTTTAAAAAAAAATCAAAAGTTTTCAATGCATCTAGTTTAAAAATGGCTACAGGCTTACTATGGCGTTTGCTATCCCTTATAATATTTAAGACTGCGAAATACTGTAGGTCTGATGCAGTGGTATCTTGGTTCTCAAAAGCTTTGGTACTCAAACAACTTGGAACCCAAACACTGCAAACCCAGAAGTAAATGTTCTGGTTTGCGAACTTTTTTCGGAAGCTGAACATGCTGTTTTGAGTGCCACACTTCCGTTTTCAGTGTTACACTGAGGTCTGTCTGTTTTTGCTATTTATTTTGCATTATTATTATTTTGAGGCTCTTTTTTGTTTTGTTTTTGTGAATGTGTGGAACCCAGTTCAACTACTGATTGATTGATTGTGTGACTGCAGTACATTGTTCATTGCTTTCATTTTATGGATCAGTGGTCTCGTTAGATAGTAAAATTCATGTTAAATTGCTGTTTTAGAGGTTGTTTTTAAAAGTCTGGAACAAATTAATCCATTTTGCATTACTTTCTATAGGAAAGCGCACCTTGGTTTTGGAACACTTTGGTTTTGGAACAGACTTCTGGAACGGATTAAGTTTGAGAACCAAGGTACCACTGTATTTGTCCACCTTCAATGCCTGATCTTCAGGGGCAAGTGATGGAAGGATATTTCTCAGAGACCGCTTTCCTGTCTGACAGTGAACCAAGAGTGGCATGATCAGAGGTGGTTGTACTTGGTTTTAGATGGATTTGAACAATCAGCCATAAATATTTTTTTTGATACTGATTTAATGAGTTAATTGGTCTGTAGGAATTTGCATCAGTAATATATTTGCCTGGTTTAATAAATAAAATTATTCAATATGATTGCCAAGTGTCTGGTATTTTATTCACTGAGCCAAATTTTATCGAACAGAATGATAGAAGTAGGTCTTTACATTTCTTGTAGAAATTTGAAGGAAACCTGCTTGGGCCTGGCATTTTGTTAGCTTTCATTTTTTTATTATGTTCTTCTTATGTTTTTTATTATTTATCTTCAATAAATTTCAAATGAAGGGTGCTGTTTTGTTCTTTATACAACACTGGCAAATGTTAACTTGTAAAAAAATGTATGAGTGATTTTTACTAACATATCTATATATATATATATACACACACACAGCGTATATACAGATTAGTGGTAGTGGTGGTGGTGGTTTGAATTTCCTTAGTATCAAAAGTACTGTATCCATATTTGCCCCCAAATGTTCCAGGTTCAATTTTTAGTAGTTTTTCTTTTTAATATGTTGTCACTTTAGAGCGGCAATTTCCTTTAGCATTAATTGATTCAAATACATAGAGGCTTTCCAATATCTCTGGTATTTCCAAAACTTCTTGTTTAGTATATGTTTCTATTAGATACATCTTCATTTTGTTTCCTAATTTTTATTGAACCAGTTTGCTTGTGTTGGATGTTTTAATTTCAGACTGGTTTCATGCATACTGGGATTTAAAACTTTACTGACTAATTGTCAGTTACTCCAGATCTAAACCCCTCTTTCTACAGTTCGATCCTAAAAGGCATTAATTCATTAAATGTTCAGAATTTCAATTTGTGCCAAATTAATTCATTATGTTGGGGTTGACATATAAAAACCCCTAAATAAACCTTTTCATATTAATTATAAGCAGATTATATGGAGACTACACACATGCTTAAAATGTGGAAATCTAAATACCTTCAATTTTATGAACAATAGCCACCATCCAAATGAAGTTTCATCATGCTTTTTATTTTTATTTCAAGTTCCACCTATTTATATTTCTGACAAATTACTGGAAAAAAATTCAAATGGTGATAATGAATTTTGACTTCCAAAGGGAGGAAACTAGATTAAGTAAATATTTTTTGTTCCACAGGACAACATCAGGTGGATGGGGTATACCCAATTTATATTATTATTATTATTTGTTTGTTTTCCAGGTGAAACAAGTCTATAGAATAAGACGAGATTACAGTAAACATTGGGTAGATACTGAATCTAAGCTTTCTACAAACCTCCCACTGCAAGCTCTCTCTCTTAAAAGTATTGAAATAAATACAAATCCATTTACTGTACTAACTGTACAGTTCTAACCTAGAAACTTTGGCAACATAAATTAACACCTGTTACTTCCCCACTTATCCCAATATTACATCATCCAAATTTTTGCCAAGGTGAGTCTGAGGTCCACTTTGAATTTGGGAATCTAAAGGTCTCTATACTCCCACGATCCTCTGGTGCTAATAATTACCCTACATTTATTTCTCAAATGAAAATGACAGACACCAACACAAATTAGATTTATTTTAACCAAATTCACAGCTTTATTACAAAAGGACAAGTGAAAATACAAGCCCTTAGATCTCTGACAAAATTTGAAAGTTTACTGTACTCAATGAAAAAGAGGAGGAAATTTTCCTAATTATATTCTAAATTACTTAATGTAGTCTTTGGATCTGTGGAACCCCACAAAAGAAATATGGGAACAGGATGCTGGCATATCAATACAAACTAATGATTTGAAAAAGATTAGGGAATCCAGACCTTTTAAAAACTTTAGTAGGGAAAGCTCATTAAAATTACTGTGTAGGTGGTACACACTCCATTACAAATATCTAAAGAGTTCTCCATATCACCTATTTGTTTGAAAGATTGCGATGAAACTGATACATACTGTATTATCATTTATGGTAGGACTGTACATAGTTTTAAGATTTCTGGAATTTCATTTTGGCAGAAATTATCCTCTTTGCTACTGAATCTATTATTTGTTGCCCCAAACTAATGTTGCTGAGTACTTTCGATAGTACAAATGCAGACAAACTACCCAAAGAATTAGTCTTATAAATGATTCTGGCAGTTCAGTTTGGCAATAAATGGGAAAACAGCTCATTGGATAGATAGTACTACTCCTTTTGGAATATAGCTGCTTTTGTGTGTGTGTGTGTTTTGATTAAATGAATATTTAGTTATTTATTTAACAGCATTCTAACACTGCTTGTAATCAGAATCAAAAATAAAACTGTCTAAACGATTTATAAAAAACAAAAAACATCAATAAACAGTTAAAAACAGGCATTTTTTAAAAAAAATAATAATTAAAAAATAATTAAGAATCACCCATAAGCAAAGAGTTCAAAGAGTCAGCATTCTGCATTTCTAGAGAGGTTTTCCTAAATTTCATGATTTATTTTTTATTTATTATATTTATATTGAATCTTCCCCCCTGCCCCAGGAGCTCAAACTGATGTACATGTCTCTCCCCCTCCTCATTGAATCCCCACAACAACAACCCTGTGAGGTAGGTTAGGCTAAGACACAGTGACTGGCCCAAGGTCACCCAGAAAGGCTTTACTACTGGCGTAAAGCCTTTTCATTTTAATTTGCCTGACGCAGCCGCTGCAGTTGCTAGGAACTAGGGAGCAGAGCATGCACACCCACAGCATGTTCCTTGCAGTCATACCATAGTTTGGCTGTGATATCTGACCTGGACTTTAGTGCAATTCCAAAGAAAATTATATGTAACTTTAGATTCAGGCAAGCACTAGAACCTCCAGACACATTCTATATGATATTACATAGGACGTCCCTATTTTCATCAGAGATACGTTGGAGGGGATGGAATAAGACATCCCTCTTTTCACAGGAGAAATATCGGAGGGGATGCATAGTCAGTAAAACCAACATTCTCAAGACAACCTTCTCCACAATCCTGGCAAATCCGGAACTATACTCATGATGTGAATCTGCCGGTACATGAGAACAACCTTCATTTTCACTACTGTCCTCTGAAACTTGGGCACTTTTGCTCAATCCATATACAAATGTCTCCCCTCCCCCCTTTTTATTTATCGTCATAATTCTTTCATGCTTTCTTTCTGTGCACAGAAAACCAAAATAAATTTTCTATAAAAAAACCAACAGCTGAAACTGTTAGAGCTGTTGTTTTACAATGGAAAATTTATTGCAATTTTCTATGCATAGAAAGGTCCTTACGCCCCGGAGGGTGACAACTTACGGTATGCACTACCCAAAAAATAGGGACACAGCTTTGCAGAAAGTTTGCATATACTAATTTACGCATATAGATACAAATTTAGATATTGGTAGTATAATTTAAATAGAAACACAACATAGCTCACCATACTGGGGAACAGTGCTACCGGCCAGCTGCTGCTAGCTGTGGATGAGCAGCTTCCAGGCCCCTGGTGCTTTCCCCTCTTAGAGTTATTTATCTTTCAGCCGGACATGTTCTGAGCAACCCTTCAAATAGAGGGGTACCTTAAAATAGAGGACTGTCTTCTGATAGCCCTTCATGTCATCTACAAAGCAAAACACATGGTTACCCTAACTCCCAAGTAAGTGTGAGTAGCAGGGGCAGGAATCCTGCAGCCCCTCCTGAGGTTGGTGGACTACAACTCCCATCATCCCTGACCATTGGCCATGCTGGCTGGGACTGCTGGGAGTTGGAGTGCAACAGCACCTGGAAAACCACAGGTATCTGCATCCTTAGCGCCGATAATACTTATAGTTTATATAAGGCAGCTTCCTGTGTTCCTTCCTAAGACAGAAGCTGCTGAAAGCAAAGCATCTTCTTTAGGGTGCTTCTGTATGACTGCAAAACAAACAAACAAACAAACAAACAACAATTTATTTATTTACAGTGGTACCTCAGGTTATATACGCTTCAGGTTACATACGCTTCAGGTTACAGACTCCGCTAACCCAGAAATAGTGCTTCAGGTTAAGAACTTTGCTTCAGGATGAGAACAGAAATCGTGTTCCAGTGGTGCGGCGGCAGCAGGAGGCCCCATTAGCTAAAGTGGTGCTTCAGGTTAAGAACAGTTTCAGGTTAAGTACGGACCTCCGGAACGAATTAAGTACTTAATCCGAGGTACCACTGTATACCCCAGCCACTCTGGGCGGCTTCCAACAAAATATTAAAAATACAATAAAACATCAGACATTAAAAACTTCCCTAAACACCCACAAAGACATTTTGAGTGTGTGTTAGTTAGTCTTTACCGGCACCATCTTCTTGTTCTGTGGCAATTGCACAATATCTAGTCCCCTTGTGCTAACCAACACCCATCCATGCCACCGATTATTCCTGTACACACCAGGCCAGACAATTGTGCTAGTTACTTCATGCCTGAAAGGCTTGCATTGCAATTACAGTGGAAGATTTAAACATTTGCAGTAACCCAGCACTGAAAAAGGAAAGGCAGAGGATAACAGGAGGGGTGAGCACAAATGGGAATCACAGAGTGGGAAAGTCCCAAAAGTGTCATTTATTCTAACCCCCTCCAGTGCAGGAATCTTTTTGCCCAACATTAGGGTTGCCATATTTCAAAAAGCGAAAATACGGACACAAAAGTTGCTGAGATTCTTTTGGCCAAAGTTGTTCAGCTTTTTCTTTTTGCAAAAAATTTGAAGTTTTTTGAGCTATTTTTAAGGAAATTCACCAAAATCTACACTTCAGACATGGGTTGTCATGCGTCGTCCAGATTTTCCCGGACGTTCAACCGCTTTCCACCTGGGCCCTGTTTCCGACAGCCGAATCCCAGCTATGTCCGGGAAATTCCAGACGTGTTGCAACCCTACCCAACGTGGGGCTTGAAACCACGACCCTGAGATTAAGAATCTTATGCTCTTATTGACCGAGCTATTCCAGGAGTCAGAAGGACATCTTTCAGATTCTTCATAAGAACCGAGTGCGCAAATAGTGTCGATGGCATCAAGAAAGGGTGGTGTGGAAAGAACCCTTAAGCACAGTGTCTTAGAATTAAGTTTATTGAAAGCAGCGGGACTAGCTCCTGAGTTAACATGGTTAGGATTGAGCTATAAATGTGATCGCAGGAGTTAGGACGAGGGGATAGGGCTGAATTGCAACAAGAGAGAAAAAGAAAGAAGGCAAGGAAAAGGTTTGGGGGGGGTTCACCAGCATTTCCTTTCAAAAGGAGTGTTTTCTATAAAAGGCAGACAGTATCTTTTTGTTCTTTAGAAGAGGGTAAAATATTTATGAGATTATGAAACCAGGGGGGTGATGATCAGGTTGCTGAGGCCAGAGTTAGTTTTAGTGCCTGGGGTATGTAAATAAATATTTTACGCTATGTTTATCGGTTTTGGCTGCAATCCTGTGAACCCTTACTTGTGAGAAAGCGCTGCTGAGATCTGTGGGACCTACTTTTGAGTAAACAGGCATCCTGGGCTGTTAATTGTGTACTTAATGTGTGTGGATCTGTGTTACTGGTTTCATATGGCTGCCTCATCAACAGTTGTATATTAGAGACTGTGTTTTACTTCTTGTTTCTATCTGATAATACTGTAATAGGCTTTCCTAAACCCCAATTTGGGAATTGAAGAGTGTGGTTGCTGGTCAGATTTTTTTTTTTAAAAAAGGATTTTAGTTGCGGTGGTTGATTTGACTGTTTCCTTGAATATTTTACTTTCAATTAGGCCTTTGATGTGAGGGCCTGTATACTCGCTTCTGTAACTCAAACTGAAATTGGTTCTGAGTTAGGGCAATGATTAATGTTTGTATGCTGTAGTCGGTAAACTGATTTTTAAAAAAAAAATTAAAAAGAAATTTAAAAGAGAAAAAAGGGAACAATGGAAATGATACAAAGAAAACGGAAAGACAAAGCGGGGTGGGATTAAATGAAAGGAAAACACACACTCTCTCTCATTTTCCAAGTGACGCATTCTATTTTCTTGTTCCCTATAACTTGATAAAATGCATCCCAAATTTCTCTAGAGTCCTTCTTCAAAGGATTCCAACCTGCGTTTCTCCTTGATGTTCGGCAGATTTGCTGGAGGGCCATTAAAAAAAAAAAGCGTTTAAGTTAACCAAGTTTTCCCCTTTATTTCCATATGGCCTCATTTAAGGTAAATTCCCCAAGATTGGCCTGAACTGCATCCACTGAGCCATTAACATGCAGATGTTAATAGCACAGTGAGATTCATAGTGTCACCTTGGCAGGCCGGAGTTAACATTCCAGGCCGATTGTTGTGGTTAGATGGGGGGGTGGCGTTTAAGGTTTTGTGGGTGTCCTCCCCTCCCTTATCTCCCAGAAAAGAAAAGAAATTTTCCAGGGAAAAGAACCTTCCTTTCAGGCTCTTCAGAGACTGATAAACCAGAGTTTAAAAAAACATACCCCAAGCCCTCCTCTCTCCCCCATCCCTGCCAGAAACCCTGGTCCATTCTTCTCGGCTGACTATATGTAAACATAATACATGAAGACTTTTAAGGAGGGCTAATCCTTCAACCCCCTTCCAGGCTTCAACTCCCCCCCTCCAGATCCCAGATTAAGGAGCTGTAGCCTCGCCTTCCCCCTCCAACCAAGGCTTGCTGTTTTAACTTGCTTTTATCTAATTTATCATTGACACTTTGACACCACATTAAAATCAAGGAATCCGCAGCCACACACACACCCTCGCCTCATCTTTCCTTTTCCCAGACTTCTCTTCCGCGCATATATATATATCCCCAACTCCAGTTATTCCCCTGACGTTTATTAAATGAAATAACACAAGCGCAAGCGCGCGCACACACACAGAGAAAAAAGAGGATTCGGGGATATGACGCTTCAGCTCTGGAAAGTTATTAAACAGGGGAGCTGCTGCCCATACAAAATTAAATTCCTTATTGATCCTCTTCCTATACATCTAGCCAATTTATTATTAGTAATCAGATCTGTAAAATACAGAAGAGGAAAGGAACTGATGTCGCCAGAATTTTACTCCGCAGAGAGCAACAATTTCCAGCACCCATAACAGTTCCTGGGATTATTTTAATGGGGGCGTGAGAGTGGGATAATGTGCTTTAGATATATAGTGTATACTTATTTAAATACCACACTACCCCAAGTTTTTCATTCGGGTTTGATTGAAGAGGAGAGGAAAACTTGCATTTCAATAAAGAATCCTCTCTCGTCAGTTGTTGTTTTTTTCCGGTGGGGGGCGGGGCGCATGAAATTGGAAACATCTCTTTTGTATAATATTTAACATAGTTTATGGTTAGGTTCAAAAGGTTTGGTGCAGAGGGGGTTAACATTTGATCATATCTCACTCTTGTGTTCTTATTTTTCAAGATGTTTCAAAGCAGAACGTAATTGAGGGCATAAGAGACACCGATTTGGAGTACTTTTTTAAAAAAGCCCAAATTCAGTTGGTTTGATTTGAACAATAAAAATTGCCTTCGAAGGCTCGGTTGCAAAGGAAAGTTTCAAAACCGAGCAAAATATTCCAATGTGTATTTTTTCACTGAACTGTTGCAAAGGATGGTTTAATATTCGCATGCTTGGACTATTATGATAAATAGTGCTGCTTCTTTGAAAATAACAGATTTCTCTTTAAAGTTAAATTAAACTTTATACTTCTATAGTATAGTTCAAGCATTCAAAGTGTTTCCTTTAAGTATCTCAGTTGCCCTTACAACAGCCCTGTAAAGCAGATCAGTCTTAATCCCTATATCCCTATTTTTGTTTTGTTTTTTAATGTCACCATTAAGAGGGAAAACCGTCCTGAGGCAACATATGATTAAAATATACTACACTACATGTATAAACCACAAATATTCAGCCTCACAAATACCAAAGTATAGTTTATTGCTACCACCCCCCTGCCAATAAAATAAAATAAAATAAAATAAAATAAAATAAAATAGAACACAACTTTTTAAAAATTAGACAAAAGGGGAGGGCTGTCTTCAGGGCTTTCCTAACACCTGGAATGATGAAGCTGCCTTATGCTGAGTCAGAACATTGGCCCATCTATCTCAGTACTGTCTACACAGACTGGCAGCAGCTCTCCAGCACTTCTGACAAAGGACATGCCCAGCCCTACCTGGAGTTGTCAGGAAATTGGACCCGGGACCTTCTGCAGATGCTCTACCACTGAGCTACTTGTCCCATTGGAGCAGAGCTGGTAAATTGTCCCAGGGATACGGGGCAACTGCAGACAAGGCCCTTTCCCCTCATGCTGGTCAACCAAATTATTATCTGAGGCAAGCAGGTCAGTAGGGCTCCTGCTGCTGATATCACACTAGTTATACACAGACTGATATGGATGGAGGTGGTCTTTCAAATAACTGGGGGCCCAAATAATGGGCGTAGCCAGGATTTATGTTGGGGGGGAGGACACCCACCTGTCATCCTGCTTTGTCTGGCTCTGTCTAACAGATTTGGAATGAAAAGTCTCAACAACTGTTTTAAATTGCTGTTTTAGATTACTTTCTTTTGACCCCAAGGGCTCAGAAAAATCTGTCGAACCGTTTCAAATAGTCTGATTATTTCTACTTTTAGTTAAGCATTTTTATTTATTTACTTGATTGGGGGGGGCAGCTGCCCCTCCACCCCCTGGCTATGCCGATGGCCCAAACCTTTTAAGACTTAAAGCAACTGTGGGGAACCCTTGGCCCTACCGATGTTGCTGAACTACAACTCCCACCACCCCTAGCAAGCATGGCCAACAGACATGCTTGGTGGGAGTTGTAGTTCAGCAACATCAGGAGGGCCAAAGGTTCCCCACAGAAGGAAAAGTGAGGACAAGGCTTCTATATCTTTGGTAGCTACAGAGAAGAGGGAATTTCATAAGGAGGGTGATGGCAGATGCACCTCTTGAATTTCCTATGCAGCTTTCAACATCCCTTCAGAGCGGGGATTTTAAAAATTGGATTCGGAAATTGTAAAAACGCCCCTACTTTTAGCTGTTTTTATATATGCAATTATTTTATATCGGTTTGTGTTTCATTGTGAAACTGCTGCAAGATGCTTCGTGGGAAGAGATTCGTAAATGAAAGGAACAGGAGCTTTTAAACCACTTTCCCACCTTTGAGAGCCATTTGGAAAGGAGGAGTCCCCCTCCCCAAATTCTCTCTTCCTGTGCTTGCTGTTGTGAAAAGCAAGCACCAGCTTCGGCCAGACTTCAGTGCATGATGCTGCAGAACTTGTAGCTGCCCCTAAGGCCGACTAGGGAGCTCGTGACCCGATCCGTAGACTTTGCAACTGGCAGCCTATTAATCCTTATTTTATACTGCACCAGCCTTTAACAACACAATATATTGCAGGATGCATGTTGATTTATTATGACTAGCCAAAGTAACTGCGATCAAACCTCTGTCGTCGTCGGAGGGAGTATGCCTCTGAATCCCAGCTGCTAGGAATCACAAGTGAGGAGTGCTGTGGTGCTCAGCTCTTGCCGTTGGGCTTCCCGTAGTTTGCAGGTTCGATCCCCGAATGGGACAGCTGCATATTCCTGCATTGCAGGGGGTTGAACTAGATCAGGCTTCCTCAAACTCAGCCCTCCAGATGTTTTGAGACTACAATTCCCATCATCCCTGACCACTGGTCCTGCTAGCTAGGGATCATGGGAGTTGTAGGCCAAAAACATCTGGAGGGCTGAGGTTGAGGAAGCCTGGACTAGATGATCCCCAGGGTCCCTTCCAACTCTTTATGTATGATACCTAGTTGGCTGCTGTGAGAACAGGATGCTGGACTAAAAGGGCCTTTGGCATCATCCAGCAGGGCTTTTCTTATGAAGCCAGCAATGATAAGTAGCCTCCCAGAAGTACAGCATGCCATTGTGCCCTTGGGACTTGTGCAGGAGAACTTACCTGCCAGCTAAAGGCGGTCATCTCACCCCTTGCTTTGTAGGAGGAGCCAATGTTTTCTAGATCCTGCTTGTCCACTGATTCCAGCATTGCCCACGAAACCCTTTCCTACTCCAGCAGTTTCAAATGTTTCTTCCTGACGTTCATTGCGTTACTAAACACACTTCTGGGGGCAGAGGCAGCATTCATCTCAAAAGATCCTACTCTTGACTCAGGGTTGACACAGAACTTTAGTTCCCTTTCCCTAGTGATAATGATGAAGACCCCAATTTCTGTCCCCACATTAGCAGACACATGAAATATATGCTGTTTAAAATAAATTTTAAAAAAATTAAATATAGCAAAAAAACAACAACCCCCCAAACCCAAAACAACCACCAACACAACACTTTAATTTTCTTCAGATCTAAGATTTGGGTTTGATATTTGCCCCCACTGGATCATGATAATGCCAGATCTCGCCTGCCTTTGATCCTCTTCCTCTTCCTCCAGTGGATCTGAATGTGAAACATGTCTGGAAGGTGGTCGTATGAGGTATAATAATAATAATAATAATAATAATAATAATAATAATAATAATAATTTATTTATACCCTGCCCATCTGGCTGGGCTTCCCCAGTTTTGGCGGGGAAAACTTGGGTACAGTGCAAAAGATCTCCTTGAGACTTGGGCTGAAAATTAGGCGGAAATGTCTATTGATTTCCGTTTAAATGTTTCATTTGTTCACTGCAACGCTGTGTCATAAAAAGGGCAGGCACAATCAATCAGGGAATGCGCGGCTAGATCACTCCCACAATAATTGACTTAGCCTAAGTCCCTCTCACCCACCTATAGCTGTATGCTCTCCATCTGTAG
The DNA here is from genome assembly GCF_964188315.1 of Podarcis muralis. Lineage (NCBI taxonomy): Eukaryota > Metazoa > Chordata > Lepidosauria > Squamata > Lacertidae > Podarcis > Podarcis muralis. The sequence goes on along the minus strand of NC_135667.1, from coordinate 31,870,765 downwards.
CTCTCAACCCCCGGGTAAAAACTGCCCCATCGTTTTGACAGTCAGGGTCAAAGGACCATGAATTGAAGGAATCCAACATCAATCTCCACCAAAGATGCTTAAATCGGTACTTTTCACGGCATTCTCCAACTCTTCAAAGCGAATCAAAAACCTGCATTTGTTAGAATGCACATTTGATTCAAAAGTGGTTCTCCTTTTTTTATTTACTTACCATATTAAGTTTCCAATCCTGACCACACTTGCCTGGGAGTAAATAGAACTGAACTTAGCGCGATTAACTTCTGAGTAAATATGCAGTTTATAATTTGTTTTGTCCCATCCTTTCTCGGAGGAGCTCGGTGGAGTGGGGAGGGTGCATATTTTACCCTAACAACCCACCCTGGTAGGTGGATTAGAATGATCAGAGAGAGTGATTGGCCACTTAACATGGTTTTTGGCTGTGTGTGCACAATACACACATGCAAAGAACACACTTTGATGCAAAGAATTCTGGGAACTGTAGTTTTCTCCTCACGGGGATATAATTCTCAACAACCCTTAACAGACCAGTGCCCAGAATTCTTTGAAAGATGTAAAGTACACAGCTTTAGTTGTTAGCGCCACATTTAGCTATTGGCACCAATAGCATTCCCCCATGCTAGTTTTTTGGCTGTATTATTTTGATTCTACACTGTTTTATGCTGGTTTTTAATGTGGTCTTAGCCAATGTTTTGCCATCTTGGCTATGTTATGTATCTGGGTGCCCTTTTACATTGTTTAGTGAACCTACCCAGCGGTTTTGTTGAATGGGTGGTAGGGGAATTTAATAAATAAGTGGCCAGATTCCCTCAGAGGTAAATTCCAGTGGGGCTTGGTGTAAGATTGCAGTTTTACCTCACTTGTGACAAGACTCAAATGGCAGAGCTGTAGTGTTGGTGAAAGAGACAACGTTTGGTTCTTCACAATGACATGGTGTTAAAGCGGAGTCCTTTTACCATCGGTACCAACCTCAGGTAGCCATTGGCTTTGATTGCTGGTGTTATATTTCCTCGCAGAAATAACCCTGAGCCCTCTTAGTTGTCACAGGTTGGAAGAATTCAGCTTTCTTTGGCTCAGAATTTGGGTTACTTCATTGCAGGAAAGTAAGATATGCACATTTTACTTTGTGGAATTTTGCTACTCACAGCTCTTGAGGTCTGCACAGAAGGAAAAGGGCGCCAAAAGTTGGTCTAAAAACATGAATCTTTGTAGCACTGGAACTATTCAGCTACTACTAAGATTGTGAAGAAGAGGAGCTAGAATGGAGGGGGAATGATACCTTGTGGGGAAGGAGTGTGCAAGCTTTCAAAGAATTAATTTTTCGCCTGCCTACTGAAGAGCTAGAAGCCTGCGGTCGTGGAATACACACAAAATCAGAAAGCATGCATTAGCTTAAACCCATCAAACTATTCCCAGCCAATAAAACATATATAGCTTTTGCTACTTCATTATCTTCTGCAGAAAGCAGAACAAGACAGCCAAACAGCCATAAACAGGATGACTCCTCAAGCTACGTAATTTGTGAAGGGGGAAAGCTTCTGTTAAAAACAACAGCAACATACACACACGCTTGTTTTATTTAAAATGTCTTTTTATTCCTCAGTCAAGGATCCATATTGCACACTGGGGATTACAGTTTTTTCCCTTATATACAGTACATACAACAACTTAAAATAAATAAAGGTACATATCGCTGCCTCCCCCTTTCTCTCCTGCCCTCTTCTCAAGTCAAGTATATTTTGGGAAGGGTGTTGGGAGGAGATGGAAAACTGAACTCTCTCTCCCCTTCCCTCCATGTGTTTCATTTTCCAAGGTGTGTTCCAAAAATGGAAAGGATGCTTTAAAAAAAGAATAAAAATGGTGATAGGAAATGCAGAATTTTAAGGAAATTCATCTGAGGAGAGAGGATGTAATTGTAGCTACCTGTAACCAAGGCTACAATCCTATACTGTACATGTTTACCTGACTTCCACTTTGGATTGCACTGCAAATCATATACCTTATTCACTGGGAAAAGCTGATTTTTTTCTCTCTCTCTCTCTCTATCTCCCATTTCCAATTCCTTTGGAGGAAAAAAGTAATAAATATGTTTGGGGTCTTTTCCTAAGGAAATTCCTCTTCTCTGGTTCAGAGCTAAGAAACTTTAAGTAATAAAGACATTCCCAGATTACTAGCACCTTACTTGTGTGTTTTTCCTTATTTTTCCTTCTTGAAAAATGGAGAAGCACTTCTTTAAAACCTGAAAGTGATGGTCAATGTGGTGACTGCATACTTCCTCTTCCCTTTCTTCCAACCATCTCCCTCTCCCCACCCCCTTCAGCCTTCCCTCAAGTCTGCCCAAATATATCTTTCTCTCTTGCACAGCTCAACTGATTTACCTGAAAACAGAGGCTCATTCTGCTTTACATTTCAAAGCTGATTATGCAAGGCAAGGAAAAAAAGGGGGGAATAAAAATGGGGAAGGGAACCTGAGAAACTCACCTCTACTTTTGTATTCCCCCCTCCATAGAACTCCACTACAAATAGTAATAACATAACACAGTCTATATATATATCTGAACTGAGAGCACCTGAGTCTCGCAGGTAGGGGAACACACTAGAGATAGTTCTGTTTGTGTGAGGTTTTTAATTTTTTTTCTACCTTTTCAAAAAGCAATTGCACTGTACAAAAGGTTTTTGCTGATTTTTTTAAAAAAAGTATTTTACTTATTTTTGTCCATTTCTTCCCCCAAATAATCTAAGGAGGCCTGCTCGCTCTCTCCCTTGTAAAAAGTGGATCTTCTGATCACCCTTTTTGAACTAATTTGAAAGCTGCCACCACTCTGTTGTGAACAATTATTGTATTATGTTGCTAAAATAGGAGTTTACTTTGGGAGCTGTAGAAAGAACTAACACAATTCTCAGGCATGTTTACTCAATTTCTTTCTGAGTTCAAGTGGGTTTACTCCCCTGTACATGGGGAAACCCCCCCCCCCCATAGACAAAGTGTTGCATCCAACTAAAATTTTACTCAGGCTAGACCCATTCAAGGACCCAAGTTAGTCATACCCATTCATTTCAATGGGTCTCCTATATTACTAACATTGGATACAGTATTGCAACACTATAATTAAAGGAGCAAAGTTATTGGTACTCATTCATTTCTGTGGTTCTACTCTGACTATGAATACCATTGGATGCAATATTGCAATACTACAGTAACCTGGACTAAGCACCATTGAATACATTGGAACTTGCTAGTAGGCAAACATACACCCACTGTTTGCTTTTCTTCCTATATGTTCATGGAGCTTTAAGGACACATTCCAGGGGGGAAAGTCTTATGGAACTCACACAGGAGGATATTAGCTTTAATGCCCCAGAAAAAAAACACACACCAATGACTGCTTCTCTATATTTCCCCCACTGGAAATTTTTGATGTGTTCAATTTGCCCATCCTCAGCTTCTATCAAATATTTTAAGATCTTAAGTTATTTGTGTCTATTTATAGCATTGCAAAACACTACCAAAAATCTTTCAGAAAGATACAGCGAGTTGCCAAGGAATTTTAGAAGGATGTAAAAAGGCAGTTTACGGATGGGGAGAAGAGGGGTTGTTATATTCTGCACACAGAATAATTCCATGTTGCTGAGAACTTGATTAAGGGATACGAGAGAGAATATTTAGGCATTTCATGGAATGCAATTCCAGAATGTATGTCTATTTTACACACTCATCCATATGCTTTCTCCCCATCTGTTAATAGGCTGCAGACACCACTTTCTTGGAAGTAAGCCCAGCTGCACTCAATGGGGCTTCCGTCTGAGCAGAGACATGCACAGGATTGCACTGTGTGATCTCATCCATTTCAGTGGAACCAACTTACAAGGGCGTGATTTAAAGTCAAAGTCAGAAGTAAATCTCAGTAGGATTTACTCCCAGTTACGTAAATGCGCTGAGGACAACAGCTTCAGGACTGCAGCCTCAATTGGCTAACTTTAATCTAGACTCAGTTTAAGCAAAATAAGCAGGCGGAATTTCTTCCAACTACTGTTGTTTTCTACAAGTATCTGTCTTAGCAAAAACACACACACATAAGGCATAAATAGAACCCTGTGATGAAAGTGCAACAGTGCTGCAGAGATGATATTGGCTTCTACAAGTAAGGCTTAAATCGATTTTTTGTTTTAAATTTCTTGCACAAGAATAAAGTGTTTGTACACGGCATGAAGTATTTCATGCATTTTTAGTTCTGCAATGCAACTGTGAAACCTATCATTGGTTAGAACAGTGGATCCCAAGCCCTTTTCCCCTCCATGGGCCACTTGAAAATTGCTGAGGCTCTTGGCAGACCACTTAGTGGTTTTTCTGCCTGTTGTAGCAATTGACAATTCACTGTGCCAGATGCTGTATGGTTTTTAATTGTATTTCTATTGCTTCTTTTATTCCGTACGGTTAAAACTGTAATGCAATAAAATGCAATAGAAGAAACGAAAGAAAGACAAATACAATTTTAAATACCAGACCAACTGAATGGAGCTCGTGGACCAAAGTCTGGGAACTCCTGGGCTAGAATGTGCAACTGATTTGAAAATGCCCCACTTTCACATCCTATCTTGCACTGATAACATTGACATATGCCAACAGGGGCAGGGGGAAGAAAGAGAGGCTCCAAGGACCATTGCGGACAGTGTTGACTGTCCGAAATGTCATCAGCTACCACTACACAAACTATAAATATTTTTGCATTTCTAGGAAAAAGCTCAGAGGTCATCCCTGCCAGTAGTAGGCAGACTGAGCTGGTTGGTTCTGGTGAAAGATGGCACTGATAGCAAAGGTAAGCAAATTGTCAAGTTATTTAAGCTCTTATTATTATGGTTATTACTACTACTGGAGTGGGTGCCACCACTGTCTGGATTTCATAACTTCCGACACCTCAAAACCATGCCAAACATTTGGGGACGAGTGTGTCTCCCTGGCAAAGGCAGCAATTAGCAGATCAATTAGGTTACATCTTTAAAAACCTCATATTTTCACAGGGATCGGACAATACACATTTGCCAAATAATCTGACTGTAATGGCCACCTTTGAAAGGGCCATTGCTCAGGTGAAAACTGAGAAGTTCCCATGTTTACATGCACTCAAAATAGCCAGGGCTGTTGCTTAGCAGAAGATAACTTTGAAATAATAATAAAAAAGTAAATAAAAAAACAATACATGCAACTTTAAAAGCACACTTGGATCTTTCTTACACTCTTTGGACAAATGTGTGAATGTTCTCCATGCTGCATTTTTTAAAAAAGTCACTTTTTAAATTTACGTACAGGCTAGCAAATACGGAATGTACGGTATATTTGCATCACAGCTGCAGGAATGACATGCACATTTAGTGTCATGTATGAAAACATTATCTGTGGATGCACCTGAAACTGGTACGTTGCAGCTTACAAAAATCCAGCAACTTTCCATCTGTGAAACACACTCAAAGAGATAAAGGTGTGTTCTCGTCAATTTCAGTGGAGGAAGCAGACCAGAGCACAATTTACTTTGTACAAATGCTTCCTCCACAGAAATGAATGGGTCTATATACATGTATACACATGTTCCATCTGATCATCAGAGGAAATGTGAGGTTCTGTATTTAGAGAAAGGAGATTGCAACCCTGCTCTACAGAATACTACTCCTGGTAACCCTCAGATCACTGGATGAAATAACCCTTTCAGCTGAAGCTGTTTAAAAAAAAAAATTAATGGCAACTGTTTTTAGATGTTTTAAACTGTTTTGGTTGTTTTAGAACCTTTTTTCGGGGTGGGGAAAAGGATGTTGTTTGCTACCCTAAGGAGGAACGGTGGGATAATGAAGTTAATATATAATTCATCACCATCATCCTACAATCCATGGGATTTTTGCCACTAAAGAAGCAGGACTGCACCCCTGTAACGTGCTTCCGGAGAAGTAAATTCAGTGGGACTTGTTTCACAAGTAAAGATGCTTAGCACTGCAGCCCTAGTCTCTGAGGTGCTTCCAAACCTGGCAGCTGCTAATACTTTCTTGAATAATACAATTCAGGATAGGTATATGCACACATTGTGTACTCGTAATTTTTTCCTGCACATTAGCATACACATACATAGACCACATGTGCTTTGTATGCACAAGCTGACAACATAGGCATTCATGTGATAAGTACATGCTCTTTCCAACATGTAAAAAAAAGGTGGGGCTGGCGAGTTGAATACCACCACACCAAGCCTTGAAAAAGGAACACATATCTATGCATAGCTGCATGTACATTTTAAAGAACAGTGAAACGGGAATTATATGCAAATTATACACACACATAAACACACAAATGAGATGGGGCACAATCTGCCTGGAAGTTCTTCTGCGTGATCCCTCTAGAGATGAATGGGTGATGCACAAGATGGGCTCTCATGCACCTCCCATTCAAAGGGGTTTGTGAAAGAGGAACTCCTGGTGGATGGTGCCTGCGATTCCTGTGTAGCAAGTGGGGCAGATGAACCAGAGAAGAGGTTATGCTTTCCTTATATAATGAGATACGTAGAATGTCCCTACTGCAATCTCCTGTTTGTGCTTTCTCGTGCTTGTTAACAGTTCAGAGTATTTCTTATATTTATATAAAGGAAAGGGAGAGGGAGCATTGTGTTTAAGCCCTGATCCTGAGGAGAAGGCTGTGTATGCATGCACAGATAAATTACACAATTTATGTGTGTGTGGATAGGGATCTCCTGTGGTGTAAGACATGCATTTTCCCTCTCTGAATGTAACACCCCCAAATTCTGCAGCCTTCTGCATACTGGTTAATATGCTCTGGAAACCTCATTCCACAAACTGCTTTCACTGATTGTGTCTTTCGAAGCTGCTCCCCCCACCCCCATTTTAACAAATCCCTTCTATGTCATGTTTCATACTGAATTTCTTTATTTCCTTTCTTCCTTCCTAGCACTCTTTCTTCCTGTTTCTCTCTTGTCCGGCTCACTATTACAAAACTCCCAATGAAGTTAAAGGTAGAAATTGAAAGCCCGGGGGGGGGGAGGGAGTAGGGAGAGGACATGTCAATATTTGGCCTCCACTGAATTCCACATTCCTCCGAAAATAAGGTGTGCAGTTAAATGAACAGGGCTGTCTGCCTGGCAAACACCAGGACCCCTCCTTTCCTTTATGCAAAGTTGGGCTCAAATTTTGAACACGATAAGACAGGGCTGAGTAGGGTTGTGAGGCCGTTTTTGAAGAAAATTAAGACAGCAGCAAGAAGAAAAATCTCCCCACCCACCCCCGTCATATTCCTCCAGTTTTCCCAAGTCACCAGAACAGCCAAAAAGACCAGGCTATACAAGTTGACAGCAAAATAAAATAAAAATAAAAAGCCCACAACCCTATTTTTTTCCTTCTGATATCAGCAAAAACAACTTACGATGTAGGCAACAAATATTCAAGGCTGGTTACTGAAAAGGGGGAGTTTTCAGTCACAACAATGTTAATTTAGTCCTCCACATACAAAGCACCCAAGTTATGCTGTGTTCCCAGGAATAATCTGGTTTCATTCTTTTTGTTGTTGGGGGGAAAAAACTGGGGACAATTAAGGTGGAAATCCTCCTTCATCAAGGTGGTCCAAATGAATGTATTCTACCCAAGAGAATTCATACAAACTAATTTAAACCCATTTTCCCCCCTTTAGGGGCATGGGAAAGTTACTCCTCATTTCCTTTCAAAATTGATTTGAACAATACAAATTCCCCTTTCTCTCCAACAAAAATGCAGGTTGTTAAAGGGAAAAAATAAACCAACAGAACTACACTAAGCATATTTACTGAGTTCCACTGGAATTCCACCCTTATTCCTCTCAAAAAGAGTGTCAAGACTGCTGCCTGCAGAAGGCAGAATATTTTGGCCAGGGGAAGAAAGAAAAAAAGGGTTTCGCTATTTTAAACATGTTTAATCAGAAGTGAGTACCAGAAATTGCAACATGGGGTTATTCCCTTGCAACTGTGTCCAGGATTGCAACCTTTTAAAAGCATCTTATTTTCTCCGTTCCAAGTTCACTTTGATTCACTGCCACTTCCAAAAATCCGTGAAACTCAAGAAGCCAGAATTTCCCCTTAGTTGAAATCTGCAATTTTAATCCATTATTTATTTTGTTTTATTTTCCCCAGGTAAGATTCTTGGGGTGGTGAGGAGGAGAAAATGTTGTTTTAATAGAAGGAAGGTGGGAACAAAGACTGTCCAAAATATGACAATTACCCGGAGCACAGTCACTAGGCAGTAAAAACAAGTCTATAACGGGGGCTTACTTCCAGATAAACATGTTTCGACCTTTGGGTTTAATTCCCAATAATTCCAGAAATATTCACCTTATAGAGAACTGATTAAAAAACTGTTCTGTGACCTCCACTGATTGTACAGCAACTCCAGAGTAACAGTTCTGGCTTGTGCACTGAGATCCAATTTTGAAACGGGGGAAATATATAGGTTGAGGTTTGGTTTTGATTTCAGGCAGGCAGGGAAACCTCTGAAGACAAAGAGGAATAATAAAAGGAAAGAACATTTGTTTGTATCAGGGAGGGAGGGGGTGTAGTTTCCTCTGACAGTGTGGTTGCGGGGGGGGGGGGATCTCTTTTTTCTGCATTCCACTTTGGAGATCAAATTGTCCATCTGCATTTCATTGCAAATTTGCCCCTGGATCCAATTTCTTTTTCCAGTAAATTTTTAAATAAACAGAATGTTACCGAAGGCTACTTAAAAGTCAGGGTTCTATTAGGCAACAAACAACAACCTCCTTTTTAAAAAACACAACTGTTTCAAGTAACCCTTTTCTCTCCTCTCTTTCTTTCTTTTGGTTCAAGCAAGATCAGGGATTGATTTATTTTTCTTTTTCCCAAATGAAGTTGCGTCTCCCACTTCTGCACCTTTTCAGCAGACAGTAGAATATACTTAATTTTGCTTAAAATCACTTTTTGCACCACTCAACACACACTATCCCAAATTCAGGCAAAAAGAAAAAGAAATTCCATTCTACTAAAAAAGAAAAATCCCCTTGCAAAATTCTGCTGTTGGGGATAAAACAGTCACTTTTGTCTTGCTTTAGTTTTAATCAGGAAACGGATGGAGGCTGGGGGGGGGGGAGTGATGCTTTGATGAGTTTAATGTGCGGTGGTTGAAAGGCCATGCCATTTCTCTTCCAAATTAAGGAAGAAAGGTGGGGGAGGGGAGGGGAGTATACTTTTAACTTGGCAAATGAGGGAGGGGGAGAAGAGAAGGGTCTTTCACTGGGGAGGGGGAGGGGAGGCTGCCTTGAAACTTTCTCATTCCTCACAACACACCCACAACTCTTTTAAATTTCTCTGCATGGAGCAAACCACTCCAGATTAAAAGGAAGGGGGAGGTCAGCTATGCCCCAAACTTCCTTTGTGTCCCCCCCCCAACAGACCTTTTCTGCCCTCCCCATATTAAAATGCTGTGCATATTAAGCCAAAGTATTGCTACCATAAATATCTTTTTTTTAATTACACAACACCAAATTTTGTTCTCCAATCTCTTTTACACTCTTTCAGTACTGCTGTTTTTTTGTGTGAGTGGGTTTTTTTTTTCCATTTTAAATCATCAGTTACTCCACACTTGAGGCCTACTTCCAACCAAGGTTCAAATTTCAACTTTTCAGAAGTTGTGGGATCTTTTGAAGAAAGTGAGGAATGAGAAAGCTCTTTAAAACAAAGCTTTTGTTCTTTTTAAAGTAAAGGAATGCCAGAAATTCCATTTGTCAAGGCATCCTTGAGGGTTAAAAAAAAAAGTAATCATGATTGGAAAGTCGGATCTCTTCCTACACTATTTAACACATTTACTTGAAAATAAGTTCCACTGATTTCAGTAGAACCTACTTCTAAGCAACTGTGTTTTAGGATCACAAGCTGCTGTCACCAACACACTTACTTGGAATTAAAGGCCACTGAAACAAAAAATGTTACAGCCGAGTAAATATTTTTTTTCAGATTGCAATATCAGATTCTCCATCTCTCTCTTTTTTGGCTACATATTCAATTCGCTTCGTCCCCCATCCAAAAAAAAAAAAAAAAAGTCAACCTGTTGCACGTAAACCAGCTTATATCCTCCATCTAGAAGTCCTCTAAACGGTATCCCCGGAATTTCAGGCTGGGGGGCACGGGGATGGCATTGCCCCCCAGCTGCCAGGTCCAAAGCGGGTGCGTTTTGGAGAGGGCGCACGAGTCTTTTACGCACAGAGAGGACGCAGGACACAGATCCCCATCAGAGCCGACGACCAAAGCGGGCGTACAGGGAAAGGTACCCATCAAAGAAAACGGATTCCTGGCGGGAGCCGGGCTGGTGTGGAGCAAGCGTTTGCAAGGCGGCGTGGCCCCCTTTTTGGTCGTCTTCCTCGAAATCTTTGGGGGCCTCCCTTTGGCCTGCCTTTCCTGCTCGGCACGCCTGCGTTTAGCGTTCCTTTCTAAGTCGCTGCCGCTTTTGGCCAGGCTGAGGAGGCCGGCTCTGGAAGCGGAGGAACTCCCTTTGGCCTGCTCGGCCCTGCGCAAACCTTTCCCGTCCACATTGAAGCCTTTGGCGTAGCACCACAGCTTGGACTGCCTGATAAGCCTGTCGAATTGAGCTTCCCTCCCCGACCCTTCCTTGGAGTCCTGGTGCAGAGCTGATTCCTCAGCCTTGTCCGGCTCGCCAACGCGGAGGTCCTCACTGGAGCAAAGGAAGTCCTTGGAGAAGTCTTCGCGCTCCGGAGCGCACGACTCCGAAGCTTCCCGAAAGCCTCTCTTTGGCTGCGGGCCTTCGCTGGGGCTGCTGGGACGGGCAGGGAAGACGGCATTGCTCCTCGCCTCCTGCTTTACTCGGGGTTCCGGGTCCTCACGCGGGGGCACCTTTGGCGCGGTGGTAGGAGCTGGCTTGAAACTTTCCAAAGTGGAGGCGCGCAGCGTCCTGGCCCAGAAGAGTAAGTTCGGGTCAGGGCGCAAGGCTTTGGCTACGCCCGAGAGGGCTTGAGGAGAGGCTGCTTGGGGTGGGAGCCGAGGAAGCGCCGCCTGCCTGTAGCGGGTACTCTGCACAGAGTCCCCGCTGCACAGGGAACTGCTTTCCGACCCGGAGGAGCTGCCTTCTTCGCTGCTGCAAGATGACTCTTCGTCGTCGTCGTCTTCTTCATCGTCCTCCTCCGAGGAGTCGCTGGAGCTGGCCGGGCTGGACGCGCCGCTGGAATCCGAGTCGCTGGAGTAGCCGGCCGACGTGCCTTGCCTCTTGGGGCCAGCGAAGGATGCCGAGCGACCCTTCTCCTTGCCCAGGCACCCGCAAGCCGAGCGCTTGGTGCGCCCGGCCTCCGCCTCGCCGGGCGCTTGGCTGGTGCCGTGCGCCCTGACGGCCGAGTGGAGGAGCTGCAAGTCGCCGGGGTAAGCGCTCAGCACGCCGGCCAGGAGCTGCTCTCGGCCGCTGCGGCTGTAGCTCTTCGGCAGCGGCGCGGCTTTCTCGTAGCCTCTGGCGAACGGGGTCCCTAAGAGCGCGTCCCGTTTGGCGCAGCCGGCACCCACGTTGGCGCGAAAGGCGCCGTCGGCTGCGCTGTACGCGGGAAGTAACCGGGGCCGGTTGAACAGGTCCCCGGCTTCCCTCCTCTTGCTTTTCCTCTTCCTCTTCCTCTTCCTGGGGGCCAGGGCCTTGCACGAGGTGCAGAGGGCCTCCAGGTCCGCCTTGGAGATGAGCGAGCACTTGACGGCGCGCGTTGGCACGGACTGGATGGCTTTGAGGGTGCGCAGCTCCTTCAGGTCGCAGCGGCGGCTCTGGATCTTGAGGCTTTCCATCTTCTTGCTCACGGTGGCCCTCGGGATGTCCTTAAACAGGTCGCTGAAGACCTGCGTCAGGGCGAACATCCGCGTGCCGTTGATCTGCAAGTAGCCCAAAGTGATGCCGTCGATTTCCTGGTAGCCAGCTTGGAAATCTCCATTGTAATCCACGGTGGCGGCGGCAGGAGCCACCCCGCAGGTCAGGAACATGTTTGTTTATCTGCTTATTCGTAAAAAAAAGGGGGGCTTCGCAGCCACCAGCGAGGGGAGAGCTAGAAAGAGGGGTTCCTCTCCCAACCCCTCCTCATTCTCCCTCCTACCCCCCAAAATCAACCCGCCGCCGTTGAGTGATGAATTTTCCTTTCGAAGGCATCCCTTGAGGCTCCAGAGCCGCCTTTTCTCGCTGCCTTTCTTTCTTGCTCCACTCTAGAAATCCAGAGAGGGTTGCAAAGGAGAAGATTGTGGTCTTGCCATGGTCCTTTCCCTCCTCCTCCTCCTCCTCCTGGTACCTTTCCTATCTTAGTCCTGCGGTGTGTGCTTGGTGGGGAGGGGAGGGAGGGAAGAAACAAGGAATCTCCCCCCTCTCAGCGTGCCTCTTTTCTTTTAAAAAAAAGCTCTCCTTTGAATTTGCAGATAGATCTTTAAAACCAATGAAGTCCACAGCCGAAGAAAAAGAGAGACAGAAGCACACACATTTAAAAAAAAACCACGCTCCGGAAAAGAGGTTTTTAAAAGCACCCAGGTTGCACACCAAAATCCTTGTCATGTCCACCTTTCCCCCACCCCCCTTTGGCTTCTTTCTTCAAGACAGACTTGGAAGTACAGTATATTATAGGAAACACCCCACGAAATAATTTTCTCCAGAGCGCGAGCTGATTGGGTACTTTAACCTGGTGATGTCATAAAACCCCCAACATCGAACACACACCCCCACCCCCACGTAAAACCCTCATATAAAAAAAACCCTTTCATTTAAGAGTCGATCTGACACTGTCCAAAGAAGTAAGAGGAGCTTCGTATATACATGTGAATTGAGAGGCGGAGGTTGTGAAAAGATTTTTATGTATGTGCCTACGTATGTAGCCCATACAGCCATTTCCCTGCCGTTGCTCTCTACACAATCTCTGCAATCTTTACAAAGTACTGCTTTTACATTAAAAAATAAAATAAAATCTGCAGTATCTGATATTCCCATCGAACGGTTTTAATGTTTTAATACTTGCCAACTGTATTACATTTGAAGGCCCCCCTCCCCCTCTTGCCAAATCTCTAGCTAGGATTATATATTGTCATAGGCTTTTTAAAAAAGCAGCTTTATTGGGAGGCAAATATAATTTTCTTTGATAGCTTTCTGTCTTTGGGAATGCTTTTTGGAGTGGGGAGAGGGTGATAGCCTTTAGAATTTTATTTTAAAAAACCCCCGCTAAGCTTAAGAATGACAGGCACCCATCAGTTCGCACAAGAATGGCTTGCTCTTTTAAAAACCAGATCATTTTTTTTTTTGCTCTGCAATAATTACACCCTCTATAACATAATTATTATTATTTAAGCATCTTTTATTATTGTTTTCCCCCCATGAATCTTTTGTCTCTTTGTACCTTTCCCAGATATGTTTTCTTCCTTTCGCCAACCTTCTGAATGAATTGTGTTTTTTAATGAGCTCTTCTTGAGTCCTCACCTTTTTTTTTTAAAGAAAAAGGAGAGTATTGGGGAGGCAACCGTTTTGTTACTTACTTATAACAATATATGTGTCGCAGTACAGCAGGAAGTTGTCCATTTCCAATGTCATTTGAAGTGAATGGGAGCTGCGCAAGAACTAAGGGCGCTGATTCTGTGGGTTTTATGTAAAAATCTGTGGGTTGCATTTTCTAGCTCAAAACAGTTTGTAAAGAGATTTGACAAATAAAATAAACAGAGTGAAAAACCAGCTTATTTTCTTTGGAGTAAGAAAGGTTTTTGTTCTTACATGGAATTGTATCTTTTCACAACTGCCATTTCCGCCACCCCCACCCCCCAAAAAAATTTAAAATTAAAATTGGTGGTGAGGTACAAAAGATACCTCCACACTTTTCATTCCTACACTGCTACATAACGACTGACCAAATGTTTTCAAATTCAGCTCTCTGTGGTATGTTCTAGACTTCTCAATTGATTCAATGGCCCATTGCATTTGCAACCATTCAGCTGAATTAAGCATCTTAGGTGATTTCCTGTATTTTGCCAGTAAACAAGTTGCTGTACAAAAGATTCACAAACAAAGCCTTGGTCTTAACTATTAAAATATCCAAGCCACAATTGCGTTGGAATTGAAAGGGCAGGTTTGATTCTATTTCTCTTCTAAATATTCCATAAAATCTCTTTCCGGACCATTAAAAAAGAAAAAGGAAAAAACATAGGGAGTTTCCCACCAGACATGTAAAAAGTTCAGCATTGTCTATGAATGCTCTCCACTTTGATGTGTATATGTCTTATAAATCCTGTTCAGTCTGTAAGGTGTCAAGTGCCATTGATATACAGTTTTTGCATATGATTCGCATTTGCCTCTGTTAAGCCTACAGGTTGTCGGAATTAACCGAGATCAAAGAATCGTAGTTCGTTCCATTCTGTGGGGTCAGAAATGATTATTGATCCTGTTTTTATATAAAATAACCAGCTATATTCGCTTCTGTATAAAATTGTGCCTGAAGAAAGCTAGTTTGCAATCTGGTCTTTTGAAGTTGAATCTCTTCCTTTGTTAAATCTTGGAGGTGGACTTTTACTGATTTCCATGGAATTTGCTTTCAAGTAAATAATGCTCAGGGTATCATAACCGTCAGGATGCTTAAGCAACAGTTTTGTCCAATGCAGGGCAGGATGCGTAGATGTATAGGTACCATTAATTCATTAATTTTATTAAATTTGTATGCCCCCCTTCATCTGTAGATCTTGGGGCCGCCAACGTAATTGGTGTGCCAGAATAGGTTTCCAAGTGTGCGTTTTCCGTACCAAGTGTGAAGAAGGCTGTTGAGCAAAGAACAAGGAGCTGCACATCCCAACCCTTTTGTAGCACATGGGTAATTCCGCGCTTTTGCCTCTACGAGGAAATGGGTGTTGCAGCTGCTCTTGTGTTCTGCGGTGGGCATGATGTAACCCTCTGCTTCTCCTTGACTTCTCTGGAAAGGAGCCAGGGGCCACAATCCAGTACACAGCTAAACACCATTCAGCCCATTGTTTACCTGCACTGTTTCTCTTCAAGTTAGCCTGACGATTTCCGGTGGGAAGGCGGCATCCTTTTGTTGTTGCTGCTGCTAAATTTATATGCATGCTTTCCCTTTCCACTAATCTACGTTCTTTCATTTAATTCTACCTTTCTTTAAAACATCCTCTGAGGGAAATGATTTCTTTGCATGTATTGCCAAAAAAAAAAAAAAGTTTTTGTTTCGGAAGTTGATCTTAAGTCATTGATTTCTACCTCTGTGAAGGCACAATCCAATGGGAAGTTCTCCTGCACAAGCTCCATTTATTAAAATTGGGGGCGGTGGTGTTTGCGCAGGAGAACTTCTGCTGGACTGTACCCTTCCCTTTTTTTACTCCTGATTTGGTAAAATGGACTCAAAGGAAAAGTGTCACCTTTGGGGGGGTGTCCCTGTGTAAAATTGTCTTTAGGTGCAGAACTCCCCAGTTTTTGTCCCTCCACCATACCTCATCAGTTTTGTCTTTGCTTTCTCTCCTTGTCTCTCATATCTATTCCACGCTGCCTATCTCTGTACATCATGATTATCCAACCACTCCTTCCTCTATATCTTTTATTCACTTCAGTATCTGAACCCTTTTCTCTGCTATTGTTACCCATGTTGTTGTGTCCCTTTGTAATGGGATCTGCCACCCACCCACCCAGCCCAGCGATGCAGATTTGATATGGGGACTTAACATCCCCAGATTGGATCTGAATTCAGCAGCGCTTTGTTGTTGTAAAAAAAAAAATCAACAATAAACCAAACGGAATTCACCAACCTTCAGGATAAAGTGAGCTATGTGATAAAAAAAGCATGTTGCTATTTTGAATGTGGCTATTAATGTTGCCCTTGCTATATGTTTTGCAAAAATAAAAATCTGAATCTCTTTTTCTCAAGAATTCACAAAGTGAAAAACGCAGCAGTTCCAATCACCGCAAACTGAAACACTTATTAAAATTTGTCATCCTGTAGCTTGTCCTTCCCTTGGAAATATTTTCTCCTTAAGGATACAATACGTACTATGTATGTTTACTTGCAGGAATTTCATTTCAGTCAACAAGGCCTGGGCTATCCCCACTTACCTGAGAGTGGGGCTCGCCAGAGTCAATGAGATTTGCTTCTTAGTAGATACTTATTGATTTGCACTCTTAGCTTCCAAGCAAATTGTGTGTTTAGGGCAGGGATGGCAGTGACTAGGAACACAATCTTTAAAATTTGAAACACTGGATTAGGATTATACCAAACCATTGGAGGAGTTCCTGATAGCTGACAACTTTATGAGTTGCGCAAAAGAAGAAGGGAGAGATTTGAAGTAAGGGGCATGTGACCTTATTTGCATGTATTTCTCATCAATTATGTCAGTGATCCAAAACCTCTGACTTTTGTTTCTATTGCTTTTTTTTAAAAAACCCAACGGAAATAAATGGGAGATGCCTTTATGCCATTAACAAAGATAAAGATTTCAGAAATATTTAATTGGTTAAGAAAATGACTACGTTCCCCTAAATAAAAATCCACCTCTAATTCTCCCAGAAGAGAACATTCTCTGTTTGTGTGTTTGCGTATGTGTATGTGTTCATGTTTGACTCTTTCATCCATTTGGGTTCTACTTGTTGCACGACACAGAGGTTTGGATGGGCATCTTAAAATAAGATTCCCCACTCCTTTTTGCAGATGTGAAGAGGAGGATCCCTGATCGGGCTTTTGTTTGTTTGTTTATTCCCACTGAATGCTCAAATTGCAGGCAGCCTAATCAAAGTAAAACAAGGGTGGAGGGATGCTGGTTTGCTCACGGTGGGCAGAACCCTCTGGGAAGGTCTCCTGCACAAGCCTTCCTGAAATGTGCATACTTTTGCAGTGCCATCTTATCTCAGTGCATTTTGTGCAGGAGAGCTTCCTCTGTGGCTGTGCCATACACTCCAAGGGACTGTTTTCCTTTTAAAAAAAGAGAGAACCCTTGTAATTTTTACTTTTGGAGACAGGCAGGTAGAGAAATGCGCCCTTCCCCCTGGCTCTCTTAATTGTGCACACTTTCAAATGCACGTCTGAGCACAAGGTTTTGCCCCACCACAACTGAAGCACTTGTAGCCGTCCTTGATTTCAACCTGCATGCTTGGTATGTGTTTCATAGAGCCGCTCTCGCCCTGGGGAGCTTCTGCCAACACACAATTCAGGGCAGCCTACTTTTCTGTGCACGGAGAGCAATGACTGCTACCTACGAAGGGATCGAACTGGACATGATGGGAGCAGGCCTGTGTGTCAAAACCCAACTATGCCCCATGCACAGAGAAAGCAGGTGGATATGAAACAGAATGAAACAGCGGGGGATGCACAGGCAAGGGACCGATGTTCAGATTCCCCTTTTCTGCATGCAGCTGAGCTCCAATACAGGAGGTGACCCTGGCTGGCGGTGGGGAGCAGCTTGGAGCAATGCACACAAGAAGGTAACGTTCAGCTCCTCTCCTCTGGTCAGACATTTACTCATACAACTGGACCGCCACCCCGTTCTTTGTGTTCAGAACAGATGTGGGCTGGAACACACAGATCTGTCGCATCCATTTTGACTGTAGCAATAAGCCAGTTGGGACCAATTCAGGGTCCAAGAATTGCTGCTGCTACTTTTGTTTGGTGGGAGTTGACGGATTCCCTGTAAGTTTGCTTCAAGTGTGTACTTCAAAACATGCAAGTGTGAGAATACGGCGAAGGCTGCATGATACAGGTCTCCTGTGCTGGGAGCTGTGATTGTCTGCCTCTGAGTGCAGTCCCCTTGTGTGAAGCCTGTCTTTGCCCCCTGTGCAGAGTTTATGAAATGGCCCTCGGGTGCCGCAGGAGGTGTTTTGTGTGAGTTTATTACTTCGCTGTCATACTCTTCAGTGCTAATCCAGATCTACACCAGGAGAGTGTCATTCCCTTATAGACCTGTCACATTTGGTCGTTGCTAAAGGAAACCAATTTTTTTTTTTTAACCATTCCCAAGGCTGTTAACTGAGGATTCCACAGGATTCTTTGCCGGCCTGTCAAAAGTTTTCTGCAGTCGATCTTGGGGTCAAATTTTAGCCCCCTCCTTCTGCAAGCACTTGGGAACAGCCAAAGCAGCGATGCCAGAGGCTCACGTTCACCTTAACGGAGAGCTCACCTGGAAGGTGGGTTTTTACAGTGTCCTTTAAACCTTGATCCAGTCCTAAAGCTGCTGCCATTGGAGTGAGGCTCATCGATTTTGACTGGACATAGGATTGTGTGGCTGCTCACCTGGTTTTGAGATGGGAGCTGCAAATGAAGCCATACTCACTGCGATTAATTCGTTAAGTTTCTTAATAAAGAGAGTCAAACAAGGCACCCGTATTTCAGTTTTGCTGTGTTTCATACGGAAATGGCTGACTTGCATATGTTTGCAACAGTGTAAAAAGAGTTCCTTATGCCGTCGTGTTTGTTCTTCATGCATTCCAAAAAATATACGGAGAGTGACAACTTTGTTCTTTTAAAATGCACTCATTTCTTGCAAAAGTCTTGGTGGGTGGGCAAGGGTGGGGGCAAATTTGCATGCAGAATTTGGGATTAAGAATCCCACCCAAAACAGCACAAGTGCTGTGTCCCTTTAAATTGTCCATTAACCACAGCAGCTCAAGAGATTAGTCCAAATTCTGAATGGTGGTGGTTTTCAGGCCTTGGTGTGGCTTGAATGAGTTATACAACTGAGAAACCTGCAAAGTTTAGATGGGTTATTCACCCTGTTGATTCCAATGACACTTATACAACCACAGTAGTATTTAGCATTTATATAGTGCTTTATGTGTTCACTATGACATTATCTTGCTCATCCTTGAAAGCACCCCATAACATAAGTCAGTGTTATTATACCCTTATTACAGATGGAACATGCTGAGGTTAATCACTGTCTTGTCAAAACCATCTAGTGTCTTTGCAGAGGTATGATTTGAACCCAGGGGCAGCATAGTTCATAGGTCCTGTCTCTCAATCCCAGTTATACTAGATCTTGAAGGAGTGGTGGAAATCAAACAGGAAAAGCAAAATATGTGCATGAATCGAGTTGGGGAAACACTCCTGTGAGCAGTCGCAGAATCATTCCTGCCCCACCCTGCTCCTCGCTCAGTGGAGGATGCAGCTACCAATTCTCTTGTCAGATGCCCAACTGACCTGCACTTTCCAATGAATGAAAAGTCCACCACCTCCTGAGGCAGGCAGTTCCACTGTTGAACATCTCTTGCCATTAGAAATCTTCTCTTGCTGCTTAGTCTAAACCATGGGTAGGCAAACTAAGGCCCAGGGGCCAGATCCAGCCCAATCGCCTTCTAAATCTGGCCCGTGGACAGTCTGGGAATCAGCGTGTTTTTACATGAGTAGAATGTGTCCTTTTATTTAAAATGCATCTCTGGGTTATTTGTGGGCCATAGGAATTCGTTCATTTTTTTCCTTCAAAATATAGTCCTGTCCCCTACAAGGTCTGAAGGACAGTGGACCGGCCCCCTGCTGAAAAAGTTTGCTGACCCCTGGTCTAAAGCTTCCCTGTCATTTCTACCCATTGCCCCCTGGAGCAGCAGAAAGCAAGTCTGCTCAGTTGGTGAGAATGTGGTGCTGATAACACCAAGGTCGCAGGTTTGATCCCCATCATGGACAGCTGCATGTTCGTGCATTACAAGGGGTCAGACTAGATCAGAGGTTTTCAACTTTTTTGAGTCCATGGCTCCCTTAACCAACTACATTCTTTCTGTGGCACTCCTGTGGGGCTCAGGAGCCCAGTTATGTCACCCCTTGCCTGCAGAGCTGGCAGCCTCTCACCCTTTTTTGAACACCCTCCCTTGTGAAGTGTTTCCTCAGCCTCCTCCCCTCTCCTTGGGAGTCCTCCGGGCAGCCGCTGCCACCCCTGGTCTTTGAGCTGCCCCCACCCCAAAGAGAGGTGCCTTCCAGAGGCACCATTCACCTGGGGAGCTTGTAGCCAGGGCTGCTGCAGTAAAGAGCTGTGCAAACCTTTGGGAGGCAGAAATGTCAGAGGGAATCAGAGCAGGGAGGGAAGGAAGGAAAGAGGGACAGAGGCCAGTGTTGCCTGCAGCACCCCTGGCCATCATCCAAGGAACCCCAGGGTGCCACAGCACCCTGGTTGAAAAGCACTGGACTAGATGATCCTCAGGGTCCCTTCCAACTCTTATGATTTTATTATTCTACTTTCTCTGTGGCTACACTAAAGAAGAGTTTGGATTTGATATCCCGCTTTATCACTACCCGAAGGAGTCTCAAAGCGGCTAACAATCTCCTTTCCCTTCCTTCCCCACAACAAACACTCTGTAAGGTGAGTAGGGCTGAGAGACTTCAAAGAAGTGTGACTGGCCCAAGGTCACCCAGCAGCTGCATGTGGAGGAGCGGGGAATCGAACCCGGTTCACCAGATTATGAGTCCACCACTCTTAACCACTACACCACGGTGGCTCTCAAGATGTGTGAAGGGCCATGACCATGTCTCCCTTTAACTTTCTCTTCATCAGGCTAAACATTCCCAGCTCTTTCAGCCATGTCCCAGAGGACTTGTTTTCCAGCCCCCCCCCCTCAATATTCCCGTTTGTCTGTGTGCTTCTTAAAATGTGGCACTGAGATCTAGACTCGGCACTCCAGAGTCCTGCCTGACCAGCACAGAACAAAATGGAGCTAGATTACCGGTACTTCTTGTAATCTAGATACTGCACTTCGCTTTATGCAACCTAAGATTGTTTTAGCTTTTTAAAGCAATTGTGCCTCACCTCTGGCTCACCAGCTGGTTTTCTTGTGCTCAGCTAAGGCACCTCTCCACATAGAGTGCTCCAATAACTTTGGATTTGAGAAATGTGGTCTAAAACACTGCTTGAGCTGTGGATTTGTTGGGTGTGTATTTGAATTAAGAATGTTTATATTTTAACTTCTGTGTGACTGGTTTTTATACTTCGTAAACGGCTCAGAAGCCTAAGCTGGTCTTATAAGCAGTATATAAACGGAACAATAATAAATAAGTAAATGATGGTGTTTGAGTCTCCTGGCGTCAGTCTTCTGGTCTGTTAAATGGGTGTAACAGAGGCGCTTCTTTTTGCAGGGTTTGTGTCAGGATGAACAAAATCTCGAACATGAAGAATGCTGCATGCTGAAAAGCAGTGGGATTTTAAGATTTGTGGTAAACATGGGTCGTCAAGTAGATTTCTGCCTTTACGGGAGCGGGGGACCATTGTAAGCCTCATTACCTCCATCTGTAAAATAAGAACAATAGCTGCCAACTTCTCAGGATTGTTGTGATAGGGGAGGCAATCAGTACACTCCTGCTCTGCAAGTTAATTGATGGGCGTGAAAGGGTCGTGGTGCAACTTGTATGGTGGGACTGAGGCATATGCACACGACAGCTGCCTCCCCGGCCTTCCCCCACCCCACCCCAGCAGCAGTTTGTCCCCAGTTTCCAGGCCAATTGGGACTGTGCTCCCATTTGCACGCAGCTCCCCAAATCCCTGCCTCTGTCCCTGAGCTTCTGGGTTCCCAACATATGGAGTTGATTTGAGATAGGCAGGGCTGACTCAAGACATTGCGGCACCTGAGGCGAACCACGAAACAGTGCCTCACCCACCCGACAGGGAAGAAGGGGCGAGTGAAGTCCTACATCAAGAATTGGGGGGGGGGGGAATGAAGATCTACATCAGGAACAAAGGGGGAGTGACTGACTGCTTTGGGAACAAGGTGGAAGTGCGGTGACAGGGGCACAAGAGGGCAGCACGTTCCTGGGATTTGCTGTCAGCAGACTGGTACATATTGATATAGGAATGTATTAGACAAAATGTAAAGAAATATACAATAATAAGAGTACATTCATTTGTAAAAAAGGAATATACAACGGGATACACAGGAAGTCCAATGTGTTGGTACATATATGATTTTGGAATAGTTTTTTGTCCTTGTTTCATTTGTTTAGGTATATGAACTTTGTATACATGCTGAAAATTATTTTAGAATAAACCTTGTGATGTAATATGATAACATTTACCGATGTAACATAAGAATGTTAATAAAACTCCAAAAAACACACACAAAAGGCTATCGTATTTTTTGCTCTATAAGACGCACCAGACCACAAGACGCACCTAGTTTTGGGAGGAGGAAAACAAGAAAAAAAATATTCTGAATTTCAGAAGCCAGAACAACAAGAGGGATCGCTGTGTGGCGAAAGCAGCCATCCCTCTTGCTGTTCTGGCTTCTGGGATAGCTGCGCAGCCTGCATTCGCTCCATAAGACGCACACACATTTCCCCTTACTTTTTAGGAGGGAATAAGTGAGTCGTATAGAGCAAAAAATACGGTTTGTGAAGCGGTGCTTACCTGCCCCCAACCCCAATATCTTATTCAAGTTGGCATCCCTGCACTCAGCTATATATCTCACTGGGTGACCTTGAGCCTGTCACTGCCTCTCAGCCTAACCTACCTCACAGGGTTGTTGTGGGGATCAAATGAGAAGGGAGAGAACCATGTATGCCAACTTGAGCTCCTTCGAGAAAAAGGTGAGATGGCTGTGCCATCCATCCAGCCATTAATAATATCTCCAATCTGCTTCAAATCTCCCGGAGATCTATCAATAGATCAGGATCTCCCTTATCATTCTTCATCACATGAATGGGTATGCAAAAAGTTTCATATCCTGGAACTTTATATAAACGATTCCCAATTGCAGGATATTATAAAAGCATGACTCCTGTCAAAGGGATAAGGGATGAGGTAGAGAGAAAGTCCCAGAAGTTTTGAACTTGAAAATAAATAAGAAGTTGCTGGACAGTTTTTATCCATCATGATGTGGCTGGGTGTCAGACTCAGCTTCAAAATGCTGTCGGGGCTGGATTTGGGAAGTTTCAACATGAGGGAAGTTTCAGATGCGTGTGAAATGTATCTCCCTTTTTGAAAGAGTTCACCTTGAGGCAAGCAGCTGCATCTTGCCAAAGACGGCGGTGCTGTTTTTAATAGCCTCCAGTTCAGAGTTCTGCACAAAGTACACATGTGGTCAATTTCAGTATCATAAAAAATAACATTGCATCTTCCATGTTCTCCCCCCCCCCCCAATTTCATCCCTTCAAACTGTGTCTACATTCTCTTGCGTTAATTAAAATGGCCAAATGCAGGGCGTTTTTCTAAACTATTCTTTGCTAAGATATTCCAAAGGGACAGCTGCTCCGTGTCTGGAACTTGCCCAGAGCAGGTAGGTTATACCAGTGTGGTTTGCGGTGACAATGCTTTGCAGAGAAGTAGAAAAGTGTTCTCCCTCATCCCCAGGTTCATCGAAAACACCCAGATAAATTTTTTAGACCTTTCTGGGAATTCCCAATGACTCAGACTTGGTTTCTGCAGGACGCAAGGGCACTCTGGAAATAAAATTAATAATTATGGGAATCATAGGAAGTTGGGAAACCTATGACTATTTTCAGAGGGTGAAGGTGGGTGGCTCATAACACCCAAATGCTCTTCCGTACCAGACCTCCCCAAAAACAAATGAAACCCCTTTCCCATGGAAAACTTCACATCGGGGGTGGGGTGGGGGTGGAATACAGGATAGCCTTATCTCTGACATGATCGTTGTCTGAAGAGGTACGGCTCAGTCACAGGTTGACAACCTCAGATCAGAAGGAAGCCAGGAAACAATCCCTTGGTTGGTTAACTCTGCTTTTAGAACAGGGTCGGGATTTATCTATTTATTTCAGCTCGAGGGTCACTTTCCTCCATTGGAAACCTGTTGAGTTTTGTATCTTTAAAACAGAAGGCAGGGGAAAAGGAAAATTAACTTTTTTGGGGAAACGCATTCTCTTTTCCTATGTGTCAGAATGCAACATCCCCATATAAGGCAGATCTGTATGTCCTTGTTTACTTTCTTACGATTTTATTGTTTGTTTGTTTGTTTGTTTTTTAAAGGCAGTCATGCTTGGCAACCTTTTAGGAGTTACATGCCCCTGGTGGGCAGGGCTGTAAGGAAAAGTGGGTGGAGCAATGGGTGTGATGCGTACCCCCGTGTGGTAGGCTACATTGCACCCTTGCAAAAGTGAGAAAGTTTCTACACTTCCGACAAGGCAAGCAAGAGGCATTCTAGCTAGGCAAATGCAGACAGAGAGGCCTGGAGGGCTGCATTCAGTCTCTCCCCACCCGGAGCCTGAGGTTTCCCTCTCCTAGGAGGGCACTTTCTTGTTATGAAACCTTGAAGATTTAGGCTGTAGCTCTGTAAACACTTAACACGGAATTTGGTGCCATTAGATCCAATGGAAGCTTTGCATGGATATCAAAGTCTGGTGTTAGGAAGTCGTGCATTTTGCTTGAAGAGAAGGAAAAGGGAATTGCTAGGAGGAAAATACGCAGCCCGTACATGGAAGCTCCATTGAGCTATGTCATTTCAGTTCAAAGGAGACTGTGCCAAAGACTGTGCCAAAGGGGGAAAAGGTAAAGGTAAAGGACCCCTGGATGGTTAAGTCCAGTCAAAGGCGACTATAGGGTTGCAGCTCTCATCTCGCTTTCAGGCCAAGGGAGCTGGTGTTTGTCCACAGACAGCTTTCTGGGTCATGTGGCCAGCATGACTAAACCGCTACTGGCACCCAGAGGACCATGACGAGTGCCAGAGCGCATGGAAACACCGTTTACCTTCCTGCCGCAGCAGTGCCTGTTTATCTACTTGCACTGGTGTGCTTTTGAACTGCTAGATTGTCAGGAGCTGGTACAGAGCAACAGGAGCTCACCCCATCAGGGATTCGAACCACCAACCTTCTGATCGGCAAGCCCAAGAGGCTCAGTGGTTTAGACCACAGCGCCACCCGCGTCCCGCATACAGGGGGGAAAGGTAACTTCAGCTGAAATGGAAACACTTACCCAAGCTTTAAAAATTAACATAAAAACCCTGTTTAGAGAAAGCTTTGAAATGCACCC
Source organism: Podarcis muralis (assembly GCF_964188315.1). NCBI lineage: Eukaryota > Metazoa > Chordata > Lepidosauria > Squamata > Lacertidae > Podarcis > Podarcis muralis. The sequence continues at coordinate 31,845,830 of NC_135667.1, read as the reverse complement.
CCTCTTTCTCTCTATGGTAGTTTGAAAGCTTTGCCAAGTGTCTTTTTTAGTATCAAATTCAGTTCTGCAGGCACTTTCAGAATGAATTGCAGTCCTTTTCAGGATCCACAATGCAATCCTGTACTATTGAGTTCAAGGATATTCATTCCCAGGTGAGTAAAGGATTGTGGCCTTGAGACTTTTGCACTTGTTACAATGTTACGTATGTGTGTTTTTATGTTGTAAACCACTCTGCTATCTTCCTATGAAGGATGGCAAGAAAAACTTAACAACAACATTAATCATAAATGAGTTTGGCAATCAAGACACTCTGGCACTCTGTTCTCTGAATGCTTAATATAGGAGCAAGAGTTTCAGATATAATTGCTTCATGTGTGTGAATGAGATTTGCTCCTCAGAGAATATGTGTGTAAGGTTGCTCTGTAAAACCTTTTTATTTTTATCTTAGCTCAACCAAATGAGAGCTTTCTTCTCTGGGCTGTTGCACCCCACAACACAATTCATTACTAGAATTGCAATGTGTTTGCTACAGTGAGTATCCAAACATGTAACGAGTCTGGATGATATTAATATGCCAAGACAAGATGGGTGAATTGTCCAAAGACTCAAGACGACCGACAGCTGGTGAATTGCTGTTATAGAGCCATCAAATTACATGGCACCTTGCAAAGTAATATAAAGCACCCACCCCTCAAAAAAGCTGGAGATTTAGGTGAGAGCCCTGCCCCAAGGAGCTTACAACCCGCAGTTTGATAGTGGGGAAGGGAGGAAAAGAGAGGCAGGAGTTATGAGATGAATAGCAGTTCACACATATTCAGGCTTCGTCTGAGGTGGGGGTGATGATTAAGTGGTGAAGCCAAAGGTTTCACACACCACTGTGGACATTGACAGTCTCCTAAATGTGTTGCGGGTGTCCCCCCCCCCCGCCCCCACCCACAGAGAGAGGAAGCTACATTGCAAAATCCACAATCACAAAATTCGGTCAGTATTAAAACGTGAATATCAGCATTCAGCCCTCCTTAACGGTTAAATGGATGTCTTGTGGTGTCTATCCAAAATGGGTTGAATGCTGACATCAACTTGGAATATATAAAATCAGGTTTAATGGCCTCATTATTTGTCCAGATGTTGTTGAATGCAGTCTGCACCTGGAAAAGGGATTTCAGAAGGTGGATCCGTTAGATTTGTTGTGCAAAAACGTTTGGCAGGAAGAGGAAAAGCTTCCAGTAGTAACTGTGTGATGCATGGAGATGGCTACCCCATAGGAAACCTCAGGCACATGCTAGGGACAAAATAGTGTACATGCTAGTGTACATGCTAACAAAATAGGGACATGCTAGTGTACATGCTAGGGACAAAATAGCATATGGGTGAACTACCACCACCACCTTTCTTCCATTTCATAAACAATTGGCTGTATACTCGAGAAACTTTTCTGTATAGATACCCTGAAGGAAATAAAAGGGGGGGGGGACTTAATTGTGTCGATGTAGCTCAGCTTCTTTCCATAACCAAATCAAATTCCATAACTAACATAAATACTTCTACCATATATATAAAATCCAGCCATGTTCATTAAATTCTGTGGGGTCCCCTCCCCCATTTTTTCCAATAGGATTTTATTTTTATCTTCATTCATTTCTGTATTTTCCTCTAGTTCCCAACAGAAATAGCTTTATTCTGCCTTCCCTTCCCCCAAATGATAGCAACCCGCCTTTAAAAAGAATGAGTTTGTACATTCCCAAGGAAAAACATTCATGCATCAGTCTTCAAGACAGGGGGGAAAATTGTACCATTTTTCTGCCTCCCTTTGACATTTTCCATATTACACAGTGATTTGTTTCTCTGCTTAAAAAAAAAAAGCTTTGCCTCAGCTTCTTATAGAAAGAAACATTTATTTTTGCAAGAGAAGGCTTGCAGATTATGAAGAATGATAAAAACAGACCTTTTTCTTTGCAACTCTTTTTTTTCCAGGTGAAAATTGTATTTTGAGGTTTCTGTGTATAAACTCAGACAGATGAGAATGCAAAGGTTCGGGTGAAACGTCTAAGGCATTTTATTCCATTGAAATCATCAATTTGATTTTAACAAGTTGTCTTTGTTCCATAACTTGAATTACAACAGAATCCTAAAAGTATCCTGATCGCTCTCCACTACCTGGGTTGCATTCACAAGAGACATGTTAGATCGCCTTGGGGCTCTTTGTTTTCATATTTCCCATGTCTGTACGTAAAATGAAAAACTTATATAGACTAGAAAATACATTCACTTCAGAGGTAGTGTTCCTCAGCTTTGTATACTGAGACAGTCCAGATGAAAATGTATTCCTCCTCCCGACACCCTGTTAATTTTCTTATTGAACCTTGGACCCAGTCTGCTAGAGAGTTCTCCTGAGCAGGTACTCTCCTGCGCACGACTCCCATTCATTTCAGTTCAGCTTTTGCAGGAGAACTTCCAGATGGATGGTGCCTTTTTATTATTTCCATCATGAAAATTTAGATCCGTACACAGATGTGTCTCTGCAAGTGCTTTCACACAGACCTTGCTTCTTAATTTGATGAACAAATGGAACTTGCTGCCCCAGATGTTTGCATCACTTGTGAAAACGCCCTTCCATCTTCGTCCAGGATTCTTGACTGCCTGCATCTGGTTGGGTGGGAAGACAGTCTAGAAGTTTTCTAAACCATATGTTCAATTGTCATAAGGGAATATTCCTTTCATCACACGGTATTCTCTCCCATCCACCACTCCCAATTTCTTGTATTCAGAATGCATTTTGTTGCTGTATTCCCTCCAGTTAACTGAGGCTTTGTGCCTTGGTTTATTTTTAGGTGCTTCTGTGCATCTGAAAAGGTAACAAATGTTTTATTAAAATATGTTCTAAATGGAGAAATAAACATGCCTTAATAGAAGTTAAGTTCCACTGGATTTAACAGGACTTTTCTTAATAAGTGCTCTGAGAATGGCAGTCTAAATGCATCAAGCAATTTAGAATTCAAACAAATTGTGCGACATTTAGTAAATTGGTTTTCCAGAATTCAGGACATTGCTATCATTGTTGAACTGATGAGTTTTGTATGTTTTAACAGAAGTCAGCCAAAGGGAGAATTTTGGGGGGGGCGGGGGCGGGGAGTGATTCTTGTTTTCTATGCATCATAATGCAGCATTCCCATATAAGGCAGATCTGTACGTCCTTGTTTACTTTCTTTTGATTTTATAGTTGTGGTTTTTTAAAAAAAAACAGAAACAAAAAGAAAGTGTACTGTTTGGCATCTGCAGAATTGAAACTATCCTCAAAGTGCCAACACATTTTTAAAGACTAATGTTGTAAAATGCAAAGCCTCCCTTAGCTCTTTGAGGGCGGTTATACCGTATTTTAAATCAGCCCCTGAAATAAATTTGTGCAGAAGAATTACAATCGGTACAATTAAAGTCCAGTTTTGATTTAGAGATTTAATTGTTTCTAAGCACTACATCTCCTTCCCATTTAGAATGTACCTTTTAAAATAAAATTGCCGGGGGAGAATATTGCAAGATATTGTTGAGAATTCTCTTTAAAGTTTTGAAATGATGGTGGGAAGAGAATGGGTGGATTTTCTGGGCAGAATTTCATCTTGTCCCACTCTGCTTAGGGTATGGCTTCCTCCTCTTTCTTTCTTTCTTTCTTTCTTTCTTTCCTCAGTATTTCTCATGCCTGTTTTGATTGACAAGGTTGTTATTAGCTTGAATGGATTCCCCCATTTCTCTGTCTTCTTTAAGTCCCGATTTGGAATCGGAGTGTGATCTGTTGCCTATTGACCCGGGGATGGCTATACACTGACCCCCACTGCCTCCACAGCGACCCTTTGACCCCTAGAGCACTCGAGGCCAGCTTAGCTGAGCTCAGATGTGCGATGGGAGACTTTATGGAGTTTGGGGAAGTGAAGGGAGGGAGGAGAAACTAAGGTATACAGAGCGGGAGGTGGGGTTTGGGAAAGGTAGGATAAGGAAGCGAGATTTTCACCAATATATACACGTGCCCATTGGAAATGTTTCAGATCGACTCTGCACAGCACAGTACCTGGTTATCAGCTGCTGGGCTTTGGGAAGGAGACATCTCTTCGGAGTTATGCGATTGACACTGCACAGCACAGTTCCAAGTATACTGTGGGACAAGCTGGGAAGGATTCAGCAGAGAGCTACTAGGTGACTCAAGGATCCAGAAGTCAAAACTGCGAAGAGGACGGGCTTCCCAATGTAGATCTTTATTTTCTCTGGTACAGCTGACGGTACAGCTGATTTAATTACCTGAAAAGACTGTCCTCCATGCCATGCGAGCGCTTGCCAGCCTGGTGCTATGCGGAATTGGAGAACAACCGATGGTGTCAATCTAACATCCAATGCAACTTGAACTCTTATTATTTCCACGAGTTAGAGGAGATTATATAGACAGACAAATTATCATTAAGGGATTGGTGTCACTGGACAGAATCACTACGTGATCTGAAAGCAACCAAATCATCTAAATGCTCTCCCCTGTTCCCCCTACTAAAAACGGTTCATTTTAGAACCAGTTACCTGCCGAATCTCCAGCCAGCGTCACTAAGATTCACTTTTACAGAGCGTCGTTTTCAAGCTACACTCTTCCCCATCCTAGACAGACAATACTGCAGGGTACCATACAAACACAGATTCTGTATAACTGGGCAATGCAGGTGGAAGACATCTTGCACTATTTACTATATTGCCCGCTATGTATCAGACCCAGGCAATTTCTTGCCCTACCACCCATCCGTACAGGAAAGATGTCTCTCCCTGGCAGAGAAGGTCCTATGGCTTCTTAGCAATGTAAACGTTTCAGTGACTCACAAAGTCACTTTTTTGCTTTGGCACCCAAATAGATCAGAAAGAAGACCCTGGACAATATAGCACTGAACTGTAAGGGAAACGCAGAGGTCTCACTAGAGACTATTATTTGTGGCACAACATCCCTTTTGCTTGTATTTATTTTTGATTCAAATTTCTCATGGCCAGTGGCTAGTACAATAAAGTTATTTGGATTGGATTGTTCCTGATATAGATCTTCTTCCCTGGCATGTGTGTGTGCTATTTTGTGTTACAGATAGTTTTTGCTATTTTGTGGTTCACCTCAGGTGCTAAAATGTCTTGTTTTGGCCCTGAAACCATGAATTGTGGTCCATCTCTGAAGATGAGCGGGTTTGGACCTGGATGGGAAGTGGACTGAGAACATATAAATGACTCTCAACTCCACAGAGGAAAAACAGGATATAAATGTGATGGTGATGATATTAAAAAGAGAGATTAAAGAGGAAGGGTGGGGAGAGGAAACATGGTGGTCATTTCCCAACATTTAAAGGGATCTCAGAAAGGATGGGTGGAGAGAGATGCAGATACATCTTCAGGCAGAGCTGGGGGAAAAGCCTTTGTCTGAGTTAGATGAACTTAGGCTGCATCTAGACACATCAAAGAAGCATTTGAGTTTAAAGTGTACATTTAAACAGGGAAAACTGGCAGAGAAAAATGGGACTCCACATTGCCATCTGGTGGCACAACGTTATATCACATATACAACGCCTGCACCCCCCCACCTCCTTCCTACACCCCTGTGGCACTTACCTTGGGGCCTGCAGTCCACCTGAGCCACATGTCTCTCCTGGGAGTGACGCAGTGGCTCAGGTGCCTGCAGGCTCCACGCCTCCTGAAACAGCAGTGTGGGACTTGTGCTGGATGAACCAATGGCCTGATTGATGTAACACAGCTTTCTTTTCTTAGCTGTTAACAAACAAGCTGGTCCAGGCTCCACTGATGTCATGCGCTCCCTGGCTGCATTGTTTCAATCCGTAACAAGTTGCTGCTAAGAGTCGTGGCCATCCTTTTCAACAACATCGTGGAAGAGGTATTCCCAGCCACCCCATTGCCTGTCTTTGGAAGCCCCATAAAAAGTTGCTGTGGGATAGGAACTGTAAGCAACATCACAGGAGAGGTTTTTCTAGGACCAGGGTGAAACTGTCAAGCTCCCTTGTTATTTTTTTTATGATTGGATGTTGTCGATGCAACCTTGTTATATCTATAGCACTGAATTTCTGTTGCTTTCGTATGCTGTTATATTTCCTACTGTGTCATTGTTTTATTATATGGAACGCCCTCCCATCAGACGTCAAGGAGATAAATACCGTAACTATACAGCTTTTAGAAGACATCGCAGTTCCCTCACTGCAAGAAGTGAAGTTACAGAGAACCAGGCCTTCTCGGTAGTGGTGCCCATCCTGTGGAACGCCCTCCCATCAGATACCAAGGAGATAAGTAACTATACAACTTTTAGAAGACACCTGAAGGCAGCCCTATATAGGCAAGTTTTTAATGTTTGATGTTTTGTTATGTTTTTAATCTCTCTTGGAAGCCAACCAGAGTGACTGGGGCAATCCAGTCAAATGGGTGGGGTACAAATAATAACAAAATTATTACTATTATTACTATTATGTTTTTGTGCTGCTTGATTTTGAAATACATTCATATTTCCTTTGTTGTGAAGTGCATTGAGCAATTTTGTGTGTGTGTGTGTGTGTGTGTGTGGAAAAGCGGCATACAAATACAGTTTTGAATGAAGGAACAAACAAATGATAATGTTAAATTTTGAAAGCATATTCTGCCTCGTGATTGTGGTGGGGGTGCTCTCAGGACAGTAATGAATTAATTAAATGATGATAAAAACCATGTATGAAAGGACTCTTTAAAAACACACCAATGTTAGACTGGGATTCCAGCATAGGTAAAGGTAAAGGGACCCCTGACCATTAGGTCCAGTCGTGACTGACTCTGGGGTTGCGGCGCTCATCTCGCTTTATTGGCCGAGGGAGCCGGCGTACAGCTTCTGGGTCATGTGGCCAGCATGACTAAGCCGCTTCTGGCGAACCAGAGCAGCGCACGGAAATGCTGTATACCTTCCCGCCGGATTGGTACCTATTTATCTACTTGCACTTTGACGTGCTTTCGAACTGCGAGGTTGGCAGGAGCAGGGACCGAGCAACGGGAGCTCACCCTGTCGCGGGGATTCGAACCGCCGACCTTCTGATCGGCAAGTCCTAGGCTCTGTGGTTTAACCCACAGCATAATCTTACACAAATTCTCCTCGGATGTAAGCCCTTTGGAGTCCAGCAGTGTTTATTTACCAGGAAAGTACATATAAGAGTGCAGTGTGAGAAACACAGAATATGCCATGGGTCCAACTCAGTAAGTTTTTGCTTCACATCATTGTGTGTGTATGTGTAGGCATATATGCAAGTATGTATGGAAACTAGCCCACTGTGGAAAGGTAAAGGAATATTGGTTGCTCCACCCACTTTTGCCCCTGGCTCCGCCCATCAGTGGCCCCTCAGGAGCTTGCCTGAGAAAGGAATGTGGCCCTCAGAATTAAAAAAAAAGGTACCCCACCCCACCATACATACACTAAGAAACAAGAGACCTCGCTTTCAGAGTTACAAGTAAAAGACACATAAGAGGGGGGGGGGGAAAGACGCCTGCTTGTTAAAGAGAGAAAAAAAACGAGAGTGTAGAGTTTTTAATTAGGCGTTTAAATACACCAGCAGAAGGTGCCAAGCGGATGACAGAGGAGGTGAAGAAGAGCTCCACTTGCAGGAAGGGAGAAAGTGGAGGATTCTGGGTTGCTGGAAGGGAAGGCGGCCAAAAGAAAGGAAGAGAGCAAGAAGGAAGAGAGAAGAGCCGAGTGCCTGGGAGCGAGAGAATGAAGACGTTGGAAAGGGGAATGAGGGAGGCAGGCAAAGACATCGGCGGGGAGTAAGAGGCGACGCGACAGAAGTTTATAAAGCCATGCATGGCATTGGAGAAGGAGAACAGCGGAGAAGTGTTTCTTTCTCGCTCCTAACCCTAAAACTTGTGGATGCCCAGTGAAGCTGGAAGATTTAGGACGGATAAAAGAAAGTACAGTGGTACCTCAGGATAAGTACTTAATTCGTTCCGGAGGTCTGTTCTTAACCTGAAACTGTTCTTAACTTGAAGCACCACTTTAGCTAATGGGGCCTCCCGCTGCCGCTGCATCGCCGCTGCACGATTTCTGTTCTCATCCTGAAGCAAAGTTCTTAACCTGAGGTAATATTTCTGGGTTAGCGGAGTCTGTAACCTGAAGCGTCTGTAACCCGAGGTACCACTGTACATCCAGGGCACAGGCCATATCCACAAAATTATATTTTAAGCGCTGCAATACCACTTTTGACATTAATGGCTTCACCTAAAGAATCCTGGGAGGGCTGCACTGTGCTAAGGTTGCTGAGAGTCGTTAGGCCATTGCCCTCACAGAGCTACCGTTTTTCCAGATTTCCCTCAGAAGAGGGATAAGTGATAATAATAATTTTATTATTTAAATGCTGTTCACCTGACCCACTCTGGGCGGTAAAATATAAGAGCGCAATAAAACGTTAAATACTTCCCTATACAGGGCTGCCTTCAGGTGTCTTCTAAAAAGCAGATAGTGGTTTATTTCCTTGACATCGAACGGGAGGACGTTCCACAGGGCGGGTGCCACCACCGAGAAGGCCCTCTGCCTGTTTCCCTGTAACCTCACTTATCCCAGTGAGGGAACTGCCAGAAGGATCTCAGACCTGGAGCTGAACGATGGGGGTGGAGATGCTCCTCCAGGATTGACTGTTAAGCCCCTCAGAGAACTGTAGCTCTGTGAGAGGAATAGTCTAACACCATGTTTGCTTGGTACATTTATGAACATTTATTATATATCTAACACCTTAAAATTCTTATAACACTATTCAAGTGGCATTGTAGCGTTTTATATGTATGGGTTGGAAGTGGCCAAAGCATTTGGGTCTTACCAGTGATTTGTTCCCCGCCCCCTTTGTTTGCTCACATTTTTGCCATATAACATTTCCAGAATTTGTATTCGTCCTTTAAAAAAAAAAATCTACTAAAATTTTAATACAGACCGTCATTTTCTCTTCTGTACTGCAGTGTTTTGTCTAGCTTCCCATTTTTCGCTTTAAACCTCTTATCTCTATTTTCAACCCTTCTACTCATTTAGGCCTTTCTTTCTTTCTTTCTTTCTTTCTTTCTTTCTTTCTTTCTTTCTTTCTTTCTTTCTTTCTTTCGGAGTGTTTCACCTCTATCTGTTTCCCATTACCAGCTTCCTCTATTGTTCCATATCACATTCAAACGTCTTCTTTTAACCTTTCAGTCTTGTCATGATCTCACTCCTCCTTATCTCCCTTCATTGCTTCTTGTTTTCTCCCTGTTCCTGTCCTCGGTTCCTCTGTTCATCAAATACTAATCTTCTCATTAAGCCTGCATTCCCTTGTGCTGTTTTTCCTTTCCATGCTTTCTCTCTCATGGCCCCTTACACGGCAAACTCTCTCCCTCTCAATATTCGGCTGACCTCTTCCCAATCTCACTTTCATAAATTAAAAAACCAATTTCTCTCTCTCGTATTTCCCTCTTGATTTGACTTTTCTTCTTCTCCCCGCACATAGGCCTGCCCTTCTTCTCCCCGCACACCTATTCTCAGGTTTTTTGTTTGGTTTTTTTAAATTCCTTTACCACTCTTTCCTTCTTTCACTCTCTTCCAGATTGTGCGAAGTTTCCTCTTTCCTTCCAGCTTCTTTTGTCTCACGCTTTTACAGTTGTGAGCCCAAAAGGAGGAGGAGGATTTCTATAGGGCAAATGCTTCAAAGTAGGGACTTCATCTGTGGTAAATGGCAAATGGGACCCGCAACAAAATGTTGCAGTGCATTCAGCTGCTTCTGTTTAGGGTTCCAGCCAGCTATTCCCTCCAAGTGCATTACACACACACACACACACACACACACACACACACACACACCCCAAGTGCCAATCTATATTCCATGGTTTATTTAGCATTCTCAGTTGAATCATTCTAGCTCTTGTCCCAGTTTCTCCCCACCCCAAACATTTCTCTATGGAGGGCCTCAGTAGAGAGGAGATAGGAAAAATGGAGGGGAGGCAGGGCAGAGGCAGGGACGAATGGCTTCCCTGAAATAATCTTGGGAACTGTAGTTTGTTAAGAGTGCTGGAAATTGCAGCTCTGTAAACTACCATTTCCCAGGATTATTTTGGGGAAACCCATGTGTTTTAAATTTTCTTTATAGGTTCTGTGTGGATATTGTAACCAGTCCTCATCTGCTGCATCCTTCTGATCAGGAACAAGAAACACAAGTTCCCCCAAGCATAGTAAGTAATATTTCTCAGTGCCCTCCTTTTGGCTACAGTGGAGGTGCACCCACCGTCTTGAGTTCATGGTTGGGAGGGGCAAGAACATGGATGGGGTAAATGAGATTGGGTTTCTGGCCCAAGGTCACCCAGACCTTCAGAACTTGTCTGCATTGTTATGTAATGTGGATAGCAAGCTCTTCTTCCCCTTCTCCTCCAAATCAGTGCATTCATAGGCCTGCCCATATTCAGCAATATCAAGTTACAGTATAGGAAAACTGATGCTACTAACAGTAATCCTTCTAGTTGGTTAATTGGTTCGGCAACTTCTATGCACATGAGGTGTGATGCTAATTATTTCCCGTGAGAGTTAAATGATAACCAATCAGAGGCAGCTACAGGAGAGCTATGAGATTAAGGTGAGGGTCAGGTGCCTTGTCAATCCCAGCAGGTATATAAGAGAACAACCCGGCCTGGCCAGGCCCCCATTCTGGGATTGTTAACGGAGAAATCCGAGGGCTCCCTTGGACAAAAAAACAAGGACACCAGCCAGGAATACCAGAGCAAAACAGTAGCCAGTAGGCTTGGTCTTTATTGAAGACTATCGCAACAGGACTTCCACCTGCCACCAGGTAAAACAAAATGGAAGCCCAGAACAAAAGAAGACCCCAACTTTTATTAGTTACTAATCCCCCAAACTACACCCCTAGAACAACATCACAACTACATCATGACTACATCATTGACACGTCACAAAAAGGAGGGGTTGAGGGAGGAGTTATGGAGGTAACCTGAGTATCTTGTCACCTGGCTGGTTCCTCCTCTCCCCCTCCCCATGAGTCATTTCCAGAGGACAAAGGGGAGCTGGCAGTTTCCTGCCCCTAGAGGGAAGATCTGATCATTGTCCTTTGTTCCAGTCCAGGCTGAATCCATTCCGATATGCAAGTTATTTGTGACCTTGATGGTCTTCTGTCTAGGACCATCAGGGTTGGCATAGCAACTGGGCAGGGTTCCTGTGTATGTGCTGGTATGCTCAAGGGATTATGGCTGCCCTGTATCAAACCTTCCCCATTTTGTAGTCCTTCCTTCATGGAGTAAAATAAAAGTGGAACGGTGCAGATCCGATGTATGGTTGATTTTCTATGAATTTATAACAAAAGTGTAGCGTATGGAGTGTGTGTGTGTCAAGTTTGTACAAACCGAATGATTGGAGGGGGGGGGGTTTCCTGCGACAGGATCAAATCAAATCAGAAACTGGGACAGCTTTTCTAAATCAGGGATGTCCCTGGAAAATAGGGACATTTGGAGGGTGTTCAGTATGAGAAAATCCGGACTGAGGGAGGGGAAAGTGTAGGAAGGCAATAATTTGGAGGAGAACATCATATGTGTAATGCCAGGGGTCAGCAAACTTTTTCAGCAGGGGTCCACTGTCCCTCAGACCTTATGGGGGGCCGGACTATACAGTGGTACCTCTGGTTAAGAAGAGTTTGGATTTGATATCCCGCTTTATCACTACCCAAAAGAGTCTCAAAGCGGCTAACATTCTCCTTTCCCTTCCTCCCCCACAACAAACACTCTGTGAGGTGAGTGGGGCTGAGAGACTTCAGAGAAGTGTGACTGGCCCAAGGTCACCCAGCAGCTGCATGTGGAGGAGCGGAGACGTGAACCCGGTTCCCCAGATTACGAGTCCACTGCTCTTAACCACTACACCACACTGGCTCTCAGAACTTAATTCGTTCTGGAGGTCCATTCTTAACCTGAAACTGTTCTTAACCTGAGGTACCACTTTAGCTAATGGGGCCTCCCGCTGCTGCCGCCGCGCTGCCGCCGTGTGATTTCTGTTCTCATCCTGAAGCAAAGTTCTTAACCCGAGGTACTATTTCTGGGTTAGCGGAGTCTGTAACCTGAAGTGTATGTAACCTGAAGTGTACGTAACCTGTGGTACCACTTTATTTTGAAAAAAAATATGAACGAATTCCTATGCCCCAAGAATAACCCAGAGGTGCATTTTAAATAAAAGGACACATTCTCCTGATGTAAAAACACGCTGATTCCCGGACCATCTGCGGGCTGGATTTAGAAGGCGATTGGGCTGGATCTGGCCCCCGGGCCTTAGTTTGCCTACCCACTTGTTGTGGTCTACCATGCAACCAATATGCCTTGAGCTACCCATGAGCATCAGAGGCAAATATTTTGTGGAATAGCACCTGTTGGGCAAAAGATTCCTGCATTTCAGGGGGTTGGACTAGATGATCCTCAGGGTCCCTTCCTACTCTACAAATTCTATGATTCTGAGAGTTCCTCATAGTGCTATGTCACTTCCACGTACCTGACAACACAGGGACTGCTATCAAAGCTGACCCCAGCCCTTTCAGCTGCCTGTTTGCAAGCCCTCTTCGCTTGGCACAGGCCTTGCACTAGTTGCCTTTTATGGGAGCCACGGAAGAATGTTTTGGGTAATTGCACCTCGATATTGAGAACACAGCTTATTCTCCTGCTCCATCCTGCTGATACTCTGTGACTGAGGCGGGGGCGGCACATTTAAGTTGGCTGAATCAAGTTCCTTTGTTGCAACTTGCACGTGGCACAGGCAGAGAGAAGAGATGGTTTGCCTTTGCTGCCTGGGTGATCACTTGAGGGCATCTGGAGGGTGAATAAATGCTCTCCTGACCTCCCTCTCATTAAAGGCTGTTTCAAGGGGAAACAGGACAGAAAAATAACCTTCGGACCCAAGGGGTGTGTGTGTTTAGTGTGCAGTGGGACACAAAGTGTGTAGTGGGGGTGGGAGTTGTGCAGCTGGATAATGCACAGCTTGAAAAATGGGGGGAATTAGACACGATAAGCATATGTGTTTGGGATGCACTTAATGGGAACAGCATGTACACCAATCGCAGGAGGGCAGACAGTGTTCAGTTTTCACGCTTAAAGCAAACTGCCCAAACCATTTTAAAACAACTTCTTCTCTTGGGCCACAACTTCCTCTTCTTTGCCTTCATCTCTGCATCGCATCTTTGTAAATACCTTTGATAATCAAGATGTTTCTCTTCCTTAATTTATAACTAGTATCTTGTAAACTTTGGCTCGACTTTGCATTTGGCACTGCCTAGCAAAGTGCTCAGCCCAGCCCAGCTTCATGCAGCCTTGCAGTTTAGGGGAGTTAGAACAATAAAACAGTGAGATAAAACAATAAATTAAAACAACAAAACGAAGCGCTAAAAGGGGTTAAGAAGTAAAAATGGAAAAGAGGATAAAACAAGTGCTAAGGGTTAGTTCTAGAGCAAAAACTTGCCTTAGAGTTGGCCTTAGAGCTCAAAACCTTCCTATACCTTTAAATTACTCCTGGTTTAGTGCCTCTTAGTTACTGAGCTTAGGCAGACTCAGAAGTGAGTCATCACTGTATAGTGCTTTAGAACTATTGATTCCCATGGAGAAGCCAGTGCAGATTCAGGGTGTAGCCAAGGAGCAAAGCACACTTTTTGTTTGTTTGCCTTCCCGCCCCCCTTTTAGTGTGGGGAGTTTGCACAGCTGGAAAATCTGCTTTAAATAAAAACCCTGTTTGGCTCCTGATACATTTATCCCCCTAGACGCCAGCGGGAGAGCTGCTCCATTCAAGAGTCCTCAACTTTTTAAAACAACTGAGCTGATCAGTTGATGATTGATTTGTTGGTCAATTGCATTTATACCCCACATTTTTCTCCAAGGAGCTCAAAGGTGGTGGTTCCTCACTGAATCCCCACAACAGCCCTGTGAGGTAGGCTAGGCTGAGAGATTGTACCTAGCCCTTGCTTACCCATTGAGCTATATGGCTGAGTGCAAGGATGCCAACTTGAATAAAATATTGGGGGGGGGGCAGGTAAGCACCGCCTCACATAATTGATCACAAGACGCAGTGCACATTCACCATTTGAATGGCAATGCCCATCAACTTTTTTGGGGGGGGCAGGCCCCTCAAATATTTTAATTGGGGGAGTCGAAGGGACCTTGGCCCCTAGGAGTTGGCTCCTATGGCTGAGTGGGAATTTGAACCACGGTCTCCCAGGTCCTAGGTCAACACCCTGGCCATTACACCACACTGGCTGGTCAGGGGCAAGAACTCCTCCTGGCCCTTTCACCGTAGGGTTCATGGAATCATAGAACTGGGATCCTGAGGGTCATCTAGTCCAACCCCCTGCGATGCAGGTATCTCAACTTGCGTCCGCCATCCAATTTTGAAACCGTGCTGTATCCTGCTTAGCTTTTCAAGTGTTCTCATTTTTTAATTTTTTTTATATTGAATTTATATACCACCCTATACCCGGAGGTCTCAGGGCAGTTCACAGAAAAGATCAACATAAAAACCCACAATATATATAATCAAAATAAAAACAACCACCCAGTAACACACCCCACCCCTCAAAAAAGAGCCACCTTTTAAAAGATGTCAATCAGATCAACCAAAGGCCTGGTTAAAAAGGAATGATTTTGCCTGGTACCCAAAGGTGTATAATGAAGGCGCCAGGCGAACTTCCCTGGGGACAGCATTCCGCAGACGGGGAGCCACTGCAGAGAAGACCCCTTCTTGTGTTGCCACCCTCCAGACCTCTCAAGGAGGAGGCACACAAAGAAGGGCCTCAGAAGATGATTTTTTTATCGTTGCACCACTAGAAGGACATGTTTTAGTTAGTAGTACCTTGTTGCAGATCCCGTATACCCCACACAGTATATACGAGTATATATGGAATATATGCCCCAGGGAGGACCTTAAGGTCCATAAATAGCAACACCCTAGAGGTCCTGGCCATTGTTGTGATCTTATGCCCAACAACCTATTGCACCTTCATTCGAGGATGCATGGGCAATGATATCACAGAAGAAGAGGCTAGCCCATTAAATCAGGGCTGGGGCGTACATGTCAATCCATTCTGGTCCTTGTAGGCCTACATTTCCTACTTGTAGGCCTCTACCTACAGGCAGCGCCCCCCACAGCGTCTTAGCAACAACAAGCAGGTCACTCTTTTAGGCAGAAGAGTAAATGGACACAAGAAGGAGATGGGAAATGGCGCCACACAAAAGCTGGTAGGAGAGAATTTCATCCTACCAAGATGCTCTTGAAACTGGCTTGAAGGTGAATATCCTTCAACAAAGGGAAACTCCAGTGGGGAGGGGGGGTGACAAGTTATCAGGCAATTCAATTCGGTCACCTGTGGCATGAATTGAAATGTTACTCCTCTACATGTGTTATTTGTCTTATCAATGCTTCCACCAATCCTGCCCTATTAATTGTTCACTGTAACCAGTGCTTTCTGGGAGGATGCAGGGGTACACATACCCCTAAACATTTTGTGAATCTAAGTTTGGCCTCATTGAGGGGCAATATTTCGATATGAGTAGAAAAATGAGTAAACATTTTTTTAAAAAGAAAAAAGCACTGACTGTAACTACTCTGGTTTCAGATTATCATCACTGTCTGCTTCCCACCCCCATTTCATTTTTGCTTTTTGCATGACACTTCCAACATGTTAACCTCTTAAAGTTTTGGACTATAACTCCTATCATCCTTGCCTGTAGGCCATCGTGGCTGAGACTGATGGAGTTCATTGTCCATAAAATATGGAGGGTACCCTCACAGCTTATCCCTGAAATAGGCTTGCAGCCTGAATGACAATTGGGGGCAACGTTGAAGGAATCAAAGACAGCAGTCTGTGAAGACCTGTAGCTCTCAGATCTGACCAGTAGAGGTCACTTTCCCACCACAAAATCTTCTGCCTTTCTCAGCATACACTACTTAGTTCTTTTTAAGAGAAAGCCTGTCCTTCTTGTCGGAAGTAGGGGTCGGTGTTGGACTCCAACTCCCATCAACCCCATCAGCATGGCCAGTGGTCACAGATGATGGGAGTTGTAGTCCAGCAACTCCTGGGAGGACCACAGGTTAGCTACCCACTGCTCTGAAAGCCACTTAATGCTTGTTCTCTCATTACTTATGCTCCAGTTGATGGTCCCTACCCTGGCAAATAGAAGGGGAAGAAATGGAGGCAGTGAGAGATTTTACTTTCTTGGGCTCCATGATCACTGCAGATGGTGACAGCAGCCATGAAATTAAAAGACGCTTGCTTCTTGGGAGAAAAGCAATGACAAACCTAGACAGCATCTTAAAAAGCAGAGACATCACCTTGCAAACAAAGGTCTGTATAGTAAAAGCTATGGTTTTCCCAGTAGTGATGTATGGAAGTGAGAGCTGGACCATAAAGAAGGCTGATCACCGAAGAATTGATGCTTTTGAATTATGGTGCTGGAGGAGACTCTTGAGAGTCCCATGGACTGCAAGAAGATCAAACCTATCCATTCTTAAGGAAATCAGCCCTGAGTGCTCACTGGAAGGACAGATCGTGAAGCTGAGGCTCCAGTACTTTGGCCACCTCATGAGAAGAGAAGACTCCCTGGAAAAGACCCTGATGTTGGGGAAGATGGAGGGCACAAGGAGAAGGGGACGACAGAGGATGAGATGGTTGGACAGTGTTCTTGAAGCTACCAGCATGAGTTTGACCAAACTGCGGGAGGCAGTGGAAGACAGGAGTGCCTGGCGTGCTCTGGTCCATGGGGTCATGGGGACACGACTAAACAACAAACCCAGCTGGTACCTAATATCAAGGGTTTAATTTCAGATGGGTCTCGTCAGCTTGGGAAGGTAGCTCATTTATAGGAGAAGGAAAACTCTCATCCTAAACCTCCACTGCCTTGTGAGACATCTTTGAGAGAAGAAAAAGCTAAGAAGCAGGAGTGCCAGCTTGGCTTGTGGGTGCCCGGGGCTGTGGGTGCCATAACAACAACAACAACAACAACAACAACAACAACAACAACAACAACAACAACAACAACATTTTATTTATACCCCACCCTCCCCAGCCAGAACTGGGCTCAGGGTGGCTAACACCAATAAAATCCACAGTAAAAACTTAATGGGGGGGAAGGGGGGAAAGAAAAGGAAAAAACCCAATTTAAAATACAAGTTAAAATGCAATTTAAAATGCAGCCTCATTTTAAAGTAGCTGATAAATCAAGACCATAAGGGGAGGGAAACATAAGGGTCAGACTGAGTCCAAACCAAAGCCCAGGCAGAACAGCTCTGTCTTGCAGGCCCTGCGGAAAGATGTCAAGTCCCGCAGGGCCCTAGTCTCTTGTGACAGAGCGTTTCACCAAGTCAGGGCCAGTACTGAAAAGGCCCTGGCCCTAGTTGAGACCAATCTAACCACCTTGCAGCTTGGAACCTCCAAAGTGTTGTTATTTGTGGACCTTAAGGTCCTCCGTGGGGCATACCAGGAGAAATTTGTGGGTGCCCAGCGCCTTCATGGGTAATTTTGTGAATGCTCGGGCATCCAGGACCCCAGGGAGTTGGCGCCTATGCTAAGCAGTAAACCCTACAAAAATCCAGAGTGGAGTCCCTAAGATGGTTGGACGGCGCCTTGTATGCCTGCTTCTGGCAACTCCTGCAGCCAAGCTGGTGCCAAACGTATTGCTGCGCTTTCCTTTGGACCACATCAGCGAGGCCGAGAGTGGGGTGACACCCTGGGGAGGTCACTTTGGTGCTGCTAAAACAGCAGTTTGACTTCACCCCTCTTCAGTGGCGTAGCGTGGGTTGTCAGCACCCGGGGCAAGGCAAGTAATTTGCGCCCCCTAACCCGTGGATTTGCGCCCCCTAACCTGTGGATTTGCCCTAACCCCAGATGTTGCGCCCGGTGCGGCCGGCCCTCCCTGCACCCCCCACGCTACGCCACTGCCCCTCTTGTCTCTTGAGGCAGACGGATGCCAACAATTTCAGAGTTTTGGCTCTCTGAGCTCCTCAGAGCCGCTTCTGTATTTGTGGTCAGCTTTAGGAGAACACAGCGAAGCAATAGGAAAATCATCCGATGTGTGCCGAGTGACTTCCCTTGACACTGACTAACCACAGCCTACTCCCACAACCTTGTAATGTGGTGGAATGTGGGGGACTCATTTAGAAAGCCATTTGGTATCAAGCCAGATGACTGATCTGTCTAGGTCTAGGCTGTTTACTCTTCAATGTAGCAGCTGTTCCAGACTGTAAAGTCCTTTCCCAGCCAATGCACATTAGACAGAAGAGTTGTAGCTCAGTAGTAGAGCATCTGCTTTGCGTGCAAAAGACTCAGGTTCGATTTCTGGCACATCTAGGTCGAGGCTGGGAGAGACCCCTGTCTTAAACCCCACAGAGCCACTGCCAGCCAGCTTAGACAATAATGTAAGTAGCTGGACCACTGGTCTGATGCCAGTGGCTAATATTCATACGTTCTTTCCCTTTGCGCTCATATTTTGGAAACAAACGTGATGTACAAAGTGAGAACCTGTGAATGAAATAGAATAGCCCTGTTTTCATAATTACCCATCTTTCCATGTACACAAAAATTTGAATGCACATAAATGAGGTCTTAAAAATATCTCCCCACCGAATAAAAATACCGATCAACTGATTATTTCTAAATTCTCCCCAAAGGGAGCCCAATGTAGCTCATAATAAATATATATAAAAATAAAACACATGAGAACAATTTAAATTCAGGGCTTGCCAGAAGCAAAGTGGACGTGCTCCAAAGTAGCCTGAACACAATCAAGCTCTTCCTAGAGTTTTGGGAACAAATTAGAGGGACACAAAGACAGAGGCATAAATTAATAAATTTCTCTGCACACTTTCCATGTAAGGAAAACATCAGGGGTGGGTGGGTGGGTGGGTGGGTGTAGTTTTGTGACTGATAGTTGTAGCTTCCAAATGGAGAAAAACTTTCACAAGGTTCTCATTTTTTAAAAAAACTTTACTATACAGTGCATTTCAGAGGGATCTGGAAGGATCCTTATCAGTTGTCATCAATTAAACGAGAAGCAAAAACGGAAGCCTAAAAAAAAAACTTCCATCAGAATAATTCCTCAGCCCCTACACCCATCCTTCTGAATTTTTTCAGGTTTCCACAGGTACCTCTCCCATATATGCCATTTTATTATAAATCCCACAATCAATGGCACTTCAGGTAAGGCATGATGAACTTGTTCCATTGATTTCTGTGAACTCTGTGAAGATGCAGCTGCCACATCCAATGCCCCATTGGAGGGAACGGAGTCCTCAGCTCAAGTTTTGATGCAACTCCAAACCTATTTATAAAGAATTTGGGGGAGCAGGGGATTTAGTACCCTATCAATCTACTGTGGCCCTGACACCACTTAGCACACCTCATCTCTGGCTCCACCACTGATGGAGCACTCCAAGGAGAACAGCAATGGTTTTCATTTTTTTTAAAAAAAGATTATGTTGTGTATTGGATTTTTGTTTCCGTTGGTGACGAATTGCCCTTCTTTGTCATAGCTCTCTTGTTTAACAAATGCATTTTTCATCGACTGATTTGCCCGCATCTGCTTAGCTTTAAAATTCAGACATCTCTGTGCTGCTTTCATGCCTCTCGTCCTATGAACGCTAAGGATAAAGGATTTGAGGAGTGTTCACGGCTTCCTCAACCTGGTCCCCACCCGGAGATTTGGGACTACAACTTCCCATGAGAGTTTAAACCATCATGGCTGAAACAGAAATAACGGCTCGGGGGGGTGGTGGCACGAGGGAGCCTACGAATCAGAGAAACAGCCCCTCTCTCACCCCTCACCACAGCCATTTTCAGGGACTCTCCCCTTCTGTCACAGCTGCTCAGTCAGTGCGAAATGGGTAACCTGAAAGCTCTGGAAACTTAGCGTCTCCTGGGAGACAGAAAAACCTATTAGTCAGAAATTAGTCACACATGACTGTACAAGTGGAAGTAACATGCTCTAACTAACTGCGAAATTTCTGGTGAGTCATGGGGTGAGGAGGAACAGCAGCAAGTGAAATGGCTACACTCCCCCCCCCCCGGTCCCCCTTTTCCTGTCTGTTCTTTTTTAACAGAGATGGTGTAATTGCAATAGCTGGGAACCTTGCGAACCTAAGAGAATGCCCTGTTTGGGCAAGGGGGGGCGGGGGGCAGGGGCAGCCCTACGATTAAGGCAGAGCTGGGTTGGGTACCTCAAGCAACATATGGGAATTTGTGTGGAGCAGCGTCGAGAAGTTGGGAGGCCAGAGGCACACGTGACACTTCACCCAAACCAGACGGATCGTGACCTGGATTGGAGCAATTGTCCACTTCAGAATCTGCAGTATGGCGGATTCCAAAACATGGCGGCCCAAAGGTTGCTTTGTTTATGTTTCCCTCTGTTAACTGGGAGGGCCACATTCGCACCATACATTTAAAGCTCTTAAACTGTCATGGCTTCCCCCGAAGAATTCTGGGAACCAGAGGTGCCAACTTCTCATGATGTTGGAGGGAGCCTGACACAACGTTCTGACGTTGCCCGTTGTCCTGCCATCGTGTGACGTCACAAGGAGTCGGGGTGGGGCCAAACGCCCTAAAAAAAATCAGGGGGCCAAAAGTGCCTCGGCCCCCTGGAGCTGGCGCCTATGCTGGGAACTGTGGTATTTTAAAGGGAGCTGAGAGCTGTTAGGAGACTCCTCTCCCCCTTCACAAAACTACAATTCCCAGAGTGCTTTAGCAGTCAATCCCTCTTCCCTGTGAGCTGTAAGCCGGGAATAGGGTTTGCAATGGAGATAGCTTTAATTTCCTTCCCTTTTTAAATAACAACGCCTGGAATGGCATTTGCCTTTACTGTACTGCACACTGAGTTGATGTTTTCGTTTAGTTATCCATCAACCCACCTGACGCCAAGATCTTTTTCTTGGGTTCCCACTGCCAGTTCAGACCCTATCAGTACATTTGCTGGAACCAGGGAAAGTTAGATGAACTTAGTCCCATTGTAATTAGTGGGGTCATGATGAGCAACTTTTCAATGTGAGCTGAATCCAACCCAGAATTATTTGCCCCAGTGTGCATCACTTTACACATTTATCTGGTTCTTCATTTGATATTTTGTTGCCCATTCATACAGTTTAGAGAGATCCTCTTAGATTTCTTTGTGGTCTTCTTGGGCTTTCCCCGTATTGCATAATTTGATGACATATTCCAACTTGCCTGCTTCATTGCTTACCAGAATTCGTGCCTTTTTTGTTTTGTTTTTTGTTCTTTCATTTGGGGAAACCTTCTATTTTTAAAGGAAGACTTCTAGCCTTTCATCTTGACTCTGCTCATTAGCCATACTGACATCCTCTTGAACTTATTTGTGCCTGTCTTAATATGTGAATGTCATGCTATTTTAGCTTCTGTGACCATCATTTTAACTAATTCCAAGCACCCTGGAGAGTCTTGCCAACTCATATTTTCAGCTTCCATTTAATTTTAAAGCAAGTTTCCTCTTTTGAAATCAGATGTGACTGTTCTGGACTTTCTGGGCAAATTCCCACTTGCACATAGATTGAGTTTGGTAGTAGATGGGACAATCTTTAAAGAAGAATGCTGTGTGTCACCAGCAGAATTTAGAATGTTAACTTGCTTTATGCTTTTATATATAGTTTTGTTTGAGTCCGTGTAAAGTTCATTTTCATTTTCTTCAACTTTATGTAGTTCTCTTAAAAAAAAATAAATCTTATTTTGTGATGGATACAACATAAACCAGTCCTGATGTGATTTGATAACATGGTGGTCACGATTCCCAATCATCCTATCGTTATTTATTCCTAGTTCTGGACACCATTCAAGATGGACAGAGCAATCTAAACCTGCTTTACGTGCTATGGGATGTTTGGATTGAACAGAGACTCTTCCCCTACTCTATTGACTGCTGCCCACTTACCCTTTCTGTTCTCTGAACGTGTGGCCAGCAGTTCCACTAGTGGTATCCCTGCCAATAGAGACCAGTGGAAAGTCCTGAAATTAGGCATTTCGAGGGTGGGAAGGGAGCAGGACTAAACCAGCACTGGATCTGCTGGACTCTAAACTGGTCTGACTGATGTTATATGATGGCATTCAGCTTTCTGTATCACCATGGAACTGGTGAATGGATCAGGCTTGACGGTGCCAGAGGTGGAGCAAAGTGGGTGCGGTCCGCCCCGGGTGTCATCCTTGAGGGGGGGTGACATTGCCCCCCCCCCGCCCCCGGGACACGCTCACCACGGGTGGCGCACCCCTGGAAAGGACTCTTAAGTTTTCTTCTTTGGATTCTCTTTGACATCTAGAGCAACATTCTCCCCACATGCCCTTCCCAGTCCTCACTATAGACCTTCTCTCCATGGATAACTGCATCCTGTTGATTCTCTCAATCAACATCTCTACCTACGTCCTTGTTTAGCACCAAGCGCTCAGCTGGCCTACCAAGATTATTAACAAATACATTGCATCTGTTTCCCTTTTGCTCCTTTCCAAGCTCAACCTTAACCCCATTTAGGTCACATTTATAACCACATTCCTTAAAGGTGAGCTGTCTTGAACTGGGTGTTCCCCACCTCTGGCTGGCCTCCCCCCAGAAATCAGTTTCACAAAAGGATGATTTACAACCTTTTTGATATTAAGTACTGTACCTCCGGCCCCAATGCAGTTCGAGAGGAACAAGACTCACCATGTTCCAAGGTGTTCCCCAGTGCCTAACAATTCTAAAACCTTCTTCCCAACCACCACCACCTCATCCATGTGCTGAGACCCCACAGCTCTACCTATCTAGCTGGTCCAATGCATGAAATGAGTGGCATTTCTGCTACCATGGAGTTCCTGGGCTTTAACAACTCAGCTAGCAACCTATTTTTGGCTTCCAGGACCTCTGGATCTCAATTCCCAGACAGGAACTGGCACCAGGTAGCCTCAGGAGAGCTACTGTCTACTCCTCTCTCCACCCCAGTTCTCCATCTGCAGGATGTGGCGTATGGTGGTTAGCAGTATTGGTCTACCGTACTGTTGTGATGATTGCTGAGATGATTGTATGTGAAATGCTCTGAACACTTTGTAATTGTTGTAATTTGCAGTACAATTGTATAACGACAACGACAACAACATTTTTATTATTTATGTGCCACCCATTTGACAGGGTTGCCTTAGCTGCTCTGGGCGGCTCCCAAGAAGGTATTAAAAGCATAATAAAACATCAACCCTTAAAAACTTCCCCGAACTGCCTTCAAATGTCTTCTAAAAGTCAAACGGTTGTTTACCAGTCTGTATACATGGCTACCCAAAAGAACTCCCAAGGGCAAGAGGATATAGGATTGCAACCTTAATAGCCTGCTCTTCTTCAAAAGAAATGAAGGTCTGTGATATTTATTTGCTTCATAAAATTTGTAAGAAACCCCAAATAAGCTTACAAATTAATTAAAAAAAACCAGTTTAAAGCAACTATTTAAAAAAGTTAAAATCAGCAATGAACTCAAAACAGATTAAAACACACATCATTTATTGTATATTTCTTGATGGGATATGCTTTGTTGTGATGTGGTGTTTGTTTGACCATTTTTGTTCGTAATAAAAATGTTCAAAGCATTAAAAGAAAGAAAGAAAAACAGCCCAGAAGGTTGTCGTCTACCAAAATGCATTGTTTTCGCACAGGCTATCATTATAGGACAAATAATACTTGCTTTTCAGTACCATTCTGAGGAATCTGGAATGGAGCTATGCAGATGAAGGGGTGGGGCTCTGCGCTTGGGGGCTGGTTCTGTCTTCCAGGGTTCCCGCTGAGTTCTCTGAGAAACAACTAAACTGGCTGCAGTGCACAGGTGAGAAGGGACATATCCTTTTCCTCCTAACCCCACGGGCTGCCAGGCAGGTGGCAGACTTAGGTACTATTCCAGTGGAAAGCCCAGCTTTTGATGGTTGCAATGTATTCCTATGGAGAAAAGTGAAATTCTGTGCTTGGGGACAATGTTGTAGGTGGGGCATGGCACTGATCTACTCTTTGGGAATCTCATTTGGTGAAAGAGGGATGCATGCACAGTGTGTCAGGGGTCCCCCCTGCAATATGCAGACCTCAGGAGCTTATATTGAGGGAGCCAGTCCAACATCTCTTCTTTGGCGATCACTCGTAGCCGAGTAAGATTGTCTTCCGTAAACACAGTTTTAACAGAGTCCATAAATGACTGTGGAGGCCAATTCTGGATCCACACTTCCTTCCACAGTGGGGACATACTCTGGGTGGGAATTGATCACGGTGAGGGTTTGCCAAGCATGCCTTCCTCTTAGCACATTTTTCCCTTTCGTCCTGAGTTTGAGCATCTTCAAAGCCCATTACACCTTTGGTAAAGGCTGTTGTCCAATTGGATCACTTGCAGGCCAGTGTTTCCCAGTTGTTGGTGTTTAGACTACATTTTTAAAGATTTGCCTTGAGAGAGGCATTAAACCTCTTGTCTATATTGATTCCACAACAGCAAACCAGGATTTTAGACAGGAGTTATTCCCAACTCTACCTAGAGATTAAATCTGGATTAATGCTCTGCCACTGAGTCTTTCCCATGCCTTCCTTTTGCATTGATGCTGATGGGCATCTAGCTAGCATTTAATTTAAAAAAAAAAAGTTAAACCTTGGGAGCCTGGCAAATCAGATGCTCTTTGATGAAGTTTCATTTCATCAACGCTTCCTCTTCAAGAGGTAGCTCTCAACCACCCCACGGCTTGACCACATCCCCTCTTCGTCGTCCTGCCCACCTCCGCAACCACACTCTGAGACAGGATGCTCTTTCTGAGACTTCAGACTCTTTGAACACACACACATATATACACATATGCACACAAAACCTCTAAGCCACCAATCTTTTCCTGTTTCTTTTTTACTCGCTGAGAACTTGCAAGAGCTGGGTGGATTCGAGGAAATGGAAAGGAGCTGAGAAGTGAGGCTGGTTTTCACTTTGCCCTCATCCTGCACCACCAAAACTCCTATGCCTTCCTGCTCATGCTCATCACCCACCAACCTGCACAATTGCCACATCGGCGGAGGGAGAGGGAGAAGGAATATCTTGCCAGTGAGGCTGGTCTGTTAGGGCAATTGGAGCCTCCTTTCTTACAGGCTTGGGCTGCTTTGTTGTTGTAGAACACAACAGGGAACAAAGATGGGAACAAAGCTAGAATTAGGCCACCATACACACTAGATACCTTCAAAGCACATTCAAAGCACATTTGACTGCTCAGAGAATTCTGGGAACAGTAGTTTGTGAAGGGTTGCTGGGAAGTATCACTCTGTGAGGGGTAAAATACAGTGCCCAGAATTCTTTGAGGGAAAGAACATGCTTTGGATGTGCTTTAAAGGTGTAACCAATGCTGGTCCTGCCTCTCATCACCTCTGGCTCCACCTGTTGTTTGGGCTCCCTGCATTCTGCTCCACCAGCCACCACAGTAATCTTACCTCTCACAGACTGAATAGAATTTATTGGGTAAATATATCCAAGTGCCAGGAATGTAGTGCTCAAGGAGAAGACTTGGTGGTTGTTTCTCAATGGGGACTGCTCCCTAGACAAAGTGCCCACTGAGGGCTCAGTAATTAAGGTGGCCAGTGTTCCCTATTTTACAGTGCTCTATTTGAAAGGCTGCTTGGAGCAAGTCTGATTTAAAGGTAGGTATATAGAAGAGGGGAGAGCAGAGACACAGAAGTTACATATTCATGGCACCTGGAGACTAGGCCCAGAGAAGGTCACCTGGTCACAGTCCTTCCTACTGTGATGAGATGCTTCCTTTATAGGAGATGTTTCCTTTATAGCAATCGTTTTAAAATTTGCATCTAAAAGGTAAAGGTAAAGGTAAAGGACCCCTGACAGTTAAGTCTAGTTGCAGACTCTGGGGTTGTGGCACTCATCTTGCTTTACAGGCCGAGGGAGCCAGCGTTTGTCCGCAGACAGTTTTTCTGGGTCATGTGGCCAGCATGACTAAGCCGCTTCTGGCGAAACCAGAGTAGTGCGCGGAAACGCCGTTTACCTTCCTGCCTACTTATCTACTTGCACTTTGACGTGCTTTTGAACTGCTAGGTTGGCAGAAGCTGGGACCGAGCAACGGGAGCTCACCCCATCGCAGGGATTCGAACTCCTGACATTCTGATCGGCAAGCCCAAGAGGCTCAGTGGTTTAGACCACAGTGACACCCACTTGGTTCCAAATTTGAAGGTGCTAAGTTGTTCCGAATCCCTCGCTGAGTTGTTCCAAATTTTTAATTTTAGAGGTTCACCTAAATAATGCAGAAGTGGAAAAAATAAAATAAAACAAGTTATTGGAATGTTGATTCTGATTTTGAAAGATTGGCATTATCTGTGATGTTATGAACCATACATCTTTGTAATTATCCTAGTCCCACCAACCCACCCATTTTCTCTCTGTCTGCAATGTGGTTTAGGAGTTCTGCTTCTTTCAGGGGGAAAACAGTCCTTTATTTGAAGGCCTGTTGTAGCTGAAGCGCTATCCCAACTCATGTCTGGTTTAAATAGCCTAAGAAGGGAGACCTGCAAGTTCCTTAAAGTTCTCCATCCGCAGCCAGCAGCATCTGATCAGCAGAGGACATCTGGTTACAACCATCCCCTGTGAGATGAATTATATTTCTATTTAAATTATAGTCATAATTTTTAAATTTGCATCTACGGATATAAAACAGCACACACAATTTTTATGCAGATCTCCACCATCTTTTCTGGTGGTAACATTTCTGTGTCCTTAGTGATACATAGTGTGGTTTAGTTGGGTTTTTGATATGCTGTTTGTTTTTGAATTGTGGAGACAATCAATTTATAAATTTTAATTGCATTTTTTTTAATTAAAAAAGATCTGTTTTAGACCCAGCTTGTACAACTCTTATGTACATGATGATGATTGGATAAATTTTTTAAGCGCTGCAAGCTTTAACAGGTTAATGGTATGATTCATCAACCAAAAGCAGAATCAGTGATTCATCGTTTGGCCTTGTTGAATTGGTGGGGCTGGCATGAAGTAGTCTGTGGAATGGGAGGCTTTGAAAGGGATCCACTGCTGTGCACAGAAGGACCTAGTTTGACTTCCCTCTGCCAGATCTGATGGAACCAAATAATTGAGGTCATAATTCACATCACATGCAAATGTGTGTAGCTCAGTCCCTATGGCAACTTTTCCAAACTAACACAGCCTCAGAAAGGGTCTGTTTTGGGCAGAGAAACAGAGGGTGGGGATGGGGTGGTAAAAAATTTCCTCAGCCAGTTATTTTCTCCTCCATTTTCACCCTACCAAGCTGCTTTCCCCCCCATAGTATCTAGGCACATCTTCTCTGCCTGCCTTGGGGACTCCAGTGGGAGCAGAAGCAACTTGGGCAGAGTAGAGTCTCAGAGGAAGGGTTAAGCAACACCTCTTTATGCTGCTTCTCTGCTCAAAATGACTCCCTCACGAAGCTGCTTTTCTTTCGGAAAAGTGGCTTTTGGGCCTGTTTCACATGCATTTGTATACATGTCCCATCAGTGCTGCAGTTGAACAAAAGTGACATGGTATGATCCTATGCATGTTTACTCAGAAGTCATTCCTCACAAATTCAATAGAACTTATGCTTAAGTCTCACAGAATTCAGTATCTTTCTGGGTTGCCAATTTAAGAGTCCTCTGCTCAGTTCCTGGCATCTCCTGTTAGAGATGGAAGAGTTGTTGCCTCAGTCAGTGTAGAAAATGCTGAATTAGACGGAGCAATGTTGTGACTCAATATAAGGCAGCTTACTGTTTTCATTTGTTTTGAAAATGGAGAGTCTCTATTTAAGCCACTGCTGATCTGGTTCATTACTGTACTAAACAATAGTCTATATTCCCAATGTGATGAAAAAGTGACATCACAGGCTGAGAATCAAAACCACCACCTTTCTGCACGCCCCATGTCCTGTGTTCTGCTTCTTGGTCACACTGCAGTGTGACAGAGAGTTGGAGGAGGGGGATGGGATGCTTGATATTGTCTTTTATAGAACTACATTTCAAGTGGGACTTTTCCAGGGAGATCTTCAAAATGGTACCTTCAAAATGGGGTTTTTGCAATCTGTAAAGGCGTTAACATTGAAATGATGATTTATTAATGTGTCAGTAAACGCAGAGTGAACATCTAGTGCGAAAGCCAAGCATCACATTTTAAGTGTAGTGGAAGTGGTTTGAGCACATGTTTGTCAGAAGAATGTGTGTTCACCGCACTTAAAATGTGACATTTGCCTTCTTTCTGTATGCTAACCTGTTCCAACTCTTCAGCACTATGAGGGGGCGAGAATTTGACTTCCTTCCTTTTCTTTCGCAGTTGCTTGGATTTCGCTTTGGGAGAAATAAAAATATAGCATGGTTTCCTACTGTTGTGCAAGCAAACATATAAAGTGTTATCTGAAAACTAAGTCTTACTGGAGCCTTGAGGGATAGAAACATGCTTTTTCTTTTCAATAAAAAAAGGAAGGAAGGTATGTGGGAGAAAGAAGTTACCTGAGATCCTCATAA
Organism: Podarcis muralis; assembly: GCF_964188315.1. Taxonomy (NCBI): domain Eukaryota; kingdom Metazoa; phylum Chordata; class Lepidosauria; order Squamata; family Lacertidae; genus Podarcis; species Podarcis muralis. The sequence goes on along the minus strand of NC_135667.1, from coordinate 31,817,315 downwards.
TGTTGATTTTGCAGTGGGTAGTGAATCAGCCCTGTATATGAGTTTTTTGCATTGTTTGTCCCATTATTGGATACCCCCCATCAAACTTTTGCATACTTGCTATTGCGGATCCACACCTGTCACTGTGTGTAAAGAGTTCTGGTGCAAAAGTTGACTTCTTATCCATGATGACTGTGTTCCACATACCTGTCCCACCCAATGTTGGGTGGCACCTAATTTTTGATGCCTGATAGAACAAGAGAAAGTCACCTTTTTTCTTCTTGCTGGGAAGCTTTTGAAAACACAGAATCAAACAGTACACTGAATAGGATATACCCAAAGTTGTGACTTGGGACGCTGTCGATCAGAAGGTCGGTGGTTTGAATCCCCGCAACAGGGTGAGCTCCCGTTGCTTGGTCCCTGCTCCTGCCAACCTAGCAGTTTGAAAGCACGTCAAAGTGCAAGTAGATAAATAGATAAATAAATAGATAAATACCTTCCAGAGGGAAGGTAAACGGCGTTTCTGTGCGTTGCTCTGGTTCACCAGAAGCAGCTTAGTCATGCTGGCCACATGACCCGGAAGCTGTACGCCAGCTCCCTCGGCGAATAAAGTGAGATGAGCGCCGCAACCCCAGAGTCGTCCGTGACTGGACCTAATCGTCAGGGGTCCCTTTACCTTTACCTTTAAAGTTGTGTCTTATGTCACACTATGGAAGTACACAATTCCTTTTCCTGAGGTTCACAGCTTCTTTTCTTTTCTTTCTTATCAAGATTCTAGTCCCTATGGCTGTGGTGTCATGCCTGGAGATTTGTGGGCAATTGCTGCTAAAACGTTAGAAGTTGCTGAATAAGATTTCTAGCGGTCCAAGGTCTGTCTAGTACTGAGCCCAGCCCTACAACCAGTGTTCTGCCAAGGGCAGAGGTTCTTTTTGAACTTGGGCAAGGCAAAGAGTGTGCTGGGCCTGTTCCTGGATAAACAGACTTTATTTACAAGGAACAAAAAGCAAAGAAAAAGAACAAGGACAGGCAGGTTACATCCCTTCAGTCACTGGGAACACCTCTGAAGAGCAACCGCTGAGCAGCTGCAATGGCCAGTACGAAGCACTTTCTGCCGTCTCCAACAACGCCGAGATTCCAAGCCCTTTTTATATCTTGCAGACGTACACATTCTCAGGAACTATACAACTGACCTTGCACACCTGGCAAAAGCTGCTCTTGACTAAGCACTAGATAAGGTAGCTCTTATCAGCAGGTGCCTGAGCACAAGGTAAGAGATGCCATCAGCTAATTAATGGGCCCCAGACCCTAAAACAGAAGGTCTGGGCAGGAGAGGAACCATTGCTGTATGCCGCTGACTCTTCACAATACAAAAGTATTGCATTCCATTGAGTGACTGTTATTAAAATAAAACACACAACTTTTTACGTTCTAAGTGTATGCACAGGAATGCCCACAACAGGGGCAGACTTTGTTTTGTTTTGTTTTCAAATTTCAGCGGCACCCTGTAGGAGGCCAGAATTTGGGGTCCCCACCTTGCTGTTCGACTTCTGTTCTGCTCAGTTCACTATGTCATAGTTATGACGCCCTGCGGCACCCCTTAGGCTCGGCCTCTGGTACGGCGGAACCGATTGCACTGCATTAAATCTGCCTCTGTTTCCACTTTTCCATTACAGCCTGCAGAAAATCTGATCAGATAACGTACGGAGCAGTCCCGTGATGTTGACTCAAAAATGTATCCTTGAGTTAAACAGAGCTCGTTCCCAGGTAAGGGGGGGTATAAGACTGCAGAGGTAAATAAAACAAATAAATAAATTGCAGAGAAAGCTTATAGGCAGGAGGGGAAGCAACACACACATGTGCATGATATATACAGATTGCAGAATCCATCTTTCCTTAGCGCAGAACTGAGAGTCCCTTGATGCAGACGTTTAATGCAGCCCTGAGTATCTCCACGGGCCTCAAGCTTTTCCCGAAGCACTTTTTCTCCTGTTGTCATCTCCTTTACTCCCCCTGCCCGCTTCCCTGCCCGCCACATACTTTCCCCTCTTTTCTGTCCTTCCCTCACCACAGGGGCGAGTTATGTAAATGGGAACTTAATCCTTTAAAAGCAAGCTCAGCCTTGCAGTTCAAGTCCAAGTGTCTTTTCATGCAGCCAAGTAGGAAAAAAAAAAAAACTTCTCCTGAATCCTGGCTTTCCCTCCCCCCCCACACCCACTTTTTGTGCAGCAGCTGCATACAACTTTTAAAAGTCAATATATAGAGATATATAGATATATATAATTTGCTATATATAAAGACAAAGACACACACGCGTGCACAGAGGGTACTGGATACACGCCCGCCTTTTAAAACTTGGCAACAGAATGCGGAGGATAAAATTGAAAGTTTCCTCTCTCCCCGCCCCCCCTCCGTCTCCCCCCTCCCCAGAATGCAGCAAGGCTGAGTGAGCTTCCACCAATGTGGCGAGCATATTGTCTGCCCTTGCAACTTTCAAAGGAATGTAATAAAAAGGAGACAGGGTCCCAGCAGGCAGCTTCTGGCTTCTCTTCCCTTGATGTGACGCTTGAACAGGTGCAGCATAAAAGGTCCTAAACTAGTGATTATTGGGCCGTTGGAGAAGGGTTCTCCTCTGTGATGTGAGCACAGAAGGAGCCTTAAGAAGACAGGGTTGTGGGGTAAAGGGGTGGGGAGGCTGGTTGTCTGTGCCGCAGACAGCCTTTGCAGCTCACCTAAGGAGGATGCTACTGTCGCATGGCAGAAGCTTACCGAAAGAGTAGGAATGGGTCTCATTGATATTGCCGCACAATAGGAACGAAACAGTAGGGCTTTGGAGTCCACATTCCGCAGTTTCCACCGCAACGTTGGCCTGGCTCACATTGATCCCTTGATGACTGTGATATCGAATGATGATGATGTGTGTGTGTGTGAATTGGTCTATTGTGAACATAATGCTGCCGACAGAACTTTCACATCAGTGTTCAGTGGTACCTCAGGTTAAGTACTTAATTCGTTCCGGAGGTCTGTACTTAAACTGAAACTGTTCTTAACCTGAAGCACCACTTTAGCTAATGGGGCCTCCTGCTGCTGCCGCGCCGCCGGACCCCGATTTCTGTTCTCATCCTGAAGCAAAGTTCTTAACCTGAAGCACTATTTCTGGGTTAGCGGAGTCTGTAACCTGAAGCGTATGTAACCTGAGGTACCACTGTAAATGCTTTTTGAGGGAATCTGTCCACACACAGAGAGATCTGCTAGCCTCCTGCTCCTTGTTCCCTCATTTACAGCATAACCCTAACCATGACTATTAAGAAGTAAGTCCTGTGGAATTCAATGGGGTTAACTCTCAAGTAAGCAGGGGCAGCCTAAGCAGTGCTACAAATTAGGAACCCTTCCATAAACAAGGAACAGTGTGGGTTCCCCACCCCTGTCATCTTTCGATTTTAATTTTTTTGGGGGTGAGGGGTGAGAATATGAACTTGAACTATCAGAAGCTTGGGAAACACTGATGAAGAGTGTTAGTGATGTGGGGAACTGAGACATGAGGATCAAAGGTCACATCAAATGTCAGCCCTAAACTCAGCAATAGCCAGTGATGTACCTTGGGCTTTAAAATTTTGGCAGTGACGCCAAAATTCGGCACCCCCCCTGCATGCTTTCTGCTGTTTGTCATTGTTGCAGAGCTCTCTGCGGCACCCTCTTGGCTTGGCCAAGTCACCTCTGCCAATAGTACAGAAGAGGAACCTGTGGCCCTCCAGATGTTGAACTACATCTCCCCTACAACATTCTTGACCATTGGCCATGCTGGTGGCAGCTAAAGAACATCTGGAAGCCTGTAGGTTCCCCTAACAAGCAACTTTTTGGTTGATCGAAAAGGTGTTCCAAATTAACGGGGAAGTAAATAATTTTTGCACATTGATTTTCATCGAAGTACACCTGAAAATGGGACTCTCAGTTTAGAGAGTCATTTCCTTTTCTTGGTCTCAGCGGAGGGAAATCCTCATTAAGGCAGTGTCTACTGTGACACATGCACACATCAACACCCCCCCATCAAGTAACACTTTTTATTCAGAACTAGTCACATGCAAATATATTTTAATTGAACCAGTCAATTCAGTTAATTGACTCTGAACTAGGGTCCAAGCCCAGGGCTTCCCCCCACACCCAGATGGAACTCTCTGGAACTCAGTTGGGCGCAACTGCCATTATAAGAGAACATGGTGAGTTCCAGCACCACTTTTTCTAGAAAAATAGCACTGGCCGAGCAACTAGAATTAGTTGCTGACATCCTTCCCGTTGGGTGGTTGGTTTCTTCCATCTGCTTGACAGGTTGTTAACTCAGCCTGTTCCTCCAGAGGGAGGGAGGGGAAAAGAGAAATGTGGTACTTGCACAAGTTCTCCCTCATGAACTTCCCTGTCAACTGAATCTTTTAAAAGGCTGTTTGTCAGGTGCACTCACTTTTCAGGAGTTAGGTAGGTGACAACCAAACAGGGCCTTTTCACTGACAAGGCCTGAATTATGGATCACACTTCTTAGACATGTTCTCGTGTATCTTTTAGGTGCCTTGCAAAGCCCGCCTGTTCTCTTGGGCTACTTGATAGCTTTTTTTTTTTTTTTAAAGTGATATCTAGTCCTCCCTTTTAATTACACTGGCTCGCATTTTTAATTTCTTCAGTTTCAGTTGCTTAACTGCTGTTTTGTTGAAGTAGTATGATTTTACTAGCCACCTTGAGACGTACACGAAAGATAACAATTCCCCCTCCCCCAGATCAATAAGAAAAGAAATATTACAACCCCCAGCAAGTCTGTTATTATTTTAGTTCAGGTATGTACTGGAGGGACTGGCAGTGCCTCCCTCAGAAGGGTTTAACGGTCAGTCCCCCTTCACAGGGAACAGTGGGAGCTGCAACTCAGTGAAGGGAATAAGGATGTCCTCACAACTGATAGCACCCTTAACAAACTACAGTTCCCATAATTATTTGGGGGGATAGCTATGGCTGTTTAAAGCGGTATCATAGCACAATCAATGTATAGTGTGGATGTATAGAATCATAGAATTGTAGAGTTGGAAGGGACCCCAAGGGACATCTAGTCCAGCCCCCTGCAATGCCAATGCAGGAATGTGTCCTGAATTGTAAATACAAATGGACTGGGCTGCTTGTTATGATGCATAAGTCTCAGGATCAGCTGACCATATATCGGCTCTCATTTTCCTTCTTTGTACTGGTGCTGCAGCTTTGAGATAATGGGGGTCCCGTGAGCCAAAAAGGCTTCTGGCCTGCTCCAATTGACAACAGCTGTCCAAATGTAAGAGACATTCCCATCCCCACAATCTAATATCTTCTGCATGTAAGTCAAAAGCTCTACCTTTACATTAAGTCAGCAGAGTGCTAAACATCACCAGCCCTGATACTGAGGCACCCACCGACTGGTGGAGTTAATTTATGGAATTTTCTGCCCCACAAGGTGGTGATGGCCATGCATTTAGATGTATTTCCAAGGCCATTAGACAAATAGAGGTTGAATCTATCATTTGGCAACAGCCGTGCAAGTACAGTGGTACCTCGGGTTACATACGCTTCAGGTTACATACGCTTCAGGTTACACACTCCGCTAACCCAGAAATAGTGCTTCAGGTTAAGAACTTTGCTTCAGGATAAGAACAGAAATCGGGCTCTGGCGGCGCAGCAGCAGCAGCAGGAGGCCCCATTAGCTAAACTACTGCTTCAGGTTAAGAACAGTTTCAGGTTAAGAACAGACCTCCGGAACGAATTAAGTACTTAACCTGAGGTACCACAGTAGTTGAATGGAGTTTCCACATTCAGAGGCAGTATACCTACCCCACCCCAGGTATCTGATTGGCCAGTGTCGGAAACAAGGTGATGGACTGGAAGGGCCATTGGTCTCTCTCGGCAGGTCTCAAAGTGTTAAGGGTAGTTCCCCTGCATGGATCCTCTTTGCTTCAGTGATGGGGTTTGATCAAGGGAGCTTTGTGGTGGATTCTGCCCCCAGGTTCATTCTTCACAGCTAGAGGTGCGCCATTTGCATTTTGAACCACAAGCACGAGAATTGCTTGGGCCTGTCCCCAAAGAGAGAATCACTGGGTGGTATCCAAGGTTAGTCATACTCCTAATAAACCCATTGAAATTAATAGACATGACTAACTAAGGCCCATTAATTTCATTGTGGGCCTACACTCGGTATAATTAAGGCTGTGTGCACATTACTGTTTACTTTGGCCCCAGTGTGCTCCCACTGCTGGCTTTTGAATCTGTGTACGCATAGCATTACCCACGAGGCAGAGCTATTCTGTAGCTTCTTGAGAAAGGCTGTGGTGCTGTGTTTTCCCTCAAATAAGCTTCAATAGCTTATGACCTATAAAGCCGTATCTGGTTTGGGCCCAGGCTACCTGATGTATTGCCCAGGTGCTAAGATCCTCTTGGCCCCATCGACACCAGAAGCACAATTGGTGGTGACAGGAGAGAATCTTTACTGTGGCTGCTCCCATGTTGTGGAATTGCCTCCCAAGAGAGGTTAGGTAGGCTCCCTCTTTGTTAACCCTCTACTGGAAATCTAAGACCTTCCTTTTCAGACAGGCTTTTGAAAATTAAAGCGCAGACAATACTGATCTCTGGGCTGCGGTCAGAGCAAACTGCATTTGAACTGTTGGTTTCGAATGTGTTCTGCTGCATTTTAATTGTTGTTTTTTGTTTTTATTACTTTGTACTTTACAAGGTTTTAAGTGTTGTATCCCTTGAATCCCAACTTGGGGGGCAAAGGCGGGATTAGAAATATATTAAGAAATTACTAATAATCTAAAAGAAATACTTAAGCCACATTCATTTCGCAGTTAAGCTAATGTACATTTCAGACAGTGGGGGGCAGCTCATGTGCAGGTTAATGAATAGGTGCTGGGAGAGTTTTAGGCATGGGGAAATGAAACAGGTGATGCGCTTCAAGTGAAGACATTCTTTGCCCCTCTCTGGCGCATACAGCAATGTGCAAACGTGACTTGAAATGCAGTAGGGTGGGGGGAGCGACCCTGCTGTATTTTAAGCTGCTAATCTGTTCATAGCCTAGGTAAGTGGTTCCAGTGTGTCAACCTGTACTTACCGTTCAGATACTATTTGCCATTTATTTTATTTACTGCATTTTTACTTTGCTTTTGGACAAGTATTGTCTCCAACATGGATCAAGAATAGGGAGGGGGAAAGAGAGAGAGAGAGAGAGAGAGAGAGAGAGAGAGAGAAAGGCCCTGCCATCAGTCTTATGAACTTAAAAGACAAGAAACACAAAGGCAATTGAGTGGAGGGAAAAGATAGAGGGAGATCAGTTCTTCAAGGCCAGAACAAAGCTATGAGGGCATTCATATCCAGCTCAGGCCATGCTGATCTCTGCTTGCTGGCATTTTTGCTTGAATAGCAAGTTTCTCCTGTTGTTCTTCTGAAATCTACCCTCCTGTCCCTTAAGCCTTGGAGGTCTAGCTCTTGCTCTCTGAGAACAAGGCCTTGCCCACTTCTGTCAGCACTTCTGGTATCTGAGGAGCGCGATCAGGTCCCTTTCAAACATAACCCAAAAGTTACAGTGCTGTAAGAAAATTATTAGGTTTTCCATTGTGACCGTTTGGTTGGTTGGACCTAAAGGTGTTACCAAACTTGCTTTGGGGTTTTCCCCCTTTCCTAATGAGTCAGCAAGGCTACCTCCAACTCTGCTTTGAAGAGCGTAAAATAGATTCACGGAATCTCCAGATGTCCTTTTTATTGTGCTTTCAGGATGAGTTGTGCTCATGATCCTGTATTTAGTGCTGCTTCGGTGCCTGCAGAAGTTTCAGCTGGAAAATACAGTTGTGTTTCAAATCAGCGCACGACCCGCAACCTCCTCCTGAAATCCTGTAACTTTTTATACCTCTTAGGGTCTCTCTTGACTATGTTTTTTCGTGGGGTTTTTTTGGGGTGGGTGTATTCTGTGACATGTCACTGACATGGTAATAGTGCATTAGTTTATACTGGGCCGTCCACACATTCCATTTCATTAGCTGTACTGTAACGTGTCTCCAAAATTATTGCATTATTGCCGCCTGGCATTTGCGCTATAGCATAACAAAACCTATAAACCGGAAGAACATTTGCAGAATAAAAAAGTTACAGAATTTCAGTAAGGATAGGCGCAGCTTGGAAACGAAGCATTTGTATGTCCCCCTCTCAACTTTTGCCGGCACAAACAATCCTGAAAGCTGGCTTATGTATAACCGCCCCAATATCAGAATGAGCTTGAATCATCAGTGAACGCACACCAATAAAAGGCTGTCTGGAGGACAAGTTTCAGTATATATAGCGATAGGTTTCAAAATCCACACGCTCCTCTTGTTATTGAGGGGTCCACTTCTCCTCACTGGCCGAAGGGTGGCGCTGGCGGAACCCTTATCTGTCAAAAGAAGGCAACGTTACAGATAATAGGATTTAAGGGGGTGGTGGGAGATATTCCTCCTTTTTTTCCCTTTTGGTCCTTTGCTTGCTTGATCGCTCCATATTGAACAACGACCAAAAGAAAAAAAAGAAAAGGGGAAAAGGAAGGGAGGGTGGAAATGTTGCTCGTGCAGTTCAGATGCCAGATCCGTTCCCCTGGATGAAGAGAAAGGAAAGGAAGAAAAGGCGGCGGTGGCGGGGGTGGGTGGGGGACCCCGAACACTTCAATAATTGCAAAAGGGAGCTGCTGGCGGGGGTGCGGAGGAAGGAAGCAGAAAAATACCTCCCTCCCAAGTGAGGCAGCTGTTCCTGAACCTAAGACTTTGCAAGCGCGTGGAGCCATGATTGCTGGCTTGTGGGCTGTATGCCGCCAAGGCGACGTTTTGTGCGTGTGTGCGTGAGTCTAGCGTGTGTGCATGCGTGTGAGTGAGTGAGTGTGTGTGTTTGTGTGTATGACTAGCAACCGCGTCTGCTTCAGCTCAAGCAATGCCGCCGATCTCCCGTTTGCAAATAACAATGTGGCATTTTTGTCCTGCGGGGAGGCTCCGGAGTCCCCTTCTTTTTTCCCCTCCGCCGTCCTAGCAAGATTGTTGTCTCTGAAAGGCGAATCGGAGAGAGAGAGAGAGAGAGAGAGAGAGAGAGAGAGAGAGAGCTGGGGAGGGAAGGTGGGGGGGGGGGAGAGGAGGGAGAGAAACAAACCCGGAGATTATAAAAGAAGGAAGAAAAGGACGAGGAGTGACTGCGTGTTTGGAAACAACAACATCACCATCACCCCCAACGACAACAAACAGGAGGGTAGTAGGAGGAAACCAGTTCAGAAGAAACTTATGGAAGAATGAAGGAGATGGTGGGTGGCTGCTGCGTTTGTTCCGATGAGCGGGGCTGGGCTGAAAACCCCCTGGTGTACTGTGATGGGCATGGCTGTAACGTGGCGGTGCATCAAGGTAAGACCCCCCCCCAACCAATCCCTCCGTATTGACACCTTTTCCATCCCTCCGTCCCTCCCTACGCCTCTCTTTCCTTCCCTCCCTCCCTCCCTCCCCAGCCAAGCCCCGCTTTGCATCTTAACTCTTTGCCAGACTAGATGTATATATCTATATAAATCTATGTGCGCGTATATATCTATAGCTCTGGCGATGGAGTCAACAGACAGAGAGAGATGTGGTGTAATTTCCCCTCCATTCATCTCAAGCCTTTGCAAAGCTTTGAGCAAATAATAACAACGATGATGATGATGATGATAATAATAATAATAATAATAAAAGAGGTTTAGGCATGGAGTTGCAAAAAAGAAAAGAAAAACGGGTGGGAGGATTTTAAGTGTGCGTCGTTGTTATTCATAGTAAGTAGTGTGATTTCTATTGTTCTGTATAACGGTATTCTTGACAGGGCCTTCTTGGGGAGGGGGATGCAGAAGCGCAACCTTAGGAAGAAAGGGGGGTGTCGGAGCTGTGTCTGTATCGCTGGGAGGGCAGGTTTCTTTTAATTCTGCTAGTGCCGGGAGGGGGGCAGATCTTAGTCTTCCCCTCCTCTCACTGATGTGTGTGTGTGTGTTTATCGCTTTGTTTTTTTTTTTATTTATGCGTTTTTAATTGCACCGGCCTATAAAGGGATGTGTGTGTGAGAGAGAGAGAAAGAGGGAGATCTAAAACAGCAGCAGAGACAGAAAGGTTATACGGGGGTGGGCGGCTTGTTGTGTTCATGTTTGTATTTGTATTATTATATTATTTGACGTAGCTTCAGAAGAATCGTATGGCCGTGACCTCTGACGGTCTCCCTCGGCTTCCTTCCGGATTAGCAGGGGTGCTATTATTAGCCACCCTGCTGTCACTTTTTTTTCTGTGTGGGTTGTGTGTGTGTGTGTAGAAGGGGTGCTCTAGCCTGCAGTTTCAAGGTAAGCTAGGGAAGGGGGGATAATGTATACCAGAGAGAGATGGAGCAGAATTTGGGGGACATCCCTTCTCTGCAAAAGAACACATTTGAGCAAGGAAAACAGTGCGTGTGGTTTGTGTGCCTCCGGGCTACTATTCTGTCTCTTAGTAGATCATTAACACTGGAAACAGAAGGGCAAGGAGGAATCACCTCAGCTGCACCCAGCCCCACAGATCTAGGGCTGGTGCTGAGCCTGGCGTTATCTTTTCCAACAGGGCTTTGCTTTCTAAAATAAATGAAAGTAAAAGAACGACCAACCAACCGTTGTGGGAACATCACAAGCTCCCTTATACCGAGTCAGCCATTGGTCCATCTAGAAAGTGTTGTCAACATTGTACTGTCAACACTGTACGGGCAGCTAGTCTTTGCCACCTGTACTGGGAAGATGCCAGGAATTGAACCTGGAACCTTCGGATGCTCTACCGCTAAGACACAGCACTTAGGCTTACCCCACAGGTCCCCTGTCTCTGATCCCTAATCCGAGATGCATGAAAGCTGCCTGTGGTTATTCCGTAGTGTGGAGGAAAGGCACTCTGTCCATGCTCACAAGTGCTGTCTTTGCACATCAAAAGCCATGTGTTTATAGACAGGATTTTGAGCTTTGATGGAAGTTGAGCTTCTTTACCATGGCATACTGAGCTTGGTGTTTTTCATGTTTTATCTTGTTCCAATGAGTGGTAGCTAACGATGTCATATTCAGAGCAGACCCATTGTAATCAATGAACTTAAGTAACTTAAACACCATATTAATAACACCAGATGTTACCCAGTGTGTTTTGCTTTTATATAAATTTTACATAGCTGGTTTTATTTCTAGTGGCTTTGAATGACAGAAAAGTAGGAAATAATTATGTTTTGTTTATCTATCTATCTACCATCTATCTATCTATCATCTATCTATCTATCTACTGTATATCTATCTATCTATCTATCTATGTAATTAATTAATATATAATTAATATTTTATTTTTTATTTTTTAATCCTGCCTAAGCATTTAAATTCTATGCGACAATTTAACATGTTTCCAGGCTGAGTCTTGGTTTTGAAGATAGTTTCTGGGACTCCGTTTGACATTTAGCCTTAAAATGAAATCCCATTCATTTGCTAGCTTTGATGCTGCCTCTCGAATCACCTGCCTGTTAAAAACAATTCATGCACATAAGCAAGTGAGGAAAGGCACTTGCAAAAGGGAAACTGGCGAAGGGTTGCAAAAAAAGTTAGCCAAATCAACAAAGGATTGTAGCTCAGGGATAGAGCCTGCCGTGTAAATAAGCCCACAAAGTTAGTAGCCTGCAACAAAATTCAGTTGGCTGCTAGTAACCTGCATTTCCATGGAAGCCCCCTCCATCAAAGTTTACAAGGTTGAGGGGGCTACTAAAGCAAACAATCCAACCCCTGCCTTCTGCCATGGTGGCTGACAGAGGAGGGATGGATTGACCCTTTCCTTCTCTCCCAGCCTATGCACTTGCCTTCATGCAATTTCATTCATTCGCCTGGTAGGATTTCCTGATCACCCATGGCTACCAAGCAAATGGTTAAATACAAAGCTGAGTGGACCAAATGCTTTGAGTGGACCAATTCAGTCCCAGGCATCTCTAAGACTGGGATGGATTCCTACCTGAGATGCTGGAGAACAGCTACCAATCAAGGTAGATAGCATTGAGCTTGATGGACCAATGGTCTGATTTGCTATTAGGCAGCTTCCTGTGTTCCTACCTCGAAAGTTGGTGGGAAGGGCACAGCACCTGAGCCCAGTTTTCCCAAAGGCTAGCTACCTTGCCCTTTGTCTTTCTTTTCCTGAGAAATCTGTGACAGCAGCTCTGTCAACAAGGACCCTTTCAGGAAGACTTAACTGTTTGCTAAATCCTAGACATGATGTTGCACCAGACCAAATAAGCAACTAGGCTGCAATCTGTAAATACATTCTGTGTATATTCTGGTCTGGTCAAGGGACGGACGCCGATGTAAGCATTATGCTGCTGTGCACACGGAGTCAGAGATCCATTGTCTTGAATGCATGTCAAGGAAATAAACAACAATCTGACTTTTAGAAGACATTGGAAGGGATGTTTTTATAGGGAAGTTTTTAAATGTTTGATGTTTTATTGTGGTTTACAATTTATCGGAAGCTGCCCAGAATGGCTGGGGCAACCCAATCAGATGGCCAGCATATTAAATAATAATAATAATAATAATAATAATAATAATAATAATAATAATAATAATAATCCCTGTCCACGCCTTCGCCATAGGAAGGGAGTAAGGTGGGGCAGAATCCTACTCACTGACAGGAATGCTTTGCTAGGCAATAGGAAATACTTTGCCTGGTTTAGGAATAGCCAGTTAATGGTCTGTGGCCTGCTTTTGGTCTCCAGAACTATTTCATCTAGCCAAATTGTAAGCAATGTATGGTTAAAAAATGCCCATAGTTACTCTCATAAGGTAAATAAAAATAGAAATAGATTTTAGGAGGAGGAAGAAAAAGACAATGTGTAGTACAGGATTAAACTTTGGGGACTAGAACTCAGAGCTTCACCTGACCATGAAGTTCACAGTTTGGTCATTGAATATGAAGCAAGTTTTACAATATATTAATAGTTGTTACATTTTTGTGTAATATAAGGCAGGCTTGCTTACTTTGTATGCCCAGAACAAGAAGCTGTTTATTGATGTACAGGCTAATACAGGCTTCCTCAAACTCGGCCCTCCAGATGTTTTTGGCCTACAACTCCCATCATCCCTAGCTAGCAGGACCAGTGGTCAGGGATGATGGGGATTGTAGTCTCAGAACATCTGGAGGGCCGGGTTTGAGGAAGCCTGGGCTAATACACAACTACTGTACAAAGGAAAATTAATGTAAACACAAGAACAAGCTAAAGGGTGGAGTCTTTGCTCCTCCAACCCATAATAACTGGAGACAATATTTAACTCTATAATTACCAATTGCTACTACTACTACGATGATATCACAGCTTTCAAAAAATCATCAAGAAATTACACCAACCGTCTTGCACTAGACATGGACGAGGATATAGCTCATGGGAAAAGCAAGGTGTACCTTTCAGATATCATAATAACTTCTGGACAGCTGTGGAATGGTTTGTCTGCTTTTGCTATGATAAACTCCCCATGATGCTGTTACAGTGAACAATTAAGACAGCACACAATATTCCTTTCTTGGAGTGTTTAGGGGATTTCCTAGTAAGGCTGGAAGATAGATGCTCTGCCTTATGCGAACAGTTTTGGGGGATTTTGCATGTAGGGGAAGGAACAGGGTTAAGGCACTTCAAAAATTTGCTTCCTCACATCAAAAGGTTCAACAAGCATTTCCTTTTTTATTTTTTCTTTGCTTGTCAAGCCTCCGCTCTAATTGTTCATTAGGTCATCTCAGTTCGCAGAGTTGGTGAACATCAGGGAAAGGAAAAGCCTGTTTGCAGCGGTGAGAGTGACTTCAGATGTCAAGGGTGTGTTTACCTCTGTGTCCTTGGGCAGCTGCTGGGGCTCCAGCAGGACTCTGGCAGGACCCACTGACAATGCCTGTCCTGGGACACAACTATTTTTTTCTAGCCTAGCACTCCAAGTCTAGCCACCACATACATTTTCTCTGCTCTGGGGTATCATTGGAGATTAAAATGAAGGCTTGACCCAGCTATCCAGAGCACCAGGTTAAACCCACCAGGGCCCACTGACAGGGGAGCCCACAAGAGCCCACTTTCCCTGGGCTTCCCTTAAACCTGGAGGCAGCCCTCGTATGTGTGACCTCTTTGTGTATCCTTCCGTGTACCAGACGATTATTCCTCAGGACCAGAGTAGATCTGATGGGGATAGTCACACTTGTTTATTCATAGGTCTGTCTCATTAAAATTTGAAGTGGGGATGGCTTTTTTATAAAGAGAGGCTTAGATGTGAGACATTTAAACAGCAAATGTAGTTTGTTTATATTATCAATGCTATTAATTGCATTTATATCTTACCTTTCCCCCAAGGAGCTCAGGGTTCCCCCACTTCATCTCCACAACAACCTTGTGAGGTTGGTTAGGCTGTGAGATGGTGGTGATTGGCTGAAGATCACCCAATGAGCTTTGTGGCTATGTGTGGACTCGAACCCAGATCTCCCAAGTCCTAGTCTAACACTCTAACCACTACACCACACTAGTTGCTTGTATTATGTCTAGGTTGGGTCTCAGGAGCACCCATAGCTCAGGCCATCTCTTTGGTGTGCTACACTGAGCTACTGTTGGTGAAACAATTTAATCCATATATGTAGCACAATTCCCCTCATTTTTTAATAAAGGGTAGCATTATAGATCTTATGAGTTATATAAGACAGCAACCACCACAAATGCTCATACGCAACACTATTTTTAGTGCAATATAAGTTTGAATCTAGGGGATAATGGGCCTTTGACCTTCGCTAAAGCCTCAGCGCCTAGGGCTTGCCGATTGAAAGGTCGGTGGTTCGAATCCCCGCGGCGGGGTGCGCTCCTGTTGCTCGGTCCCAGCGCCTGCCAACCTAGCAGTTCGAAAGCACCCCCGGTGCAAGTAGATAAATAGGGACCGCTTACTAGCGGGAAGGTAAACGGCGTTCCGTGTGTTGCGCTGGCTCGCCAGATGCAGCTTGTCACGCTGGCCACGTGACCCGGAAGTGTCTGCCTATAGAGTGAGATGGGTGCACAACCCTAGAGTCTGTCAAGACTGGCCCGTATGGGCAGGGGTACCTTTACCTTTACCTTTACCTAGCCTTCCATAATCTCTCTGGACTGCCCCACCTCCCAAAATTTTCAGGTTTCTATGTATTTGGTAGCATATGAAATGTTTTCCTAGTACAGTGGTACCTCGGGTTAAGTACTTAATTCGTTCCGGAGGTCCTTTCTTAACCTGAAACTGTACTTAACCTGAAGCACCACTTTAGCTAATGGGGCCTCCTGCTGCTGCTGCGCTGCCAGAGCACAATTTCTGTTCTCATCCTGAAGCAAAGTTCTTAACCCGAGGTACTATTTCTGGGTTAGCGGCGTCTGTAACCTGAAGCGTCTGTAACCTGAGGTACCACTGTATTGTGTAAAGTGGTCCATAGTGTCATGGAAAGCATAGAGGACACAGCAGTCAAGAAGCTAAACAGCAACTTTGTTGTGTTTGTGGAAGAAAAACAGAGCAGCTGTCTGAAACACTCGACTCCACCTAGTGACTAAACTGTATAATGATACTATCCACACAGAGACAGGACAAAGATGGGAAAGAAGTCAGGGGTTTGTTAAACCAGAACTGGGGCAGAACTTGAAGGCTATAAGAGACAGTTGCAGCAGCCCAGTGAGGAAGGCCTGGCCTGTGAGGGACTTAATGTCTGGCTAATTTAGCAGCATCTTCAAGGCCAGGAGGTTGAGCGGGGCAGCCAGAGCACCTGAGAACTAAAGGAGAACAGAAATATGTATGCCTTTGCTCTATAACTCTAGTCTATTTTATGGTGTTTCTAATGTAGTGTTAGGTGCCTCAAAGGCTTCAGTTAACAGGCAGGTTATAAATACTCTCAACTACATAAATAATAATGTAAAAGAACAGGTGCCTCTTTTCCAGCAGCGATAGTATAAGGCTCCATGGCCTACTTTCCCAACTCTGTGTGCGCCCTCTTCCATGGGCTGGAGGCTGGAATAGGGTAAATTTTCCAGCCGCAAGTGGATTTGCACTGACTGAGGCTGTCTACAAAGTATGTGACCAGACCCTCCAAGTGTCCCTATTTTCCAGGGACAGTCCTGGATTTACAGAAGCCGTCCCAGTTTCTGATTTGATCCCAGAAAGTCCTGCTTCTCCTTAGGATGTCCCTATTTACATCAGAAATGTTGGAGGGTATGGAGTTATGTGACACCCCACCCCCCGAGCCAAATAGATTAGTAACTATACAACCTTTAGAAGACACCTGAAGGCAGCCCTGTATAGGGAAGCTTTTAATGTTTAATTACTTATTATGTTTTAATATATGCTGGAAGCTGCCCAGAGTGGCTGGGGCAACCCAGTTGGATGTGTGGGGTATAATATTATTATTATTAAGGACATTGCTATTTTCATCGGAGAAATGTTTGAGGGTATGTGTGACAACTAAATGTTAAAGAAAAGAGAACACCACTCTTGTACTTTCCTCTCCCCATAGCATGTCACACATGATATTGTGCATGCCTTTGGCATAATTTTTTATATATTTAGTTTTATCCGGAGCTAAGACTTATTCAGAGCAGACCCATTGAAATTAAAAGGCCCAAGTTAGTCACCTTCATTATTTTCCATGGGTCTACTCATAGCAGGACTAACATTCTTCACAACCTAATAATTTCAGAGTCTTTCAATGTAATCCTATGCACATCTACTTGGAAGAAAATCTTATTTGAGTTTACTGTAACTTGCTCCCAGGTAAATGCGTATAAAATTCCAGGCTGAAAAACACGATTCTTGGAGAGGGCAGCATGCGAATATTCATTTGTCACATCACCCAAATGTGCATTTCAATAATGAATACGTTTAGCCCGTTTTGATTGACACATTTCATTTCTGATGTAAAAAGTCACAAGAAAGGACTGAAAGTGCATAATAAGAAACACAGCTGCACTTCACAAGCAAGTCAGGCTCTCTCTCTCTCTCTCTCCCTTTTTATTGTTACATTACCCTCATTCCCTGATAAACTGGTGTTCCGTTTCATGCATAAATTTAAAATTTATTAATCAGGCAGCCCATTACAGGTTGTTGCCAAACAGAAACATACAAGCATATATACATAAGAATTATACATAAGAAACAAACACTTGACCTTTACAAAAATTAAACATAGATCGAAAAGCAGAACCTTAAATACACAGGGGAATCTTCCTGCATAAAAGATAGCAAACAGGTACAGACAGTAAACAGGACATGGGAACAGGAGGCTAAGGGATGTGAAGCTGAGAACAGGCAAAGATTAAGCCAAGTGGAAAGTCATGCGAACACAGGGAGTCATGGGAAAAGCAAGCACATCTGCCTGCTGGCACTAAGAAACTATGTGCCGTGATTATGCTCGATAAGCAAATGCATGGGCTGATGTCAGGTTTCAAACCGTATTCCTTTCCTCATTTGTCACAAGCAAGCAGGAAGGGCGGTAGCTCAGCGGCCGTAGAGCACCAGCTCAGCATGCCTTTGGTCCCAGGTTAAACCCTTGGCCTCTCCAGATCAGGCTGGGAAAAATTCCCATCTTAACTCCAGAGAGTTGCAGCCAGCCGGTGTGGACAATATTGAGCCGGCATGGAGAGAGTATAAGGCCTCACTGAGAGTATGTTCCTCACTGTTGCCATTTTGCTGCCCCTGCCTACCTCTTTTATTTGTGGCACCTTTTATGAAAGCCCCTGATTAAATTGTCAAATTAGACATGTACACATGTCCCTATTTTCTGGGCAAGATTCGTGGTTTCCTGTTATGAGACCGGAAATTCCATGTATCTGGAAATCTTCCTTCCTTCCTTACCCGTATAAACAGCATTTAAGCCATTATGGGCAAATTAGACAATTGGCTTTTTGACAGAAGCTGGCACCAAACCTATTAGTGCTCCCTACAATCTCATATTAGTCCTTTAAAATGGGCAGTCGGCCACATTTGTTGTCTATGACTCAGTTGGAACCGTGCTTGTTTCGTAAGTGCAGGATTTGGGCGCTGTGTGAAGAATCCGGTACTTTTTTCACCTGAGAAGCCGCTAGTCCTTAGCACTGAGAAATCAGCCTTGATAATCTGGGCATTGCCTGCTAAGATTGCAAAAGCTGGAGCGTGAGGCTGAGCGGGACTTCCAGCAGGGAGAACCTTGATGATATATTTCCTTTGGATTGTAAAGGAAGGTTGTTTAAGGTCAGAAACCAGCTCCTCCCTCCCCCTCCCCTCAAAATATTTGCCGAAGAAATAAGTGCTTTGTCTACAATGAATATGGGTGGGCATGACTTGTTAGCTGATAAAAGAATTTTTGCCTTATTAATCATCTGCCTTTTAGCTAGTGAATGGAGGAAAGAAATTTCAATACATTTGTATTTTGCCAAGCACTCAGTATAGGTGTCTTGTTAAGTTTCTGACATACTGATTGAAGTGTAAGGTAACTTACAATTAAGTCTACAAAAGCTAATATTCATTGTTAGAAACGCTTTCTTTAGTATGTCCTTTTTCCTCTTCCTATTATAGAAAACATGCCATAACCAATAAGAGTCTGTAGGTGAAAAAAAATGGTCCCTATAGATTAATCAGGTAAAGCTTTAGTTGATAAATCTGCTAATGAAACCGATGGATCAGGCTTTCAGGGCTAACATATTTCTCATATGCTCCAAATATGTGATGTCATGGTTAGAGTGTTGGACAAGGACCAGGGAGACCCAGGTACCAATTATTTGGTAATAATATGATAAGCACTGCTGGATTCGGCCAAAGCCCATCTAGTCCAACATTCTTTTCTCACAGTGGACAACCAGATGTTTAAGCCATTGATGGCCTTCTCCTCTGTGAATCTGTCTAATCTTCTTTTGAAGCCTTCCATGTTAGTGGCCATCATGACTTCTGGTGGGAGCGAACTCCATAGTTTAACTGTGTGTTGTGTGATGAAGTTCTTTATTTTGTCTGTCCTAAATTTTCATTGGATGTCCCCCGAAGAGGGAGAAATTTCTCCCTATCCACTTTTCCAAACCACACATGTTGAAGTTCAGTCTAGGTGACCCCAGGCACATCGCTT
The DNA here is from genome assembly GCF_964188315.1 of Podarcis muralis. NCBI lineage: Eukaryota > Metazoa > Chordata > Lepidosauria > Squamata > Lacertidae > Podarcis > Podarcis muralis. The sequence goes on along the minus strand of NC_135667.1, from coordinate 31,798,224 downwards.
AGAAGGAGAAACTGGGAAGGCTCTTTGAAGGATGGATGGGATATGTTTGCACCTAGGCAAGTCTCGTTGTTTTCAATGAACTTACTCCAGGTATTTGTGTCCAAGGTTGTAGCCTAAATATCCCCAATTATCAGGGCCAGACACAGCTTTCTGGTTTTTATTCCAGGTAAATTGCAGCCCCGTGCTTTGCCTTTTGGGATGCCTTGTTGCAATGTTTTCACATGAGATGCCAAACTCTGAGACATCGTCCATCAATGCTCAGCTATCGCCCTGGGGTTTTGACAGCTTAAATATCTGGGAGTAGTATATCAACAGTGCTGTATACATCTTGCCCTTAGTACACAGTCATGTTAATGAATATGCATGAACATTTAAAGGCGGGAGCTGCCAGGCTTCAAACTTGAAGGGTATATTTTATTTCTCAGTCCTGAGGCTTACCAACCAGAATCAGGCGGAAAATAGAGATTCGGGGTAGACAGAATGACATACCATAAGAAGTAAGAGGCAGCGTACCCAAAGCACCTGTTCAGTCCAGGAGGGGTTATTTAAAGTACCATGACTGAGCTTTTACACATAAATCCGCTCCTAGCTTTCTGCTAACCTTTCTTCATTTCAGTAGCCTAATTTAGATTTTTTTTAAAGCATTATTGTTGCTGCTACTGTATTGTTAAATAATTAGACCCAGAAATCCTTGCTGATCCTATTGCAAATCATGTAGGGATCTCCCAGCAGACCTGAATTTGCCCTCTGCCCATTCCTGCATCCATCCATCCATCCATCCATCCATCCATCCATCCATCCATCCACCCACCCACCCAGGTAGATAGATTTCATCCTCATCTTTCCTCCAAGGAGCTCAAGGCAATGCACACGGTCCTTTCCACCCTGTTTTATCCTTGCAACACCTCTGTGAGGCAGGTCAGGCTGAGAGATGATGACTGGCCCAAGGTCACCCAGTGAGCTTCATTACTAAGGGATTTGAGCACAAGTCTCTGAAGTCCTGGTCCAACATTCTAACCCGGGGCAGGCAACCTATGGCCCTGCAAATGTTGTTGGACTACATTTCCCATCATCCCTGACCATTTGCCATGCTGCCTGCAGCTGACGAGATCAAAGGGAGCACATGTTCCCTTTTTCCTGTTCTAGTATTTCTTTAAAAGAACATATACCCCTCCTCTTAAAACCAGCACAGGACAGGCTGTGGCAGAATAAACGGAAACAGCGCGCAGAGCAGACTGGCCTTCAGCGATTTGTAATGATGGTGGTGGCAGAACCTTGAGCAGTGATCCTTGTTATGAGCAAGGGGAATTACAAGTATGTCCCTGTTTCCATTTGTGAAACATGGGAGGGTATGATGATTTGCAAAGGGTTGTTGTCACTTAACCGAAGTCAGGGATGGAGTGTCCAGGAATACTGAACTACCCACGGGCACTGTTTTGAGTTTGTGAAAAGCGAAGCTTATTGTCAGGTCTGTCACAGAGCAGGGGCAAGCGGTTGGTCCTCAGTTGCATTATTTAGGGCAAGACAGTCCTCTGCATTGCTACTCCATCACACTACCTCCTCTCCAATACATTTACAGTGGTACCTTGGTGCTCAAACTTAATCTGTTCCAGAAGTCCGTTCCAAAACCAAAGTGTTCCAAAACCAAGGCGCGCTTTCCCATAGAAAGTAATGCAAAATGGATTAATCCATTCCAGACTTTTAAAAACAACCCCTAAAACAGCAATTTAACATGAATTTCACTATCTAATGAGACCATCGATCCATAGAATGAAAGCAATAAACAATGCACTGCAGTCACACAATCAATCAATCAATCAATCAGTAGCTGAACTGGGTTCTTCCACACAGTCACAAAAACAAAACAAAAAAGAGCTGCAAAAACATAAATGCAAAATAAATAGCAAAAACAGACAGACCTCAGTGTGGCACTCAAATCGGAAGCGTAACAATCACACTTGGCTTCCAAAAAATGTTTGCAAACCGGAACACCTACGGTTTGCAGTGTTTGGGTTCCAAGTTGTTTGAGTACCAAGGTGTTTGAGAACCAAGGGACTACTGTATTGTTTTCATTTATTGCGTTCTTCAAACTCGTATGCTTGGGCTACAATCCTAGGCATACGTACCAGGGAGTAAGTCCCAATGAACACAGTGGATCTTACTTTATTTTTTATTTTATTTAAGATATTTACCGTATTGGCCTGAATATAAGATGCACCAGAATATAAACCACAACTTTAAAATGTAGGGGGGAAAGGAAAAAAAGCTCCCAGGCTGCTTTCTCCGGGCGGGAGGGGGGGAGCTACGCCACTTTGCCAGCGGCCTTCCCCCCTTTCCCCTTCTCTCAGACAGCATAGGGGAGGCTTGGGAGCCGCAGTTGGGATGGGCGCTGTTGTACCACACCCCCAACAGCCCTCATGGTGCATAGCTGTCAAACGTCCCTTATTTGGCGGGACAGTCCCTTATCCCAGTGCCATGTCCCGCTGCTGTCCCTTATTGATGAGGCTTCATTTGGCTGCTGGCTGGGCTTTCTGCCTTTGGCTCGGAGGGGCTCAGAAGTTGAACATACCTGTGTTCGGAAAATCCCTTATTTTGGCTGCTGATCCCTTATTTTCGAGGCTGCTGGTCCCTTATTTTCAAATCTGTAAGTTGACAGCTATGTCATGGTGGCATCCTGGGCTGGAGGGGGGAGCTCTCCATTCTGGCCTTGGGAGACAAGGCAGGGCTACGAACCTAGAACAGCTGTTTCAGCAGTGATATTGTAGGGTTGTGAAAATAAGCCGCACTTTAACTTTTCATGGTCGGAATTTGGGGGGGAAGTGTGGCTTATATTCGGGCCAATATGGTACATACTACTTTATTCTTTGCATTTCAGCAGTGTACATAAAAAAACCAATCCACAGAACATGGGGCAATAACAGAATTAAAATGTATCATAAAACCCAAGCACTACTTTAAAACGCTTGATGAAAGTCTTAGCGATGCACCTAAATTTCAGCAAGGAGGGTGTCTGTCTAAGCTCAAGGTGGGAAGGAGTTCCACAAGCTTGGGCCCACTACACTCAATGCATACAGACATAGGACTGTGCTGTAAAGTTCATCCATAAAGGTAAAGGTAAAGGGACCCCTGACCATTAGGTCCAGTCGTGGCCGACTTTGGGGTTGCAGCGCTCATCTCGCTTTATTGGCCGAGGGAGCCGGCGTACAGTTTCTGGGTCATGTGGCCAGCATGACTAAGCTGCTTCTGGCGAACCAGAGCAGCGAACAGAAACACCGTTTACCTTCCCGCTGGAGCGGTACCTGTTTATCTACTTGCACTTTGACGTGCTTTCGAACTGCTAGGTTGGCAGGAGCAGGGACTGAGCAACGGGAGCTCACCCCGTTGCGGGGATTCGATCCGCCGACCTTCTGATCGGCAAGTTCTAGGCTCTGTGGTTTAACCCACAGTGCCACCCGTGTCCCACTAAAAAAAAAGTTTATACTAAAAAAGTTCATCCATAGATACAGGTAGTCTTTAATTTCTGCAGTGGTATAGCACCATGATTTGCAACACTGCACTGATGCATTTGATCCTATGAGCTTTCCAAAAGAAATAAAACAACTCTGCAGAGCACGTTGTGAGAACATTTATAAGTGGGTCCTTCTGCATTCATTTTAATGTACTGCCAGTTTGAAGCTGTCTCTTGAGGCGAGCAGGATATCACACAGATGTCCACCAGGTTGAAAAAGAGCTCTCTGCCGTTCAGAAGACCACCTAACAAAACTATTACTTTGTTTGGAAAACTGGAGGGGAAAGCTAAGGTGTTAAATTAATTTGCTCTTGATTTGGACTTTAGGAACATGGTTAAGTATGCTTCATAGGACTGAAGAATTTGTGGCAGAGGAAGGAGAAAGAGAGGCCCAGGGCTTTAGGAACATCAGCGCCATGGATCTTAAAGGAAATTCTGCCTGAGTGAGAAGCCAGCTTCTTAAGTTCTCTGGCACAAGTTCTGTGTATGTAGATGAATAATGAGATGCTCAGTTCTCTGCCCTAGTAACCAAAAAGGTACAGTCGCTGGAGGATTGCTTCCATGTAGCATTCTTAGTTTCAGTAAACAGAGAGGGAGGTGGCAAAAGATAGGAAATCTGTCAGTTCCAGAATCTAATTATGCCAGTCTTCAGTTCTCCACATTGCAACATCAATTTATGAATATTTTTTAAAAGTCCTCATGAACATTCATCAGCATTTTGGTGCAAATTTCTCCCCATATACACATTTTTGTATGCCATTTTGCTGAAGCTACACATTTTTGCAAAGCAATTTCCCCAGATATAATGCATTCTTGTATGCTTACTTTCACTATTATATGCATTTTTATGCACACTTTACCCCAGTTTTCATACACATTACATGGCTGGAGACCTGTACTGCAAAAATGGGAGAAGTGTGACTTTCGAAGGTTTGCTGCATTTCAGTTTGTATACTGTTTTAGAAAGAACAAATTGGGTAGGTTTGCCTTTAAATGTGGATCGAATCAAGTTTCCTCACCCCCCCCCCATCCATAGTGGTGGCACTTGCAAAACGTTATTTGACTTATTTGGCTTTATTTCAACATGATGAAATGAATGGGCTAAGGCACATTCTGTGCAATCATTCTGCATTGTCAGAAATTGCATTCTAATCTCTTCAACCATGGTGTGAGTCAAGCAAATGTGCTTATATTGAGTGAATTTGGGTGCAGTATTTTGCTTTGCTTCAGGGAAGGGCCAAAGTACTCAGCAGGACATTGAGCCCTTCATCGTGACTGCTGGGAATACTCGCTTAATTTAAGCCAGAGCGCAATTTAGGGAGGGCAGCCAGGGACAGACCCACAAACACACTCTCTCACATGTTTCAGATCACGTGGACCAATATCTCTTGGCCAGCTTTGCTGGTTCTGCACTCTGAATGACTATTCATATAAACAGTGAAGTGTACTTATGCTCTAAGTATGCATGCCAATTACCAAAGTCACAAACTCTTCTTCTGAAAAAGAAATGAAAGAGCAAATCTCTGGCAGCAGTGCTATAATTATTATGGGGAATAAAAAGAGTCACCGCATCACATGTTCTTAAAATAAGCAGCCTTTTTTGTGGTAACTTACAGTGCAATTCTGTAAGCGTCTGTTCATAAGTAAGCCCATCTGAATCCATTTGGACTTACTCCCATGCAAAGTATGTATAGGATTGCACCCTTAGTCTTAAATATATCCAAAAGAGGAGCTTTCAAGCTTGTGGACAAACTCTCTTTCTCTGCCTCCCTCCCTCTCCTACTAATACGTACATGAAATAGTTCTCCTGAATGTCAGTGCTAATCTCTGGGTGACTTGAAGCTGTACTCAAAGAGAAAAGACCGACTGGGCATGCACAGAGTGTTTTCTTCTCCCTGTTGCGTAACTGCAGCTGGTGCCATTCAGTATTTATCCAGTCACCTGAAGATTATCTTTCAGAACAGAAACCAAGATTCCCAGTCTGCCCTGAACATCTCTCATGTTACATAAAGCTGTAAATTTCACAAAGACCTTTTGTTTTTGATAAGCAAAGTTTTAAAATAGCAATGCAAATATATATATATTCATTTGCAATGTTGATGTAGTTTTATCGATTGCATTTTCCCTCATTTATAAGTTCGTATGCTTTCTCTCCTGCCCCTATCCTTTGTTCTCTTCCTTGCCTTCGCAACATATTCCTTTCATCTCTTCCTTGAAACAGGAAGGAATATAAACAGGAAGGGATTTTCATACAATTTCTCAGTGGCGCTGGATTATTCTTGCCTCTCCTGCTAAAGTGGGACCCAAGACCTTTTCGTCTGCCAGAGCTCTTATATATAGCTCTCTGTTTTCCATACTTGTCTGGACTCCTGGGCTCTTTTTGGGGAGTTGCCCTTTCCCTCCTGATTTCAATACGTCATCTTATTTATTTATTTTTAAAACCCACAACAACCTTCTTTTGGCTCAAGTTAAGTTTTGAGCCATAGATAGAGGCATGGAAGAAACCTGGACATTTACATCTGGCCTGGGTTGTTGTAGGCTGCTCTCCAACAACACCAGGTCTGCCAAAGTGTTGCAAATCACAAGGAGAGAGTGATTTATGCTCTAGCCCCCAGCCCCCTTTCCTCACTGCTTTTTTTTTGCTGAATTACACCAAAAAATCCGTCTAGATAGACCTGCATTCTGTGACCAACTTTCGGGAATCTCACAGGTACGGGGCATAGCTCCAAGTTTCTCCCCTTCGTGTTTTGTTTCCAGCGTCTAGTATTCAGAGTTTATATATTTCATTTTAAACCCTTCCTGCTGCTCAAACTCAAGATAATTGTTCCCACCGTAGGATTCCGTGTAGCAGTTCCAAAGAACACAATAAAACAGTCCTCATAACCTCTCGCTCTAGGGTGGGGAAACTTTCTCAGCCTGGGGGCCGCATTCCACCATAGGCAGCCTTACGAGGGCCAATGGTGGGCGGAGCAATGGCTATAACACATACCTTTGCACAGCAGGCTGCATTCCAGCTTCTCACAAGTCAGAGATTTTTACACACACACACACACACACACACACACACACACACACACACACCTCCCCACCCTCCATCCTGGAGAACAAGAAGCAGTGAGAAGAGGTGAAGGGTGGTGTTGGGAGCCTTCTTCGTGTTGGTGCCCTGCTTGTGGAATTCCCTCCCCAGGAAGCCTTGCCTGGCGCCAACAGCATTGTACTTTCAGAATGAGACCAGGGTGTTCCTTTATTCTCCTGGCATTTTGACTTTTTGGGGGCGGGTGGGTGAGAGGGATGAGCAGCAGCTGCAGCAGCACCTTTGTGTGTTTTCATTTGGGTTGTATTTTCTGTATTATGCTTTTAGTTTTGTAAGATCTCATGGCAAACTGCCTTGAAAGCGTGCCTGAATGCTCATGTTTATAGAGAGTTTGCAACCCATGTTTATTGGTAGGAATGATGTTCTTTGGCTTGTCTGCTTCGGGAACCACAACGCCTTACAGTTCAATCCTAGGCATGTCTGTGCAGTGGGAATTACACACAAACTTCCAGGCACATGTGTGTAGCAGCCTTCCCCAACCTGGTGCCCTCCAGATGTTTTGGGCTACAGGTGTTTCCCAACTACCTCTCTATTGAGCACACATCCTAATTTTTCTGCAGGGAGATTAGATGACATTGACTATTTATTGAGCATTCATTTCAATGTGCTTGCGGGAAGGTTGGAGCAAGCGTTACCCCACACTTTCCAACGTATTTTCCCTGTCAGTCAAAAACTCTGCTCTCTTGGGGAAGCAGGTTTGTTATGTGAGATTTCGCAAGCAACTCTGATTTATAGAATTGTAGGGTTGAGAGAGACCGCAAAGGATTCTCTGGTCCAGCCCCCTGCAATGCAGGAATCTGCGCAATCTGAATTTGCTGGCCTGCTATTGAATCCTGCATGAAAGCAGTAATAATCTGGAAGCACCCTACAAATGTGGCCCGTGGTCAGGGATGATAGGTGTTGTAGGACCCAGCCCTGCTTGGTCCCAAGTCTCGAGGCAGTGTAACCCATTCATTGTGCCCCCCTATGCCTGCCTCCTCAGAAGTAAGCCTCGCCAAAATCAGGAAAGGGTGCACAGAATTGGAGACTGAAGTATTCTTCCACATTTCTAAGCAAATCCTTGGCACCTCCCATTTAGCCTTACATGGAGAGCCATAGCTTGAATAAATGAACTACCCCTAAGCTACAGCCCTCCCCGCCTGGTCAAGGGTCATCCTAAAACAGGGTTCCCAAACTTGGGTCTCCAGCTGTTTTGGGACTACAGTTCCCATCATCCCTGATCACTGACCTTGCTAGTTAGGGATGATGGGAGTTGTAGTCCAGAAAACTTGGAGAGACCCAAGTTTGGGAAACTGTGTTCTAAAACCTGTTGTCAAAATTGTTTCTCAATGGTTAGGTTCAGTAAATTAAAGCTGAGTGGGAGGCAGCTGCTTTTAAGTTCGGATACTTTTATCCATGAGCACCTTCTTCAAATGAATACTTTTCCTTAAGTTACCTCTTACCTTTTTAAGCACTGTGCCAGGTTCAAAGAGTTTCCCCCTACAGGATCACTTAACTGACAGAAACGTCCCTAAAAGAAGCAGATTTTATTCTTCAGATGGAAGGTCTTAAAACCTAGGCAGGCAAATCGGTGCTCCCAATGGGGCAGTGTACTGCTAACCCTACCTTGCTACAGCTATAGAGCTCAAATCTAAAGTCTGGCTGTAGGACCTTAGAGCTGAGCTGCCTTTTTAAGATGAAGGTTGTCAACAAACCGTGGACTCGCTGAGGGGTAGAATTTATATGGTTCGTTTTTGAGGGGAAGGGGACACTGCTTTGATCTAGCAAGCTCAGGTCTGCTCTCAATTTGCCTTAATTGACAATAGCTTTTTGGAAACACTACTCATAACAAAGGGAAAGGCAGGCAACTACGTACTCTGTGGAGCTTAGCTTTGCAGAGTGCTCCTTCCAAAGCAGGGAGAGTTGGCAGATTTGCAGCCTGGTAGGCCTGCACAACTTATGAACCCACCAAGCTGAATGGAGCCACTAGCTCAAGTTGTGGCCTGCCAACTGCTTGAAAACCTCCTGTTTTGTGGTGTGGGCAGGCCACAAAAAACCAGAAGGTTTATTGAGCTGTCTCCTATGACTGGCTGGATGTGTTTGGCTCAGTGCATCACAAGTTGTGCAGGCATACAGCATGAGATTTGAGAAGCCCAGCCGAGCCTAAGAGACTGAATAAGGGGGGGGGGGGAGGGTTGTGTTGGAGGGGACCAGCCCAGATTTGCAGCTGGAATAGGAGCTTCTAAACATACACACAGTACATACCCGCACATTTCACTCTTTGTATTTTCCTCTTCCCTCACAGCATGCTATGGAATTGTTCAGGTTCCCACTGGACCGTGGTTTTGTCGAAAATGTGAATCCCAAGAAAGAGCCGCCAGGGTGGTGAGTATGTCAGAAGAATTGCCCTGTGCTGGGTCAGGCCCAAGTTCCAATTACCCCAGCATCCTGTTACCGACAGTGATCAGCCAGGTGCGTCTGTGAAGCTCACAGAAACAGAACATGAAGGCAGCAGCCTGCTTAGGTTGCCATCTGGAATGTTGAGGTAGATTGCCTCTGAAGGTGGAGGCTGAGGCCAGTGAGCACTAGGCAACTAAATGGTTGGCACTGGTGCCTACATAATTTGCCAGTTTCTCCACACCTATGCAGACCTGGTTCTAGGGTCACTATCTGAGGTGGGCACAGAAGTAGCACTCCCTGTTTGTATTTATTTATTTTTTACCTCATGTGACCCCCTGTATTGCAGGAGCACCTATATTTCACATTTTCTCTCTAGCTCTATACATTGAGTGGCTATTATTCTAAAAAACAACAACAACAGCAATGACTTTATATGTGCTAGGAGGTGTTTAAAATTTCTGCGGTGCCCTGTGTGAGGCCAAAATTCAGGGCCCCTCCCACCTCTCCTTCCATTCTGCTTATTTCACTACATCATAGCTGTGTTTTTAAAAGCGGACAAATAGTCTTTCCTTTTTCCCCCTTGGTCATTTAATTTTGCACATCCCCAATAATGTCCCTCCCACCCTTAGAGTTGCCAACTTTTTCCATTGGTTTTTGCTCTTGTGGCTTTGATCTGCATACATGAGTAGGTAGCAAGTAAGTGCATCTCTCCATGCTGTGAAAAGCTTCAATTTCCCCAAATGAAATGGATATTAAAGGCACAGGAGTAGCACAGGATTTTTTAAAAAATCAGGTGGCAGCTGTATCCACTGTCATAGGAGGCTGAGCAGACCTAGCAAAGGCTGGTTCATTAGGGCAAATGGGGGAGGGGCTGCCCCACCAGCTTCATTCTCTCCTCAGCCTGCCCCCTGCTTGCCTGCCTTACAACCAGCCCCCGGGGTGGCACTACCTGTCAGCTTAATTCTCCTTAATCTTAGTGTTGTCCTCTTAGGGAGGAGAGCAGGGAAGATGGTGGCTTTACCTGACCAGAGCGCTGGATCCATCTGCTGTTTAGGGTCCCTACACACTACCCCAGGCATAGGCAAACTCCAGCCATCCAGATGTTTGGGACTACAACTCCCATCATCCCTGACCACTGGTCCTGTTAGCTAGGGGTGATGGGGATTGTAGTCCCAAACATCTGGAGGGCCGGGGGTTGCCTATGCCTGCTCTATCCCATCAATTTTGGTGGGCAGCCACTGCTGCCCCTAGACCATTGACCACGCTGGCAGGGGATGATGGCAGTTTTAGTCTATTCACACCTGGGGACCTAAAGATGAAGAACACTGGGGTCAGAAGACACCAAAGTCAGGAAGCTAGATAAGAACTTTATTGTCTCCCTTAAAGAAAAACAGAACAGCCCACAAGGGCAACCAATGCAGTTACAAATCAAGGTTATGTGGGTCCCAGTTCTCTAAATCCTTATAACACCAAGAAGGGATAGTTTAGTCCGTAGAGCAGGAGACTCCTAATCTCAGGGTTGTGGGTTCGTGCCCCACACTGGGCAAAAGATCCCTGTGTTGCAAGGGGATTGGAGTAGATGACCCCTGTGGTCCCTTCCAACTCTATGATTCTTTGATAAGAAACACCTGACTCCACCTGGCTACAACTAAGTCCAGTGCCACCTAGTGACTAAACTATATAACGATGCTGTCTATGCACCCTGAAATGGCAACCTCAGCAGCCACCTTGAAGTTTGATGCCCTCTGCTAGGAATTTGAGACGCTGTTTCCCCCCAAGCCTGTCAGAAAGGCTCCCAGTGGGAAAACCCTCTGAATGGGAGCAAATGTCAGTTGGGTTTTCTCCAGATTGACATTTGCTCTCATTTAGCGCCAGAGAGTGGGTTTTCCAGGGGAAAGTAGTGGGGCAAAACTGCTCAGACTCCTTTCTCAAAAACACAGCGTAAGCGAAATAATTCCCTGCAGACTCGTGCGTTCTAGACACGAGACAAGCGGCAGTGTGGATGAGATGAGCCCTGAGCTATTGTGGCAGAGTGGGCATAACTGCTGCTTCTGTTTGGAAGGGTGAAAATAAGACTGCTCTGTTTGTTATACTTGCTGGGGTGACTACCCATTTCCCCCAGTTCAGCGGAGCCTTGCGAGGTGCAGCAACTGAGCTTGGAAGGAACAGATGCACACAGACAAGGCATCCTGTGGCTCAGATTTCTTCTGAGTAAATAAAAATTGGTTCCATCTGCTGCTTGTCACATGACTAAGTAACGTGATCCACACACCATTGTTGATGAGATTTTGTTTTGTTTTGTTTTTTGGGATGAAGTGTTAGTTAAATGATAAGGTGCCCTGGAGGGATTTTGATTAAACATACATTGGGTGGAGGAACAGAGTGTGTGGCTCAGGTACAGTGGTACCTCAGGTTAAGTACTTAATTCGTTCCGGAGGTCTGTTCTTAACCTGAAACTGTTTTTAACCTGAAGCACCACTTTGGCTAATGGGGCCTTCTGCTGCCGCCGCACTGCTGCTGTGCGATTTCTGTTCTCATCCTGGAGCAAAGTTCTTAACCTGAAGCACTATTTCTGGGTTAGCGGAGTCTGTAACCTGAAGCGTATGTAACCTGAAGCGTATGTAACCTGAGATACCACTGTAATCCTAATGCAAGAGCAATCTGATGTCCACCTGAGAGCCTGTTCCTACAGTTGTGGGAGGTCTCTCTTTTTTGCTTCATTAACCTAGGTAGCTGTTATTTGGTGCCTCAAACTTACTGCATTCCATTCAGTGAGGATGCTAGTATGCCTAGCTCATGGGTAGGCAAACTAAGGCCCGGGGGATCTGACCCAATTGCCTTCTAAATCTGGCCCACGGACGGTCCAGGAATCAGCATGTTTTTACATGAGTAGAATGTGTGCTTTTATTTAAAATGCATCTCTGGGTTATTTGTGGGGCATAGGAATTTGTTCACCCCCCCCCCAAAAAAAAATATAGTCTGGCCCCCCACAAGGTCTGAGGGACAGTGGACCGGCCCCCTGCTGAAAAAGTTTGCTGACCCCTGGCCTAGCTTATGGAGAGAGTTTTTAACAGTGTTTGCACATGCTAGATCTGATGTATATAGATTTGTGTAAAAAAGCTGACATTATGTGTAATCACTTCCGATGTTCTTGCAAAGCTTGATTCATTATCAAAGTGCTCTCTCACTCTCTCTGTGTGTGTATACTTAAAAACAAAAAAAGCCTGAGAAGCTTTCATGTCTTTGAGTGAGTACAGAAGTACATAATTTAAGCACCAAGCCTTTTGTACAAGTTCACTAACCACATGTTCTTTTTAGATGTATCATATTCTTTCCTAGAATGAGGTTGCGGGAAATCAGTTCTGTGTATTTGCAGTGCTGTGTTGAATGGCTGGAAATGGGTGATGTCAATATTCCTCCCCCCTCAAAGCAATTTTTCAACATTTAAAAAAGGGATTCTGCTTGCCCACTGCTTTTAAAGAGGGGGATTGAATATAATGTCATTTAGGGACGTGGGTGGCACTGTGGTCTAAACCACTGAGCCTCTTGGGCTTGCCGATCGGAAGGTTGGTGGTTCGAATCCCTGTAACGGGGTGAGCTCCCGTTGCTCTGTCCCAGCTCCTGCCAACCTAGCAGTGCAAGTAGATAAATAGGTACTGCTGTGGCAGGAAGGTAAATGGCATTTCCGTGCGCTCTGGTTTCTGTCATGGTCTTCCGTTGTGCCAGAACTGGTTTAATGGTTTAGTCATGCTGGCCACATGACCCGGAAAGCTGTCTACGGACAAACACCGGCTCCCTCGGCCTGAAAGCGAGATGAGCGCCACAACCTCATAGTCACCTTTGACTGGACTTAACTGTCCAGGGGTCCTTTACTCTTTTTAATAAATGGAACAGCTGGGACTCTTGCCTAAAACCATGGCTATAAAACAAAGTTCAAGGCCCATCAGTATTATTATTATTATTATTATTATTATTATTATTATTATTTCTATACCACTTTATATTTTTAAGGAAAAAATCTCAAAGTGGTTTATAGTTTGTAGTTAGGCCCATTAAATTTAGCTTCTGAGTAGACATACACAAGATAGAAAGTTTTTGCATTTAGATCGGGAACCTGTAGTTTTTGGACTACAACTCCCATCTGCCCTGTCCATCATCTATGCTGGCTGTGACTTATGGATGCTGGAACCCAACAACATATAGATGGCCACAGGTTCTGCGTCGCTGATGAAGAAGATCCTGGGTTCAGTCCCCAGAATATTGAGATTGGGTCAGAGAAAATTCCTGCCTGAATAGTCAATATAGACTATAGTGGTCTGACTCAGTAAAAGGGAATTTCTTGTCTGGCACTTAAAAATTTTTAATAGGGCAGCCAGCCTTCCTGAAGCATGGCAGAAATGGCAAAATGGTACTGAATCGCCATTCAGTTTGCTGGCCAATACATTTGTCAAATGCTTTGTGAAAGCAGGAGAAAGCCAGGCTTGAGCTTTAGGAGAGAAAAATAGTGAACCAAGATTTGCATGTGTTTCTGTACACACCCTTGTGTGCCCTTTTATAACCTGACACTTAGCATACTTCCATACAGCAATACCAGGGTTGCCATTTCAGAAAGTGATTGTTATTCCCCCCCCCCCCCAAAGTTGTAAAAATGTACGTTTTTGAGCTTTTTAAAAGTAAAATCACCAGAAATGGCACTGCCGACATGGGTTGTCATACGTCTGGATTTTCCCGGACATTTTGCCGATTTCCAGCTAGACACAGCTTCTGACAGCAGTATTCCGGGTATGTCTGGGAAATTCCAGACGCATGGCAACCCTAGATACATATATCTCTTTATGTTGATTTTCCATTTTTCCATTTTTAAGGTGCTGTATTACTTTGATTTGGGTCAATTCTGTGTGGATTCTTTGTGTGGAAAGTAATGTTTTTAAAAACAAGCACACCATTCTCAAGTGATATAAGGTCCTGGTATTGTGGTATTCTGTACTTTGGTACCCATTCCCAGCTTTTAAAAGTAGGAAGTTACACCTGGCCTCCTTTGAAGGTGAGAGCATTGGAGATGTGGGCTGAACTTGTGAAGATCTGTTTCCACAAATATTTCTGCAGGTTTTGCCAGGGAAGGGGTGGGTTGCAGACAGTACAGGTACTTCTAGCCCCGCAGCTGCTTGGATATAACCTCCCCCCCCCCCCCGAAAATCCTAGAGGCACAGCAATTGCATGTTCCACAAGTCCCCAGCCATAAGCTGGTTATGGCCACACAAATGAATATGTATTCATTTCTTCCAGAGCTATGTGTTGGCAATAGTTTCTGGGGCCAAGCACTAATTCAAACTGAACCCGAAGCTCAATTTGTGCTAGGGCTCAGTCTACCAGCACCTGTATTCCTGGTAATATATAGAGCTGTAATACATGCACAAATGCCTCTGGGCATGCGCAGAGTGCTTGCCCCTGTATAACCGCAGCTGGATCCCAAATGTCTGAGACTAAACAGCTTCCAAATGTCCAGATGGGCTGAGTCCCAGCTGCTCCTCATTTTAGGAATGACACACTCATTCTCATTCTTCCTTGCATTCCCAAAGCCCCCTCGGGGATGCTGTGCTCCATTAGAAGAAGGAAGTGCTAAAGCTCTGTTTGCTTTGTAAAGGAATTGTCTGGCTGGCCCTTTGAGACTGACTGGCTGGAGGGCAACTCGTGGGAAAGGGAGGGAGGGAAGTGGGGGGGGGGGATCATGTGAAGGCTTTAACAGTCATGTTACAGCAAGGATATTAAAGCCTTCCAAGGGGTGGGTGGGCCGGCTGGCTGGCAGAGCTGTTTAACCCTTCCTGCTAATGATCAGAGCTTTGCTAATAGTGTGGTGGGAGAGGCGCTTTGATCCAAAAGGGATGGAGGGACCTTTTCAAGTGCAAATTTCCCAATGTTAAGGCCCCCTGCCTGCTCTTCTTCTGTCTCTCTGAGTTCCAAGTGCATCCTTTGCAGTAGCAGGCCTGAATCCCTAGACCTCCATCCCTCAAAAGGCAGCCCACCAAAGATCTTTCAGAGACACTTGCCTCTTCCTCCCCACCCCCATCACTGCTACTTTCCTCCGCTGCTTGCAGTGGCTGGTGGCGACCCCCCTCCTCCATCCAAACTAGCTTGTGTGGGGTAGTTTTTGGGGGTGTGCATTTGCATATGTTCGCATGTGCAATTTCAGAAGGACACCTTGCAACCAGGATCAAGTCCAAAGGATAGGGGAGAGCCCCCCAGGAGTAATAGCTCAATGAGCCCTGCCCCACATTTTAACTTGAGCAAAGCCCATCCCCTTTCATTAAGGCTCAACCACTTGAATAAACCAGAGGTCAATATACCACCTTGACATTATGGAGCACCAAGGAGTTATCTGAATTTAGGGGTGTAGGGCAACTTCTGGATAGGAAAGTCTGTGATGCAGGAAATGGAGTCTAGTGAAAAGCTGCTACAAAGACATCTCCAGAGAAGCCACCTTTGGAACTGAACCAATCACCACCTTTACTGCAGGCTATTTCCCATCCATGTTGCTTCTGCACATGTTCAACCATAAACCTGCTTTGCTACGGTGTAAAAAAAATATGTATGAAGATTCTCATATAAATGCATATTTAAAGACATATTTTAAATGTGTTTTCTCATGTTTGATACTTTTTTTGGACCAAGAGTTGTACCAAAACATTCAGGAAGTGAGAAAGCTTTGAACATCTCTAAGGATTGCATGAAATGTATGTTTGTATGCTTGTATATTCGTAATACGTGTGTATTAATGCTGAATTATTTTAATAATAAAAACTTTTCAAATTAAAAAAAAAAGAGAGAGAAAGCTACAGGATCCGCACAATAGTCCAGGAGATGCGGATCATGTTAAGCTTGCATCGGAAAAGATAAAATTCCTTCCCTAGTTGTGTTAGAAAGCATTCCGTATTGTTATATTATTGAATGGAGGGTCAGCAACTGGTGGCCTTATGTTCCAAATCTGCCCTGCTAAGTTTCGATTTTTTTCTAACTCCCCATTTGCCAGGCAAGAGGAGTTTGTGTTGAGAACAGCATCTGTGGCAGCAGGATTTGCCAGTAGTCCAGTTCAGTGGGATAGTGTGGAGCAGGAGCTATCTCTCTGGCAAAACTGGATGTTCTAGAACCATAGAAACGAAAGGGAACCAAAGTCCAACCTCACCCACCTTGTCCCAAAGTTCACATACCACATGCAGAGATTTAGCCTTTGCAATATAGTCCGGAGCATATGCCGCATCAGCATATCGCACGTGGGCCCATTGCCATCATCTCAAATGATTTCTGACTTTTTAAAGATTAAAAATTATGCGAAGGGAGAAAAGAGCAGCCTGACCCAATCCATCAGCTGGTAAAGGAGCTCACTCTTCCTTTTTTCCTTTTGCATCATGTCTGTTACGTTATGTGCCTGTGGGCAGGGGCATTTTTGGAAAAAAATATGTGTACAGTGCTTACAAAATTGGAGATGGTTTATACGACTTCATTACTGTTGTTGTCAGTTAATGATAAATTATTCCATTAGAGATAACCCATTTGTTCAATGATATGACAATAGGAACTTTCAGGAAAAGTTGAGCTGGAGGTGTAAAAAAAAAAGGCATGGGTAATAGTTATTTCTTCCAAATTTTAAAAATTCGTTCCACTTGTTCTATAGCGGTGTGTGTGTGTGTGTGTGTGTGTGTGTGTGTGTGTTTTCTCAGCACTGCCTGTATTGTTCATCATATTGCCATGGTTGATGCAAGTGAAAATACCTACGGTATGTAATGGCCAAAATCAATCAATCAATCAATCAATCAATCAATCTACGAACAAGAATGCCTTCAGTTCAAATCTAGGCTCTTCCATGATCTCACCAGGTAGCCTTAGACAAGCCATTCTTCCCCCACCCCCAACAACAACTGCAATATGGGAGACAGTCATATTGTCTTACCCGACAGGGTTATTATAAGGGTAACAACGATGCAAACACCATACATTTAAAGCACACACCTCTGCAGAGAATCCTGGGAACTGTCATTTGTTAGGGGTGCTTGAAATCATAGCTCTGTGACAGGTAAACTTCAGTTCCCAGAATTCTTTTTCTGGGTGTGTATGTAGCCTAATATCTGGAGTGTTCTATACACATGTTTTAGTATTATCATTATTATATAGAAGTCCTAACCTTTCTCTTTAATTTTCAGAGGTGCGAGCTATGTCCCCACAAGGATGGAGCGTTGAAGCGGACTGATAATGGAGGTGAGCATCCCATTGTAAGGTGGCAGGGACAGTCCAGAATTTACACAGGAACTCAGTTGAGGAGGGCATGCTCATCTACTTTTGGGTAACTTTGGGTTAATGGCTAGTGCATATGTAAGTTCCCTGGTGAAGCTCCAAAACATGGACCTCTAGCAGGTTTCTCCTAGAACAGCCTTTCTCAACATTGGGTCCTCAGATGTTGTTGAACTACAACTCCCATCATCCCTAGCTAGCAGGACCAGATGATGGGAGTTGTAGTCCAACAACATCTGGAGATCCAAGGTTGAGAAACACTGTCCTAGACTGAGTGTGGGGGCAGAAAGACTGAGGGATAAGGAACCTGGGAACTCCCATCATTCCTGACAATTGACCACGCTAGTAGTTGGAGGACCAGCCCTGGTGTGGCGTGGAGTTTCAGTGAATGGGACTGCACAGTTAATTTACTGTGACTGAATATGTGATAGGCCTTGTGCCATATATGCATCACCCTGCTTGCATGTGTGTTTAAAAACCCTCCAGATCACAGGAACAAATGCATCCAAGTTTTCAGTGTTGCCTTCTGGTTTAATATGAAGCCGCTGTGCATATAATCCAGGCTTTTAAAAACAGACTCCTCTTCCCCTGTCCCTCATGGATTATCTGCTTTCTCACATAGCAGGACCAGGCAGCCAGTTCATGGTAGCCCTGCAGGCCGCAGCCTTTAAGGTTTTCGACCCAAATGCTGACACAAACCAGTCAGGGCTGACTCCAGGTTACCACAGACCCTTGTATGATGTGGGGAGGGAGGCCCTTTTCAAGGAACTATGGCTGCACATATCCTGCCTTGGTGCGGTGCCCAGTGAAGTGAGAGCCAAGATGGGGATGATAGGCCTCTTCTCAGGCCCAGGCCTCAGTAGGCCCCCAACCCCTTCCAGCCACAAGATGGGGTAGTGATGGCTACCAACTTGGATCACTTTAAAACAAGATTAGACAAATGGAAAGAAAGCTAGCAATGGTTTCTAACCATAATGTTTTTCTTCTGTCTCCAATTGTCGGAGAGTGCTATTGCGCTCAGCTCCTTCTTGTGAGCTTCCCATAGGCATTTGGCTTGCCACAGTGAGAACATGATGCTGGAATAGCTGGGCCACTTGCCTGATTCAGCAGGGCTATTCTTACGTTCGTAAACATAAGAACATAGTTTCTTGCCACAAAATTGCAGCCTTACACACACACACAAACAAACAAACAAACAAACAAACAAACCATAATGGTTATATTACAGCTACTAGTGAGGGAAAGATGATTAGGGGTGTGTGGGAAAGGAAATGTGGTCATTTAGTGGTCTTGGGAATGCTATGGATGCTGGCCTAATTTTCACTGAGGTGATAAGCCTGTGCCTGGGCTATGCAACTTGTGACCACACGCGGGGACTTGCAGGACTGAATGCTCCTTTGTATACTACCAACCACCCTTTTTTATTTTCTACACATAGAAAACTTGCATGTCAGGGAGAGGTTAAGGCCAGAACCCTTCTCTCAGACATACCTTTCAACATGGAAGGATTTGTTTGTATTTGTATCGAAGGGCATTGCGAGGTTTCCGTCACCAGGGGTCTGAGGTATACAAGTTTATTTCCACAGTGAAAACTGAGTCTCCTAAAGGTCTCTCCCAGTCCCACCCCACTGCTGCCTCCCACTGGAGACAGAAGCCAATTACTCTGTGTTTGCCTGATTCAAGCCTCTCTGTGCCTTTCTACCTATACTGTTGTTGTCTTGTCCTTCACTTAGGCTGGGCCCATGTCGTCTGTGCTCTCTACATCCCTGAGGTGCAATTTGCTAATGTTCTCACCATGGAGCCAATCGTCCTCCAGTATGTACCCCACGACCGGTTCAGCAAGGTAAAAGAGACATGCACGTACAATGCTTTCCCTCAGCATCCCATTTCTGCCTCTTCCAGAGAGGACTGTCCTATTTTTATTTCCCCATCTCCTGTGCTCTCCTATGCTTTTTAAATTTATCTGCTGACAAGTTGCTGTCGCCCCCAAAACAATCAGGTACATTTTTATTATTATTTTGGCTCTCACAGTATGCTCACCACAGTGTGTAATGCACACCGTCTATGTTGTGCCTCCTATTGTTGCAGACTTGCTACATCTGTGAAGAGCAGGGCAGGGAGAGCAAAGCAGCCTCTGGAGCTTGCATGACTTGCAACCGTCACGGCTGTCGGCAAGCCTTCCATGTCACCTGGTGAGTCCATGATTGTGTCTGTTTAATGGTCACTTCCTTCCTCCCTGGTCCCTGTTTCCAAACCCACCAATTTTGTCACGTCAGTTTTGGATTCATAGTCATGAGATAAGCCTGCGTGAGTGAGTTACGATGAGGGACTTCACAGATTCTTTGGTTGCTTCCTGCTGAAACTTTGAACCTTCTCAGTTGCCTTCCTTCCTGCCTTATCTTCCCTCTTCAATCCATTTTAAACATTTTTCACATACTATTTTATGAGAGCCACATGGACATATTGTTGATGTCTTGATGTTTTCTCCCCCTAAAGAAATAAATAATGCACAAAAATAAATATCTGTTCCCTCACCCCAGCAATCATAACACTTCAAAGAACTGAGCTTTGGATGTGCCATTTATCCAAAGGTTTGTCTAGATCACCATCCACACATGAACTCAAACCATACAGACCAGGAGTAGGGAACCTCAGGCCTGGGGGCCAAATGTGGCCCCCAGCCCTCTCTGTCTGGCCCTTGGGACTCACTTCTCCCCAGGCCACACTTCTCACCACCCCTACTTCATACCCTCCTTGAAGTAGGGGATGTGGCTGCAGAGGCCTGAGGCCTGAGGAGAGTCCCAAGGACCAGATAGAGGGGTTTGGCCCTTGAGCCTGAGGTTCCTCACCCACAGAGTAGATCATTTATCTTAATGGTTTTATTTGCCCATTCTGAGAAGCTAACAATAGAGCAGGAGAGCAATAAGCTTCTGCGCTTGGTGCAGAAAGAGGGGGGGAACCTGGCTGCTCTGGTCCCTCTGCCCTGGGCTCGGCTCACACAACCATCTTGTTTCTACATTTCAGTGCTCAGATGGCTGGGCTCCTGTGTGAAGAAGAAGTCTTGGAAGTCGACAATGTGAAATACTGTGGCTACTGCAAGTACCACTTCAATAAAATGGTGAGTCCCTTGTCATCATCAAAACCCAAAAGCACAGAGTAGGTGCTAGGATTGAGCAACAACAAAAAATAGATAGTTTTATTCCAAATCCAAAAGCATGGTAAAGAAACACTTTGTTTATAAAATACCCCTGGTTCAATACCCCTGGTTCAATCCCTGGCACCTAGAGGATGGAAGATTTGTCAGTCAGTGGTGCTGGGGAAGAATGCTGTATACCGTTCTAAACATACACTGACTTCAGTGTGGAAAGTCACCACCCAAGTAAGCAGCACTGGACTAGCTGGCCCAGTGGTCTGACTCTGTCTTCGGTTTTCAGGTGCACCCAGGTGTTCACTCACAAAATAGCAAATGAAACAATGAAGAAGAGAGACACCCCCTATTCCAAACAAAGGAGAGCAATGGGGTTGCAGCTACAGCAGAAGCCATGGCCAATGGCACCTGGTTTTAAAGGAAAGGTTGCAGGTGCTGGACTATTAGTTGACAGTAAATGGTTTTGACTGACCTATAAAGCCCTAAATCGCTTCAACCCTATGTAGCGAGGCTAAACAATAGGGTTTTTTAAATAATATAAAGGCTTTGCTTCCAGTGATAGTACACACACATGTATTTTGTCCAACAGGTTTTGGGCAGCATAAGTTGCATGGAGACTGCAAAACCTGATTCACCTCTGGTAGATCGGGATGCATTTACATTCCCGTTCCAGCCATATTCATCTACCTGAATCACCACCACTCTGCATCCTTCGTGTTTGCCTCTTGCCTTAAGTGTGCATCAACCATACATTTAAAGCACATTTTTCCTCCCATTGTGGGGTACTCCAGCTCTGGCTTTCCAATGGAATGGGGCAGATCTGTAAGTAAAAAATCATGGCTGCCCTAATCATGTGGGTAAGCCACCTGGAGCCCCTGGAATCTTGCATCGCTCGGAGATTGAGATGGCGTGCAACTCTACAAATACTGAAAGCTAGGAAGTAATGGCAGCAAATGCCTAAGAAAATAATGAGTCTTTCAGAAGCTCCTAAAACCAGTCAGGGTCAGTGCTTGTCTGATGTCTAGGAGGAGTTGATTCCAAAGGCTGGGTCCCACCACAGAAAAGACCCTCCGCCTGATAGTGTCCAAATGGATTTGCATGGGCTGAAGCAACCAGAATAATTTCAGTGAATCGGCAGATCTATGTGTTGAATGCTTGAATCTTTGAGTTGCTTCTCATCCCAAAGAGATGTGACAAATGTTGACATTTTACAGGAGGTGCTGTCTGTGTGCATGTTTTAAAGAAAGAGGCTACAGCCTATTTATGCAAATATGTATTTGATAGTGAGGCGACACCCACAGCAGCACCCAGGAATGTCAAATGCTGAGATGACTCTGGTTCATTGGGTGCCCCAAACAGAAGGTGGGAAGGGAAGGGCCCAAGGCAAGCTGACAGGAACTAGAGCTATCAGAAAGTCATGAGCATTTATCAGCACTGCCACCTTCAGTGATTAATAACACCAGCCCCTTCCTCAAAGCCAAACTAGAGAACTCCACACCCTGCTTTTTGTTAATCATGGTGATGTGCACTGCTTTGCTGATTACCTGAAGCAAAGGTTTGGCTGTTTGCCAACCTTGAGAGCTTTTCTTGTGGTTGGCAGGAGACAGCAACACGATTTCATTTTCATTTTTTCATCTTTAGTATTAATAACTGTTTATATAGCAGTGAGCAAATTTGCTTTTGCAATCGCTTATCTTCTTTGTCTTTTTGACAGCCCAGTGAGGTAGGTACGCAGAAGCCGCACCCAGGGCACACCTGGAGCCTGGGCTCAGCCCCAGCAATAGATTAAGTTTCCAAGCCAGGGAGATGGAATCTGAGAAGTGATAGCAAAAGGAAGTGCAGTCCCAAGTTTGGGCAGAGAGACGCCATTTCACTGGGGCTAAAGAAAAGGCTTTCCTTGTCAGCAGGTTAACTTGCACAAATTGTTGAGTCCTGGCAGAAGGCACCTTGGACTACTGCCTATGGATGCTGGCTTTAACACTGTTTGGAAGCTTAGGCAGAAAATCCAAATGGCACCCACACCTCCCACTAAATCTGCCAGGAAGTTCTCTAGCACTCATCTGGTTGAAATATATACAGAAGCTGGAGTGTGTGTGTGTGTGTGTGTGTGTGTGTAGCTCCCATCAGTTTCAATTAAGCTTATTCAGAAGAATTGCTAGTGGACCACATATCAGGGGTCATATCTGTCTCACTCTGCTACTCAAAATCTGCCACCTTATTTTCCCTCTTAGTAGATCTGCCTCTGATCCAGAAGTTTAGACCAGGGAACTGAGGGCCAAACTAGACGTGATGTAATTAGAACTTCTCATTTTAATTTGGTAGTAATTAGCAGCCCCAGGCAATTGCTTTGAAGATCAGGATAGGGGACCGGCACTCTTGGAGAGAGTGTTCTTAACTCTTCCATCCCATTCCTCCCCACCCCCAATATAAATTGTGCTCCCATTCACCTCATCAGATGGAAAAAAGAAGAAGAACAGCATTAGGAGTGAACAGCCGTTTCAGGACCCCTCCAGGCGTCCTTTTTATTACACATTCCTGATGATTTGTGCTCGTGATGCTGTCATGGCGGTTATATGAGATCCCGCTTTCAATACTGCTTGTGCCTGCAGAAGTTTTGGGGCAGCCATACTGCTTCATTTCCAATCGACACATTTCCTGTAACTTCCTGCTGGAATCCTATAACCATGACCACAAACGTTTTGGGGTTTTTTTGTCCGTCTTTGGTTGTGGAACAACTCCTCCATATTGCGGTAAATGTGGTAGCTTTGGGGAAGCACAGCAAAACAACTAATAAAGCATAATTAATCCACTACTAATGCACTATCATTATGTCACAAATGTGTTGTCACAAACAATAAAACAGCACTCTGGAGGGGCCCTCAGTGTGTGCTGTTTCCCTTGGGGAAAGAAAGAGCATGGAGGGGGAAGGGTTAAGCACCCTCACCCAGAGTCCCACTTCCCTGATCTTCAGAGTAGCTGACTGGTACCTCTAATTAGCTGATTTGGAGCTCTTTTGCAATAAACCTGCTTCCTCACAGGACCAGACTTTTTGCAGTAAGGAAAGTGACAGGGAAAATGCAGTGGAAAGTGTGGGGTAACACTTGCTTTGAGGCAGCATCGTCCAGCCTCCCTACAAACAAATCAGAAGGAAGGTTCATTAAATAGCCAATGCTGTCTGAATTCCCTACAAATATATCAGGACCAATGTTCACTAAACAGTCTGTCTGGAAGTGCCCTAAAATTAGTTCATAGCCCCACTGGCTGAAAATGAGCTCTGATGCCTTTGAGGAACCTGGGTCTTGCAACCTGCTGTGCAAAAATAATGTCATTGGAGACATCTGAGGTGAAAGAGGTTATTCTAAACCATCAAGCCAAGATCCAGCAAGGGGGACTGTTCTTCCTATTTGCTCTTATTTTCTTTTCTTTTCTGCTCCTTTCCCATCCCTCCATCCTCATCCATCGCCTGCCCCAACTTCCCATTTGCCTCCAGAAGACATCGCGCCATTCCGGAGGTGGCTCTTTCATTGCGGGAAGAAGGAGCCGGTCGGTGTCACCTACTCAAGAGAAGCATGTTTCGCACCACGAGAAACCAAAGAAGGTAAGAAAAGAAGAAAATAAAATGTTAATCGCTGTGCAACCTGGCCTGGGAGTGAACAGCCAAAAAGATATTAATATGCCTAGAATATGTCTTTTAACCTTCAGCCTTTCTAATTACAAGCAGATCAGATCAAACACAAAGGCATATCCAGTGCCTGTGTATTCTACAATTCTTTGTACTTGCGTTCCAAAATTATTACTGGTCCCAGAATTCAGCATCTGGACAATTTAAAGTTCTTGCTGAAGTTACTTCCAGATGACAACAACAACACACTTACCAAAAAACCACTGAACCCCCCCCCCCCACTAATGCTATCCTAACACAAGCAATATTCAATGGCAATTGCACACTATCCAGTTCCTTTGCAAAGACGAAAGCAGTCCTTTGGAAGGACAGTTAGCTCTCTCCATCTCCATCTGCACTAGGCCTCTCTCTCTTTTGGCCCCCCCCTTTCAAAAAACACAGCTGTATTTGCCTATATTAACACTTGCACTCAAACAGTGAAGCAGCCTCCCTGGAACTCCAGGATCTGATTGCATAATGGTGACAGTTAAGAAGTAAGGGCCACACAGCTATCCAGCCCCCATGTGTGGATCTGCAACACCTCGAGGCCTGAGCTGGGAATGGAGCAAAAAGAGGAGGGTTGGGATTCTGCAGTGCTTTAAGAAGGTCCGAGATGAGGAAAGAAGGAACCCTATAGATCAGATAAATGACAAACATGCAGAAGCAGAGGCCTTCCCTGGTGCCCACAGGGTCCTCTCTCACACCAGTCTCCATTCTGAAATTAGGCTGGTAAGAAGCCTCTCACAAATGTGCCCATGGGCCCCAAAAGGTCAGAGACCCCTTTATTAAAGATGAGGCTGAGGGGCTGGCTGAATTCTGCAGGCAAAAACAGCCCAACACCTACAAGGAATAAAGTAGCACTATATTCTCCACAGTCTAAGGCTTTTCAGACAAAGGACCCACCACTAGCCCACAGATGTGATTGGGGCCCTATTTCTTAATTATTGTTTTTAGCATATATTTGTGTGATGGTTGTGGTTGTGCTTCTATTGTGACCCACCTTAGGTTAAGCCGCAACCCAGTGAGTGGGCCCCAAGCCAACCAGTTGAAGATTGCAGGTCTAAGGTTGTAGGGCAGGCATAGGTGAACTCTGGCCCTCCAGATGTTTGGGACTACAATTCCCATCATCCCTGACCACTGGTTCTGTTAGCTAGGGATGATGGGAATTGTAGTCCCAAACATCTGGAGGGCCGGAGTTTGCCTATGCCTGTTGTAGGGGTTTGGTGTAACACTATTAAAAGCATCCCAGAGAGTGTGAGAGAGAAATATCTTGAGGGCAGGACAACATAAAAAGATGACGCAGCAAGCTGTTGTCAACATGGAGCTTCTCCCTTGTTGCTCCAGCATCACAAACTCATATCCAGACTTAGATTTACAGCAGGATAATAACTATGTTGCTCTTTTGCAGCCAAAACAGCCCAGAATCTTTTCAGGTGCCACAAGACTTTTCCTTGTTTTTCTGGACATAGATGAAATTGACAAGATACCCTCCCTTCTCTAGCCTTCAGAACCCCCAGGGAAACTGTCAAGTTTTATTGGTTTTACCCAGGCTTCTCTAATCACTGTGCAGAGATAGGGAGAAGCACTGTCGATTTCACCAGCACTTGTTAATCACTGCATGCCAGTGCTGATGTACACATGGTGAAAATGATAAGGCTTCCCCCCCCCCCCCCACTCCCGCCACTGCTGCCTTAGTGCAAGACTGGAGAATCCTGATGAAATGGATGCCAGTGCCATGGGTCAGTTTGTCTACTGTGGTGAATGGTGGGGAGTGTTGTCAGTTTCACTCTTTCAGAACAAAATAGTGGTGGAGGGGAGAGGAGGGATTACGCACAGTCATCAACAGTACCAGCAAACATTCCTTTATTATCCCAGGTGAGGCAGTCGTGCAACTGTAAGTTCGCCCCTAAAATTATTTTGCAGCAATTGTAGTGGAAGTCTTTCCAGCACATGGGGCACCATGGGAATGCCACAGTTTGGGATGAACAAACGAACTCCCAATACCAGAGAAAATTGCTAGTATGAAAAACCCTATGTCACACTTCTCTTCCTCTGCCTATTTGAAATCTGTAAAGGATTTAACTATTAGAAGACGGACAGTGAAATCCTGAACACACTTAACTGGGTGGGGAGTAAACTCCTTAGAAGTCCAGTGGGACCTATTTCTCAGTAAACATTATTTGAACTTATTTCTGAATAAATATTATTTGGCTTGCACTGTAAATGGCTGGTGAAAAGAAAAAAAGAGGGCATCCTGCAAAAATTGCCCTAACCTTATCTGAGAGGTCTGTCACCAGGGTTTAATTTTCATCTCTAGATAAAGTTTTTCAGGCTTGTAAAGGGAATACTTAAGGCTTCTGCTCTTGTATCCACTGCTGCAGATAAACCATTTTCCAGCTGTTCTCCATACTTCAATCAGTTGTTGCCACTCCTGCTATACTGCAACACTGTGTAGAAAGAAACATACTGTACAATTCACCTATACTATTGTATAGTGCCCTACACATATCTTATCCTCTCTAGCAAATACGATGTGGTCAGATCATACAGCTAGAACAAACTTGAAACCTGTTTTCAGTGCCAGAAGAAAAACACAAGAACTTGTAATATTAGAGAAGAGCATGTGCAGAGTGCCTTAATAAAAGCATCTCTTATCCCCACCCCCATCGCACCCCAACTCTCTAATCTGGGATTGAAGCGAAGGATTTCCAAGTAAGAGGATATGGTTTATTAGCCCAACTTGAACCCAAGCATCTCACTTTGGAGAAATTAACACTTGCCTGGAACGGTAGCATAATCTGTTTAAGTGCCATTTGCAACTGGATGGGGGGGGGGGGGGGAGAGAGATAGCTCACCCATGTCAAGTCATGTTTTATGTGACCAAAAGCTCAGAGTTCCACAAAGTTATTAGTTATGCAAAACTGAGAGGCACTGGTTTGTTTTTTAGCCCTGCTGCCTTGATCAGTTGCAACTGTACTGGCTGTCAGTCAGTCAGACAGTCATTCCATCCAATTTCCTAGTATAGTGGTACCTCAGGTTACAAACACCTCGGGTTACAAACACTTCGGGTTACAGACTCCGCTAACCCAGAAGTAGTACCTCAGGTTAAGAACTTTACCTCAGGATGAGAACAGAAATCGTGCGGTGGCGGTGTGGCAGCAGCAGGTGGCCCCATTAGCTAAAGTGGTACCTCAGTTTAAGAATGGTTTCAGGTTAAGAACGAACCTCCAGAACGAATTAAGTTCGTAACCAGAGGTATCACTGTATATGTACTAGGCCTTTAATGCAGCTTAAAGGTAGGTTGGCTTCGATGCCGAAGGCGGCTGCTGCCAAGGAAAATGGTGGAAACAGGAAAAGAGAAAGAGAGGCAGGAGAGAGATCAGCACAAGGTAAATGGTGGTAATGGAAAAGAGTATGAGCCAAAAAGGCAGGGGGGAGAGGATGATTGGCAGGCGATTTGGAGAGCAGCTGACACCAGGCAGGCTATGGAAGAGAAAGGTTCTATATTTGCACAGACTCGGAAAAGAAGAAGGGGGAGGGAGAAGCAAGATCATTTCTTTCTGTTAATCTATATAGTACTGGCAATCATGCTCCAATAAACAGGTGATCAAGGAAACTGTTGGCAAGGTGCAGTAAAGGTGCCTGTCCTGGGATCTATAATGAAGCTAGGCAAACTGCAGGCCTACAGAATAAAATAAAAGAAATTGGGGAAGTAGCCAACCACATATCCTTCCTTACGTCCCCCACAAAAGCCTGGGAAATCCTTTTTCCTAGAGGATAAATTATAGCCACAAATTATGTGTACTCTCCCAGGAGCCAAAGCTAGTGTGCATGAAACCTAGAAACAGACTTGGTTAGAGAGGGACAGCTTCCCCAGTCCAGCTGAAACAGCTGCAGATTGTTAGAGGAGGGAAGAGGAGAGATCTAGATAGAGTCTGACGCTTAACCCTGAACAGGTCATCAGCACCTTGCCTTTAAGCAGGTCTAATCGCTGCTAATTGAACAAATATTGATAATAACTTTGCCTGCCTTCCATTGTCTTAGGCCTCATCCACACAGGAGTTTGATATAGATTCTGAGCTGGATTTTCCCCCAAGGCATTGTTCACATGGCATTCTCTGTATCCAGTGAGCAGCCTGCAGTTTTTCAACAGTAAACTGGTTTTTCCCCAATCCAGGGAAAATCTGGAAAAGGGAAGTAAATGCAACTGTGGACACATTGGAGCACATTGTGCGGGCAGGTTCTGGTGCCATCTACCACCATACCCATCTAAAAGCAGCAGGGTCAGAGAGGATTTTCAGTGGGAAAATAGGAAGAGAAAGAGTTTATGCTGTTTTTTCTGCCTCAAACTCAGTCCTGCTGGTTGCTTTGCATAACAAAAGATGCCCCCCACTCCAGTAATCACCAATCTACATGTAGGGCATAGCTTCTGCTTGTCACTTCAGCTGTCACACAACTTAAAAATTCCACCATCTCCACCCCTGCTTTTGTTTAGAATTATAGAATTGCAGAGTTTGAGAACCTTACGCAAATTAGCCTGCTGGTTGCTTATGCAGACTCATGCTTAAAGACAAGCCTTTGCCATCCCAGGGCGCTCCAGATGTTTTGGACTATAATTTCCATCAACTCCAGCCAGTGGGCTACAACTTCTAAGTGTTGGGAGTTGTAGTCCAAAACATCTGGAGGGTGCCAGGTTGGGGAAAGGTTGTTGGGGAAGTTTTGGCCCTCCAGGTGTTGTTGGACTCTATACCCATCAGCCCTAGCCAGCATGGTCAATGCCAGGGGTTGATGGAAGTTGCAGTCCAGGAACATCAGGGCATGGGCTCAAAGGTTTCCCTTGATGTAGAGAGGGGTGTTTATATAGCTGGAATGGGTTAACTGGTGGCCCTGTAAATGATGCTGGTCTACATCCCTTATCATCCCTGACTCATCAGCCATGCTGAGAGGGGCTGATGGAAGTTGGGAGTCAGGTAACACTCTGGATGGCTGTAGGTTCCTCATGCTCACAAGAACATAGAAATCGCCTTCCTGGGATCAGATCATGGTCCGTCTAGTCCAGTGTACTCTCTTTCCAGCAGCCAAACATTTCTAGGAAGCATGGAGGTGGCACTTGTTGCTTTGCGTCCAATATAATTAACTGACATACATGGCTGGGAAAAGGGAAGGATAGTGTGTAGATTTATTTCTGTCTGCCAGAGAAGGGGAGATTAGGACCGGTCATTGGGGGGAGAATTCCCCCCAACTTCCATCCTGGATGATGCAAGCTTGCGGGACTTCAGATATGGCGGTGGGCTCTCTGATCTGTTCCTCCCAAGTTAGGATAAAGGTAAAGGGACCCCTGACCGTTAGGTCCAGTCGCGGATGACTCTGGGGTTGCGGCACTCATCTAGCTTTATTGGCCGAGGGAGCCGGCGTACAGCTTCCGGGTCATGTGGCTAGCATGACTAAGCCGCTTCTGGCGAACCAGAGCAGTGCACGGAAACGTCGTTTACCTTCCCGATAAATAGTGGTACCTATTTATCTACTTGCACTTTGACGTGGTTTTGAACTGCTAGATTGGCAGGAGCAGGGACCGAGCAACAGGAGCTCACCCCGTTACGGGGATTCAAACTGCCGACCTTCTGATCGGCAAGCCCTAGGCTCTGTGGTTTAGGATAGTTCAGCTAATTAGCAGGGCTCCACAGCCTTGTTTCAAAGTCATGTAGTTTCAAATTTGTTGGTATCTTCGTCACATAGGCTTTTCCTGCAAGTATTTGTTTTTGCTGTTTCCAATGAATGTGTTTTACATGTGGAAAGAACAAGCCCATTTTGAAACATAGAATTCTGCCCTGAATTTATATGCCCAATTTTATTCTGTATCTCAACATTCATGGGAGCTGTTACAGTACAAACACACAGATGAAAGGAAAATGCCAAAATTGGGGGAAACTAAATCAATATCTCACTTGGCTGAGCAAATCATGTACGTATTTAAAATTTGCCATTCCAATGCCTTTGTGCCATTTGGCAGTACCTGGCAATATAATTAGCTGGACCAGCTTCTATCAGTGTGAAAATACAGGAGCTTTCAAGTGAGTGCTTTAATCTGGAAAAGCTGTAAGAACAAAGAGTTTTGTCTGTAACCTGAAAGAACCAACAGAAATAGGCCCATTTTTTGAAAAAGGTTGTTAAAAGTTCTGTTTCTCTCTTCGCTTCAGTTTTTCTCCTATATCAGTCCCGCAGCATCAGACTAAGCTAAAATAGTTAAAAAGTTTAAAGTTTCAGTAATGTGGTTTTCCTCCTTATATGCTGAGCACACACCCCAGGAAGATATTTTTATACCCCACCCTAGTTTGACAGAGCTGGTAAACCTCAGTTAAACCAGAGTGTGAGCAGTACAACAGTAGCTGAGGACTCAAGCAATTGCACATGCATATATATATATATATATATATACACTTCACACACACACACACACACTCCACATAGAACATTATGTCAGGGAAAAGAGATTGAGCCTGACCTTTTCCTTACTTTGTTCTGTCCAAATGAGAGTATGTGCAGGAAGCTTTTGTGGGTTTCTTTGCATGGAGGAGCATTTAATGACCATATGAGCAATCTGAAATATTACTGCCAAACACACATTCCCTACCTAAGCAAAAACTAAGCAAAGATCACACCCTTGCATTCTTTAACTCTTCCCCCCAACCTTTTCACCTGAAGCATTGTAATGCCAGAAGTGTTATTAAGATGTGCTTGCGGATACACCCTATGAAAGAGATTAGCCTGAGGCAAAATGCATCTATTCCAAATACAGTATTTCTAAAGTGCCCTTCATTGAAAACGATCCCAAGGCTGAGTGCAACCAGAATAAAATACTGAACTTTATAGCCTTAAATACAGCAAAACCTAAGCTATCAAAATATCAGTAAGGATAAAAACACAGTAAATATCAGCAACATTCGGTACTTTAAACTGAAGTGCATCCTTTCTGCCAGTTGCTTAATTTGCAAAGGAAGTGCCCTCCAAATTGGAAGCCAAGTTGTGTTCCTTCAATGCTACCTTGTTCTTTACATGGTTAGAGACACACTTCTTCAGAATTACTCCACATTTCAGGGCTCAGCTCGCCTCTTTGTCTGGCCCGGAAACCTTCCACTCTGTTTCCAGAAGCATGGGAGGTGGGTGCACGTTTTAATTGTGTTAAGGTAAAGACACTTTCCACCTGCTCAGGAGCAGTATCTGGTCTAGCCTATTTTGTATGTCTAAAGGGAGGAATGTTTCCTTAAATGTGCGGTGCAAGTTTTCTGTCCTTGGTCTGCAAACCGATTCTAAACACAGGCAGCATGTGTGAGTGAAGGAGGGGAGGGGAAAATATTGCACATGTCCAGAGACACTATCATTCATCTCATTCCCGCGGGCGTTCCAGGGCAACGTTCTAACGCCGAATCCCGGCTGAAAAAATGCACATGCTCAGAGGTGCTCTCGTCTCTTATGATTCGTTCACATTCCGAGGCTGAGGCTCGGTAAGAAGCGAAGGCAGAGCTTTACCCTTGACCCGTGTGCTTCATTGCTCAGAATAAGGAAGGTATCCTTCCAGGCGGGGCAGACAAGACTTTATCGCTCCCCCTTCCCCCCCCGTTTTGCTCTCACTGCAGTGCCCAGGCCGAGGGTGGGCGGTGAGGGATGAAATCTAGGGAGGATCTTGTGGGCAAGGCCCTTTCTGGCATCTGAAGGGATCCTATTTCACTCGCCCTGACGTTGGAGATCTACAAGTTAGTATGTGCAACGTGGGCACCGCCTTCCCTTGCTTGCAAGGCGAGAGTTTCCCCCCTCCCCATTCCTTTCCTCCTCCTTCTCCTCCCTTTCTTTTCTTTTTTTTTCAACACCCCCCCCCCTCCTTTCCACTCTTCCCCGCTCCTCCTCATTAACGATCGGGCTTTTCCTGTGCCTGCCGAAATGCCACCCCCGCCCCCCACCTCCAGCTGCTCGAAACTCCCAGCGCAGGCTTGGAAAGAGAGACTTTCTTCCTGTTGGTGAACTTTGGGCAATGAAATGAACTTGGCAACCCCAAGGCGATTGACAAACCCAGGCATTCCGAGAGGAAAGGAGTCTGGAGAGTCGGGAAGGTAGGGGTGGCCTTTTATTTCGAAGGGATCTATCATAAGGTCAGCGCCCCCACCCTTCTCCTCCAGTCCGACTTTAATCCCCTCGCCAGTGACAGTGGGGTTTCTAACACTCTGGACGGCAAGGCAGGCATTAGCAAAAGTGGGCAGGCATTTAAAAGTTGTGTGTCAGTGTGCGTGTAGCGGGGCTGGGGGCTGGGGAAGAGGGAGATCTGAGGAAAAGGGGGGTGGGTATTAAGAGTCAGAGGGGAGAAGGTGTGGGCGAATCAGTTGGCATAAGAGAATGACTGAGGGCATTTTGAGTTAAGAGTCAAGACACGGCCATTGACATTCCAGGGTCAGTGTGTGCAGGACTGCTTTTGTGTGCCAACAAGAAAGATAATGCAAACTCAGGGTTTCTCAACTGGCTTCTATTATTATTATTATTATTACTTATTATTAAGTGCTCTTTTTGCATGCTCTTTGGGTATTTTGTACAGAATTGTAAAATTGCCCCAGAGGTAGTATGTGGGACGGGAAGAGAGGTGTGGGGCAAGCGCCGAGCAATGCAGATTTATGCACAGTTTTGCAAAAGAAGCTTTAAAAAAAACAACCACCCATATCCCCACTATGATGTCACATCAGCCTGAAAGATCTATATTTACGCACAACAGTTATTGTGCTCTTCAGAAATATCCACCACCATTTATTTTTTTACTCTGTGAAAGGTCAACCCTCCAGGTGTTACATTTCTTCTTATGGCAACCAATATGCGGTAAAGTGAATCTTCTGAACTGGATTTGTTCAGATGACTCGAAACCCAGAATGCTGTGTCGTCTTTTTGGGGGTGGGGGATATCTTAAGGTTTTTTTTTAAAGGCAAACAAAGTAAAAGCTAAAGTGAAAACTGAGACTTTTTTTTTAAAAGGCACAATTTATAAAACTGGAAATCAACACACGAATTGCAAATAAGCCAAGTAAGCCTTAAATTATTGATTTATATTACTATTGCAAAATTGATTTAAGGCTGCAAAACTGTACACACTTTAATGGAAGCTCTATTGAACTCGGTGAGACTTTTTTTCTGAGCTAACATGCATAATAGCATTGGGCTGCATATATGTTAGCTGGAAATACTGGAAACCAGATTTGTTAATCTCTCTTATACACTTCTAATCTAAAGTTTGCTCGTTTTATTTTTTTCACAGATTGATTTTTTTAAAAGTAATATTTTTCTCTGTTCTTTTATGCAAAATTTCTTGGTTTGAGGAGTTGATCTGGCGTTTCTTTGTTCACGTGAAACTGCTGTTCCTGTACCTGCTTATAGAAAAGGAACTGACAATGGAATCCTGTGTATGTCTTTTAAGAAGCAAATCCTGCTGAATTCAGTTAGACTTATTCCTAGGTAAATGTATATAAGATGTACCCCAAAGCTTCTATTTTAAGGAGATCACTAAATTTTAAGGAAATTTCTGGGCCCAAAAAAGTACAGTACTGTGACTTATATAAATAATAAGTGAATGTGTATGTAAAGGTAAAGGACGCCTGGCAGTTAAGTCCAGTGGTGAACAACTCTGGGGTCGCGGCGCTCATCTCGCTTTACTGGCCGAGGGAGCCAATGTTTGTCCGCAGACAGTTTTTCCGGGTCATGTGGCCAGCATGACTAAGCCGCTTCTGGTGAAACCAGAGCAGCGCATGGAAACTCCGTTTACCTTCCCGTTTACCTTCCCGTTTACCTATTTATCTACCTGCACTTTGACGTGCTTTTGAACTGCTAGGTTGGCAAAAGCTGGGACTGAGCAGCAGGAGCTCACCCCGAACCGCCGACCTTCCCATCGGCAAACCCTAGGCTCAGTGGTTTAGACCACAGCGCCACCCGCATCCCATGTGTATGTAGTTACCTATTATTTAACACTTTTATATACCACTCTATGATTGGACTTTAAATAATAAGTAAAACAATGCATTCAATCTAAGGCATACTAGTGACATGGGGGCTGCATATAAACAAGAGGGGCACTCCAGGGACAAATGAATTTGGAATCAGGTGAAGAGGCCAGGGCATACTAGCCCCCCTCTTTTTTACCTAACAGATCTCAAGCTCAAAGTAAATTAATTCAATAAATATAGAGCAGGCAGGTAGAAAGCCAACTGAGGTGTGCGGGGTATGCAGAGCATTGTACTGAATCTTACATGTATGACTATCTTGCAACTGGGTAGAACTCATGAATGTTTTCTCCATGCAATATGCTCTTGGTCCTTGGGAAAAACGTTTGTTCCTCAATGGTGATAAAATGTAGAAGTTGAGAGAGGCAGGGGTTGGCGTATGAAGCCTTTGGGAACATGGCAGTGGTAGCCAGGGAATGGATGTCGGATAATTCCCTCAGATATGGAAATGGGAGCAAAAATTTGCCAGTGTGCATGTTCGTCGGAGGTCAGGAATGGAAATAACACAAGTGAATATGAGTGGTATTCACTTTGATTGTATTTTAGGTCTGTAAATGTTATATAAGTAATCAACATTATTTTCTGCATAGTTTTTTACTTTTCCATTCCATTTAAATTGATTACAGCCATATTGAATAATGAGACAAATAACATAGGTTTCCGTGGAAACTGAATTGTAGCAGAATGGAAACACTGCTGTTTGCGATGAACACAAAATAGGAGTGAGGCTCTCTGGGAAGGAAGGAATCACTCTGAGGAAGAGACATTCGATCTCCTAGAAGGGACCAATTTCCTAGGGGATAATGGTGAAAAAGGTGAAATCTGTGTTGGAGATAATTATGAAGGGGACTGAAAATAAAACTGCTAATATCATAATGCCAGTATACAAATCTATGGTGTGACTGCACTTCAAATACTGTATTCAGTTCTGATTGCTTCACCTCCAGAAGGATATTGTAGACCTGGAAAAGGTTCAGAAAGCGGCAACCTAAATCATCATAGGATTGGAACAACTCCCTTATGAGAAATGGTCACAACATCTGGGACTTTTTAGTTAAGAAAAAAGGCGAGTAAGTGAGGATATAACAGAGGTGTATAAAAGTATGTAAGGTGTGGATATAGTAGAGAGGGAGAAGTTTTTCTCCCTCTCTCGTAATACTAGAACCTGGAGTCTACCAAAGCTAAATGGGGGAAGATTCAGAAGGGACAAAAGGAAGTACAGTCGTACCTAGCTTTTCGAACAGCTTAGTACTTGAACATTTTGGCTCCCAAACGTTGCAAACCTGGAAGTGAGTTTGTGAACTATTTTTGGAAGCCGAACGTCTGACGTGGTTTGCGTGACTTCCAGTTGCTGCAGGAGCTTCCTGCAGCCAATCAGAAGCTGCACTTTGGTTTCCGAACGTTTTGGAAGTCGAACGGACTTCGGGAACGGGTTCCGTTCGACTTCCAAGGTACGACTGTACTGCTTTACATAGTGCATAGTTAAACTATGGCATTTGCTACCACAAGATGTAAATATGGCCACCAACTTGAATGGTGTAGACCAGTGGTTCCCAATTTTGAGTCCCGGGACCCCTGGAGATCCACGGAACACACCCAGTTAGTCCACCGCCTCCCCCCTTGCCTCCCCCCTCCCAACTATTTTTTGTTTGTTTGTTATTTTTTGCATAGCAATATCACAGATTTTAGCGCTGTGTGATTTTTCAATATATTGGCCCAAATCAGTTTTGAAATCACACGGCGACAATGATTTTGACCTGGCAATATTCAGCAGTATATTGCTCCTTCTGCGAGGGAGAGCAGGGCAGCTGATTTCAAGGCACTGCCGATATCCCGCGATGATCTCGGCTGATAACGTGGCTGCTCTGAGCTGCCTTACCATGATACTACCTTCCCCTGGTGCTGAGGTGGAGCAGCTTTTCTCAGTAGGAAAGCAGCAGCAGCAGCCACAGCAGACAGTGCGTCTTCACTGGCTTCCACTGCTGGCTGCCTCTGCTGACTGCCCCCTTGACTGCGGTTTGATGTACCCCAATCCCCTCCCACTCAAACCATGCAGTGGAGGTGACTCTGCTTCCTCTCCTCCCCCCACCCATCTGATCTCCACAGCTGCCCCTTCCCTCATCCCCACACCTGATCTGCAGGCACCCGACCCACACGATCTCCTTGACTGCTACTTCCCTCATCCCCATGCCTGATCTGCAATTTCAGACATTGTGATATATCAGAATAATGTGGTGCTTAACTGCTGATAAATCACGATGTTGAAAACCAGATAATGCTCAGACCTAGTCTGTTTTTTTTAGTATACCTAAAATTCTTTGCTTGTTAGGAGCTACCCCACATTTTGTTCCAAAAAAAATAAATGCAGAGGTAACTACCATAAGAGTTTTCAAAACTTTCAAAAGTTGGGGGTCCGTGGCTTGGGTTTTGAAAAATAAGGGGTCCTGGGTATTTAGCTAATTGGGAACCACTGGCGTAGACAAGTTCATAAAGGATAATGGCTACCTGTGCTATTAGAGGCAGTATGTCTCTGAATACTGGTTTCCCAAATGCATCTAGTTGGCCGCTCCAAGAACAAGATGCTGGACTACATGGGCATTTGGTATCATCCCACAGGGCTCCTCTTATGAGACCAGTGCTTTGAATTATACCTGGAAACAAATTGGAATTCAGTGAGGATGTTTTCAGCCCTGGAGAAATGTGATCCAACTGGTGATTCATTGATTTGCATAATTTATTCTGCTTACCATGAGCGCAAAGAGGGGAAAGAGCTGCCTGACCATTGGAATGCTTCTCAGGCCTCTGCTTGGCTTTTGGTCACAGAGATTTTGCCAGGCGTTAGCCACACACTTTGTCAAGGCTGTCCCTGGAGCCACAAGCAGGGCTGAGTTTACTCCACTCTGAAGGGGGGTGGGGACCTGCTGTCAGGAAATTCAGATTCTGTGCCAAGAAAAGTTGACTTCTGCAACATGTATAAATCATGCAAATGGAGGACATTTTCATGGTTTGCTTTTGCTTTTGCTAGAAACAGGAGGGGTGAGGTCATTGATGCACCAGTCTCCACTCTTGCAAATCTTTTTCAGCTATCTCTGGTTGCAAATATTTCCTCAGCCATTACCCACATATTTCCGTGTATATCTTAAAATCCATAAAGACCTAGACAGCTGCATTTTAAAAATGAAACTTGAGATTCTCAAAAAACTGAATTTCTATACCCTCTACACAACCTGCATTTCTCTTCTGTGATCTTCCAGATTTGCAGCATACAAAAAGTCCTGATCAAGAGCTAGAAGTTTGCTTTACAAAAGAAAAGGTGTTCTTCACAACACATGTGGGTTTTGTTTGTAGCACGGGTGGGCAAACCATGGCCCCAACCTCATTTTATGCAGCCCCCAATGCCTCTTGTAGCTGTCCCATTCCTCTTTTAACTGTGCAGGCCTACATTTCCCAGTATGGGTTTGAATCATTCCCGCAAAACAGTGACACTCTGAAGGCAACCTAAATTTAGCAACGATTGCTTTATGTCCTTCTAGCATAGATTGCAATTAGGAGACACACCTAATTCCTGTGCAAAGCTTGATTGCTTGTTTATTTAGCGATTTATCGAATTTTATACCTCATTTTTTAAATAAAATACTATAGTCAAGGTGGGTTATAATCGGTTTAATACAGTGTTGGAGTTCAGACACAGCATGCTAGTTTATCAAGGCAAAGAACAGCAGAAGCGCCACAGGTTTATGACACAGGTGCTAACACCTGCAGAGACAATGTGGGTTTGGGTAACAGATGCCTTGTAAGACTACTTAGCAGGGTAAGAAGAAAAGCAGGATGTACACAGCAAGCAGACTAATACCCAGTCTTCTGATGTGGGATTAGATGCCATCCTACCTCTTTTCCGGCAGACGTGCCTAACTATCCCACTTCCTTCCATTCTTTTCCAACTCCTTTTTCTCTCCCAGTTCAGCCACTGAAGCAATTTACTCATCTAGCTCAGTAATATCTGAGTGGCAGCATCTGTCCAGGGCTTCAGGTACAGGACTTTCCCACCATCTCCTTCTACCTGATCTTTTTTTAACTGGAGAGGCCAGGGTGCAAACTTACATGCAAATGATACATTTTCTTTTCCCCAATCTACATAAAAGTTGTGAACGAATCAGGTCTGTTATAGGAACCTGGACCTCTGACATGTGATAGTTGTCCTTTAGCCATGGCTATCCCCGTTAAGCCACAAGAGATAAACAACAACAACAACAACAACAACAACAACAATTTATTTATACACTGCCCATCTGGCTGGGTTTCAACTCTGGGCGGCTTCCAACAAAATATTAAAATACAATAGTCTGTCAAACATTAAAAGCTTCCCTAAACAGGGCTGCCTTCAGGTGTCTTCTAAAAGATGTGGCTGAAACTATATGTCACACACATTAAGGGGGGGAACCCACAACCTCTTCCTGAACGCCGAGGTATCAGGTGCTTGCAGATTTATGCAATGCGCCCCATGAATGCAAACTAAGCCTTTGAAATGTTAGGGAGAAGGTGCCCTCGTACAGAATTATATGGACAAGTGGTTCTTCCAACGGACTGGGAATGTTCTGTAACGACACTGCAGAAAGAGAGGTTTTGATATTGGGCGCAGATTTTGTAATGCTGTTTTATTCGTTTCAAGAAAAGAAATCAAGTTTCTTGTCCCTAAAGCAGGAAAAATAAGCGTGAGTAACAGTTAGTAAGCAGGGTTCCCAGTGATTCACTGGATGGTGTTTGAGGACCTCCTTACTCCTCCCAAGAAATGTATAAGCCATAACAAAAATTAAGCAAACTTTTCAAAATCATTTAATTAGCTGTTTTCAGGATGTAGTGGCCAGCTTTTCTGGGCAGTGAAAAATCTTGAATAACCTTTTCTTGGGATTTAGTGATTTCTTTATTTTTAAGGAGAGGCAAAATTCAGGTGTCCTCTGATGAAGCTGATCCAGGAGAAGGAATTCCCGGTGAATAGCTGGAGGGCCTTGTATGGTGTATATGCATGTGTGTATATGTATAATCTTAATCTGAACCTGATATGGATTGTTGTCATGGATCTGCATGCCAGATGTTGTCTGCACCTGGAGGAGCGGTTACTCCAGGCAGATGTTTTTGGTGACGAGCCAGAGTTGCTGTGGATGGTGGGGAAAGAAATGGCTTCTGAGATATACACTCTAGACTGTCATCCTCGCTTGATGCCTTCCCCTTACAGCTTCCTTTCTCACTTGCTGTTGGAAGGGTGGAAAACATTGTCTTTTGATCTTCCTTTTGCAGAGTCGGAAGGACAAGGAAAGGCCTAAACAGAAGCACAAGAAGCATTCAGAATCACCCACAAGTCTCACACTGTCCTCCACTCCCATTGTCACTGAAAAGGTAATGAAAACCCCATGTGAGGTGTTTGCAATGGAGCACCAATATTTGTTTGTTGGTTGTTTGTTTTGGCAAGTGCTGTGATATTTGGTATCGGTGTCTAATATTCAGCCTCTTGAAAAAGCGTAGGAGTTGTTTTTGTGTTTTGAGACCTCATGATTGTGAAGATAAGTGTGATGATATAAACGTTAGATTCTCAGAAGCCAGAGGGGAGAATAAGCAAGGTTTCAATAGACACACCTGTGCTCTGCACTCCCCATGTAGCCATGAGAAATACAAAACATTATAGTATGGGGCGGGGGGGGGGGAGGGAGAGAGAGAGAAACACAACTGCGGTAAATTTTAACCTCATTTTTCAGGTTGCAGAATTCAGTTTTTCTGGGTGTACAAACAAGATTAAACTGTCCTATGATCTTTGGGTGAAGGGTGGTATATAAATTTTAATAATAATAATAATAATAATAATAATAATAATAATAATAATAATAGTTTACCCGAATACAGGACCTGTGTTTTATACACAGCCCTCCCTTGAGAGTGGAAAAAATAGATCAAGCAAGAGAAGAAAGAAAGATAGATGTACAAGTCCTTCCTTGCTGCACCTACTCCAATTTGTTTCAGGTCCTAATTGCACACATTCCCCCAATGCTCTTCCCTTCACTTCCCTACCACAAGCAAGCTCTGAGCCCTCAGAAGCTCATATTGCAGCTGTCTGCTGCTGATGACATAATCGCTAAGCTAAACCCTTGAGTGATTTCAGAAGCATGTCACAGCTCGTTCCTGAAGAACATGTTTCACTTCAGGCCTTCCGTAGCATTAATAATCTAATCGCAGAGCTTTGCTTTGCTCTCTCTCTGTCTCTCAAGCCTGATTGTAAACCAGGTGAAATGACTGGGCTACATTTTCTAGGGCCAAATCTCACATTACTTAATCTGCATCAGGGTTAGCCCATTAGGCTAAGTAGGGAAGTGAAAGCCTGCTGGAGGAATTCCATTTCCAGCTCTGTTTTCCAAGCCTCTGGC
Organism: Podarcis muralis; assembly: GCF_964188315.1. Classification (NCBI taxonomy): domain Eukaryota; kingdom Metazoa; phylum Chordata; class Lepidosauria; order Squamata; family Lacertidae; genus Podarcis; species Podarcis muralis. The sequence goes on along the minus strand of NC_135667.1, from coordinate 31,757,711 downwards.
AGCAGATTTTCTATGGAAAAATCAATCTCTTGGCTTGAATTTCAGGCAGTTCTGTTTGTGCTATGATTGCTTCAATGCTGCCAATTGCTTGGTTCAATAAAAAGCCCCATATGTGTTCACACATAGGTTTTTGTTCACATGCGTAATGCATAATAATTGGGCTTTGAGGCTGGAGATGGGCAGTGTTTTTTTTAAAGAGCTGAAAGTGGTCCAAGAGAGAGGAATCTGTTTCTGTAGTCATTGCACACATACTTCTTTTGTCCCACTGTTACCTCTGGCCAAACAGGTTTTGCAGGGTTTTGAAACAATACAAACTCCTGCAAGACCTGTTTACCGGAGCTAAAAACAGGATGCGTGTATTTGCTGCTGAAGCAGTTATCCCTCTTTCAAACCACTTGATCTAGTTCCATCCTTAAGATAAACATTTTTACTTACTTTGTACCAGATTGCACTGGGCACGGTAGGCTGTTTGAAAGCGTGCATATTTTACGTCATGTATTGAGATGATGTTGCCGGATTTTGTGAGATTGTAGGATGTGGTTTGATGTTCCAGTACCACAAAAATGCAGCTGCTATGAAACAAAGTGATTAGCTGTGCAATCTGAACTCCCTCAGGAAGAAGGGTAGGATATAAATTTAATAATAATAATCTTACGTATGTCTGCTCATGCATTATTGGAAGGGATTATTGGGTTGTCTTTAAATTTTTTTATTATTGTGTATTTTGTGTTTTCTATATTGTGATTTTATGTTGTGAACCGCCCTGAGATCTACATGTATAAAGTGGTATGGAAATTTAATAAAATAGTGGCAGGAAGTGCCAGCTGGTTACCCACTCTGAACCTTGCCAGCTCTTGGACCTATGCTCCTTATAATGTAGCTTAGGGGCTCAATGTTTGGGGGCACCAGCGGGCTAGGAAATCGGCTTCCTCCCTTGAAGACCATAGGAACAAAATAATGCATAAATCTGCAGCAGGACCTTGAAGTATGGTTCTCATTAGTTTGCAACGGGCCTCATCCATACAGGTGCAGGGTGTGGAGCATATAAGCGGGACCCTTAGTAGAGCTTGCTTTCACTTCTTGAAAACATCATTTGTTTAACCATCAGAAACCCCTCTGCTAATGAGTAATTCCTGGGGAAACTGTCGTCTGCCCTGCAATCCTATCCTGCTTAATTAAACTAGATTGTTTTAATTGGATCTAGCCTAGCCTGAATGTGGATTTATATTCTTGTGGGATTAGTTTAGTTCAACTGTTGTTCTCCAAAGGTTTGTCCAGAAGGGGCCTGGTCACCCCCTTTCGCCTCTTCACTTGGAAACTCTGTCTATTTCATGTGAATGAATTTAAGCATGTGTGGAGATGCTTAACAGAGATTGTGAGCAGCCACATGGATTGGATGAGGAGCTCAATGTGTGTAAGCCCCCACCACCATATTGTTAATGTTGATCAGATAGACTAAGTGCTTGGTGACATCTTCATGTTGCAGGTAAATATCAGTCATAGATAATCCGTGGAAAAAAATATTTAGTGGAGGCATGTAAATAGAGTTTCCAAGGTCATTTTGGGATTAGAACCAGAACCAATGGGGCCAACTGCAGAGTTTTGTAATGTGTGAACACTGGGGGCAAGAGATTAGAAACCACATGGTATACCATGGGTAGCCAATGTGGTGCCCTCTAGATGTTGCGGACGACCAGGGACGTGGGTGACGCTGTGGTCTAAAACACTGAGCCTCTTGGGCTTGCCAATTGGAAGGTCGGTAGTTCAAAACCCTGTGACGGAGTGAGCTCCCGTTGCTCAGTCCCAGCTCCTGCCAACCTAGCAGTTCGAAAGCATGCAAGTGCAAGTAGATAAATAGGTACCGCTCTGGCGGGAAGGTAAACAGCATTTCTGTGCGCTCTGGTTTCCATCAGGTGTCCTGTTGCGCCAGAAGCGGTTTATTCATGCTGGCCACATGACCCGGAAAGCTATCTGTGGACAAACACCGGCTCCTTTGGCCTGAAAGTGAGATGAGTGCCGTAACCCCATAGTCTCCTTTGACTGGACTTAACTGTCATGGGGTCCTTTACCTTTACCTTTGTGGATGACGTCATCCTAACATCTCTGATAATTGGCCATCCTGGCTGTGGGACGTATCAGTGGTCAGAGCCAATATTTCTGCACTCTCAACCCTTTCCTAAATTCAAAGCATATTCCTTGTTCAGAAATACTAATCACAAACTGAATTTTAACAGCAGAACAAGAACTCATTTATGTTATGTGTCTCATAGCATCCAGTGTCAATGACTTCCATTAGTGAAATGCACACTTTCAGTCTTAACCTGCCTTCCTGGGAATATTCTCGATGAAGAGAGAGAGTTAATAATCCCCCCCCCCATGTGTCCCTCTTCTGCTTGTAAGTCCGTCCCTTAGACATTGTGGAGCACAGAATGGGCTGAGAACCTTCACATGGCACTTTTCCCACTCTGCCACCTGCGTGGCTCCAAGAATCCTGGAAGGAGTTAAAATTGGCCATTAAGAAAATTATGTAGCTGTGTAAGACAACCTGCTAGGAGGCCCAGAGCTGGAACTGCAAACAGCAGGATATCTCTCCAGGTCAGGACAAGGGTGAGGCCACAGAGATATGTGGGAGACCCAGGGGGAGGGTGGCAGGGCGGGGCTGGGGGGGGCTGTTTGAGACAGGTCAGGATTACACAGCATTAGTGAAATTTCTCTTTGGGGCCTGTCAAGGGTTCAAAGTGAGCACATCTAGGGTAAAGCAGCATAGTGCGTGTAAGACAATACTTCTCAAATCCAAAGATCTGAGGATAGTTTAAAATAAGTGTGTGGTGATTGTGTTGAGCGCTTGCTCAAACACACAAACTAGGCTTTTAATTTAGCGTATGTTCCTGTCTATAAGTTCTATTTTGGGGAACTCCAATTTAAGAAAATGGGGGGGGGGAGAGATACTATCTGTGTATAAGACGAGCCCCAATTTTGAACCTTATTTTAGAGTAAAAAAACACAGTCGTATACACGGAAAAGTACGGTAGTTTAGGAGTTGTGGTGTTTCTCCTGTGCCATCCATGTACATGGCACACAATAACATGGGGAAATATGACAAGATACCTGCCCCAAGAAGCTTACAATCTACATGTTAACAACGGGGGTAAAGCACTAGAGGCGGGGGAGGGTGGAGATAAAGCTGTTCGGGGGCGACTGTGAATAAGCAGGAATATGCTTACAACATGCTTAGACTCCCTTTCAATTCAGGATGAGGACTAAATGATTTATTTTTAGGGAACAGGCACACTTTCATCATTGGGGAGAGCTGCCCCCCTCCACCTGCAGTTTTTTTAAACCTCAGAATTGCTTATTGCACTATCACTGCTTTATGGAGACATTCATGCCTTTCTGGCATCGAACGCAAACCACATCTTGGATCTCTTTGCATGCTTGGAAATTTAAGGAGCAAGGACTCCAGTGTTTAATAGGCCTGGAAACAAAGGCTCAATAATGAATGTGCACATACAGAGGTAAGCAGCTCACCCACTTGCCCAGCCACAGCTCTTATTTTACAGCTGTTGCTATATCCACATGATGCGCACTGAGTATCCCTTGGGATACATTCATGTGCAGGTAATATGTGGCCAAAGCCACCTGTGAATTCAGCTGCAGCTTCCCACCAAGAAATTGTCAGACTGCAGGTGGCACATTTCCTCCCCTAACCCGGCGATATAGGAATCGAAACATTTGCTTCCAAGTAGCTGCATCCACACACAACCTGATGAGCCCTTGGTGAGGGCAGTTGTCGTCCTATGAAGGATACTTTGAACTTCTGAATTAGCAGACCACACTTTCAAATACAGTGGTACCTTGGTTTAAGAACATCTTAGTTTATGAACAGCTTGGATTAAGAACTCTGCAAACCCGGAAGTAGGTGTTTTGGTTTGTGAACTTTGCCTTGGAAGCAGAACATGTTTCGCTTCCTGTTGAGTGTGTTCCATTTGTAAATTGAGTCCCCCGCTGCTATGGGAAAGCACGCCTTGGTTTAAGAATGCTTTGGTTTAGGAATGGACTTCCGGAACCGATTAAGTTCGTAAACCAAGGTACCACTGTACAGTTTGAGGAGTCTCAGTTTACCATCAGGTTCATGAACATCTCTGGAGAGTGGGGCTGCAATAGCTGTAGGTGTTTACAGTTTGGGGAAGAGGAAGAATGGCTTTGGGAGTGAGAAGGTGGTTGGGGGGGGTGTTTCTTGGGTACGGCAGCTTCCGTGCCCTCTGCCCCCATCGTGGATGAGGTGAGACTTGCAAACTGAGAACACACTTAGGTTGCGTCCAGTCTTCCTGAGAACTCTGTCCAAAGTGGGCATGATACCGTTTTAGGGTAGTGGGTCCTGTGCTGGTCTTGAGTCCCCAGCAAATGCCCGATTTTACCATCCAGGCGGCAGCAGCAGCAGGGCTAGGAAAGAGTGGCAGCCCTTTGGGCAAATTTGCAGCCTTCACTCAGCCAGCAGTGGTACCTCTGGCGGGGCAATAGGGGCAGAGTGCTACTGAGATCTCTGCCTTAAGATCATAACAGTGGCAAGGGTTGCCATATTTTGAAGTGGGCAGAAGAAAAATGCAGGGCAAAGGCAAAACCACTTGGACCTGTGTCTAGAAAAGCACAGGACGGGTGGAAAACTGCTCAGACCCATGCTTTCTAGGCACAAGTGGAAATTGCCCACAGATAGGGCAATAAAAGAAAAGGAAGCAGCCAGAGCTCCAGTGCTGTAACTGAGGGCTCAAAGACAGCAAAACGACCCAGTTACCTGAAGAAATTAAATAATACTTAAGCTTCTGAGAGTGCCTTGGTGTCTGGGTGGTGTCCTTACCAGGAGAAAAATAATCTGGATTAATCCTAATTACATTGGTGGAACATGGACATCATAGTGGGAGCAGACACAAATGCCCTCTCCCCCTGCATCCCCACCCTCCGCTTGTCCCTCAGCAGCTGGTATTCAGTGGAGTGGCTGAAGTTTAGCCATTATGACTAATAGCCATTGACAGACCTGTCCACCGTGAATTTTGTCCAGTCCCCTTTGATCTAAGCCCACGGCTATCACCACGTTTGTGGCAAGTTTCATACATCAGATAGGCACTCATGCAGAAATTTACCAAACACAACAGAGAGACCCAGTGTTCCCCAGGCAGCAACAATTTATATATTGGTTTAACACTGTAGTCTCTAGACAGTGTACAAGCAGGTTACAAAAGACACAGCAGATATGAAATTATTAGGACTCTTGTAGGTCAAATATTTGATGCATACTACTGAGCTGATAGCTGAGCTCCTCCTGCTTTCTCCCGAGCATTGAGGTTCTGTGTAATACCCCGGAGACTCTTGGCTCTGTTGCTGTCTTCCTGGAGATATTCATATCTGCTCAGGTCACAGCCTATCCTTTTGTAGAATCTACAAGAGTATTACAGTACCAGGAACTTGGGAGTGAAAGCCCACCTCTCCTGAGGCACGGGAGTCCCATTACCCATTGCTAAATGCCACTCAGGCTATTAAGACGTGGCAGAGATTGAGGAGCTTCACCTATTTCCTGGACCAATGAGGCAGTAGCAGCAACAACAAGAGAATATCCTCCATCCCAATGAAGAAAGGCCCAGCTGGGTAGTGGAGTTCACTACTCAGCCTAAAGCAGGTGTTCCCACTGGCGCTCCATCAGCTTCCTATGGTTATGTACCGGTTGGGCATATACGATGCAACTATGCCTACATACATGGACTGTTCCCATTATCTCTTGTAAATAAGATGATAGTTCAAGGACAAACAGCAGAGGTGTTAACTGGATTAAATTTTCATTTCACAAAGAGCCCTTTTGTACATGGGCTGCTAAGTAAGAAATAGGCATATAACTCCACCTTATGAATTGTATTTCCGTGGCACATGCTGTAGTGATAAGCCTGGGTTGGCCCAATTTCCTTCTGTTTTGTGCCCTGGCCCAAGAAGTAGAGTGGGGTGGATGGAATAAGTTCTACTACGGGCACAAAACAAACTGGGAAACCACCTGTCCAAGATTTAAACTATCCAGTGAGTTGATACAACTTCCCAGAATGCCAAGACTGCCCAGATCACAATGATGCCCTTCAGATTTCATGGGAAAGCTGCAAGTTTTCAGATATGTACAGACAAGGTCTTGTTCTGATTTGAGAATGGAATCATAGAATCATAGAGTTGGAACGGACTCAAAGATGTCCACATTGACGATGATGTCAGTGTTCAGCAAGTATTTGGGGGTGGGGAATCCTGTGAATCCTCTGTGCTGGGCGCATTGTTAATACCATTAAAATGCAAGTTCAGTATTTTGTTTCAGAGTTTATCCTGTGTGACAGGATACCTGGCCTACCGCTGGAATGAAATGTCAGCAGATTGGGAGAGTTGTGGGCTACTGCCAGCAATTCACTGCGAATTTAGTTGCCTTGTTGGCTAACCTTTTGACTGATTTGGTTGCGGGGGAAACAAACCATGTGGACAGATACTTTATGGACTTCCGTTTGCAACACATCCCTGCTGTGCTGTGTGCAACAAGCTTCAATAGACTGTCCATTGTTCACACTGATGCCTCTAAGTTGTTGTGCCTGAACAACAGATCCCTCCCATACTATCCCTGAGATGCAAACTCTCCCATCACGAGTGAATGAAAATAATTTAAACTCCACAGGGTGAGAGCATGCTCTGGTTTAGAACTGGGCTCCTCTCAGGTGAGAGAGGAGAATTAGATAGTCCATTGCGTGTGAGGCATGACTCCATTAATGCTTCAGAGATGGGTAGAGTCTCTTGCCTGTGTATGCTTGGCAGCGATCCTTTTTGGGTCGTAACATTGAGTGTAAGTGGTTTTGTGTCCGAGTGGTTGGTATGATTGCAGTGGTTGTGAGTGAGGTTGACTGAGTGCTTGGGCGAATAAACGTGTGTTGCATTATGCTGCTTTGCAATGCTCTCTGGCTTTGTTTATAGTGATAACTGTTTCTATATGTGGATGTTGTTTGTGCATTTCTTCTGTTACTATATAAATAATTTGAGATCGTTTTTATTGTACTTATTGTGTTTATATATTTTCAAATGCCTTTTTTCCATTCAGTATTGTGAACTGCTTCGAGGTCTTTTACTAGTAAGCAGTCTGTAAAGGCAAACCATCATGGTCACTGAGAGAGAGGCTGTGGCAACAACCAACATTACTTCCTTTAAGGTGGTTCATCAGGCCAGGCACCGCCATGATACATGGGATTCCTCCCCCTTGACGATGAATCACTGCCCTGATATCTCTGATCTCTAAGGAGTTACCTCCCAGCCATTAATACCTGGACAACAAATTCTTATTGAGTTCATTGTCTTACTTTTTTTTCTCTCAGTCCCTGCAAGGAATTATGGGGTCACCATTTCTGGAATGGAGTGTTTTGATGAGGGTGTTCAGGAAAGATTGTCTCTGCTTCTTCTTCGTGGTTTTCTCCCCTTTTCTCTCCCTCCCTCCCTCTCTCCCCCTCCCATGTGTTCTCTTGGCTTATACTAGTGCAATTAGACTCTCTCTTTCATCACCCATGGAGTCGCCTGGTTCACGGAGCTGTCTGGAGCTGACATGCTAAGAAGATTATTCTCAAGGTCTCAGTGAAACTTAAAACCTGGCTGCTTAGCTTGGGTTGTAGACAATTAACCCTCTGTTTCCTTTAAATAATAAAAAAAAGAGGGAGAGGGAAGCCCCATCAGACTTTTATTGCATGTAGACAATGAGGGAGAAGGAAAAGAGTCTCATCAGAGATGAGGCAGCCTGATCCATTTTTGGGAAATTACCCCTCTCCACAAACACATCCATAAATAAACATGGGACATGGTCCATCAGGCAGTTCTGCACAAGTCCCATTGAAATTGTCATAGAATCATAGAATTGGATGGGACCCCAAGGGTCATCTAGTTCAACTCCCTGCAATGCAGAAAGAGCTGTGCAAGAGTGCAATAGTTCATTTCACTGCAGCTTAACAATAACAACAACAATTTGTTATTTCTACCCCGTCCATCTGGCTGGGTTTCCCCAGCCACTCTGGGCGGTTCCCAACAGAATATTAAAAACATGATAAAACATCAAACATTAAAAACTTCCCTGAATGGGGCTGCCTTAAAATGTCTTCTAAAAGTCAGAGAGTTGATTATTTCCTTGACATCTGATGGGAGGGCGTTCCACAGGGCGGTCACCACTACCAAGAATGCCCTCTGCCTGGTTCCCTGTAACCTCACTTCTCGCAGTGAGGGAACCGCCAGAAGGCCCTCAGAGCTGGACCTCAGCATCCGGCCTGAACGATGGGGGTGGAGACACTCTTTCTGCTCATGCAGAAGAATTTCCTGGTGGATTATGCCTTGTGTTAAATGGTAAGAGAGGTAGGTGCCTTTTAGATTTACCACCTCATGTACCAAATTGGCTTGTGGCCAATGCTGCTTATCTGATCTAAGGAGGTAAGTAGCCTTTTGTGAAAGCAGAACCTCACCACACACACACACACACACACACACACACACTCACTCACTCACACAGCCCTATGCTTTAGTGACTGCCAGCTAAGTATGCAACATCCTATTGTTTTGTTGTCCTGTCTGGCAAAAAACACACCACACAAAACAAAACAAAACCTGTGTTTGAATGAGGGCTGATCTGACCAGTCTTGGCATGAATGGTTTTAATGATCTTGTGAATAAGAAATGATACTGTGCTCTGATGAATGCAGATTGACGCGTCTGTGGCAAAAGCAATACCTTGAAAACTTGCCAGTAAACACAGCAAGGTTTGTGATCTCAAGGCATGTAGTTGGAAGTACAACCTGCCTTCTTGTCTGAAAAAAAACCCCAACCCTGATCTCATCCATCAGCGTCTCAAAAGTGAAGGAGAGAAATGGATTCAGCTTTGGCACCTGCACCTATGGATCCTTCCAAGATGTACAGGAATAAGCCTTCTCCCTGCTAAACTCAATGCTGGAGAAAGGGCAAGCATGCAGCCCTTGGCTTCCACAGCCCAGTGCCAACAATGCTGGTTGTCTCCTTTTGATTGGCTGGGAAAGAGAGAGTTGGTGGTACCGTTGCTAAGGCAGCCAAATTTGTATTCTGTGCCAATATGCAAATAAGTAGGTGATTTCAAAGCCTATTAAGCAAAAAATTAGTTCAAGCTTTTACTTTTTAAGCAAACCAATCTGGTGGGAGAGGGAGATTTCCCATCTCATTACTATTTTTATTATTACTATATTATGTTATTATTTTTCGCAGATTTGCTTCTGTTCCTCACTCGTTTTCTTGTTGCATGTTAGAAAGGGTATCCTAGTGCTGGAAAAGATTAAAAAGAAACAGGATGACAAAAACGATTGCTGGGGTTGCAGCATCTCCTACATACAAGGAAAAGCAAAAGTGTTTGGGGTTGTTTAGAAAGGAAGGAGGCAAGATTAAGGTTTATTACATTAAGTGTTCCATAGCCATGAAGCCCTTTTTCATCTTCACGGTTGCTACATGGCACTGAACTTCTTTCGCAGTTTTGAATAACTTTTGAGAGGAATCCTGTATCTTTGAAATAGCAAGGCTCTACAGTGAGGAGGGTCAAGTCCTGCAGTAAATATAGCTTTTGCCCCTGGACCACTATTCAGAAAAGAGAGAGACCCTTGGAGGAGAAAACAGCCATCCCTGCATTAATCCATTAATCAATAAACCGCTTGGAATCTATAAATGCTAAAGGGAAATACTGAATTTTCCTTCCTTCAGCAGGACCAATAGGTTTTGCATCCACAGGCACTGCCTCCTTTTCTCTTATTGCTGGCAAGGCAAGATAGCCTCTTTTACACTTGGGGGAATCCATACCCTGCATTCTCTCTCCCTGCAATGTAGTTGAATTGAGGTCTCGGTCTACGCATGCGGCAGAATGAGATTACAGATGAGAAATAGCGTTTATCAATGACACAAAGCCCATATTAAAAAAATAATAAGGTAAACCTGATTCTGTGATTCTCCCTGCAAATAGAAAATCGGCACATGATTGAGGAGCAAAGTTTTTTTGCCTACCATGTTGATTTTCTATTTGCAGGGAGTTTTTAAGCACACAGGAGCTTTTGAAAATGAAAATGGAATCCCCCCCCCTTCCTGAAGTGGTGCAGTCCACTTTGATGCCTTGTTCTGCTACCTAAATCGGCATCCTTTTACTCCTCTACCCCACTCTGGATGCCCACCCCACCCCGGCAGCTGCAGACATTCTGATTACTTGTTGACAGGCATTCAATGCATTGCCACAGATGGAGACCCTCAACATCTGGCTCTCCAAATTGAAAACTTTCTCTCTCTCTCTGTCGTTTGCCCCTCTTGGTTTATGATCCCTCCCCAGCCTCCATAATCCAGGTCAGGAGGCTGTGACGGAGGAAGAAGTCTTTTAATTGGATGCTCTCATGCCATAGGCGGAGTTCCCACTGGGTTTCCTAGTGTCACCAGAGATTGCAGCTGACCTAAATCCTTTTGGATATAAAGCAAGTCTGAGAAAGAAATTTTAAGGAGGGCTTTAATTTCCCGACTTGAGAGGTGCTCGCTGTTTGAGCCTGCCTGGAAGTCATATTCCCCTAACTTGAAAGCTCTGTTCCCCATTCTCGGATATTTGTGGGTTAGTCGTGTGAGGGAAAATACTCTACACATGCACAGTGGTGCTCTTATCTTCATTATTGTTTCACACATCTCCGGGCATCTTCCTTATACTGGAAAAGAACTTCTAGAACTGTTTCCCTAGCTCAGTATTTTTAGTTCAGCATGTTGTTTACTGCGGCGACCAACTGGGTGCCTTCGGAAATCACACAAACAGCACAGTTGAGACACATCCTGTTGTGTGTTCCCAACACCTGATAATCTGATATCATTCCTCATGCCATGGAGGTTCAGTTTCACTATTATAGTTCCTGGCTATGGATAGACCTAGCTATCTTCCAGGAAGGAATTGGTCTAATGCATTTCTGTACCATCTATGTATTGCTTTGTATATTTTAGTTGTCTGTATGCACTCAACAGCGATGGCATGTTTTCTACCAGTTGCTTGTATGGGGTTTTCTGTGTATTTGCAAATCCTGCTGAATAATGCATCTCATTTCACACTCGGTAAGTGACAACCTTGTTGGGACGCGGGTGGCGCTGTGGTCTAAACCACTGAGCCTCTTGGGCTTGCCAATCAGAAGGTTGGCGGTTCGAATCCCTGTGACTGGGTGAGCTCCCGTTGCTCAGTCCCAGCTCTTGCCAACCTAGCAGTTCGAATGCATGTCACAGTGCAAGTAGATAAATAGGTACCGCTCCGGCAGGAAGGTAAATGGCCCTTCCGTGCACTGCTCTGGTTTTGGTGTTCCATTGCGCCAGAAGCAGCTTAGTCATGCTAGCCACATGACCCGGAAAAACTGTCTGCGGACAAACGCCAGCACCATCAGCCTGTAAAGCGAGATGAGTCCCGCAACCCCAGAGTCGTCTGCGACTGGACTTAACTGTCAGGGGTCCTTTACCTTTACCTTTTTAAGTGACAACCTTATTTTTATGAATAGTATCGTATTGGTCAGAATATAGGCCACACTCCCCCCCCCCCAAAAAATCTGGCTTTTATAAAACTTGAGTGTTGCCTATAATCATCCTCTTGTAGATAGAGTGGCCATGATTTAAGAGCTCTCCTGGGTATGTGTGTCTATATATTGGGGGGGGAGCCTATATTTGGACCAGTATAGTAATAATAATTTAGAAAAGGCTTTTAATTTGCAAGGTATTTTACCAACCATACCTTCTTCCTCTTCACAACACCTGTACTGACACACTGTTCAGCCATAGAATACCTCTGCAACAGGATACATGTCTGCTCCGTGTTCCTTGTTTCGTAGGCAGATCTTGCTCTGCTATCATTTATTTATTTAAAGTTAAATAATATTTACCCTGCCCTTTAGCTTAAAAAAAAAAGGCACCCCGAGCATCTTGGAAAGATCAGTAATAAGATATCCTCTGTCCTCGGGTTTATGGTTTAAAAAATAAGCTACAAAAGGAAAAACGGTTTGGGATGGAGGAGGAATATAGCAAACTAATTCTTAATTACATAGTTTGTATAATGGCCTGCTGGGAAGGAAACAGCTTGAGGAGAGGGGAGCCAAAAGTTGCTGGTCTCTCCACAGACCAGATGGAGTGGCCCTGCTCCTCTCCTCTCCTCTCCTCTCCTCTCCTCTCCTCTCCTGCAACCTAATGAAGGAACCTGATGAAGCAGGTTTCTCAGCAAAGCTGGTGGTGGAACCAACCTGCTTCCCTTTTCCTCCTCTGCCGTATCCTGATGGGCCTGTTGGCGGAGCAAGGCAGTTGCTGCAGCGGCTGCAGCTGCACATTTTGGCGGCCAGTTGTCCCATTATTAAGTTTGTTATTTGTACATTTTGGGGTGGGGTGCCCTTTGGATTTTCTGCTTGGGCCACCCCAAAATTGGGACCCATCTCTGTCCGCAAGACTCCTGCTGGATCAAATTAATGGCCAGGAGCTTTTGTGGTCCCTGGGCAGGAAGAGACTGTCAGGAGCCTCTTAATGCTTTCCCTCCCCTTTGCTTCCCTTTTAGTTTGGAAGCCTGCAGGCAGGAGCCGTTCCTACTTCATCATCTGAAGCTGCCCTTACAACTGGGCCAGGCAATTTGGTCTGTCTAGCACGGCCTAGATCAGCTTTCACCAACCTGCAGATCAGCTTTGGAGCTGATGAGGGTTGCAGCACAAAACATCCTCGGGGCACTAGGTTGGTGAAAGCTGATCTGGCACAACATTGCCTACCTCTCCCTGACATGCTGCTTTTGTGTGTGTTAGATTACTAGTAGCAGCAGCAGCCGCCACAGTATTTAATGGAGAAGCATCTGATGGTGTGAGCTCTCACCTGCATCCAATGTAACACTTCTCCCTGACATCCTAGTTCTCTATGTGAGGAGGACCTATGGAAAGATTCAGACATCTGACCAACACAAAGTCTGAAGTTGTACAGCATAGGCAGTCAAAACAAAAAAAATTCCTTCCAGTAGCACCTTAAAGACCAACTAAGTTAGTTCTTGGTATGAGCTTTCGTGTGCATGCACACTTCTTCAGATACACTGAAACAGAAGTTGCCAGATCCTTCTATATAGTGAGAAGGTGGGGAGGGGTATTACTCAGAAGGGTGGTGGGAATGGGTGATTGGCAGATAGCTGTGATGAGCCTGTTGACGACTCTTAACGACTGCAATAGGTCTTACAGGAAAAAGCAAGGGGTGAGCAATATTGTAAGACCTATTGCAGTCGTTAAGAGTCGTCAAGGAAGGAATTTTTTTTGTTTTGACTATGGCAGACCAACACGGCTACCTATCTGTAACTGGAGCATAGGCAGTGAACCACTCAAATCTATGCACCATTCTGGACACAGGAAAACACCCCCCCTCCCCATTTTATTCCTTTATTTTGGGCTTGGGTCTGTTTGCTCTGACAAGACAGACAGAAGTCCCCTCTGACAGGCTATTGCTCTCTTCCCAGCAGCTTCTTGCATTTCGCTCGCAGTTTCACTGTATCCCTTTTGTCTTGTTTGCAGGAGAAGAACCCTCAACTGGGGTTGATTGTTTATTGTTCTTTCCCCCTCCTCCTGCTGTCAGAGTAGTGCTAGTCTAATCCGAGGCCGCTGGTTGTTGTTTTTTTAATTCTCTCCTCCCCACTCCGCCAGCATCCAGCTTCCTTGCTTCTTCCTCCAGTCTCTGTCATTCCTTGTAGCAGCTCATCTCACAAGTCAGAATCTGGGAGATGTTCCTCTGCTTTATGGGGCAGATCCTGCCTCCAAGTACAAGGGACGGGAGTGCTGGCTGAAGGTGGCTGTGAATCAGGTATACTCTCTCTCCAGGTGGTAGCTTGTGGCTGTGGGTGCTCTGCTTGTCTTTGTGTCTAAGCTCTCGTTGATTGTTTGATTGCTCTCTGAATACTGCTGAGAATGTGTCTTGGGAGATTGGAAGCGCTTTGCGAGGAGAGAAGAAGGGTGAACTCGCTCGATCTGGGGGTAATGCTTCTAAACCGTTGAAACAAAGTCAAGGAACTGAGGGTGATCAGGGTTTTTGTGCCCCCACTGAAGAACAGATCCACACTCTACATTTAAAGCACATTCACAGACATTTGGAGCACATGACTTTCCCCAGAGAATCCTGGGACCTGTAGTTTCCCCTCATAGAGCTACAGTTCCCAGCACCCTTAAACTACAATTCCTAGGATTCTTTGATGGGGAGAACCCTGTGCTTTTAATGTGCATTCGATATACTTTAAGCGTGTGGTGTGAATAAGTTATTCCAGTTGCTGTCAGATGCCTAGCTGGCTGGACATCACCCAACAGGCCAAGGGAGCAAAAGAAAGAACTAGAGAGGGCAGAGAAAAAATTTGATCAGGTGTGAGTGAGGAAGTCCTGGCTTGCAGACAGACTAGGGGGTGACCTGCATTAGGAAGGGTTTATATAGAACTCCCACTGGCATCCAGTCAGAATGTAAGGCTGGGAGCCAATCAAGACACGGAAGGTCCTTGTTCCAACAGGGGAAGTTGGAGAACTTCCCATGAAGGATGAATGGCCGAAGTCTCTGTCTCTAGAGATGAGCAGAACTCGACTCCCACCTAAGGAGACAGGCACTATTTGTATAGGATAGTGACAAGTTGGTCTCATACACTGGGTGCCTTTGTTTGAACTTAAATTGAAAAATCTGAACTTCTCATCAGCAGTCCCCTAAAACATCTGGGTCCCTCTACTTAACTGCTTGCTGTTTGAAATTTTAATGAATTTTCCACTCAGGATTCATTTTCTGAGTCAGGTTTTTGCCCAGCATTAATACATTATTATTCACTCCATCACCTTTTGGCCTGACGGATTAAAAAGAAGGCCTTTGATGTGGATTCTGGGTTATTTCCCACCCACGTATGACTTTGTATGTGTTGTGCATGGGTTCCAAAATGCTTTTGCAGGGAGAGGAGTTGATGAGAGGAAGGAAATTCTTTGGGCTTCTCTTTCAGAGGTGTGGTTAGTGAGGTCAGTGTGCCGGCTGAACCTGCCTGGGATATGGGTCATTTTTGCGGTTCCTTAGAGGGTTTAGCATAGTTGACTGCTGCTCTTGCATTGCCCCATCTCTTTTCTGCTTCCCCTCCATTTGGCTCCATGTGGTTGTCAAAGATCCGCCCCCCCCCCCCCCCAGTTCGTAAATCAGAAGGGTTTAACATTTTAACATCCCAGGAGTTGCTGGCCTGGATAAGGCACAGGCCTCCCGCTTTAGATTTTCACCCCTCTCTTTTCCACGTACTTCTGGCACATCTGGAATGCATTTTAACCTCCCAGCTGTTGTACGGTGATAGCTTGATTACACACCACCGGGGAAATGGAGATTTTTGGGTTTTTTAAACCGTGTATCAAACCTTTTGCACTGCACACTACTTTTTTCAGGGAAGTCATCTGGGAGAATTCTTGATTGCCCACAGGGGGCCACCTCACAGTCTGGCTAATGATTGCTGCAACTTAAAAAACAAAAAAGCACACACATCAAGTTTCTAGTCCTTACTTTGAAAGCTCTTCAACTTTTGCTTTCCCCCTTAGGCCCTTACAATGACTCGTTGCTCTCAAATGAAGGCTGTGTGCACATGGAATTTCCAAGTGGATTAAATGCAGCCCATGTATGTGTCTGCTTTTTGCTTTGCCTGTACACTGTCATTCTCATTGGAGTGGCAGCCTTTACTCCCTGCCCACATTTAATTCGTATTTTCCCAATCTGTAGATAATGCAGTAAAGGGGGGGGGGCAGGAAATCTAAGAGAAAATTGCATGTTACCCAAGTGTGGACATACTGAAGCACATTGTGTAGACAGGAAGTGGGTTTTTCATGTGTGTGGTGACCTTTTGCTGGGTATCATCTATGCCCACATCCTCTGCTTCTGTAGGTGAGGCACTGCTTGCTGGACTGCTAGGGAGGCTGGGTGTGGCATACTTTTTTTAAAAAAACACTTGCTGTTTTGGGCAAGTCTGGTATATCAGAAAACTTGTGTTTCAGAAATAAAAATAAATAATTGGGTATCTCATATTTCTGGAAGTCAGCTGTGTACTCCTTGTACCAACTCTGGTGGTTGAATGCTTATCATTAAATTATCTTCCTAATGATACTGTATTTTATTGTATTATTCTGAAAAAGTCTGGTGTTACAAGTCATTAGACCTAAGAAATAGCAACTTTCCCTAAATTTATCCACAATTTTGGCCACTAGCATAATTGAACTATGTCAGTAATGGCAACCAACTTGGATGGCTTTAAAAAATAATAATAATAATTCATTGAGGATAAGTCTTATCATTGGCTACTAACCCTGATGGTTATGTTGGAGGCAGCAATGTTTCAGTTTCTGGAAACCTCTGGAGGGGAGAGCGCTGTTGCACTCAGGTTATGCTCAGAGGTTTCCCATAGGCATCTGTTTGGCCTCTGTGGAAGCGGGACCCTGGAATAGATGGGCCACTGAACAAGATGGACCACTGACTGGCCTGATGTTCTTAACAAGAATTTTAGGGTTTGAGCTCCAAAGATTCCTGACAGCAGTAGCACGTTCCAAAAATGTCCCAAATTCACATGTATTAGGTGTGATGTATTCAAGACAATATCAGCTCAATGTCTCAAATCTCTCTCTCCTTATGTCATGTGTCCATTTCAGCAGACTTCCACCAACCACCACGAGAGCAGTAAAGAAACCGCAGAGGTCATTCGGTCGGAAGTGAAAGGCAAGAAGTCTTCAAGCCATGGCACAAGCCACAAGGCCAAGAAGTCAGGAAGTGGGAAAAGCTCGACGGGTTTTGGCACATCCTCTTCCAGTGGGACATTTCCACCTGCAGGTGAAGCATGGGAAGGAACTGGGAGCCAGTAGGGTCAGCCATGACAGTGGGCTTCAGTCCATTAATATCAGTGAGTCTGTTATGAATAGAACTTAGTTGGATGCAGCCTAGCCGTAGGAATGTGAGTGGATGCAATTAGACATGCTAAGTCTTTTTTTCAGTTGATGCATTCAGTGTGTGTGTGAGGGGGGGGTGTCCCCAGATGTTTTTTGGACTGCAAGTGCCATCAGCCCCCAGCCCACACCACCAGTGGTCAGGGATGATAGGAATTGTAGCCCAACACAATCCAGAAGGATCCACATTGTCCACCTGGTGGGTTTTGCCTTTTCGATTGCAGTCTTCGTCAACAATCCAGCAAATGAGAAGAGCATCTAGTTTTTTTCAACTGTGAGCAGTGAGGCTTTCTCCAGCGGTGCCTTCTGCACCTTTAGGCATTTTGCAAGCAAACAAATGAACACATAGACTTAGATCTGTGACAGCTATAGCTCTGATGCCTCATCTCTGCCTGCTTAAGGTTTAAGATTTCCCTTGATCCCCTTCCAGGTACCTCATGCAGCTCCTTGCCCTTCTCCCAGGACTTCGTAACCTTCCCAAAGCTGGAGCAGCAGCAGCAACAGCAGCCCGAGGAAGAGAAATACCGCAAGCCTGTCTCTTCCTCCTCGTCTTCCGCTCATTGCTCCCCGTTGTACGAAGGGCAGAAAAGCGACGTCTTTGAGCAAAAGGTGATCTTCTCGGGTTTCGGCTCCATCATGCGCTTCTCCACTTCGGCCGTCAGCCAGCAGAGGGGGCACGACGCTTCCCCCGTAGACTACAAGGTCTCCAACTCTATTGGGGGCACCTCTGGCGGAAGCGGCGGCAGCAGTGGCGGCAGCCACAAGCGGATGCCGTCCCTCAACGTTGAGGAAGGAGAAGTCCTGAAGGAAAAAAAGCACAAAGCCAGCAAGAAAAGCAAACACGGGCCAGGGAGGCCCAAAGGGAGCAAGAACAAGGAAGTCCCAGGCGCCCAGCTGGTTGGATCCACAGCTACGTCGTCTTCGCCCTTCTCCGGGGGGTCCCTGGTCAGCTCCAGCATCGGAGGGTCCTCTCGGTCTTTCAGCCATGCAGCTGCCCTTCCGAGCCTCAGTATGGAATCTCCGCTTCTGGGATCAGGTAGGTACCACAGCCTCTAGGCAGGATGCTGCATATCCTATTGGTTTTGGCTTCTGGTGCAGAGTTCTGAGGCTCTCAGCTTGAAAAAACAAAACAAAAGAAACCAAGAGCGAAGGCAGGTATTTATGTCTATCTATCTAGAGAAATAAGGGACGTGGGTGGCGCTGTGGGTTAAACCACAGAGCCCAGGACTTGCCGATCAGAAGGTCGGCGGTTCAAATCCCCATGACGGGGTGAGCTCCCGTTGCTCGATCCCAGCTCCTGCCAACCTAGCAGTTCGAAAGCACCTCAAAGTGCAAGTAGATAAATAGGCGTCGCTCCGGCGGGAAGGTAAACGCCGTTTCCGTGCACTCCTCTGGTTCGCCAGAAGCGGCTTAGTCATGCTGGCCACATGACGTGGAAGCTGTACGCCGGCTCCCTCGCCCAATAAAGCGAGATGAGTGCCGTAACCCCAGAGTCGACCACGACTGGACCTAATGGTCAGGGTTCCCCTTTACCTTTACCTATCTAGAGAAATATTGAGTGGTTGCAGTGGGCAGGGCGAACCTGACCTTGCAACTCTGTAAAATGGAAGCAAACACACAAGCAAGTTGAACACCCTCAGTCTTGCCTCTGTCATCATGTGTCAGATGAGCTGTCTGCTTTTATAGGCAAATCTGTATGTGTGTGTGTTGGAGATGACATGCATGCTAGCCAGTAGGCAGTCGTCGCAGTCCAAATATAACCCGTGCCAGAGAAGCTGTGATAAAAAGTTGCAGAACTTTTCATTCCCCCATCGCCATCAGTGTTCACCGCAGTGCTGGGGAAATGTGTGTGTGTTTTGAGGGTAGCAAAGGTGCTATCAACCCTAAGTTTCCAGTCGCCATCCAAGTCCAATGTGGCTGTGAGGATAAGGTTTGCAACGTGGATAGTAATACTGAGAGAACAGGATACTAGACTAGATTGACCTTTGGTCTAATCTAGAAGGGCTCTCCTTACCTTGCGATATCTCAGGCTTTAAAACAGTATTTCCCAAACTTGGGTCTCCAGCTGTTTGGGGACTACAACTCCCATCATCCCTAGCTGGCGGGACCAGTGGTCAGGGATGATGGGAATTATAGTCCGAAAACAGCTGGAGACCCAAGTTTGGGAAACACTGCTTTAAAAGTCACATTCACAAAGGACAGGGCCATCAGTGGCTGCCAACTGTGATGGATGAATTCTGCATCTACTGTTGAAGGCAGTATGCCTCTGTAGACCTGTTGCTGGGAATCAGAACTGAGGAATAGTGCTTGTCGTACTTAGGTCTGGTTGGCTTTTATAAGAACAAGATGCTGGGCTAGCTGGCCCTTCTGTTTGATCCAGTAAGGCTCTTCTTATGTTCTTACCTGGTGAAATCTCAGAGCCGCTTCCTGCGCTGTTTGTGGCAAGGCGCCCGTGATGTGTGTCAGTGTGATTTCTTCTGCGAGTGCAACAAGCCAGCAAACCACAGCGCATCTCAACTTCCTGAGCCAGGTGCTTGTAGCAGAAAAGATGTTTGCACTGCTAGTCTCAAAAGCCAGAAGGCTGCTGAACCACAAGCAGGACTTCCAGGAGCTGGGAGGGTGGTCCTTCTGAGCTCTGCGCTGTTCCTTGAACCGGTTAACAGAAACGGAATCTGTTTTGCAGCACTTGTGCAATGGTGGAAATGTGCATAGAAACATGGCCTAGAGTTGGGTATGTCCTTGTAAAATGAGGGGTCTGTTTTTCTTTGCCCCAGAGAATATGCTTGTTCTTCCCCAAGTCCTTCAGTGTTACTCCAGTTGTGCTTTCAGGCAGTAGCTGTGCCGGTTGTTGCTCACTTGTATTGCGGACTCTTTGTACCTAGGCCTATTCATCATGTCAGCCTTTGCCTCTTCCTTTATTCCAGGTGTGGAGAAGACTTGGCCTTCTGGATATTGCTGAACTACAAATCAGCATTTGTGTCCAATGGCCAGGAATGATAGAACTGTAGTTCAGCAACATCTGGGGGAGGCAAAGGTTCCCCATACTTGTGAGGGTGGTTGTTTTTTTAACACTTTTCCCTGTGCTGTGGAACCCACAAAAAGTCCTTCCCCCCAAAGCTGCTGCTTGACATGGAAGGGAGGCTGTCATTGGCACCAGCGGCAGCATCTTTCCCATGCCAAATAGCAGCTGGGGAGGGTGATTTTTGTAGCAACCGTGTAGGTTGGTGAAAAATAAAACAGGGCTCTTACACCTTTAATAGTTATCAGTGGAGACTGAACCACCAGAGCAAATGGGGCACAACCCCACCTGCCTCAGCCAGCTCCCATCTGTCTGCGTTTTCACTTACATCCAGGGGGGGGGGGGGAGGTTTCCTGCTCGCAGCAGCTTTTTCTTGTCTCCATAGTCTTGCAGCAAGGAGGAAGCTTGGAGCAAAACTCTTAATTCATTGGCTTTGTCTGCCATTGACTCTGGCGCCACCTACTGCTGGCCTCCTTCCCTCCCACTCTTAACTGGTTGGGCACCGATACTTATGCAGGAGAGGGGATTTCAGCAGATGTTGTTCGGCATGCATTCTGCAGCTGCTGAAATTCTCTTCTAAGCAAGTATTAAAGGTGCGGGAGCCTTGGCCTCACTTGCCCATGGTCACTCTAGGGTCACTTTTCTCAGCTTTGGTGCCCCAGATGTCATTGGACTACAACTCCCATCATCCCTGACCGCTGGTCCTGCTAGCTAGGGATGATTGAGAAAGGCTGCTCTAGGGCCGCGGACTTATTTTTCTCCATGTCCCAATCCCGATTCTACAGCCTCCCCACCCTGTGATGAACGCTGCACACAAACTAGGGCTAATGCACATGACTGTGGTGCCCACATCCCAAGCCACATCCTTGTGGCAGAGCAGCCCGGCTTCCAAGCATCCCGGCATTGCGGCGGAGTGGAATCGCAACACCTGCACTTCATTTCCCTGCCAAATAGCGATCCCATTACATGCTGAAGGACGTTCCCAAAAGTGCTTCGTCAACACACCCATTGTGTGCGTGTTTGAGACTGCCGGGAAGAGAGGCACTGTAAAAAAAAAACCTTTAAAAATCCCACCAGCAACACCTTCCTGGCAGTGACACTAATGGCAAAGAAGGGGCAGCTTCAGCAAAAAAGGGTTAAAGGGGAAGGAAGTGGGAGGCCTGACCTGGGCACAGCTGATTTGGCATGCTCTCATCTCTGTGCCGGCTTGCTATTCAGGTCACATGGACAGATGAGAGGGTGGAAGGGGAGGCATAGGAGGCGTAGCTGAGCTCTGTGTCATTCCCTGGTGACCGCCTTTTGCTCTCATTGCTTTGGGGCAGGGGAGGGGCCTGCGGAGTGGAAGAGAAAGAGAAACCAGGATGCAATTATTTCCCAGGGAGGAGCTGCTGCAAGCCACACACGCCTACCCATAATCGTAACCTCAGGCCATACGGATTTTCCTCCCCTGTTTCCCTCACTCCCTTGAGTTCAAAGGAAACAGCCTTTTTTGCGTGAGGTGGGTCTGCCTGTCAACCCGTAATCCAGGCCTCCTAAGGGCGAATTTTTCCTCACACAGCTGCAGCCAGCACCAGCTCCCTGATGAAATTCTTGCGATAGGCGTGCTTGCAAACGTGCTTTTTGTTGTCGTCGCGTTCACACATTACATTTTCGGTGGCCAACAGAGATGTTGCAAGTGCGCACTTAGCAGGCGCAAGTGTCTAAACCAGAGCTTTCAGAACTTTTCATGTTGGTGGCACACTTTTTAGACACACATCATCTTGCAACATAGTAATTCAGTTTTACTAGCAAACCAGAGGTTAAACTAACCCCTTACCAGCCCCGGGAGGAGCATTCACGTGATACACCTACACACTCTAGCCGGCACACTAACATATTGCAACACACTGTTTGGAAAGCTCTGGTCTAAAGAGTGTCCCTTAGAGTGCCGGCGGCATCATCCTAAATGGAAGTGAAGTTTCCAGCAGATACCTACCCATTTGCTA
This sequence comes from Podarcis muralis, assembly GCF_964188315.1. Lineage (NCBI taxonomy): Eukaryota > Metazoa > Chordata > Lepidosauria > Squamata > Lacertidae > Podarcis > Podarcis muralis. Next base: position 31,735,716 of record NC_135667.1, on the reverse strand, counting down.
AATTTCTTTCTCTCCCATTCTCTCTCTCATCCCCTCCCAGTCCCCATTTTCTGCTTCTTGTGCTGGTTGCTTACCTAGGCAAGAGTCATCCAGGTGGGTGGAATATAAATGTAGTTTTCTCATCTGCCAATATGGAATCGAGAAGTAGGTGTGTTCTCTTCTCAGTTCAGCAAGGTGGCTGGGCTGTGGTGGACTGGATCAAATACCTAGAACAATATTAAATCTGCAAATATTGAAGGCAAGAGGGTTTGGTAGGCAGTAAGTGGAAAGAGAAGGTTCCTAAGGGTTTCCTAGATTTTGCCCTCCCACCTAAGGCTATTGCTACAGGCTGCTTCAGCCTCATGTGGCTCAAAGTTGTGAGGGACATGCTGCAAGGATATTCCTAGGTGGAATGTGCTAACACTTGGGAGATCTCTGAAGCATGCACCAATGTCAAACATGTTTTTAGAAACTTATGTTTCTAGCATGGACAATTCAGGTACATGGTGCATAAAAGTGGCCATCACAGGAGACCCTGGGATCCACCTCGTTCTTTGAGTGAAATTGAATCAGTTGGATGAGTGGAATTGTGCATATGTAATTTATTACTAAGGAACTAAGAGAGGGGCAGGTCAAATTTAGAACTCTCTTCAAGCAAGTGACTACCGTATTTTTCGCCCTATAGGACGCACTTTTTCCCCTCCAAAAATGAGGGGGAAATCTGTGTGCGTCCTATGGGGCGAATACAGGCTTTCGCTGAAGCTTGGAGAGCGAGAGGGCTCTCCAGGCTTCAGGAAGCTATCAGCAAGCCTAGGGAGCCCGCGGGAGTTCCCGCAGGGCTCCCTAGGCTGCAGATAGCAGCCTGCCGCCCGGCGCGCAGGGCGCCCTCAAGCAGAGCACCCCTTGCGCCGGGCAGACATCCGCAATTTTCCTTTATTTCCCCCCAAAAAAACTAGGTGCGTCCTATGGGACAAAAAATACGGTATCTCTCAAGCCTCAAGGATTGCAGACCTGATACTAACTATAGTTTAGGGATTGTAAACGGGCACATAGATTCCTCCTTTCCCTTGATCTGTGCTCTCAAGTGCATGCAACGGTTGACAACTTTAGTTAAAATTAAGCTGGCAAAACTTAATTTTGAAAAGCACTAAAAGCTGTCAGCATCTGAATAACATTTTTGGTAGTTTCCAAATATAACAGTTTTTGCCTGGGTCCCATTAATTATCAGAGCTCACCTTTTGTCCAGACTTCTGTATTACAATAATAGTACAACTTAAATAGTTTTTTTAATAGAGTTTTTGAATATTCAGGTTTTCCAACACATCACATACACTATCTTGTAGTCCTTACAGCAGCCCTGTAAAGTAGGGCAGGATGCAGCCCAATAGTTCAAAGTGTGCTTTGGCTGTATATTGTTGGGTTGAATGATGTGCATGCCAACCTCCTGGTTTGCAAAAAGAATAATAGAAGTGTAGAGTTAGAAGGGACCACGGGGATCATCTAGTCCAACCCTCTGCAATGTAAGATTTTTTTGCCCAACATGGGGCTCGAACCCACAACCCGGGGATTAAGAATCTCATACTCTACCAACTGAGCTATCTGGGGGCACCAGGGCTGAAACTATCATGCAATGTAATCCTATGTGTATTTACTCAGAAATAAGTCCCTCTATGATCTGTGGGGCTTACACCTGGTAAGTATGTTTCGGATTGTAGCCTGCATCTCAAGGCACAAGACCTGAGAAGCCAATCCCTGACTCCACCCCAGGAACTCACAAAAAAAGCAAAATTTAAAGACTGGCTGCTGGGTTGGGCGGGTGTGAAATTGACTAAGAATTACCCCTCATTTTGACTTGAGGCTACTCAGTTTCAGCTTCCCACCCAACCTGCAAGGAAGTCCCCTTTTGGCAGACTGAGCTAGTATTACAGTGAAGATTTATGTATGGGGTCTGGTGGGGAGGAAAACAGAGCTTGCAGTGAATTCTTCAGCCGCAGTATGAGCCTGGCTTTCTCTCAGCACCACAACTGAATTGGCAGACATGCATAGCAGTGAATCAGCTCTAGGCTAGGTTGTCATTTATGGCTCTCTGGCCATGGTTCATGCAGAATGTAGTTCTTTTTCTAAAAAAAAAAAAAAAAAAAAAAAAAAAACCACACAAAAAACCCCCAGCACTACAGAAATGTTATCCACTGTTTTGTGTTTTGTTTTTAAAGGGTAATGGTGATGGAATTGTAGAATCCTAGAATTTCCATTTACAAGAAAGGAGGTTCTGACTGAACATCAGGAAGAACATTCTGACAGCAAGAGCTGTTTGACAGTGGAGTGGTCCTCCTCAGGAGGTTGTGAACTCTCCTTCCTTGGAGGTTTTTAAGCAGAGGTTGGATGGCCATCGGTCACGGGTGCTTTAGTTGAGATTCCTGCATTGCAAGGGGGTTGGGCTAGATGACCCTTGGGGTCCCTTCCAACTCTACAATTCTGTGAGTCTGTTCCACTGTCAAACAGCTCTTATAATATTATTTTTAGTCAACTGTTAGAAAACTCTTCCTGGTGTTTATGCAAAACTACTCTGGGGGTGGAGGAAAGGCTGTTGGTGATGTCAGAGGAGGCCAGCCCTGCTGCATACAGCGTGCTTCTGGGGACTGATTGGTTCTGAGATTGATTCTGGAGAGAAATGGTTCCATTTGGGTCAGATGCAACGAGGGCATTTCCAGATCAGTCTCATTGCTCTACAAACCTTACATCTGTCTTTGCCCTTAGAGTCACTGAACGAACTGGGCATTGAAGGCAGGAATTGTATAATTAAGTCATCAGTAATCTCATGAATGCTGTCCAGAGGGTTTCTGTCCCTTCCAGAAAGCACTCCAGACGACATTGCTCTGAATAGCTGGGGGAAACAATGTCATTTCCAGAATCAAAACATTGCAGTTAACAGGCCCATCTTACCCATTGAGGCTAGTGGTGCGGGGCGCCAAGTTCTGGAGTGTGCCACGGCAGAGTCCAGGGAACACCAAACAAGCGCGCTGAGTGAGTGAGGCTGTCAGTTTTTTCCCTTTTAGCCTTCTGGCACCGAATTCTGTGGGGCACCAGAAGGCTAAAAGGGGAAAAAAACCGAGCCGACGCTCTGCAGGAGTGGGCTCAGCACAGGCCCGCTTGCTTGGTGTGCTGCCTGCTGTGGCCACCGCAGCACGAGGTGGCCGGCTGAGCCAGGAGGTGCCGCATCCAGCCTCCGCCTCTTCCCCGCTGAAGTAGCCGCCCTTCAGCCGCTGCCCACGTCCTCCAGCCCTAAAAAAAGCTCAACTCTGGGGAAGGGGGGGGGCGCCGGAGGGATCTTTGCACCACGGCCCTGGCAGCTTATTGGCTGAGAGAATGCCTTATCTGGATCCCACATATCAGGCAAGTAACAGAGGTGCATTTGTTGTGCTGTGTGCTATGCTGTGCACTGGAAAAACCCTCAGCCACAGTTGGTCCAGTTCTCTAAAATGGGAACAATACTGGCGTACCCTAAAGGGATTGTTTTGGGAGGATGCAGAAGGAAAGGAAAGGTTGTCAAACCATCCTGAGAGAGAGGAGCAGAAGCAACATGGGAATTCGATACAAGCACCTATAGACATCCTTTTCCTTGGTGCCTGGCCATCTCTTTTCAAGTCTTGCTTTCATTTCTTCCTGCAGGGATCTACACAAGCAACAAAGATCCGATTTCGCATGGAGGCGGGGTGCTCCGGACAGTGTGTAGCACTCCTCTCTCCTCCAGCCTCCTGGCTCATCAAGGCACTTCGTCGCTTCCTCAGCTCACCCGCTCTCCCTTCGCTAGCGCCATCCCAACCGCCTCTTCTTCCTCCGTCTCCACAACCCAGGTAAGCACTTCAAGCATCAGTGCTCGAAGTCATTTTTGTGCACTGAGGGGGGGTTAAGTTCCCAGTGCTTTGCGCCATCCACTCTGGCATGGGGCACGTTCTAAAGGACAACTGTGCTGGCTGGGGCTGATGGGAGTTGTGGTCAAAACAACACTGGAGAGCACCAGGCTGGGGAAGATTGATGTGTGTAAAAGGGTAAAGAAGTTAAAAGGCATCAAACAAACAGAAACAGCCTAGGGCTTGACTGACCTCTGTGGAGCGTGATTTGTAAAATGTGAAGCAAACAAGCGTGGCTGCTTCTCAGGGTCTGGGTAACTCCCAAGTCCTCATTGTTCAGGCACGCTGCTCCTGCTGCTTCCTGATTTTGCTGCTTTATAGTGGGCCAACTTGGAATATGCAATACAGAAAACCTGCTGGTTTTCAATTTCAATGAAGTGTCCTTTTCAGCCACATGAGACTGAAATGCTTTGAAGCTTCTTTTTAAGACAGAGGCCCAAACATCATCTGTCTGCTGCCTGTCTGTTCCGCTCATCCATTCAATACCAGCCTAAGCTCTGATCAGAAGTTTGGAAAAGACGACTCTTAAAATGAAATGGCTGTTTTTCTTTTCCCTTCTTCCTTTGTTGTCCGCACCTCTGCAGGTGTTCTCCCTGGCAGGATCTACGTTCAGTCTCCCTTCCTCGCATATTTTTGGAAGCCCCCTCACTTCTGGGCTGTCGGTCAATCCTCTCTTGAACCAATCTGAAAGCAACCGGACAGGTACACAAACCGGAAAGTTTGAAATGATCTCATTATAAAATGTCCTTCTGAAAGTCAAGGCCACACTTGTCTACAAGGTCATCTCCTTCCCTTCTTCCCCCTGCTGCTTAGTTCCAAAGTCTTTAGAGCTGACAAGGTTTCCACACACGAGGGGAAATGTGATGGGTAAGCTAGGAAAAAAAGTTTCACATTTACTCCTTAAAAAAAGAAAAATGAAAACATGCCATTTACAAAGATAAAGCTGTTTGATGTATAAATACAGCAGGCAAGCTTCAGAAATATGACCTGGAACCCTTGGGAACCGTGCGCATGCGCAGTGAAAGAGAGAGACCATGTTATGGAGACACAGTGACTGCACTAGCCTGCCATCTGGTGGCATGTGGGAGTAACACCATTCCTTGAGACAGGAAGTGGTTATGTTGTTACGGCTGCACTGAGCATTTTCAGTTTTAACAGGAAGGTTTAAGAGGCTTTGTTTTGAATCCACAGAAGGTGTGAGACCTCGTAGTGTAGAATGGTAACTGTGTAACTATTGAGTGTAGGACAGTTGTCGGTATGCAGAAATAAATGGGAACTGTGTTTTGAGAAACTCCAAATTGAGGAGAACTTAGACTTATAAGATCTGTGATTATAATAAATAGTATCAGGGTTGAATTCACTTGGGCAAAATTATGTTAATGTGGCAAATCACCCAGGGATTTTGCAGGCCAATCTAGACACAACAATAGACCTGCTTCTATAAACCGTGGTCTTCCCTTTTAAAACTGGGGACCCCTTTTTAAAGAGCAAAACAGAGGCATAGAGAGAGCTAAACTTCAATCCCTACTTGAAGCTTACTTCCCTAGAATATGCCCTCCCAGATGCTCTCTTTGATATTGGATGTGGTGTGTCCTTGGAGAAAAGGGCAAAAGTTTTTAGGCTTTTAAGCAGCAGGTTTTAGTACAGAATTTGGGTTTGAACTGCATGCTGCATCATGTTTGGTCAGGTCTTCTGCCATATCAAGCGTTTGGGGTAGTGTTAGGGAGGTTGTCTGTAAATAAATTTTTTAAGCCACTCTATATATTTCCACTTCCAGAAGCAGATTTGGAAGACTGTAATTTTGTCTGCCGAGGGTCATCACCACAAGAAAGTCTTTCTTCCATGTAAGTTTATTTGCCTGAAATGCTGCATTTTTGGGGGGGGGGGAGAGAGAGAGAGAAGGAAACAATGCACTGCTTAACTAGCAAGGATAACGTGATGATGATGATGATGATGATGATGATGATGATGATGGTATCCAGAGATAGGGTTGCACCACACAACAGACTAAAGGGAAGACAAAACCAATGGGGGCATGACAGGGTAACTAACATGCTGCCTTATCAAATCCTCATTGCATGTGGAGAGAGTAGCTTTTCTGAGAAGATACCCTTGAATATGCAGTGCCTGGTGAAACTTCAGGTGCAGAGAAATGGCAGGGCAGGGGGTGTTGACAAGGTGTCTCCCTGTGGCTGGTGATGCCAAATAAGCAAAAACATATGGAATCTTCATAATACATGCAGAATTGAACTTCTTTACATCTCGCAGCCTTCCAGCTGAAGTGGAGTTCTGAACATGAGACAAATGGACTTAAAAGCTTGTTTTAGGAGATGTGTTGACTGTCCTTCCCCTTCTGACAACACTTTTTCCACCACTCTGTTCCCTCTGCAGGTCCCCCATCAGCAGCCTCCCCACTCTCTTTGACCAGACAGTATCAACGAGCAGCGGGCAGCTGGAAAACGTTCCCCAGGCTACACCCAACATTGAGCAGCTCCTGGAGAAACAGGGCAATGGAGAAGCCGGTGTTAACAGTGAGTTGCAGGAGACTCACTTGTGGAACTGTTTGCCTTTGCTCAGGGGCTAAGGATGGGGGCAAACCTCACTCATGTATACTTCTCCCATCAGGCTATCTCCATGCTGCAGAAAACTTCCCCTGCTAAGGCTTGCTTGGGGGTGGGGAGGTGGCATTCTGATGCCATATGTCGACAAGCAAAGCAGATGCGCAGAGAAGAGGTTCCTTTATTTAAAAAATAGAATGAACAAACCACTTGTCCCAAACAGTTGGTTCATGTGAATGTTGGAAGATCAGACCTCACACCTCTCAGACCTTTTGACCTCATTCCTGACCATCATGGAGTGTAGGGCCCCAAGTTGCTGGTGTGCTATGATGGTTTAGAGCGGTGAGTTCAAACCATGGAGACCTGTGTCCCCCAAGCCAAGAATGTTTTATGACCTTGGGCCACTTACTTATTTCTCAGGGATGTTGCAAAGGGGGACAGGGGCGGTCCTATGTGTGCTACCCAGCACTTCTTCAAAGAAAGGTGGGGTGAAAATATAATAGGCGAATGAATGAGGGCTCCTTTCTGTGCAAATCAGAGGACAGAGAATTATGGGCAGCCTGTTGGCTTCATTGATTGTGCTCCTTATTTTACTGCCTCCTCCCTTTCGTGTATGCTCTAACTGTGTCACTGTTATTCCCTCCCCACCCCTCTCCACTCCCGACCCTTCTTCGTTGTCTCTCCTCCCCCCGGCCCCCTTCCCACCCACGTTTTCTGCAGTTGTAGAAATGCTCAAGGCCCTTCATTCGCTGCAGAAAGAGAACCAGCGCCTCCAGGAGCAGATCATGACTTTGGCGGCTAAGAAGGAGCGCCTGCAGCTTCTCAACGTCCAGCTCTCTGTCCCCTTCCCGGTGGTCACCACCAGCAACGGCCCTGCAGGCCAGGCCCAGTACATCCTGGCCTCCAATGGTATGGAGATGAACTCTCCTCTAAGCCCTGCCTGGCTGTTTCTTAATTCCTGACAAGGACATTTTCCAGTCATGGCATCCCATTTATGGAATACCGTGCTTTTATGTCCCTCAACTTCCTTTTCCTTAATCTTAAGAGGGTTTTCAGCTCCTCCTCAACAAAACAAAACTTTATGGTTTCACCTTGGCCTTTTTTGGTTCCTCAGCCACTTTGCAGACAAGGAGAGTCAGAAATCAGCACATATGGTGGTTTCTGCACATGCTGTAGAGGGAAGTGAGGGGCAGATGAGGCTCATCAACCTGGGAAGGTAGCCCACCTAGGAGAAGGAAAACTCTGATCCTAAACCACCTCGTGCCTTGCAAGTTATCTTTGAGAGAAGAAAGGGCTAAGGAGTAAACCCTACACAAATCTGTGGTGAAGTCCCTAAGATGGTTGGATGGTGCCTTGTGTGCCTCCTTCTGGAAACTCCTGCAGCCAAGCTGGTGCCAAACGTATTGCTCTGCTGTCCTTTGGGGCAGATAAGTGAGGCCAAGAGGGGAGTTTTTTTCTGGGCAGCCCAGGACCTCCATACACACTGCCCAGGCTTGGAGAGGTCCTGGAGAGGTCACTTTGGTGCAGCTAATGCAGCACCTTGACTTCATCCCCGAAGGCGCACTCCATTGTATCTTGAGACAGTCAGATGCCAACAACATATATATCTCAAAAGAAAGAGGCACAGACCCAAGACATTAAGTGTGATCCAGAAGCTCTTAGCACAGACCCAAGACATTGTGATCCAGAAGCTCTTGGATAGGGTGGGCTAAGCTGGGCTAAGTCAGATATACAAGGTGTTCTGCAGCTGTGGAGATGTCCTCTGGAGAGGCTTCCTGATTTTCTCTTTTTCCCTCTAGCGTGCAACAGCGACTCGTTGAGTATCAGCAAGAGCCCTCCTTGCAAGAACAGCTTTGGCATCGAAAACTCGCTCTCCACTTCCTCCGAGGTACGGAGCATCTCTTTCCGTTCTCCCCACTGTTGCTTATTGGAACTTTCGCCCCCGCCAGCCGGAAGCGGCTCCTCCATGGCAGATTTGGAGTGCCATGGAGCATGGCCGAGTGGCAGGCAGACCAGCCAGTGGGGAATATCTCCTGCAGCACCAGCTGCCATGAAATCAGTGGGAGCTGTGTATGAGTGTGGCAGCACCCTTGCGTGGCTTCCATTCATTTCAGCAGGGGCTGGCACAGGAGACCTCCCACAAGGGTTACACACACTCATTAGCTTGGGCATCAAAATGCCATCCCTGTTGCCAGCAGTTTGGACCTGGCACATGCCTTTCCCTTTGGTGGGATGTGCTGGATTCAGTCACAGGCAACCCCTAGGTAGGATCCCTTGCACACCAGAATGATTTCCCCTCCTTTCTCCTCCCTCCTTGCAGGATCCTCACTCCGGCTGCCCCAGCAGAAGCAGCTCCTCCCTCTCCTTCCACAGCACGCCTCCCCCACTGCCCTTGCTGCAGCAGAGCCCTGCCTCCCTCCCGATGACGACTGGGGTGCAACAGCCACCGCCAGTGAACGGCTTGGCCAGGGCAATGGGGACTGTCCACGGGGGAGGCGCCCCTGCCAATCACAGCCTGGTGGATGGTCTACTTGGGAGCCTGGCGGGAGGGCAGCAGGTACCCATCAACGGCATCCTGGGAAGTCTGAATGGAGCAGTGGCCACCCAGGCCCAGAATCCCCTCTTGGTGCAAAGCAGTGGGCCCCCAAACCTGCAGCTCTCCAGCAGCCAAAGCAGGTAAGGCTCAGGAAGGATGGGAAGGGAGGGAGGAACAGATGGAGGTGGGTTTGCAGTGCCTAAAGGGGTTCTACTTGGCCAGAGCTCTGCCACACGTTCCAGAAAAGCATTTTATTGGTGAAAGCTTCAGGGGAGGTGGCTGTCCCCACCTACTCTGCCAGGCTCCCGGGCATTTGGCTTTCACCCACACCTGCTGTTCATGGTTGGCCTCCCACATTTAATCACATGTGGTGTGTTTTGCAAGGTTTGTGCATACCCCTGAGCTGTATCATCCAGGCAAAGCACAAAACGATGAAAAGGCATCCGTGGTGGAAGCAGGAGATGCAGAGATGTGCACTCACCTTAAAGCAGGAGTAGGGAACATCAGGCCCAGGGCCAAATGCAGCCCTCCAGGCCTCTCTATCTGGACCTCAGAACTCTCCTCAAGCTACGCCCCTCACTTATCCTGCTTCACACCTGGAGTACTTTTGCCTGGCTGGGATGTCTCCTTGAACTCTGGTCTGGATGGAGGATAGAGTGGGGGAGGTGCATGAACTTGCCTACTGTACAAACTGCCAGTTTGCATCAACAGTTTGCATGGTCTCTTGCCATAAGGCGGTGGGGAAATGAGTGCTCTCCTGGATCAGGCCAAAGGCCTAGCTGGTCCTGCATCCTGTTCTTCCAGTGACCAACCAAGTGCCTCTGTGGGAAGCGCCTGAGAGCAGTGCAGTGAGGTTGTATAAGAGCCACGTCGCATGTTGCCCTCCCATACATGAGGCCAGGTGAGGGAGCATACCTGACATGCCTCCTAACGCAGCCAATGTTCAGTTCCATTGGAAGGTGGCAGAGTGGGAGGCAGGCAAATCTGACCCAGGGGACATAGTGAACCATTAAGTTCTTTTCAAGCCCTCTTTGACCCAAACAGCACTCCTGTTGCCTCAGCTCTTGTTTGTTTTGGGGAGATTTCTTGGGGTGAAATTAGAACCAGAGGTGTCAGTTGGCTTTTCTGTCTTGAGCACCAGTGTGTAGGAATGAAAAATCACAGGAGACGAGAGAGGCAGGTGCAACATGAGGCGTCTGTCTGGGCGGACCCTGGGAGCCTCCTTTATTGAATATTACAAACATTGCCACAGGTGGGCCTGTGGCTGATTGGTTGATACACAAAGAAACTTGTTGCTGATTGGTTAACATAAGTACTAAGGCGGGAATTACATATGAGAGGTGGGGATTACATGTGATCATTTATCATCGATGGATTAAAGGCTGGGAATCGAAGCTAGAACTAGACAGGCATGAAGCCTCCTAATTAAATTGTAACTAGAGATTAATATGGCACGAAACAATATAACAATCAAGTTCTGTAGATGTGGTCAGCTAGGCATAAAGAACAAGTCATCATGAACTTAGGGTGGACTGAGCAAGGAAAAGAATGTCCTGGTGTTTGGAACAGTTTTGTACAGTTTGTGCAGAAGCAGATTGTAAGCGAGACTTTCCAGAATGCAAGAAAAAGAGGTGCAAGGCTTCCCCAAAATGCAGCAGGTATGGGCAGAAGGAAAACTTCCCTTTATCTCCCCCTTTCTTTTCTTGTTTGCGAGGCATTCTGGGTAAATAAAGCAAAAATATTTCGGGATTAGTGGTGTGCCAACAAATGCCCAAAATAAGTTCGCCAGGGTCGATGGGACAAAAATATTTCGGGATACGTGGTTTGCCAGCGCATGCCCAAAGTAAGTCTACCCACCTCTCCCCAAAAGTTTACTGTTGGTGTTGCCATTTCGCAAAGTAGGCAGCAAGTAGTTTATTAGGTGGTTGAGGGGGAGAGAGAAGCTGGGAGAAAAGACTTATGAGGCCAGGAACGCATTGGAGGAAGCAACATAACAAAATTAAGATGCATATAATGACAAGGGCATATTGAAAGAGATTACGAAGCCAAGTAAGATTAGGTAGCCAAGCCGTAAGCCACTGGGTGAAAGAACCCCAGAGGCCAGAAAAACAAAAAAAAACTTCCCTTTACCAGTGTTTTGGGGCGTGGCCCCACTGTTTCTGGAGATAACTCTCTAACCCCACCCCCCTCAGTGCTTTGTCCCTCTTCCCTTTCTCCAGCATGGCCAGCACAAGCCACCTGACTGAGCAGCAGCAGCAGCTCCTCAGCCAGCACGAGCTCCAGCTCCAGCAGTTGCAGCAGCTCCTGACTTCACAGCCACTCAACCCAGTAAGTACCTCTGCTCTGGTTGGCTCCTCCTCCTCCTGTCCACAGTTGTAGCAGGCAAGGGGGCTAAGCAGCTGATGAGGTGCCTTGGCTTCTTACACTTGGGAGGTAGGGGAAAGGCTGGGGTGGAAGTTACAGGAAAGGATGAAAAAAGCCTTTATCATCTGGGGGGACAAAGATTGGGGTGCAGAGGAATTATGAGAGAGGTTCATAACATTATGAGTGGTGTAGAGACAGTAGTCAGAGCTGTGGCTCTTGAACTGCAGGGTGGAGATCCCTGTGAGGGGACACCTCAAGAAACAGATGAAATCCCATAGCATAGGGTGCTGATTCAGGCAGAGCTTTCCTTCCTGCTCCAGCCCATGACTGGGGTGGCAGACCTAAGTTATGGGAGCACTCCTTCCCCTAGTTCCTCTCTCCTGTTGGCGTGGAGGGAGAGCTTCCAAGATCCTTCTGCAGCTGACCTTTGCAATTTTGTTTTCCCAGGAGCAGCAGGCTTTGGTATTCCAGATGATTCAACAGATTCAGCAGAAGAGGGAGCTGCAGCGGCTCCAGATGGCCAGCTCCTCCCAGTTGTCCATGACTGGCCTTGGGCCAGCTACCTCCACATCCCTCCTTCACTCCAATGCCCCTGCAGCTTCAGTTGCCAACAGTAACCTCCTGGCCTCCATTTCCCCTCAGCAGCTTAATCCAGCCAGTTCCTTGATGGCTTCCCCATCACTCAGCACCAGTGGGAACAGCCTGATGTCAGCTGCAGCAGGGGTAACTATCCCACCTGTCCTCACCGCACAAACCAACCCTTTCCTCAACCTGCAAGGTGACAACAGCAGCCAGAAGGGAATGGTGGGTATCAGGCCATCGCCTGCCAACAGCTTAGATGCTGTGATGTCACGGAATGTTCACAGGTTTTCTCCCAGCTAGGGGGGGAAGGGTTAGCTGTGGAACGATGACAAAGCACACAGCTGCTTTGCGGAGAGCAGGAGATAATTTTGACTAAGTGGGGAGGAAATCTACATAATCTAGGGACAGGTTGGATTATTTCAGAAGGAAATGAGAGGTGATAAGGGGTCTGGGTGAAGGGGAGATGAAGGCTGGAAGTGTTAGTGGGAGAATCTGTCTGAGACAAGGATGCCAGCAGCAGGGAGCTGAGCAGGGAAGGTGGCTGAAGGAAGGAGGGTTAGGGTAGGCAATGAACTAAGACACAGAGACCTCAGGGAGCACTAGATGGAGAAGAAAGGAGTAAAGAAATGTGAAGATTTCATAGGAAATTGAAGTGGGCAGGTGAATGGCCTTCAGGCTTGCAGGGCTATTATTGTGGTGGATGCTGCAATTTCCTATATTTTTCTTTTTCTTTTATTGCTCTTTGACATGCAACCGGTTTAGACTGTCCTGTGCTTCTTCCTTTATCTTCGTGTTTAGGGCATGAACGAAAAGGGAGGTGCCCCAGTTCAGGACAAAGGTTAACTTGGGCGATACCAGGCTGCTCTCTGCTATAGGAAAGCAATCTGTGCCTGAGCCACGGATCCCGAGACGTAGAGCAACCACATGCAAGACTTCAGAGGAAGTCTTCCTGCCATGGGCAGAGCAGTGCCAAGCAAAGGTGCACCAGGAGTCTACGTTCCTCGGTTCTGAGCCCGTCGTAATGAACCCTTCCAAAGGAGGCAGGTTGAGCGAACAACACCCAGCTCCCTTGTCAGCTGTGTCTGCAAAGCCGCACTTATTTCACAAGAAGTTGCACTCCCAAGGAGAAACGGTGAAGCAGTCTGCTGATCAGATACCTGAAGACACCCCCCTCGAGGGTAGGATCAGCTAATCGGACTGTGGCCACCTGGTCCTGGAAGGAATGCTATTTCATTGGGCATTTTCCAAACCAGGGATAAGGAATCCAGCAAGGCGCAAGGCAGCGGAAAGGTCCAGCTGCGGCAACAGGGTAGAGCTTTTGAGGTCTCTGATGCACAAGAGGGTGAGATTCGGAAGGCGTTACTTGGAAACCCCACGCAGGAATCCTGTAGTGAGAGAGCCTGGAGGTCTTCAGAAGTGCACACGGATGAGCCTTTCTTAGCGTTTCTGCTGGGAGAAAAAGCCACTCGGTTCTCCCAAAGCCAGGGAAAACACTGACCTGAAGGAAACAACCCCTCGCTTCCATACTTGAGTATGACCCTTCTCTTCCATACCTTCAGGAGGCTTTGTTAGGTGCCCTGCAGTTAACAAGGCCATTGCAAGCAATCACCGCTCACCATCAAGGTGCTTTCCAGCCCCTCCAGAAAAGGACCTTTTCCTACTCGGTCAGACCAGCCACCCAAAGCCAACAGCAAAGAGGCAGGGTGGAGACTTCATCTAAGGGCAGGAGCTGTTCCTTCCACCTCCAAAGCAGCTCCGTTCTGGTGAAGAACATCTTCCAGCCCAGTCAAAAGCTCTAAGCTAAATCAGGTCCTAGCTGACAAGAGCATTGGTCTTCCCACCAGTGTGAGCCCTCGCCCATCTCCAGGGAGTCAGCTCCATTCTCCTTTAAGCATTTTTAAAGGATGTTGCGATGAGGGGAAATGGGGATCCAAGTCAGATATCCTGAGGAATCCCACCCAGACTTGCCTCCATGGCACATCCCAGCCACCTCTTCCAATTTGCACTATTTTCAAATGGTGCTGGGCATGTGATGATGACCACAGGAATGGCCACTGCTGTTCAAATTCATCTCCCTCCTCCCCTGTGTGTTTTTTTGCTTTTGTTTCTTCTTTTTCTTTCCCCCCTTTTTGAAAAATACCTGCCCCACAGATGAGTTGGGTGCTTGAAGTAAGGGGGCGGGGCGGGGAGAGAAATCGCAGCATCTTTTCAAGATTTAATCCTTTGGTTTGTTTTGTTTCACGTAAACAGATGTACCTGGCTCCACATTTTGTGTGTGTGTGTGAATGTGCTGTAGGGGTTTGGTGTGTGGGGTGTTTTGTTTTGTTTTTTAATTTGTTCAACAGAAAACTACTGGAAACTGACAAGAGCAGCAGCTTTTCCACATGGAAACCAGGCAGCTTCTCATCATGGCAGCTTTGGCACTAATTAAGGAGCAGCTAGAAAATGGAACGATGCTTGACATTTCCCCCACCCTTTCAGCAGAGCGTTCACAGACAGAAATACCCATCAACATTATGCACTTACTGCTTGGACAGCAGACTCCTCTTTGAAAGGCATCCAGGCCAGCACTTCTGCCACATTCCAGTTCAGATTTGTCCTTCACTGTCATTCTGGTGTGGATCTTCTTGGCTCTTATTCAGCTGCCCAACTGTGGCCTTGGATCGCTGGTGTTTTTTTGTTTTGTTTTAAATTGTCTGTTTTTTAAGAAAGCAATTGCACAGATCAACTGTTTGATTCAGAGTTGGAAGTCGGGGAAGGATCACATCCAGCCCCTTGCCACCCCCATTCCTGTAAACAACTGGTTGGTGTTGTCCTCAGCCTCCTGTTGGGAATCCGTGGTGCCACCAGGCAGCTGGATTGGGGAAAGAGATGCTTAGCCAGCACCTGCAGAGTTCCTCATCCAGCCACACCAGTGGACTTTTGCCCTTCTAACTGGTTTGCGGTGGTATATTCTTCCCAGCCATACTAACTTTCCTCTTCCTGGAATTGCAGGTTTGACTTTTTAAAGTTTCCTGCCAATAAATGCTGGATTTGCACAATTGTTACCCACATGCCCACGGACTCCCAACTAAATTTGATTCAATATGCAGGGGGGAGGCAGGAGGAAAGTACCCTGAGGTGGGTTCCTGAAGTGGCCACGTGGAACTTCCCCTAAAAGAAGGCAAGTTGAAGAAGCACACAGGTGAAAATAGGCAGATGGGAAAGGGCAAGTTCACAATTGGGAATGGTTTGGAGAAGGGGACTCTGTAAGCAGAGGAGGGAAGGGCCAGGGCATTGGCTGGGCAGGAAGGCAGCACAAGGCTTTGTGCATAACGGTTGGGAGAGAGAGACCTGTACCTCTCTAGTGATGGCACAAATACACAACAGTACAAGAAAAAAACATGGTTCCCAACCCCTGGTTCCACTCCTAACAGTGAGGGAGGTGGGGCATATGCAAAAACAACCAAGCAGAAACATGAGCTTTTTTTCTCTTTAGTGCTTTTCTCCCAGTAGGGCTCTGAGGCCAGAAGAAGCCCGACTGCAGAGAAAATCAGTGGTGTGTGTGTGTGTGTGTGTGTGTGTGTGTGTAGCATAACATATGAATGGATGAGTTGGCAGGCATGAGAAGGCTTAAGCAGCCCTCTCCTGCTTGTCCACCCTACCCTGAATATGCCTCCGCCACCTACCCCTGCATTTGTGTTAACTAGCAGGCACATGCTTGGGAAATGCGTGCCAGCAGACTGGCTGGAGACTGACCCATTTCATGGTAGGTAGATTTGGGGTTCACACATCATCACACGCGTGTGCAGTGGGGGAGAGAATCCCACAAACCTTCAAGGGTTGCGTTCTGAAATCTCACCCTCCACTATCTCCTTGCTGCCCACTAGCGGTTTTGTGGGGATATATTTGTCCTCAAAATCCAGTCCCAGCCCTGTCTGGTCTCCTTGACTAGGGGAATGCTATGTGCTATGTGCCCAGTCCAACCCACCAGGCATGCTTTGTGGCTTCAAAGACTCACCTAGAAGTAAGGAAGTGTGGGGGATTTTATCAAGTCTTAGGCGGGCTGCCATTCATCTGGAATAATGCCCTAAAAACAATTATGCTCTGGATTGCATCTGAAAGGAGCTAGTGAGTGGAAAGATGGTTTGGGCAGCTGGCATTCAGTTTAGGATGCTGCGGTGAGCAGTAGTAGTGAGCTTGTCCAGGCAGGCAAAAGTTTTATCTAAAGAGAGGTCAATGCAGGAAATTTTGTGGGGAAGGAGGACATGCACTCAAGTATGCCAGTTCTGTCCATTAGGCCACCACAAATCATGCAGCCTCCCTCCCGAGTCCCAAAGAAAAGAACTGGCAATAGCATGTTCAGGTCAAACAGCAATGCCTGAATGATGCACACAACTCTGTGCAAATGTAGCAGCTTGCTTACTGGTGCTACTTATCCTAGGATGCTCCTGTGAGCTAAGAGATGGTGAAGGGTGTACTTAGGGTGTATATTCCACACATCTATGATCTGGCAAAAAGTTGTGGCAGTCTTTAAAAATTTAGGGCATTTTTCTTTAAGTCACTAAGCAGATGGTAGATCAGATGAACTTAAATATGGAGGAGAGGCAGAGAGCTCACCTGAAACAGAGGGAAATGCAAGGTGAGTTATTCAATCAGAGTTTAATTTGTTGTTCAATGGGTCTGCCAAAAGAGTTAGAACAGGGGTGTGGAGGAGTTGGGCCGCCCACTTTGTGGGGGGAAACACCATCTTGACTCCTCATTTTAAAGTCCATCTGCTCTCAGCCCTGGTTGTGAAAAAATACTTTCCAGTTTTCTCATCTTGCATAATCTATTGAAGTTGCAGGGTCATGCTGGCCAGACTCTTTTTATCTAGGGAAATCACCCATCTTGGAAGTGTGGTTAGATCTGGAAATCTGACTGGAAAAAAGCTTACTGGCTTCACCAAACGTTTGGATCGGAATAGATCTCAAGCTAAAATTTAGACAGTCAGTAGAGAGAGAATGTGTAGGTGCAAGAGGCTTGGGGGATATGGGAGGAAGCACTTATTTCTGGAATCATCCAAATGCACCTGCTCTCTTTTAAAAATGGCAGCTATCACCTCCACCCTGTCTGTTTCAGCCACAATGTTTCCTCCTACAAAACTTACCAGTTTGGGACATGACTTTCTATCAAGAGTTATGAAGGCATTCTGACAGTGGTTGGAGAACACAGCCATCGTGGTAGTCATTGAAAGCCTCATCTTCCATAAGTTTCCCTAGTCCTCCTTTAAAGTCATCCAAGTTGGTGGCTCTCAGTCCATCTTATCACAGATCTCCAGCGTTTCATGTAGTTTGGCAGTTTGTTAGGTTTGGCTGTGAAGAATAAAAAATGCTTCAGCCTTTCCTCAGAGGGAAGGTGCTCCTGCAGCCGATCAGTCATTTGGGTTGTCCTTACTGCACCTTTTCCAGCCAAAGCACCTGTCCAACAAACTTGGGAGTTCAGGAACAGTGTCCCAGGAATGAAACTGACTTGAAATCCCATTGGGGTTTTTAAAGCAGAGGTTGGGTGGCTACCTGTTATGTATGATTTAATTGAAATTCCTGCTTTGCAAGGAGTTGGACTAGATGACCCTCAGGATCCCTTCCAACTCTACAATTCCGTGACTCCATGATTCTAACACAGGCATTGAGGTCAACGCAAAAAAATTGTATGTAAGGCAGACTAGTTGTGGTGCTTTGAAAAAGCACTGGGGCAAGAGCACTGGAGTCTCTTCCTTGGCAGGAAGAGGACAAAAAAATTGGAGGAGGAAAAGGAGTAATCTCCACATTTGGTTGCACTGGGGTATATTTCTTTATACCCATCTTTTGATGCTAATGTCTCGTTTTAGTACCTTGCCTGTGCCTAACACCCCTCCCCTCCTTGGTAGTTGTTATTTTTAATTAAAGAGGAAAAGATGTATATATATATTTTGGCAATTAAGGTAATGTAGCTAAGATATATTTTTTTCATACTGCTTCACTGTTCTTTATTATAATAAATAATAATAATTAATATCAAAGACTTTAAGAAACTAAAACAATTGGGGCTTTCCCCCTTCAAATTTAACTAAGCATAGAGTGATATCATGGGTGGGAAATTTTCTCCTTCCCCTCTCCCCACACTGGGTGTCCTTCAAATGTTCTTGGAACACAACTCCCATCATTTCCTGACTGTTGGCCACGTTGCTGGGGAAGATGGGAGTTGGAGACAAACAACATCTGGAGGGGACACAGGGCAGCCCCCCCCCCATTTTAATGCAAGCACTGATCAAGGCGTTGGGTTTCGCCAGCCAGGCCAGAATGGCCCGTGTGAGAAAACGTCAGCAGAATGTGCGCTTAGAGAAGAAAGGGAATACTGTAATGGGAACGAGCATTTCCGGAGTTCCTCAATAGAGGGCAGTGTGCTAAAGCAGGAGTGGAATATCTGTGGGCCTCCAGGTGTTGAGACTGGGGCTCTCGGAGCTTGGCAACATCTGGCGAGCCACAGGTTGCCTTTTCTTGCGTTGAGCCGTGGAAAGCAGAAGTGACGTTTTTAAATAAATAAATAAATAATGACAAAAAGTTATTCCAGTGCATTTTGAGCTGGCAAGGCTTTTCACGAGGGAACTATAAATTTACTTTATATTTTTTAAAAGGTCCTCCATATAAGCAGTCCTTTTTAAAATAACCCACTTGTATTTCTTTTCTGCAAGCAGATACAATCTTCCAGGTGGAAAGGCGCATTTACAACTTTAAAACTATGTACACCTCTGTGAAGTTTAAAATTAAAGGCTGTACCCATTGCTAACCAAAGAAGGAAGGAAAAAAATCATTAAGAGATAAAGAGATGTTATAGTTTTGGGGTATCGGTCATCCTTGTTTCTATTCTGTATAGTTGTGGTGTGCTTCTTGCTATGTAGACATTGAGTCCACTTCCAGGAGACAGCCTTTTCTCCCCAGCTATGGAATACTCTCCCAGGAGACATAGGAAGCAAAAATAGCTGTGTTGTTGGTCCATAAACTGCCAAAATCCGCAGTTGGTAAATGCTTTTATAAGGCCCATACTAAAATGTCACAAAATAGTAACCCGTTCTCCAGAATACTTCATCAGGCAAGATGTTACCCGAAGCAGGAGGTTCTTCTGAGCTTCCTACTAAGTTATCTTTCAGGGCCAGGCAAAACCTTTTTAACAATTGGGAGTTCCTATTTAAATTGCTTCTATGCTGCTTCTATAACGCTGTTGTCTGTTTATTCATTCCGATGGTGCTGTACTTTTATTGATTGTATTCTGTTGTATTTATGTGGTGTCACACTGCCCTGATACAAGGAGGTGGGGGAGGTCTTCTGGGCGGGCAGGATATAAATTCTTCTACAAATAAATAATTTCCAGCCTTGCCAACTGGAAATGGTAGATGACTTTTGGATCACTTTTTAAAATAAAAGATTCTTTTTCAATACACCTTTAAGGGTTGTCCCTTCTACCTTCTGTGGTCTGGTAAAATACAATATAGGTGTTTGCTGCAGAAAGAAAGAAAGAAAGAAAGAAAGAAAGAAAGAAAGAAAGAGAATTGTTGTCATCCATCTGTCTTGGGAGACAATGGAGGAGTTTGTGGGTGAGGTTGTGGCACCTGCTGTGGCTGTAGAGACCACTGCAGGAGGGACATGTTTTGTTGCAGCTTGGGCAGATGAAGGCAGGGGGTTGGACTAGATGATCCTCATGGTCCCTTCCAACTCTACAATTCTGTGATTCTAAGAGTGGTCTGTCTACCCTCTGGCAGCCTCTGGACAGGGAGGGAGATGGAAAGGCTCTGCCTTGCCCACTGCTGGCTTCAACCCCACCCTCCAACAGCACATAGCCCGCAACAGATTATGCACCCAATGCCCTGGCATGTGGCGGTTCTCTTCAGGAGAGGCTTCCCCCCCACCCACACACTATGATGAAGGTGATTACTGGCATGTAACACAGAAGCAACATACAAAAATGCATGGAAGATGCCTGTCTGATGAAATGGGGAATTCCATGCACACTGGAATTGCAGCAGGTTGCCCAGTCTCCCCAGATGTGCTTACTGCATTTCTTCAGACAGGCATCTTCCATGCATCGTTGCGTTTGCAACAGAGACTCCAGAGTGGGGGAATTGGGAGATCCCACTCCTGTAACAATTTGAGCATTCCCTCCAGAAAATCTAATTAGGATTTGAGAAAACAACTAAAAACCTGCCCCTGCTTCTTAACACACACACACATCCTGTCATATGATAGCCTCTTCCCTGTAATTTTGCTCATGCTTCATCACGTACATTGTTGTCATATTCATACACTGCACAAACATGTAAAAATGCTCCAAGGGGCTTTCATGTAGCACCAGGTGTGTGTGAAGGGGTCCCTCAGAGGAGCATGATTTGAATTAGATGGCGAATGGGAGAAATTTGCTAGACATATGAAGATTGTGTGGAAAGTAAGAGTGCAGATGGCTCCTTTTTCTGTCAATTTCCTTCCCTGCTTACCCTCAGTCAACCAAATAAAATGTAAGAGAAAACACGCCCTCTGGATTTGTAAGGGAGGCTGAGAGCACTGCCTCATCTCATTCAAGAAGCAGCAATGTCTTTGGACCTTAAACCCAGGCTAAACGTAGAGTCCAAAAGGGCAGCAGAAAACTTACGTAATATAGGTAAAATAAAGGTAAATGACATATGCAATATAATACATCATAACAGCCCAGTAAGAAAAGAACACAAGACGACACGGGCCTCCTGTCTGAACATCCACTTTCTGTGGGGTTGTGTGGCTTTTCCTCCTCATGCTGGCTCCATCTCAGTTCCCTTGCTTGGGTTCTGTTGCTCAGCTTTGAAGAGTGTGAGATCAGATATTTCTAGGCTGTGTACACTTGCCTGTTCACTCTGCATCCAATGCGTTCCCACTGTAAGTTTGGGAAACAGTATAACAGTATATACATACAGTGGTACCTCGGGTTACATACGCTTCAGGTTACAGACTCCGCTAACCCAGAAATATTACCTCGGGTTAAGAACTTTGCTTCAGGATGAGAACAGAAATCGTGCTCCGGCGGCGTGGCGGCAGCGGGAGGCCTCATTAGCTAAAGTGGTGCTTCAGGTTAAGAACAATTTCAAGTTAAGTATGGACCTCTGGAACAAATTAAGTACTTAACCCGAGGTACCACTGTACGTTCACCACAATCCATATCTGTGTCCTGTCTTTTCTTGTGAAACCAGCTTCAATCTGAATTGAAGTAAAAAAACCAAACACAACCAACCTAGCTGTGTTTCAAGCCAATAATGTGTACACAGCCCTAATCTCCATTAGATGTTATTAGCGAGAGAACGTAACTATTCAATGTGGAGTGCTATGGAGAAATCATAGGATTTTGCTGGAAATATCACAAAAGCAGTATATGACCAAGCTGGTTGTTGGGCAGACAGCTAGAGCATGGCTGGCCCAAAAGATTTTGCTGCCTGAGGCGGAACAGCAAACCCCCTGCAAGTCAAGGCTGGTCAAGTTATTTGGGCACCTGCAACAAAAAAATCCCAGAAGTGCCTTTCCCTGGGAATAATGTTTGGTGTGTCTGCACAGGATTTGAGCCTAAACAGGTGCAATGGTATTCCAAGGCAATGGAGTTTGAAAAATCCAATCTAAATCAGAGCACATGCATGTTCTAGGCATGGTTTGGCTGGATATGATGACAAAGGAGAGCTTTCTAAATTGCAAATAACTATGAGCCTAAAAAAAAAAGAATTCTGAATTTTAATTAGCACATTTTCTCATACAGTTTTTATTTCTGCCTTTGGGTTTTGGTAACTTCAGACTACGCCAGAACTGATGTTGACAGCCACACTTCAAAAATATGCT
Organism: Podarcis muralis; assembly: GCF_964188315.1. NCBI lineage: Eukaryota > Metazoa > Chordata > Lepidosauria > Squamata > Lacertidae > Podarcis > Podarcis muralis. The sequence goes on along the minus strand of NC_135667.1, from coordinate 31,713,941 downwards.
CTACTGCAGCTGAGATTGCAGTGTGTCTGATGCAGTTACAGAAGTTACAAAATCATGAATATGCAGATGCCAAAGAGGCACAAAGAACAGGTGGCAGATTTGCAAATTAGTTGAGGGCAAATCCCCTCTCTGCAAAACATCAGGGATGGATGTTAAACTGAATTTGAAATGTTGGCCAACATTTGAATTTGGAACATTCCTATTAATATTTAGCTGTGGGGGAAAGCAGCATAGTAAAACAAGCAGGTGTGTGTACTTTTTCTATTACGGTATATATAAAAGAAATCTGTACTGAGTTTGGGGGGCAGGCCAGATGCGTTAGGTTTGGTTTTTTTTATGGTGTTTTAACAAGGAGACATTTCTCACTTGGGGAAAGCATGAGTTTAAACGTAAAACATTTACTTTTTCCTATGAGAAAATTCACAGGGGTTGGAATGGGATTAACAGCAACAGGGAAATCTCAAATGCCCAAGTGCTGCTTACTTACCCTTTGCTTCCACTTTTGCTAACTCCCCTCCTTTCATTCCTGTCCTGTAAAAGGCAGAATAAAATATATTTGTATCACAACTGTATTTGAGCAAATCCAGGTCACACAAAGTTTATTGGAGCTCCGCACAACAAACTTGCTAGTGTCAAAAACCAGACTTTTTTACAATAAGATGGGGAAATGCACTGCATAGTGTGGAAACTGCAGCAAGGAGCTCTGAAGGAAGACTGATTACCAACACTGCCTCCCCACCCCATTCTCATTTTGATAAACTGTAAAAAATGTAAAACCATCCAGAAGCCTTTTTCAGCTGGGTTGAGGAACTTCAGGCCCAGAGAACAAATGCGGACCTCCAGGTGTCTCTTTGTGGCCCTCAGCTCTCTCTCCCCACTAGCCTTGTCCCAAACCTCCCTGCAGTGCTTTTGCCTGGCTGGGATGTACTCTCAAACTGTGACAATGCCTCTTGTTTGACAGGATGTAGCCTTATGAGGCTTTGCCCTCGGGTGGGAAAAATATTGCGCCTGGGAAAGGGAAGTGGGAGTCAACAGACACTCAAGGAATAGTTTCGGAGAAAAAGGTTTTATTTCTACCATCCATGAACTGGTAGAAGGAGCAAGTCACAAAAAGCATGCACGAGTTCACAATCATGTGCACAAGCATATATACCCCTTTCCAGTTCCCTCCTCCTTTCTCCTCGCTCAGGAGTCCTGCCCCATGAGTTCCTCTGAGCATGAACAGAAAGCTGTCTTGGGACTATTGGACTCTTCCCAGGAAAGGGGGAATGAGAAGCCGAGGGGGTGGGTCGAGGAGCCCTGGTGGTTCAGCATGTCCAAGATGTTGCAACCGAATGAGATAAGATTCGTTTCTCAGGCCTGAGTATTCTTGGCAATGACAGAGCCTATTCATTAGCCTTTAAAAGTAACATTTTGCCTTTTGCCACAGCATCTTGTGAGAAAAACAGAGAAGAGCAGAGAAAAGCTGTTTTGGATTTTTAGAAGACAAAAGGCGTTTTGGACAGTTTTGAGGCCTGGGGTGATTTCAGACAGGATTTGGGTATCTTGTCCCTTCAAGGACAGGTTGACCCTTTTTGCCACCTGAGGCAAAATGGGAAGGTGCCGTCCGGTGTGCCTTTTGCTCCCCACTTGTTGCGCCCACCAAAGCCCTGCTTATCAGGGTCACGTGGCCGAGGCTTCTGGTGAGATCTCACAAAAGCCCCTCAAAATTATGCAGAGGCCCCTGGAGGTCTCACAAGATCTCACTGGAAGCCACCGCAGCTTCTTATTCTCACTGGGAGAGAGGCACCCATGGAGGCATTCCTTGGATTCTGCTGCCTGTGGCACAGCAGCGTAGTTAGGGCTTTTGTGTTGTAAAGGGGTTTTGCTTTCCCCCTAATTTCTGGTATCCAATTCTTGCAAAATCCAGCAAGTCCTAAGAAACTTGCTTCTGGTAAACCTGAACCTTCTCCCTCGAGGCTCCTCAGTTTTGCTCCTGCTTCCACCCACTAAACAGCATGCGGCCCCACAAGGCAGAGATGTGTTCTCTGCCTGTTTTAAAACCATGAGGCTCCGTGTCAAGCCAGCAGCCCCATTTGTTCTGCGAAGGGCTTTGCCGCTTGTAGATGCTAAATATGTGGAAATTAAACTCTAGTTCCCATTTGCGGAAGACAGCCCTGGGTTGTTTGACTCTTTAATTAGTTCTCTTATCCCTCCTATAAAAACTGTGCAAGACAACTCTTTTTTTAAGTTTAAATGACATATAACATTTACTTTGTGTGCTTGCACTTGCAGATTATACAGTATACAATTATAAAATATAAAATACAGGTGGGCGGGACTTAAGCCGCTATCTTCTTTTTAAAAGACATCTGAAGGCAGCCCTGTTTAGGGAAGTTTTTAAATATTTAATGCTGTATTGTTTTTAGCACTTGATTGGAAGCCGCCCAGAGTGGCTGGGGAAACTCAGCCAGATGGGTGGGATATAAATAATAAATTATTATTATTATATTATTAAGTTCTTAATAGGACTCCAGACTGAGGCAGACGGCAACACACACGTGTGCTGCCTTGCCTCCGTGATACAGGGGACTCAGGGCTGCATGATGTCACTGTGCTGACATCAGCGTGCACACAGCAGAGCATGCTGACATGTGTGTGGACACCCTGTGGGTGCAGAAATTTGGGGGGGGCAGCCCTCTCATTTGGAATTGGGTGTGTGTGCTTGGCGTCCCCCCCATTCTTGGCGACCGTGCCTGCACAACACAACGTAACTGCTAACTGCCATAACTGAACCAACTGCCATAACTGCCACAGCGCGTATGACGTCATAGTTCCACAGCTCTTGCGTATGCATTTGGATGCTAACATCCCACGAAATATGGCCATTCGTTGCTTCTTATTTTTATTTTTTAGCAACCGGTGCTCCTCCCTGCAAGGAAGGAGACTGAGCAAATGCAATGGTCGACGAGTTCTGCGGCGGTTTGAGTCTTTCTTTCTGTCTGTCTCTCCAAAGCGCAGCCCCAGGGCAAAAAGGTCACCCGCCTCTCCCCTCCCTCCCCGGCCTCCGAGCTCCCGCAAGAGCCAGCTAGGAACCTTTCGTCGCCGGTTCAGGGGCTGCCGGCGGGGCGGAAACAGAAACACCTGCGGCTTCCGGTGGGGCTGGTGCCTTGGCGCGGGGGACCGCGAGAGAAGGTGACCCCTTCCACAGGGGCGGAGTTCCGCTGGCGCCTCTCAGCTGCGAGCGATGCCTGCGCTGCGCGGAGCCGGCGCTGCCCTCTCGAGCGCGGCTGGCTCCTTCTTCCTCCGGCTCGCCTCCCCCCAGGTGAGCGCCGCCGCCGCGGGAGCCTCGGGAGTCGGCAGGCGGCTTCACAAGCGCGCCGAGCCGGTGGAGTCTGGGCGTCGTTTGCACGCGCGTTGCTTCTGCTGCACCCAAGGGCGATTCCGTGGAGGCTGCATCCCGAGTCACACTTGTTCGGGGTCAAAGCCCCGCAGAAGCCAGCGGCACCTTGACCTCTGGGCGTGGGGTCGATTGAGCCCGTAGCCCGAGCGACTTCTGCTCCCGAATTTGCACGTGCATCAGTTGAGACACGGGTTGAGTCTCTCTGCTCGTATTGGGAAGGCAGAGCACGCTCCGTTAGTATTCCTGATGATGGACGCAACTGAGTTTAGAGCGGGGGGACGGGACGAGTCACGCTTATGTGTGTATTTGCGGCAGAGATTTTAAGCAAATTTTCATGCCCCTCACCAGGGAATCCTGGGAATTGCCTGTCCCTTAGCAGTCTACAGTTTCTATTATTCTTTGGGCAAAAACCTTACCCCACGTGTGCTGGCTCGACCCATTCCGCATTTGTAAGAATAAAGTTGTTTACTGTGGCGGTACCCACACTTTGGAGCTCCCTGCCTCACGTTGAGATCAGGCAGGTGCTTTCACTGTATTCTTTGCTTAGAAAGTTGAACTAATTTTAATCTATTTTAGTATTTTAACTTTTGTATGTTTTGAAGTAGAGTTGTAATTTTAAAAAAAATACTGTCTTTTTATCATCGGCTTTGGGGGAATTTATTTTTTCTACAATCAAGCAGTGTACAGTATACATTTTATGAAATAAAACAAAAGCCATGACTAATATTAAACTACTTATATGAGTATAGATAACATTATTTGTATACAGTGGTACCTCTGGATGTGAACGGGATCCGTTCCGGAACCCCGTTCGCATCCTGAAGCAAACGTAACACACGACTGTGCATGCGTGGGTCACGTTTCGCCGCTTCCGCGCATGCGCGCGACGTCATTTTGAGCATCTGCGCATGCGCGAGCAACAAAACCTGGAAGTAACACATTCTGTTACTTTCGGGTCGCCGCAGCGTGCAACCCAAAAGTGCTTAACCTGAAGCATATTCATCCTGAGTTATGACTGTAATAGAGTTGGGGGCAGCGGAAACCCGCAAACCAATGAGTTCTGGTCTTCTCTTTGCTACAAGCCAGGCCAGCGGCTACTAACCATGATGGGTATCTACTGCCTCCAATGGCAAAGGTAACATGCCTGTGAGTACATGTTGTACTATTGTGCTGCTTCTGGGCTTCCCATAGGCATCTGGTTGGCCCTTGTGAGAGCAGAATCCTGGACTAGAGGGGCCTTTGGCTTGTTCCAGCAGGGCTCTCCTCGTGTTCACCCATAAAGCACAGAAACACCCACAGTGATCAGCCTTCACAGTGGCACATTAAGAGCAGAAAGGCCAAACTGCTGATGAAATAATTCTTAAGACTCAAGGAAGTGAGCCATGGGACAAGCCAAAACTCATCAGCACTCCCACCCTGATCACATTTTCATTAGTCGTTTTGACCTGGGAAACACAAATACGTTGATCAGTCGAAACCTGTGTGTGCCAGAAGGTGGACTTGTATATAGCAAAAACCAGATGGCCGAAATGCACTTGGGATTAACCCATCTGTTCTGCTAAATGACCAGTAGCCTTTGGCCTTCTCTGAACTGCCACCTGGTGGCAACTCTTCCATTAGGCTTACTGAACCATTACCTTCCTAGCTGATCATTATAAGAGCTGTAGCAAAACGACAAGTGTGTGTCCTGCTTTCTGCAGCATGTTGTGTGCAGAAATGAAACTTGTGCATCTCCACCTCGTGGAGTCGATTTGGGTCCAGATACAGGAAGAGCTTGAGCTTCTTCCTGCTTCGGTCATCTTCTGCATGCCAAGATAGGGTTCCCCACAATGCCTTTAATTCCACCTGTGCCCTGGGAAATGAGGCTGCAGGGATGTTTGCTGGTGGCCAGCTGCTGACTGCAGTAAGCCTGTTCACTAAGCCTGCTGCCCTTTCCCTTTAATAATCTTCATTCTTTCCACCACTCCCACCCCACCCTGATCACATTGCAGATAAGGATCCATTCAACTGCTTCAGCATCTTCAGTCCGGCCAGTGATTGCAGCCAAACAACCCTTTCCGGTGGACCTAGCAGCAGGGAAGCGTTATGCATGGTGTGCCTGCGGTCACAGCCAAAAGCAGGTAAACCACCTGTAGTCCTTTCAGATTTCCCACTGTATAAAAATCTTGTGAAATAAATAAATAAAATACTGCAGTTCTTGCATCTATGGGAACATGGTTTCCAAGAACAGAGAGGTTGCAGAAATCATTGCCTCAGCCCAACCAAAGTACCACTCAAAAAGTGGTGCTGGTTTTATTTACACAGTCCCAACTGATCTGCTAGGACTCTGATGGATCAACACCAAAACTGTAATGGAAACTCCATTGGCAGTGTGATGGGTGTGAGCGAGGGGGTTGTTTTGTGTTTTTTAAAAACTCTTACTTTTGTTTTGCTACGGCAGCCATTCTGTGACGGGTCCCATAATAGATGTGCCCCGGAAATCTCTCCCCTGAGATTCAAACTGGAGGAGGCAAAAGAGGCCTGGCTTTGTGGCTGCAAATACACCAAGAACCCTCCATACTGTGATGGCACCCACAAAGAAGATTTTGTGCAGAAAGCTGATCTCCATTCCCACCCACAGTTGTGCTGAAGGAAGGAGAGATCTTCATATACAGGGTTTCATATACAGAAACCGACTGAACGAATCAAGCATGCGGTACATGTATGTGCAGGTATGTTTCAATGGCTGGGAATTTGCCACTTTCTGTCCCTCCACCCCCATTTCTTTATCCTTAATTAAACTTTTTTTTGAAAATAGAAATTAATATTTTTTTTTGTAATTCTGAATACCTTTGAGATTCCACCCCCACCCAAGCATGCAGTGACCTCCCTCTTCTTGGGTGGTGGCATTTTAGTTATATCATGCTTGGCACTCACCACTAGATTTGAGAAATAGAGGGAATAGCTAGGTTTGTTCCATAGCTAAATTTGCTTGTGTGAGCATAATGAGGTTTGCTGGCATCAAAGTCCACAGGGCTTGCTGTCCAAAGGCACAGCCTTCGATGTCCTTAGAACAGTTCTGCCACTCGGCGGAATGCCAACTTCTTGGGCGTCATCTCTGTTGATTAAGAAGCCAACCCTGTCAGCAATTCAGTGTTCCAGCCACATCAGGTACAAAGACCTGTGACAGGGCAGAGTGCAGAAGAGGAAAGTCAGATTTCATCATGCCAGGCTGCTTTCTGGCAGTCAATCCTAGCTACTTGTTTTAACTGCTTAGTGACATCTCGTTGGCACCTGCCTGTCTCAGGAGAATGAGTGTGCCTTTAGGAGTGAAGTCAAACTGTTGGAAGGTTACAGTGCCTGCTATAGCTGTAGAGACTGATATGGGAGAGACTTGTTTTGTTGCAGCTGGGGCAGATGAAGGCGTCCAGTTGTGCTGCTGCAAATGCACCATGACGTTTTGTCTGTGTTCCTACCAGCGGTCATTCCTCTATGCTCACTGCTATGGATGCATGACCTGACCGCCTCTCTGCAGGCACTGTGGTTGTCTGCAAGGGATTCCCACAGCAAGGTTAATGTTGCCAGCTGTCAAGTCTTGTTTGCAGACATCTCTATATTCTCACAGTCCGAGGAGTAAGGCAGATGTAGGGAACCTTCACCCCTCCAGCTGTTGCTGAACTATAACTCCCATCCTCCCTGGCCATTGCCACCCTTGACTGGGCCTGATGGGAGTTATAGGTCTTATTATTGCTTATTAAATTTGTTAAGCAACATCTAGGGACAAAGGTTCCCCACCCCTGGAATAAGGGATTCCAATGGAACTTGAGTTTCTTCAACTTATTAGAAATTATAAGTGATTCTCTTACTCTCAGTATTCTTTTCCAGTTCTTAATGCAGTAACAAACTTGCATGTGTTTACAGGATAGTCAAAGAGCATCAAGGCTGAGGAAGAAAACAGGAAAAGGGCAAGAGCTCTTCTGTCATCGAGATTTTTGTACGGTTACTCAGCTTCCTGGTCAGCTCACACATTCCAGCCTGTTCCCACTGTGTGCTAATGCAGGAAGCAAAACGCACGTCCCTGCTGCTCCTTGACCCACTTCCTAGAAGCTCGCTTTTCCCAGGAGCTTTTGACCTATCCTAGAACTGTTCCTCACAGAACCCTGGAGAAACTGTGTTGTATCAGGAAGGCTTAGGATGAAAAAACGTTCCAGTGGTTTGTGCTAAAAGGTTTTCAGAAAGTAAAAGAAGAATTGGGGCTTGGGAAGTGTTGTAAGTATTCAAGTTTTATTGGCATTTAAAATAAAATAAATAAAGCACCACGGTTTTTTTTAAAAACCCAGTGGGATTTTTTTTTTTAGAATTGCCATTAAATAAATATATATATATATATCTTAACAAAATTCTGTACATTTGCATTTGTCAATCATTGACAGAATGTCCTTTGAGGTAAGGACTGAAGACCACCAGAATTAAATATAAAATAAATTAGGATAAAACTCTCAATAAAATAATATCATTAATGAAATAATGTATTCCAAGGGTTTTGCGAGTTAAATAGGTATAAATAAAGCAATGTCCTTCCATATTATCTTGTCACTGAATATGCATTGCTAAACTATATATATTTATGTTGGCAGCTTTGTTGTATACAACTGCTATGAGATATGAGAATCATGGTATAGTGTTATAATATATATATAAATTAAAAACACAAAACAATGTCCTTAAAAAGTAAGAGATCCAGGCATGATGGTAAAGAGGAATGTTCTTCTGTAGACCAGGAAAGATGCCCCATACTTCAGTACATATGAGGCTATTCATCACGTGCAGCAAACTGCCTTGTGTGGTTGGACTGCAGCCTGTGGACTGTACAGTTTCTTCAACCGTTGCTCAAAAGCTGACACCATCCGCTTGGCTACCTCATCAAAGAAGAGGTTAGCTAGTTGGGAATGCAGAACTGACTTGAATTCAAAGGAGACCTGGGAGGGAGATAAAAACAATTAATACACTGATACATTGGGAGAAGATAGGGGAGAAGAGGAGTATTACATACCCTCCAACACCTTGATAGCAAAATCTGGCACACAATCTTTAGGGATGCTATGCTCCCATTTTTTCCTGTGAGAGAATGGTGGCCATTTTGGATGCCATGATCTCACACAATTTCACGCCATTATTATCCCCTGAAAAAAGTGCTTTGGGGGGACAGTGCCCCAAAACATGCCTCCCACAAAAAGCGCTTGAGGGTGGAATTGTGGAGTGAAATCGTGCAAGATTGTGGCATCCAAAATGGCTGCCGTTCTCTTGTGAGAAACAGTGGGGTGCCCCGTTTTTTCTGGGACACTTGCAGGGTATGGCGGTATTCCTATGCCAAGGTGAGCGGCCACATCTGGCAACCTTGGGCAGCTGTCAGGGCCCAATACCTGCCTTGGGGTCTACTTGGGAGAAGGGAAATTGGCCTAGTGCTCCAACAGGCAGCTAGGTCTGCTATTTTAATTTTCCTCAATGCAGCATCACTGTTGGGCATTGGAGACAATTTATGTGGCAAATGAGTGAAATTTGATTCTGCAAATTTAGGGCTGCATTTTGCATTTCTGCATGCAGAATTCAAATTAATGAGAACATCAAGAGGAGGAGTTGTTTTTAACCAGGTTTCTACTTCTTGTGGCTGTGAAGATACATGGGTGAATGTGTAGGCCCAAATACTGAAAGTTGCACAAGTAGCTGAATAAAACTCCTAGCTGACACATCTCTGCTTATGAAAGGCAATCAATACTTTTTTTTAAAAAAGGCAACTGTGGAAGTACCTAATCAATTAATGACCCATATCGACAAAGCTGCAATAAATCCTCCAGCGTAATCTTTGAACCTATGATGAAACGGGACTTTGCCAACATGCGGCTCTTAGCACACATCCTATTGGCCTTGCAAGTCACACCCTCGCCAGGAGCTGGCATATGAAGGGCACTTACGTAAAACTTGAGCGTGCAGCTGCTGTCCGGCTGCCCTGGACGTCCTGGTTCAAACTGCCACAGTGTTTCCAGATGCTGAAACAACCGTCCATCATTACTCACAACCTGAAGGGTAGAGAAAACAGCACAGGGTTAGTGCTCACAGTTTTGAAATCAGTTCAGATACCCCAAAACGCACTGCCGTGAGTTCAACAAACCCGCTGTTGCAAGTTTTCATTTACCCTAGACAGATAGGAATTGGGACAAACTCTGCGGCTGAGTTTCCCGCATTTGGGGAAATCACAGGGGTCAGGACACCCAAAGTGCAGTGCATGAGCCTTATCCATGGCTTTAGTATGCAGTCATTACACCAATTTGAAATATTATAACAACCAGAGTTACAGTGGTGCCTCGCAAGACGAAAAGAATCCGTTCCGCGAGTCTCTTCATCTTGCGGTTTTTTCGGCTTGCGAAGCAAGCCCATTAGCGGATTAGCGCTATTAGCAGCTTAGCGGATCAGCTGTTAAGCAGCTTAGCGGCTTGGGGAAAAGGGGTGGAAAAGGGGAAAAAACCCTGCAGGAACTCGCAAGACATTTTCGTCTTGCGAAGCAAGCCCATAGGAAATTCGCTTTGCGAAGCACCTCCAAAACGGAAAACCCTTTCGTCTAGCGGGTTTTCCGTCTTGCGAGGCATTCGTCTTGCGGGGCACCACTGTATATGCAGTTTACTACGATTCAACCTGAGCACAGAATTTGATACTGTATCCAGAATTCAGTAGCACAAGAATGTGGTCAAATGAGAAACTGTGTTTCTGCAGATGGAACTGTTCCAGGTAGTGATAGAGAAAGATAAATTATATTCTGGAGTGAGGTAGCATGGGCAGCCTCAGTTCTCACCTTAACATAAAAAATGTGGAAACTATAGTCATCCTGATGCTGTTGGACCACAACTCCCATCAGCCCCATTCACTGAACATACTGGCTATGGCTGATGGGAGTTGGGAGTCCATCTATCTCTGGAGGGGCACATTTTCCCACCCTGCCAGTGCCCATGCCTGGTGGGAGTGGGTGTGTATACATTTTTAAAAACAACACAGTGTTGCAGTTTGTAATGAACCTCTGGCCACATATACGCCATACAATTAAATCACATTCTGCACCACCATGAGTCCTGGGAATTTGCATACTGTGCTACCATTCCCAGCATCCTTAACCAAACTGCAGTTGCCATGATTCTTTCCTGGAAGCCACACACTTTGGGCTTTAAGTGTATGGTGTGTACATAGCCAGAGTCAGGAGCTGAGAAAGCCACTTCCGGGCCTGCCCCAGGAGGTGGGGTTGCGGGCATCACGCCCTCCCCACGTGAGCGGGGGCTGGGTTCAGCCCCCGCGAGAGCAGGGGAATCCCGAGCGTCCACGCCTCCCAGCCAGCCAATCGGCTGGCTGGGGGGGCGTGGCTTGCCCTATTTAGGGCCGGAGCGGAGGGGGCTCGCCCTCTCTTCTCCGGCTAGCCCCTGCGTTTTGCCAGCTGATCCTGTTGTCGTCGGAGCCTTCTTGTTTCTGCCACGTGGAGCTTTCCGGGCTTAGCTTCCGATCGATCGGTGCTTTCTTGTTTCCGTTTGGGTCATTTTGCAGGAGCTCTGCGGAGCGCTCCTTTGCTCTGCTACTTGAGCTGAAATCACTTGCAGGGAATTTTTCTCCCTGCCCGCTTGCGTGCTCCGTCCACCGCAGGCAAGGAGAGCTGAAATCGCTTGGGGATTATCTGGGGGCTTATTCTTGTAGGTCTCCGGCAGTTAGAGGAAGGAACACTCATCGCGTCTGCAGCTACACCTCCGATATCCTGGTGGATTTCGGTCTTCTCTTCGGTCACCTCGTAGCTGTGGGGCTCCGGCAGCCGCCGGCCAGCTGATTGCTTCCCGGGCAGCCTCCCTCCTGCAATTTCCTCCATTTCTCCGGCTCTACAGCGATTCCCAGGGAAAGGTTTGCACCGATCGCATCGGGTTGTGCGAGGGTTGATTGCGGAGGAGTTTTTGCGAGGGGCTTAGCCGCCAGTATTGGGAGTAGGGTACTTTGCCTGCTGTTGTGGTTATTTCCCTGCGGTCCCCTGCAGTTCCCAGCCTCGTGGTTGCTTCCCTGCAGCGCGGCCCGATTAAGCTGAGCGCTATCTTTCAGGGCACGGGCTTAGTTTGTCTGCTTTAGTAGATAGGGTTCTGAGGCGGTGGCAGTTGGGATTGTGACGGGGAACGCTCGCGGGGGGCTCCTCTAATTGGCATCGGTCGTTGCTAGCCTTAGGTGATTGTTTGCAGACGTGTGCGTTTGTTTCGGGGGCCTTGGCTACAGCACGGCGATTTGTGGGCGTGAAAGCGGTTGCTCTCGGGGTTTGCTTATTTCGGCTACCATTGGGGGTTTTCGCGTTGTCGCTAGGCAACGGGATAGCTTCACGGCCGCCATTTTGATTGCCCACGTGGCTTTGCGGCGGCGGCCATTTTAGGAGTGGCAGTCGGCGGCCGCCATTTTCACCATAGGCGGCCATTTTGGGAGAGGCAAGCCACGTGGGAAATAAGCCTTTTTCGTGTGTCATAGCTTTTTTCATTGTTTGGGATAAGCAAAGTAGTGGAGGTGGGGGGCGGACTGCTCGGTAGCCACGCTTTGGTACCCCCTTCCGCAATAGGCAGTGACGGTGCTATTTAAAGTGCTTGACTTGGGAAAACAATTTAGTTGAGGTACTAGGTGGGGGGTTATTATTATTATTATTCTAATTTTCTTTTGTTGTTCGGCAACTCACTCACAAGGCACCACGTCTCCTTTACATAATACTTTGATAGTTTAATTCCACTCAGACAAGCCACCGCTGTTCCTTACATAATACTCTAATTTAATTCTTAGTTAGTGCAGAGGGAATTCATTAGAGATTTAAAGAGGGTTTCAATTTGGCTGGTTGGATTAAAAATCAGAAGGAATCAAGAGATTTAATCGCATAAGTGATTTAATTGCTGGGGTTTTAAAACACATAAGGTTCTGCATAAAGCAAGGTTCTGCATAAGGTAGAGGCCATATAGATTATTGTTGTAAATTATTACAGCGGTTTAATTGAAGTGCTTTGGCACTGCATGGTCACGCTTAAAACACAGACATAATTAATTTGATTAGGTGCTTGCTTTGGAAATCAACTTATTTGGCATTCTCAAGACAACTTGCCTCCCTCCTCGAATTTAAAGAGAGTTAATCTAAGAGGCAAGTGCGTCAAGTTCCAAGCCAATTCCTTGCTTTAATTGCTTTAACAATTTAATTGCGATATAGTTACAATCAATCAATTCATCAATCAATAAAAAGTAAATAAATAAATAAATAAATAAATAATTATATATATATAAAATAAAGCGCCCTCTGGTGCTCCTCATCCGTGGTGTTGCTATCCAGTGAAGACAATTCTGAGCTACTGGGTCCAGTGCGGGCAATACTGAGCTAAGGATTGTCTGGAGTTTTACTGGTGTTTACTGGTGAGCACTATCTTGAACTGGTTTTGTTGGGTGTACTAATTATCTTCCCATTAAAGTTTTGCCAGTGCAGACGTTACTGAACTGCACACATTACCCGTGCTACGTGGCTTGTGTTTCATTTGATCAAGGTAAGCAAGAGTCTAGATAACATCATGTCTGGTCAAGGAAACCAAGCCAACTCCAACGCATCTGGGGGGCCTCAGGGGAATCAGGAGGATCCACAACCCTTTGTAATCCCAAGTAACCCTCAAGCCTTGGCAGAGTTTTTCACTGCTTTCCAGGACTTCTATAGGAACAGGTCTTCAGGACAAGGGGCAGCAACACCGGCAGCACCAGTGGCAGGGGCAGCGGCACCAGCGGTGGCGGTATCCGCACCAGATGTACCGAGAGCGTTCACACAGGACTTCATTCCGGATACACAACCCAACGAGGTGCAACTTCCCGGCACTTCTGCGGTCACGGTGGCAGCTCTGAAAGCAGCCAAGGAGTCAACACCTCGGCCCAAAAGGAATACCCGGGCACAGTCGGCCGCCCCGGGCAAGGCAAAAGGGGCCCCGAGGGGAGGCAAAAAGGGTAAGGCTTGCGTTCATTGTCCTGGGGCGACTAATCTGCAAAAGGATCCAGGTGTTCCAAGTCTCTTTCAGAACCCGCCACTGCAGGCGGCACCAGTCGAGGATGCATCAAGTTCTTCTGCCGACGAGGAAGCCCTGGGGCCACAAGCAGCGCAGGCGATCACCGTGCCGGACCAAACCATACCCGAGGCCCAGTCTGGGAAGAGGAAGGAGAAGAGAAAACACACCTCAAAGAAGAGTAAGAAGAGTAGGCATTCGGATTCAGAGGATGATTCAGGTACCTCTTCTTCCTCCGATTCGGATAGCGATGCTCCCAGGGAGGAGTACTGGGGCCACGGGGAGGATTGTGTGGGTCTCCCTTTATGGGTGCATGAGAGAAGGGCTAATTCCTATAGAAAATCCTTTAATGGGACCCTTGAGTGGAAGAATGGCGCCTTAGTGCAGGATGTTAAAACGTCCACTAATCTATCTACGGATTTCATCGTAGGCTCTCATTTATCTCAGAGAAAGAGGAATAAGATCCTCAATGGAGAGTATATAGATATATTCAGATTGCTACCTCCAGCAAAGATTACGGGTAGAGGGGAGAAGAGGCGCCAGTATGGTAGACGCAGGTACAGGACTCCTAGAGCCGAACGTACTTTTGACAACTGGCTGGATGGGTTCCAGGTGTTTATGGGTGTCGTCAGCGCGGCTTATCCAAAGCGGGCGATGCACTTGATTGCGTACCAGGCTCATGTTAGGAGGGCGCGGGATTTAGCGGGAGATATTGCTGCCATTAATTATGATGAAGACTTCCGCAGAAATGCGTCACTGTTGTCATCCACGCGCTGGGATCTGAGGGACCAAAACTATTGGTCAGAGCACGTGGGTCCCTTCGTTGAGAAGAAGCACCAGGAGTCGTCGAAATCTTGGAAGACCGCTGCGAAGCAGAGGCGTCTGTGTTGGGAGTACAACAAGGGGGTTTGTGCACGGGCTGTCTGTAAGTACAGCCACGAGTGCGATAAGTGTCTTGGTAACCACCCAGCCACTGCCTGCATTAAAGGGAAGCAGCCCTTTCGGGGTGGGAGAGGTGCCTACAACCAGGGACCTAGAGGTGGCCACGGAGCGCCATTTGGACCCCAGGGAAACAGGCAGTAACCTCAGTCTGGGATTGGCCTGGTCCCCCATCAAGTTGACCCCGTTAAAAAACCTTTTAGACCATTACCCCAACAGGACTGCAGCAGCGTATTTATGGGAAGGCTTTAGTACCGGTTTTAGGATCCCAGTAGCCTTTCCCCCCAATTCAGGAGATCCTCCAAACCAAAAATCTGTGAGGGAGATGCCCGAGGTTGCCCAAAAGAAAATTAGTAAGGAAATCAAAGCAGGAAGGGTAGCCGGCCCCTTCCTAGTCCCTCCAATTGAAGGCCTCCATTTATCCCCGTTAGGCATAGTCCCCAAAAAAGCGCCTGGTGAGTATCGCATGATTCACAACCTTTCCTACCCAAAGGGCGGGTCTGTCAATGATGCGATACCGCAGGAACTCTGCACAGTGAGATATGCCACTTTTGATCAAGCGGTACAACTCATACGCAAGTTCGGTAGGGGGGCGCTGCTGGCGAAATGTGACATTGAGTCGGCCTTTAGACTCCTGCCAGTTCATCCGGAAGATTTCCGGTGGCTTGGCTTCAAATTTGAAGGGGCGTATTTTGTGGACAAGGCAATGCCCATGGGCTGCTCTGTGGCCTGCGCAGCCTTCGAGGCATTCAGCACCTTCCTGGACTGGGCGCTCCGCTTCAAAACCGGGGCAGAGGGCGTGTCGCACTACCTGGACGACTTTATCCTCGTGGCGGATAGCAGGCTAAAATGCTCAGAGCTCCTTGAAGCATTCACATCATTAGCGGGGGAACTGGGGGTTCCGCTAGCCGCCGACAAAACGGAGGGCCCGGCTACGACAATGGTGTATTTAGGTATTGAGCTGGACACTGTCGCTCAGACCTCAAAACTTCCCAGGGAAAAACTCATCGCGCTAGGTGACCTTATTCGGCAGCTGCTCCCCCTAAGAAAAGTTACACTCAGGCAAATCCAGTCACTGTTAGGACACTTAAATTTTGCTTGCCGCGTGGTTTCCCCTGGCCGCCCATTCTGCGGCCGCCTCGCGAAGTTGTCAGCGGGTCTGCGTTCCCCTCATCATAGGGTTCGGCTATCCAAGGAAGTGAAGTCTGACCTGGAAGTCTGGTTGCAGTTTTTGCAGAACTATAACGGTATTTCCCTGTGGCAGGACAACCTGTCGCTGCAGGTTGACTTCCAGGTCCATTCGGATGCTTCCGGCTCTCTGGGGTTTGGTGTTTACTTTAGGGGCCAATGGTGTGCCCAGCGTTGGCCCGCCGCCTGGCAAGGGGGTCCCATTACTAGAGACTTAACCTTCCTCGAGTTCTTTCCAATTGTAGTGGCGGTGCACTTGTGGCCTGAAACCTTTAGAAACCATAGGGTGTGCTTCCACACAGACAACCAGGCCGTAGTGGCGGTACTTTCCAGGCAGGTCGCACGGTCACCAAGGGTAGGCGGCCTCCTGCGCTCTTTCGTTCTCCGGTGCTTAGAGCTCAACATACACTTCTCAGCAAAATTTGTGCCTGGTGTAAATAATGACATTGCGGACGCCTTATCTCGCTTTCAGATGGACCGCTTCCGCTCATTAGCACCGGATGCAGAGCTGCTGCCTCAGCCATTCCCGGAACATCTGTGGAGGCTCGGGGACCAGAGGCGTGGGGACCAGAGTCCTGGGAGCCGGAAGTCATTCAGGGAGTAATGGCCTCAGTGGCACCTTCCACTTTGAGATCGTATAAGAAGGCCTGGGCGGATTTTTTAAAATTCCGCAGCAAAACCCGCACCATCAGAAGCAGTGCCCCTCCCGTCAAATCAGAGGTGCTAGCGTACCTAGTTTACCTGAGACGCTTGGGCCGCGCCCCTAGAACCCTCAACCTTCAAGCCGCGGCAATTTCATTCTTTTGCAAGACGGTATTTTCCACTGATCCTTGTGACGATTTTGTTATACGAAGGACGCTAGAGGGTTGGCGCAGGCTACAGCCCCCAAACCACGATATGAGGAGGCCGATAACATTCGACATCCTTTCCCAAATCCATAAAAAATTGCGAACAGTATGCTGGTCAAAGTATGAGGCACGATTATTTTCTGCGGCTTACTCCATTGCCTTTTTTGGAGCTCTGCGTGTGGGTGAGTTAGTTTATGAAGCGGGTCAGCACGGTTTCTCCCGGGGCTTGCTGCTAAGTGACGTTACCCTGTCACGGGAGGACCTGGTAGTACGGATACGCAGCTCTAAAACAGACCAGTATGGGAGGGGGGCTCTTGTTCAGCTAATGGCCACCAATAGCCCTGGCCCATGTCCAGTTAAAGACACAAGGCGCTTCTTATCCCTGAGGGTCAACTCGGCAGGGCCTCTGTTGATACATGCAGACGGTTTACCTTTGACGCGTCACCAGTTCACTCGGGTCATGCGCCTAGCTCTGGCAGCATGCGGCATCCCCGCAGCAGATTTTGCTTCACATTCTTTTAGGATAGGAGCAGCCACCACGGCAATGCACCTGGGTCTTACGACTGAGAGGATTAGGGACTTAGGGCGCTGGAAATCTGACGCATACAAACGCTATTTGAGGAAAAATTTGTGACGGTGACTGACCATGGTCTGTTTTTCAATTTCCTACAGGTGATATGGGGGTGCGCGTCTGGATTATCGGGCACAGTATTGTGCATTGGGCCAGGGTCCGCGCCATCATTGCCGGTCTCGGGCCGCACCTGGGCCTACCTGACGTCACCATTTCCTGGGTCTCCCGGAGGGGAATGCGCTGGGCCGAGTTGCTGCCCGCAGTTAAGGCCAGAGCTGCAGTGGAGGGCCCCCCAGACGCTTTATTGATACAATTGGGTGAAAACGACTTAGCCTACAGGAAGGCAGTTGACTTGCAGTGGCACATTTTTAGCGACTTCGAGGAGCTGAAGGCCGCTTACCCGAATGTCACAATTATTTGGGCCTCACTGATGGAGAGGCGGATTTGGAGAGACTGCAGGTGCCCGATAGCTATTAATAGGGCTAGGAAAGCCTTGGATCGGGCGGTGGTGCGTAGAGTGGCAGCCCTGGGTGGGATGGTGATTGGCCACCCGGGCATTCGTTTCAACCTTGAGGCCCTCTACCGGTATGATGGCGTGCATCTTTCGGATGCTGGTAATGATGTCTGGCTTAGGGATATTGCAAAGGGGTTAATGGAGTGGATTCAGGCATGAGAGTATTGGCGGCGAGCGGCTGCTCGGTGGCGGTAGGCATTGGTAAGATGGGGTTAAGAGGATGTGTGGGGGGGGAGGGACGCCATCACCTCCCCCCAATGAACGAAGGGTGGTCCGTTAAAGGACTCCGGGGGGGCGTGGCCCTGTCCGAAGCCTATGGAGGTGAGGGCCAAAGGCACGCCCCAGAGCGGTGACCCGGGGGAGCTCTTAGCCGACGTGCCTCAGCGGGAGACTCCCCCGATTAGTGTTAACCCTTCCCCGTGTCTCCAGCAAATGGGCTGGAGCCGGATAGTCGATAGGACCAATGCCTAAGCCAATGCCTCTCATTCCTGAATTCAATAAAGTTGTGGCCTAATTCGCCCAATTAACCTTAATTATGGTGTCTCGTGTGTTTATTTATCTTGGTGGGGGGCGGGAACTCGCCACGCAAAGCCACTTCCGGGCCTGCCCCAGGAGGTGGGGTTGCGGGCATCACGCCCTCCCCACGTGAGCGGGGGCTGGGTTCAGCCCCCGCGAGAGCAGGGGAATCCCGAGCGTCCACGCCTCCCAGCCAGCCAATCGGCTGGCTGGGGGGGCGTGGCTTGCCCTATTTAGGGCCGGAGCGGAGGGGGCTCGCCCTCTCTTCTCCGGCTAGCCCCTGCGTTTTCCCACCCTCCCTCCCTTTAGTTGGGGTTCTTAGGTAGGTCTGACTTTGCTATGGACTTCGGTCTGTCGCCGCAAGGGGCATGGTAGGAATTTTTCCCAATTGGTCATTTACAGCCTTTTGGTTTTTCGCCTACCTCGTAGCAACTCGTCACAACTTTTCGGCATTGGCGGTAGGCATTGGTAAGATGGGGTTAAGAGGATGTGTGGGGGGGGAGGGACGCCATCACCTCCCCCCAATGAACGAAGGGTGGTCCGTTAAAGGACTCCGGGGGGGCGTGGCCCTGTCCGAAGCCTATGGAGGTGAGGGCCAAAGGCACGCCCCAGAGCGGTGACCCGGGGGAGCTCTTAGCCGACGTGCCTCAGCGGGAGACTCCCCCGATTAGTGTTAACCCTTCCCCGTGTCTCCAGCAAATGGGCTGGAGCCGGATAGTCGATAGGACCAATGCCTAAGCCAATGCCTCTCATTCCTGAATTCAATAAAGTTGTGGCCTAATTCGCCCAATTAACCTTAATTATGGTGTCTCGTGTGTTTATTTATCTTGGTGGGGGGCGGGAACTCGCCACGCAAAGCAGTCTTGTGAGATGAAAGCACAGCACAATGGGTGGCCATCTCTCCCCCTTTCTGGAAATGTGGGCAGTGGATTTGCTGCTCTCTATGAAGAAGAAGAAGAGTTTGGATTTGATATCCCGCTTTATCACTACCCGAAGAAGTCTCAAAGCGGCTAACATTCTCCTTTCCCTTCCTCCCCCACAACAAACACTCTGTGAGGTGAGTGGGGCTGAGAGACTTCAGAGAAGTGTGACTAGCCCAAGGTCACCCAGCAGCTGCATGTGG
This sequence comes from Podarcis muralis, assembly GCF_964188315.1. Lineage (NCBI taxonomy): Eukaryota > Metazoa > Chordata > Lepidosauria > Squamata > Lacertidae > Podarcis > Podarcis muralis. The sequence goes on along the minus strand of NC_135667.1, from coordinate 31,694,803 downwards.
AGGAGCGGAGACGTGAACCCGGTTCACCAGATTACGAGACTACCGCTCTTAACCACTACACCACACTGGCTCTCAAGCAAACGATGGTTGGTCACTCACTCCTGCAGACACTTTAAATACTGGGTGTTTGGACTCACACCTTCTGACATGCCTGGGGGAAAACCGGGATGCAAGTCTTTTGCAATCCCAGGTCACAAAGGTGGAGATAACAGAAATCTCCACATCTATAGTTTCAACATTGCAGGCCCTCACACCAGCAAGTTCCAAAAGACCCTGTGTTGGGAGCAACAGGACTCTTTGCTCTGGTGAATTAGGTTTTTGAAGTTTCCAGTGTCCACTGACATCATTTCTCCCTGGGTGTTGTTTATCGCCATGTGAAGGAAGCATGTGCCAGAGAGGGGAAGTGAGTCAAAGAGCTGCTACATCATAAAACTGAAACCAGATTAAAACTGGTTTGATGGCAATAGCTTTCACCCGGCAAATTCCGGAAATCATAATCCTGGACCGCAAGTTACTAAGAAAAAATAACTCTGTGTGTTTGCTTGGCTTAACAGTTTTCAGAGTTCAGTGCAGGTAGCCTTGACAACTAAAACAACCCCACTTGACACAGAGGAGCCCTTAGCCCAAAGAAATGAAGATCGTAAGCATTTCTCAGATTTCTGCTAATGGTCAGGGAGAATGGTAGTTGTGGTTCAGCAGAACTGGATGGCTAAAGGGTCCCCCCATCCCTGGATAGCACTGCCAGCTCACAAATGGCTGGGATCCTGGGATAAAATCTTCCAGGTGAGTAAGTGTGGCTTCTGCAAGGGGATATAATTCAATCCCTTAGTTTATAAAGTGTCCTGTGACAAAACAAGAGCGCATGAAACTTCACCAGCAAGGTCATCCAAGGAAACACCCAAAGCATAAGTCCCATCCTCCAATGCTTCCTTACCCGGATCTGATGGTGAGGCACCAAGGATATGTCGGAGGAGTAGCGCTCTACCACAGGAGGGAATCCCACTTCCAGTTCAGCCTGCAGGAACCCGTTGCGATGGGAAATGATGCGGGAGCCGGTGCACCAGGGCACAAACAACCGGTAGCTGCCCACATCTGCCACCGTATTGTAGATCTGCTCAATGGCATACCTGCAGGAGAAGGTGGTGAAAAGGCAACGAGTGAGAATGATCAGCCTGGAGTGGTGGGAAGTGGCAAAGCACAAAGGCTGTATAAGGAACATGTCTTCCTTCCTTCCTTCCTTCCTTCCTTCCTTCCTTCCTTCCTTCCTTCCTTCCTTCCTTCCTTCCACACACCCATCTAATATATATGGGAACTGCTCTTCTTGAGCTAAGCATCACCACAGAGCCTGTTTCTGATCTCTGGCATGTGTGAACTAAAAAAATAAGAGGGTGTTTCTGAGTCATGTGCAGAGTGCAGCAAGCAGAGGACTGAGGCAGTAGTGTCAGCTAAGTTGTTCTCAGAGAAGAGCTATTTCAATGGGTCCCACTCTGCAAAAGATTAACATGGGATGCAATCCTCTCTGCTGAACTACAAGACCGATTGTAGTGCCCCAGTCATGTAAAACACAACAAAACGCACAACTCCCATCAAACAGAAAAGTGTTGCTGCAGAGTGCTAGGAACAATGGGTGAAAATGACAGGGAGGCAGATTTTGGCTAAATGTTATGCAAAACTTCGTAACAGTAAAAGCTGTTTGACAGTGGAACAAGCTGCTGCAGGAGAAGCTGGGCTCACCTTTGCTAGAAATATTTAAGCAGAATCTGGATGGTTATCTGTCAGGGAAGCTACCTTATGCCAAGTCAGACCATTTGCTCATATAGCTCAGCATTGCAGACAGCGACTGTCCAAGATTTCAGGCAGGACACATTCCCAGCTCTCCCAGAAGATGCTGGGAATTGAACCCGGGACCTTCTGCATGCAACGCAGATGTTCTCCTACTGAGCTATGGTAATGAACTGTAGTAGCATCCAGCACTGAAGAACTTGCACTCGGAGGGGGGATGAGTGGGCGGGTTAGACTAGATGTCCTTTTGGTTCTTTTGTGTATGATTTTATCAGGGGGATGAGTTCTCTGACATGCCTGTTGTCTATATGCAAGCTGTTTGTTCTTATAATTTGAGAGATCACTGGTTGTTGTTTTCTGGCTTTTATAGCAGGGCTGTCCAACAGGCACTGCTGGTACAGTAGATCCTGAGCAACCGCCCCTTCCCCCCAAAAAAGCTCGACAACTTTGGGTCTTCCTTTCCTCTCCACCCAAAAAACCTCAACAACTTTAGTCAATCAAATGGGTAGATCACCTCCAAAAAAATTTTATAATGGGAGTAGATTGTAGTCTCTTGGAAGTTAGACACCCCTGTTCTATAGCATGAAATTTAAATGTATTTATTTTTTAAAGGAGGATCGCTTCCATCATGCAAACCCATGTTGGCAATTTAGCTTGGATAAAGTTTTACAACTCTCGGTGAGACCTAAGCTAGGTGGGTGTTTCTCTCATTCTTTCGGCATACTTACGGGAGCTGACGGACTTCTGCATACTCCATTCGCTTGGCACCAAGCAGGGGGGCTGCCAGACTCAGGAAGGGCCGGCTCTGCTGTTTGGTGGCTGACCATGAAGCCAGGGAGGAGCAGGTCTTCAGGATGCAAGGGGCAAGAACCCCTTTGGAGCTGAAGCGCCTGCAAGGTGTCAAATGCAATCTGCGCGGAAAGAGGAAATAAAGCACCAAATAAGGGAATCTATAAGGAGAAGGGAGTGTCCATTTCTCAGCCAGAGGGGGAAATGGGAAGCTACCACTATTGAGAAATCAGCACCTTCTTAGAAGTACCTAGAAGGGGAAGGTGGGAAATGGTCAAACTAGTTACATCCAGTTTTTTCTTGAGCTGATCTTTTGTTATTAAGTAGTAAGGCATGTTCTAATATGGGCACAGGCCATCCCAAGTGAAACATATTAAGGCTGCAATCCCAGGCATGCTTAGCTACGGAGCCGGCTCTGCCATTAGGTAGCCAGAGACGGCTGCCTCAGGCAGCACAAGCTCCTAAGGGGCACCTTGCCTGCCCCATTCACTCCTCCACTGGCAAAGAAGCACTGATTTTGGCCAAAAATGACCAAAATTCTCCGCCAGCAGCAGAAGCAGCAGGGCAGGAGGGAAAGCAGCACTGGCAGCAACAGGTATGGCGGCAGGGGCAGGGCAGGGCAGTTTGCCTCCAGCAGTGGGACAGGACACGATACCCTTACATATCCTACATATCTAGGTGTTAAGTCCCATTAAACTCAATTGGACTTGCTACTTCCGAATTAAACTGGCTGCACAACCTATTGTTTTTAATGGGACAGTTGTGACTGACTATAATGTCACTCCCTCACTGAAATCCATGGGAATTTAGGATGTTATATTTTGGAAGGATAGCACCCTATTTTAATTAATTAATCGCTAATAATAAACACAATCAAGGAGAATGCATTGTTTTTATTGATACTACATAATTCACTTCAATTATTATTCGTTTAATAATAGTTGGAATGATTTAAAACATCTCTGCTAAAATGTTATGGTAAGGTCCATTCACTTAAATGGGACCTTAGCAGCTGAAACCTATGCATAGAACCTATATACACAGAAGTAAACCCCAATGAGTTCAGTTCAGCTTATTCCCAATTAGGTCTGTTAAGGTTTGCAGCCTAATTTTGGCAGGATTACATGCCGTTTATATACTTCAGCTGCTGCTTTTAGTGTTTAACTTCTATTTTATTTTAACATCACAGTTTATTTTGTGTGTGCTGTAATTGATATTTTAATTGGTTAAATTCCATGGTTAGCCACCTGCAGCTTCTTGATAGGAAAAGGCAGAGTATCCGCGTTTTTAAAGAAACCACAGACATATACTCGAATATTGCTATTAACCTTAAAACTACTATTCAAATAGCTCAGTCAGTAGAGCATGAGACTCTTAATCTTGCACTTTGGGCAAAAGATTCCTGCATCCTATGATTCTGTAATTCAGAAGGGGTCTCTATGACGGGCGCTCAGCCGCCCAAAAGCTCTCCGGGCAGAAAGTTTGCGCCTTTGGGAGAAGGCAGAAACGGCGGGGAAGAAGCCGGATCCCCTGATCTCCAAAACCTCCCTTCTCCGATCAGCCCCCTCTCTTACCCGGCTCCTTTCGAGCATCGCGGGCGGGAGCCCATCTCCACCAAACCCCGGACGGCGAGGCGACTGCTTCTTCCTGCCATTGTTTCACGCTGACCAAGAGAGAACCGAGTGCTCGGAACGGACCGGCGGCTCGCCTAAAAAGTTACCCAGATCCAAGTGCGTCATCGCCGGGGAGGGTGGGCGCGCGTCTGCCTGTGCGCGTCTGCGGAAGGGCCAGCCCCTTCCCCGCCTTCCTCGTGCGCGCCCGAGGTTGGGGGCGGCGGCGCAGGGGGCAGAGTTAGGTAATGCCGGACTCTGGACTTGGTGGCCTTGTGCGTGCTCCCGCTTCCCGCTTTTTAGACGGCCATGTGTAACCGCGTCAAAATGTGGTGTAAGCCAGCCTTGTTGCGTTTGGAGAGGAGCCCCTCTACGCAGAAGCGCACCTGGGTTGCCTCGCACCCTTGGCAAGGAGACCTGTTGGCACTCCCGTCTCTTGCGCCAGCTCAGCACACTTGACAGGCGGCGGCTTTCCAGGATTTCAGCCAGTGGCTTCACCCAGCTCTGCTTGGAGAGATCAAGGCTAGAACCTGGGACGTTTTCATGCAAGGCAGATGCTCTACCACTGAGCTATGGGAATGTCTCTTTGCTAGAACTGCTATAGCTACTGCTTTGGATTAAAATAGCCATGAAACAATTTGTGCTTGGCACTCTGAGACTGACCATGGAAAGAGGGTAGAAAGAGCCTGGTCTGTTTGCATTAAGCCCCTGCATTGTCTTTACTGACAAAATGTTATGTGTATATTTAACAAAGAAGAAATTAGTCCTAATGTATACACACAAAGCAGATGGTGTCTATTATTTTTGGTTCAGCTTTGGAACCCTTAAATGCTGAGCTAAATTGGAGCTGGCAATGGCAGCCCTACAATATTTGGAAATAAGTGCTTCTGAGCACATGCGGAGTACCTGTCATAATGCTGCTGTCAGACTCAGATCCCAACTTCCGCATCACCAGAGATTTATAGCTTTCAGATTCCAAAGTTGATCTTCAGCTTTAATTAAGCCCTGTCAATTCCCCTACTGTTCTGAGGGAATGTTTTGTATAACTGGAGTGTCTTTGGCTTTCATGCAACAGTGTCTTGCAGTTCCTTTAAAACGAACAGATTTTATTGTAGCACAAGCTTTTGTGGGTCCAGATGCATTGGATAAAGTGGACTCTGCCCCATGAAAGCGTTTGGCACAATAAATCTGACGCCAAATGACTGTTTGCTGCATTTGCACTGCAGGTGCACATGGTTACTCCTCTAGAAATTTATTTTATAATTGTTCCTTGGCCTCAAGCGTGTTATATAGGAGCCAGGTGGGATTAGTCACCTTTACATCAGCCAAGGCTGCCGTACCCTTAAAATGTGCACAACAGGCAAAACTTCAGCAGGACAACGTTTCTCCCTGAGAGAACTCGTGCAGCTGTTAAAGGCAAAAGATAGGCAAGCAGCCCAGAGCTTCCAGAGGGACTTGGGCAAAATAGCTGCCAAAAGTAGGAGGACTGCATTTGGAAACCCACTCCACATAGGATCTGAAGGCAGTTGTTATAAAACAAAAGATAGGGGTGTATTCTGCAAATCTTGTAATGGGAAACAAAAAGGGGCAGAAGTGCTGAGGCTCATTTCTTAACACACTGTTACACACTGGATGGTCATTAAGTTCTCTTGGTATCCTCTGTTAAGGAGCAGCAGGGTGGGGAGACTGGTTTAGCGTGTCTGGCAGCTCCATTGTTCTTCGCCTTCAGGTGCTAGGATACTAATCTCCCAATGGAGGGCACTTCTGGGCGGGTGCCTAGTCCTAACAGCTGCTGGGCACCATTTCTTTTGAGGGTCGGCCATTGCCATCATGACAGCCACAGGCAAGCAAAATGCGAAGCTGGTCTGGTGATGCCAGAAAGGGCCAGAAAGGGCCACAAATGACCCCACCCCTTGCTCACTGCAGCTGCTATGGGGTGGCCAGAGAGAGAATTATGGGAGGCAATGCTCCACCATTAGCAAAGTCAGAAGGATCATGGGGCGGAGATGGCTTGCTTGAAGATCCAGTTCCAAGGGCCTTCTGGTGGTTCCCTCATTGCGAGAGGTGAAGTTACAGGGAACCAGGCAAAGGCTATTTTCAGTAGTTGTGCCGACCCTGTGGAACATCCTCCCAGCAGATGTCAAACAGATAAACAGCTATGTGATTTTTAAGAGACATATGAAGGCAGCCCTGCTCAGGGAAGTTTTTAGTTTTTTGGTGGTGTATTGTGCTTTTTTGGGATGCAGGTGGTGCTGTAGTGTAAACCGCTGAGCCTCTGGGCTTGCCAATCGGAAGGTCAGTGGTTCGAATCCCTGCAACAGGGTGAGCTCCCGTTGCTCGGTCCCAGCTCCTGCCAACTTAGCAGTTCTAAAGCATGACAAAGTGCAAGTATATAAATAGGGACCATTCCGACGGGAAGGTAAACGGTGTTTCCGTGTGCTACTCTGGTTTTGCCAGAAGCGGCTTAGTCATGCTGGCCACATGACCCAGAAAAATTGTCTGCAGACAAACGTCGGCTCCCTCAGCCAGTAAAGCGAGATGAGTGTCGCAACCCCAGAGTCGTCCGCAACTGGACTTAATTGTCAGGGGTCCTTTACCTTTATTGTGCTTTTACTGTTTTTTGTTGAGAGCCGCCCAGAGTGGCTGGGGCAAGCCAGTCAGATGGGTGGCATATAAATAATAAACTATTGTTATTATTAAAGAGAAAAATATATAATATTGGAAAAAGCAATTTAATTCAACACCTTCTACAAGGGCCTGACCGCACTCCATTTCTCCCCTATCATAAAGATTCCCAAATGCCTGTGCCAAGACATTGGGTGATCTAAGAAGAGCTGACAAATGCCTTGGAAAATTAAGCCACCATGTTTGACGCATCCAATATTTTACACCCACTGGAAATCAGAAGTTCCATGTATTTTATGCCAATACCAGTAGTCAACATAGTCAGATACCACAACAGACCAGAGCCCCCGAAACTAACTGATAGCAACTTCACCACATAAGAAGTTACATCAAACCCAGTCAGACCATCGGCTCATCTGGTTCAGTATTGTCCACACTGATTGGCAGCGGCTGTCCAGGATGCCGGGGATTGAACATGGGATCTTTTGCAGGCAAAGCAGATATTCTACCACCAAGCCATCGCCCTTCCTACAGTGTGGCACAAGCGGACAGCAGCTATGCAGACAAAACGTGCCTGCCCAGTAAATAGCCTCAAACAAGTGGACATGCTGCACAGAAAGGCCAAAGGCTGCCAGGGCCGCTGGCCTGATGGAGGTGGTGATGGTATATCCTCCATCACTTTTGAATTCTAGTAAGAAAGAGGAGGACTAAGGACCAACATGGTGAAGAAGGGCCATCACAAAGGTGTGCACACATGGAGAGAGAAGCAGGAATTGGCTGTAGGGAAATGTAGAAATTATCTTCAATTGGCTTCAAAGAACTAATCTTCAGGGTAAAGGCAAGAGATCATGAGAGAACACTCATTTTTAAAGGGTTTTTAAAAAAAAGAAATACTGAGTTATTGAGGAAAAGGTTAAAGCGACTGAAGTTATAATAATGACAAACACAGGATGGCAAGTCTTTTGTTTTCAAAAGCTTTGCATACGTGGGAAGGTTGTCAAAGGAATTGACTGGGGCCATAGAAACTGGCACAAAGCTCAGATCAAGAAAATGCATCTTTAGCTTTCCCCGCTCTGCCACAAATCTTTTGATGACTGTCAAAAGAGAAGAACTTGTTCGCCAACCGCTGTGGAACAGACAAAGGTGTTAAGGTGTCAGGCACAACCACGCAGAGACGGAGCTGTCGAGAGATGTCGTCTTTATGTGTAGCTTATGCACGGGGAACACAGAACAGAGCAGTGGTGGGCTAAAGCAGAGCAGCCCCTCCCCACCCCTGTGACCTCTGAGTGTCGTCGTTGGTCAGTCGTGCTGCTGAAAGGTTGGTCTCCATCAGAATCATGAAACCCATCAATGGCTTTGGATGCTAAAAGCTGCTCCTTCTTACTCCATCAGGCAGCCCCTCACCCCTCACTTGTTCATGCCTCTCCCTCAGCCTTTTTGCAACCGGGGGGGAAGCAGAGGGAGGTCAGCTCTGTCCTCTCACCGTCAAGCATTTTGAACTCCCCTTTCCCCCCACCTCCACCCTCATCTGTGGCCCCTCGTCGGGGTGGGGCCCACCTGCCGTAGACTTTTCCAGACCGGCAGCACCAAAGGAGCAGAGTGAAGAAGTGATTCCATCTCGGTTCAAAGCTCTACTCCTCTTTGAGGCGTTTCTGGAGCAGGGCCCAAGCCTTTTCTACCTGTGAAGAAAGGACAGGTGATTGATTATTCAATAAGGTTGACAGGGAAGGGGCTCAGAAAAGGGATGCTTATAAGGGAAGCTGCAAGGTGGTCTCTCGAGTAGCGGCAGCAGCAGACTCTTACCAGCTCACAGGTAACTGCTGGCTCCCACAATGTGGAGAGAACCACGTGTGACTGTTTCACGCGCTGGCTGTTGGACATTTGGCTTTGCAGACGCAACCTGGCAGATTCCTCACTGAGCCTGTCTCTGGCTATGATGCGTCTTAGGGCCTGAAACAGAGAGAAGACAGAAACTGATTAGAAGCGTATCTTTCTACAGGGAACCAGGCATAGGGCCTTCTCGGTAGTGGCACCCACCCTGTGGAACGCGCTCCCATCAGATGTCAAGGAGATGAATAACTATACTGTATAACCTTTAGAAGACAACTGGGCAGCCTTGGATAGGGAAGCTTTTTAATGTTTTATTATGTTTTTATATATGTTGGAAGTTGCCCAGAGTGGCTGGGGCAACTCAATCAGATAGGCAGGGTACTATTATTAATTATTATTATTATTATTACTATTATTACTATTACTATTCAGAGTAAACATTCTACATATGAAAAGCACTTTTGCATACACTCATCTATTTCACTGCCATGTACACACAGCAAAGTGCACGTTGTAAAATAAATAAATAAAAGGTTCCCCAACCTATAATCTAAAGGCAGTTTCCATGTTTTCCCTGCACAGAAGTGCCTTCTGCATAAGAAAGCCACAATATTTGATGCAGCCCTCATGGACTGTATAAGCTTTGAGGTTCAGGTTTATTACATTTGTAAGTCTCAAAGTAATTTACAAACAACGTAAACAAACAATGAGCTTTTGAGTTTTAGACAGCCTCTGCCTAGCTGGGTTCCTGCATACTCCAGCAAGTTTGTCCAACCAAAATAATAATAATAATAAATCACTCAAAAATCAGTGTGTGTCTGCTATGCTTTTGGTCTAGCATTAAAAATGCCATGTACTAAATTGCTGAGAGAGACAGAAGTGGAATCGTTCAGCTGCAGAAATGACACAGAGAAAAACAGTACGTACCTCATCTTCTGGGATGATAACCGTCCAGACCTCGTGCACCAAGTCTGCCCAGCCTGCCTCCAACAACATGGCTGCGTCCAGCACACACACAGCATTTCCTGCAGAACAGGCAGGGGCAGCTTTGAGAAACTTCCAAGCTCAGGCAGGAAAAGAATTCCTTCCAATGACAGAAGGGACGCAGGACTTAGGTTTGCCCCACCTTATGTGGGAAAGGCTCAGTGGTAGAGAACGTGCTTTTCATGTAAAATGTCCCTGGTTCAATCCCAGGCATTTCCAGGTAGGGCTGTACAATACCCTTGTCTGAAAGCCTACCAGGATAACAGCTGCCAATCAGTGTAGGCAGTACTGAATTAGATGAGCTAATGCCCTGACTGGGTGTGAGGTACCATCCTATATTTGTGCTATTATTGTCAGGCTTCAGGGAACTGGCTTCCTCCCCCCCACCCCACCCCGTGGCAGTAGATAAGCAGAACAAAGGAAAAGGAGTCTTCTTACCAGTTAGAAACTTTAATAACCACAGTGAGAGAACAAAGAACACATCTCCCAGAATGGCAATGCTTCCAATTAAGGATCCAACCCTCTTTTGTCCCTATTAATCTACGTCACTTCTACATCTTGTAATCTGATCTTGTACCCTCTGTGCTTTGTTCTGCCACTTTCTGAGCTCTCCATTAACTTTGGGGAAGGGGGGGTGAATGCTTTCCAAAAACTGTGAATCTGTTAACCCTTTCTCTTCCAGTGTTTCTTCTCCTAGATGTTCCCCAACCAGTATTTCCCAGCTTCTGCCTTCTGAACTATGTCCCTCGGCAAACCACTGTTCCAAATCTATACTGTCCTCCTGCTCCTGGTAATATTCAGGATCCAGATCAGGAGCAGCGGGGGGGGGGGGCTCCCACCAGTCCTTCTCAGTGCAGCCCTCCCCAGCACAGTCCCTGACAATTATTATTTTAAGCCAGGGGTCAGCAAACTTTTTCAGCAGGGGGCCGGTCCACTGTCCCTCAGACCTTGTGGGGGGCCGGACTATATTTTTTTTTGGGGGGTGAACGAATTCCTATGCCCCACAAATAACCCAGAGATGCATTTTAAATAAAAGCACACATACTCATGTAAAAACATGCTGACTGTCCGCGGGCTGGATTTAGAAGGCGATTGGGCCAGATCCGGCCCCTGGGCCTTAGTTTGCCTACCCATGTTTTAAGCCATTTCCAAAGTGACTGGAGGACAGTATTTTAAAAAGATATGCCAGGAAAAGCTTCTTTGGTGGCTAGGCTCCATGTTAAGTGATTGGAGATTACCAACACCTGTCTGAAAAAGCCAAGATAGCAGCCTCTTCATGCACCCATTTATCCATGAATCCCCACCCACAACTCCTGCCAAGAACCCAAATCCCTCCTCACCCTGTGCAGCTGCCTCGTCTATCTTTTCTTTCGCTATTCGAGCCATCACTGGCCACATGATATTGTTGAGCCGCGTCAACTGCTCCTGGGGAGAGGGAACAAAAGAGGCTGCAAGTAAATATCCCGAGGCAAAGGAGGGCTGTTGGTCAATAATCTGGGTTGTGAGTGTGGTAACAGCCCGATATTGGACATGGGTGGGTAGGGGGCTAGAGAAAAACATACATCAGTGCAAAAATCCCAGAGCAGAGCACCTTTGGCTAACAGATCAGTGGGCTGTGATACATGGTACAAGAGAAGAGGTATCCTAGCATGCACTTGCACTATTTCTAGCACTGAAGTGCCAAGTCTAAGGGTCAAACTCTGCATACTGTACAGTGAGAAATTGTTCCTGCATGCACTACTCCCCAGTGAGTACCTTTCACCCACAAAAGAGGAAAACATTCCGAGAACAGAGGTGAAAGGGTTCTGTTAGTTTTGTGGACTGAAGAGGCAAGCTAGCGTCAGAGGCACAAAGGGGAACAAAACAAATGATGGCCAATTGGGAGAGGGAGGGGCGTGGTGGCTGAAGTTAAACATTGATCCCAAACCCAGAGGGTTTTTTACCTGGTCTCTAAACACTTTGGCCCCCAGGATTTGTCTGTTGATGGTTCCATCTTCTTTCAAAATATCTGCAAAGAAGGAACGGTGTTACTTGTTCTTGGTTCCGTACAGCAGGGGATCTCAAACTTTCTACCCAAGGCCCCACTTTACAGGACTGAAAAATTACTGAGGTCCACAAGTAACAAAAAAGTGGTGCAAGAGTGAATTCAGTCACAACATGGTGACAATGGAAGCAGAGTTTGGCCTAATCAGCTGGCAATTACGGACATTATTTTTATTGGTATCTAAACTCTCTTTGGATAAGTCTCAGCATTTTTCTGGTGGCAAGGGGTTCCATAGCTCAGCTTTCCTAGAGCTAAATGCAGGCATTTGATCAGGAGGTACTGTGACTCAGCCTCCATATTTCAGGCAGAATTTGCTAACCCAGAGGTAATAAATAGAAAATATTTCTATTTTATATTTTCCCCTTCCTGCCCTCCATCCCCTGGCATCGGAATGTATTTTTACTCATCTTCTGTAATTTATTCTCCTTTTCTCTTTTCATTGGCCCTTATTCCCCACCCCAACCTTTCATCCCTCTTCCTAGGTCCTTTCACACTCAAATGCTTCCTCTTATAGCAGCTTCCTCCCACCATTTCTTTTTTCCCCCTAGCCCACCATTTTAGAAACACTGCTATACAATTATTAGCATTTTACCTACAATGGTTCAGTCTGCATGTAACATGAAACCATAGTTTAAAACAAACCATGGTTTAATGTGAGCTAGAAAATTCCTGTGATCCTCTCCCACTCCTGCTGCTCCACAAACAAAACAAGTCAGAGCCCAACTTGTATTATCCGAACTCCAAGGTTTGCTGCTGGCTTTCTGCTCATAGGTTTTTTGTGGGAACAAACCATGAGCCCTGGTTCAGACAACGTAACAAGCCAGACTCTGTCTTGTTTTGTCTGCAGCACAGCAGCAGTAGGAAAGGAGTGCTACAGAAAATCATTCACATCAAACCATAGTTTGCATGTTCACAAACTTTCTAACTGTTCGGGGGAAACTGTCAGCAATAACATGTTGATGAAGAATGCAGCTTTTGTTAAAAACAAAAAGAAGAGAAATAGAAAAGGGAAAACTAGGTCTGGAATTGGGATGGGGGCATACATAGTTTCTAGAGACAAAAAGCAGCCAGGCTGTGGGCTAGGGGACCAAGAGGGAAAGATAACCAAACATTGTTTAGGTGTAATTCCTGAAGAACTACCTATGCAACTTAATTTACTAGTCTCCCTGACTTTAAAAAATGTTTCCCAGGAAGTCTGAAATACCTGTTCCAAATGCTTCTACCACCTGTGCATACACAGGTCCTCCTGGATGGTAGATGTTGTGTCCAAGACTGTCCATATCCAAATGGAAAGCACCGAGGCGAACCAGATGTTGTGCAATGGAACTCTTGCCACTACCGGACCCGCCTGTCAGCCCAATAACATAGGGGTGGCAAGGGACACCTGGATCTTTCTGGGGGTGGTGAAGGAGAGTGAGTTGTTTGGGGACACAGACACAATTATGCACATCCTAGTTTTGTTGTTATAACTGTTGCTGCTCACTCTGAGCCGCTCTAAGACATTACAGCAGAGACGTGGGCTTGTCCTACAGCACTGCTCTAACACTGAAAGCCTGTCACCAGATAAACTTCTGCTCATGTTGACTCAGATGGACATTCCAAGTTTTGCACTCTCTTCAGTGGGCAGCATCCTCTTTCTGTGGGGAGTTTGTCTGTCACTGTCTGTGTTTACTCAAGTACCACACTCAGTGGCAGAGCATATGCCTGGAGCGGCATGTGCATCCTGCAGCCAGGGGCAGAGCGAGCCACCCATGGCGGAATTTGGCGAGCCACGACTCCCAAGCCTCCCCCAAGCTGTCAAAACAAAGGGGGAAGGGGGGGGGGGGAATGCCACCAGCAAAGCAGCACAGCTCCCCCCTTACCCTGACGGCTCGGGGTAGGCTTGGGAGTCGCGGGCGGCCAGCGCGCCAAATGTCACCCCCCTCCATAATGACACCCAGGACGGCACCCCCCCACCACTCCCCCCTTCCTATGCCCCTGACCACACTTGATGACACATGAGGACCCTGATCTTGCATGTATGCTCCCCATCCCTGAGTCCTCTAATCGCTTTCAAGCAGCACACAGAGGAGGAAACAGTGGCTAGAGTTCATAAGATGGGGAAGGGAGGATGTTAAACTAACTCACCTCCAGTCTCTGCCCACTTAGCAGGCCAGACAAAAAGCAGCCTTCCTAGCTGAAAATCAGAATTTGCTCCTTACCCTATATGTGTCATCTTTTCTCCCTCCACCTCGTTATTCTTGCAAGTAAGCCTCCTCCTGGAGATTCAACAACAACCCCATCTAGCCAAACCATAACCTATCCAGTTCATTGCCACAGGGTATTACTCACATGTGGGGGGTGTAACAGAGTCCCAAGCAGCCTGTACCGCAGGCTAGAAGAGCTGATCTTCTCTTCCTCATTCCTGCCATGCAGAGGGTCAAGAGCCAGTTTGATGATGTGGACAGCCAGCTCAGGGAGACCCTGCAACAGAGCATGGGCCAGTGAGGAAGGAGGAGCAACAGTGAGAAAGGAAACCAGAGGGCCTTCTCTCTGCCACAGTTTGGCAACCAGCTACAGGGTGGGTTCTGCTGCTCCTTGAAACACAGCCTGCACCTAAACTTACCCAAACAAAATCAGGCTTGTGCTGCACATTAGCAGATTGCTAGTTAACTTCCTGGCTCCACCATTCCCAGCAACTAACAATGATGTGAATCTGAAGTTCACCTATAAGCAGGTTTTGAAAAGGTGCGAGAATCCCTCGTTTGACTCATTGCTTAGTTATTGTATTTACATCCCACATTTATTACAACAGTAGGTTAAGATGAGGGATCATGACTGGCCCAAGGTCACCCAAGTGTATTTCGTGATGGAGTAAGGATTAGAGTCCGGGTCCCATCAGTCCCAGTCTTGACACTCCCACCACACTATACTGCCTCTCCCGGGTGACTGGTTTCTCTGCCCCAGTGGTGAGAAATGGGTAGCTAAATTATGTTTAATATTTTGAAATGTCCAAGACAACAAACTAGGACAGGAGACTACTTTAAAAAAAAAATCAACACCCCCAAAGGCTTGAGATCTGCATAGTTATGCAACTTGGAGTGTGCAACTTTAGAGACCTTAAGCTCTTTTACATACAGAATGAAAAATACTTCTTCACCCAATACACCTTTGACCTTATGGAATTCATTGCCCAGGATGGTGCAGTGCCAGCTAAAACACAGGGGTTCTTAAGAGAATTAAGTAAATGCAAGAGCAGCCGATTGGTGGCTACTAAACCCTCATAGTTAGAAACAGAGCTTCCATTTTCAGAGGCAATATACAGCCAACTACCAGTTGCAGTAAATTAACAACATAGGAATGGATGTTGCTTTATGCCCTCTGTTGGATTTATCAAATCAGGGTTGAAAAAGTCTAAAAGGACATCTAGTCCAACTCTGGCAGGGATATCTGTGTTCTCCGTTCAGATTGCTACAAGCACAGAGCCGAAAGAGGCCCTTATACAGAGCAGTTTGAGATTTTTCTCAAGAATGTGAACCAGGCTGCACAATGAAGAAAGAAGGCCAAAAGCTTCCTACAGTCCAGCCTCTTTGATTAAGGGGATTAAATTCCAACCTAGCAATATTTCTGAGCAGATATGCTGAGGCATATCCATGGCCACTGTTGATAAACAGGAAGCCAAGCCACATCGTTTGTTTGCCTGACCCAGCTGGACCATTCGTATGCCCCAAGAGCAAATCTTCTCTGAGCAAAAACCATTGTGACTCAAAGGAAAATAAACACAAGCAGTGCCAGAACACTGGGCTGACGGAGAGACTATGTGTTAGGAATGGAGGTCAGAATTTAGCAGATGGCGCTCACCATCGCAGGATGCTAGCAAGAATGGATTTAAAAAGAGATGAGATACTGTAAATATATGGAGGCTCAGCCTGTCCATGGCAGAAAAGCCTCTGTTTATTTCATGCACCCCCAAACTTCTTGACGATCCGATTTGTTTACAAGGCTGGGGCTCCCAGTAGACTTACATTTTCCACCCTCCTCCTGTTGACGGCAAGGCCACCCTTGAGGGTCTCTTCGCTGACTATGATGCACTTCAGTTTGCCGTCAGTGATGGACGGGCCAAAGTAGTCAAACAGGGGGGAGATTTCATACCGCAAGGAGGGCTTGATGTCCACCAGGAATTCACTGAGCTGAGCCACACGCTGCTCAAAGGGCAAGATCAGCTCTTTCAGCATCTTGGCTGCAGGTGGCGAAAGAAGGAAGGGGGAAAGATGACATTTTTAGGAATGTGCAAAATGCCTAGTAAGTTCTCCCACATGTGCTGTAGAGATGCCACTCACACACCAGTTAATCTAGCTGCCAACATCCAACATAGTATCTGTCAGGCACAAGGATGCTATCACACTAAGCGGCTTACAGAAAAGGGCAAACTGTCCATCACAGACGTATTTTGAGCCTGATAAGACCTGCCACCTCACTGTGTCTCCTGCTGCGTGTAAGAGGCACCCAAAGCAATATTGGAAAAACAAAATCCCACGCTGGTTAAAAATATACAAGTTTGAGGGGCTGCTTGTTTTGCTGAGCTAGCAATTAAAAGGTTCGTCTTGCCCAATAATTTTTCACATCACAGTAACATAGGTGCATCTGTGATGAATCCAAAGAAGTATAAGTGAGCTCTGTTACAGCTCCCACTTACAGTTCTCCAGTGCTTGCTTTAGCTTTTCCTGTCTTGTTGCCTATAGGTGAGCAGGGCTTGGGACAAACAAATGAGAACTAAAGTGCAAGATCTTGACAGGGGCTTTGGCAGAATCCTCTTTGCACGTTCTGTCTTTTCCGGTTTGTGTGTGGCCAGAGAAAGGGGACATGCAGGATTGCAAGTGGTTCTTCCTATAGCTCAGTGATAGAGCACATGTATTGCAATGCAGAAGATCCCAAGTTCAATCCATAGCATCTTCCGTTAAAGGAAGATCAGGCAGCAGGTGACGTGAAAGGCCTCAGCTTGAGACCCTGGGGAGTTGGTGTCATTCCTAATAGACAATGTTGGTCTAGAGTAGACAAACAAATAGCCCCACTTGCTATAAGGCAGCTTCCTACCTACAGTTCCTGTCCTGTGCAGCAGAGACAGGGAGGCTGAGCTGTTTGCGCTGTGGTTTCCGCAAGAGGCTTCTACCCTGTTCCACCAAAATCCTATTCAGGTCTGCTTGCTATTCCAACCAAACCAAAGCAAACCTGGAGCTTTTGGGCACAGGGACACTCCACAGTTGCAAACGTCATCAAAACAAATTATGCAAAGCTCTTAGAAGCTTTAGAAAAATCACCCTGATAAATTATGTTTGGCAGAGTGCCAAACATATTTTTAAGCATCACTGGTCTTTATCCCTTCACCTTTATAAACCATAGCCAAGTGTGGGTAAAAAATAGCAACAAACCCGAGGATCCAACACCACTTTTTAAGACATTAGTTTTAACAAGTCTGAAAAAATATTTCAAATTCCTAGATATGAGCTGTAAGCTTTGCATGCCTGGGCAATCATGTATGTAGGGTGTTCAAGTCCTATTTTTAAAAAACAAGCCTATCCGTGTTCTTGGTTTACTGCTTGTGGTTGAGCTTGAGTTTAGATGTACCACTAAGCCAAACTAGCTCTGGGGAGCACAGCAGGACTAGAGGAAGAGCTTAGCAGCTGTGATTTTTCCTTTGAGTACCACTACCTGCATGTTCACATTTATCCATGTCTTGGTTTAATGCTGTGTGTGAACTGGGCCTTTATCTTGTGGCTCAACAGCCTCATTTCCAAATTCACATCCTAGCCTCTGAAAAAACAGAAGGATTAAATTTCTGATCCTCAAGAAGAGAGAAAACCAAAATGATCCAGCTCATATCAAAACAGAAAAGATGTTGTAGGGTCAAAAATATCCCAGGCATATGAAAGTCTCTGGGTAGTATTTAAGGATTTGGAATACTGGGTAGTATTTAAGGATTTGGAATATTTCTTCATCCTGTTAGAACATTTGTTGCTAATGTTTAGATAATCTGAATTCTTTTTTCAAGGCCTGGAAATGTAACTAACTGGTAAGCAATAGTTCCAGTCAGGGCTAGAAAATGTTTTAAGTTCCTAAGCACCAAAATAAATGTCTAGGCAACAAGGAAATTATCCCGCTCACTCTCTCACCCAATTCTGGGGTTTTCCAACCCAGATTCTAGTCACAGCATTTGCTCATTCAGTGCTCTTGGTTTGTTTTTAGTAGCATTACATAAGAATCTACAAAGAGCCTGCTGGATCAGGCCACTAGCCCATCTAGTCCAGCATCCTTTTCTCACAATGGCCAACCAGATACATGTGGGAAACTTGCAATCATGACAAGAGTGCTCTGCCCTTCTACAGTTTCAGTAGCATTACCACCTCCAGCCGTGGAGAAAGAGCATAGCTATCATGGCTAGTAGCCATCAATAGCTTTATGGGACCTTGGAGAAAGGGCATACATGGTTCAAAGGGACCCACTTTCCAGGAGATCTCTGTCCGAGACGCCCACCACAAGCCGATTTTCTGCCAACATGCAGCTCACGCTCAGAAGGATCTTATGACCGTTGTGAAGTCTATCGAAAGTGCCCCCTACGACGACATCACTGTAGCTCTGCAGTGGCTCCTCAGTTGCGTTGGTCTCATGCTGTGCGGACAGCTCCTCATCACTGACTTCTAGCTCATACTCAGGGTACAACAAAACAGAGATGAGATTGGGGCGACAGCTGTAGCAGCTGGTAGCGTAACGCTCCAGCCGCTGCTTGACTGGGTTGGATTGCCCTCCGTCTCTGGTTTCAAAGTCAGTAAGCACCACTTCAGGAGGTTGGGAGAGGTTCTGCACGGATCCAAGTGCCGGAGGAGCAGCTCCCTGGTTGAGGATGTTGGTGAGCAGCACCCGGACATTGAGGTGGCGATGGATGTCGGCGTTGGCATATAACTTGCTGATAAGGGTGTACACCTCAGATGTAGCAGGGACATACGTGGAATGGGGCTGTGTGGAGCCGGTCAAGCTGAGCCCTGGCTGCAGGTGAATATAGAGCGTGTCTTGTACCAGCCGGGCAGCTGAGGCGAGAATGGGTACCAGACGCAAGGAAAGTGCCGACAGTGGCGATGTCAGAACCAGCAGGCCTGAGCGGAAAACCGACATGCTGTCCAGCAAACACAGGCAGAGCAGGAGGGTGCAAAAGAGAAGAGAGGCAAAGGTAAGTGGGAGGCAGCATGTTATATATAGGGAGACTTTATGCAACAATCCTACCAGAGTCACCATCCCCGCCTGGCAGGTGCTGAGGAGTCTGTGTGAAAGCTCAGCAGTGAACATGGCCAGCAAAATAAGGCCCTGTACCCCAGAAGTACTTTCCCATTAGCAGGGTGGAATTGGGGCCCCCAAATTGAAATCACTAGCATTGGGCAAGTCACACAGTCTCTCACAGCCTAACTTACCTCACAGGGTTGTTGTGAGGCTTCAGTCCTGCTCTGAATTTATGAAGCGAAAAGGTTGAATAAGCATTCATATACAATAACCTTCACTACTGCCAAAGAAATGCCAATCCCTGTTTTAATTTCCTTCTCCCCTGTCCTACTTTTTTTGCTTGGTTTTTAACTTCAACGTTTACATTTAGTTAATAGGCAATACAGCATGTGCAAATGAGTAACCGCCAGCATTTCTTTCTCAATTCCTCTGTGCGTATGAACTCTCAACTGGCTGGGAGGAAGTGGTGAAAGACAGAGAAGTAGAAGGGGAAGGTGTCTTAACAAGTAATCACTTCTGCCTCCTCTTCACAGCAGCAGTGTTGCAGTACTAATGTGTTGACTATATCACATATTTTTCCAACAGCCCAAGCAAGGAAGGCTCCATACAGTTCCCCAAGACAAAAATGAAAATTTGTTTTGCATTTATTACTTAAAACTTTTGATGTGCAGCCCAATCCCATGTTTGTTTATTTGGAAGTAAGGTCCAGTGGTTTTATTTACTCACATAAAACATTTACACCCTGCTATTCTTCCTGAATACCCTCACTGCAACTCAACTAAGTTAAAAGGGCTTACTCCTATTTAATTCCACTTGGACTGAGATCTAAACATAATAGTTATAGTAATAAAGATTTCAATAGACATGCCAACTAAAAATAAACTATTCACATACAGTAAGAACTGAAATCCTTAGTATTTTAGTACAGTATATATAATGTCACTGGGATGTACTGTTATGTTGTTTACTAATTTCCAAGTTACGGTACTTTGCAATAGGGCATTAACATTTCAGACAGTTCTTTGAGGAGATCATGCATAGTACCTGGGTGTCTCTCCTCTCAAACTGTTTCCTGCTCCCAAACAAACAAGATACAGTATAGGTAGATACATAGATATCACCTACCCTGTCCATTTTAATTTATATGACTCGGGCAGCAATCCTATGAACACTTACCCAGGAGCAAGCGCCTGTGAATACAGTGGGACTTATTTCCTAGTAGACATGTATAAGAAGATGATGTTATTTATTTTCTATTCTAGCAAATCTGCAGACTTAGATTCATTAATCTCAATGGGTCAGTTCTGGTCAACATTAAGTGACCAGAACAGCTGCCCCTCCCCAAAAAACACACACTCAGTAGCCTCTCAAACCTGAGAGTCGGACTAGCATTGGATAAAACCCCATATGTTTATTGGCCCACCTTTCTTCCAGGGGCCTCAAAATGGCATAGGCAGTTCTCCTCCTTGCCTATTTTCATTCTGAAAACAACTCTACCAGGTAAGTTGGACTGAAATATAGCGATTGGTCTCAAATCTTTAAGAAACCTTTATGGCAGCCTGGAGATTTGGACCAGTTATCACCCTGAACCACTGCCCAAACAATGTCTCAGCTGGTAGACACTTCATCTCAAGGGTTCAGGGGATTATTCCAGCCCCACATTTGGGCAAAAAGATTCCTGCATTGCAGGGGGTTGGAGTGGATGATCCTTGTAGTCCCTTCCGACTCTTATGCCACAGCCCCCAATCTCTAGCTGCTTCGTGGACTCTGCCTCTCCGTTGCCCCCTGGTTACCTCCCAGATCCCCCACCACCACCTCTCGCCTTTCACTCCCTCTGACCTCCATATTCTCACTTGCCTGAAACACCCCCATTTCAGAGATCCTGTCCTTTTCCCCAGCCCACCAGCATCTATGCTTCGAAAACGTAAGAAACCTATTTTCAAAAATACCAAACACAATAAGCCTCTGCTCTGTGAGGTGGGGGCATAATCAGCGGGCGACCTGTCAGCTAGAGAGAGGCTGCTGCCACCTCTGCAAAAGGAGAGTGTGCGGCGGTTATTTCCTTCCCCCGGGTTTGCTCGCTCCCTCCATTACCCAAGCGCTTCCCCTGGCACTCCCACCCCGCCCCACGGCTCCCCGAACCGCAGGCCGGCCCCGCCCCATATCCCCCCCCCCTCGTCTCCCCTCGCTGGCAAGCAGGGAAGAAAGAACGGCGAGGGTCCGGGGTCTCTCTCACCCACCTGCTGGGAAGCCCCAGCTGAGGCGCCGTGTGATCCGGAAGCGTTTCCTCCCCCAACCGGAAGTGCCGCCTCACTGACAGGGGGACAAATAAATAAATAATTAAATAATTAAAACCGCAAAAAACCACTGTATTTTAAAAGGATTTGATAGGTTTAGGCGAGACTGGGTTTCATTTCTGTAACCCGAAAACATTTAAAAGTGGCTAAAGGCAGCGAGTCCGGGATTCTTGAAGAAGGCGGTGCTGGGGGCGGAGCTAACCGGAGAGGGAGGGGCTTAGGGAGAATGGGAGGAGCTGGTTTACATGTGGGAGGAGCCACAGAGGAAGATGGTTCAACTCCCCGCCCCCTGTTCGATTCAGTTCTTCCTCGTTTCAGAGGGGGGAGGAATGCGAGGCGCGTTTGGGGAGGCCAGTTCCTGAGTTTTTAAACAATGCATTCCGTGCAGAATTGTTTCCTTTTGTCCTCCCTCTTATCACGTTCAGCTTCATATGGTCTGATATTGCAATAAAGGAGTGAGAAACTTATCCCTGTCCACTTTCCCCAAACCACGCATAGTTGTGCATGTCTCTTTCTCGTGTTCCCATTTATTAGCCGCCTTTTTTTCCTAAACTAAAAGGCCCCCAATGTTGTAACCTTTCCTCATAAGGGAGTTGTTAGAGCCCCAGGATTATTTTGGTTGCCTTTCCTCCCCCCAAATTCTATATCCTTTTTGATGTGCATTTCCCAAAGTATTCAAAACGTGGCCTCATGTTACATAATTTGCATAACTGCATCATATTCGCAGTTTTATTTTCATACACTTTCCTAAAGATCCCTCATATGGAATTCAGGGTTGGTTTGTTTGTTTTCCAGCTGCTGCACAATAAGTCTATATTTTCATTCCACCACAACTTTCTTTCCCGCTTGGTCACCAACAGTTCAGATTCTATAAGCTGTTATGTGCGAACTTGCCATGTTTTGCCTCATCTTACATCATTGCACACTTGCACTGCATTGCATTTGCCATTTTAATGCGCATTCACCCAGTTTGGCAATGGGATGCCCCAATTTTTATTGGCATGATATTTTTGGTGCTCCACACAATCCCTTTTTGTTCTTACTACCTTGAACAAGTTGCTTGTTCAGAAGACCTGCCCATCTCACCGCTCACTCGTAATTCAGGCTCATTTACGAACAACTTAAATAGTCAGGTCCTCCTAATACTGGCCCTGAAATGCTTGGTGTCCATATACTAATGGGAATGCTTCCAAACATATGTAGAAAGTTTTATTCTCACCACTGAGCACCCATCCCTAATAATGCCCACCCATTCCCTCACTCTTTGGATCCAGACGTAAAGCATGTCGGCAGATTTAACCCTCTGCCCCCACATTGCAATATTTGGGGGAAATAATTTCCTCTTTCTCCCAAAGAAAAAAGTGTGATGATTGTGATGCCTGTGTTTGTCCTGTGGGGGCTCATTCACAAAATGCCAGCGAGAGATCAAACCCAGATGATATGTGAAATAAAGAAAACATTACCTCTGCAACTAGACAGAATGCATTTTATAGCCACTATTAATGTGTAAACTACCATTACATAACTTTTCACAAGGTATAGTTTCCAAACTGTCTTGAACCCAGCAAAACTACTTATGTGATCGTACTGTGCCAGTCCCCTCCCCTCAGGGGGAGGGCCATAGTTCAGTGGAACAGTATTGCATATGGAAGATTCCAGGTTAAATCCCCTGGCATCTCCTAGTAGGAGTGAGAATGTCCACTGTCTGAAATGATGGAGAGCCTTCTATAAGTCAGTGTTGAAAATACTGAGCTAGATGGATCAAACAAAGTGGGAAGGGCAAGCCCCTCTCAGCCAAAGGTACCTGGTGTTTAGTACTGGTGACAAAGAAGGCAGTTTGTTTAACATTTATATCTTGCCTTTCCTGTAAAAAGCTCAAGCATATGGTGTTCCCACCTTGTCTCTTGATTATTGGCACAATAAACCTGTGAGATAGGTTAAGGCTACAAAGAAGAGTCATTGGCCCAAGGTGACCAAGTGAGCTTCATGGCCGAGCTCGAGCTGGGATTTTAACCTGTCTTTCTCCATTTTTAATGTGCCACTCTGACCACTACACCACACTGGCCCTCAAATTCAGCTTAGGCAAAATCTACTGAGGATGTGCCAATGCATATGATGAAATTTATCTAATCATCAAAAAGCAATTCTCTGGCAAATGTAAAAAGATTGCAACATCAAAAGCAGCAAATCAGAGGTGTTCAGGGGATGACCAGCTGTTTAAAGACAGTATTTCACCTGAATGGATAAAAAGAAATGACAAAGTATTAGCATTTAATTAGCATTACAGTAAAAGAGAAGAGAAAGGATGGGAACCAGAATCATTTGTACTTGATTTTAGTGGGCTGTATTATTATAAGTAGTAGTAAATCTCTATACTGCCCTTCATCCGAGGATCACAGGATGGTCTACAATGAACTCCCAAACCTTTCTGCTTCTCCCACTTCAACCCTATGCTGCACACTAAGAACTGCTATTTCTTTTGCCAGTTTTTAAAATTGGTTTTCCATAATTTTTAACAAATTATCACCAAATTAATACAAATTCAATACAAATTTAAAAGCTAACTTCCCACCCACCCCAGGTGCCCCCTCTATTTTCCTCCCTCCTTTGCTTCTCCCAATAAAATAACTCTTCCAACTATCATTTCAAAATACCTTCATCCCTTCTCCCTACACATCACCTGTTCAATTACCAATTTCTGCTAAGGCTTTTATAAATTGTTATAACCTGTCCTCGGAATAGCCGAGCAGAGTAAATCCTCTTTTATCTATCTGTAACAGTCATTCATCAATTTTGAAACATTTCCTTCTGATTCCTCTTGAGTAACACTTTGCTTCCTCCCAGACAACATGCACACATTCCTCCCTACTGGTGCTGCGTTCAGAGGGTGAAAATGAAACCTCTAGGGGTTTTTTTTTGTTTTTGTATAACTATATAATATACACACACACCCCATTTATCATTGCCAATCTCCCAGCATCACCCCCAAAAGGACGACTTTATGATATTTTAATGTATTAAATCTTACAACTCTAACCCAATTAAACAAATCTTAGTTGATTCATTGTATGGTTTTCAGTTGATTCAGGAACTGGTCTGGTGGATAAAAGAAGTGTTTACAAGCTGGGCAGAATAGGTCTTTTTAAACAGACACCTAAAAGCAGGGTGGGCAGCGAACCCTAGTGGAGAGAATTCTAAAGGATTGACACCACCACTGAGAAGGCCCTGTCTGATCTCATGTAGCAACAGGCTGGAGAGCAAGGCTTCTGACATTGGTCTTAAAAGTCAAGGCAGGTCAATACGGATTGGATTAATTAACAGTCTTTTATACCATTGCCTCCAAAGTTAAGCAAGTTTCTTAAAAAGCTAAAATGTTATGTGCTGTTGGATCTGCAAATTTGCATCTAACACTCAGGATCTGAATTTTGAATTTGTGCCATGCTTCAGCCAATAGACGGTGCACAGTGTTGAACTTAGCAAATGGTAAGACAGAAGTGTGGAAACGTTGCCAGCTATTAAAAACAGAAAGAGATGGGGGCAACCTGATTACTACCCTAGCAAGACTGTGGGGCAACAGGACTATTGGTTGTAGTTCTGTGTTGAGATGCTCACCTGCTGTTCATGCCTATTTATTCATCCACCCATCCACCTCGGGCTCCATGATCACCAGCTCTTGCCCTTCCAGCTCCCCATGTGTCCCAGTGTTGTGATCCTTTAAGAGAAGGACAAATGGCGGAGCAGTTCTCTCCACTTGGATACCCTTGGTGCTGAGGTACGACTGCAGGGCGCTGAGAAACTGTGGGGGGGGGGGGAGGGGAACAATAACAGATGAATAATGCAAATTTATTGGTCACCCCTGACTGGAACCTAGATTTGTTCCCTTCACAATCTCGCTCCAGTTTGTATTTCCTCTTGCAACTGTGGGAGTACCAGATAAATGATATGGGAATATAGCAAGCTGCCTTATATGAAGTCCATCCAGTCTAGTGTTGTCTACTCTGACTGGCAGCCACTCTCCAGGGTTTCAGGCGGGGGAGATTCCTAGCCCAGAACCCGTTGGTTCCTTCCAATGCTACTACAATTCTATTATTCCTGCCTGTCCTTGAACTAGATGTCATCGCTGGGGCATGTCACTTACTCCTCGCTTTGAAGAAACAAAGCCTTCTTGTTGGCTAGGCACTGTGTAGAGTCCTCAAAGTCAACCAGCAAGCATTAAGAAGGGCTCTGGGGAAGTGGAGTCTTGACAGACAGGATGCCAAGCTCAGAAAGCTCTTGACTTTTAACTTGAGTATCTCCTGAGAGATCAGAGGAAGGGCAAAAGCGAAAAACAAGATAGCGAAAGGAGAGTGGCACTCTTATGTTTGAGAGTCAATTACCTAATGGAATTTTGTGGTAAAAATGGGCCCTGTGAGTGCACAAGCACCGCAAACCGCAAATCCTCCATCACTACAGATGCAGCAGCCAGCATTTCACTGCGGGTATGACCTGCTCACCCCCACCCTTCTGGGCACTATTTGGAGTAAGACGTGCAGATCTTAATCTAGGGCTGTTCAAACTGTGATGGAGACATTGATTGGTGGCTTGTACAGCAGCCCAACAAGGAATTAACTAACCTGCTTTAGTCAAATCCAGTGGATTTTGTCAGCTTGTGACTCCTCAGTGAGCTGCATTTGGCAGAGAATCGGGCTGGCCTGCTTTAACCATTTTTGTTTTTTTAATGGTAGATTACGTAATCAGTTGACATATTAAGGGACCATTTTTATTTTCCCATTTTTTAACTAATGGGGCTGTAAGTTAAGGGTGCCTGCCTTTATCTCTTGAGGCCAGGGGTTTTCCCCCCATCTGGAAGGTACTGGTGCGTTCCGGCACCTCTCCCCACACCATGCCTCTGGCTCACAAGAAGACTCTCGCTGGAGCGCAAATAGGACACCCTCTATGGGCACTGGAGAGGGTCTTCTCATGAGCCAGAGATGCAGCGGGGCTTTAATTAGGCTCTTCAACCTCCCAGGCTAACAGTTGAGACATGGAAAGAAGTCTTCCCTTCTTCAGCTCTGCAAGGCGCCCTGTTTCTCCAGCTTTTGCAAGCAAGCAGAAGTGACAGGGCAGCTTGCAGAGCTGACAGGCAGGGAATAAGCTTCTCTGCGCTTCAGCTCTGCCCGTCCACAGAGCTGCCCTGCACTTCCTGCTTGTGCGCAGGAGCAGGAGGGACAGGGCAGTGTTCTTGCACCTTTCTCTCCTAGAAAGAAAAGGACTGCTTGAGACTGTGTTTCCAGAAGGACAGCCACATGAATCTTTTGCAGCAAAGTGAATGAGAAGTATTGCGGCGCCTTAAAACAGGGGTGGCAAATCTGTGGCCTGGCCCACAAAACCACATGCAGTGGCTCACCGCCTCTCTGCTTAAAGGCTACTGATTGTATATTGGTTGGACTCAGAGCAGACCCACTAAAATTAATTGGGCATGACTGATTTAGGTCCATTGATTTCAATGAGGGAGGAGGGTGACGCTGTGGGTTAAACCACAGAACCTAGGACTTGCCGATCAGAAGGTCGGTGGTTTGAATGGGGTGAGCTCCCGTTGCTTGGTCCCTGCTCCTGCCAACCTAGCAATTCGAAAGCACGTCAAAGTGCAAGTAGATAAATAGGTACCGCTCCAGCGGGAAGGTAAACGGCGTTTCCGTGCGTTGCTCTGGTTCGTCAGAAGCAGCTTAGTCATGCTGGCCACATGACCCAAAAGCTGTATGCCGGCTCCCTCGGCCAATAAAGCGAGATGAGTGCTGGAACCCCAGAGTTGACCATGACTGGACCTAATGGTCAGGGGTCCCTTTACCTTTACCTTTAATTTCAATGGGTTAACTCCGAGGAAAACTCAGTTGGGTCACGTAATCCTATCAAATTTAAGCTTTCGTGGACCTCAGGCCACTTTTTGTCAAGTGGTGCATCACCACATATTGGGTTTGGTTTGTTGCTTCAACAGGGAATGTTGAAGAAAATACAAACGTTGGCCTTTCTGCTTACAAGTGGTAGCTTTTGGTGTTTTCTTCTTATTATTTATTAAATTTGTTAAGCACTTTCATCATATCCAAGGCAACCCACAGCAACTTAGAAGCTTTTTATGCATTAAATGTATTAAATTGTCTCCCAAGACATACAGATGCCAACAATGTATTAAATTGTAAATAATTAGAGGATTTTTGGGGAAAAAGCTTGTTTTCTGGAGTGGGCTGGGGTTATGTTGTGCTCTGCCCATTTTTTTCAAAGGCACTCTTTTTTGTTAACTTTCTGGGTTAACTTTCCAGAGCGAATTCTAAATAAAACCTTGCTTCCCATTCCCCAACAAGAGCCCTCTTACCAGCTCTCTGTTCTGCAAACGGTCCAGCATCTTCCACTGCTCATTCTGGGTGGGTTTCTTAAGGACCCAGCCCTGCACCGGCAGACACAAGAGACTAAGGAAGGTGAATAGCAGAAGCAAGTGCATCCCTCTTCTCGCAACAGTTGCCTTTGGGAAGGAGTAGCTGGGAAAGAAAAGATGGCAAGTCACAGCCAGAGAGGCAGGAGGAGTAGAAGATGCCATATCACAAGTTGGAACTGGCAACAGGAAGGTCCCTGGACCAGCTCACAGTTGGGTTTGTGGCAAAGGTGAGGAGGCAGCCAAGCTTTTAAATCTGAGCTGGAGCTGACCCGCAGAACGCATTCAGTCATTTAAAAGTGCCAAGTAAATCTTAATGCCTCTGAGCATGTGCAGTGTACCTCCCCCACTCTAACACACAAATACTGAGAACAGCACAAGACTATGGCATAATTTCCAGGCAAGGTTGTTAGTTCTATTCTTTTACATTTCTTAACGCCAAATCTTGCACTTGAAGCATGTGGGGTCTTAATAATTAGTTGATCTGCATGTGAAGAGTGCATTTCTTTCTCTCCCCCATTTGATAACAACAGCCTCAGCGCAGGTCTTGTTAAATAAGAATCAGCCTGCAGTCCCAGGTTCTAAACTAAGAACAAATATGGGGGAAGGGGCAATCCTCAATCAACTCTAATTAAGTCTAAATACGTCCAAGCTTAAACAACCAATCATTGCCTCCCTGCTTACTCCTGCCTCCATCTCTGCCCCTTTCCTTGGTCTCCCTTGTGTTGAACTTTAGATTTTAAGCAATTTTGACCTAGCCTCTAGTACACAGTAAAGTATTGTGTACACTGATGGCAGCATCGTAATCTAATCAGGAGTTTTAGCAATTTAAATGAAATCACGACGATCATTTCCATAGATGGAAGTTGTTGCTTGCTTTTAAAAATAAATAAATTTGGAGCCTTGCCGGTAACATTTTAGGGCAACTTTTAGAGAGAAGCACGCATTTACCAAAGCAATAGTTCATCCTCCCTATTTTCCTTAAATGTTTCAGTAGCTTCCAACACCCCCTCCCAATGCATTAAGTATGAATGTGAATTTATTGCAAACAAAATCAATTGGAGGTGACCTTGCTTGAGGACCCCCCTCCCCCCCCCCCAAATCATTTCTGCTCTGCTCTGTTTTGCCATTAGGATTCCTGTTGTGCTAACTGACAACTCTCAATGATGGGATCCTTGCAAAAAGAAAAAAGGGAGACAGGGAATCCGTACCTCTTTCTCCTGTTTTGTGTTGCAGGATGCAAAGTCTGCGAAGTATGGAGCAAACACCTTTCCCCCCAATCTTTTTATGTAGTTCTGCAGCTAGAGAGGGAGGGGAGCGAAAGAGCAAAGGAATCGCTGCCTGTTACCGCTGACATTCCCTGCGTTTGCAAGTACGTGCTGTACCACTGCTGCCCCCCATCCCTGGTGATTCTGTAGCCCCCTCAATACTTCTTAAAAGCTTCCCTTCGTTTCTAAGGCCTTCGATGGCACTTCACATCTAATCTCAGAGCAATGCTAATGCATTTTTATTTTATTTTTACTTTTTAAAGATACAACACTTGAAGGGCTCTTGCCAAGCCGCTTTGCGTAGGCTGGCGTCACAGCCACGACCCTCCCCATCACAGACCACCCCACCTGCTGCCCTGTAAACAAAGGGTGCATATTCTCTGTATATGCTACAATGGCAGCAAGAATATTAATAGCTAGAAATTGGAAAAGTGACAAAAGGAATGGCAGGATAAATTATTTGAATACAGTGGTACCTCGGGTTACATACGCTTCAGGTTACAGACGCTTCAGGTTACAGACTCCGCTAACCCAGAAATAGTACCTCGGGTTAAGAACTTTGCTTCAGGATGAGAACAGAAATCGTGCTCCGGCAGCGCAGCGGCAGCAGGAGACCCCATTAGCTGAAGTGGTGCTTCAGGTTAAGAACAGTTTCAGGTGAAGAACGGACCTCCGGAACGAATTAAGTACTTAACCCGAGGTATCACTGTATCTCAAACTGGCAAAAATGACGGATGCGATTAGGAGACAGTCTAACCTAAAATTCCAAAAGGAATGGGAAATTTACAGAGATTATTTTAAAAAACAGTGTCCCCAAGTCAAAACCTGCCTGGATTTGGTTTGATTCATTTTTGCAAAACGCAACATGGATTACAAGTATCGTATGTGGGAAAACAGTAGAAATGAAGAAAGAATAAAGAAAGCAGTTTAAGTCACTGCCTCTCTGACTGTGGGTGGAAGAGTTTCCTTTCAAGACCCCCGCCCCCCCGCAATGCCTGATGCTTTAGCTCTTGATTGTGAGGTTTATATTTATTTATTATGCCAAAATTCCCAGAGATGTCTGCAAACTAAGAGATTATGGTGCAATGCAGCTCTTTGAACTTAAGCAATGCCAAGTTGTCCATAGTGTGATTGTACCGGGTGCAATTCCACATCGCTCAACAGGGGTGGGCGATACCAGCTTTTCAACATCGCAAGAAGCAGCATTCAATTAAGCCGGCCCATCAGAGCAAGGATTATTGTTAGCACTACAGGATTTCCCCTGTCTCCGCCCTGTGCTCCCGAAATCTGCTCCAGAGGATCGTGGGAACCCCTAGATTTAGGGGGGCACATGGGGGGGAAAGATCTGTGGTACAAGCAACGATCTTTGCATCAGTGCAACTACTCAGTTAAATACACCCCAGTTGCAATTAAGTGGTTGATGGGGTGGAACAGTGCCAGTGAAGGGTGTAACTTGGGTGGAATCTAGACACATATAAAAAAAGTCATGAAGATGCTTTAAAAAAACTGTTTTGAAAAATATATATATTGAATTTGCCATAGCTCACCATCGCCATCTAGTGTCACGTTTGTATAATGCACTTTACAACACACTTAAAACGTTTGTATTTGCAAAGCCCAAAACCCCGAAACAGCTAATCAGCACGATTTATCCGGAACTCAGGTTGTCTTTTTAATAAAGCGTAATAAAATACACCGATCCCTCATGACGGCCTCTCTTTTGGCAAAAGAGGGCACATTTTTATACAGGTATTAAACCAGAAATAATTATTCAGAGATCAGACATCTTTGTGAACAAAATATATATACACATATGCATGTAAACTTACCCCTGAGTCACTCAGGGACAGTAAAGGCACTGAGCAAAGTTAAGACAGGCAGAGGAAGGGAACTCTCCTGAGGGAAAAGGCAATGGTCTGAAGCAGGGCTTTTTTCAGGCAGAACTCAGGTGGCACCTCTCAGGTGGGCGCCATTGCCATTCTAAGAGAACAAGGGAGGTGTTCAGGGTGAGTTCCGGCACCTCTTTTTCTAGAAAAGTAGCACTGGTCTTAAGGCACGTGAGGCTACCGCCTTGCTGAAGCTAAGCAGGTCTGGGTCTGGTTGGTGCCTGGAAGGGAGACCATGTGGGGGCCACATATATGGCCGCCTCGGCTTCCATGCTGGGGTATTAATGTAATGCAGGAAAATATGTGTTTGTTGTTGGCCCTACATTTTCACTGTGTTAGTACAGGAGGCAAAGAACCCCGAAGGGGTGAATATATGCCCTGGCTGGCTTGGCCTTCCTCCTACATAGCTTACCAGAAGGAGCTCACCTTCCCTCTTTCATTGCCACCTGGGCTTTCTAACCCTACAACCCGTAAGTTTCTGAGGAAGAAGCAAGGCAACCCTTTGATGCTATTCCTCAAACCTCACTTCATGCTCACCACATCCCCATGATTCCAAAATGACAATGTTACTGATGAGGCCTGTTCCCTTTCCCCAAGGATAAATCAACCTTTTCTCTCCCTACCCAAGTGTTTCTGGCTGAAGGAGCCTAATCACCTTGTTTCAGCTGTTAAATTAACCCCAATGAGCAATGGATTTGTTGCCAAAGATGCCTTGTGTCTTTTTTATATGTAGAAAAAGGCACCTAATAAATTCAAAAGGCTAAACCAAACTGCAATCAGTGCAGCGCCTTCACGTTTCAGTATTTATCCCTATGGGGAGGGTGAGAAACTATGGCTGCACTTTGAGGCGGGGTTTATTGCATTGATTTTACTAGGGCATCTGTTTACTAGGGATTTCTAATGTTCCTTTTATACACCAATACCAGCTGCGGCGGCTCTTTGATCGATAGTGCTGCCATGCCAACCTAAATTTCAAACAACAGGAAAGACCTGTATACTAAGGATGCCGCCCCAAATTCCTTCACCTGAAATTGCAACACAACACACTCCCACAAGTTTCCTGGTTAATGGGGCTGCAAGCCAGAATTTTCCTGGAAACAATTAACATGGAAATGAGCACTAAACTGTTACGAGGCCACAACATATTTCCACAAGTGTCTTTTGCCTCTTATGAGATTATCCTTTGGAAACGCGGAAATTACCCGGTAAACGGGAAAATGGACTAAAGGTGCTCTCTGAATGCAGCCAACGCCTAGCTTTTTTAGTGGGAAGATCCCTAACGATCCTCTAGTCCAATTACGAGGAACCTGTGGCTCTTCAGGAATAGTCAGGGGTGCTGGGAGTTGGGAGTCTCAACAATGTCTGGAGGGCTACAGGTTCCCTGTCACTTCATCTGGTCTCTTCAATGCTTCAAATGCTTGCTTGTGGAAGGCAGCTGGAGCAATCTCTTCTGTAGGTGGTGTAGTGGTTAAGAACAGTGGACTCGTAATCTGGTGAACTGGGTTCGATTCCCCGCTCCTCCACATGCAGCTGCTGGGTGACCTTGGGCCAGTCATACTTCTCTGAAGTCTCTCAGCCTCAGTCACCTCACAGAGTGTTTGTTGTGGGGGAGGAAGGGAAAGGAGATTGTTAGCCGCTTTGAGACTCCTTAGGGTAGTGATAAAGCAGGATATCAAATCCAAACTCTTCTTCCAGCGCTTCTGCTTGGGATGAGCAGGAGAAAACACGGACCACAGCTGAATACAATCCAGCAGGGGTGGCTAACCACTTCAGGGGCCTCATGTCAAGGTGGGTGCGACCAGTTTTTTATATTTGATTATTATTTTTAATGGACCCATTGGGAAGTCTTAATGGGACCACCAAGCCCTTTTTGGCACCACAGAGTCACATCAGCAGGGGACCCATATGAGTGATCAGTATATATATTAAAATAAAGTACTTATTATTATCTTTTTTGGGGGGGAATAATAAGAAAAATTGGGGCAGGGGACCTCGGAGGGGCCTTAAAACATTTTGTCATCAGACTATCACTTTGGAATACCTATGAGAGCAGTTAGTAAAAAAGAATATAATAATTATTTTAAAGGTTATTCGTTTTGTTTCATTTTTAAATGGGGAGCTTTGGAAAGCCCCCCCCCCCATTCTTATGGCATCTCAGATTTTTAAATGAAATTATTATTTTTAAAATGATAAATGTTGGAGTTGCAGAGGCTACACAAAAAAACCCTGAGGGGCCTACAAGCCACAGGTTAGCCACCCCTTGCCTGTGTGGAGGGAAGAGGGCTGCGATGCGGGTGGTCTTTCGGCAGGGAGCTGCGTTGCAAAGCCTTCCGTCTCCGTATTAAGGCAGCAGAGTCCATCTCCACCACACCGCTAACCTTTTTAGAGCTCAATTTGAGCCAGCTCTGGAACACGTGAAAAACAAGGAGAAGTGCCCCCGAGAACCATGTGCTGAGTCCCTGACAATGATCCCTCAACCACAACTAGCCTCTGCACCCATCTGGAGACAGGGTTAAAGGCTTCCAGACAGGCTTTATAAACTCTGTCACCTTTCTTTCTGACCAGAAGTCATTCCCATTCCCACCACCACCAGCTCCTGTGCCACTCGAACACTGGGGAAATGTGCATTTAAGAAGAAGCTGTTCAGTAGTCAGATCTGGCTCAGAACACCCAACACGGGACGAGTGCAGTGGTTGGGACTGACGGCAAGCAGAGACGGGGGCCTGCCAATAGCGAGTCTCTTCTCACACAGCCCTCGAGCAGTTGTGCTGCACTGCGGAAGGGTAATACTTGAGAAATATCTTCCTGGCTATGTCCAGCGTGTTGCCCATGGCCTTGGCCGGGTACCGCTTCCCGTTGTAGATAAAGCCCCTCTCCACTTGGAAGACGGCTTGGTTGAAGTGGCTCTGGTGGAAAGGGGTCCCGGTGTTGAGGCACTCCACCAGGGTGGACACAAACAGGCTCCAGCGCACCCCGTAATAGTCCAGCACCAGCCCTCCGAACTGCTTGTTGGCGTAGTCCAAGATGTTGCCGTTGGGCCCCCAGAGCGTCAGCTGGTTGCGCGCGTTCAGGTCGTAGAGCACCGCCTCCTGGTCGCTGGTGGCCGACATGCGGGCGGCTTCCAGCCACCGCCCGAGCAGAAACCGCCTGTCGCTCGACAGGAGGCTGTCCAGCTCTGGGAGGAGGTCGTAGACCAGAATGCCGCCGGCCGTCAGCAGGCGGGAGAGCATGCGGCTCTGGAAAGCCTGCTTGATTTCCAAGTAATACCGGCTGACCAGCTGCTGCATAGCCTGGCGGGTCACGTCAACCAGGTCGTAGCAGAAGGTGCTGCTGGTGCCGAGCACGTCGACGGAGCTTTGCAGCAGCCGCCAGGCCTCGTAGACGTCGCTCTCGTTGTACCAGAGCTCCGTGGTCATGCGGAAGGAAGGGCGGTGCACCAGCGGGCTGCGGTTGTGGTTGGTGTACGGCCCAGAGGAATTGTAGGCGCTCTGGAGAAGCAGCTGCCAAGCTGCAGCCGCCTGGGCGTTGCTGGCTCCGTAGCGCTGCGTGGCGTAATCAGACACCCACTGCCGGAGGTCATGGGGCTCCTTGCGCCAGCCCAGGTCGGTCATGAGCTCGTACATCACGTCGTTCTGCTCGATGCCTTCGGGGGTCAAGCCGATGCCCACCATGGTGGAGTTGGG
This sequence comes from Podarcis muralis, assembly GCF_964188315.1. Lineage (NCBI taxonomy): Eukaryota > Metazoa > Chordata > Lepidosauria > Squamata > Lacertidae > Podarcis > Podarcis muralis. Next base: position 31,660,351 of record NC_135667.1, on the reverse strand, counting down.
GAAGCCCCGGGCGGCAAAGGGGCCCTGGTTGATGCTCTCCGCCGTGCCAAAAAGGCCATGGTTGCCGCCGAAGTTGTGCAGCATGCACCAGATAAATGGCTGCCCGTAGAAGGACTCAGTCCAGGGGTAGACGGGCTTGGATTCGGCAAAGAGGTCCAGCACCACCATCCTGCCAAGGGGCACGCCCTGGAGGAGGGCGCGGACTTGGGCCGGCTGCCAGAAGTCGGGCTGGTGTTGGAAAAGCCAGCCTTGCATCAGCCATATGGCACGGGGGTCAGCTGTGGAGAAAGACATTGCCAATTAGCGCACAACAGAGGTGCTTCTGCTTGTGGAACCTCTAATGTACAGTGGTACCTCGGGTTACATACGCTTCAGGTTACATACACTTCAGGTTACAGACTCCGCCAACCCAGAAATAGTGCTTCAGGTTAAGAACTTTGGTTCAGGATGAGAACAGAAATTGCGCCGCAGCAGCAGCGGGAGGCCCCATTGGCTAAAGTGGTGCTTCAGGTTAAGAACAGTTTCAGGTTAAGTACGGACCTCCGGAACGAATTAAGTACTTAACCCGAGGTACCACTGTAATTCCACCCTGGACTCCTTTCATTCATTCATTGAGGACATCGACTTCAATTAAAATTATATAGGTCACCATCCAGGCTTCCTGCTGCAAAATGCCTGCAAAATATGGCTAGCTCTTTGGTGCCAAATTCTCTGCAGGAGATCAAATACTCGCAGAACAACAATGTCTAGGAGACAGTAATCCTGCAGTGGAAAGCTATGCCTTATCTAACACATCCCATAAACATAATCTGGGAGGCTACAGTGCTGCCGTAGAAGGGCTTGGCTGAGAAGACCAGGGCTCAAGCCATAAAATTTGGTGGCCAATGGTAAGTCACCTTCTTTCAGCCTAGTCTACCTCAGAGGGTTGTTAGAAGGATATACAGCACAGTAACAGGAAAATGCTAGGCATGCCGCTCCGAGCAACTTGAAAGAAGGATGATATACGAATGTGGGCATAAAGGAAACCAATAAATTCAGCCAACATCTTGTTCCTAAGCATAAAAAATGGGAGATAAGCTAGCCATGGTATGATCAGGATGGTACCAACAGTGGATGGCACAAACGTGGAGTTTGGAACAATGCAGTTCCCAAGTTTTTAAAAATAATAACAGATTTTTGAATTTGAAGCCATAGACTTGAGGCTTAGAAAATGTGTAGCGAGTGCATAGCAAAGTCTCAAAAGGGGGGAGGGGGCTTAGCCAATGTGAAATTCTCTGCAAGAGAGAAGCGCTCCTTCAGCCTACGATGCCCCCTCCAAGTTATGCAGCTACCCAAATGTGGGCTAATTTGAGTCACAGTTAGAGCGTTGGACATGGGAGACCAGGGTTCGAATCTCCACTCAGCCATGAAGCTCTCTGAGTGACTTTAGGCAAGTCACCTTTAGCCTGACCTACCTCACAGGGTTGGCGTGAGGATGAAAAGGGGAGAACCCCATACACCACCCACCCTGAGTTCAGTGAAGGATAAGCATAGTATATAAATGTCATAAAAGATGAGGCAACTGGAGGAGAAACTTGTGCATGTACGGAGGGGAACCAAGAGAACCCGTCACATCCTACCTCCCGTCATGGAGCGGAAGACAGCTGCGCTGACCTGGGACAGGTAGGCGGGATCCGATGAGAGCGGGCGCATCTCGTTGAAGGTGTCGGCGCTGTACACGTGATCCGTACCAAACTGCCTGGTCAGTTCTTTCAGGAAGAGGGTCCCGATGACCTGGAACATGGGGTCTTCGGGCGACAGGAGGTAGGAGCAGGAGTAGGTGCAGTCAAAGTGACTCCAGCTCCCCATTCGTGTGGCGTTGGCCCGGGGGAAAACCCTGAAAGCACGGGAAAGAAATCCAGGAAGGAATTGTGGCACCAACGACCTGAATCTGTGTAAAGCAGCTTCCTGTGTCCCAACCTTCTGCCCTATACCCCACTCCCCACAACTGCAAACCCTCCTCCATCTCTTTCGTAATATTTTGCAATCAGCCATACCCTCCATGTGTTCTGATCACGGATGAACTGGCTGCAGAAGCGAGGAGCAATACAGTGATACCTCGGGTTCAGGTTACAGACACTTCAGGTTACAGACTCCGCTAACCCAGAAATAGTACCTCAGGTTAAGAACTTTACCTCAGGATGAGAACAGAAATCGCGCAGCGGCAGTGGGAGGCCCCATTAGCTAAAGTGGTACCTCAGGTTAAGAACAGTTTCAGGTTAAGAACGGACCTCCAGAACGAATTAAGTTCTTAACCCAAGGTACCACTGTACACACTTGCACAGGCTCAGAGGCCTCTGAAATGTCTCTGGGCCACAGCCTCTTCCACTTCCCATGTAAGAGGCAGTGGCGGTGCAAGCCGATTGGGCGCCTGGGGTGGCACGCATGCCCTGTGCCCAGGGGCGTGGCCAGCCACCCATGGGGCGTGGCCAGCCAGGGCAGGACACTCCGCGGGGCCTCTGAGGAGTCTGCCTGCCTCCTCCCACTCAGCCGCCCTACAGCTAGGGGGGAGGCAGTGGGCGGGCCGTTTGAGGTAGCATGGAGCCTGTGGGCGCCCAAGTCACCGCGTCACTCCCAGGAGAGACGTGTGGCTCAGGTGCGCTGCAGGCCCCCGGTGAGTGCCGCCTGGCATTCTGTCACCCCCCTCAGTGGTAACACCTGGGCTGGACCGCCCCCACCACACACACCCTTCCCCCACCACTGGAGAGAGGCCACGCTTTGGATTCTGAGTGTCAGATGGGCAAGGCCCAGGAGAAACATCCTGGTGGGTCAAACTAGGACGGCTGGAGGGCCTCATGTGGCCTGTGTGTACCTGCAGCTAGATGATGGTTTGATTTGGTATACTGTGGTACCTCAGGTTACAGACGCTTCAGGTTACAGACTCCACTAACCCAGAAATAGTACCTTGGGTTAAGAACTCTGCTTCAGGATGAGAACAGAAATCGCATGGCGGCGAGGTGCAGTGGTACCTCGGGTTAAGAACTTAATTCATTCTGGAGATCCGTTCTTAACCTGAAACTGTTCTTAACCTGAGGTACCACTTTAGCTAATGGGGCCTCCCACTGCCGCTGCGCAATTTCTGTTCTCATCCTGAAGCAAAGTTCTTAACCTGAGGTACTACTTCTGGGTTAGCGGAGTCTGTAACCTGAAGCGTCTGTAACCTGAAGCGTCTGTAACCCAAGGTACCACTGTAATGTGGTTTCCTATGTCCCTTTGCTGCCTGCATTCTATTTCTGCTTTTGAAGCATGACCGACCACCTTTACCTTAAGATGCCGCGAGGAACGTATCCTGAGAAGGCAGGCAGCACTGTCAACATCCCCAGGCTCCGCATTCTCTCCAGGATCCTGTACTGGGAAGGCAAAGAGGGCAGGATGGAGCAGTGTAACAAGGCCAGGGGAAGGATCCATACTGTGCCCTGATATTCCCACCCATTAGCCCCAGAAGAATTCCCACATTTTAGGTAGGTCTCTGTCGATTCTGTTGGCTCAGCTACAAGTGGTGCCAAAGATTGAATATTTGCTGGTTTTTTTCATTTCTTTCCCTTCTCCCTCGCTTTCTCTTTCTTTAGGTCTCTCCTTTTCTCGTCTTATCTTCTTTCGGACTCTGGTCTTTTCTAGGTAGCTGTTTCATCTTAGTATATTATAAAAAGATACTTTGCAATGGGTATGAATTTTGTATATCTATGAACAAGTATCAACAAATAAGGGGTGTTTTTTTTAAAAAAAATCAGGTGTTTCAAAATTCAAAAATATTGGAATTGTATTAATGAAAAGGCAACTGGCCTTTGGGCTAAAAGGTGTTATACAAATATACAATAATGACAACGGCTTTAAAAATAAAATAAAAAATTGATGATTTGGTTACCTGAGCTTTCTTTTTACCCAAGTGAAGCTATGGGTGCCACAAACTAGCTCGGGCACTAGAGAAGGGTGTGTGTGTGTGTGTGTGTGTGTGTGTGTGTGTGCTTTTTAAACCAGGAATTGGGAACCTGTGGCCCTCCAAATGCTATTGGACTACAATTCCCATCATCTTTGACCAACTGCCATGTTAGCTAGGGCTGATGGGGATTACAGTCCAACAACATATGGAGGGTCATAGTCCCTCATTCCTGGTTTAAACCTTTCCCCTTGTAGTTTTCTGAAACTCACTCGACCACCACCCCAACCCCAATTCCTCTTCTGAAACGGTTGATAGCCCCACAGGCAAAATAATATATAGATTTTAGACCCCACATACCCTGTTTTATAAGTGAATGGGGCAGATAGGTGATTAAACAAACATGGCTGCCCTTGGGTCAAGTTTGGCTCTTTATTAGCACATTACATCATACTTCTGCCACCTTGGACTGAGACAGCAGTGGATCTTTCTACAAATACTGATGGAAGAACACTGAAGGGAAAAAAACAAGCTCCAAAGGTAAGAACTAGAAAAGGAAACGGAATGTAAGAATGTAAGAAAAACCCTACTGGAAAATAAGAAAAGGTCCATAGAGTCATAAAATCATAGAATTGTTATAATAATTTTAAGGTCTAAAATATAGAATAAAAATTCATAAATACATACATATCTAAATATATGAACCATGTGTCTGAAATAGTATGGGAGAGCAATCCTGAAGCCATTTTGACTCTCCCATTGACCTCAAATATTCCTCTGCAGTAAGGGAGACAAATGGGGAAAGCCTTCCCATTGTCTTTTTGCTTGCAAATCCTGTCTTAAGGGCGTATTTGTATATGGATAGGGTGAGCCTGTGACCTGGATTCAGAAACTAAAGTATTACCATCACAAAAGAATGGCCAGACAGCCCAAGTAATGCAATCAGTGACCGTTATCAGATATCCTTCTGTGATGTATGTATGATTTTTTTTTGGGGGGTGGTGGTCTTAGGCTACAGGATGGGCAATTTCAAAAGTCTATATAAGGGCTTGCACACCATTGTTCAGGGTTCTCTTCCCCCCTGCATGTGATGGGTGGGGACCCTGTTGCAACAGTTCCTTTAATAAAGATCCGGCTTACTAGCCGCTTTGCTTCTCAATATACTCTGGTTGGCCTCTGTTATTTTCTCCTACCAATAGGGAATCCACTTAAGGACTCTATACAGCAGGCTTACTCAAACACGGCTCTCCAGATGTTTCTGGCCTACAACTCCCATGATCCCTAGCTAGCAGGACTAGTGGTCAGGGATGATGGGAATTGTAGTCTCAAAACATCTGGGGGGCTGAGGCTGAGGAAGCCTGCTATAGTGGCTCTGAAATACCCCATAAGGGAAAAGGAGCAGGGTTTTTTTCTTATAACAGAATCATAAAGCTGGAAGGGACCCTGAGGATCATGTAGACTAGGGGTCAGCAACCTTTTTCAGCCGTGGGCCGGTCCACTGTCCCTCAGACCTTGTGGGGGGCTGGACTATATTTTTTTGGGGGAAATGAACGAATTCCTATGCCCCACAAATAACCCAGAGATGCATTTTAAATTAAAGGACACATTCTATTCATGTAAAAACACCAGGCAGGCCCCACAAATACCCCAGAGATGCATTTTAAATAAAAGACCTGAGAGATCTGCATTGGCTCCCAGTACGTTTCCAAGCACAATTCAAAGTGTTGGTGCTCATCTTTAAAGCCCTAAACGGCCTCGGTCCTGTGTACCTGAAGGAGCGTCTCCACCCCTATCGTTCAGCCTGGACACTGAGATCCAGCGCCGAGGGCCTTCTGGCGGTTCCCTCATTGCGAGAAGTGAGATAACAGGGAACCAGACAGAGGGCCTTCTCGGTAGTGGCGCCCACCCTGTGGAACGCCCTCCCTTCAGATGTGAAGGAAATAAGCAGCTATCTTATCTTTAAAAGACATCTGAAGGCAGCCCTGTTGAGGGAAGTTTTTAATATTTAATGCTGTATTGTTTTTAACACTCGATTGGGAGCCGCCCAGAGTGGCTGGGGAAACTCAGCCAGATGGGCGGGGTATAAATAATAAATTATTATTATTATTAAAATGACACATTCTCCTCATGTAAAAACATGCTGAATCCATAGGCCGGATTGAGAAGGCGATTGGGCCGCATCCAGGCCACGGGCCTTAGGTTGCCTACCCCTGATGTAGTCCAACTCCCTGGTAGTCCAGCAACCTGTTCTCACAGTGGCCAACCAGATGCCTACAGGAAGCCTGAAAGAGCAGGAGCTGTGTGCCATAGTACTCTCCCCACCTGAGATTCCAACAAATGGTGGAGGTAGGATTCAGCTCACCATGGCTAGTAGCCTTACCCTCCACGATAAGCATAAGCCTAGCGCCGCCGCCACCACAACAATCAGGCCCAGGTACCTGCAAGTAGAGCTGCTTCAGTTGCCACGAGAGGGGCAGTGGCCCCGCCCAGGTGTGCAAGTTCCCCATCCGGTTCCAAGCCAGAAATGCCGGTCCAGTGAAATACTCGTCAATTTCTGACTGGTTCAGGCCCAGGGACAAATATACCTGGAAACAAGAGAAGGGGGATGTTGAACTTCAGTTGCCACCAGCTGCTTTGGCAGGCATTCTTCCGGTCTGAAAAGTGCTTCTAAAATATTATCACGGTTCAATCGTTTTTCTGTTTAAACGAGATACTCCACCCGCTGCCAGATGGCTTCCTGCCCGGTGAATGCCAGCGCCATGTTGATGCCATGGAGCGCCATCCAGTCGATCTCCTGTTCCCAGCGGTCCCAGTTCCACCACACGTAGGAGTAGCTCTGGGTGCAGACATTTTGGTAGAAGCGGAATCTAGGAAGAAAGAACAACGGAACTCTTAAGCACCTGCAAGCTGTTTATTTTCTACCCACTTGTTCGTCTTTCTTGTCTTGGGCTTGTCTGAGATCAGGGACTCCTTAGAAGTCATTTTTCTACAAGTAAGCCTCTTTATGTTTAATGGGGCTTACCCCCAGGTAAGTAGTGCAGCAATGCGTCCCAGGCTCTGGTTTCTGGCCTGCACTGGGGGAAAGCACAGTTATTTTGCCTTTAACAGCTGTGCAACAGGCAGAACTTAACAGGTTCAGTATTTTCTAGTACACAACTACAATTACGGGGAAAGCATTGCCACTTTGCATTCTGTCAAACATTTTATTACACATGTGGCCACATATTTACTTTTTGGGCCGTCCACCCTGCCTTCAAACAATGACACATATTTGCATATAATACAACGCAGATATAAACCTGTGTCCTCTTTTATGAGTCAGAGGGCCATATAATGTACTGGGGCCAGAAAATCCTGTTCTGGAGTGAGGGAGAAGGCAGGAGAATAACAAGATGCGCACAAGTAGGTCCACAAAGGCGGGATCAAGAAAGGAAACGGTACAATGGACTCAAAGTCAAGGCAAGTCTCACTGGGCAGCACTTGCTAAAATAAAATATCAGAAACTGGGAGGAATATCTTAAGGCAGATTACCAGTAGTCAGGGAAAGTAAATTGGCAGAAGCTGAATAGTGCTACTAATAAATATTATTTTTAAAAATCTAGGAAAACAAACAAACAAACAAACAAACAAACAAACAGCAAAGTTGCATAATTTATACAGGTTGCAGAATGCTTTTTTATACCCCCACCTTTTAGCAGCTTTTGTTTGTACTTTGGTTATTCTATAGCCGATGTTGTAGTTTTGTCTCCCAAATAGCCATGGTTGGCAATTGCAATAGTACAAGGCGAGTGAGGAGGAGCTGTAGGTAAGGTTGCGTTTAGTGTTATGGTACTCACTCTTTTACCCACATCTGACAGGGGAGGGAAATAAATTTGCTCAGTTTACATTTTAATGCTGACGTTCCTAATTATCACTTCCGGAGAACCAGCAATCCTTTGAAATCTGCACTTCGCCACATTTTGTGTTTTCCAACCGAAAAGAGTGTGCAAAAAAAAAAAAAAAAAAAAAAAGTAATGTATTAGTGAAAATTGCATATAGAACTACATTACATGAGGGGAAAGTGCTTGCAAAAATGTGCACATCGCACACAAATATGCAAACATGTTAGGAGACACGTACCATATTTTTTGCTCTATAAGACTCACTTTTTCCCTCCTAAAAAGTAAGGGGAAATGTGTCTGTGTCTTATGGAGCGAATGCAGGCTGCACAGCTATCCCAGAAGCTAGAACAGCAAGAGGGATTGCTGCTTTCACTGCTGTTCTGGCTTCTGAGATTGTTGTTCTGGCTTCTGAGATTCAGAATATTTTTTTTCTTGTTTTCCTCCTCCAAAAACTAGGTGCGTCTTGTGGTCTGGTGCGTCTTACAGAGCGAAAAATACGGTACCTCAGAAATGTGTAAGGAATTTCCAGGCAGAGATTTAACAGGGGAGAAATTGCACACTGATCCAGAAATGGGGGTGAGCTGCCTGGGCTCAAGTTTGGAAAAAAAAGGAAAAGTAAGCAAGCTGAAATGGACATATTTGTCTAACCTTAGTGGCCCAAGGCCTTGCACAGGTCAGTTGCACTTGCAAGCACGATGCTGCTGCAACACACAAAGGTACCACCGCACAAGGACTCTGTTCCGAATTTACTTTCGTCCGGCGTGGGATGAGAAACTGGGTGGCAGGAGTGCTAGAGCGATGCTAACTACGCAGTTGTAGTCCACAGTGCGGTGTGTGTTATGTAAACAACACAGCTATGATCGGTCCCCAAGTGCTTGAGATTAGCTGCCTTGGCTCAGGGGCCAAGTCCCAGGTTGCAGCTATTCTAGAGTCGTCATCCCCCCCACCAATTGGGTTTCCCTAGGTCCCGGGGGGGACGACTCTTCCTTTTCAAGCGGCACAAACAATCCAGTCACGCAAAGACTCTCCTCACCCTGCCAACCTCTCTCTGTCCTCGCCAGGACCTTTGTCCGCCTACAAGCCAAGGGACAGCTCTTCTAACGAGGCCCTGGGTCATTCCTCCCCCTTCCACCCACAAAAGAGTGTCAAGTTTAATTGAGCTGATCTTTAAAAGAGCGGGACCGACGGACCCCGACTGACGTGACATCCAACACGCAAAGGAGCACAACTGCACAGATGGAACTGCTGGACCCAGTCGAGCGGTGTAGAAAGGGAAGGGCAAAAGCAGCCCCCTCCCCAAATCCGCTTGGCAGCCCTCCGTGGCCTACTCAATACTCTTTCCTTCAATCATTGTCAGAATTTGCTTACCACTGCTATTCAAAGCAGGCAAGGTAATGGACACAGGATGGGGGGGGGTTCCTCCCCTCTAATTTTAGATTTGCTGATTTAGAAACACTAGAAACATCCACAGCTAAGACTAAGCTGTGGTCTTGTTAGCTAGGGGTGATGGGAGTTGTAGTTCCAAAACATCTGGAGGGCTGACTTTGCTTATGCCTGGTCAAGGCATCGAAAAATTTCTGAGCAGTTCATGAGAATGCAGAAGAGATGTAGCTTCTCTGCATGTAGAATGTCCCCAGGCTCAATCCCCAGAATCTTCAGAGAGGGCTTCCTTCTCCGAAACTCTGCCAGCCAGGGCAGACAACACTGACCTACATGGACCAATGGTCTGACTCAGTAAAAGGCAGTTTTCCATGTTCCCTGTAGTTATGTTTTAATAGCCACTCCATTAGAAACCAGAAAGATGATTGTTATCTTCTCTTGGGAAACTCGTGGCTTGAGCGTGACTTATGACTGTTCTTTCCTCGCTAATGTTTAGAGACATCAGTGTGCATTGCGCTGGAGACAGCAACATTAAGCAAGAGAGAGAGACAGAGAGAGAGAGATCCCGGTGAATTTACAACCTAATAAATCCAGATGTTGCACTCCCAACAGCCTCAGCCAGCATGGTCATTGGTCAGGGATGATGGGATCTGTAGTCTAGCAACACGCAGAGAACTGCATATTTTAAGGACATGATACTGAAAGGACCCATGAGGGGTCCGTGCAGTTGTGATGGCTACTCACACCCAAACACAACACATGCACTGGCGACAACCCCTTCATACAGTTAACCAGTGTGTACATCACTCAGACAGAACCAGGTGGTACCATGCTATGACTCCCTGACGTATACTTTCAACACGTGAAATGTGTCGTATGAATTCTTCTATCAAGACCTAGTGTAGGGTGGTGGCTGAGAAAAGTGAACAGAAAGTCATCAGGTTTTTATTATTATTATTTAAAAACTCACTTCCTCCAGAAACCCAATAAGAAGCTTAGTCAAGCCACTCTTTCATAGCTCCAGCATTTTTCTCAAAGGTAGGTGTGGCCCTCCAGATGAACTACAGCAGCCCTTAGCAAGCATGGCCAAAGGATGATGAGAGTCGTAGTTCAACAACATTTGGAAGACCAGAGCTCTCCATACCTGCTCTAAGGGGATGCTAATCCCAACCTACCTTACTGGTTTGTCCTAATTACTAAGATCATGTCTGTGAAGCACTTTTGGCATTAGTGCTTTATAATTACTAAGTATTATTAAAATTTAGGTGAGCACATTCAATGGGAAGACAAGACAGGAAGGAAAATGAGAGAACAAAGAAGAACAAGCAAACATAACTACTGTGTACATATATTTAGGATTTCTTCCTGCCCCCCCCCCCCCCGCCCCGTTGTGGATGGAGACTAAGGAAGAAAATTATGGAAATTGAGCTAGGATAAGAAGGAAGAGAGCACTTTCCTGGGGAAGGACTTCTTTTCTTTTTAATGTCAGAGCAAAACAATTCAAACACACACAGCCTGGGTAGGGCCCCAAGGAGAACTGGGCCACATGCTTTTCTTTCTAAAATGTTTAATCAGCACCTCCCAAGTATTTTCTGCAAGTGGCAAGCAAGGTTCTCTTTCATAATGGGAACAGCTGGGGATATAAAAAAGGGCTGTGTGTTCCTCCCCCCTTTTAAAAAATGTAGGTTCTCTAACAGATTGGTTTTATATCTACGTGGCAGTATTTGCCACCTGTAAATACTGCCTTGAAAAAGGGGTTTAGCAGATGGGGCAAGGTGTACAAAATGAACTTGCAGCTCAGTGGTAGCTTGGAAGAGCATCTGCTTTGCATGCAAATGCTCCCAGGTACCAACCTCTCTGCATCCCCAGGTAGGCCTAGGAATGTCTCATCTGAAAGCCTGGAAAGCTGCAGCCAATCTATGTAGACAATGCTGAGCTAGAAGGACCAATGGTATTGTGAAGTACAAGGCAGCTATGCCATATTTCTATTTCTTTAAAGATACGCCCCCCCAGCACAAACAGTTTGTTTGAAAAAGCAGAACCTGAAACTCCAATGCCCCTGTGAAGTAGACCTTGAAAAGCAATGACAAACCTAGACAGCATCTTAAAAAGTAGAGACACCTCCTTGCCAACAACGGTCCGAATAGTAAAAGCTATGGTTTTCCCAGTAGTGATGTATGGAAGTGAAAGCTGGACTATAAAGAAGACTGATCGCTGAAGAATTTATGCTTTTGAATTATGGTGCTGGAGGAGACTCTTGAGAGTCCCATGGACTGCAAGAAAATCAAACCTATCCATTCTTAATGAAATCAGCCCTGAGTGCTCACTGGAAGGACAGATCCTGAAGCTGAGGCTCCAATACTTTGGCCACCTCATGAGAAGAGAAGACTCCCTGGAAAAGACCCTGATGCTGGGAAAGATGGAGGGCACAAGGAGAAGGGGACGACAGAGGGCAAGATGGTTGGATAGTGTTCTCGAAGTTACCAGCATGAGTTTGACCAAACTGCGGGAGGCAGTGGAAGACAGAAGTGCCTGGCGTGCTCTGGTCCATGGGGTCACGAAGAGTCGGACACGGCTAAACGACTAAACAACAGCAACAACACATTTATGTAGCAAAGATATACAAGCGGAGGGAGAAGTTACTCTCTGCATGCTCAGAGGTACTTCTCTCCCCTCCCTCACTTCAATCAAAGCTGGAACTAGTATTGCCATGTTGTAGATGACAAGACACTCTGTGCCTTAAACAACTACTTAACAGTCAGAAATTCAACAAGTGCATTTTTCCCGGTCACTGCATCAAGGAAAGCTGCACCTGTTGGATTTCATTTTTACCTGAAGCTGTTCAAAGGCTCAAAGTTTCAAGTCCAATAAGACCAGAGGCAAATTTAATTGGAACAGAGCTCTGTTTTCTGGACATGCTCCGACTTTAAAAAAAAAAACAAAACACTTCCCACGTGCAAACAGGGAACACAAAATCCTTTGCTCTCCTCCTTCGCCATCGAATCACCTGTTGGGGCTGGTGACGATGATCTCAGTGGGTACCGGCGGCAAGCTATCCGGCAGTCGGAGCTGCTTCCCAGACCAGGAGACATGGCAACCGCAGTAGTCCTTTAGGTACTGGTAGATTCCCGAGGCGGCGGCTACGCCGCTGGATCCTGCTACGTTTACAACGCCCGGAGCCCTCGAGCCCAGCCGGTAGGTGTCAAGCCCGCCGGGCCCGGCCAAAGACCGGTTGACCGACACCGAGAAGGCGGAGGCAGCCGTCGGGCCCAGCAGCCGCTCCAGCAGCTCCCGCACCGCCACAGCCTGACGTGCATCGTCCGTCCCCGGCTGCAAACGAGCAATCGAGTCCCACGGGGGCCGGGATGCAGCAGCAACTGCCGCCACCGTCGCCCAAAGAAACAACAACCGGGGCAGCGCCATCGCAAGGCCCCCGCTGGGAAGCGAAAACGGAGCCAACGTTCCAAAGAACCGTCCTCTCCCGCGCGCTTTAGCCAATCGCCGGCCGAGCAGCTTCTGGGCGTCCCTCTTATGAGCCAATCGGGAGCCACGCCACGCCCCTAGACATCAAGCCGTAGGCAGACCTGTGTAACCGAAAGTGCCGACGTTCGAACTACACAGAGTTCTTCAGCTCTCTGTGGAAAGGGCAGCTCGGGCTCCTTTTATGTGAGAGGGCAGGACATGAGCTCCAGTTCTGAATGCGAGGGATAAAGGAGGAGGTGCCTCTGAACATTTGCAGACTACGTTTCTCTCACCACTGGAGCAATTGCTACCACACATATGCAGTTCCAGGGTTAGAAAAAATGACTAGCAACTTTAGTAAAAGCTGATATTGGGCCTGTGGGATAGCTCAGTCAGTAGAGCATGAGACTCTTAATCTCAAGGCTGTCTGTTTAAGCCCCACTTTGGGCAAAAGATTCCTACATTGCAAGGGGTTGGACTAGATGATGACCCTTGTGGTTCCTTCCAGCTGTACAGTTCTGTGATTAATGACTAGAGATTTAGATAGCAAATGTACTTTGCAAGTCGTCAGAGTTGCCCCCCCCTTTTTTTTACTGCTCCCCACATTGTGTTCCTCATTTTGGGCTTCCCCAATATTTGCTCCTGGCAATTTTCCATCAGAAAACATATGAGTAAATGTTCTTGGAATGCAGTCACTGGATGCTGATCACAGAGGAAGTGGAAAGAACCAGAGAGAAGTTCTCCATCCCTCTGAAAAACGGAATCAGCACAAGCAATGAGGCATTCTGGAGCGTAACTCTCCCCACACACTCTGCATAGGGATGTGGGCGTGAACTCAGACTTTGCACCAGTCAGATCTGGTATGGCTTTTTGATTTCCGTTCCTTCATGCCTACCCTATTGTAGAAAGTTAGATTTCAGGATGTTTTAGGGGTAGGGACCTATCTTAGGAAGATGGGAAACTGCCCAATACCAATTCAGACTATTGATCTATCTAGCTCAATATTGCCTATGCCAGCTTCCACCAACTGGGTGCCCGACAGGTATTGTTGGAGCCATAGTCTTAACATCTGCATGGCATCTGATTGGTGAAGCCTTCAAGGATTGCCGGCAGGAGTCTCACTCTGCCGGGGATTGAACCAGGGTCTGTCTGCATGCAAAGCATGCCACTGAGGTACAGACCTTCTCCATCTGTCTAATGATAGGGCTGGCCAAGATACCGGATTTGAAAAGGAATTTAGGCCTGGGACCCTGCTATCATCACTGTAAGCAAAATGCTGTGATCACGAAGAAGAAACAGAAATCAGGGAGGCACCCCAAGAAGTGTTGTAGTAATAAGTGTTTTCAGTCACCATCATATATAGACTATGTAAATGCATGTTCAGGTCACAGCAAAGGTCAAATTTCTATATATTCCAAGTGACAGAACAATACAAAATAAGCAAATGTGTGCTATCTACACAGGTGTCAGAATCAAGCTTTACTTTGGATATAATAAATACTTTCTGTATTCACTTATGCGATGTATGTATGTATGCATAAATAGTTTTAAAGCCCCCCCCCCCCAGGTACTATATACTGCTAGACTTGGCTTTACTTGAAGTCTAGTACTGTCCTCTGCATGTTTACTGCCATTTAATCCAAGTTCTGTGACACTGGCTATTTCAGGATATGAACCAATCCCAAATGCATGGTGTGGAAGATGGATTTATTTGCCCTAAATGCTCACAAGCCATGTCCTCTGTGGGTTTCCTCATCTTGAGTAGCTGTGTGAAAACACTAACATTATTGTACTAAGTATAGAATAGAGAACGTGTGTCCACCCCCAGCATTATGTAAATATGAAACATATCAGTGCCAGAATTGTTTGTTTCTTTGAGCAATATTTTTAAAAGCTATCTGTTCTCCTTTAGCAAACTACATGTGCAAATTGCCCCTAGCTATGACAGTCAAGTTTCCATAAGCTATTTTATAGTCAGCACCAGGCAGACTCTTTTTAGCACTGTAATTTATGTTGTGAACCGCCCTGAGATCTAGGGATACAAATTATGAACAGATGACCTAGAAAAGAAAGAACAAACCCTGGCTTATTAAATAATGTGGGTATTTAACCAAGCCTGCTGTACAAAAAGCCAGAGCTACTGAAACATATGCAATCACTTCGCTATTAAGTGTTCCCAACAAAACCTACAATAGTTGGTCAAAAAAGAAAGCAACACACCTTTTATATTTCAGACATATTGTTATTATTTTTCCTTTTATGTATTTAAAAAATGGAATGACAACATTATTGAAAGGCCCAGAGTGGTAGAGTCAGGCCCTGCAATTGTACAGGTTAAGCACACAAATGTGGTGGACATAAGGCAACAGTCACTTAAGAGAAGGCAAGTGGATCGTCACTCAAATGCTTCCCCCCCCCCTCCATGCCCCTTTTATAAGGTTCCTCAGAGGCTTAAAGGACAAAAATCTCCTCTGTAATTGAGAGGAGGAAGGGTGATGAGCATGCACAAGGTTGGAGGAAAAGACTGGGATGAAGTGGAAGATCTTTGACTTACTTCACAAAGCAACTTTTTTTTTCTTATTCAAATTTGCAGCTGAGGGGGTTACGTTTTACACCGAATATCCCAGGCTAAGTGTTAACCAGACGCACATAGCCCCAACGAAATGATGACACTGGCAGCAAGCACTTAAAACAGAGTATATTCCACCTGGGCAAATCACCCTGAAGCAGGCTGGATAACTAAACACAATCTAGTTGTCCATCCACCCCAACTTTCCAACCCTCCTTTCCCATTACCCCATACCTACTGAAATGTGGGGAACCTTCAGATGTTGCTGAACTACAACTCCCATCAGCCCTAGCAAGTATAGTCAATGGCGGGGGGTGATGGGAGGGGGCTAAATGTTCCCCACACCTGTGCTGGAAGGGAAAAAGTGAGTGTGGATGGGCAGCTTATACTTCCTGTATTAAATATACAGGCCACCAATAAAATGCCACTATTCTAGGGCAGCCTCTCTCAACTTTGGGTCCCCAGATGCTCTCATTATCCCTGACCACTGGTCATGCTTGACTAGGAATGATGGGAGTTGCAGTCCGTCAATATCTAGGGACCCAAGGTTGAAAAAAGCTGATCTAGGGTGTTACACATTTGTTTTTCTCACCACCAGACCCCAGAAATTATTGCAACAAAGGCCTGCAATTCTTCATATGGGGTGGGTGAGTGGGGCTTCCAGATGCTGTTTAACTACAACTCCCATCACCCCCTGACCTTTGGGCTTCACTGACTAGGGCTGATGGCAACTGGAGTCCAATAAAGTCTCGAGGGCCCTGGTTCCCCATGCCTGGCTTAGGGCGTTTGATGTCCTCACAATTGTACTCTCATGGCCAAGAGAAAAACAACTGAGCTATAATTTTGTTGCACCACATGGTGGCACAGATATTAAGCATCACAAAATTTATAGGGCGCCTGAGGAGAGCAGCTGTGCCAACTTGGCAACTTACCGCAAGTCATCAGAACACCATGATCATTTTAAAGTATCTGGTTAACAGCAAAACTGGCTGCCTCTATTTCAGAAGAAGAAAACAAAGACCCTCTCTGTACCTCCTTTAAACCAAGGCATGAGAAACAGCAAATATGGCAGACACTCACAGATATATGCGTAGGAAAGTGCGTGTTGAAGACAGGCAGGCGGGTGGGTGGAGCTCCAATGAGAGGGACGGAATCATCGACACCACTGATACTGAGTTGTGTTCCTGATTATTTTCCCCCACCAAAGCTTGGCTACTCTTGACAGAGTGGGTGGGACAATGTCTGTGTGCAAAAGTTTTAAGTGCAGAGATGAAGACTAAACTCAGATGCAGAGGATCAAATAGGTGTGGGGATGTAAGTGCAGGACAGAAAATAATCAGGAATGGGTCATACGTTGTGGATAGAGTGATCAGACAGCCAAGCGGGGTGTCCAGCAGTGGGGAGGGGTCACAGACCTGCTAATTCTGGTCTGGTATGCAGAGAATTTACTACTACTACTACCACCATCAAGCAGTGGGGTGTAAAGTTCCAATCCAGTATCAGGCTTTTGGTAAGCATTGAGAGGGTAAAATCTGGCAACTGAGCAAGGGGGTTATCCCCCCCCCGTATCCTTTACTTGTTTGCCCACCTCCTGCAGCTATATACCGGCTGCATTCACCTGGCAGGTCATTCAATTTTCACGACGTTTTCCTAAAAGTTTACTTTCCACATTGTATTTGCACTTTCACACAGTGTAATATCCACTTCCGGAACCACTGTGGAAAGTATAGGGCAAGTTTAGCACTTATTTCCACATCATTTGCAAACAGACCCTCCCCCCGCAAAGCAAATTACACATAAATGAGCACTAAAGTTCTGGAAGTGGCTTTTAAGTCAGGTAAAATTCAGATATAAAGTGGAACTTAACTTTTAGGAGAAAGTCGTGAAAACTGAATGAGCTGCCTGGTGAATGCAGTCACAATTTAGCCTAAGTAAGGTTCAAAAGGGGTCCTTTCCTCTACAGCAGGGCTTTTCCCAAACGTGGGTCTCCAGCTGTTTTTGGACCACAACTCCCATCATCCCTAGCTGGCAGGACCAGTGGTCAGGGATGATGGGAATTGTAGTTTCAAAACATCTGGAGACCCACATTTGGGAAACACAGCTCTACAGGACAGGCCAACAGCATTCAAACAGGATAGTGGGAAGTTGTGAGTTAGCCAAAAACAAAAAGGAGGGCTTCTGTTTTTCATGGTCCCATCAACGGCTTTTGAAGAGGGGGGTGGGGAAAGAAACCTCTTTATTGCTGAAGTCTGTAATAAAGTCTCCCCAACTCTCCTGGTCCTCTTCTACCTCTCAAGTGCTCCTTTTCTACATTCATATGTCAAGAAGAAATGGCTGAATCTTAAAGCAAGGATGAAGTGCAAGCAGGTGAAAAACTCTCCCAACACATGGAAGCACAAGAAAACCCACAGACATATGCAGAAAAATGGGGGCGGGGAAGAGGGCTTCTCACTTCCCTTGTTACATGTTTTGGATCCATAATGCAAGGATCCATAATCTTTTTCTGGGGTGATCTCCCACACGACTCTCTTCTAAGAAGGAAGACCCAACGGATGGAGTGATAAGGCTCGGAAATTCGAGAGGGCCGATGGCAGATCCCAGTCTGTTCAGGGGCAAGGAGAAGCATGCAACAGAGATGGCACCCGTGCGCATCCCACGCCCCCTCACGTAAAAGGAAAAGCTCTTTTATCCAGCCAACTCCAGATGTGGTTTGTGCGTGAGACGCGGCAAAAGGCAGCAGAAGCGGCCAGCTGTTCGCCACAAGCTGGAAGAGAGTCCCCACAAGATGGAAGGACGGAGGTGTGGGGGGAAATAAGCCCAGATGCTACTACTTGTCGATGAGGCCCCCTTCCTTGAGCTTGAAGTAGAAAAACTTCTCCAGGGTGTTGGCGCACTTGCAGTAATCGCTCTCGGGGGGGTTGTACTCGCGGCAGTTGGTGATTATGCGCTGCAAGTCGGCGATGAACAGCTTCTTGGTGACGTAGTAGCGGTTCTTGAGCCGCTCCGTCATCGTCTTGAGGTCTGATGAGGCAGGGGAGGAAGCAAGGGGGTTGGAGGGGAGAAGGTCACTTGTGCAGGAAGAGCCACCAGTTCAAAGAAATAAATAATAATAATAATAATAATAATAATAATAATAATAGATTCTAGCTGGAAACTGCTAATCACAATTCATCCATTCTGTTGCACGTGGCTTGATATCAAGACACAGTGGTACCTCGGGTTATATACGCTTCAGGTTACATGCACTTCAGGTTACAGACTCCGCTAACCCAGAAATAGTGCTTCGGGTTAAGAACTTTGCTTCAGGATAAGAACAGAAATCGTGCTCCGGCGGCGCAGCGGAAGCAGGAGGCCCCATTAGCTAAAGTGGTGCTTCAGGTTAAGAACAGTTTCAGGTTAAGAACGGACCTCCGGAACGAATTAAGTACTTAACCTGAGGTACCACTGTAGTGGGTTTTTATCACAATTAGCTTACCAGTACACCAAGATGTTTGCGTTATCATCAACACTGCTTTGTCATTTATCAATGGAACCATTTTGCTTCTATATATAATTGCCACTGAGGGTTGTTTTTTTGTGGTACAGTGGTACCTTGGTTCTCAAACTTAATCCGTTCGACTCCCAAAAACGTTTGAAAACCAAGGTGTGGCTTCCGATTGGCTGCAGGAGCTACCTGAACTCAAGCGGAAGCTGCGTCTGATGTTCGGCTTCCGAAAAATGTTCACAAACCGGTATACTTACTTCTGGGTTTGCGGCATTCGGGAGCCAATTTGTTCGGGAGCCAAGCCTTTCGAGTACCAAGGTACCACTGTACTTTGATCTCACTCCTCTCCAAACTCAGCAGCCACATGAATATATATATGTCTACCAGTTTAGGACTACAGTTGAGATATCACTAAGCCTTTTCAGTAATAAATGTGATTCAAGCTTTATTCAACAGAGCAGTAATGAAATAGTTCTGTCAGCGGAAGGATTTCTGATTGTGCAATGAAACTCCCACCCCCCAGGAGCCCCCTAAATCTGTTCTAGGGTTTCTCCCAACCCCTGGAACAGATTTGGAGACAGTGAAGAGGGAGAAGAAAGTTCTGTATTGCCAGTGTAAATCCTTGCACGCTATTTTGCTGTATGCGACTATAAAGGTGCCACAAGACCCTCTGTTGGGTTTGTGGCAACAGATTAACGAAGCTAGCCTTCTGGAACTTTTGCAGGGTATAGTAAAAAAAAATGTGGCTAATGCATGGCTTCATTGCTCATGAAACTCTGTTCATAATCAACAGAAATGGGCAACAGCTTATGTGAGAAGTAGACCGGGTGGAGCGGGGGGCACAAGAGGAAAAAGACACAAAAGCAAATTATAGCAAGAAGAGCAGGGCTGTTTAAGGGATGTCTGTGGCTGTTTGCTCTGAGTTCAGGTGCTAGTCAGATTTATTTGCTAAAACCACTAGTCATCACAAAAAATACAGAAATACAAAGAAGTACACTTCAGCACAGGTGTCCCCAGCACAATGGACCCCATGCTGTATCATACAACTATAAACAGCTTCCCCCAAGGCATCCTGGGAACAGTAGTTAGTTAAGGGAGTTGTTATGAGACACTATTCCCCTCAGAGAACTACAGCTCCCAGAGTTCCCTGGGAAGAGGGGTTGATTGTTAAACCACTCTGAGAGTGGCAAGCTCTATGAGGGGAATAGAGGTACCCTACTAACTCTTAAAGCCCTTACTAACTACAGTTCCCAGGATGCATTGGGGTGAAGCCGTAACTGTTTCAAGTGGTATAATGATTTAAAAGTATAGTGCAAATATTTACATCAATTAAAAAACGTTATGTAGTGTGTTTATCCCTTTCCAAATTGTATTCCTGTAAGAAGGAAACTCTCTGAAGATTTTTTTTGGGGGTGAAATCTATCCCTGGGGGATTATACATGGGGCAACGCAGTATGTAATGAACAACAGTCTCCACCTCTTCCTAACCACAGATGCACGAGCAAATGCAGCAAAAAAATGTCAAGATCACACTGAATTTACCTTTCTAAGCTCATTTCTGCCCTTAGCAGAATTAGGAACTCTTTTAATGTATTGAACAGAAAAGTGCCAAGTCTCAGGAATCTGAAATCCACACCCTTCACCCCTGTGGCACGATTATGATCCAGGAATTAATCTCCATCAATTCTGCCATCTGAAATATTTTCACAACAGCCATACTGACTCCACCTTACTTTTATCAATCCTCTAACCAAGGGCCAAGTCAAACTACCTACCAATGGGGAAACGGATGATCTCATAGTAGTCTGGAGCCTCAGATTTCTTGACCGGTTCCATGAACGGCCAGGCGCTGGGATGGGTCTGGCCAGAAAGGAGAAAAAGAGCCAGTTAGTTAGAACAGTAATGCCACCTTTCCAAAACAGGGAGATTAAATACATTTATTAGAACTAACTGAGATCCACAGCATGGTGTGAAAGCTTTTCAAGTAACACAGTTCTCTGGCTAGAAGTTAAAAGAAGATTAAAAAGAGAAACTGTGATGTTGGCAGTGGGCAGGCCTCAGTCAGAAACATTTAAAAAAACCTCTTATCCCTTTTTACCCTTTTAAACAGCCAGCCAGAGGAAGAGTTCTGTGTAACTCAAAAGCATGCACACATTATGAACCTCGGTTTTAATAAATGGAATAGCTTTATTCTCCCTGTTTAGATTTTTTTTTTTTAACGGTCTTTAATCTATTTTGGAAATGGTCTCCAGTTCATAAAGTGTTGTTGTTGTTGTGAAAATTTGTGTGTGTGAGCTAAACAAGAAGGTTGATCTTTTGAGGCCAGAGAAACAGCTAGGAAAAACAATAAGTGGGCAGGAGCCTGAAAAAAGTTTTCAGTTTGCATTTACAACAAAACAGCTTTTTTAAAAAAATTTAGTGCATCTTGCAAAACTTGTATGAGTGTAAAACAAAAGACCCTTACACCACCCACAATCTGCCTCCATTCACTCCATGAGTTGCAGAAAACCTCCAGAACAGGAGCCTAATTATCAAGTCCAATTTGGTCCCGTCCGAGCCCACAGAGGAAGTGGTTTTGATCCAAACTGCTTCCTTTGAATGCAGGATTCTTTCCTCTGCAGGCTGCTGCAGTGAGCTCCTCTGAAGGTGTGCTCCAAGTGTATCTTCAAAGGCAGTTGCTGTAACTACCGACCAGCTGACGCACACTTACAGTGAACTTTGGGAAGGTGTGTCAATCACCTGATGTCAGGTGACTGACAGGTGAACACTCCCACCCACCTTTTCAAAGCTAGCCTGCTGGTGGGCAGGTGAATTAGGGATTCAGTTCTCTGAACCAGATTCAGTTTGTCACCCCTGTTACACACAAATCCAAAATGCCCCAAACATATTCTGAAGATGGGCTGGGTAAGGATGTCTTTCCCCAGTTAAGTGTGGGTTGGACAATACCGCGAAACTAGGACTGCAACATGCAACTATTTCTCCACTACATCAGGTGGAGAAATCTTGCTTGCACCACCAACTCCCTGCACCGCCCCACCCCACCAAATTGTCATTCAGACAAGTCACCTTGATTTGCGCTAGGAGGTTTTTCAAGGCTGTATACAGCTGGTCAGGATCCCTGAGCTCCTTCCTGCAAGAGAAATTCACAGTCTACAGCATCAGCTAATAAGAGAGATTTGAATGACTCTCTTAAGGTAGGACCAAGATCTTGCTGCTGCTGCTGCAAGAGAGAGGAAGCATTGCGAGGGGGAGAACATGAAAATTGTCACATGACTTACCCTTTCTCCTTCCCCAAGGGCTTCCATCCTGTCTCACCTGGAAAAGAAGGAGAGTCCCTGTATCATTGCAAAAGTAACAAATGACCCAGGACCAGCTCAGAAACAAACAAGCAAGCAAGCAAGCAAGCAAGCAAGCAGCCCCCACAGCGCTGGAGTCAATTTGTAAAAAACACCACATTTGTACACGTAGAAGATAATGTATTTTGCTTTTTTTTAAAAATGGGCAAAAATTGGGGGCCATCTTATATATGGAGAGTGAATGCAGAGAGGGGGGTTGCGGGCATGCGGGCGATCGGCTGCAGCTGCGGAGAGTGAGTGTGCGATTTGCAGCTGCAGTGAGGCTTGCAGGGGCTGTGGCATGCAATTGGTGGGTGCAGCAAGGCATGTGGGCGATTGGTCACAGCAACCTCCCCAACAACAGAAGGGTGACCTCCCTCCAAAAACCTCAACAACTCAGGGCGATCTCCGCTGCCCCCCATATAGATTTCTTAATTTGGGGTTCGAAAAATAGGGGTCATCTTATACATGAGGGCGTGTTATACACGGAAAAAATATGTTAACTGTGGGGCTTCATATTTCCCTGTCTCTTTTATCTTCCAACACAGACATTCCTCCCTTCCTAACCCCAGATGAGTGAGTGCTGGCTGAGGTCACGTCCCCAATAGATGTCCTTTGCTGAAAATCCACCAGAGTCCACAGTGTCACCTGGGGAGAACATTTTCTCCAGTTTTATACCTGGCTGTTGACCAGACTCTGAAGGGAACAAAACACAGCTAAAAAAAGCAAAACACGGCCAATGTGACCCCAAATTAGGGACCTGCTGGGGATCATAAAAGGCCCTCTACCCTGCCCCCATGACACATCACACACTCCTTGGTTGGTCTTCTCTGGAGGAGAGAGGCAATGAAGCCGCTGAAATAGGTACCTCTTTAGAACAGAGGAGTATGGCACCATCATGGTGGAGGCAATGGGGAGGAGAATTACTGGCTTCTTCTGCTAGAGATCTGCCACCATGCCTTCACAAGGATGTACAAAGGATTATGCCAATGACCTATCTAGTCCAACGTCCTGCTCTCACAGGGGCCAGCCAGATGTCTGTGGGAACCCCACAAGCAGGGCATGAGTGCAACAGCACCCTGCCCACCTGCAATTCCCAACAATTGGTATTCAGAGAAATGCTGCTTCCGACAGTGGCACAGAACATAGCCATTGTGGCTACTAGCCATTGGCAGCCTTGTCCTCCATGGATTTGTCTAGTCCATTGTGTTTCCCAAGCGTGGGTCTCCAGCTGTTTTTTGACTACAGTTCCTATCATCCCTGACCACTGGTCCTGCTAGCTAGGGATAATGGGAGTTGTAGTCCAAAAACGGCTGGAGAGCCAAGTCCAGGAAACACTGGTCTAATCCTCTTATAAGAACCTAACAAGGGCATCTTGTTTGCCCCAAGTCTGAACCCTTTCAACAAGCTTGTCGTGGAGGCAATTCCTGACGACTGAAAGCAGTGAATGGGTGCAAGGTGAGAAAAAGGCACGCCCAAATTCAACCTTCCCCAACCTGGTGGTTGTTGCTGGACTACAACTCCCATCATCCTTGACAACTGGAGACATTGGCTGGGCCTTGATGGAAGCTGGGGTCCAAAATACCTGGAAGGCCACAGGTTGGGGGGAAGCTGCCAGAGATCATGGAGGAAGTTGCTCCTATCACAGCACTATTCATGCCACAAGCCATGCTCTCTCCCAAAGACTACCCAGCTACCACCCAGCTGCACTCACGGATGCCTGGTATGCTTTCGATAGGGATATGCCGAACACCTTCCTTGAAGCAAGTGAGGCCGGGGTAGACTTTGCGGATCTGGGCCTGCTTCCTCTCTATCAACTTCTTGATTATCTGTAGGGAGAAGAGAGCAGGTGATGCACCTTGGACTGCCATCCCCACAGGACACCCCTGCAGGACCAGCTCCAGGGGAAAGGCCATAACGGATCACCCAACAAAGGGCTGGTTAAACTTGTGTATTTGCAGGCGACAGGCCAGAATCAAAAAGGCACGTTTCTCTGGGTTGCCGACATTCCGAATTCGACGCAAATATAGTGCACGATGTTTTTTGTTTCAGAATAATTTCTACTTCGGGATGGGGTACACAGGAAACTGCCTTCTACAGCGTGAGAGCATTGGGTCCATCTAGCTCAGAACTGTCTACACTGGCAGGTAGTGGCTCCTGAAGAGGTCCTTCCCAGCCCTACACCTGGGGATGCTGGGGACTGAGCCTGAGGTCATCGGCAGATGCTCTACCACTGAGCTACAGCCCCTCCTCAAAGCGGCCACTGGTAACCTTCTGAATACTGAATTCTGGGAACAATTGCACATTTCGCTGTTCTCCTTTTCTACCTCCTCACCTCCTTCTGCTTCTTGATGATATGAGAGAGCTCTGTGTAAGGGATCCGGGGATTCAGTTCACACTCCATCAAGGTGGCTCCCTCATAGTCCTTGATATAGCCAAGGTATCGGCTCTTGGGGACTTTGATGTCTTTGGAGAAGCCCTGGAGGCCAGACATGAAAGGTCCATTCATTTTTCAGAACAAATAATAATAATAATAGTAATACAGTCATACCTCATGTTACGTTTGCTTCATGATACGTTTTTTTCAGGTTGCGTCCTGCGGCGACCTGGAAGTACTGGAAAGGGTTACTTCCGGGTTTCGCCGCTTGTGCATGCACAGAAGCACTAAATCGCGCATGCGCACAAGCACCAAATCACGCCGCACACCTGCGCAGATACGGCACTTCAGGTTGCGTGCTTTTCATTTTGCGAACGGGCCTCCGGAACGGATTCCGTTCACAACCAGAGGTACCACTGTAATAATAACAACAACAACAACAACAACAACAACAACACCTTAGCAAAGAAAACCATGAACCTATTCATGCACTGAGATGGTGACCTCTTGCCTGAAAGCTTTGACCCTAGCTCCCTCTTTCCCTCCCCAACACAATGGAAGTATCTAGTCCTTACGAGGATGGAAGAGGAGGGAATGCTGACTCAAAAGCCAAGGCTCCAGCATGCTCAATTAGCTCTGTGTAAAACAACCACCTTCTGCATTGCGCCACTGAAAAAGTCTCTCACGTGCACTTTTTAAATGTACACTGTCTTTGGCATTGAGAACTGATAAGGCATACCTAGTCTGGTACATGTTGAGCACATCAAAACTCACATCTATATGTATGAGATTCGCAGACTCAGAGTCAAAGACTTGCTTTTGAAAGCTCTGCGGACTTCTCCTGCCCAAAAGCGAATGCCTCGCCTCCCCACAGACATGCACAGGCTCTTTTATGTGGAAAAACTCACTGGTATGGAGTATCAACATCTCTTTTTTTGTTGCCCTTGGCAGCCATTTTGTGTTGGTACCCACAGCACTTTAACACCACGGGTACTGGCACCTCATAAATATTTTTTAAGCAAAAAAATCACTGGGTCTTCCCAATCGCCAGCCCTGACTTGCACCTTTCTGTTCTAGGTTGAAAGTCCTCTGGGGAGCAACTGCACAGAACTGTGAAGAGCCAGTGTGGTGTAGTGGTTAAGAGCGGTAGTCTCGTAATCTGGGGAACCGGGTTCGCGTCTCCGCTCCTCCACATGCAGCTGCTGGGTGACCTTGGGCCAGTCACACTTCTCTGAAGTCTCTCAGCCCCACTCACCTCACAGAGTGTTTGTTGTGGGGGAGGAAGGGAAAGGAGAATGTTAGCCGCTTTGAGACTCCTTAAAGGGAGTGAAAGGCGGGATATCAAATCCAAACTCTTCTTCTTCTTCTTCTTCAGTCCCACAGGCCAGCCATGAAAATGCAGGTGGCAGTTTTCTCATTTCACTTAATATTAACCACCCACTTCTCTCTCTCAAAAGGAAACCAAAAAGCAGCTAACAGAAAAGACTGTCAATGCAGCCAACATAACAACAGTTGGAACCAGGCTAAGGCCCCATCTGCACTATGCATTTAAAGCAGTATCACACCACTTTTAAACTGCCATGGCTGCCCCCTAAGAATCCTGGGAACTATAGTTTGTTAAGATTGTTAAGATTTGTTAGGCCACCCCTATTCTCTTCACAAAGCTACCATTCCCAGACTGTTGTAACATTCAATCCCTCTTCCCAAGAAACTCCAGAAACTGTAGCTCTGTGTGGGGGAACAGGGGTCTTCTAACAACTCTCACCTTTTACAAACTACAGTTCCCAGGAAGTCGTGACTACTCTAAATGTATAGTACATATAGGGCCTGAGTTAGCTGCACAACACTTTTGCCCTACCGAAACCAATGGGGCAAATTAAAAGGTAAAGGTAAAGGTACCCCTGCCCGTACGGGCCAGTCTTGCCAGACTCTAGGGTTGTGCGCTCATCTCACTCTATAGGCCAGGAGCCAGCGCTGTCCGCAGACACTTCCGGGTCACGTGGCCAGCGTGACAAGCTGCATCTGGTGAGCCAGCGCAGCACATGGAACGCCGTTTACCTTTCCGCCAGTAAGCGGTCCCTATTTATCTACTTGCACCCGGGGGTGCTTTCGAACTGCTAGGTTGGCAGGCGCTGGGACTGAATGACGGGAGCGCACCCCGCCGCGGGGATTCGAACCGCCGACCATGCGATCGGCAAGTCCTAGGTGCTGAGGTTTTACCCACAGCGCCACCCGCGTCCCTAATGGGGCAAATTAGCCACTACTTAAGTCCCACTGATTTTAACATGAACCAAAGACAACTGATTAAGTCTGGGTCCAACCTAATATATCAAACTACAGGTGGTAATAAATTCAATTGGCAAACAAAATTGAGTTTCAAAGCAGTACCACGTGACAATATACCTCATAGGAATTGCTTGACAGTGCCTCAGTTCAACAACAGAATGAACAAGATTTCAATAACCATTATAAATTCACTGCAAGTCCTGTCACAGAGACCACTGGAGAGGCACTTCTGAGTTCTTTATGGAACCATGAAGGCAAAAGCTGGCCCTAAATAAACCTTCATCAGCAATGCTGTAGTACCTGCTTCTTGAAATAGCCAATGGCATATTCATCAGCATAGGTGAGGAAGTACAGGATGCTGTGCTTGATGTGGTATTCTTTCAGGTGATTCATCAGGTGGGTCCCATAACCCTACAAGGAGACATAAGAGGGAATGAGGAAATAATGAGAGTGGCAAACCGCTGGGGGGGAAAGAATCTGATGACTTGAGGATTCATGCAGGAAGACCCAGAATATCATTAAGCATGGCAAAATTAAATGAGTTCCATTTAAAATTGATTCTGGGGTAAGTAATGGCCAATTCTGAGGTAATAAATATGGAACAGCGAATGCCATAAGCATGGGCACATTAAATTACCATTGATTTTTAATTAATTCTGAGGGGGAAATTTTAAAATTCTGAGGAAATTAAATTACCATTCTTCTGGCATTAAGAATCTAAAGTGAGGTATCAGTATAATAGGTAGACAGATACATACCTATCATACTTGAACGGGAGAGGAAACAGTTCAGTGTGGACTGAGCATGCTAAAAGCAATACTTCTGAGCAATGCCACACAGTAAGCTGCAGGTCCCAATGTATGGGTATGTAGACGCAACATGCATATAAGTGCAGTGTGGTTTACTTGAGTGGGACATTTAAACACCCTTCCCCAACCATTTTTTGGGATAATTGAGGAGTCCCCTGGAATGAAATCATCATCATAAAAACTTCATTATTTGTACCCCGCCCATCTGACTGGGTTTGCCCCAGCCACTCTGAGTGGCTTCCAGCACATATAAAAACATAATAAAAAGATTAAAAAGCTTCCCTAGACGGGGCCACCTTCAGATGTCTTCTACAAGTTATATAGCTAGCTAAACAAACAAACAAACAAAACAAAACAAAACAAAACAAATAATTTGAAGGAACCCATTTCTGGCCTATCCCTTTCCCCATATTCCTGCCCAATATGCCCTCCATTCACAGAGCAACTTCTTTATTAACGACGACGGCAATACAGTTAGAGGGCGGGAATGGTGAATGCTTTCTAAATTTGCCCCCACTTTTCTGGAAGCTTTGCACTTGTTTATGATCGACTGCAGGATCTCGAATGTTACTGTAGAGCTCAATTCCACCCCTTGCCTTGGGCTATTGCCCTTCCTGGCCAGGTAGACTCACACATACACATAACACAAACACACCCACCCCACATCGTAACACAATCCACCTCCAGCAACCCTACCTTGACTTGCTCATTGGACGTCACAGCACAGAAGACAATCTCTGTGAACCCCTGGGTGGGGAACATTCGGAAGCAGATGCCGCCGATCACTCGGCCATCTTTGATCAGTGCCAGAGTCTTGTGTTTGCTGTGAAGAAAAGCAGAGCAATGAATGGAAGTGTCTGGACTGCAGAGGAGCCGTAAGCTCAGAAGCACAGCATCTGTTCTGCGTGCAGAAGGCCCCAGGCTCAAACCCTAGCATCACCAGCTAGGGCTAGGAAAGATTTCTTGTCTGAAATACTGGGAGAGCTGCTGCCAGCCAGCATAGCTAATTCTGGGCAAAATGGGCCTACAGACTGATTCAGTCCCGTATAAGGCAGCTTCCTATATTCCTATGAGCATCATTATTCTCTCATCCCACTCTATACCTTTCCTGGACTGAATTGAATAAAGGGATATACAGCAGTGTTGCATAGTGGTCAGAGCATTAGACTAGGACGTGGGAGACCAGGGTTCAAAACCCCCCACTTGGCTATGAAGCTCACTTGGTGACCTTGGGCCAGCCACTGCCTCTCTGCCTAACCTACCTCACAAGGTTGTTGTGGGGACTAGATGAGGAGGGGGAGAAGAATGGACACCAGCTTGACCTCCTTGGAGGAAAAAGGTGGCATATAAATCAATCAATCAGTCAGTCAGTCAGTCAGTCAGTCAGTCAATCAATCAATCAATCAATCAGTCAGTCAGTCAGTCAGTCAGTCAGTCAATCAATCAGTCAAACAAACAAACAAACAAACAAACAAACAAACAAACAGTGACTGCCTGTAATCTGCAAACAATCCCGCCCCCCACACTTTAAACAGTCTGAGCTTCTCTTGTGGAATCCTGGAAATTTGAGAGATCTTACTTTGTTTTCCCTGCTCCACCTGAACAAACTGAAATTATCCAGGGAGGCAGGAATGATTGTTACACAAGGTTAAGCCTGAACACGGATAAACCCTCTGTCCTTTTATCAGAATAGCCAGGAGAGGCACCACTGGCAGTATGGCACAACAAACCTGCAGGCCACCTCTGCCTACAACCCAGGAAAAGTGAGCTGCTGCAGAATGTTCGCAAGCATTCTAACACAGGGATGGGGAACCAGTGGCCATCGAGGTGCTTTTGGGTACAACTCCCAGCAAGTCCCTACAGCTCCTGACCACTGGGGCCACAGTGAGTCCTCCTCCCTGCTCTAACACCAAAAATAGCCTTTTTGTCAAGATGGAAACAGCAGTGTTGGGCATTGGGCTATATATTGTGCCGAACACTAAAAGAAAGGAATTGTGAATTATTTTTTCTGTTTAAGCATGGTTTTCTTCTGTCAATCAGGTGGCATTTCAGCAGGATGTGTCAACCACAGAATGCTGCGACAGAACTGTGTCCGGCCAACTTACAGTGGTACCTCTGGTTACATACTTGATTCGTTCTGGAGGTCCGTTCTTAACCTGAAACTGTTCTTAACCTGAAGCACTACTTTAGCTAATGGGGCCTCCCCCTGCTACTGCGCTGCCGCCGCACGATTTCTGTTCTCATCCTGAAGCAAAGTTCTTAACCCGAGGTACTATTTCTGGGGTAGCGGAGTCTGTAACCTGAAGCGTCTGTAACCCGAGGTACCACCGTACTTACAAACGATATTGCACAGTACAGCGAGGGGGAAAGAAGAGACTAAGCAAGAGGTTTTCAGCCTTTTTGAGTCCACGGCTCCCTTGACCAACTACAGTCATACCTCATGTTACGTTTGCTTCAGGTTGCGTCCTGCGGCAACCCGGAAGTAATGGAATGGGTTACTTCCGGGTTTCGCCACTCGCGCATGAGCAGACACGCAAAATGATGTCACGCACATGCACAGAAGCGGCGAATTGCGACCCGCAGGTTGCGTTCTGTTCAGGTTGCGAACGGGCCTCCGGAACGGATCCCGTTTGCAACCAGAGGTACCACTGTGCATTCTTTCTGCAGCACCGAACAGTGGGGCTCATCAGCCCTGTTCTGGCACCCCTTGCCTGCAGAGCTGGTAGTCCTTCACCCCTCCCTTGTGGAGGGTTACCTCAGCATCCTTTCCCCCCCCCCCCCGCCCCCGGGATTCCTCTGGGTAGCCGCAGCTGCCGCCCCTGGTCTCTGACCTGCCCACCCTGCCCCAAGGAGAGAGGCCTCCTTACACTGCCCCACAGAGGCCTGGGAAGCACCCCCTGGCCAGCCCCAGAGGCACCGTTTATCTGGGGAACTTGTAGCCAGGGCTGCTGCAACGAATTGCCGTGCAAGCCTTTGAGAGATGCAAGAGGGCATCAGAAGAGGGAGGGAAGGAAAGAGGCACAGAGTCCAGTGTTGCCGGCGGCACCCCTGACCATCATTCAAGGCACCCCAGGGGGCCATGGCACACTGGTTGGAAACCACTGGACTAAGCTGTTGAACAGAGGCTCGGCTCACATCCTAATTTGTCGGCAAACCTTTTGTTGAAAGTTCTGGAAACAAGTCCCTATGTTCATATTCTTCGAGTCTTTACTCGATAAATCTGCACCGATTTTTAAGTTTTCCCAATTCTAAAGACTCAGGGTTGGGCCGGGGGGGGGGGGGGTTGTGGTGTTAATACAGCACCTGTCTTATGACACACCTATTCCTACCCGCAACCATTGACGAACCAGGGCCGTTGCTCAACTTACGGATCAAAAACCAGACGGGTAATGTACTCCTTGGGCATTCGAGGCAGCTGGTGTGAAAATACATTCTGCAGCCCAACCAGCCACATGAGAATCTTCTTGTTGGATTTCTGCGAGAGCGAGTTGCCAATGACATGGAATTCAATGATGCCGCGGCGCTCCTCTAGGCGGGCCGTCTCATCCCGGGCTGCATTGGCGGAGAGCAGGCTGGTCTGGGAGCAAAGGAAAAACAGAACACTGGCAGAACTCGTTAATGCTAACATGCAAGGTCTGAATGAAATGGACCATTATATTTTTTTAAAAAAATTAAAACCTGTATGTGGTCTGTGGATGATGGGATTAACTTGTGCCTGACTCATGGCTTTGCCTACCTGGAAAAAAACAACTTGGAAGGCGTCACAAACTAATTAAGGGAAGATAAGGTCAGAGAAAATTGTTTTCCTTGAATCTTTGGGAAGTGTATGTGGACTGGTATGCAAATCGAAGGCAACACCAAGCTTTAATTAGCCAAGGAATGCTTGATATGTTTCATTATGCTACACTCTTTGCTTTGTGTGTGTATTATCATTCTTAGGTTTAGGTACTTTCCTCCACGTATGATGATGAAGAAGAAGAGTTTGGACTTGATATTCCGCCTTTCACTCCCCTTAAGGAGTCTCAAAGCGGCTAACAATCTCCTTTCCCTTCCTCCCCCACAACAAACACTCTGTGAGGTGAGTGAGGCTGAGGGACTTCAGTGAAGTGTGACTAGCCCAAGGTCACCCAGGAGCTGCATGTGGAGGAGTGGGGAATCGAACCCGGTTCACCAGACTATGAGTCCACCGTTCTTAACCACTACACCATGCTGATGTACGAGGACCTCTTGTTGATGTTTTTAACCAAAAAAAACCCACTAGTTCAAGATAATGTTATTTCATGTATCTCATTTCATGTGAGGCTGAAGATCTGCTTGGGTTCACGCAACGGGCCGGAACTGAACCATGCAATTAGCATGACAACTGCTGAGATTGGTTTGCTGTATTCTGTGCCAAATGTGCATTACTAAGCCTTTCTATTAGCCATACAGACTCTACCCAGGCCATACCCCTTTCTGAGGGGCCTGCACCCTTCTCCAATGTCTTTTGTCTGGTTGGAATGTGTCAATGAATGCCCCTTAGCTTCCTGGCATGGAGGATAAAGAGGAGTCAGTTGAGTGCAGGCAAAAAACTAGCCTGCTGCACAAAGGTAAAATTTACGTTCACTGATCTGCTCACATTTGCCTTTGGCCCTGGCCAGCAGCGGCCTATGAAACCTGAAATGTTGCCCCCAAAAAGAACATGTCCCTCAGACTAAAAACTGATTCCCAAAAAGTTGGTGAATATCTGCTCCTTTATGCCCCTCCTGCTTGCCATACCTCAGGTCCCAGCATGGCTGCTGGATCTGTGATAGTCAACATCACTTCGTTTACGAGCTCCATCGGGATGTCACCCAGCACGCGAATCCGCTTCGCATCCTCCAGCGTCAAGCTCTCTGGAAGCTTCCTCTTCTCGCCTGTGCGACAGGGAAAAGGAATGAGGCCTCAGGCTCTATCTACGCCTATGCCAAAAAAATTATAGTAGGCTGAAGTGACTGATGTAACTCCCAGAAACGTTAACTTCTCACTCTTTTTTAACAAACAGCATATGCATAAATCTGATTCTGGGTTTTACTCCTACGTGACAGGTGGCTTTGAGCTGCAGTGTCAAATTTAAGACATGGTTAAATATAGCTTATGAATGGATTGCGAGTAAAACAATACTTGTGGAGCTGGGTTCCAAAACCTGGCCCTCATGGGCACCACAGCTCCCTTAGATGCTGCCTACCAGGGCCCCCTTCCCAATGTTTCTTTATCTATATTTATAAAAAGGAGGGTTTTTTGGGTGGGGGGTCTTATCTGTTGCCTGTTTTCTTTTGTCTGTGTTTTATTTATTTGGAGCGTGTTGGTGGTTTGCCTCTCACTGGAGAGTGGGTGGGTGGCTTCTGAGCATCCTCAGTTTTTCTTCTGCAAAATGGGTATTTCACAACTAGCTGGAGGCAGTATGCTTCTGAATGCCAGTTACTGGGAATCTTCAAGTGTGGAGTGCTGTTACACTCAATTTGTCCATGCAGGCTTCGCAAAGGCATCTTGGTCCTGTATACCTGAAGGAGCGTCTCCACCCCCATCTTTCAGCCCGGACACTGAGATCCAGCGCCGAGGGCCTTCTGGCGGTTCCCTCATTGCGAGAAGTGAGGTTACAGGGAACCAGACATAGGGCCTTCTCGGTAGTGGCACCCACCCTGTGGAACACCCTCCCTTCAGACGTGAAGGAAATAAGCAGCTACCCTATCTTTAAAAGACATCTGAAGGCAGCCCTGTTCAGGGAAGTTTTTAATATTTAATGCTGTATTGTTTTTAACACTTGATTGGGAGCCGCCCAAAGTGGCTGGGGAAACTCAACCAGATGGGCGGGGTATAAATAATAAATTATTATTATTATTATTGGTTGGCCACTGTGAGAACAGAATGCTGGACTAGTTGGGGCATTTTCCTGATCTAGCAAGATTTATTTTCATGTTTCTTGGATTTCCAGCTGTGCCCCCAGGCTCAAGGAGGCTAGGAATGAACCAACGGCTTTTAATTCAGTACAAAACCTTCTGAGTTTGCAAAACTCTTGGCTGGTTGTTCAAGAAACACTTTTGCAAAGGGAAAAACAGATGTCTCCTAGCAAGGGCTTATTATTAAACCCTTCGCTGAAGATGTTTGGCTTGGACATTCTCCAGATACGTCTACACTACAGGCTTTACCTGGCACAGAATCCAATGAGCTGCCATCCAGGTTAATGGAAGCCAAGGAGGAACTGCAGCTCAGAGATTTGCTGAAGAGCGGAGTGCTGGCTGCGGGAACGGTGCTGATTGCTGCACGGAAAAAAACAAGAACACACAGCCCTATTAAAGACACGAAGCAGCTGCAACAGAAAATGAAGGAGGAATCGTCTGACCCACCCTCACCTGCCCCAGGTACATAACGTATAGCCACAACAAGCAGCCAACTTACACCGTAATACCTAAAATATCCCATTTTAAGGGGCTCAGGGTGGCATGCATGGGTTACCCCTTTTTACTGAGGTTTAGATAGCACCCACCCACGAGTGCTGAATTGCAACCCTCTCCAGTCATGCTACCTTCGGGTGTCTGTCTAAGGACCATCAGCTTTGAGTGTTTCAGGATCTCCTACAGTGCTGGAGGATATGACTGGATCTTTAAAGAAAGCTAAACCCACAATGGTCATTTATAAACGCTTAGTGGACTGCTGTAATGTGGATGTTCAGGATCTTGAGACAAAATGAATAGGGAACAGAGAGCCCAATCCACACAGCCCAATCAGTTGATTGGGAATTTATGGGTTGTAGCCAATGCCAGTCCTAGTCAGAGCAGACCTACAGGTTTTTCCCCCCTTTTTGATTGCAGCAGGCCCCACGTACAAATCACCAGTTAAAACAACCTTGGGTAGCAAGACTGGGCAAGACCCCTGCTTGACACTTTGGAAAGCTCCTGCAAGTCAGAGCTGACCACCATAAGGCTGTGTCACAGATTTGCATGAGGACAGACGGCTGCCAAAAAAGGGTTCCAAGAGATACACACCTGGCCGGGGAACGAGTGGGGTTCCTTCTGACGCCGGCATAGTAAAGTCGGCCTCCCAGATTGGTGAGCTCTCCCCATAGATTTCTTCCTCGAGCATTGATAGAAACCTGGGCAGGGAGAAATGGAGGGGAATCAGCAGGGCAAAACATATACAGGAGTCTTATGAACCCCAGTGTCAATGCAGTGGGGGCAGAGACTTCAAGCTTTAGCCCTGGGTTAAAATCCCCACCTTTTAAAAATGGAGATGATGCTCAACCTTATGTAGCTGTGAGTGAGTCTCCCTCAAGCCTCCATTCTCACATCTTTTTTGAAAACAGGTCAAAAGAGGTCACTGGGAAAAAGCAATTTACTGGCCCCCAGAATTGCCTTAGTCCCCAGGAAACTAAAGAGGGCTAAAGAGATGGCTAACCTAGCAGGACACCGTGTCACCAAAGAATAATCCCATGGATGAGCTGGAGCCAAAGTATCATGAAAGTGAATGAGAAATTGGGACTGGCCAATCATGCACCAGATTTAGGCATCGGTGGTGTACATTCATATTAGTGCCCAGGACAGCTGACTTGGATCCTAGGTTATGGGTGCCCATGATGTCATGCTGTGACATGACATCATGTGCGCCCCCCTGGCCTTGGCACCTGACTTCCGGTGGCACCAGAAGTCAGGTTCTGAGACCTCGGACATGACTTCCGCTGCTTTCCAAGGCACCAAACATTGTGTTGGGGGTCCTGCAGTGTGGGTGCTGAGCACTCACAACAATTTTATGGGTGCTCAGGCACCCAGAGTCCCTTACAGTTGGCACCCCGTCAGTGTCACACCACTTTAAACAGAGCTATGATTCTCAGAGCAGTTTAACCATCAACCCCTCTTCCCAAGGAACTCTGGGAATTGTAACTCTGGGAGGGAAATATGCCTTCGGACTCCTCAGAGCTGCCATTTTGCACCCAAAGTGTTGTATCCAACTAAATCTATCAATTTCAATGGGCCTATTTTAAACTGGGTACCAACCCGCTACAGCTGCATGGCCCCCTTTCCTGTAGCTTCATGGAACTGGCCTTACTTGGGGAAGTGGGTGAGGATGAGGGTCCGTTTCTCTGGTACCAGCTTGTCCTTCTCCACGCGGAACTTCTCCAGCAGCTGCCGGCGAGTCACCGTGAAAGTGGACTTGAGGAGGTTGCGCCCAAACACCTGGGTGGTTTCGTAGCGTGGGAGGCTGTCGCAGCTTTGGGGGACGTGGCAATAGCACAGCCACCTAGGGTGAGGGAAGGCCAGAGAGGTGTCATAGGCAGCGAGGACTTATTAGCGCAACAGGGGGAAATGGAATTATTAGGTCACGGCAGCGTTTCCCAACATTTTCTTTCCGAACCTGGGTTTCCTCGAAAACCTCCTCTACCTCCCCAAGCGCACATGCCTCCAGGTGAATGGGCAGAATCCTGACATACAATTGAATCAATGCAGTCCTCCATTCCTCTCTGCCTGTGTGGACTAGGGGACCAATCCAGCACTGTCTCGGATGGAAGAACGAGTACAGGCCATCTCAGACGCCCTCTTAAAAATCAGCCAACGGGGGTAGGCGGCCAGAGGGAGAAGAAAATTTGCTGAGGTCAGAACGTCCCATATACAGTCGTACCTCGGGAAGTTGAACAGAATCTGTTCCGGAAGTCTGTTTGACTTCCAAACGTTCAAAGACCAAAGCACGGCTTCTGATTGGCTGCAGAAAGCTCCTGCAGCCAATCAGAAGCTGTGGAGGTCCCGTCGGATGTTCGGCTTCCAAAAGAACGTTCGAAAACCAGAACACTCACTTTTCGATCGTTCAGGAGCCGAAACGTTTGACTCCCAAGGTGTTTGGGAGCCAAGGTACAACTGTACTCCCCTGCAGCGTTCATTATTAGGGCAGCAGAGTTTGGGCAGTCGCTATGACTTCTTCCACTGGTGAATGAAAAGTGACTCTGCTTGCTGCAGGATCAGCTCCCTCCCTTCTCCTCTGGCTCCCATCTGAGAAGCACCGAGGAGTTGTTGTTTTGCTGTAGTTATTCAGGAAATATGGAAATACAATTGCCCAGAGGTGTTCATCTTTATCAATAAGTCACCAAACCACACTTGACAATGCAAATGAGTCATTGGAGATTAACCCTGCTGCTAATAATAATAATAATAATAATAATAATAATAGTTGTTGTTATTTTATTTTATTTATACCCCGTCCATCTAGCTGGGTTTCCCCAGCCATTCTGGGTGGCTTCCAGCACATATAAAAACATAATAAAATGTCAAACATTAAAAACTTCCCGACACAAGTTAAGACTTGGGCTCTGCTTTCTTCGCTTCCCCCAGCTCACCTGGTGTAGTTAACCTTGTACGTTGCCACATCATCATTTTGTGAGCGCTGGCGGAACTGAGACGGCGTTTCCAGCTTCCAGTAGTTTAGGCACAGAAGGAACATCTTCGACAACTCAAACATGGTCTGTCGCTCCTTAGGGGGCAGGTGGCTGAACTTGTACTGCACAAAGTTTAAGACGCCCTGAGAGGGAGAACAGAAGGCCAGGTGAGCTATAGCAGCCTTACACTTCTGTGGGGTCTCCGGCATACTGGGTTGCCATCTGAGCCCTACCCCCCCAAATTATGATTTATACAGTTGTTAGGAGCCCCCCTAGTTCCCTCACAGAGCAACCATTCCCACAGTTCCCAGTGAAGAGGGATTAATTAAACTACTCTGAGAATTGTAGCTCCGTGAGGGGAATACAGCCTTTTCTTTTCTAGGCACAGGGAGCCAAACATGTGTTTTAGATGCACCCTGGCACTTTACATCTCTCAAGGCATCTTTTTACCTGTTCAATGTTTGGTTTTTCAAAAGGGGGGCTTCCGAGTGAGCCCTCAACAACCGGGCGGCTCATCTGGAGGATGCATTTCCTTAGGAGCTGTGGAGAGGGGGGAAAGAAATTGTTTTAATCTCAAAGGAAAAAAGGCGGGGGGAATCACCCATTATTTCCTTGTAGGGTTTTTTTTTTTTTTTGTATTATTTTTTTATTGAATTTTCAAAAGTTTGACATATTTACTTCAATACCTAATAAATTTATATTTTCTTGACTTCCCACTTCATTTTCCGTGGTGTTTTAATTCCTCCCCCCGCTGTACAATACCTTCTCTCTCTTATACCAACACGTTGATACTATATTCTTCTATTCCTTCTGTCGCTCCTATTTCAAATCCTCCTCGAGATGGTTTTACTAGTTCTGTCTAAGATGTTCCAAGGTATGTGGGATGCCCACAATCTGTTCAGAATGGCTTCCATCTAAGGTGCACAACAATTCCATGCCAGCGCATAGCAAGTTCAAACCCTGGCATCTCCTGGTAGGCCCGGGAAAGACTGGAGAGCTGCTGCCAGCCAGTGCTGGGGAACCTGTGCTCTCCAGGTGTTGCTGGGCTCCAACTCCTAGCAGCCCCAACTATCATGTCCAATGCTCAAAAATGACTAGATGGTAGCCCAACACCAAATGGCGAGCCATAGGCTCCCCAGCCTTGGCACAGACAATGCTAAACTCAAAGGACCGGTGATCTGGCTCAATGCAAGACATCTTCCTATGCTCCCACACTTTTCAACACTGGTCTCCAGTTATTTCTGCATTAGTATTACCAACCACCAAAGCATTGATGTGAAATAGCCACTTAAAAGATCTTGAGAACTTCCTTGTATTCAGCTGAGTTTCTGCTCTCCCTACCACCTGCCCCACCAGAAAACCCCCAACCACCACTGTGGACATTTTGCAATGCACTATTCCTCTTTGAGCTCACCTTAAACAGGTAGAAATAAACTTGCTTGGTGTCTGTGTCCTCTTCCTTGTGCACTGACATGAAAAGGTTCTCCACATCTACTACCATCCCCAGAAGCCGATTGATCTCTTCCTCAGAGACATTCTCCAGGTGAGACACATGGTCAGCTGAGGGCAGGTGAGAGAAATCAGGTCATGGTCTAACCCAAATGGAATGGAGCGCAACAAAGGCTCATCATCCATCCACCTCCCACCCCGCCACCATCCAGATAACTCTCTTTATCTAGCAACTAATGGGGCTTATCTACATTATATAGGTCTGCTGTGTGCAAGATTCTGTCCAGGAGGGAAGGGGCACCTGTGGCCCTCCAGCTGTTGCTGGACTACAACTCCTTTTGGCCTCCCCATTCCCTTTTCTTCACGTGTCATGTCTTTTTAGAACAGGGATTCCCAAGCTTGGGTCTGCAGCTGGGGGTTTTTTGGACTACAACTCCCATCATCCCTAGCTAGCAGGAGCAGTGGTCAAGGATGATGGGAACTGTAGTCCAAAAATAGCTGGAGACCCAACTTCAGGAAACTCAGTTTTAGAAACTTTTCCAGCCTGAGGGCCACATTCCGTTGCAGGCAACATTCTGGGGGCCACGGGCCAGTGGTGGGTGTGACTAAAGGCAAATGAAATCTAAGCAATAGATGCAACTCTTACCTTTGTACAGTACGATACACGCCAGCAACCAGAGATTTCAAGATACACACACACACACACTTCCACTCAGGGAATTCAAGAATTCAAGATCACATTTCAGAGAAGCAAAGCAGGCAAGGAGGGTGT
Source organism: Podarcis muralis (assembly GCF_964188315.1). Classification (NCBI taxonomy): domain Eukaryota; kingdom Metazoa; phylum Chordata; class Lepidosauria; order Squamata; family Lacertidae; genus Podarcis; species Podarcis muralis. Next base: position 31,621,252 of record NC_135667.1, on the reverse strand, counting down.
AGAGCAGGACTGGTGAGGGGTGTGACCTAAGGGAGAGTCTCAAGGCCTGGAAGACCGCACCTGGCCACCCTAGAAGTTTTTGGTCCCGTTTTGGTCCTGTGAGCAGTGCCAGGACCATAATAGTAATGATCTCTGTGAGAGACGTCTTTTGGCTAAAGTACAGGGTATGGCTGTCATAAAAGATGATACACACAAACATTTGAACACCACTCATTGTCCACCCCTGTTGTACAGTATAGTGGTCAGAGTATTTAAGTAGGACAGAGGGCAGTGAGTTCAGTCACAAAACACACTGGATGACTTTTGAGTCAGTCACTGCCTCTCATCCTAACCTACAGTGGTACCTCAGGTTACATACACTTCAGGTTACATACGCTTCAGGTTACAGACTCCGCTAACCCAGAAATAGTGCTTCAGGTCAAGAAATTTGCTTCAGGATGAGAACAGAAATCAGGCTCCAGCGGCGCGGCAGCAGCGCGAAGCCCCATTAGCTAAAATGCTGCTTCAGGTTAAGAACAGTTTCAGGTTAAGAACGGACCTCCGCAACGAATTAAGTACGTAACCCGAGGTACCACTGTACTTCATAGGGTTGTCGTGAATATAAAATGAAAGGGGGAACCACGTCCACTGGCCTGAGTTTGATGGAGACAGACCGAGATAAAAATGAAACAAACTGTTTTTATTTATTTTTTTAAATAACCACCAAATAAAGTCTGATATCCAATATGGAATTTGGCACCCAAAGAACAGGAGCTCTTTCTTTTTTACCTTACTATATAATACAAATGTAAGGATGCTGTTATGTAGCAGTTCATCATAAGGATAGTGGGGTGATGGTGGGGGAGTGGGGATTTTGCACACCATGGGGAAAGTAAGTGGGATTGGTGGGCAAAGTGAGCAGGGACATGGTACCTACCCTTTTTTTAAAAAGAAGGTTTTTCGTACACTGCTTAGAGACAAGCATAACTAAGCAGTACTGTATATAAACTGTCAAAATAAATACTAATAAACAAATAAAAGTAGGAACAGCCAAAAGAAGGCATTCAGAAGTAACAGGGTCCAATCTTATGGGTCAGGGAATGCCTGGGCAAAAACACGTTTCCACCAGATGTCAAAAGCAACTAATAAAGGATGCTTCATATATGGCAGAGGAGAAGGGCATTTTTCACAGTACAGCATCACTTTTGCTGGTGGTAGACTTGATGGGGAAGTCCCCTTCCCGACTCCCAAGTGCCTTCACCTGGGCTGGGAATAAAACAGCCTGAGAGAGAGAGAGGCTTGCTGAGTTACCTAGCGTGTGCCCACAGCTACGGCAGGGCTCGCTGAGGTTGGTGACCGTCTGCTGCAGGTCCATACGGGGGGCTGTGGGAGGGTTTGGGTTCTTCCACCCATTGCATTTGCAAGAGTCATTAGCCTGGAGGAGTGGGGAGAAAGAGAGAGAGAGCGAGCAAGGTTGCTATGTGTAGAAAAAACTGGGGCATTGCTCACATCCATGAACACCATAACTAACATGTTACAGGTAAAAAGCTGCTTTAATAAAAGCAGAGCCATGCTGAATTTTCACTCAGACATGTTTAAGGCAAAAAGAAAAGGTGCTTTCAAGGGATGTGAAATGTACCCTGGAGTGGGTTTCGGGGGAAACACACCAAACTTCACCCCCTTTTGGCTTCATTTTTCCTGGCTGTTTACAGCCATTGTTCTACTGATCTGCTTCTGCACCATTGTAATTTTTTTTATTTAATGTACAGAGCTACCTCTTTTCCCTTCACTGCAAGATCCTATGCAATCAGAAATTTATTGCAGCAGACATGATGACGTATTATAGAGCAAGTCAGATTTGACTATTTATTGAGACCAGTATGAGTAAACAGAGATGCAATGGCATCTCTCTGAAGCCCCTATCAGACTTCAGTTGTGCCAGAATGTGCTTTGGCAGGTGCAGCATGCACCCCACAGACAGCAACACAGTGCAGACAGGCAGGACCTATATACCTGGATGAGCGTCTGAGCAGACACTTGCCGCTTCAGTGTGCTGAACTGCCGCAGCACAGAGGAAAGTTGGCTCAGGTGGCCAAGGCAATGGGAATGTGCTTCCTCCCTCTTTCTGTGTCCATTTTTGCTTCCCATAAAATCACAGCCACTAAAAATGGGGAGGGGGGATGCAAAAATGTTTATGCAACTTAATCGGTTCCCTTATTGTTTTAAGGCAGAACAGAGCCATTCTATGTGGTGCCTGTTACGGAATGCACAGTCGCTTCCCACACATATCACTATGCTGCTGCAAATGACTGCAAAAGGAGGTTTGCAAAGATACAGTGGGAATGACTTCATCTGCCTGACTGCAGAAAAGGGACACGGGAATCCTTGAGCAGAGATGCACAACTACCAGAAGTGGGAAGCTGAAAAGGCCAAGTTCCATTTCATCACTCACAATCACCAAGCTCCAGATACTGATATCCTTTGATTCATCCACATATTTAGTATTAGATCAGGCATAATGGGTTGTATCCAATGCTATTCCTACTGAAGAGTAGACCTACTGAAATTAATGAATCTTAGTCTGTCATGCCCATTAACTTCAGTGGGGCCACTCATGATTTGGAATAGCACTAACCACAATTGGAAGTGCTGCAATAGCTTCATTTTTTGTGGAAATGAATTTCATGATTAGAATTAACAGCTATGACCAACGGCATGCTTCCTGCCATAAAGCTCAGTACTGCTCTTTCAGGTGGGGCAGATACAAGGCTTTAGAAGAGTTGGAAGGGAAAACTAGAATCATTTAATCCAACCCCTTGCAATGCAGGAATCTTTTGCTCAACGTGGGGCTCAAACACATAACCCTGAGATTAAGAGTATCATGCTCTACCAACTGAGCTAGAGATACTACATATTTCAAGATTCATTTCATGATTGTTTTCTAAACATGCATATTATAATAATTACTGTATTATTATTTTTCAAATGGGGCTATAGCTGAGCAAAATATAATAAACAGAAGATTCCAGGTTCACTCCCTGGCATCAACAGGCAATAGATTTCAGGCAGGCGTCATCCGAAAGACCTTGCCTTAAACCACGGAGGCCCATTACCAGAAAATCAGAGCAGACAGTGTGGATCACATGGTTTGTTAGGCAGCTCCTTACATCCAAAAACATTTTATTTCCAACTGTTGCCATTTGCCCATAGAATTCCAGGATATGGGCGATTAAAAACGTAAACGAACATCCCGGACAAACAAATACAGCTTCTATGTCTGCAACATCTTTTCTGGTCTAGAGAAAGGATGCAGCTATGGCTGGACCACGTAGCCGGGAGGAATCCCCAGTCTTTTGATCCCTCCGGGCCCCCGTACCTTGCAGGCTGAGAACACCCCTAGCTTTTCCAGCTTCTTTGCCCGCGGGAAGCTCCGCGCATGCGCCTTACGCTGGCTCGCGCGCTGCTGCTGGCTCAACCCCGGGCGAACCGGATCGCTGCTGCTTCCTCCGGCTCCGCCTCCTCCCACTACCGGCGGAGCCGTGGCCGCAGACACTGTGGAGACGGAGGGAGCGCTAGCCTGCGGGGCCCGGCTAGCCTGCGATGAGACCTCCGGCTCCGCCATGATGCCCGGGACCCCTCCGAGGCGGCGTGGGCGCGTGGGCGCCACTGCGCATGTGCACGATAGGGGTTCTGGTGTGGCTATTGGCTGGAGGCTGCTACGCAGCAGCTTCCCCCCTGCCACCAGTTGCATGCTGGGTGATGTAGTTCCGCAGGTATCGGGCTACTTGAAAAGGAGAATTAAGGTGCGGTGCGAAAAGGGGAAACGTGACCTCTGTTCCTACTGAAACAAAGACTGAAAAAAAAGAAAAGATGAATGCTGTTTACTCGTGTAGAAATATGGGAATGAAAACACGCAACATAATTATGTTTAAATTAAAATATGTATGTAATATGTAAAATACGAATCGCGATGCTTTGTATATTGCAGGTTGAAGGAAAGGGGTTTTCCTCTCAGAAGGATAAGTTTAAGAGGACTGCTAATAGCTTTGAAATGATCAGGTGAAAAAATTATTGAAATGGGGTACTTTTATGTGGCAGGGCTCGGAGCCTCCACAGGTTGACTGCAGCTCCCGACTCACTCAAACAGGCAATAATAGCTTGGGGCTGATGGGAGTTGGGCGTTCCAAGAACCAGATTTGTTTTATTAATGGGATCATCATTATTACTGTCTTGAATGAATGCATGTTTTGTTACAATAAAACTTATAAAATCTAAAAGTCACAGGAAAAGATGCTTACAGAAAGTGACAACCCTCTTGCATATTGGAATGGCTCTGAACTTGTGTTGAGTGACCTAGAATTCCTTCTTTTTAAAAAGTTACCTGCAAAGGACAAAATGCCTCAGAATACATGCCAAATGCTGCTTCTCATGAAAAGAACCAAACGTTGATTCTTTTGTACAATGCTGCCCAGAAGTGAAGCCTTCAAAGAATGCCTCTCACCTTTACAAATACACATAAACTGAACCACTCCTACCTGGCTCTTCAAAGTACAAATATACAGTGAATGAAAGAATGCCTTCAGTCAGACTAGATACAGGACTGCAAAACTACAAGCACAGAAGGACTTCTTTGTGGAAACTGACTTCCTGGATCTACTGGCTTTGCTAGAGAAACAAAGGGAGTAAAAATGAGACCTAACAGTTTAGCTGAGATTTTGGCTCTCAGTTCTGGAAACTGATCAGGATCTGGGGGTAGGTGGCAACACTATTCAGGAAGGCAAATGAAGAAGTTTCAGGTCTTTTGCAGCCATAGTACCAGAGATCATTTTAATAAGAGATCAAGGCTGCTGAGCCTTCAGAGCATATGCTCTTTTACTGACCTCAATGGAGCATAAGATTTAATAGAGTGTGAACACCATCCCATGTTTTTGACCTATTACATACTGGAGGTAGGCATGCCTTCCCAATGCAAGGCCATATTAACCAACCTGGGTGTTTAGTTCTGGAAATAGTCTATACTGTACATCTATATTTGAATTCTGTTGTACCATCAAAAACTAGTTTTGGAGACCTGACTGATATTTGCATTCCTACAAAGTCGCAGATCTATTTTAATTTGTAAACAATATTTTTCTTTCTTTGAAACACCCTCTCCCCCCGCAAACACTTGATGCAACCAATTCCAAGGGGAGGAGGATTCCATTCCTAACATCAAAAACTTCACTCAGCATTATGTGAAGATTCTTTACCAGGCAAACGGACCTTTTACTTCCCTTACAGAAATGGCACTACTAATGTTTTCCTTACAGATGCTTTCTCCTGGACAATTTAGATGCTTACAAACATTCCATGATGTCACAGCAGCTCAGTCCACAATTCAAGGGCACCTGCAGGCAACAAGCCCTGTTTCACCCACCCACACAGTAGTCCCTTGTTTCCTTTTCAAGATACAGATTCATTCTTGGAAGAATATTTGTGATCCAAGGATAAAGAACTACAATACTTGAAAATCTAAGAATATTAGCAGTGTAAGCCCAGCAATTGAGAGTGTAACAATGTGAATTCATCCGAGCAAACTGTAAAATGTCCTCCAAATTTCAGAGTTATCTTACTCCCAGGTAAGTTTAGTGGAGATGCCAGACATTAACGTGGCTGATTTATAGAAAGACAGAAGCCGCTTTTCTGGTCAGTATCTGATTTATAAAAAATTTATTTTTCAAATCATACACAACTGGAGCTTTGCATTGAAGAGACTGACAGACTCCTCCCCTTAAATACCAATATGAGTTAAGACAAAATTGCCTCAGGCACTAGATCAGAAACAAAATCTGTGGTCTCCCTTCTGCAGTTTTATTTAGTGGAATTACCAATATTTCATCTGCATGTGAATACATATTATTGCCCCCCTCCCCACATCACGTCCATCCTCCCCACCCCCCTGCATCTATACACCCACCAACATCATACTATAGGGTTATTAACAATGGCATCACGTTGCTCAAAAGAAGTGATAATTTTAATACAATTTTTCTTCAACAGGCTGAATTAGTGCATTATATCCAAAATGTAAATAGGAAAAAAAAATATTAATGCAGAGTTGGTATACCCAAAGCCCAATGCAAACTTAGGTGGGTGCAAGGCTAGTTGGTATATGTGATTAAAGAGATACTGATTGGTTATATGTTGAAAACAAGAATACAAAATACAGAAGAAAATCAGATCCCTGCCCCCCCCCCCCGCAACCCCTGGCAATACTCATAATTGTGATTTGGTCAAAACAAGGCTTAAAGGCCAGAAGTTCTTCCTCAATCTAGCATTACTGCTACAGTTTCATTTAGTGGTTACCTGTGTGTTTCGTTACAGTACCTGCTTTTTATAAAAGCAAGTCTATACTGTATCTAAACCAGGCTCCTGGCCAAGGAACCCTGGGAGTTGTCGTTCTGCCAGCATACAACTCTCAGCGCCTTCCCCAGCCTACGGCAACCACATTTTCTTTAGGGTTAAGCCCTACCGGTGGAAGTGGCTTAGAATCACCAAGCAGGTGTTCCAAAAGTCACTTCTGGTTGGAGTAAGGCAGGTCTTCCTTCCAAGCGGCTGCGAGCAAATACGAGGCTGTAAGAACCCTTCAGAAAAAGAAAAGGAAAAGCAGAGATAGGAGAGGCCAAAGCTCTGGAAATGCACATCACCTACCCATTAAGAGTGGTTAAAGAGGTGTGCCATAGTTCCTTTGTGTGTTTTTGCTCTTTTTTTTAAAAAAAAAAGGTGACTAAGACTTTTTTAAAAAAGATGAATTCATCATTTGTACAGAAGAGGGGGCAGGTGGTTCCTGCTCCCTCCATTCTGCAACCAGAGGGAAAGAGAGGGGAGGAGACACAGCAGCAAAAAAGGGGGGGATTGGGAAGAGATGGGAAGAAGAGGGATCCTGGCAGCTGTTCTTCCGTAAGTGTGATTGGTTCAGGCGCATTCCAGTTGGGGCCGCCCAGAGGGGCAGGCAGTGTGGCCCCTTCAGTTGCAACACGGCCCCTTGCTGGGTTGGCTACTCTCCTGGAGGTCGACACCTCGGTTCCTGCCTGCTGTTCCCGTTGGGCACTGCGGTTCGTTTTTGGGGAGCTTCTTGGCTGAGGGGGGGAAAAGGAAGAGGCACATCCAAGTGAACTGGTTTGTAAGATTCACCCTGTGGCGGGAGCAGGGGCTTAAGATCATGTCCGTCCCAGCTCCTGGAAGCTAGCAACCTCTCAATTTCCTGCTGCTTTCAAAGGGGTGACTGGCACCGCAATATTCAGCTGGTCAGTCAAGATGGGTATATTCAGCTTCTCTGTCTCTAGACTCTCGTGCCTTTCTACTCCACACACCCCTTGCCCCCAGCTGCCTTGCTTAACCACTGCCTCCTGCCCACCCCTCTGGCCTTTCTACCCTACTCACGCCTCTCTCTCCCCCCCCCCCCATTTCTTAGCACACTACCTACTCTGTAGGCCCTTATTTCAGCTCCCCTCCCTTGGGACCTCATTCCACCTGATCTTCCAGAAGCTGTATTCCTCCTACCCAACACTTTTGGCAACAGAGAGTCAACGTTCTGTAGTGGTTAGAGTGCCAGACTAGGACCTGAGAGGCCAAATACCACCTTGGACATAAAGCTCACTGAGTGACCTTGGGCCAGTCACTGCCTCTCAGCCTAACCTACCTCACAGGCTTGTTGTGAGGATTAAATGACCGGGGGTGGGGGAAGAATCATGCACACCACCTTGAGCTCCTTGGAGAAAAAGGTTGCATAGAAACCGAATGAATGAATGAATCCCCACATGGCCTTTCCTGTTCCTAGGCCTGCAAGCTTCCTCAAGTCTGAACTGGCCAATTCTGCAGCAAACTGCAACCCAAGCTGTTCAGGAACCCAAGATGGTGGTGTGTGTGTGTGTGTGTGTGTGTGTGTGTGTGTGTGTCTATTTATTTAAATCACTTTGTCCCCAATTTATGGCAGTGTGGAGGGTGACTCGCCACCCTGCGTCTCCCCACCACTTTACTAACCTATCGCCATGAAGGTCTCGTTCACATTCATTGCCGTCTTTGCGGATGTCTCCATAAACAGCAAGCTGTTGTCATCTGCATAGGACTGGGCTTCCTGCAAGGGAATGTGTCGAGCCAAATCAGAATCTGTGCAGAGACATGTACTCAGCCAACCTTTAGGCGGCCTGATCTGGTGCTTCCTAGAACCACAACTCAGTAACGGAAAGGAAGGGACATGTCAGAAGTGCTACCCTTTATATAAACACTGCCTTCAACCTCTGTTCACCAAACGCCTATAAACAGAGAGATGGTAAAGAGAAGACAGCTAAACTCATTGGTGAATGGGTAGCCACCACAGCTGCATAGCAATCTCCAGGCTTTCCAGTTCAGTTCAATACTGCTGTCAGCGGCCTGCACCCTCACTTAGTTCTGGCCACCACATTGCGTTTTGCTCCCAGGATGGGAAAGATGACGTGGATTCCAAACTATTGCAGACAAGAGGCTCGTGGAACTGCTCAGAGAAAAGAGCTATGATTGGAGCAGGCCTGGCAAGGGGCGTCATGTTCGTTGGGTGTCCCAGCTGTGCTTGAAAAACAGAATTCGCTAATGGAGGAATGACGACAGCCTTGGCCACTGCCAGCATCATCCCGGGGGGTGGCACAGTGGAGACACTCCAGTCTCCCAGGACGGCATGACTCAATGGTAACTGAACCTGGCATGACAGCTGTGGGGCAGCCACTGATGCCTCCAAGAAGCGAGTGCCTCCCCACCGCCACACACATGCTTAAGATCTACTCATGAGGCCCTTTCTCCAGAACTCCATAATACAGTGGTACCTCGGGTTAAGAACTTAATTGGTTCTGGAGGTCCGTTCTTAACCTGAAACTGTTCTTAACCTGAAGCACCACTTTAGCTAATGGGGCCTCCCACTGCGGCGCGATTTCTGTTCTCATCCTGAAGTTCTTAACCCGAGGTACTATTTCTGGGTTAGTGGAGTCTGTAACCTGAAGCATCTGTAACCCGAGGTACCACTGTATTGGAAAACTATTACTCTCTACCAGGATCGGCGCCCCAATACTTCTGGATTCCCCTTCCAAAGGAGATTATAACAACCTCCTCTCTGCTTTATGCAGTCAAGTAAAACCTGGCTATTTCAGTTGGTCTTTGAGAATTAACTACTACTCTGCCCTGTTTTATATCGATGATAGCACTGTCTTCAGTTCACATTGTGGTTTTTCCAATTGTTGCCTCTACTGTAACACACTATGGAACTCGACTGAATGACTGTCTAATATGATACCATCTGCCCTGTGGGAAGAACATATGATGCTGGTTCTTGTTTGAGTAGGGCTGGTTGTTTTGGGGGGTATCTGTTGTGTTTTACAAGCGTCATTAGCCACTTTAGCGAAAAAACAGGATGTTAACATACTAAATAAACAAGTATTTTAAAAAATAATAATGCATAGTAGCATGTTACCGTACAAGATACTTGACAATTCCCAGAATTTTGCTCACACTGTCATGATCACTTAGCATTTATAGCACATTCCTAAGACTTTCAAAGCTATATAGTGTAGTTGTACAGATTACCAAGCAACTGTAAGATAGTTCAGCAGCTGCTATATATATTGTAAAGTTGTATGCCTGCCTATCTGTCTGTTCTCTATAGGTTTTGGCCACCTCTCAAGGTATCAGCATGGGGGTTCATGAGGTGTGGGTTCCGCCATTTTGAATCAAGACAGTGGACAGAAATGTGACTTTGGCATGACTTTGCCCCCCTCAAGTTGGTTCAGGGCCAGGTCATGTCGAATCCCTGGGTTGGTGTGTGTGTGTACGTGCCGCCCTGAAATTCACTAATCAAACTATCAATTTAAAAATCATAATATTTATTGGCTTCTTTAAATTCCCATGCCGTGCCAAGCACTTCCTACTAGTTACTTATATACTGGATGAGCTGGAGAGGAAAGCGGTTTGCCTAGCCATGTTAGCAAGTTCATGACAGCAGCTTCCTGCAGTCACTGGACGACTACAAGGAGGTTTACTTCCCAAGGCAATGAATGCCACTCACCTGGAAATCAACAGCTCGCTTGCTGGCCAAGTCAGCCTTGTTCCCTGCCAGGGAAATGACTATGTTAGAGCTGGCTTGCCGCTGCAGTTCCTTCACCCAGTTCTTGGCTCGTACAAAGGTGTCCTACAAGAAGGAAACAGACAAGGAAAGAGGGAAGTCAGCTCAGCAGTCAGTTCAGTCCAAGAATACCAGTTCTTTCTAACTGGAATGCCAACACACTCTTCCTAACAAGCAGAACCACATGTTCACTGGCCTGTCACTTCCATCTTAGCTTTGCACATCCAAGGCTGGGCAAAGATTGACAGCGGCGGAGGAAAAATGGCTAACAAAAATGACATTTTTATAACATTCAGAGTTATGGGTGCTGCTGGATTTTACATGTAAATGAGTGCATTGGACAGGTTTATGCTTAACAAACATTGCATGGGGACATTAAACTGCTGTATTAAAACCAGACCTCAAAATTCCTCAACATCCAATTTAAATACCAAGATTTTAAGATTTGGCTAAGGTTTAGGAGCTCACAGAATTATGTGTTTTGGGGCTATCGTCACATGCCTTAGTATATGGAAATGAAATGAAATTGACACAAGAACAGTAAGCACGGAAGTGTTCCAACAGAAGGCAGTAGTTGACTCTGTTGTACTACTAAAGGCTGCAGGCGAACGCTTTTAGCTTCCCCATTTCCCAACATGCTACTTTTCCAAATGCAGAGATTATTATTTTTTATGGAAGAATGTTGCATCATGGAGATGATGCCATCCAAAGTGGTGAAGCCCAGACGATATATTTACAACCTCACTTACTAGTAACAGTAAATTCCAATTGCAACTAAGGTCTAAAGAGCCCAGCCTGTTTTCATGCCACCAAGGAAAACCAAGCATTTTTAGTCTTAAAGCAAGCCCAAGGGGCTTGGTTTTCCTTGAAAGTTATACCCGGGGCGATAAAGCATTCGTCAAATGGACTCCTACACGTCCAGGACTTCAGGCATTCAAGATTATCGGAACAAGAGAAGAGGCCCTCTTGGGTCTAAGCTGACAAGACAAAGTCAAAAATCCTCACCATGTTGGTGATGTCATAGACAACAATGGCCGCTTGGGCACCCCGGTAATACATGGGTGCCAGACTGTGGTAGCGCTCCTGCCCAGCTGTATCCCAAATCTCAAACTTGACCGTTGTGTCATCTAGGCAAATGGTCTGTGTGAGGAAAGCCGCTGGAAAAGAAACATTAGTTCAGAGTTACAGGAAGGTGCAACAAAAACTTGGATTGAACTCTGCACATGTTCTGATACATTTCCTAGATATTGTTGTTTTACTTGCACATTCAAGTACAAGTTTTACTTGTAATTTTGGAGATGATTAATTTTTGCTATGATCGGTATTATGCTTTTGTCTCTTTATTGTTAAACGTCACTATCATATCTGTGGATTGTTTAACTTTATTGTATACTTGGAGATATTGTTGTTTATGGCTATTTAATTTAAATTCTGTTGTTTTGTTGTTGTTTAGTCGTTTAGTCGTGTCCGACTCTTCGTGACCCCATGGACCAGAGCACGCCAGGCACCTCTGTCCTCCACTACTTCCCGCAGTTTGGTCAAACTCATGCTGGTAACCTTGAAAACACTATCCAACCATCTCGTCCTCTGTCGCCCCCTTCTCCTTGTGCCCTCCATCTTTCCCAGCATCAGTGTCTTCTCCAGGGAGTCTTCTCTTCTCATGAGGTGGCCAAAGTACTGGAGCCTCAGCTTCACAATCTGTCCTTCCAGTGAGCACTCAGGGCTGATTTCCTTAAGAATGGATGCGTTTGATCTTCTTGCAGTCCATGGGACTCTCAAGAGTCTTCTCCAGCACCATAATTCAAAAGCATCAATTCTTCGGCGATCAGCCTTCTTTATGGTCCAAATTCTGTTGTATTTTTTGTAATTATAGAAAACTTTTATTACCCCAACTTTCCTCCAAAGAGCTCAAGGTAGTGTAAATAGTTCTCTCCACCCCCCATTTTATCATCATGATAACCCTGTGAGATGGGTTAGGCTTAAGAGTGAGCGACTAGCCACAGGCCACTTGGCGGGCATCATGGTTGAGTGGGGATTTGAACTCAGGTCCTAGCCTAGTCAGGTCCATGGGTAAGCAAACTAAGGCCCGGGGACCAGATCCGACCCAATCGCCTTCTAAATCCGGCCCATAGACAGTCTGGGAATCAGCGTGTTTTTACATGAGTAGAATGTTTTCTCTTATTTAAAATGCATCTCTGGGTTATTTGTGGGGCATTGTTGTAGTCCAAACCAAACATCTGTAGGGCCACAGATTAGCCCTGCTGCAAGTGATTAAGATACTATGGGACTTGGCTGCAAAAAGAGCAATGTTAGCCATTTGAAGGCGGGGCGGGGGGTTGTTAAATAGAAGCCCTCCTTTTGTGCAGAGCTTGGACAGAAGATCAGTTCACACATCCCTTTGGCTTTTGTGCAGGAGTTAAGCTTTGGGCTGATATGATCTGCACCAAGGGATGCATGCCAAGATCAAACAGGAAGGGCACAGGACAACTGCCCTCACATTTGTGCAACTGCCCTCTTCTTCTAGATGCCAGGTTCAGAACCCAAAATGCTTTCTGGAAGAACTGCAAAGCTTTCTGTTTTCAGAATGGCATTTGACAGCTGGGGTTAAGCCAAGTGTGGGTTACCTAGCAGAGAATTTTGTTTTGGCACCTGCATACTCCTGTTTGTTCTTACCATCCCAAGCCTACAAAACAGGCAAAGCAGAATACAGTGGTACCTCGGGTTAAGTACTTAATTCGTTCTGAAGGTCCGTACTTAACCTGAAACTGTTCTTAACCTGAAGCACCACTTTAGCTAATGGGGCCTGCTGCCGCCGCCGGAGCACGATTTCTGTTCTCATCATGAAGCACTATTTCTGGGTTAGCAGAGTCTGAAACCTGAAGCGTATGCAACCCGAGGTACCACTGTATGAACTAAAGAACGTTAAGGTGAACCAGGCCTTCTATCTGTATGCAAGTAGGCTCCACCTGTCCATACCTTTTGCAGCATGAAGTGGAGTGGGTCTATAAAGCACACAAGGCAGAGGTCAGGTCAGTCCACACTGAGTCCTATGCCCCACAGCACATATACAACATGTACCTGGCAGGCTGCGGGCAAACCAGCTCCTAAGCAGCCACTGCTCTATTCAGATTCTGTAGTCTGATGAAACCAAATAGGACTTGACATCACTGACTCCAACCAAGCCAGAAGTCCCCACTTTGCAAAAATTGCACCAGAACTGCCAAGGTCGATCTTGACAGAGGGGCATTGTAAGAGGTGAAGCAAGAACTTCAGGCGTCAGGCTGGCTAATCTGCTCAGGACAGAGAAGACGCTTCTTCCAAACTGACATTTTTGCAAGGATAGACAAATGCGCAGCCTTCTCTTCCTTTTGCCGTTTCGTCTGCAAGTTTCAGCCAGAAGTGGCATCGTGGCTCTAAAAAAAAGTCTAGAAGGAACTGTTGAAACAGATTAACCCCCATTGCCCCCTACAGACAACTACATCCTTCTGCCAAGTTGCCTCTGTTTGAAAATATTGCTGGGTAGGAGAACACTGTCAGAAGAGCAGTGAGAATTAGCAATGGCAGACGAGCTTCTTTAACGACAGCTTGCTCTCTGCTGCCAACTTCCTCCGGTAGTTTAAACCAGGCTTTTAGTGTTGCAGCCCCAGCTCTCTGGAACGAATTACCAGCTGAAACCAGACAAGCAGCTAATGAAAACATTTTTGTTTAGGAAGGCTTTCCTTGTCATTTATGGAAGATTAATTATACATCTGATTAAATCGTATTGTTGTTTCAGAGTATAAATGGTTTTATTGTTTTAGAGCTCGCCGAACTGATTTTATTAGTCTTGGAGCTTGCGCTTTATTCCGTTTTGTACCATGTAGGTCTATAAATCTGTTTAGTAATTATAATAGTTTACAGCTGTAAGTGACTGTTGAGATATGTAGGGAATACATAATGTCCTAGGTGGGAAAAACAGGGCTGACCAACAGGCCTGGCTAGTGCCTGTTTGAAATGGAATGGGCGCCTTATTAGGCCCAGTGAGAATTCTTTGCACCATATCGGTGTGGAAAGAGCTCCCTAATCACAAAAAGTTTGCAAGCTGGGGTGGGGGTGGGGGAATCCTGCAAAGGCCCAAGGCTCTTCTGTAACTTAACCCACAGCTAGAGTTCACCAATACTCACCTCCAATTGTGCTCTCCTGGTACTCATGGAACTGTCCTTTCACGAAGCGCAAGACCAGGCTGGACTTCCCAACAGCTGACTCGCCCAGAAGAACCAATTTGAACTGACAGATCTTGTTCCCGGCTGCTGGCCCATTTGGCCGTGCAGCTCCACCGCGCCCTGCCATGGCCTGTTCCAAGGGCACAGGCTCCGATGAGAAGGAGGTGGGACTGTTGGCGAGGAACACAAATCTCCAACTGAAAGAAAGAGACATTTCAGTGATGTGAAACTGGCTTTTGAGCTAGCACAGAGGTGGGGAAACCCGTGGCCCTCCAGGTATTCTTGAACTCCACATCCTGTCAGTCCCAGCTGGCACAGGTGCCCTGCCCCTGATCCAGCAGCTCAAATGTGGAACTGGAAGCTTCATTCCTGCCACAAGCTCTCCTGGGTGGTTTCAGGTGAGCTGCTCCCCTGTTGTTCCAATGCACAGAGCATCTTACCTGAAGCGGCTTCTTAGTCCTTCTAATAAGCGCATGCACTGTATTGTTCACCACTGTTTTACCATTACAACAGCATTAGTCTGCAGCATTAAAACTTCTAACGTGATCAGCTGGGTTGAGGGATATTCCAGCCCAGTGGATAAAATATCAAGCCCAGTGGATAAAATATTAGGACGTCTCGATCTCACATCTAAGGAAGCCACACTATCCTCCACCAGGGCCAGGGCTTTTTCAGTGATGGCTCTGACCTGGTGGAATGCTCTGTCCCACAAGACTAGGGCCCTGCAGGACTTGATCTCCTTCCGCAGGGCCTGTAAGACAGAGCTATTCTGCCTGGCCTTCAATTTGAATTAGCCTGATCCTCTATTCCCTTTCCTCTTCTATGAAGAAACCCTTTCTGGGACCCCACATTTAAATCCTTCTCTGGTCTCCTTGCTGGCCCTAGTAGGACCAACTTGGCCAGTTAGCCCTGGTGATCATTTGATGTCTACTGACTGGGGTCCCACCCAATGACCCCTGAATTTTTGAATTTTATTGATATTGATGCTGCATTTTATGTTGTATTTTATCCTGATTTATGCTGTTTTTAAGTCGTATTTTAATCAGTGTTTTATATTTGCTGTTAGCCACCCTGAGCCCGGTTTTTAAACCAGGACATGTGGGATATAAAGAAAATTATTATTATTATTATTATTATTATTATTATTATTACTACTACTACTACTACTACTACTACTACTACTACTACTACTATTATCTTCCATAACTCACTGGGTGGCCTTAGGAAAAGTTTATTCTTCGTGTCCACCGACAGGGGTACAATACTGATCCAATTTGCTGGGCTGTAGTAAGGATTATAACAAGGTAGCTCTACGTTGAATAGATGTGTAATATGTATGTGACTAACTGTATGAGCATGTAGCTCAGCTATATACAGTGGTACCTTGGGTTGAGAACTTAATTTATTCTGGAGGTCTGTTTTTAACCTGAAACTGTTCTTAACCTGAAGCACCACTTTAGCTAATGGGACCTCCTGCTGCCGCTGCGCCGCCGGAGCACGATTTCTGTTCTTATCCTGAAGCAAAGTTCTTAACCCGAAGCACTATTTCTGGGTTAGAGGAGTCTGTAACCTGAAGTGCATGTAACCTGAAGCGTATATAACCTGAGGTACCACTGTATTCTATACTATTTTTAGGCCATAGCCCTTGCCAGACTTGCTCCATATCCTTGAAAGGTGTTTTTTGCCTGGCTGGAACATGTCATTGTACAGTGGTACCTCCGGTTAAGAACTTAATTCGTTCTGGAAGTCCGTTCTTAACCTGAGGTACCACTTTAGCTAATGGGGCCTCCCGCTGCCGCCGCACCGCCACCGTCCAATTTCTGTTCTCATCCTGAAGCTAAGTTCTTAACCCGAGGTACTATTTCTGGGTTAGCAGAGTTGTAACCTGAAGCGTCTGTAACCTGAGGTACCACTGTACTACATTTAGGCATCAAGGCTCAGTATGCCCAGAGCAAAAGAGACTGTGCACCTCATCTTACTTTTTTACTTAGGTAAAAAGTTACATTAGCTTTCCACACTACACTTCTCTGTGCCTCAAACTTTCTTTCTTTTTAAAGATAATTTTTATTAAGCACTTTCTTTGGTTACAAAAGTAGGTGTCCTATCTCTTTTTTCAGGTCGTAGTGTCTTTTTTTACAGAGCAGTGACACTGGATGTGAGACATTAAGTTTTGAATGCAGTATAAGGTTGTTGGAATTAGAAAGTGGGAGAGGAGGTGGGGTGGTTAAACTTATATTCTTTTAGTTAGTGTATGCGTGGAGCTTTTGTGTCAGCGTCACTTGGGTATGTTCTTTTTCTATTCATTTTTTGTTTTTCTTAGGCAGTGAGAGAGGTTGAGGGGTGTGTGTGCAGGGCATGGTTGGTTGTCTTTAGTTGACCGCAGTGAGAATTCTTTGCTTGGATTGTGGGGGGCAAGGATTGGTGACACCTCCAACTTTCTCTGCCTAAGGATGCTAAATATTCAAACCAGCTGACCTTTAGACAAGGCACTCAGCATTTTACAATTTATACTGAGCAGTAACTCAAAAGTGAAAGAAATGAGTGACTGTTAATCAGTAGTCCCTGATATATCTGGGAACAACCAACCCGACATTTATCGAGTTAAGCTATTGAAGCTAAATACTTCAGGGACGTGGGTGGCGCTGTGGGTAAAAGCCTCAGCGCCTAGGGCTTGCCGATCGAAAGGTCGGCGGTTCAAATCCCTGCGGCGGGGTGCGCTCCTGTTGTTCGGTCCCAGCGCCTGCCAACCTAGCAGTTCGAAAGCACCCCTAGGTGCAAGTAGATAAATAGGGACCGCTTACTAGCGGGAAGGTAAACGGCGTTTCCGTGTGCGGCTCTGGCTCGCCAGATGCAGCTTGTCACGCTGGCCACGTGACCCAGAAGTGTCTCCGGACAGCGCTGGCCCCCGGCCTCTTGAGTGAGATGGGCGCACAACCCTAGAGTCTGTCAAGACTGGCCCGTACGGGCAGGGGTACCTTTACCTTTACCTTACTTCTTTTCGCTGCTACACGTTTAAAGCAATAAGATGGGTCTGTCAGGTTACTTCGTGTACTGACTGCACACACTCTTATTTAGACTTTGACTGTGGCGCGTGTGTGTTTTTACTAAATACTGCACAGGCTAACCCTGAATAAATATAAACAGAAATTGTTATTGGCAACTTCTTAGGTCACAACCAACAGCACAACAACCAGACCTTCCTCAGCCTGGATATGGATTGTGAGAAACCATGTAGCATTTTACATACAAGAGTCTTCTTAAGGCACTGAGGTCTGGTGGATATGATCTAACTTCAATATGAATCACATATGTACTCCACTTCATTTTGCCCTAAACCTTTGCCAGAGAAAAGCCTCTGGTGCCTTGCTATAATACTAGCACAGGGCCCACCAATATGATGTTCATGGAAGGAGGGCTTTTGAATTAAAATAATTTCATGGGGATGCATGACCCCAACGTTGCATCCGAAATAGGAAACTTCTCCTGGGATCCTTGACCATCAACCATGCTAGCTGGGGCTGATGGGAATTGGAGTCCAATGGTTTCCCCATCCCACCCCTACAGAATTCCTATAAGTGACAGATTGGCGACTTGAAACAGGGGTGGAGCACAGGTTTTACTTTGAGAAAGCCAAATGTAGCATCTGCTCTGCATTCAGAAGGCCACAGATTCAATCCCTGGCATCTCCAGCTAGGGCTGGGAAGACTTCCCTATCTGAAACCCCAGAGACCTACTATCAGTTAGCATAGACAATACTGACCAAAGATATAAAGCCGTTTCCTGTGTTTCATCGCTATGACAGTGTCCTTAAACACAGCACTTTATTTCCATGAAAGTGAATGCCCACTATTCACTTACACGAGAGAAGAATTGCACTCACGCTCCAGTATTAAGAATTAAGCATGCTCCCATCTGCATAGTTTGCTTCTTGGCATGCTGGAGTGTAACAGAATGCTGGGAGCTAGCTACCCCACCCATCTGGCCATGAAGAAGGGTAGACCTTTAAAGAGACATATCCATATATTCAGGAAAATGATCAAAGCAATTACACTATACATCACCTTCCTGAACTGTGGCACAACTAAAATTTAACAAGGATTTAGAGCATGGGGGAGAAAGATATTGCTGAACTACAACTTCCATCCTCTGTGGCCATTGGCCATACTTGCTGGGGTGATGGGAGTTGTAGTTCTCTAACATCTGGAGGGCCAAATGTTCTCAACGCCCGATATAGAAGGGCAGGCACAGGAAAGAGGAAGGGGTGCCTTAAGTTTGGGGACAGCAAACATAACTTTTACAAGTAAGTCTTTTTACATTCAAGCAATGCAGAATGTTCAGGCAACATTGTTCCTGCATACAGGCTTAAGAGAATCTGCAACAGAGAGGCAAGGGGTAGGGGTGGGGCAGGGTTGCAGTGATGACCGGAGATTGAGATAAAATGGTGGGAGTGGGGAGAAGCCAAATGGCAAAAGGTGGGGCAAGAAAGATAATAGGGAAATTGTTACACAAAGGAGGGGCCTGTTCCCTTTAGTAACAATAATACGAACTTTCATTCACATATAATGCACCAGCATTTTTACAGGCTTCAAGAGGCAGACCAGTGTTATGATCCTTATATGTACTGCCAAACACCAAATGGACTCATCTAAGAGTCAAAATTTGAGTCACAGTCCACTTTCTTAATCACTACACAAACTTCGGAGAAGTCTTTCAAAGAATGTCAATCCATGCAATATAACGGTAGTAAGAAAAGGGATTTGCCGTAATAAAACTGCTGGTTATTATCATGTTGGTTTTGTCTGATGAGGAAAGCACTGTATCCGTTAAGTTCAGACGACATACAAAGTTCACAAATTATTGACTCCCAAGATGGCTCCCTGAAAAAAGGCCCATAACCAAGCCATTTTTATTACAATCCTTCAGGCTGATTGTTTTAAATGCAGCAACTATGATCAGAGGTAGAATATGTATACTCATAGTCCAAAGCATATCTGGATACAGTTTGACAGAAAGGGTCTGAGAACCCCCTCTGCTAGAATCCACACCCTAGGTTAGAATATCATAGCTTTAGGGATAGGATATCTTATACAGGAAATGTCACACCTGTTGAACTTCTGCCCGACAAAGCTGATAAACGTGCACTCATCCCCTTAAGAGGAAATTAACTGGCATCTCCAGTTAGCAGCGCACCAGTAAAGAGCTCCTCTGTCCAAACGCTCCAATTCAGTGTTTTTCGTGAACACCCAATCTCTGGGAGCCTTGCATGCGATTTGTGACTACTCCCGCTCTTAGACTGCAAGCCTCACAGGCTCACAAGGAGAACTGTTTCTGCTTATGGCGTTTCTACAAAGCGCCGCGCAGGGCGGAGCAAACAACAACCCTGCTGGGTCGGCCAGAGCGGTCCTGCTAGTCCAGCATCCTGTTTCCAAGAGCTGCGCACGGCATGCCTCCAGGAAGCCCGCAGGCGGGGCTCGAAGACAACAGGTGCTCGAGAGAGGTGCACTGCCCCTGGCCATGGAGGCTCCATCCTTGCTCGCCACGGCCGAGGCAGCCCCGCTATGGCCAGCAACGCCCATCTGCGAGGGAGGCGAAGCCGCGGGGCTCCTTCTCCGGAGGCAGGACAGCTTGCGCTTCCCCAAGCCCAGCCCAGGCCAGCCTCCTCCGGACGCGACCCCCATCACTCACCCGCTCCCGCCTGCGGGACCGCCGCCGCCGCCACCAGTCCTCCCGCTGCTCGGTATCCCCCTTTACCCACCACTCCAAAAATCTCAAACGGCGCCACTTCCGCCCTCGGCTCCTTTCCAGCTTCTTCCGCTTCCGCTAAAGGCTCCTCCTGGCAGCGGGGGCGGGTTTTTTGCCCTTCTACTTCCGCTCTCCTTGTGACAGGCTGCTCCTTCCACCAATCGAGAGGGAAAGGAACCAAAAAAACAACAGCAGCAGCGGCGGCAGCAGCAGCCCCGCCTTCTATCCCGCCGTAACTGCGTTTCAGGCCACAGGGAGGGAGGATAAACGGGTGGGGTGATATCTTCCAAAGGGGCTTTTCTCTTTCCGTGTTTCTCTCCGTTAGTTACCTCGGGGTTTATTTGTTTCATAAAAGTTACAAGCCGCTCGATTGTTTAAAGAACAAGAAAAAAAGCTACGTCAAAGGGGTTTGCGAAAGATAAAAACAGTAAAGTCCATTTAAAAACACAAGCCTATTTTTAAACATACAAAAGTTAACATGCTGAAACGGATTTTTAAAAATCACCTCGACTTTCCAAGAGGTTAGTGATAGAACCAGAAATTCAGCAGTAGTAACAATAGCTAAAGTCTCTGAGGGTCATGCATTGAAGGAGTAAACTTGCACAGGAGCGGGCTGCAAACGCAATTCTTATTTGAAGATATTCTCAGATTCTTTGAAGACGTCACTTTTAATTTCACGCACACATACCCTGGTGTTGGTTTTTGTTATTTTACTTGGGTAAATTGTTTGTATCATTAATCAAAATGTTATTTTCTTTAAAAATTATGACTCCCTTAGTGCAAACTTGCTCCCCTAGGAGGCAGTGATGGATGCCTATTCGGGTGGCTTTTAAAAAAGCATTGGACAAATTCATGGAGGAGAGGGCTCTTGGTGGCTTCCTATCCATGATGGCTATGCTTCTGCCCTCCACAGCTGGAGACGGGGATGCTTCTGAATAGCAGTTGCTGGAAACAATGGGAGAGGAGAGGGCTCTTGAGAAGTTCTGGTTTCTGGTTTCCCACAGGCATCTGGTTGACTGCTGTGAGAACAGGATGCTGGACTAGAGGGCCATTGGCCTCATCCAGCAGGGATACTCTTGTTCTTTTCTGTGTGCTGAGAGGCACAGGGCACAACTAATCTTTCCCCCTTCCTTCCGTTTGTATGTTGCAAGTGCCTGGAAAGCCTATGATGGGTTCTTTCCTATTCAAATGGAAGCAGAAAGTGACAGTGCTATGCATGTCTCCCTTTCTTCCCAGGCTGGTGAGTACTTTCAGTGCATTCCTTTCTTACATACACAAATGAACCATCATTTTCAGGACAACCCTCGCCCTTTAAACTAGACTGCTGTTCTCAGGTGTGGAGGGTGCTGACTGCTGGCCATACCCACACCACACACAGAAAGCACATGGCTTCCCTCAAAGAATCCTGGGAACTCCAGTTTGTTCAGGGAGCTGGGAATTGTAGCTTTGTGAGAGGTAACCTACATTTTCCAGGGTTCTGCGGTGGGGAACGCATGTGCTTTTAAATATATGGTGTGGAAGTGACCGAGTTGCTCAACTTCTGTACAACTCAACAGAGCATCATCTAGTCCTTTTGCCTCAGCAGTGAAATGACTTGTGCGCGCCCTGTTCCTAATATACTGCCAATGAAGCAGGTTATAAAAAAATAGATTAATGGGGGAGGGCAGTGCTCACATGGGTTTACATCACCCACGAAAAAGGATTATTAGTAAGCGTTTACAGAGTCCTCATGGGTGCTAGGTTGTAACCGACCAGTAGAGGACGCCTCAGGCCAAGGAAAAGCAGACAGGCAAACACATTTCCCTCTATTATATCCAAACTAGGAGGTGCTGAGGCTTTAGCCATCTTGCCATACCTTCTGACCTAGACGCTCTCTCTCCCCCACCCCTGCCCCTTTCCAAGGATATAGTGACTACCTGCTGGGAGGTGAAAGGTCCATTGCACATAATCAGAGGCATGATTTCCTCTTGATTAAAAAAAAAAAAAACAACAAAAACATACAGACACACGGTTTTTTTTCAAACAAACAAACAAACTTGTGTTTACATCCAGCTTATCATCCCTTTGGAAAACTGCTGGTGGGTTGGGTCATAGCAAGCTGTTGTCGTCACCTAACTGCGCAGAGTCCATTCTCCGGGGTAGGTGATGAAATGCCCCTTCAGGTCTTATTAGGAAAGAAAGCAGGGCAGCGTTGTCAAGGTGGAGGCAGCTGTGCTACTGGTTGCTAGGAGACATGGGCCCCATCATGACAACAGGACCGAATCCCAGGGAAAAGGTAATCAAGGGGCCTGGCATGAGGGACATGAGGAAGGAAGGCTGCAGTGGGACATTTGCCCTGCCACCCCACACTCACTTCCGACCCAGTCTCTATGCAACGCAGTAGTGACCACCAAAGCAGTGGCAACAGTTGCCGTAGCAACAAACCTGCAATCCAAGATGCTTAGCTAGGCAGGGTTACAATGGTACCTACTCAAACAAGGAAGAAAGAGGGATGAGTGCAGAAATGTTGGGAGTTTCTGTTTAGCAGATGCTGCTAGTTCCTCCTCAGGATTTATATCTTGTGATATCCCTGTGTGATGTCATATATAAACCCTCAGAACTGAGGCAAAATCAGCTAAGAGTCTGCCATGCACAAGAGTCTGCAAAAGAACAGCCTGCCACCCTTCAGATCACCAGTCTGCAGGTCAGAGAGGTGGAATCTCTTTTCAGTGTCCTGGAAAAGAAGTGACTCTGTGCATATGCAGAATACACCATCTTCAGTGAGAGCACACACATTTACTGAAAAGCAGACAGAGGGTTATTTCCTTTGCTAGGAAATGATCACAAAAAAGCTTACTCCCTGAAATCTAGGATTTAGCAGGCAGGACATCACATGCGTACCATCACCGTCATCTCCCATGTTAGAACATTTGCAATGACCAGTTGTGTATTCCGAAGCACATTTCAGTTCCTCTTTCTAAAAATCAGCAATCAGTTTCATACTGCCAGCTAGCTGGAGGTCTTAGCACAGCACATAAGGCTTCATGTGAAGGCATTTTGGATTGGTTCACACAAATGGAGGCCAGACTAATTTATTGGTCCAGAGCAGGCCAGGCCTTACATTCTATGTAACAGTAGTTGACATTTGCTGCGTAGAACAACAGTGATGTGAAGACTTTTCTCAGGATGGCAATTGGTTTAAACAAGCAGAACTCCAAGGATACATTACGCCCTTAAGCAAACCCACTTGGAAATGAGTCCTATTGGAACCCAGGGGCTTATCTTCCAGATAAATGCAAGTTTAACTGAGATGCTGCAGCAGAACAAATTGTTTTGAGGAACTGAGAAGAGATTGGGTGGAACAATGCGGAGGTTTTGTGTAGCTATGTCCTTGACGTTTTGTTCTGAAGAATACCACATCAGACCCTCCAAGTGTCCTTATTTTCCAGGGATAGTCCCAGATTTACAGAAGCTGCCCTGGTTTCTGATTTGATCCCAGAATGTCCTGTTTTTCCTTAGGATGCCCCTATTTTTATCAGAGAAATGTTGGAGGGTATGGAGTTATGCAACCCCCGAGCCAAAGAGATAAGTAACTACACAACCTTTAGAAGACCTCTGAAGGCAGCCCTGTATAGGGAAGTTTTTAAATGTTTAATGTTTTTATATATATTGGAAGCTGCCCAGAATGGCTGGGGCAACCCAGTCAGATGGGTGGGGTATAAATAATAAAATTATTATTATTATGGAATAGGATGCCCCTATTTTCATCAGAGAAATGTTGGAGGGTGTGCCATGCGCACACTTACCTGGGAGTAAGTCCCACTGGGCCTAATGGGGCTTACTTCTGAGAAGACTCTCCAAGAGTGGGATTCCACAAGAGGAGGGAGAAGATTGCACCGTTATCTCTTATTGTTTGTAAGCCACTTTGAGACCTACGGTGTGAAAAGCGGTTATGATTTTTAAATAAATACATCCAGACTTTCAGCTTTGTGATGCTACAGAGAGTGGGACTTTCAGTTTGTTGACACCACTCTGTTGGGCTTCTATTGATTTGTGTGCCAAAGGTGTTTTCTAAAATTGATTCCCTGTTTTGCTAATGTAAAGAAAGACTTCCTCAGCTTCCACCCGCTGCTTCCCTGTGGCGCAATCCCAAGCAGTTCAGGAGTGTGTATTTGTGTGAGTGAATGAAGAATCCAATTGGCCAATACCAATTGTGGGTGGGGAGCTTTTTCATGCCAAACCTTGGCTCATATATCAATGTACATCACTTCTCTATATCAGACTGGCAGCTGACTGGGTGAGCCAGTACTGCTGTAAAGCATTGTGGGGTGAGGCTGAAGCACTATTAACTTCTCCTCCACCCCCTACACAAAATTATCATTTACAAGGGAATTACCGGTAATTTTGCAGCAGGAGCCTGTCCTACTCAAGCAAGCTCTGTGTGCAATTACGAATCCTGGAGGATCAGGGTTTTTACCTTGTACTGAAGGCCTTCAAGGATTTCATAAAAAATAACCTGTCACATTGTTAAACTTTTGCTATTTAGCTGTACCTTGAAGCACTTAGTAGTAATACTTAACATATACGATGTTTCCTGAGTGTTCAGAACATGCATTCTATTGTTGCAATCCTCACAATAGCCTTAAGAGGTCACCAACATGCTGCCCATGGACACCTACAGAGGCTTTCCCAAATGCTATAGGGCTCCATTCTTCCAACTGTCCACAAGCTGAAATTAGGTTTGAAACTAGTATTCTTGTGGCTGATAGAATAGGCTGTGCTTTGTGCTTGATCGTGGTGTGTATGTGGTGTCCACCAGTTTCTCCAGTTTGCAAATGTGCCCAAGGGCCCCCAAATATAGGGAACCTATGCTTAAGGTAGATCAGTTTTATCACTTCCATGTTGCAGATTAGGGAGAGGGTGCTGAGCATCAGCTGGAGAATGGCCGTCTTCACCCAGGGGTGTGGGGCACCTGGGTGCGGAATTCTGGGGGGTGCCAGGCGCCCATTGCTGAAGCCGCCTAAGCTCTTAACTATCTACCTCAGGGATGTCTAACCGGTCGACCGGGATGTATCTGCCCCCCCCCCAGTGGTGTCTTTCATTTTCACATGATCGCAAAAAAGGAAGACGGAGTTATCGCTGCCGCTTTCCTCCTTTCATGTTAGCGTTTATCGCTGTTCCCCTCCTTAAAAGCTCAACAACTTTGACCTGCCCCTCCCCAAATTGGGGTGGGGTGGGCGCTGGGCAGATCTTTGCACCCCAGCAGCACATATGCTAAAGACGGCCCTGCCGAAGACCATCCAGAAAGTTCAGGGTAGGCAGAAGGTAAGGATTAAACCACAACCTTCCTGACTCATAGCTCTCTTGGAGACTAGATTGCATCAGTTCTGATAGTTTAAGTCAGCCTATCAATTTTTTTAAAAGGTGGTCAAAAAATTTTATTGTGTTTTTATTATTGTTTTTTTTAAAAAATGATTGGTTGCATTGAGTTAATTCATGGTAATTTATGTCAAGTGCTTCTGAAAAGTAAGCAGTGATGAATTATAATCAACCATTGGGACACAATTGAACAAAAATTACCGTAAGTCTCAACAGAGCCCTGTTGCAAGCAGTTGAATGGAATGGGATATCAGTCTGATCCAATGTGTGTGCTGTCATAGCACATGCATGCAGACCGAGGCTATAGATCATCCCTCACCCTGGCTGCGTTTCATGTTGCATTTGCATGCTGTGCTACACATCAGAGGGTGTCTTCATCCGATGCACATTACCTGTTTGGTTCCCAACCACCACCAAACCCCCCTTCTAACTCCTGTTCATACGCTGTCATCCGCACAAGTGCAATGGCTGTCTCAAGTGTACACACCTCAGCTTAACAGTCAGATGAATCTGGCTTAAGTTGCCCTTTCGGATCAAAGGCTGTCTGTGGAAAAACACAGCAGGACTGATCCACACTTATAGCTCTTTCCAGCCACAGTCCCTGCATGCTTTAAAGTTCTGTATTGGAGTATCCTTTTTTGTAGGCACTGATTGAGCTTTGACACCTTTGGGCTTAGAAATAAAGAACCAGGTTTTGCAGCCGGAAATGGTTCAAGCTGTCAGGATATATTAGCCTCCAGGGAGGACAAGAAAGAGATTGGCTAATTAGAGAAAGTCAGTCAATCTACGTTCTTTAGATTGGAAAAAAGAGGACAAATGCTGCAGTTTTTACCCAGAGGTCTCTCTCCTCTTTCTTTCTTTCTTTCTTTCTTTCTTTCTTTCTTTCTTTCTTTCTTTCTTTCTTTTTAGATTACCCCCACCCCCAGCCATCAGGAACTGCTAGAACAGAATAGAAAAAACAAATTCTTTAATTTGTCAGACATTTCACGGAAGGATAACATATCCCCCTCCTGCACCCCTTTTCACCATAAATAGTAAAAGAAATAAAACAATAATTTAGTAGAGGGGGGTTGGCCCTGCGGCAGGATTGAAAAGCAATCAGTGATCAGAGAAAAGGCTGTGTACACACTGTAGTCTGTTAAGGACTGCTAGGAATTGTAACTCTGAGAGGGATAAGCTTGGAGGGGGAATTTTTGGAGGGGGGAAATGTGCTTCCAGTGTGCATTAAAAGTACAGTGTGTACACTGACTCTGAAGGTTTTAGGGGGAGGAAAGAAAAAAGTAAAGATGAAATAAATTTGAAGAAAAATTCTCTAGTTGTTTGCTCCTAACATGTTCCTGCTTGAAGAAATATGCACATATATTCTGCTCCAGAACCCTGTCATGGGGTGTCTGCTACAAATAATGGAATCTGAGCCTCATTAAATGTGGCAGAGTGGGAGATGGGCAGAGCCAACCTGTAGGATAACTTCTAATGGAAATTCTCCTGTGCAAGCTTAACTGAAACAGGATGATAGGAAGCTGCCTTATCCCAAATCAGACCATTAGTCCAGTATTGTCTACACTGGCCGGCAGCAGGTCTCCAGGAGCCTTTCCTGGACCTACCTGGAGATGCCAGAAATTGAAGCGGGGACCTTTTGCATGCAAGCAAGTGCTCTGCCACCAAGCTAGGGTGTTATTTAGAACTATTGCTCTTGCACAGCTCCCATTCATTTCATTGAGGCTTGCACATATGAACTTCCTGATAGATTGTGCTCTTATTAACTCACAGGAGGAAAGGTACCTGCCTACTTTCCCTCTGTAGCACCAAAATGATTTGAATCAGCCTTGTGCATCTGCATATTTAGTGTTATGAATTTGCAGGTGCCAGACTCCTCTGCGTTCCTAGATCCAGTAAGTGTTAGAATTTAATCAAAGCTTGGAAAGCTAAACTGGGTGCCAGAGCCATTCTAACCCTTGGACCAGCAAGTGTTAAAATATAAGCCAGGCTAGTTTCCTGTGATCAGGTAATCATTGCCTGGGTGATGGGTCATTAAGAGTTATGACACCACAGTCTCCGCTGTGCCTCATTCCCAAAAGGAAACACGAACTCTGGGTGAGCACCTAGAATCACTGGAATCTCGCACTGCTTGGAGATTAAGGTGGTGTGCAACAATATATTGCAACATGCCGTTTGATGCTGTTAAATTTAGACAGACTTCCCCAGCCTGCTGCCTCCCAGATGTTTTGGACCACAATTCCCATCATCCCATGCTGATGGGCCAAACCTGTGACCCTGTTGGAGTCCAACAACACTAACTCCCATCAGCCCCAGATAGCACAGCCAGTGCTTGGGGATGATGGGAGTTATAGTCCAGCCACATCTTCCCCATCCCTGGTTCACAGCTTCAAAGCAAGCTGGACTTGAAGCCATGATTTGAAGCTGGTTTGATATACTGGCTTGTTTCAAAGCCATTGGCCAGAATTTCCAAGTTTGCACGTAGCAGGAAGCTATGGATTAAGTGCTGAATCATAATGTGTTCAGCTTCTTGGGACAATGCAAAGCATGGTATACAAACACAGCCGCTGCCTTCAAAATGCACCAGCAAGATTCACGATTCAGCTGCCTGTGTTTTTTTCTTTTAAAAATGCCTTTTAAAAACAATGTTGAAAACCCAAATGTTCACTTAAATCTGGAATCCAAAATTTCACTTCATTTCAGCTCTCATGGGAATAGTTGCCTCCCACATGGAGAAATTTTAAAAAATATATCTACTGGTTACAAAAGAACAAAATAAACAACCAACAAGCCAAATCTTGGGGCCCAGCTTGCTTGGCTTCTCTGCAGAGTCCTGAGCCCTCAGCAACCATCAGGAAGAAGGTTAGGTGACAGGAGGCTACTTGGCATCAGTGAAAGGTCTCTGAGCTTGACCGGAAGTGGCAGCGTGCTGGTGGCGGGCAGCCCTGCCCCGAACAAGTGGAGAAAGAGTTCCTTGGGGAGAGAGAGCTAAGGGGGCACGGCGTGGGTGAACTCGACCGGGAAGAAGTCCCCTTGGCTGCCTGGCCACAGTGGTGGCTTCCGTGTCCCGTGTCCGCCCATAGGGAGTGGTATTGGTATGTGGGGCTCGTGGGGCCACAGGAAGTGGAACCCCTCTGCTCCCCGGGTCCCAAGTGCTCTATGCACGAGGCAGAAGAAGGCAGGGAGTTGGTGAAGGCTGAAAAGTCTGCGCTCGAGGAGGCCGGGAGGCCGAGGGGCGGCATGCTCTGGGATGAAGGCAGCCTGCTGGTGGGAGGCGGGGAAGGCGAGGTCTGGCCACAGTTGTGAGGGCAGCTCGCGGCAGGGGCGTAGGAAGGCTGGATGGCAAGCTGACTCTGAAGGAGGCTCATCAGATGCTGCAGCTCTCGACTGAGTTGGGAGACTTCCCGGTTCAGGTTGTTGATCTGGGGGAAACCAGAAAAAGAATCAATACCTAGCATTTATATAGAGCACGTTGAAAGTGTCATGCCTGCTTATTTATTTGATTTATATGCCACCTTTCCTCCAAGGCGGCATACATCGTCCTCATTTTATCCCTACATAAACGCTGTGAGGCAACTTAAGCTGTGAGAAAGTGCCAACGTCACCCAGTGAGTTTTATGGCTAAGTGGGTATGTGAACCCTGGTCTCGCCAGGTCCTAGTCCTGCACACTACCCACTACATCCTCATGATGAGCATGTATGCACTGTGTGATAATGTGCATCAATGCAAGCAGCTTTCTGAGGTGGTCCACATCATCCCCATGCTGCTCCTGTCCCACACTATTTGTTAATCTGAAGTTCATTCTGCTGCAATGACTATAATCCATTTGGTGCTGAGAATGCCCTCTACAAGGGCCTGATCCCTCCATGTGTCCACACAGAAAGACACGGCTACTGGCTGTGGGCCTCTTATTTCTGATCCGATCTGTTTCAGAGTCTTTGAGGCTTTTATGTAGCAGCTGGGGAAAGGGGAGGAGCCAGGACATTGGGGCGGGGAGTGTGTGCGTGTGTAAAAAAAGCTCTGCCTGAGATGGGCTCCTATGAAGAATGAGGAGCAGAACACACAGGCAACTTGTTTTGTGGGGTGAGGCTGGGGGGAGAGAGAGGAGAAGAAGAAAGAGAAGGCTGGCTTTGTTGCTATGAAATTGTCACCAACCCGGTGCTAATTTTAAACCCTGACACCCTGAGTCAGAAACGCCAACACCACGGATGCACAGAAAAATCAACCCCCTCATCCCTTTCCTTCCCCCATGGGTGGGGGGTGGGGGCAGGAAAAAATGCAGTCGAGCCAAACAAACAAACTAAACTAAACTAACCTGGTATTTGCAGCTAGTGGTGATCTGCAGCTATGCATCTCCCCACCCCGCTTAGTTTTCAGGGTGAAAGAGACATCTGCAAACATCACCTCCTGATCTAGAGTTTCCCCTAGTCCTTGATGTATGAGGGCGTGCTGTGCTTACTTGGTGGTAAGGCAAATGCACTTTGCCCATGCTCAGAAGCATTTTAAACACAGGACACAGCCCCGGCAGGGAAAACTGATGCCAGGACTGCGCCCTAAAAGGTACCCCTGCCCGTACGGGCCAGTCTTGCCAGACTCTAGGGTTGTGCGCCCATCTCACTTAAGAGGCCGGGGGCCAGCACTGTCCGGAGACACTTCCGGGTCACATGGCCAGCGTGACAAAGCTGTATCTGGCGAGCCAGCGCAGCACACGGAACGCCGTTTACCTTCCCGCTGGTAAGCGGTCCCTATTTATCTACTTGCACCCGGGGGTGCTTTCGAACTGCTAGGTTGGCAGGCGCTGGGACCGAGCAACGGGAGCGCACCCCGCCGCGGGGATTCGAACCGCCGACCTTTCGATCGGGAAGCCCTAGGCGCTGAGGCTTTTGCCCACAGCGCCACCCGCGTCCTAACCGGACTGCGCCCTAGTGACTCACAAATCAAATCAAATAAGGCCCTGCTGCTTCCTACCTCTTGATTCAGCCTTCGGATGTTCTGCTTTACCTCATCAGCTTCTGCAGTTGACACAGGGTTGGCTTGCTCCGTCCCTGCAAGGAAATTCAAGGGGTGGGAGGGGGAGATGAGAGGGTTAGAGGAAATACTTGCAGCAGTTTGCCTTCTGCCCGATCCTCTGACACTGTGCTTGTATGAGCAAGGGGTCATCACATTGGAGCAAACCCCTAAAAAGGGAGGGTGACCTTTGGTAGCCCAAGGGTGGTGGGTGGGGCCAGAGGCAAAACTGGGCAGAGTAATGAATATAAATGTTCGCTTTTTGAAACAGGCTAGTTTCTGCACAGCCTCCTCTCTATCCAGGCAGGCAAGAGGCATTATCCAAGGACACATTCCAGCTGGGCAAAAATATTCAAGGAGGGTGTAAAGCAAGGCCATTGAGGAGTGAGGGCCACACAGAGAGGTACTGAGGGCCACATCAGACCCCTGGAACTGAGGTTCCCCACTGTCGCCCTAAAACCTGAACTGTGCATATTTTGTTCTAAAATAGTTATTTTTAAATAATGAAGCTTCAGTACTGCTAGAACAAAGAACTACTTCTCACCAAAGTGGTAAGCCTGCATTTGGACTATACCATGTCAGATATAGATTTCAGGGGTGCATAGGATATTACATATTACAATGTGGGCAGAAGCCATTCATAAAGAAGTGCATGTTGCGGAGAAGGCACCTGGCCTTTCCCTTTCCCCTGCCATACAATTTCCTGCCTGCAGGGGGACCTGTGGGAGCAAAGAAGCCCCATTCAGCCATGTGAGTCACCACCTGCAGTCAAAAGTGGTATAGTCCAAACCTAGCTTTATCACTTCGGGGAGGGGAGAACCTGGCCTAATTCTGTCCCGAGAAAAGCTGACTGCTGCAACCTATGTCAATTGCACAAGTTTACTTATTATATTTCATTTTACTTCCTCTAGTCACAAGATGGGGGTCAAGATCTAGCCATATAGAAATGAAGCCCCCACAGAAGCAGTTAGCTCAGTGGCAGCTAACATGGGGCCTTCCAGATGTCATTGAACTATGGCTCCCATCATCCTCAGGCACCATGGCCCACAATTGGGGATGGTTGGAGTCCAATAACAACCGGAGAGTATCATGTGGGCTTCCCCTCCCCTTGGCTCTTTTTACCCTCCCCACTCTAGCCTGTTAGGAAATCCAGCCACAAAACTGGAGGGGCCTTAGACCTAGCCATTCTGCAACATCTCATGGTTCCCAACTCATTTGAGTGAGCTGTCACATGCTAACTATTTTAAGAGAAATACTATTATGGCGGGTCAGCTGAAGAGATGGCCAGTCTTAACTTGATGGCTCACTAATGAGCCTTGATGCTCAACAGAGGGCTGAATCTGCTTGCTCAATAGTGTGCGAGGCATTTCTTTAATGAGCATTGAATGGTTGACGGCTAAGTGGCTTCTTGCTCTCTAAGGCAGGTGGAAGGACCCATCTCCTCCGTTGCCATCGCTACCTGACACTGGAGGCTCCTGCGCCGAGCTCTGCATGGGCTGATCCACATTGAAACTAAAGGTTTGTGTCTCTGATGCGCCACCGTCATCTTCAATTCCATCCACGACTCTAGGGAGGTGGGAGACAGATTAGTTTATGCGGCGGGGTGCAGTCAAAAAGTGGTAAGACAGGGTCAAGCAGTGGTGATTGAATATCAAATTTAGAACCTCCATATTCAGGGGCAGTCTATCCTTCTGAGGAAATGGAGCACTGGATGGAAAACAGACCCCCCACTGTCAGGGGCCGGATGGATGTGGAGGAGTGGTGGGTGCCTGACTCCCAAGAACTCTCCAGGGAGGGCTCTGAAGATGACACCTTAGAACCTGGAGCCTGGTGGTGGGACACTGAGGAGCAGTCAGCAGAAAGGATAAGCTGGGAGCTGATAGAAGCAGGAGACTTGAGAGATCACGGTGGGTCAGGAGGAGGGCCTTCCGGGACAGGATTAGAATCTGAGAGTCACAGCATGCATGCAGACAGTCCCAGTCCTGCTGACTCTTCTCCCACTCTGACTCTCTGCTTGAGGAGTGCCAGACAGGCCCACAGGAGGAGCTCACCCCCTGCTTGGGAGGATCCAGAGTGAGAGGCTAGAGGGGAGGGGCATGGCTAGAGCTTAGTTTCAGCAAAGTCTTCGTTGAGTTGAGACGAACCAAGGACATTGCTGTGTTGTTGTTTTTCTGCTAATAAAAAGCTAATCATATTCCATGCCTTCTGTGTGTGCGCCTGCCCTGTTGATGTCCTGGCTTGTTGACAGCTCCCTGACACCCCAGTGCTAGGAAGTTCTCCAACCTAAATCTAAGTTAAATGGAAAGAAGCTACAGGAAACCACTGCTTCCTTTTTGAACGTATCCTATTCATTTTATTGAGGCTTTCCCAGGAGAACTTCCCAGCGGATCATACCCCACGAGCCAAATCCGTTTGTCTGCTGTGGCTATTCAGGAACGCAATGAGGACCCTTACCTGGGGCTGAGGTTTGGGGTTCCGTAGTTCATGAGGGAGGGAATGAGGAGCTTGCCAGGTTTCCGGCCAGTGCTGCCCTCATCGGAGAGCTGCACCTCCCGGCGACACTGCGGAGAGGGGCTACGGCCTCGGTTGCAGTGGGCTGGGGAGCGACAATTTCGCCGCAGGGCGGAGAACTGGCGCAGGTCATCTCCTAGCAGGCTGCTGAAGGAGCCGCGCCTCACGGGGCTGTTAAGGTTGGGCAAGAGGAGTTTGCGGCGGGTGATGGTGGCTGGCGAGGGCTGGAAGAAGTCCTCAGAGTCCTCGCCATACTCCTGGATGGAGGGCAGGGGCTTCTCGGGGGCAGCACCACTTTCAAGGTGAGGCTAAACAAGAGGGAAGGAAGGAAGAAGATTCAGAAGATGGAAAGGCAGCTTTCTTATAGGTGAGGCTTAAATCACATTTAAGAAACTTAGATGTGTGACCATCTAATCATTGTTTAGGTGGAGGGTATCAATTTGTCATGCAAATAAGCATTTCAAACTAGTTCATATTTGCACCGCAAGCCAGGGTGAAAATGCTCTTAGCCCTCAGGCTTTCAGGGGTAGGGGGGGAAAAATAGGAGAGTACAAACTCAAGTTTTTGCAAGCAACTTACGAACAAAGTTAAGATTTTTATTTAATTTTAATTTTTTGCTTCCTGAGATCCCACCCACCCAGCCAATTTCATGTTGGCTGTAATCAATGCAATTTCTCCCAGCCCTGTGCCCTTCTGTTTCTGCAGCAAAAAAGTTACCTGGGATAAACGTGGGGACCTGGAGAATCGGAGAAGTCCCTAGAAAGGAAAACAACAACACAATCAAACAAAGACTGGGTAGCTCTTTCAGAGTCTATCAGGGTTGTTGCCTCAAAGCTGACCATTCTTGGTTGTGAGACTGACGACCACCCAACCAAAAGCTGAAGAGACAGATGCCATTTCACCTTGGTTCTGGCCCCTCTAGGAAGCGTCTCCTGCAGCATCTTGGCACAAACTGACAACCATGCATTGTTTTGAGTAGGAGCTAGAGCACACTCCTCTCCTGTGGGTGCCAGCAACTGGTATTTGCTGTGCCCATAGTCCCTGGAGACCAGCCATCATGGCAAGACTTTGGCAGAATGAAGCTTGTGATGGAAGGTTCTGCCTCCCTCATGTGTGTCCATTACAACATATGCAGAGAACCCCCATGCTCTACTGAATACACACAAGGCAGATTAGAGTCCATCTCTCCTCTTTTTCCCATGCACATTCATTCCACCCGTCTTCATTCTGCCTATATTTTCCTCCTCTGCTCATGATGCGCCCTTTCTATCTATTTGCACTCCACCACCCACACCATTCTAGGGATGGACAAACTTCCATGTGCTACAGCAAAGTGTCAGGAGGGCAGACAGGGATAGGGGGAGAAAGTTCAGGGGAATGGGGGTGGGCATTGTGATGACAGATGGGAGCAATGAGGTGTGGCGGTGGGTGAGGGAGGGCAGGATTGTATCGGGAGGCGGGGTGGGCACACGACCTTTCACCTCTAGGTCACTGGTTCGAATGTAGCCCAGGCCGGTAGTGCCCAAAGCATGTTACCATCCGACGGCTGTTGGAGAGCCTACGGGCGTTTACTGGCTGGTCACGGTCTTGGTCCTAGTGGACAAAAACCACCATCACAATCAGCAGGGTGGGTAGGTGGGTAAGTTCAGCCGAGGGGAAACTGTAGACAGAGGAGGACACAAACAGGAGGAGAAATGCAGCGGGGAGGAAGTGACCTGGTACATTGAACCAAGGGTGAACTATCGGAGGAGAGGATGGGGGCAAAACTGGAATGAGTTGGCTCTGCCTGTTGTTGGTTCTGCTTGCAATGGGTGCAATGGGCACCAGCCGCTGTTGCCTCTAGGCGTATTTTCTCTTGCTTAAAAACACCTTATGGGGGATGCTACATTCTGTTCTTAGTTACAGCAATGTTCATATATGACAAGAGTTGAAGCACTGCTTCCTGGGAGGTGTGAAGTCTAACAGCAGAGGAAACGGAAAGTAAGGGGAGGCGATGTGGCCTCAGCCTAAAATGAGTGACTGAGCGATGCAGTCAGCAGTTGTTCATGTTTAACAGCTCTTAAAAATAAACCTCCCTTGGACTTGTGGCTTAGTAAACAGGTGGGCAAGTGGGATCAGAGCCATGGTACAGAGGGGAGGGTGGTCAACCTATTCTTCGGCACTGTTTACTTATTTAAATCCTCTCCACTCCCTCACTGAAGATATTATTAACCACGGGGAGGAGGGGGAGCGAGAGACAGGAACTTGTACTGCACCTGCCTTTCCCCCCCACTGCTTGTAGCTAACAGCAACTTTGGAGTGATGAGTGGTTTCCATTGGGGAAACAGTGGAAAAGAGGGGTTTAATTCTATGGGATGTTGGCATCCAAATTGCATATGTAAAGGGTTAATTGCAAGAGCAGTAGAACTGTCATACGCTCTGTGGCAGTTATGGCAGTTGGTTCAGTTATGGCAGTTAGCTGAACAGTCTTAACAGAGCAGCATCTTTGTTGTGCTGCTGTCTGCTTCTGAGTCTGTAAATGTTAGCTAGTCTGTAACAGTTTAATCTATGTAAGATGTTTTAGCTACTTAAGAAACACCCACCTGCATTGTACATTTGATCTGCAACTGCAAAGCACACTAAGTTATACAGCATGTTCTTTTAAACTTTAAAAGGGAGTGTCTAGTTTTTATAGGAGGGAAAGAAAGAGAACAAATTAAAGGGTCTAATCACCCAGGGCTGTCTTCCACACACTCTGCAAATGGGAACTAGACTCTAATTCCCACAAATCCCCACGCCCAGCTGCCCAGCCCTGGTCCAAATCAGTTTATATACACATACACTGAGAGAGCTATTTTTCAGGCAAAGAAAAGATGTCTGCTTTGGCCCTCAGGCAGAAGAGAGGGAAGGGAAGCTGTGGCTTAAATAGCAACTTCAATTCATGCACACCAGGACTCATAGGTCTTTCAAGTTTTAGACTGTTGGTGGTGGGTTTCAGTTAGCGACCAATATTTGGTGGTGGTGGGGAAGCTCCCAGGATCTGTCTAAGACATTTTGCTGCCTGAGGCAAGGGACCCCACCTTCACATATAGAGGTCAACTGGGCTGGCAGATGAAGCATACTTCTACACTGAGGGCAGAAGGTTGGCAGGCAGGGATTCAGGGCCAGCCATGTGTCCAGTTTTGGCCTTCAACCCTTCACTGAAGCTCCCACTGCCTCCAGTATCTACTGCTTGAGGTAGCGGTCATATTCTGCCTCATGGCTCCACTGTCCTCACTCTCCTTTCTTGACCTCACTGCCAATACAAACACATCCAAGATATCTCTGTTCCGTATAGGATTCTTGAGCTTTGGTGGCACCTCAGGAGAAGCACATTTGGGAGAGGCCAGGGATGGGGAATCTTATATTGAGATATCGATATAAGAGATATTGAGAGCAGAAAAGATATTGTTTCCTTCATTAAAAATGAAAGCAGTTTTTTAAAACCCTCAACCCTTTTTCAAAAAATCTGTGGGGAGAAAGCTTGGCAAAAATAACTGCTGCTATTTTCTGCAAGCTTGATAACAAGGAGTCAGCAGAAGGAACGATCCAACTTGTCGAACCTCCCTGCATTTAAGAAGAGGCAAAAGTCTTCTTAACACTCAAGGGTAGGGTGGGTGTGCACTGCATTTTTGCAAGACTTTCCCCATAATAGGACACATTTTGGTACATTTTTTCAGCACTGTGCATTTGTGTGTGCACTTTTCACTAACAGGCCCATTTTGCTATGCGTTCTTTGGCTGGAGCACTGCAGCGCAAACTTTAGGCAAGTGCAAATTTCAGAGGAGTGTGCATATTAATTCAGGAAGGGTGAATTAATACAAACTGAATGAATTTATATTGCACCCCTCATGCTGGCTTTATGCTACCTCCGGGATCAGAGGCGCCGTGCCTCCAAATGCCAGTTGCTAGGGAACAAGGGCAGGAGACAGCTATGGCGCTCTTGTCCTGGAGGCATCTGATTGGCCACTGTGGGGAATGGGATGCAGGACTGGCTAGGCATTTGCTTTGATCCATGAGAGCTCTTGTTCTCTTTTGCAGTGTTCAATGAGCATGATTCCTATTGAATGACTGGACCATTCTCCTTCTGCAAAGGAGTCTTTTCAGACCTCAACATGCCATACTTTAAAAGCGTCCTGCAAATAACTGAGTTTTGAGCTCTGTTCTAGCGACATGAGGTGCTCCAATGAGAGGGACAGTTAGATTTGGCTTTGGGCTGTGTGCAATAAACCTTGCAGGTAAAATTCTACCACCTGCTTCAGTTGTGCAGATATTGGCATGTATTTGATGAGTTTGCAGCTTTTATTCTGCTTCTATTATGGCCAAGTATGTAGCTATTCAGGGCTCTGAAGTCCCACCTCTTCCCCCCCAGTTTCTGAGATTTTACCATTATTCACACACTTTCAAGCTTCTCTTTGCAGTGACAACAGGCTGAAATTTGCCATTTGAAAAGAAGCAGGCTGTTGTTCATAGAATGTCGAATTCTGTGTCTGTATACCAATTCATGTGCTTAAATGCAATCACTGAATACATCAGCCCCACTTGGGGAAAGCCTTGTTTGGGGTTGCTATCACTGTATAGGTTGCTAATTGTATAACCTAGACTTATGAAGCCAGCCAATGCCAACATGTGGCATTTTGCTGCCCAAAAGAAGGACTCGCAAACACACACACTGCTGCAGGTAACACTTTAAAACAGGCCTAGATAATCTGTGGCCCTCCAGATGTTGTTCGATTAAAAACCCCATCAACACTGACCACTGGCCTTGCTGGCTGGGGCTGATTAAAGCTGGAGTTCAAGAATATCCAAGGAGACACAGGTTGACCATCCTTGCTTTAAAAAATCCTGCTGCACCATTCAAACCCCAATTCCTGCTTTTATATCCCACCACAACAGTGCCTTATAGAATCATAGAATGGTAGAGTTGGAAGGTACCACAAGGGTCATCTAGTTCAACTCCCTGCAATGCAGGTGGAACAGTGTGTGATGCCAAATTCAGGGCTTGAACCCATGACCCTGAAATTAAAAGTCTCACGGTCTACCGACTGAATGAAGAAGACCACTTCCCCTTCCTTCCTTGCATGGTAGTACTGGCCTGCCACCAGTCACGTATGGTGGCCCCCTAGGGTCATTGTTAAGCTCCTGAACTCTTTGCCTGCCTAGGCCTGCAGCCATGTTGAGGACCTGGCAAGGTATGGTGCAAGGCTGCATTCAAGTGGGGATGGGAGAGAGGGGCAGTCAAGCTGTGTAGGCCCTGCCATAACCCCTCCTCCACCTGAACATCTGTAAATAAGAGTTTCCCAGGGAGACAGCCCCACAAATGCCTCTGGCACTCTCCCCTCTGAAAACACACACACCCAGAAGAGGCTTTCCCCCCCGTTTTGCAGAAATGAGGATGCTATCGTCTGTGCTGTGTATAGCACTTCAGAAACATGCAAGATATGTTTGACAAGAGGCAACAGCGGCGCAAAAGGCATGAGTGTGCAGAGATCTTGGGAACAGATGCTTAAAACGCCACAGAAACAGTTGCCTGTCTCTGTCTGAAAAGCCACAGCTCAATGGTTGAGCCCCTGCTTTACTCAGTTCCCAAGTTTGATCCATGGCCCCTCCAGGTAGGGCTGGTGGAGAACCCTGTCTGAAACCCTGCAGAGTTGCTGCCAGTCAGTGTAGACAACACTGAGCTCAATGGCTTGTCGGTCTGGCTTAGTATAAGGCAGTTTCCTATGTTCCTATCTGGGGAACAGGTGGGGGAAATAGGTCAGACTGGATGGGATGCTTTTCACATCATTTGCCCTTGACTGCTGTTTCTTTCACAGACTGACAGCACACACGCTCCTGTTGTATGATGGCAGGGGCTAGGGCAGATTTAACCCTTTGCTTCCTGCTAGGCTCTTAATCCAGATGGGGCCTCCTTTCCATGCTGGCAATTTATTTTTAAAAAAAGAGCTTTTCACCCAGGACAAGCCACATGATAAACGTGGCCCTAGTCTCTCTCTCTCTCTCTCTGCCTACTCAGGGAAAGTGGCAAGATGCAAATGGTGGAAGGGTGCTGATGGTGTCGGAAGCACTGGAAACATGGATTCCCATGGTCTGGGAGTGATGATGGTGGATGTGGTGTCTTTAGCAGGGGATGTGAATGATTCCTGGGGAAGGGGAAGGGTCTGGTGGGAACTGGCCCTGTGTGGTCAAATGGTCAAAAAAAAAAAAAAGTACAGGTAGAAAGGGGGCAGGATAGGAGGGATCAGGGTCACCTGCAGCACACAAACACCCCTACCTCAATCTCGCTGCCCTCCCGCAAGTTGAAGGTGAGGTCCTGGTGGATGTCGGCCATGAACTTGGCAGAATATTCGGGGTACAGCTCCAGCACCTCGAAGAGCCCACGCAGGCTGATGTACTGGAGGTCGCAGTAGGTCAGCGCCTTGACGTCTGCATTGGTCTTGATTACTTGGTCTTTATTGGGCAGGTCAGCCCCAATGAGGTCCCCTTTACCTAAGGAAGATGAGTCAGGATTTGGGGAGCGCCTGAACGGAGTTGGAAGCAGGGAGGCCACTAGTGTGTTCCCTCATCTCTCCCCCATCTTCTGATGGAGGGGCTCGAACAGGGAGTCCCATGGGCCGGGGTTGAGGCTGGGACTAGCCTAGTGAGCTGTGTGTGCTTTGAGGTCTCAGAGCCTTTTATAGCTCACAAGGGGTGTACCTTGTGTCAGTAACATGTCTCTGGACTGGACAGCAGGAACCTGGATTTTTCTGTCATCAAACCAAGAGCTGTTGCCTGCTGGGCTTCAGCCCTCAGCTGCCCAGCTCTTTATGCCAATGGCGTATTCCAAAGCAGGATTAATATAGAGCAGGGAACTTGTGGACCTCCAGGTGTTGTTTGTCTCCAACTCTCCATCAGCCCTGGCCAGCACTGCTAATGGTCAGGAATGGATTAATTTGTCAATTTTGGTTTATCTTGGGGCTGATCCATGCTATACATTTAAAGCACATTTAATGCATGTGGCCTCTCCCAAAGAATCACGGGAGCTGTAGTTTGCTGGGAATTGTATCTCTTTGAGGGTGAAACTACACTTCCCACAATTCTTTGGGGGAAGCCATGCACTTTAAATATCTGTTGAATGTACTTCCTGGTGTGGATCTGCCCTCTGTTTCTCAGTTTTCATATCTTAAATTCAGTTTTCCACGTTTCCTCAGCAATTTGCAGGTTTAACAGAAATCCTTAAGAAAATCAATCAGCATTTTAGTGCAAATTTCTTATAATAAATGTATTTTTGTATGCAGTTTTGTCTAATGTACACATTTTTGCAAGCAAGTTCCTCTAACATAATGAATTTTTGCAGTTAGTTTCACCAATATATGCATATCTGTGCACATTTCCCCCTAACATACACATTGTTTTACAAACTGCTTGACCAGAGAACTGCATCACAAAATTTGGAGAAGTGCAGATTTCATGTATTAGTTTGAGAAGCACAGATCAGGTAGTTTCTCATAAAAATGCAAACAAAACTGATTTTTGCCCTAGCCCCAACACAGAGCCTATTTGTGGCCCCAGCCTCACCCTAATACAGAGACCACCCCCGCATCCCCAAAGAGACACAGATTGCACTTTGCGGCTCTCCCAGAGTCTTACCTAAAATGGCCAGTACAATGTTGTCCTTAAGGACTTCAAGGGAGCCTGAGCAGACAAAGTAATTTGCTTGCAGGGCGTCTCCCTGGCGGAGGAGATATTCCCCAGGGGCGCAGAAGGATGTCTTGATGTGCAGGGAAAGGGCGCGCAGGCAGCCGCGGCTGGCACTCTCAAAGAGCGGCAGCTGCAAAATGTCCTTGTTCAAGTGCATGGCAATGTCCGCTCGTAGTTCATCTGGGAAGTCCCGCAGGAGCTGAAGGGAAAGGAGGAGCAGGGAGCGTCAGCATGGGATTTGGTGCAATTGGAGTCCACTGTGCCCCCACAAATCACAAATGGGCTGGGGTCTGACCCCCAGGCTCCTCTCATAACCTGTTTCATTTTATCCTCCTTTATGTAGGAGTGCTCTTCAGCCCCAGACCCTAAGGCCGTGTCCAGATGACCTGTTCCATTGAGCACCCTTCCTGATTTGTATTCACAAAGTTTGCAGAAAATTTAGACAATATTGGCTAATTATCCATTCTGTTTTGTTTGTTGGGAGGTTAGACGACCTCATCTCAAATATTCGTTATTTCACACTTTCCTAGTATATTTCCCCATCACTTTCCTTACTGCAAAAAGTCAGATTTTGGGGGGGAATCTCCCAAATCATTGTGACCCTTAGAAGGGAGTTAATAGTGAACATCTGGTCAGAAGTCAGTTTCATTCAGTTCAGTTGTGCTTATTCTATAATAAGGGGGCATAGGAATCCAGCCTAAAACTGACAGGGAGCGAGCTGCCCTTACCTCATTGGCATCAATGCCGTTGTTGACAGACCACGTGGTTTGAAAGTACTCCAGCATGCGCTGCTTGAGTTGCTGGGGCAGGCGGTGGACGCGGATGAAGTCCTTGAGATCCTTCATGCGGGTGTGATAGAGGGAGCGCCGCGAGTACATGCGCTGGATGATAGCTGTCACGTTGCCAAAGACCACGGCATGCATCAAAGCTGGGGCAGAGAAGAGGAAAGGGGCATGAGAGAAGAAGATCTCTCTTAGCCTATCTAGATTGGCATCCTGTTCCCAACAGATGGAACACAAGTCAGTGTGGAGTAGTGGTTAAGGTGCTGGACAAGGACTAATAATAATAATACTGATTATGATGATGATGATTTTATTATTCGTACCCCACTCATCTGACTGGGTTGCCTCAGGCACTTTGGGCGGCTTCCAGCATAAAATAAAAACATAATACCATTGTTATGTACTGAATTGAATAGGATCCAAACTGCAGCAGTCTGATTGGTCCTAGAACAATAGGATCCAAAAGGCAGCAGTCTGATTGGTCCTAGGACAATAGGATTCAGAATGCAGCAGTCTGATTGGTCTTAGAACAATGCAGCAGTATGATTGGTTGGCAGGAACCACCCAATCATGCTCCAGATAGAAGTGAATCCACAACCTGATTGGCTTACAGTAGAATTCCAGAATTAGCCATTCATGTGCAGCCCATTGTGTAAATAATGTATATAAAGCAGACCCCTCAGGCATTCATTCATTCCTCCTCACCACTATGAGCTGAATAAAGAGCATGAAATCACTTTGCGACTCTGAGTATATTTCACTGGCGACGAGGATGGGATCCCGCTGAGCTGACTGCCACACACAGCACCGCAGCACCGCCACCTGCCGCACCGCTGCCTCGCACCGTGTATCCAGGCTTCAGCTCCGGGACACAAGGAACTCAGAATGGCAACCGACAGCAGCTTCTCGCCGTTCAACCCAGCATCTGGAGACTGGGAAGCGTACGCCTCCCATTTCACCTTCCTCCTAGAAGCCAAAGGGGTCACCGATGCAGAAGACGCCAAGAAGAGGGCAATATTCTTCAGTGTCTGCGGAGAGGAGACGTTTGAAATCGCCCGGGCTCTCCTTGCACCTGAAGACGTCGCTACTGTTCCATACAAAACAATAATGGAACAGCTGAAGGGGCACTTTTCGCCACAGCCCTCAGTGGTGGCTTGTCGAAATGCCTTCTACGCAAAGCGGCAAGCCCCTGGGGAAACCATAACTGGGTTTGTGACCTCTCTCCGCCAAGCTGCCCGGTTCTGCAACTTCTCAGAGCTGGAGAACATGCTTCGTGACCGCCTCGTCGGTGGCCTGAAGGATGAGAAGCTGCAACGACGCCTCTACGCTAAGAAGAACCTAACGTTCCAGGTCGCTCTGGAGGAGGCCCTGGCAACGGAAGCTGCCGAGAGGTCAACGCAAGAGGTACGGCCGAGCCAGCCATCCCAACCGAGGGTCCACCATGAAGACCTCACCGACGACTCAGGATCCGACAGGGAGGAGGTGCACAGAGTACAGCAGCGCACTCAAGCAGCCCACATACCACAGCTGCCTCGACGAGAAGGAGGGAACTGCACAAGCTGTGGAGAAAGTCACAAGAGGAGGACCTGCCATTTCCGCAACGCAGAGTGCAGGCAGTGCAGAAAATTGGGACACATCGCCCGGGTGTGTCGGGCTCGGCCCACCCGACGCCAGGCATCAGATGACCAATCCAAGAGCCCCAGGTCCCGGGGCCCAACGCACCAAGGCAACTCAACGGAGCTCACGGACTTCCAGGTATACCAGTTGCCCCACCCCAACGTAGAGAAAATTTATGTAGAGGTACAGATAGAGGGGGGCCCATGCCGCATGGAGCTTGACACGGGTTCAACTCTATCCATAATCTCGGCAAGGACCTTAAGGAAACTGTGTCCTACTGGGGGTCCCAAACTCAGGCCAGCCCCATTCACCCTCCGGGACTTCCAGAAACGTAAGGTCCCCACAATGGGGGTGGGGACCTTCAGGGTGCAATACCGAGGGCGGACGCGGCAACTGGACTTGCTTGTGGTCAAGGGCCCCTACATTAGCTTACTGGGATTGGCATGGTTTGGACCACTGGGGCTAGCCATCACCGGGGTGAACCACATGAGCTTACAAGTGGACGTGGACGCCATATGCAAGGAATTTCCGGGGGTTTTCGATGGGAAATTGGGACAGTATACGGGGCCCCCCATTGCTCTACAGCTTGACCCCGCAGTACGACCGGTCAGGCTCAAGGCCCGCCGGGTCCCGTTCGCCCTGAAACCCCGTATAGATGAGGAATTGGACCGACTCGTGGAGCAAGGAGTGCTGGAGCCGGTGCCTAATGCCCCCTGGGAAACCCCAATCGTCACACCCGTCAAGCCTAATGGTTCGGTACGCATCTGCGCAGACTACAAATGTACCATAAACAAGGCCCTCACGGCCCATGCATACCCAGTGCCAGTGGTCAGCCATGTCCTTGCCACCCTGGCTGGGTCGAAAATTTTTGGCAAGCTGGACTTGGCCCAAGCATATCAACAGCTGCCAGTAGATGAGGCTACAGCAGAGGCACAGACGATTGTGACGCACAGAGGAGCGTTCAGGGTAAAGCGGCTGCAATTCGGGGTCAGCGTGGCACCAGGCATATTCCAGAATCTAATGGACTCTCTCCTTAAAGGGATTCCTGGTGTCACCCCCTTCTTCGATGATGTGTTGATTGCTGGGCCCACACCAGAGGAGTTTGAGGACCGCCTCCGCACCGTTCTGCACCGTTTCCAGACGGCGGGTCTCAAGGTGAAGCGGGAAAAATGTCTACTAGGAGTGCCTCAGGTGGACTTTCTGGGATTTATGGTGGACGCAGAAGGGGTCCACCCGACTGGGGACAAGGTACGGGCCATTTGTGATGCCCCAGCGCCCAAGAACAAGACTGAACTTCAGGCCTTCTTGGGACTATTGAACTTTTACCATTCCTTCCTTCCCCACAAGGCGGCGGTAGCGGAGCCCCTACACAGACTCCTGGACAAGCGGGCCCCTTGGGTGTGGGGCCAGCGTCAGGAGGCCGCATTCCAGGCAGTCAAGGACTTGCTTGTCTCAAACTCGGTCTTGGCACACTTCGACAAGAGGCTGCCGGTGGTGCTAGCATGTGACGCCTCACCCTATGGCATTGGCGCTGTCCTGGGACACCAACTCCCGGGTGGAAGAGAGGTACCGGTGGCATACTTTTCCCAGACACTCAACGAAACCGAGCGGAACTACTCGCAAATCGACAAGGAG
This sequence comes from Podarcis muralis, assembly GCF_964188315.1. Lineage (NCBI taxonomy): Eukaryota > Metazoa > Chordata > Lepidosauria > Squamata > Lacertidae > Podarcis > Podarcis muralis. The sequence goes on along the minus strand of NC_135667.1, from coordinate 31,576,597 downwards.
GGTCTGGCAATCGTGAAGGGAGTAAAAAAATTCCATGATTTCTTGTACGGGCGGCCCTTCACCGTGGTGACTGACCACAAGCCGTTGCTTGGCTTGTTTACCCCCGAAAAGCAGACCCCCCAAGTGCTGTCTCCTCGCGCCCTCAGGTGGTCAATTTTCCTTGCCAGCTACCAGTATGCACTGATTCACCGCCCTGGGAAGGCGATGGGCCATGCGGACGTCCTCAGCAGGCTACCACTACCGGAAACAGGCCCCGACCCAGCACCTGCACAAGAGGTTATGAGCCTGGAGCTGCTTCCCGACCGCCCCATTCAGGCACAAGAAGTCGCACACCATTCCAAGAAAGATAGGGTCATCTCCCGGGTCCTGGACTGGGTGTGGAGGGGATGGCCCAGCAGCAGCCCCGGGCCAGAATTCGCCGGCTACACAACCCGCAAACATGAACTGTCAGCCCACAAGGGGTGCCTGTTATGGGGAAGCAGGGTCGTTGTTCCCCAGCCCCTCCGCAAAAGGGTCCTCACAGCCCTACACGAGACACACCCAGGGGTAGTAAGAATGAAAGCCCTAGCCAGGAGTTATGTGTGGTGGCCGGGGATCGACGGAGAGATAGAGGCCTGGGTCAAACACTGCCAGGCCTGCCAAGAATCCCGCCCAGATCCCCCAAGGGCCCCAGTCCAGTCCTGGGAGTCCGCCCGAGCACCATGGTCACGCCTGCATGTGGACTTCGCTGGCCCCTTTCAGGGGAAAACATTCTTCATAGTGGTGGACTCCTACACCAAATGGCTGGAAGTCGCACTGGTACCGTCCACTTCTACGTCCGCAGCCATCCGGGTACTACGCAGGCTGTTTGCAACCCACGGGCTCCCTGACACTCTCGTCTCAGACAACGGGACTGCATTTACGTCAGGAGAATTCCAAACCTTCACAGCGCAGAACGCCATCCGCCACATCCGTTCAGCGCCATTCCACCCGGCCACCAATGGCCAAGCAGAACGCATGGTGCGGACCACCAAGGACACCCTTCGCCGCATGACGCAAGGGGATTGGGAGTACCGCCTTGCCACATTCCTTCTAGCACAGCACAGCACCCCCAGCTCAACGACTGGCCGGAGCCCCGCTGAACTACTAATGGGTCGGCGCCTTGCAATCAGATTGGACCGCCTTCACCCCGATAGAGCTCAGGATGAGGTAGGGGTGGGGGAAGGCAGGAACCCCCGGACCTTCGAGGCCCAGGACCCAGTGTATGCAAAGAATTTTGGGGCAGGCCCTGCATGGGTACCCGCCACAGTCACCAGGGTCACTGGCCCCGTGTCGTACGAGGTGCTAACAGATGGGTGGCAATGCTGGCGCCGCCACTGTGACCAGATACGGCGACGATTCCCGGGAGAAAACCAGGAGGAGGAGGACAGGTCAAAGGAGTCCCAAGGGAACAGTGAGGCAGTGAGGCCCATAGAGCAGCAAGGGCAAGCAGGAGAGGCAGAATCAGTAAATACAGAGAGGACCCGTGAGGCCGAAAGGACACCGGAACCAGAACTACGACTGAGCGAGCAGGTTGCACCAGACCAAACAGCCCCATCACAGCCAGCATCCTTGGAACGCGAGCCAGAACCTGAACCCCAGACCAGGGAACACCCCAGGCCGCAACGCACACGTAGGCCGCCGGCATACCTTGAGGACTATGAATGCAACCTCCCGGGCAGGACTGGAACTTAGAGGGGAGGGGTGTTATGTACTGAATTGAATAGGATCCAAACTGCAGCAGTCTGATTGGTCCTAGAACAATAGGATCCAAAAGGCAGCAGTCTGATTGGTCCTAGGACAATAGGATTCAGAATGCAGCAGTCTGATTGGTCTTAGAACAATGCAGCAGTATGATTGGTTGGCAGGAACCACCCAATCATGCTCCAGATAGAAGTGAATCCACAACCTGATTGGCTTACAGTAGAATTCCAGAATTAGCCAATCATGTGCAGCCCATTGTGTAAATAATGTATATAAAGCAGACCCCTCAGGCATTCATTCATTCCTCCTCACCACTATGAGCTGAATAAAGAGCATGAAATCACTTTGCGACTCTGAGTATATTTCAGCCATATTGGCCCGAATATAAACCACACCCAAATATAAGCTGCACCTTTAAAATTCAAGGAGGGGGGAGGAATAAAAGACAATACCCACATATAAGCTGCTCCCTTAAAATTTTGCAGGCACTCACACTCGTTCCGTTTGACCATATGTCTGTTTCAGCGGCAATATCATAAAAGCCAATTTTTGTAAGGTCATGAAATTAAGCCGCACTTTAACTTTTCATGGTCAGAATTTAGAAAAAAAAGTGTGGCTTATATTCAGGCCAATATGGTAAAACATTAAATATTAAAAACTTCCCTATACGGAGCTGCCTTCAGATGTCTTCAGAAAGTCATATAATTGTTTATCTCTTTGACATCTAATGGGAGGGTGTTCCACAGGGTGGGTGCCACTATCTGGAAGTCCCTCTGCCTTGTTCCCTGTAAGGGAACTGCCAGAAGTGAGGGAACTGCCAGAAGACCGTCAGAGCTGGACATCAGGCTGAACGACGGGGGACAGAGACGCTACTTCAGGTATACAAGGACAAGGCCGTTTAGGGTTTTAAAGGTTAGCAACAACATGTTGAATTGTGCTCAGAAACTTGAGAGATCAGGGTTCAAATCTCAGCTCAGCCACGATGCTCACTGGTGACTTTGGGCAAGTCACTGTCTTTCAGTCTAACCTATCTAACAGCTTGTTGTGGGAATAAAACAAAGATGGGGAGAAGTCTGTATGCCATTTTGAATTCTCCAGAGAAGAAGGCAGGATATAAATGTAATGTAATAAACTAAACTAAACTAAACTAAATTAAACTAAAAATTTTTCAAAAAAAAGTTTTTCCTCTGTTGCTTATCCAGAATGGCTAGTATTCCAGAAGTAGACTGCTTTTGAGCCTGGAGGTTTTATCACTGCTAATAAAGCTTAGATGGGCCAATTATTTCTGAGCCTGGAATTCCCCCTCCCTGGACTGCCCTATGAGAGCATTATGATAAATTTAGAAACAAAAATTTAAAATTGGACAAAAGTAATAAACCACCCACCCCCTCTATTTCTCATTCTTCCTGCTTTACTCTCAAAGGAGAGTAATCTCCTCATCTCCTGTTCTAAAGTGCAGCCGTTTAGGTTATCTAAAATATTTTTGTCTTTGATGTGACCTGAACATGCATTTAGCCAGTCTATGGGACCATAACAAAAGTCACTTTATGACTACAGCGCTTCCTTCTGGGGAGGCCTCTCTGACTTCCATCTCCTTCTCATGATCACCCAAGCAGCACTTGGAATAGGGCGGCCGTAGCATATTCCCAGGACTTAATTCCTTTTCAGGTCTGGTATCAGGGCCAGCCCTATCATTAGGCAGGAGGGGAAGGGCTGTAGCTCAGTGCTGAAGCATCTTAGGTTCAATCCTCAGCATCTCCAGGTAGGGCTAGGAGATGCTCCCTGCCTTCTAATCCTGGAGAGCAGCTTTCTGTCAGTCTAGGCAACAATGGGCTAAATAGATTATTGGTCTGGCTCAATGCAAGGCAGCCTTCCTGTGTTCCTAGGCATGTCAGAAAACTATGGGGCAGCAGCCATCCCAGCTGCTCTGCCAGAGGACAACTTAGAGTGCCACACAGTCTGCTTTGTGACCTCTAAACCAGGGGTGGAGAACCTCCCACCTGTGGGCCAATCTTGGGACCCTAATTTGGCCCATAAGGCCATTTCCCCCCCAAAACCATGCCCACCTGCTGACCAGCTGACATCAGCTGAGTGACAGGCATGTGCCCCCTGCACCTCTCATTTTCTGAATTACACTTGTTTCTTTTATGTCCATTTTACAGATGGGAGGAACTGAGGATGAAAGAGAGAGATCAACAGACCAGAGACATATAATGAGTTGCCGGCACAAGAGTCTCTGAAGGCTTATCCATGCTTAACTTTTGCCCTGCTCTTTCCAGGCACAAGTCTGTGCTTTCAAGCTCTGTGTCCAAGCATGGTCTCCCACCTCACCCCCAAGAGGTTTCCCCATGAAAACCTGCTTTTTAGTGCTCAATTGGAGCAATTGGCAATTTGGGTTTTCTGTGGATTGCCATTTGTTAAAAAGCAGGTTTTTGCAGGGAAAGCTCTAGAGGGAGAAAAGTGTACTCAGAAACGGAGCTTTAAAGCATGGACCATGCCTGGAAAGAGCAGAGGAAAGCTAAGTGTGGATAAGCCCCAAGTCTTAACTATCGAAGCTCACCTCTCAAACCATTTCAAAAAGGCACCACATGCATACCAAAGGCTACAAGGTGAAGATCACACCCTCACATCGATCCCTGGACTCTGGTCAACTAACAGCATCACTCAAAGCCCCACTCAAAGCCCCACCCAGGTAGCCCAAATGTTGCATTGCATGGTAGTGGGTGGTAGTGGGCTTGTTGTTGTTGCCTAATTTATCCTACTTCTGTTTATCTTTAGGAGGGGCAAAGCACTCTGCACCAAACACGTGCCCTACTTTTAGCATGTGAAAATATCCTGTCTAGCAGTCCCCCATCTCAACCTTGTCTTTCAAGACTTCGCTAGGCCCTGCCCACATTTGCGAACGATAAGGACTAGAAACTTGCTTTCTGGCAAAATGGAAACCAGGTTTATTTGGATGCTAGACACCAGCGCCAAAACCCTACGCTCCCCCCCCCCCCGGTGCACTTGTTGTTACGAGAGATATGCAGCCCTGCCTGTGATGGACTTACCACCAATGAGCATGGTGCAGATGGAGAAGATTTTCTCGGCGTCCGTGTTGGCGCACACGTTGCCAAAGCCCACGCTGGTCAGGCTGCTGAGGGTGAAGTAGAGGGAAGCGATGTAGGCGCTGCGGATGGAGGGTCCTCCCACAGAACTGTTGATGTACGGGGCCTCGATCCGCTTGCCCAGTTCGTGGAGCCAGCCTGCAGGGCACAGTGAAGGGTTAATCCTGTTGCAGTGGGTCAGACTGCATCCCGCTATCAGAGAAAGGAGCATATGATGCAGATACCAGGGCCTTCCTGCTCACCCCAGAGAGTTTCTCAGAAAAAGCTCCCACAGAATCCCAGAAGCCAGCATTGCCCTCACCAGTCTGCCAAAGCACGGATGTGGAATATGTGGCCCTCCATGTTTTGTTGGACTCCAACTCCCATCAGACCCAGTCAGCATAGCCAGTAGTCAGTGATGAAGGGAGTTGGAGTCCAACAAAACATGGAGGCCAATAGGCTCCATTCCCCTGGCTTATGCATTCATGTTTGAAAATGTAAACATTTGCTTAAAAGTTAGAAAACTGATCCAGAGATTGGGGGAAGAGGAGGTGTTGGTGGTGTTACAGACACTAGCCCATCTGTCCCTTCCAACATCAGCTTTCTGCTGGGTCAAACTGAACCATGCTGTAAACATGCAGATCTATGTTATTTTCTTCTTCTTCAAAGGTTGCCCAAGGAGTAGAAAAGAAAGTGTGTTTGTTTAAGCCCTGTGGCTCAGTGCCCACTCCTTTCCCAGAATGCACAGCAGCCTTGCTATAGGTTCCCACAAGGAGACGCATGTAGCGCCATCCTGAGCCACACACTCAGGGTTTCCACGAGGAGGGCTGCCCAGTCGTTCCTTAAGCTCACCAATGTCCCAGGTCACTGGATCGTTGCTCTCCTGCCGGCCGATGACATACCAGATGCAGGCCATCCAATGGGCCAGGAGGGCGAACATGGACATGAGCAAAGTCAGGACCATAGCACTGTACTGAGAATAGCGGTCCAACTTTTGGAGGAGATGGAGCAGGCGCAGGAGGCGCACTGTCTTCAGCAGGTGCACCAGATAGGTCTGGGGAAGGAGAAGGGAGAAAAATAAATCAGAGTGGGTCATGGACATTACATGCTCCTCGGTTGGCATTGACTTGTGACGGGGCCTTCTCAGTGGTGGCTCCCTGTTTACAGAATGCTCTCCCTGGTGAGGTGTGTCTCCTTCCCTCACTATTAACTTTCAGGAGGAATTTAAAAGCATCCCTGTTTACCCAGGCATTTGATGACTGAAAGATACTGTCCATGACATCCTTGAAATTATTAGTTTGAGATGGTTTTACGTGCTTTTAGATGTATTTAATTGTTTAAAATATTTTTTTTTAATTGTATTGTTTGGCCACTGCTATGTTTGCCACACAGGACTCCTTTGGGAGCAAGGGTGGGATATAAACTTAGCTACTAACTAAATAAAACCTTGCTTTTTGTCTGTTAGACTATTAAGCAAGAGTGGTAACTTATCTACTGGAGTAGTCCACAGTTGGAAGGAACCTGGATTTGTATACAAGGAGCAAGTTTGATCTTTCCTGCTGATTATACCAGGTGCTCCCTTTTGTGTTTGTCTTTGCCTTCTAATTTGTTTATCCTATTAGGCCAACTAAGTACTGTGACAGGGCATGCACTCAGCTTCACAGGAACCTTGTCTTTTCCTTTTTGTTTTTAAATCCCATCCAAGAAGTGTGCAAATGCACACACTCGGGCAACTGCAAAATTTCAGCATGCAATTTTTAACATGCAGTTTTCTGGGGCAGTGTGTGTGTGTGTTGCAAATCTGAGGGATCGAAAGGAATATAAAAAGCCACACTCCGTTTAGGAGTGCCCCACAAATAATTACGAGCATGGCTGGGGGGGGGGGGGAACCCGAGAGCATTGAGGAAGCAGTGGGTGTGGAAAGGGGAGTAGCAGAAAGTGACGATTGATCCACCCACCTAAAAACACCAAAACAAATCATCTGTGACCCTGAGTGGAACGCAATTTTCCACTGTTTATCAGATTATTCCTGCATTGGGCAATTCTTGTGTGGGCAAGTGTGGGTAACAGTGTTAGACTAGAACTGCAGAGACCTAGGTTCAGATCCCCTCTCTGGGCTTAATTGTACTTCATAGTAACAACATGGTTAGAGTTTTCTTTTTTAAAATAGATAGATAGATAGATAGATAGATAGATAGATAGATAGATAGATAGATAGACAGACAGGCAAGGCAAGTGGCTGGAGGTGGGGGTAGTCATCGACAGCACAGCACACAGGGGAGGGAGGTTTAAGCCTTTCCTCCCCAGCTATGATCTTGGCAAGCCTCACACCACTCCAATGGAAATTAGTATTAGGAGGGCAGGACTCCCATCGGTGCCAATACTGATTTCTGCAGTACTCCCCCCCCCCCCATTATTATGGCTAGGTGGGGAAGAAAGGATTCAACTTGCTCTTGTACTGCAGTGACATTGACTATCCCACTCCCCGTACCTGATATTTTATTTTAGAAAGCCTGCAATGTGATTGCTCATCACAGCATTAACATACCATGCATTTAGACCTGAAGCTGAATGTGTGATCATGGGCCAATTGCTACAACTCAGCCTGGCTTACATCATAGGGCTGATATGCGGATAAATGGGTGGGGAAGAAAGGTTTTTTTCCTTGGGGGCTATAAATGGAATAAACAAATAAATCATAGTCCGCAGATGGACTCTTTCCCAACACCCACGACAAGCGTCTTTCCCTAGTCTTATTCTTCTTAGTCCTTTAAATTAAGAGGTGCTGGTAGTGGGCATTAAATCTGAAATCTTATTCTGCCATTGAGCTATGGCTGTGATTGGAGATTGAGAACAAAGATTAAGGTAACTGGGGCTTACAGGAGGGACCTGAGAAAGATGCCCTTCACCTCATCTAACCCCCAAATTGTGCAAATTTTCCAGAGCTTAAATCACATGAAGAATGGTTGTACCAAGACAAAGTTCCTTTGTTCACATGCAAAGTGGATCCCCATCACAACTGAGTAGCCACAGCCAGCCCCCACTGCACTTCCAGAATTTAGATTTTGTGACTTCAAAGCAGGCTAAGGCTGTGTACACATACTATGACTTTAAAGCACATTCAAAGCATATTCGATCCCTCAAAGAATTCTGGGCACTGTAGTTTGTTAAGGGTTTCTGGGAATTGTAACTCTGTGAGGGTAGATTAAGGTGCCCAGAATTCTTTGAGGGAAAGAATGTGATTCAAATGTGCTTTAAAAGTATCGTGTGCACACAGCCTTGGGTTCTGCAGTTAGTTCTTATTTCAGAAGCTGATTATAACAGTTCTGAGAATGGAGGAGTTGCCCTTTGCCGGGTCTCTGGAGGTCTTGGTTCAAACTCCCACTATTGCAGGACTGAGGTGAAGTCAAAGTTACTTTGAAAAGCAGGTGGAATCTGACAAGATTAAATTAGGAAGCAAGGAGTTCAAACCTAGTGACCTCCATTTGCTCAGCACGCTGCCAGGAGAAAGCAATGGCTGGCTAGCAACTGCATAAGCTTCCTCATTAGTCGAAGGTCTCATGTTAGCATGAGACACTTCGTCAAGCTGCTTAATGAGCCCCCCGGGAAACCGAGGCTAAGAAATAAAGGTGCATCCAATAGCACGAAGCAGCAGAGGCAGGGTGTGGGATTAGCTACAGGAGGAACCTTGCAGCAGGGCAGAGAGAACAGGCTTCATTTAGTTCAGAGATGGAGAGCCTGTAGCGCTCAAGGTGGTACTGGACTCCAGCTCCCATCATCCCCAGCCTGCAAGGCCAGTGGTCAGGAATGATGGGAATTGAAGTGTGGAGTGCTACGGGCTCTTCCACACCCCTGATTTAGTTGATTTAAAAACCAAATTTGGAGCCACTCTGAAATCAGCTACTGACGTGTGTGTGTGTGTGTGTGTGTGTGTGTGTGTGTGTGTGTGTGTGTAGAAAGTCAGTGGTGAGGGGGAAAGGAATGGCATATCTTTCAGAAGGGTTGGAGCCCTGAAAAGGAGCACTCTATATTGCCACTATTTTTTTTTGCAGGTAATACTTATAAAAATAATACTGACCTACCCTATAAAATCACTGTGAGATCTGTTGAGATAATAAAGTGCTATAAAATTATGTTTTTACCATTGTTATTATAATAACTGTGCCGCTGAGGATGTGCAAAGTTATCTTCTGTCACTACTCGGTGGCCAAGTCACCTTGCACCCATTAGGGGTGATGATGCGTGGGGCATTTCTTGAAGCTGCCTATCATTTCTGTGGCGCTTCATCATGTGCAAATCACTTCTTGTAATGAGCACATTCCTCCTTGCAAGAGCAGAAGGGACCTGCTTCAGATCAGGCAGTTCAGAGGGCGGCACCTCCAGGCAGGCCTCTCTTTTTAGAAAGAGGCTGCTCAGCAATTCCAGCCGAAAAGGCCCGAGGCCCTTCTCAGCGTTCACCTCTTGCTGATTCAGAGGGGCAGGTTTAAAGGCAGACTCACCACAGGGACGTTGAAGGCATAGAGGAGGTCAAAGGGCAAGGCTGCAATCAAGTCCACAAAGAACCAAGTCGCCACATAGTGGAGGCAGATGGAACGGGTGTCATAGACCACCTGGCCCGACTGGCTGACGTACGTGGTGCGGAAGTTCAGAATAATGTCTATCAGAAAAAAGGGGCAGTAAGTTCACAAACCATATGTGTGCTCCTGGTCACGTCCCCCAACCCAGGCAGTGACAAGGCCACGTCTTCCACATGAAGAGAGACACGTGGAAGCCTTATGTCAAATCAAACGTGAAAGCACAACGTCACACCTTAACAACAACAACACAAAGGCATACCTAGATCTCTTCCCAGTTCAGGTGTAGGGAACCTTTTGCCTGCCAGATGTTCCTGAACTACAACTCTCATCATCCCTGGCCAGTGGCTGGTGGGAGTCATAGTTCAGGAACATCTGGCAGGCAAAAGGTTCCCCACAGCTGTCCTGCATCAAGCGAAAGGGCCATACAACCCCAGACTCTGCCTCCAAAGGAAGTTCACAAGCAGAGCAGCAAGCTGGAGATAGTCCTCCAGAGTTTTTTCTCCCTAGCATCTAGTACAGGTGTGGGGAACCCTCTAGATTCTGATGAACTACAACTCCCATCAGCCTCAGCCACCATGGTCAATGGCCAAGGGATGATGGGAGTTGTAGTTCAGCAACCTCTGGAGGGCTAGCACTTCCCTACCATCTATTAATCACAATTAATAATACCTGAGGACACATCGAAATATCAATTCTGCTGCACATCGAAATCCATTTTGAGTCACCCTCTATCTCTCCCCATCAGGTCACTTTGGAAACTTGCAGATTTGTGAAGGTGCCTGAGATTCTCTAACACAGTATTCGCAGTAGCGCCACGAACTATGATTCCCAGAATTCACTGGGGGAAGCCAGGCATGTACCAGGTGTGATTAGTAGAAATCTAAGAGTGGCACAGTCCCAATTTTCTCCTTGCCTGCCCACCAGTATCCAGTATAGCTGAATGTATTCTACTGTGTTATGCTGCCAATATGGAGCCAATGAAAAGCTGCAAGGAGGCTACTGTTCCTGACCTACCCCCTCACTAAACCCATGTAGATATGTGGCATCTCATCTAACACCTCGGAGGCAAGTCTACTGCATCCCCACACCCCAGGGAAGGGAACTCCTTTGGATGTTCTCAGAATCCCCATCCAGAATAACCAATGGTCAGGGCTGTTCTTTGACAACTTGAAAATTGCAAAAAGGATATTAGTAGGCAAGAGGATTTGTTCAGCTGATTCAGCTGCTGCTGGTGGTATGTATTTTTGTGTTTATATTGTAAATTGCCTTGTCAACTTCGGATGAAGGGTGGTATAGAAATACTACTACTACTACTACTACTACTACTACTAGTAATAGTAATAGTTATAGGAGTAATAATAGGAATTGTAGTCCAGCAATATCTGGAAGGCCACATGTTCCCAATCCTGGCTATAAATGGAGTGAGCCCCATTTAATTCAGTGGGGAATCACTTCTGAACAGACATGACAGTAATTGCCTTGTAATTGTTGTAAACGGAAGAGGAAACATGCCATAATTTAATAACAATTGAGGGTCGTTGAAAATTAAGCATTTTCTTTATTTTGCATCATATTTGTTACATGAACTTTGACACCTGTGGTAGTTTAGGGGAGCAGGGACAAAGCACCAGCACTTCATTTCACAGCAGCGTCAATGACGTCATAATCTGGGCATTTTCTGCATGCCAAATTAATAAGCTTTTCTCAGAGTGAAACCCTCCAAATCAGTTAAATGGAGGAAGAGGTACGTTGTGCTAGCATGCATGGCAAAGAGTTGAGGCCCGGGACTTATCCACACTTGTTCTGATGCTTTCCCCAAGGGAAAACCGCTTTTTGACGCTCAATTAGAGCAATTCAGAATTTAGCACTTAAAGAGTGAGTTTTCCCCGGGGGGGGGGGGGTGTGAGGCAAGGGGAAAACCACTTGGACACATGCCTAGAAAGTGCAGGTCAAGTGGAAAACTGCTCAGACCCATGTTTTCTAGGCACAGAACAAATGGAAGTGTGGTGCAGTGGTTAGGGTACTGGGATAAAACCTGGGAGACCAGAGTTCAAATCCCCACTCAGCCATGAGGTTCACTAAGTGACCTTGGGCTAGACACTGTCTCTAGGCCTAACCTACCTCACAGTGTTGCCGTGTGGGTAAAATGGAGAGGGGAAGAACCACGTATGGCTCAGACAGAAATACTATATATATAACCTATGGATAATAATCGTAATCATAATAAACCAAAAACTGTCATGTAGAAAATTCCCACAGTCCCTTTCTTAGACCAACCAAAATGTCAGAAAACAACAAGCAAGCTTTTGCGTTCAACCGAACTCTTAATCAGGCTGGATGTTAAAGCAGGTACAGAAGGAGTAAAAAAAACCTGGCTTGGCGCTGAAGCCTCAATACCGTCAGTGGTGAAAAGTTCACGTTTGTTGTATATCCTTAGACTACGCACACATCTTACATTCGAAAAGACCCCAGAGAATCCTGGGAACTGTAGTTCACCTCTCACAGAGCTACAATGCCTAGCACCTGTAGCAAACTACAGTTCCCAGGATTCCAGGGGGGGGGATTTTAAATGTATGGTGTGTATGCACTGCCTTAGAAAGGCAGTGTGGCTAACAGAGACTGCAATGAAGGGCACCTCTACTGCAGCGTTGTTTGACACCCACTTCACATCCCTGTGCAGGTTTCACCTGAGCTAAGGTAAAGGTTAAGGGACCCCTGACCATTAGGCCCAGTCACGGACGACTCTGGGGTTGCGGTGCTCATCTCGCTCTATAGGCTGAGGTAGCCGGCGTTTGTCCGCAGACAGCTTCCGGGTCATGTGGCCAGCATGACTAAGCCGCTTCTGGCGAACCAGAGCAGCGCACAGAAACGCCGTTTACCTTCCCACCAGAGAAGGAAATACCTTCCCACCTATTTATCTACTTGCACTTTGACGTGCTTTCGAACTGCTAGGTTGGCAGGAGCAGGGATCGAGCAACGGGAGCTCACCCCATTGCGGGGATTTGAACCGCTGACCTTCTGATCGGCAAGTCCTAGGCTCTGTGGTTTAACCCACAGCACCACTCACATCTAGATCACCCGTATTGCCCACCAGCAGCAGCCCCAACCCAATGGCACCCGGGTAAAGCACAGCTTTGCAGTCCTCACCAACGATGAAGAGCATCTCGACAACGATGTCGCTGACGATGGTGCTGCGGGCGGCCGCCAAGCTATCCTCCGTGTCGGTGAAGCAGACGTTGTACGGAACGGTCACGGCCACATAGAAAGTGGCCAGGAGGATGAGCCAGTCCCACAGGGCCTTGAAGATGCTGTAGTGGAGGAGGATGAAGCGTGATTTCTGCACCGAGGCCACTTTGTACTCTGGCACGGAGGGCTTGTTCTCAAAGACGTTCTGGAGGGCGCAGGAAACAAGAAACCTCTTTTGAGCACCCCGGACCTTCCCTTGGTGCCACGCAGGTAGTGACAAGACCTTCATCACCCATGGGTTACATTCCCCTTGCAGGCATCCCTTTGGGGGCTGTGTGCTAGTAGTGGGCATGGGCTCCAGAATCAGTGCAACTCATTGAGGCCGTGAGCCCTGCAGGTTGGACAATGGCTGATACACTGCCTCTGCACATGGAGGCTTCGTTTAGCTATCCTGGAAATCCGATCAGCTAAATAGCTGTGGGAGGTGAGGTGGAATCTATGTATGTGGTTTGGAAGCTCAGGGCCTACTTTTAATCACAACTTGGAATAGGGGACCCATATTATCACCAGCACCAAATTCACAACTCCTCTGTATGTTCCCTCCCAACCCTTCCTCCCCTTAAAAAACAACAGCCACTACCCTACAACCTTGAGACAAAAGAAGAAAATGATGATGGGTCCCCACCCTCAGTTGGGACTTGTGATCTATGCCTGCGTCAGAGAGACACAGAGAAGCCTTGAGCAACGCCAAAAGAATGCCAGCAGTGCAGATCACAAGCTACAGTCGTACCTTGGATCCCAAACGCCTTGGTACTCGGACATTTTGGCTCCCGAATGCCGCAAAGCGGAAATGAGTGTTCCGGTTTGCAAATGTTCTTTGGAAGCTGAATGTCTGACAGTGCTTCCGTGGCTTCCAATTGGCTGTAGGAGCTTCCTGCAGCCAATAAGAAGCCACGCTTGGGTTTCCGAATGTTTTGGAAGTCGAATGGACTTCCGGAACGGATTCCGTTCAACTTCCAATGTACGACTGTATTGTACAAAATTCTGTCTTCTCTTACTGCTTTGCTTTCCAAATAGTAGCCAGTTCTGGAAATCAGAAGGCAAGGGGGCTTTGTGCCTTCCCACTATACAGTACTTGGCACTGTCTTTACCCATTGGAATAATCCTCTGCGATCCCTTTGGGATCACTTTGTTTGTAGGCATATTCCCCCTAACACACACAAAAAAGCTCCTTAGGGCGGACACACACACACACACACACACACACACACACACACACACACTCCATCCCAAGTGTGGATGAGGAATAGGAAGCCAGACTCCTGCAAGGCTTGGCAACCATTATCAGCTTTGTGTTAAGTAAAGTCTCTGGATTTGCTCATGGCAGGGAAGGGGTTTGTTTTGACCCAGCCTGTATCTGGATTGTATGGTTTGCAAGAGCAGCTGCTGTGGCTGCTGTTCAACACTGTCTCCCCTGCAGACCGCCAGCCCCCAACCACTACCACCCTCCTTCCCTCAAACAGACCAAAGCCCTTTAATCTGCACTGGCGTTGGGTCATTGGCAGGAGGGGGCATGGGGAACAGCTGTCAAGGCATATAGAGCATCAGAGGAAAAGAACAGAGGTCTTGGCTGGGAAGGGGTGGACTCGCAATAGGGTTGGCTTTTGCAGCTACTGCCAACCCCACCCCCCCACCCCACCCCAATATGCACAGGTAACAAGCTTCACCAAGTCCTACAGCAAAATCAAGCAAACAGCTCTTGCATAAACAATCTAGGAACGAGCTTAAAAACCCGACGACTGGTTTCAAAATCAGAACAAGCCACAAATCAAACAGGCCTCTCTCCCCAAAGCAGAAGACCATTGCCTGAGCTGCTTATGCAACGAAATAAAGAGTCTTGAAATACACTAAGACTGAGCAGATGCCATACATTTAAAATATACCCCCCCCCCAATACTGGGAACTGTAGTTCTGTTGGGGGATGAACAAGGCTTTGCACCTTGCCTGGCAGAGAAAGTGCACGCCTTGCACCCCTCCTAGGCAACGGCCGCCCACCTGCAACTCCCGAGCCTCCCCTGATCTGTCAAAACAAAGGGGGAAGGGGGCATGAGATCAGGGAAGGCTCAAGAGTTATGGGCGGGTGACGCACCGTTGCCCAGTTTTTAAAAAACTGTGCGCATTTATGTTTCACAGGGTGTGAAAGAAGGGCTTTGCACCTTTATACAATATGCATGTGCGCTTGGGCCCAGGGTCTTTTGCCTCACCATCCCCACTACTGACTCCCTGTTGCTACTCAGCTTCAAAAAAAAAAGTGTCCCCGGATTCATTGAAAAAAATCTGGTAAACATAATCTAGTCCAACCCCCTGCAATGCAGGGATCTCAGCTAAAGTATCCATGGCAGGTGGCCATCCAACCTCTGCTTAAAAACCTCCATGGAAGGAGAGTCCACCCCCAATCGTGGGAGTCTGTTCCGCTGTGGAACAGCTCTTACTGCCAGAAAGTTCTTCCTGATGGTTAGTTGGAATCTCTAACAAACTCCACAAGGCCCCAAATCAGGCGGTGGGCAGTCCTTGCCTCGTTTTGCTCTGCCTGGGCTGCTCTTGGCTGCTCTGAGTCTTGAGGAAACGAGCCTGTTGGGTTGCACTCACTGCTGGGAGAAATCGCAGAGCTGCCTCGCAGGGTGACCCTCAGCAAAGGCATTAATGGCCTTCAAAGTGATGGGCTTAATGCTATTAACACTGCAAGCCACTGGCGGCTGCCCAAAATCATATCTGTGGGCTGCACATCTCTGGGGTTTTTCGCTCTGCTAAGAGAGAGCACGTGAATAACCCCACAACACCACCAGTTAATCCAAATAATATTTTTTTAAGCCTCTAAGGGCCCCTGTCCAGAACGGTGTTTTTCGTGAGAGTGCACTATTGCAATCGACGCAATAATAACAGTGGCTATTGTGCAATGCTTCCTCAACGCAACTGCACCATTGTGACCTGGAGGGGCAGCCTTGCACTATAGAATACACCATGGTGTAGAGGTTAGAGTGTCAGACTAGGGCCTGGGAGACCAGAGTTCAAATTCCCACTCAGCCGTGAACCTCACTGGATGACCTTGGGCCAGGCACTGCCTCTCAGCCTAACCTACCTCACAGGGTTGTTGTGAGGAGAACATGAAGAGGGTGGGAAGCTATTCCCTTCCCAGAGTTACAATTTCCAGAGTAGTTTAGCAGTCAGTCCGTCTTCCCAGGGAACTCTGGGAATGGTTGCCCTGTGAGGAGAATGGGGGGGGGGGGTCTCCTAAGAAACTCTCAAGCACCCTTAGCAAACTACAGCTCCCATAATTCTCTGGGGGAAGCCGCGGCAACATAGTGCTTTAAATGTATGGCGTTGTGGTCTCAGTCTTTTCCGTGCACACCCATCCTTAAGAGGTCCCTCGTTCAGAACGGAACAATGGCCTCTCAGAATAAGGTGTTTGAGCAAGGCCTTTGTGTATGCCTGCCAGTATGCAGACAGTTACATAGTTAGGGCCGCAAGGTTCAACCAGTCACCACCACCCCCTCCTTAAAAGGCAAAACAAGCAAATCATCTTTACGCTGTTGATCTTCATCTCTGTCCGTTCCTTCTTGCTGAATTGGCTGGCGAGGTGGTGCAAGGCTGTGCGGCCTTGCCTCCTGGCTGCCCGCAGATGGGAGCTCCCTGCCTTCTTACAGCGGTGCTTTTCTGGAAGAAGAGAAAGAGTGGGACAGGTCAGGCTCAAAATTCCCATCTGAGAGAGGGAACACCTTGTTTTATGTGGATTCTGACATTGCCGTGCTGTATCCATCCCCCTTGGCTTTCCTTCCTGCTTCTCAGGCTCCAAGCTGAAATGCTGACCTCAGAATCATATGTGTGGTTGGGGTGGGAAACAAAAGTGGCAGTTAGTTGCCTCTTTGGGGCAAACTCTGGATGCGATTCTGTGGAGTGTTGACTAACCTGTCAGCTCTTGGGTACTCATAAGCAAGGTAGTTTCGAAAGCAAAGTGCTAGGTTGGCTGCAGGTCTCGAACCATAGGAAAAGAGCTAGATGGAACCTTGTGGGCTGATTCTGTCCAACAGGCTGTTAATGACAGAAAGTCTAATTACGTCACTCTGAATGCAACATGCTAGATGCAACAAGCAGTGAGCCAGCATGTGATATCACCTCCAGCTCATTCTGTTGGGACACAGAGTCCTGTCATGATGACACAGTAAAGCAGGTGGAAGAGGAGAGGTGTGGAGAGGCCAGACAAAGGCCTGTGAATGGAGGGGTGTCCTGTTCGTCATCCTTTGCTTCCCCCCCCCCCCCAGGAAACTCACCAAACTAAACCTTCTGTAGCCTGGAACCAGGTGTGTGGATGCACCTATATAGGATGCAGCTATGGGCAACCTGAAGAATCTCCATCAACCTTAAAAGCAAGCCTAGAGTGATAGAGAACGTTCCAGGAATGCCCTCTTCACTGTGAGATATTTTGATTTTTTTTGGGGGGGGGTGCATGTGATCTGTGAGTTTGTTTGGGCCCTGGCTGAGAGCCAGGATGAATGAGTGGAGGTCGAAAGTTGTTGTGCAGGGAGCTGCGTTTACAAGAAGAAAGAACTGATATCAATATGGATGGTTTTATCGTGCCCTTTTTCTAAATTTGTTGTTGTTTCTGCACATTGCTTGGAAATACGTTTTCATATTAAGCGGTAAAGAAATGGTCAGAATAGAATGATAATTATTTTTTTAAAAAAAATCTTTCCCGAAGCTATTTTGGTCAAAGAATTACCCGCCCTGTTCTGTAGTGATGGAACATCTCTGGATGTAAGGATAGTGATGACCTTAATCTAAGAACAGCTGCTCTTCTAACCCCATGGAGTCTTCCTCAGCTAATCCAAACAAACGCTTCCACAGCTTGCTCTCAGTCCAACAGTGATGAAAGAAAACCTCACAGGAACCTCAAGCAGCCTTCCAAAAGGGTCTTCCTACTTTCTATTCATGGGAATTCTTTCCGGCAGCAGTTTGAGCAACGGCCAACCATCAGATGCCTGGGGGACCCTGACTGCAACAGCAACTCTTTCCCCACTTGCGATTCCCAGCGACAGTTGCCTCTCAAAGCAGAGGCAGAACCTGGAACGAGGACGGGGACCACAGCTCCCATCACCCATCACCAAGGACCATGCAACTAGACTGCTGGCAGCTGGAGTTCCAACAATACTGGGAAGGCCGCAGGTTCTTGCTGAAAGGGGGTGAGCATCTCCTGTGCAGGCATAAAGGTAAAGGGACCCCTGACCATTAGGTTCAATCGTGGCAGACTCTGGGGCTGCGGCGCCCATCTCGCTTTATTGGCCGAGGGAGCCGGCGTACAGGTTCTGGGTTATGTGGCCAGCATGACTAAGCCGCTTCTGGCGAACCAGAGCAGCGCACGGAAACACCGTTTACCTTCCCGCTGGAGCGGTACCTATTTATCTACTTGCACTTTGACGTGCTTTTGAGCTGCTAGGTTGGCAGGAGCAGGGACTGAGCAACGGGAACTCACCCCGTCGCGGGGATTCAAACCACCGACCTTCTGATTGGCAAGTCCTAGGCTCAGTGGTTTAACCCACAGCACCACCTGCGTCCCTTGGTGCAGGCATAGACAATGCCTTTCCCTTTGAGAGGGATATTTGCATGCACACATCCCAGACAAGCCTTGCAGAGTGGGGAAGGAGATGCCCAAACCAGCTGGGAGCCAACTGCTGCTCTCTTGAGGCGTACCCCTCGCTTGGTGTGTTCTTCTGCCAAGGAGCACTGCCGCCCCACCCATCTGTTGTATCCTGGGTCTCGTGACCCTGTTTCTGGAGCCCAGCCTGCCTCCCCCACCAAGGCCTCACCCTCCTTCTTTTCACTCGACTGGCTCTTTCCATGGCTCTCGGTGATGTCCTTGAAGGAGAAGAGAAAAAGGACCACCTCGCCTTTCTCGTTCTTGATAGGTACGATGTCCAGCAGGCACCAGAAGGCTGTTCCTGCACCAGGGAGAAAAGGGACAGAGCAGCATCACCATCTGCACCAAGGAGGAACGACAACAGCCCCTGCCACGCTCATCTGCAATCCCCGCAAACACCTCCCTTGCATCCTCAGGAGTATCTGAAGCTTCAGCAGCTTCAACCAGAACCAACCCCACGGAATTTTGCCTGGATAGCTCAGTTGGTTAGAGTGTGGTGCTGATAACGCCAAGGTTGCAGGTTCGATCCCTGTATGGGACAGCTGCAGATTCCCACATTGCAGGGACCCTTCCAACTCTTCAATTCTATGATTCTATTAATTTCTTCCTGGTGGTTTCCTTCAAACGTGCCTTCATGCTTAAACTGCCCGTGATCAGCTTAGAATGGTTCTACGCTTTGGATGCTTCTTCTTACAAGGAAAAAGCAGCCTGCACATGCTCAAAGGCACTCTGTCCAAGTTTTTTTGGGGGGAGGGGGAATAAATTGTATCCTTCTTGGCAGTGGGCACAGGAAGATACTTTGCACATGCTCAAAGGTGCTTTCTAAAACAAAAAAGGACACCAACCCTATAGAAATGCCCTCGTATTGGCTTGATCACAGCTGCTATGATCTGACCCAAACGAGGTTGAGGAGGAAGGTGTAGCAATCGCACATCTGGTGCCTGGGCTTGAGAGGGACTATCAGGGGTCAACAAACTTTTTCAGCAGGCGGCCAGTCCACTGTCCCTCAGACCTTGTGGGGGGCTGGACTATATTTTGAAAAAAATAATGAAAGCATTCCTATGCCCCACATATAACCCAGAGATGCATTTTAAATAAAAGGACACATTCTACTCATGTAAAAACATGCTGATTGCTGGACTGTCCAAAGTCCGGATTTAGAAGACGATTGGGCCGGATTCAGCCCCCAGGCCTTAGTTTGCCTACCCATGGACTATATGGTGCAGTAGCAGCTTTAAAAAGTTAACACTCAAGTCTCAAACTGATGGTGAAAGAGAATCAGTGAACGCCACAACACATCTGAACAAATGCTTCCAAGAAGTGACAGTAAATATCAATAGCCAAAAAGCTGTATGATCAGCGTAAAAACAGCAACACCATTCTAGCAGATTAGAATAGCATTTGTACAAGAAACCATGAGAGCGCAAGAGGGATAAAACTAGAAACTACTAATAATACCCATTTCATCAGGGCTATTCAGATCTTTTCTACCCTGGTGATATGGTTCTTACACTAGTTTTACTTTTTGATATTCTTCTGATGAGGACATTTGTTGAAATGTGCTGGATGATTAATTTTTATAAATACATCCTTTGGCAGCTGCTTGAGAATGACCTCTCTTTTCTTCTGTTTGGGCTATTTTAGGAGGATCGTTGTTGTTTTTTAAAATGCAGCGGCAGCTAAGCCTTATTTGCTTAAGTAAATATAGGTAAAACGTAATAATAATATTAATATTTCCCTGTGAGTGCGACTCACATCTTTTCTAGAATGGAGGTATGGTTCTTGTACACTGCCATTTGTCCATTGGTATTTGACATCTAGCCATAACACTGCAAGCGATAGGTTACGTGATGGCCTAGTCTCTAGCCTTCAGCAGCTGAGAAAGCTGTTATTTATTATCTGGTGGCGGGCAGCTGACAACCTCACAGAACCCAGGTTTAGAGAGAGAAAAGGGCTGCCATAAAAAAACAACTCTCCATCTCTCCATATCCCCACGCACTCCAAATGTAGCATCTAGAACAAGCACCACACTCTTCGCACCTGAAAGATTAGGAAGAGCTAAATGTGGAGGTAGTTTCAGAAGTTTGCCAAGCTCAAGCTGTTTTAACCAGGCAATATGAAGCAGTCTGCTTCGGTGGCAAGATCCACGACGGTGGGAGATCTGACCCCCAACAGATCGCCTGCTGCCAGCGCCACCAGAGAAGAAGCTATGGTGGCGGGTCCTGGGTCCTGGAAAGATCTCACAAAGCTCTCATGAGATCTTATGAGGCTCTTGCCACATCTACCCAGAAGCCACTTCTCTGGAGCTGCCATGCATGCCCCTTCAACCCCCTGCTGGCACTGACATTGAAGACGTGGCAGTGGCTTCCAGCAAGATCTCACGAGAGTTCCACGAGATCTCGCTGGAAACCAGAAGCCGCTGCCGCAGCAGCCATACAACCCCGGTAAACAAGGCTTTGGCAGCAGGGCAGAACCTTCCCATTTCACTTCAGTCACTGAAACAGGATGGGCAGCAGCTGTGTTAAGGGGTTTGTTGCTGAAAAACAACAACAGCCCAGCATCTTAAACCATGTCTAGGGGGGAAATGCCAATGGAACCCTGGAGCTATGAGATGCCCACCCCTCACTGAGGACGCGAGTGTCTCTCTGGACACATTATTTCCCTTGGGCTCCCCAGAGAGCCCAGGACCCCAGCATTGTCCGCTATGCGCCAACAGCACTTCATCAATCTGTACCAAAGAAACCCAAATTCTACAATGTGTATAAATGACACAAACCAGCCTATTCTAAGAATAAATTAACAGCCTAAGAAAAACCCAGCTAGTCCAGCAGCCTGTTCTCACAGGGACCAATCAGCTGCCTATGGGAAGCCGGGGAGCAGGATCTGAACGAAGCAGCACTCTTCCCCACCAGTGATGCCCAGCAACCCTCAGACCCTGAGCTTAAATTGTGCTTAGCCCAACTCTGGCTTTTTTAGATTTCACACTCTTTTAAGCCTGACCAGGGCTGGCCCAAGACATTATGGCCACAGCAATAAAAAACAAACCATTACCGTCAACCAAGCACTATAAGAAAAGGGGCCGGCACTGATGCAACCTCAGCAGAGTCACCAATGGTTCAGGATGTGAAGTGTCCTAACCACAAAGGAAAATCCCGACAGTGTCCATGTAGCCCATGCCTCCAGGGCAGGGGCATTTTTCACACCAGGGGCCACATTTCCTTTTGGACAACATTCCATGGGCCAGTGAGCAGGTGTCAGGAGCAGTTGTCAGGAACAGGTTGACAATGCCTCACACAGCGTCAGTGCACTTAGCTCTTTACAGTGATACCTTGGTTCTCAAACTTAATCCATTCCGGAAGTCTGTTCCAAAGCCAGAGCGTTCCAAAACCAAGGCACACTTTCCCATAGAAAGTAATGCAAAATGGATTAATCCGTTCCAGACTTTTAAAAACAACCCCTAAAACAGCAATTTAATATGAATTCTACTATCTAATGAGACCATTGATACATAAAATGAAAGCAACCATCAATGTAAAGGTAAAGGGACCCCTGACCATTAGGTCCAGTTGCTGACTACTCTGGGTTTGCCACGCTCATCTCGCTTTACTGGCCGAGGGAGCCGGCGTACAGCTTCCGGTTCATGCGGCCAGCATGACTAAGTCGCTTCTGGCGAACCAGAGCTGCACATGGAAATGCCGTTTACCTTCCCGCCGGATCGGTACCTATTTATCTACTTGCACTGTGACTTGCTTTCGAACTGCTAGGTTGGCAGGAGCAGGGACCGAGCAACAGGAGCTCACCCCGTCACTGGGATTCGAACCGCCGACCTTCTGATCTGCAAGCCCTAGGCTCTGTGGTTTAGACCACAGCACCACCCACATCCCTCCTAATAATCAATGTACTGTACTATAAAACAGTATTGTAGATGACAAAAATTAAAATTAATTGTTTTTCTTATTTGCACTGATGATAGTTATTGTTTGGATGGGGGGCTTTGATCCATTTCCACAGTCACACAATCAGTAGCTAAACTGGGTTTCACACAGTCACAAAAACAAATTAACTGAAAAAGCCTCAAAAACAAAAACGCAAAATAAAAAGCTAAAACAAAAGCACCAAACTTAATCCGTTCTGGAAGTTCGTTTGACTTCCGAAATGTTTGAAAACCAAGGCACAGCTTCTGATTGGTGCAGGTGCCCCAGAAACAATAGCCGGCAGCCCCAGTGAACATTCAGCTTTCAAAAGACATTCAGAAACCGGAACACTTACTTTCGGGTTTTCAGCATTTGAGAACCAAGGCGTTTGAGTACCAAGGCATTTGAGAACCAAGATACCACTGTATTCAAAGAAACAAACAGGTCAGGAGGCCAGGCCTAGTGAGCACTGCAACTCTTCCAAGTAGACCCTGCCCCAATAAAGCAGTTATGGGGACTGAAGTGTCCCCCCCCCCATACCCACAGTTCCCTAAGAGTCCTCCTTCCTTGGGTCCTTTCCAAGCAATCTGAGACTAGGCCAACAAGCCTGTCTCTGCCTCTATCTCTTCATACCACTTCTGGTCTTGGGAGACCAAGAGGGAGAGGAGCCGGTTGCAGCAGGAGGAGGAGACCCCCCTGGTTTCTTCACCAGCCTGACTCATCGCTGCCTCTTGACCCTGCTCCTCTTCAGCCTCTGATTCTGCCTCTGATTCTGGACTGCTCACTGCCACAGACTCTTCCTGCTCACTAAACTACTGCTCACTAAACTTCCTGCTCACTAAGCAGGCTTCTAGTTTCTTCACACTCACACAACCCTCTCTATCCTCTAACCAGGCAAGGAAGAAGTACGGTCAGAGCCCAAGGGCACGCATTGCAGCCAGGCAAAAACACTCCAGGAGGGTGAAAAGCAGGGAGGTCCCTACATCCTGCTCCATGTCCCTGTGGAGTCATTTCCATTCATCCACAGGACTGCAAGCAAGCTTCCCACACCCCAGTTGCTGGCCAATCTCCAGATCCAAGCTGGCTCACATGGCTAGAGGTGCTCCAGCAAATGACTAGCTCCCAAGCTGCTAATATGTTAACGTTAGCACCTTGAATTAGGCCCAGCAGCATACAAAAAGCCTGCGATGCCGGGAGGGGAAGGGAGTCCCCCCAGGGGGCTCCCCCAAACTCACCACTCTTCTTGTAAAAGCAGACTTCGGCCTGGTACTCCTGCTTCCCCTCCAGCACTTTCTCGATGCGCTGCAGGACGGCTTCGCAGGTCTCGCTGCCATAGAGGAAGCGGCAGCTGCAGTTCTTCTGCATGACTTCTGTCCGGGCGAAGCCAGTAAGGTCGCAGAATCCGTCAGAGCAGTAGACGATGGGGAAGCCGCGGTGCACCTGAGCGTTGGCCAGCAGGAAGTTGCTATCTGCAAGTGGGTGGAGAAGGGAGACCCTGAGTTGTTACACCAGCATTGGCAGGTGGGCAGGGGAGAAGGAATTCGGGTGCTGATTTCACAGCCTAAATCGGAGTTGAGGACTTAAGAAGAGCCTGCTGGGTCAGGCCAATGGCTCATCTATCCCAGCATCCTTTTCCCACAGCGGTCAACCAGATGCCCGTGGGAAGCCTGCAAGCAGGATTCGAACACAAGAGCACTAACCTCTCCGTTGGTTCCCAGCAACTGGTTTTCAGAAGTATTGCTGCCTTTTTGCTGTGGAAGCAGAACATAGCCATCATGGCTAGTAACCCTTGACAGCCCTCTCCTCCAGACTTCGCCAAGCTGGTGCCCTCCAGCTGGTGGGCTACAGCTCCCATCAACCAGGCAGTCATGTTGGCTGGAGTCAATGGGAGATTTAGTCCAACTGGAAAACACCAGCTGGGTGAAGGCTGGCCTGAACGGGCAAGCCCGATTTAGGGAATGCCTCCTTCAGTGGTATAACCAGGACAAAGACTTCATGCAGATGTGGTTGATTCTGCAGCCAAGCTCTCTTTCTTTTAGTAAGCCCCTTGAGCACCCCATCATTGGCCAAGCTTCTTCTTTGAAGTAGCAGAAGCTGGAGGCAGACAATAGGCTTTTTATTCCCTGGTGGTCGAAGGTAACTTTGAGATTGCTGTTTATGGAATCTGTGCTTCTCCCACTTTTGCTTTTAGGTGGGCTTCCCAAACTTGGGTTTCCAGCTGTTCTTGGACTACAACTCCCATCATCCCTAGCTAGCAGGACCAGTGGTCAGGGATGATGGGAACTGTAGTCCAAAAACAGCTGGAGACCCAAGTTTGGGAAACCCTGCTTTAGGTTTGTCAGGTTTTGGTACTTTTTCAAAGCCTGAAAAACCTGTCTGACTGACCAGAGGAGACAGTTCCATCAAAGAAGAGTGTGTGTGTGTGCGCGCGCACACACACACACGGTATGGAGAACTTGTGGTCCTCCAGGTGTTGTTTTGGACTACAACTCCTATCATCTCTGGCTGTTGGCCATGTTAGTTAGGGCTGGTGGGAATTACAGCCTGACAATGGAGGGCCACATTTTCCCCATTCCTGGTACACACATACAGAGTAAAGCCTCTCTCAAACCGCTGTCAACCTTTTTAAGAATGATTGCCTGTCCTCAAGTCAATATGAAGTAATATTACATAATTGAGAAAAGCGCAACCCGCTTCCCACAACGTTAGCATTAAAGAGCTGAACATCTCTCCAGGGCACATGTCAGGGCTCCCATACATGACTTCTCTTTCTAAAAATAAAACAAGCACTGCCTTCGGACTTTAGGTGTGTTCACACATTACATTTGGCGTACATACTGAGTACAGTGGTACCTCGGGTTACAAACACTTCGGGTTACAAACTCCACTATCCCAGAAGTAGGACCTTGGATTGCAAACTTTGCCCCAGGCTGAGAACAGAAATCATGCACTGGTGGCGCAGCAGCAGCAGCAGCAGCAGCCCCATTAGCGAAAGCGCACCTTGGGTTAAGAACGGTTTCAGGTTAAGAACGGACCTCCGGAACAAATTAAGTTCATAACCCGAGGTGCCACTGTATATGGGTACACAAATAGCTGAGCTATATGCTCATACAGTTAGTCACATACAGTGTTCGATGTTCAATGCATGCACCGCCTGGGTACCCAATAGCAGAGCTATACAAATCAGGCGTCCCACTTTCCCACAAACACCTGCACAAGTGCGCAGGCAGTTTGTGCCTGTGTTCAGCACAACTTGCAAACAAGCCTTCTTCCTCATGAAGGTAGAGACAACTTGTACACGGGTACTAGCTAACCTGTGAACACCCGTCAAAGCCCATTGCAACACTAAACAAGGTGCCAATTTGCTAGACATGATGCCCAACCCTGCAATTTCACTGTGGGCCTCTTTCCATAGGAAGATCAGAGGCAGAAGGCAAAAAAAACCTCTCCTGCTTTGTGTTTCCCTGTTGCAAGGTAAGAATCAGGGCTGTTGTTGTTATGCCACCGACCAAGTGGAAGGAACTCCTTGTCTAGGGAGGTTTGCTTGTGTGTGCGCTCACTTCTGTCTCTGAGGGCCTTCTGAAGGCTGGCTAAATCTCCTTTGTTTACCTTGGGCCTTCGGTATCTCTGCTTTTTCGTGATGTTGTGCTCCAGGCCTGGCACCAGCATGCAGGACCCTTGGGCAGCCGCCAGGACCCCCAGCACCCTGCGGGGCCCACTGCTGAAACCCACCCTAGATCCTCTTTTTAAAAGGCACTCTCAGCACTGCCCACTGGCTGCTGTTGTAATTTCCCACAAGGCCTTGGGAGGGTGTTGCGCCAGAGGCATTGTGGGAAATTAAAACGGCATTTGCCCCGCTCTGAATGAAATACTGCAATTGCCACGCATACGCCACCCACTGCCTGGGAATCCCATCTGGGCACCAACAATGTGGCAAAATGCACATCTTTGCTAAAGGCCTCCAAGCTGCCATTTCTAGACGTAGTGTCCTCAGTATGCAGGGTGGACACTGCAAAATATAAGAGGACAGCACCGTGCTGCAAAGAGCTTACAAGCGAAAAAATTGAAATGGAGGCTGCAACAGAGGATGGGCTATGGTTTTACTGCAATGGCCATTCACCCTGTTAGAAACAATCTTCATCGCTGTTGCAAATTTCAGCAGAGATATTGCAAAGTCACTTTGATTTCTAGCAGATGTGATGCTACAAACAGGCAAAAGGTGGAGCAGAGAATAAGACTTCCAACACTGTTCAGGGGTAGCAAATTTGACCCATGGAACACAATCGCATGGGAAGTTCTCTTGCACCCCTGGCAGATTCCCTCCTGGGGAAATATGCAATTTGTTGGTGAGGGTGGGGACCTCATGGTAGAGCTACCCTTAAGTTCTCCTTCCTGACGATTCCCTGTTCCATCTCCAAAACCAGACATTGTGCGTGCTCCCTTCCCGCCCCTCCTCCTAACACAAATCACTCTGGATCTGAAGGCTGACGATGCACTTTGCTTCCCAGAGACTCAGCAACTGCTAGGACCAAAGACACACCTGTCCCCTGAGGTGCTGATGGTGGGAAGAGATCTGCCCTAAGCTGACTTGATCCCTGTCAAAAGCCTTGAAGAGAAATCGGGATAATGAGTGAACTCGTGTTATTACATGTGGGGTGGGGGGAGTTCTGGGAGAGATCCTTTCCCTTTCCCCCCTCCCTCCCTGAACATGAGGGTTAAATGTTAAGGCTGTGAGGCAAAATTTGCCAAAGGGGAAGCTGCCGCGCTTAGTCAGGCAAATGTGCATCTATTTTAAATAACATATAGTTTGCATCTGGAACAGGAGATTATACAAATAACCGAGGCACCTTCCCTACAAAAAATGGGAGTTTTGCTCAGCTGCAACCCTCTCCGTTTCTAAGAACTCGCCAGGCACTACTCACTTGTTTTGATGCATCAAAAGGGGCTAGAAACTTGCTTTTTTGAAGAAGCAAAACCAAACCGTATGGTATGATTGCAGATGCACGGAATGCACACACACACACACACACACACACAGCCTTGTCCAAGAGAGAACAGCAGGAGTTGGGGGATAAAGAGGGTGAGGTGGAGGGAGACAAATTCTGGGAGGGGGCCACGGCTGAGTCAGCTGAGGATGGGCAAGAGAGACCATAAAAAGCATCCCTAGTAAAAGATAAAAACTGGGTGGAGGGATGTCACCCACACCCTTGGATTTTTTTGCACTGCTGCCAGAACTGTAACATTTTCCTGAGTCTGCCACAGGCCTGTATTTCCTGGGGTGCTCTTGAGAAAGGAAGGCTTATCAGCCCCTGCATGGCACAATCTATTTTTGCTTCCTTCGCTGCATGGCTTTCCTGATCCTTGCGCAAGGGGTTGCCGGTGGAGGATACTGAGGCGGCGGCACATTCTGCCTTCCGACCGGCTCTCCCTGCCTGTTTGATTAGATGCTTTGCAGAGTGTTGATCAGGATGTTGCCACCTTGCTCCTTGGCACGGCCCCAAGGCAGACAGATGGCCCTCGGCGGAGAAGGTGCCAAATTGGACATTTGGGCTACGGATTTCCATCCAGCAAGGTCAAAGTGTTACCCCTCAAATGGCGCCCAAGTCTGTGTCCTCAGAGAGGGCCAAGAACCGTGGAAGAGCTATGAAATCCAACCCTGATGCATAAGGTCCCAATGTCCCCTTCCCTCCAGATCAATCCTGGCCATGCTGCGAAAATTGCCTCTGAAGCAAATCTCTCCAGGTGATCTGAATCGAGATGAGGTGGCATCCTCAAGGGGTGGATATGGGGCACAATTCAGGGCAACAGAGTGGGAAACAGGTATATATGACCTGTGGTTGATTAATCCACCAGAAAGTATTCTTGCACAAGCGGCACTGGAATGAACAGGAGCCAAACAAGGACATGGTAGGCAGTCCTGCACAGTTTATTTCAATGAAGCTTCTGCAGAAGATCTGGCCTGTAGATTTTGTGGTGTGTGTGTTGGGGGCGAGACTTTAATTTTCTGCCTCAGACATTAAAATGCCTTGAAGCAGCTCAGAGCTGGAGAATGTCTAGAACCAGTGGCACATAAATGCTTAATGCTGTAATGGCTTTAATGGGAGAAATTCAGTTTTGCTACTATCACACCAGGGCTTTATTTGAGCAGGACACAGCTCTCCGTCCCATTTTCTATACTGGTATTCAGCTTTGGGACATGATTTTTTAAAAATATATTAAAAATATATTTATATACTGCCAACTCATATAACATATGAAAAAAGCATTGTATAAAATTAGGTGCAAGTGTAGTGAAACATAAGATATCCGAATAACAATGCAAAATAGTCGTGAAAGTGACTGGCTCGCCTTGAAAAACTTTAACAACGGAATAGGTCTGTCAAAAGCGAAGGTGCTGGAACACCATTCCACAGCATGGGACCAGTAAAACAAAATGCCCAACTTCTAGCTGAAGCCAGTCAGGCCTCTGTATGATGGGGAACAGCTAACAGTGCTCCTCCAGATGATCTAATACAGGGTTTCCTAAACTTGGGTGACCAGAAGTTTTTGGACTACAGTTCCCATCATGCTTGACCACTGGTCCTGCTAGCTAGGGATGATGGGAATTGTAGTCCAACAACAGTTGGGGACCCAAGTTTGAGGAAACCCTGATCAAGTTGGGATATAAGGGCTCAGGCAGTCCCCAAGGTGACCTGGACCCAAGTTGTTCAGGGCTTTCAGCCCCCAACACCAGCCTACCTGTGGCCTATCGAAACAAGGATTGACGTGCCTCTGCACATATGCAGAGTGCTTTGTCCTCCTTACTGAACATCCAAGCTTTACAGCCGAGGGCTGGGGTGGGTGAGTATGACTTACAGGCATCGTCGAGCCTTGATCTCTTTTTCATTATGAACCAGAATTGCCTTTGGAGACAACGGGATAAAGGCCCAGTTGACCAGGACTTCAGTTTGTGGCCTCCCCCACCCGCCACCCCGCCTGGCTTGAGAGCTTTCTCATCCCCCTACCCCAACCCAATTGTTTAACTCTCGGTCACCTCAGGTCACTGCTTGGATTAACTTGGGAGGGGCTTGTGTGTGTGTGTGAGTGTATGTGTGTGTGAAAAATAGTTTGCATCTGTAGCTAAGTCCAGTTTTTGGCTTCTAGGATGCAGGATTAGGGGGCTGCTTAGAAGGGCTGTGTATTAAAATGTGCACTCTCCGCGGTTCTGAGCAGCTCTCCCTCAGGCTGGCCGGCTGGCTGGAACCACATCCTGTAAGCTGCCCACCCTGAGAGGACACAAATGAACTTTTAGATGGAGCATCAGCAGAAGAGAAGCTCAGGAGAAGAGCCTCCCACCAGCCTGGAAGTATGATTTGGGAGCAGTCCAAAAGTTGTTTTATCAGCGCAGATCTATTCAAATACTTATGCAGGCTGCCTTTTCAGCTCAGATTTTACTAGGAAGCTCTGATTTTACTAAGGGACTGGGAAGGGCAAAAGCAAAAGGAGCCAAATGCAGTCTTGCTGGGTAGTGAGGGGAGGAAATGCATGAGATATTAGAACTTCATAAAACCAAGCCCCTCCACACTCTACAGCAGCGGCAGGAAACCTATGGTGCTTTGGAGTTTGTTGACCTCCAACTCCCATCAGCCCCAGCCAGTATAGGCAATGGTCAGGTATGACTGGTGTTTGAGTTTGGCCATATCTGAAGGCAGCGGTTTCCCCAACTCTGCACTAAAGTAATCTATTCCATACTGGAAGGTTGTGGGAGACCAGCAGCAAAGGTCCGACTAAATGTGCATATCTTTTTTTACTTTGATTTTCAAAACAACAAACAATAAATTAAACAGAAACAACAGCAAACCTAAAAAAAAAAAGAGTGTCTGCAAAACACCACAAAAATCTAAGATATGCATGCAAAATACTATCAATAATGTAATCGGTGCTACTCCTTTGCCAGTTAATTTGAAAGCAAAGATGTAGACTAGGCACTGCTAAATTAAGGCTAGAAAGTTCCATTAATGGTGCCTCATTAGTCATTCATTTTCTTCCCTTTTTTTGCTTGTGTTGTATATTTTATTGGCAGGAGGCCTATAAGCAGTCACGGCTCAGGATTTCCCCAAAGTGTGGGGTTTTGACCCTGTTGAGCAGGGGTCAGCAACCTTTTTCAGCAGTGGGCCGGTCCACCAGCCCTCAGACCATGTGAACTATATTGGGGGGGGGGTGAACAAATTCCTATGCCCCACAAATAACCCAGAGATGTATTTTAAATAAAAGCACACATTCTACTCATGTAAAAACACGCTGATTCCCGGACCGTCCGTGGCCCGGATTGAGAAGGCGATTGGGCCGCATCTGGTCCACGGGCCTTAGGTTGCCTACCCCTGCCATTGAGGTTGTTGAAAAAAGTGCTAATGAGATGAAGGAGTGTGCATATGAGTTTGCATGTGCTTGGGGTCCAGTTA
This sequence comes from Podarcis muralis, assembly GCF_964188315.1. Classification (NCBI taxonomy): domain Eukaryota; kingdom Metazoa; phylum Chordata; class Lepidosauria; order Squamata; family Lacertidae; genus Podarcis; species Podarcis muralis. Next base: position 31,545,979 of record NC_135667.1, on the reverse strand, counting down.
ACAGCAGGCTGCAGATTAAGGATTGAGAAAAACAGGGAGAAGGAGGCTGGAGAAATAGGTTGGGTGGGCTTAGAACAGAGTAAGATAACTCTTTTTCAGCCCAAGGTCTGTGTTCCTTTGTGGGTTTTCTTTTGGGGGCCGCACGCCAGTGCAAGGCCATTACACAGACAGACACCCGCATACAAGCACTCATACATACCAGCACATCACACTTCCATTCTTACGCATAACATCCACTCATTTTCTCTCTTCATTTTAGATGCTAGGGGTCCACCCACAATGAAATGTTCTTTAACGTCAGCTGAATTTACTTTTTACACTTGTACACCGCACTTCCTTCAAAGAGCTTTTGGTGCATAGTCCTGTGGATTCCTGTTCAGAGTGACGAACAGTTCTGTGGAACTCAGAAGCTTGCTTACACCCACACCAACCTAAGTATCTTCCAGTATAGCATTTCCTTCATCTCCTTTGCACTAGAACTCACATGCCTGCTTGCTACCATCGGCGGAACTCCCTCAGAAAGACAGAGCCCTGTTCAGAATGGGGCTCAGAGATGCAGGCAAGCCAGTCTGCCTCCAAAACACACAGTGATGGACGTGAGGACATGAGGTTGCTGCGATGGGGATAATCCAACTTCAGCCATTCATGTGGGAGGTAAGGAATGATGTGAATTGAAAATCCAAAGCAATTGAGCCAAAGGATGAATGAGCTTTGCAAGCGATGGGGAATTGTGGCTCTGTAGATTTGATGTTAATCTCCCAGTTAAAAGCCTCGTGGAACATGCTGCAGCCAAGCGTGATCCGTGAGAGGGTTCCCCGATTACATCTGAAGAGTGTAACTCCAGAGTGACTTCCTGCATCTTCTACTGTAACCACTGAGCAGCACAGCTTGCACAAGCTGGTGACGGAAACTGGGAGTCCTGCTTCCCAGCTCCCCTTGTGCTATGTCAATATTTATTTTATTTTATGTAGTTATCGCATTTATAGTCCACCTTTTTCTTCAGCAAGCTCAAAAGTGATTTCCATTGTTTCCCCCTCACTTAACCCCCACAACAACCCTGTAAAGTAGGTTAGGCTGAGAAGTAATGACTGGCCCTAGGTCACCCAGGAATCAAACCCTGGTCTCTCAGGTCCTAGTCCAACACCACTGCACCACCACTGGTTCTCAGACATCAGACCCCTCCTGGAAGAGGAAGGAACACAAAAGTCCTGGCTCCCACAACATGCTTGCTTCCAAAATTGGATAACCCTACCGCACTCCTCCCCGCCCAAGCTTAGATGTCTGGGGTACTGACTGCTGTGACTTGATTACATCCTGTACATGCTCAGGGATGCTCTTGATAATTGCTTTTTGTGCTTGGCGTGACGTTAGCCAAGCGGACGTGTGATGTAAGATAGATAGGTGCCTCTGAGAACTTGCAGAGTGATTTCTCTCACAGCTGAGCAATCGCCACAAAAAGCCCACAATTCTGAGATTTGGGCATAAGGGGCTTCAAGACAGAAAGGGTGAGCCTTGTCTCTTCACAGTTTTGAAGCGGATTCCCTGCCTCCAATATAACCAGCTGCTTCTAGTAAGCGCCTATCTAGTAAGGAGAGTTGGACTTCACTGATTTGGCTCTTTTTCCTTGCGCCACAAGGGCGTCAGAAGCAGCCGCGGTCTAAGCTTCCAAGGAGGAGTTCAGGAGCTGTCCGAAGTGCTGATCTAGCGTCCTGCCTACCGAGAGCAACGCGGAATTCCTTGACGCGTGGCGCGCTTAAAACAACAACAACAACAACCCGGATAACTAAGGGGCTCGCAAACGAGATTCCTAAATCCACAACAGGGCTTAAAAAAGAAAAAAGAAATAGGCCAGCCAAAATGTTACAAAATGGTATGTAAGCTTTCCAGTTCTCCAGAACGCTTCATCGGACTAGATGGTAAACAAAACTGGGGGGAGGGGGGGAATTGGCTGATATTGGAGACTCGCTTAAATCTCAGAGAAGCGCGTGTCCCCAGCCTCAGGAGAACGATATTGGGTTTAATCCCGTTTTATATCACCGGGAACATGGGTAGAGATGGGCGTACAGGGAAAGGGCGTTCCCCTCTTCTCCTTCCCCCTTCCTCAAGCGTTCTGCAGAAACTTCTATTCTCAGGTATTGTGCGCCAGCTCGCTGTGGCTCCCCTAGGAATAAGGGGAGCGCTGCTGGCGCGGGGGGGGGGGGCGGGGAGCGCTCATTACGAAAGCTTCTCCCGGACATCCCCAAAGGAAAATGCTAAATTAGTTTTCATTGATCTTTCTGGAAGCATTTAAATCCTCCTCCTCCCCCACCCCCACCCCCCACGACCGGAATCCTCTTAAAGAGAAAATCCTCGAGCCACAATATGGCATTTTAGTTGTTGTTTGTGGGTTGTTGTTTTTTTAAATACACACACATACGATTACTACACCTTCCGTCCCCACCCATGTATCCTTTTCCCTCCCGCAGGGCTAAGCAGGTAGTGAGAGTGAGAGTGAAAGCGAGTGTGGCATGTGTGTCTAAGAGAGGGAGGGAGATCGAGCCGAGTTTAATTGGCACCGACACCCCAGCCGTAGTGCAGTTAGGTAATTTTAGATTCCGGGCTTAATGGTCTTATCCAACTGCCCCTCTTTAGACGGTAATCCAAGCCGTGCTGCGTTTGGGGGCCACCCCCGCCTCATTCTGCTGAGTGGGGCTCTGGACGTCTGCCTTCCCAGTCCTGCCCTGACCGCACCACTGCGTCTCCAGCCCCGGAAACTAGGCTGAATGTCTAAGTTGGACTACATAACCCCGGTGGGAGCGGGTGTCCCTTCTAACCCTACAATACTGTAATACAATAAATCAGGAACCGACAGTCACATAGGGCACTTCGAGCGAGGGTAGAATGCATTTCAGATTGCGCCCAGCGCACGCAGCCTCCTTCGACCCGCAAGAATTTCTCTGGGATTGAGAAGGAGGACTTTCCCATCCTCTGGCTCGCTCCCTCTTCCCTTTTCGGTCTCACCTGGAAAGTGCCATAGAATCGTAGAGCTGGAGGAGAACCCAAGGATCATTTAGTCCAGCCCCTGTAATGCAGGGAATTACAGCTAAAGAATCCTCGACAGATGCCCCCAGCCTTTTCTCCCTTTTAACTAGCTGTATGTGGGTTTTTTCTCTCTCACGGGTGAAGGTGAAAAAGAACTCTGCACGTGGGCAGAGAGTCACTGTTTGCTGCAGCAAGCACGCCTTCCTTCTGACCGAGCCTAGCTTCATTTTTAAAAGGAGAAACGCTGGGGTTCCTTCCTAGCACACAGGAGGGTGGGCACACTGTGGTTGTTTGGTAAAGGCTCTTTGCACATGCTCAGGGTTGCTCCTTCTTATGGCTCCATAGGCTTAGTTCTCCTGGCATTCCAAAGAGCTTCTGACTGGGTCTGGGTGAGTCCTGGAGCAAACAGTGATGCAGTTAGGTAGTTAATTTAAAACTCTAGACTTAAAGGCGAAGCGATGCCCCTCACTTTGAATGGTAATCCAGTCTAAAGAGTGTGGTCCTTCCGCTCATTGCGCTGTATGGGGGGGGGGGGGCGACTTCCACTCCGAAGTCTTTCTGCACCACTGCAGACACGATGCTCACGGGGTGACCCCGGGCCAGTTACACGGACACGTTCAGCTCAGCCTAACTCACAGGGTTGTTGTGAAGATACTATGGAAAGGCCATTTGTATCACCCTCAGCTCTTTGGAAGAATGATGGGGCTCAAATGTAATAAACGAATAAATGTGTTCAAGTAGAAATCGGGAGGTGCCCAGGGACGGGCTGAACAGGGATCGCGCAGCTCAGTGGGCTTCGCGCAAGAGAACTGCCTGCCCCCCCTTGTCGGATGCCCTTAAAAGCACCCCAAATTCCACAGCCCTCGCTTCACTTTGCCTCTAGGAGATCGGGAAGGGAAAGGTTTTCCTAGCCACACGCATAGAGAGGCACCGTGTCGAAAAAGTTTCCGAAAAGTAGCAATGCATGCAACTCATGCTCCCTTATGTACAGCCCTGATTTCCTGCTCGCTATTGTGGTCTCACCATCAATATAAATATTGTCGTCGTCCCCGTCCCCCCGCAAAAGCAAGCAAGGCAGGTGTCTGCCGCGAGGAGCTTCCAATCTAAACGCCGATCTCAGGGGAGACAATGAAGGAGGGAGAAAAAAGAGGGGCGAAGAAAACTTCTAACCCCAGACGCGTGAGGAGTCTCCCTAAGGGTGAGAAAGGGAGAGAAAACCCTTTCGCACATGCTCAGAGGAACTCTCCTCTAGGTATCCCTACGGCATGTTGCGGAGCCCAGTAAGGCATGCCCGAGACTGAGCACTTGCGGGCAGGCGACTCTTCCCTCCCGGCTGCCTAGCCTACAGACACCCTTGGTGAAGCTGCTCCGCCGCACCCGGTCTTCTTTCACACGTGCACAAAGGAAAGTCTGATAACTCTCCTAAGGAAGCCTGCGAGGGCTGAACAAGACCGGAGTTGGTGGCGCAGCTAAACATCAGAAGATGGGGAGAGGTGGGCAGCAGCAGCAGAGACCCAAACAGTGTATTCCCCTTAAATAATAGAGGGTCTCAGTCCCTGGGCGATCGGGAAACGAGAGAGATCAACCCACCCATCCCGATCTTCTCGATCTCCAGTGGGTGCTGTCTGTGCAGAGACAAAGAGCGTCTGTCTTTGTTAACTCTGGAGATGCAAAGTGGGGGGGGGGGGACTCGAGAGACCCAACACAAAGCGGGCTTGGGGCAGGGGGGTGGGGAGAGAGAGGCAGGCAGGGAAGGGGTGGGTGGGTTTCGTTAGGGGCAGATAATACTGATTCTGCACCCCCCCTCCACCCCAGATTTAGGACCGCGGGGCAGAAAGAGAAACAAGGCAGAAAGGCGACCCCTTTCTCAGCCGCCCCAAGAGTCAAGCGCCCACCCCTGGGCATAGCTGTCAACGTCTTCCTTTTTTTAAGGGAAGTTCCCTTATTCCGAATAGGATTCCTCGCAAGAAAAGGGAAAAGTTGACAGCTATGTCCCTGGGGCGTCAGGGCACTTCCATCTTCGGGAGAGAAGAACTTTTAGGTGGAGGAGAAGGAGAGGAGAAGAGAAGAGGAGAGAGGGGGCTGTTGGTGAGGAGAGAGGGTGGAGGAGAGGCTGACTCGACCCCCCGATCCCACAACATACCCCGTTCAGTCCCACGGACCGGGCGTGGATTCGTGTCCGCGAGACTCTTCCCCCCGCGGCGTCCCCGAGGCCACTTACGTGTCCCATCGAACCTGTTGGCGATGTTGTCCAGGAAGGTGTTCTGCGGCGCCAGCAAGCCTTTCATCACCGGCATGGCGGCGGCACCATGGGCGCCCCCCGCCGCCCCCGCGGGGAGGGTGCGCGTGTGAAGGTGGCGGCGGAGCGGGCGCGGGGCGCCTAGGCGTCTCCTCCTCCTCTTCTTCTTCCTCCGGCTCCGCCGCCGCCACCGCCGCGCGGCTCAGGCAGGGCGCTGCTGCGCGGCATCCCGGCCGGGGCTGCAGGCGCAGGGCGAGGCGAGGCAGCTGCCCGAGCCTCCCTCGCTGTCTCCCTGCCTCCCTCCCTCTCTCCCGGCTGTCAGCTCCCTCCTGCTAATCCCAGCCGTACAATTAGCGCCGAGCAGCGCTGGGGAGAGGGGAGAGGAGGGATCCGGAGGGATCCCGCCCAGATCGCAGACACGCGCGCGCGCGCACACGCACAAACACAATTGGCGCCTAAAAAGGCCCGGCCTTGTCCGAACGGGCGCAGTCCTAGGCCTAGTGTGAGGGACGCGGGAAAAAACTGAGGGGAGACTCTTAAACTTCTGTACTCCACAGACACACACAAATGTGAGTTTTCCCTCCCTCCTTTCCTCTCTTTCTCCCTTCCCTTCCTCTTCCAACTTGAATAAAATATTGGGGGGGGGGGGGTAGGTAAGCCTGATCACAAGATCAGGCAATGCCTATCAACATGGGGGGAGGGACGACTCCCTCAAATATTTGGCTGCTATGCCCAGGACAATTCAGGAAAGCAAAATGATGCCTACATAAAACTATAGCAAACAGAAAAAAATGCACATTTTTAAAAAATCCCTTTTTTTTTAATTCCCCTGAGGGAATTCAAATAATGTCTTTGCCCAGTACTGAAAGAGTACAGGTGTTGGCTCCAGGTGGGTCTCTCTGGGGAAGGAATGTCGCCACTGGGAAGCCATGGCTTAGAGAAGAAGTTTCTCCCTCCTTTTGTTGATGTTGCACCTTAGGCAGGTTGGTGTGCGAGCAGGTGCTCCTTATGGTACTTTGGCCCTCAGCCCTTCCTACCGGAGTGGACTCAGCCGATCAGCAAATGGCTTACACCACCATATAATCTGTTCAACTTTAATGTGCTAGCAGACTCTTGGATAGGAGTTTTCAAGCAGAAGCTGGAGGGTCACTTCTCAGGGATGCTGTAGCAGCAGATTTCCCTGTACAAGGGGCAGGACTATGTGTCCTTTAAGGCACCTTTCCGCTGTTGAGCCTATGATTTTGCTGCAACAGGGGTTGCCAGCCCTCTGGATCTTTGCAATTGTAGTCATGTTCTTGTATACCTGCTAAACTGGAAGGATACTTGCCCTCTCCTTTCCGTTTGTCTCCTTCCACGTAGCAGGGATTGGGAACCTGCCAGCTTCCGGATGCCTCTGGACTACAACTCCTATTATCCCTGTGCATTGCCCAAGCTGGCTGGGGCTGATACGAGTCAAGAGTCCAACAACCTCCCTACCCTGAAGGGTATTTCTCAACCACAGGTGAGGGGCTACAGTTAAGAAGAGAGTGCCTTTGGCCACATGCAGAATTCTCAACCTGGCTCTGAGCCAGGGCTTAATTCTGAACCTTACATGCTGAAGAGTGACCCCATTACACTACCTTTGTGTACAGCATTTGGTCAAAGGAGAGTCCCCAATATTTCACATTAATTGGTTCAGAAGGCAAAATCAAGGTGAAAATTGGCAATGAGGTGGAGTTGGACCTAAACAGATTAATAAACCCAAGAAGAATCAGAGTTTAGCTTGAGATATGGCCGCCCTAGCTATTTTTTCTTGTTGGGATTCAGCCCCAGATAATGCATATGAAAGTATGTCTGGACGTGAACAAATTCTTTTGCTGCAACCTTTTGTTTTGTTGTCTTGATTATTTACTTGTGTTTTATCTTGTATTTTATTCTGTGAACCACCCTGAGATCTTTTAATATTGTTTAATAAACAATATTACGGTAATCATAATAATTCCTGGCCCTTTAATGAAGCTGAGATTTGTGCAGCAGCTGTTCGAGGATCAAAGGAGTGACTTTCAAGTAGTGTTGAACTCCAGCTCCTTGCTTGTTAAAATGATCAACTTCTTAATTAGCAGCATTGAGGATAGTGGAGGTGTTTTGGAGGAAGACAGAGAAGAATTTCAGGTGTCTTGATTGAGTGAGATTCACACCTGATTGAATTTCAGGTGTCTTGATTGAGATTAAGTTGTGTAAGGGCTCAGCTCGGTAATGTGTGGAGAAATAAAGAAGAGAATACCTCTGAGCATGTGCAAAGTTTTGCTCGTAATGGAGGAAGGCAGAGAAAGAGAATAATTTCAGGTGGGGCAATTTAGATTCACCCAGAACTTAATTTGTGTCAAGGCTCAGTCATGCAGTGTGTGAAGCAGTAAAGAACAGAGTACCGCTGAGCACATGCGAAGTGTCCTCCCCTTACTGCTAAACACAAAGAGCCCCTAAAAGGTAGGGGGTTACAAGTTCCAGAGGTCAGGCTGTGTACAAACAAAGAGCGCCTAACCTTTCCTTTTTTGAGAGATGAAGCCCTAACACAACACACAAAAGAATCGCCCAAACAAAGAGATTCGTTGCAGCCGGAGCTGCCAGCTTTCTTTGCCAACACTGCCCCCTGGCTGCCGACCAATGCCAAGCCAGTGAATTTGCCCAAACAGCATGGACATAGGGCCAGACAGTGATGGATGGATAGAAGCATCTGTTTAATAGATAGGTTATCCCAGATGAGGTTATGCTCCTGGCCCATTAGGGCAGAGCAGCCTATTATGGAGCATCAAAGGTGATTAAAGTAGTACTTTCTAAGAGAATGACATTGGCTTTAAAAAAAACCAAAACACCTTTGGCAAGTGCTTCTGGTTCAACCCAGGTAGTGATGGAAGAACTCTTATTGTCCTAGGCAGGTTCCCAGCGGCCAAGGAAATAAGCAGTTAGAAGAGGAACTGTCTCAGTTCCACCCCAAAGAGCTGCCTCTGACTGTAGACTTTAATAAAGGGGTAGGCAAGTACAGGCCTTGAGATCGAATCTGGCTGGAAAAGTCGCCTCAAGTAATTTACTCCTGAGCTCATTTAAACCGCAGTTTCCTGACACTTTCCCTTCAGTTTCAAGCCTTGCACACTCCTCAAAGCACACTCAGCTTCTCACAGCCCTCACACGCTACAAAAGAAGGCCCAGGTGGGGAGCATCAGAAGGCTTTTAAAAGAAGGGATTTTAAAGCCCAGACTGCCCTGTCCTAGCTCTCAAGTGAAGCAAACACTGTTTCCCAAGTCCAGAATGTGACCCAAGTCCCTGACCTGCAGCCAACATTTTGTGACAGCTCCTGAGCTACCGTTCCAGAAGGCTATGTGGGTGTGATATGGTTTGAGACCCCCTACCCCTAATTCAAAGGCCCTCATAGCCCCCCCCTTACCCGAACCTCTCCAGTTGTGTCTCTGTGCCTGCCTGAGGGCGGCCCAGTGGTCTCCAGCTGTGCATGGCCTTGTTTATTCATGCTGTCTTATCCCAGCAACAGGGAACCTGTGGCCTTCAATTTGCTGTTTAGCTCCCATCAGCCCCAGCCAGCATGGCCAGTGTTCAGGCATGATGGGAGCTGTAGTCTAACATGTGGGGACAGGGCTTAGCTTCCCCATTCTTGGTCTATTCAGATCCACCCATGTTTGATGCTTGAATTATTACAGTGGTACCTCGGGTTAAGAACTTAATTCATTCTGGAGGTCCGTTCTTAACCTGAAACTGTTCTTAACCTGAGGTACCACTTTAGCTAATGGGGCTTCCCGCTGCCGTCGTGCCACCGGAGCACGATTTCTGTTCTCATCCTGAAGCAAAGTTCTTAACCTGAGGTACTGTTTCTGGTTAGCAGAGTCTGTAACCTGAAGTGTCTGTAACCCGAGGTACCACTGTATTGGGTATTAGAGAGTCTGGTGACCCTCTTTACTTTTTTGGTGATGACCCCTCTTAGGTTTTTTAGAAGGTGGGGAGCAGGGATAAATTGACTAAAATTGAGAGGAGTCAGGGCTGGGTTTAGTGAAGTGCCCCCCTAGATGTATGGCAACCCTTGGGTTTAGTCATTTGGTAAAATGCAGTTCCAGCCCCCAGACCATTGTCTAGATAGGCAATAATGCTGTAGCTCAGGAGAATACAGGCCTGCCCCAAATTAGATGAGCTATATATACATGCTACTACTTTCTCCTTCTGTTGTGCCATGATAATCTCTGTAACATGTCCAGATGAAGGTCACCAGGATAATTCAGACCCTCCAAGTGTCCCTATTTTCCAGGGACAGTCCCAGATTTACAGAAGTCGTCCCGGTTTCTGATTTGATCCCAGAATGTCCCGCTTTTCCTTAGGAAGTCTCTATTTTCATTGGAGAAATGTTGGAGGGTATGGAGTTATGTGACATCTGAAGGCAGCCCTGTCTAGGGAAGTTTTAAAATGTTTAATGATGTTTTTATATATGTTGGAAGCCACCCAAAGTGGCTGGGGCAACCCAGTCAGATGGGTGGGGTATTACAATAACAATAAAAATAATAATAATAGAATAAAAAGGTAAAGGGACCCCTGACCGTTAGGTCCAGTCGTGACCGACTCTGGGGTTGCGGCACTCATCTCGCTTTATTGGCCGAGGGAGCCGACGTACAGCTTCCGGATCATGTGGCCAGCATGACTAAGCCGCTTCTGGCAAACCAGAGCAGTGCACGTTTACCTTCCTGCCAGAGCGGTACCTATTTATCTACTTGCACTTGACGTGCTTTCGAACTGCTAGGTTGGCAGGAGCAGGGACCGAGCAATGGGAGCTCACCCCGTCGCGGCGATTCGAACCACTGACCTTCTGTGTGTTTTTTTTAATAAATTTTTATTAATTTTTCATAAATAAAAAAGGAACAAAGCAAAAACATAAACAAACACAAAATCGACTTCCCCGTACCACCCCTTTTCTGCATTCTTATTTCAAGATTTTTCAGCAACCCTTTCGTAATAAACTTATTTATATTTCATAAATTTAACTTCCATAAGTTATTAAAACAACTGTAGTTCTTTATCTCTTATTACCCTGATCCCCTAATTTTCCAAATTACAACAGTTTTTAAGATAAACTTTAAATTTGTTCCAATCTTCATCCACCGCCTCTTTCCCCCGGTCTCGAATTCTGCCAGTCATCTCTGCCAGTCCCATATAGTCGATCACCTTCGTCTGCCATTCTTCCAACGTGGGTAAATCTTGTGTCTTCCAATACTTTGCTAGAAGGATTCTTGCTGCTGTTGTGGCATACATAAAAAATGTCCTATCCTTCTTTGGCACCATTTGGCCCACCATACCCAAGAGAAAGGCTTCTGGTTTTTTAATAAAGGTTCTCTTCAGAACTTTTAAAATTTCATTATAGATCATTTCCCAGAAAGCCTTAATCTTCGGACAGGTCCACCAAAGGTGATAGAAGCGAACCACTGACCTTCTGATCGGGAAGTCCTAGGCTCTGTGGCTTAACCCACAGTGCCACCCGCGTCCCTCTAATAATAGAATAGGATGTCCCTATTTTCACCAGAGAAATGTTGGAGGGTATGTATAATAATATCTGATCTTAGTGGGGTTGTTCTTTTCAAATAGTGAACATTCATCTCTTGAGCATGAGAAACACCTACTCAAAAACAGCTGTCCACCCACCAGCCTGTCTCTAGTTCTGGAGGTCCTCGATGTCCTAGGACCTATAGGAAGGTAAAGGAAGGAGATGCCTTAAATCAGGAGTGAGGAAACTTTGGTCGTCCGGATGTTGCTGAACTCCAACTCCCACCAGCCCCAGCAAGCATGGCCAATGGCCAGGGATGATGGGCGTTTTAGTTCAGCAACATCCAGAGGGCCATAAGCTACACACACCTGCCTCATACAGAGTCAGGCTATTTGTCTCTCTAGCCCAGAGATGCCAGGGACTAAACCTGAGACCTTCTGCAAGCAAAGCAGATGTTCTACCACTGAGATAAGCCACACACCATTTTTCTCTCACACAGGAAGGCAAAGGAATCACCAGCACTTTCTCTGCCAGTGAGAGCAGCCAACAGCAGCTTTGCAAGCCGTGATGCTGATGAGCATCAAGGAGCGTTTGAGGTGCCTGATAAGAGGAGAGCTCTGGCAAGTACCTTTGATGCTGTTCACATTTGGGAAGGGAGAGTTCAAAGCATACAGTACTTTGCATGTCTGATCTCAGGTGGAAATCAGTCAGTGAGCAGAGTCCTTTGATAATAACAAACAATATGATTCAGCATGGATACAGCTCTTCAAAATGTTAAAAGTATTATCTTGAAGCAATCACTACAACAACCCTGTAAGGTGGGTCAGGGTTATTATAAACATTGCAGATTGGGGAGGTTGGGGGGGGGGGGACAATGAGGCTTCTCTAGGATGAGCTAGTGAGTTGATGACAGGCGAGGTTTCAGTCACAGCTTTTCAGATTTATAGCTCTGCTGTAGGGAACCTTTGGCAACCACATGTTGCTGAACTACAACTCCCATCATTCCCAGCGAGCATGACCAGTGGCCATGGATGACGGGAGTTGGAGTTCAGCAACATCTGGAGGGCCAATGTCAGGAAAATCCAGTCTGCCTTAAAGCATCCTGGATTATTAACACTAAAAGGCTAAATCTAAGCTTCCTTTTTAAGCTGCAAAGGAGTGGCACTCTGCTAAACTCTCACAAACGGGAGGAAGGAAGGAAAATATCTAATAAATATAGCCTCTCCTAGCATCTAATCAAATCTCAACAAAAAGTGCACAACCAATGCACAACCACACAAAAGCAAGAAGTTTCTACACACACACACACACACACACACACACACACACACACACACACACGTGTCTCCATCCTCCATCCAGACAGCCACAAGGCATAACTGCAGCTCAAAGACACATCCTAGCCAGGCAAACAGGGGCTGCTACATGGGTGGTGAGAGGCTGTGGCCTAGGGATAGATGTGGCCTGGTGAGAGTCCCAAGGGCCAGCTGGAGAGGCCTGGAGGGCCACATTCAGCCCATCCACTCCCAGTCTGAATGTTTCCTACTCCTGGACTAGATAGATGCTCAATTTGATCCATAAAGGGCATCCTTCCGTTCTTCACGCTGGCAGCATCTCTCTCACACGGAAACCAACAGAACGGCAATGAACACATTAGCCGGCTTTATTTGGAAAAGAACACAAGAGGAGCGTGAGGTTGACAGAAGTTTGAAAAGAGCTATTTACACAAGGGGAAGGACCGTGTCGCTGCCACCTCCGGGACAGCACCTAGCAGCTGCCTGGCATTAAAGGACAGATGACAGCGGCGATGATAGAAAGCAGAAGGTGCTCAGGTGGCTTCTTGCAATTTCACCCCCCTGCTGAGACATACGCACAGCCTTAGTAAATGGTGTCTGAAGCACCCATCTTTGGGCCAGGTGGCAAGTCCCTCTCAAGGGGTGCTAGGCAGCCCATGGCTGGATCAGGCCCTGCAGAGTATGGCGCTGGCGTTACTCGGTTGCTGCCAGGCACATCCTCTGTGTTTCCCAACCCCAATCCACTTGCTCGTTTGCCCATGGTGAGGATCCCAGCGGCCTGGTTCTCTGAACTGTGCAGGAGTTGATAGAGCCGGCTCTGGAAGGCCTTGGTGGTGGCTGTGGCGCTGCTCCGTTTGCCAAGGGTGAGGATGCCGGCAGCGTGGTTGCCCGTGCCATGCAGCAGCTCAAAGAGGTGGCACGAGCAGCTCTTTTGACGGCAGCAGTCTGGCACGGCTTGCTTGGTCACGGCGGTGGAGCAGAGCAAGGAGAAGAGGAGCAGCAAGGTGGCTCTCTGGACCTGGAGGGGTATGAAGATGAGTCAGCAATTTTCAGTATGAGAGGAAGATTTGAACCTCCAGAGTAAACCTAACAGCAGCCGCAGCCAGGCCGGTTCTAACATTAGGCAGAGTGGGGCAGCAGCCTTGAGCAGCAGATTTTGGCATGGCTGTGAAGAATTAGCAAATTGTTAGCAACTTCATGCATCATAATTATAATTAATTGTTATATTTTTATTGCCGGGGGCAGGGAGGAAGAAGTGCTTGTAGGATTTTTCTGCCTCAGGTGTCAAAATAACTTGGGTGGCCTTGGGTACTGCTTTGCAAAATGTCTTGAGCCAGTCATGCCCCCTTCCCAGAAGGCAGCTTAATCATCAAACCAGAACTATGAGGTGGGTAGGAATAGCCAAATAAGTTTAAATTATACTTTGGCTTGGGGGAAAGCATGCATTGGAATTTGCCACATTTTCATTAGGGTTCTCCTAATTAAACTTTTTTTCTCGTCTGTGATGATAGAGAGTTTTAGAATAACAGTGCTATTTTTGGGGGAGGTTAACATGACTGTAAACGTGTATTAAAAATAGCAACCCTTAAGGAAATTAAATACATATTATAATGCCAGAAATGAGGGTACTCCCCCCCCCAAAAAACCCACCTTACTGCAAACATGTATGAAAGTTTCTTTAACTTTCTTTAAATCCCCTCTCAGCTGCACTTCTATGAGTTCATTGGCAGAACATTAACTTTGCACCCTAAAGTCCCCAGGTTCAATCCCAGCACCATCCCATCTGAAATCCCGGAGAGCTGCTGCTGCCAGTCAGTGAAGACAATACTGAACTAGGTGGTCCAATGGTCTGACTTGGTACAAGTCAGCTTCCTAAACCGTACCCTCCAACATGCTGAGTCCCAAAACTGAGACATGTGTCTTCCTGTCTGTGCTCCTGCACAAATCACATGACCCATGTGACAGCACAGAGCCCAAAGACACTTTTTGGGAGGAGGGCACTCATGGTGCCCAAAACCATGTACCGTATTTTTCGCTCTATAGGACGCACTTTTCCCCCTCCAAAAATGAAGGGGAAATGTGTGTGCGTCCTATGGAGCGAATGCAGGCTCCTTGGCTTCAGCGATAGCAACGCGAAGCCGCCTGAACCCCACAGAGCACAGGGAATTCCTGCTGCACTCCGAAGGCTTGCGGATAGCCGTCTGAAGCCTGGAGAGAGAGAGGGGTCAGTGCACACCGATCACTCTTGCTCTCCAGGCTTCGCTTCGCTGGAAAGGCGCTGCACAGTTTTCCCTCTCTGTGCAGCACCCCTTGAGTGAGGGGGGGCGGAGAAATGGAAGGGGCTCCGTTTCTCCTGCCGCTTCGCTGAAGGGGCGCTGAGCAGAGAGGGGGAGAATTTTTTTTCCTGTTCTCCCCCTCCTATGGTCCAGTGCGTCCTATGGTCCGGTGCGTCCTATAGAGCAAAAAATACGGTATTTTAGGGTGCAGGATGGATTAATGATTAATGGGAAGACACAGGAACACCCCCACACAGAAACAAATCAGGACGAATGCTCATTGTCATAAAACTATCCCACAAACACATCAGAACAAAGCTAAATGAAGACCAGGCATAGTTTAATCTCTCTGCAATCTTTGGGCAAGCAAATCAGAGCAAACTCTCAATAAGAAGGCTTAGAGAAGCCCTCTGAAATTTGGATTTGGTAGTCCCTGGACAAGGGGAGCCAGTACTGAAGAGACAGGCATCACTTGAACTAAAGCTGAACAAGGCTTTTGGCATTTCAAAACACAACAAGATTGCAGAGCGGCTTTAAAACTAGGGGAAATTAAGAGGCACTATTCTTTTCTTGAGGACTCATCCCTCTGAGATGATGCTCTAAATATTCAAATACCCTCAAAGCGGGGGCTGAATAGAAGCTGGTAACAAAACATAAAAATGAATGAATGCAAATCAGAAAGTCCAACAAGGGTCATAGAAAATATTATACACATGCGGCATTTAAAAAGGGAAGCAATATATAAGGTTTAGCTACTAATGCGAAAAGCCTGAAAGCAAAGATTAGGTGAATTAGCACCAAGTTATCTGCTCCATAGATTTTACTGCCTGCACTGAGCCATCAACTGGGATAACTTTCATAGGCAGCTACAAATTAGCATCTGAGGGCCAAACTAAGTGAAAACGTGTCTTTGCATTTAATGGTCGGGGTGGTTGCTGCTGCTGTTTTTTAATGCAAATAGTATCATCTTGGTGCCAATGGGAGATTTCCTCCCAATGCAAATACAAGCTTCAGAGGAGGGATTTTTTTTGCCTGGCGCTAAAAGAGAATGCAGATATAATGAGCATATCAGAAGCCCGGTCTATCAAGCAGAATCAGTAGACTGCAATTACCCCTGCATATCATGTGTTACAGAGAGGGCAAGGCAAGTCGTGCTTGCAGGTGGGAGTAGCGCTCTGTTCATGAAAGAGGGCACAGAGTCCAATAAACCAGAAATCTCTTAAGGAAACAAACCTCTTCAGAGAGTCAGTCTCTGCAGAAATAACAAGCAAACATAAGCAGTAGAGTGGTAGGGATGTTATTATAATCCTCCCCCCTGCCTGGATGCAAACTCTTGATGGTGATCTTTGAGATGCAGAAAGACAGCAAGGGGGCAGCCAGAGATGAAAACGTTGCCATAATGGGTCACTTCAATTATCCAAAGTTTTTTTCTGGGGAAACATACATTTAGCAAAGAGACAACAGATCGAGCAATGGAGGCAGGACTTCTTAGGGCAAATGGGGCACTGCCCCACCAGCCTCAGTCTGCCCTCATCCAGCGCCCACCTGCCTGCCTTCTTACCGGGGGTGGCACTGCCTTGACATCTCCCCCCCTCCTCTTCTCCTTAGTCTGTGTTGCCTTTGTAGTAATCAGCAGGGGAGAAGAGGACTGGGATGAAACTAAAACAAGCAGATTGTGCCTGCCCTTGGCTCTGGCTCCCCCTACTGTTGGCCTCCCTATCTTGCACCCTACCAGCCCCACGGAGCACCAGCCACTCAAATCGAAGTGAGAGCTCTGATGCAGTTCCGTTGGTAGCCTATCGTATTTTTTACTCGTAAGTCGTATTGAAATATTATTTTATTTTTCTTTCTTCATTGCATTTATATCCACCTTTTCCTCCATGGAGCTCAAGGTGGCGTATATGGTTCATCTTCCTCTCTTCATTTAATCCAGTGTGAGGTAGTGGTTAAGAGCGGTAGTCTCGTAATCTGGTCAACCAGGTTCGCTTCCCTGCTCCTCCACATGCAGCTGCTGGGTGACCTTGGGCTACTCACACTGCTCTGGAGTCTCTCAGCCTCACTCACCTCACAGAGTGTTTGTTGTGGGGGAGGAAGGGAAAGGAGATTGTTATCCACTTTGAGACTCCTTAAGGGGAGTGAAAGGCAGGACATCAAGTCCAAACTCCTCTTCTTCTTCCTCACAATGACCCTGTGAGGTAGGTTAGGCTGAGAGGCAGTGACTAGGCCCAAGGTCACCCAGTGGGCTTCATGGCCGAGTGGAGATTTGAACCCTGGTCTTCCAGGTCCCAAGTCCAGCCCTCTGACCACTATGCTGCACTGATGTTCTCCCACTCAGTGAAAAATGAACAATTATAAGTGGGTTATATATTATTTAAGTAACTAAGTACGTATGTCATCACTCGCAGCTGCAGTGTTCCCCACATACAAATTACAAACACTTTTAAATCAGATCATTGGGCAGCCATTCTGTCCAATTTTAAACTTTGGTTTTGAGAGCATCGTAACATAATGTCACTCCCAAGCCAGGTCAAAGGTCTAGCATCCTGTACTCAGTGGCCAACCAAGTACTTAGGGGAAGTCCGAAAGCAGCGTCTGAGCTCAACCGCACTTTTCCCACCTGCCCACGATTCCCAGGAAATGGCATTTGGAGTCATATTGCCTCTGCCTGTGGAAGTGGATGTCAGGTTTTCTGATCTTAAGTCATTAAGGGCCAAGCTAAACATGATGTCCAATGTGTCTTTGAATTTACCAATGTTGTGCAGGTTTATTTATTTATTTTTTTAAATGCAAATTGCACCAGCTGTCCGAGAAAATATTTATTGGGATTTCAGCAGGCATATCAAGAGAATGCAGCCCTCCTTTCCCACTTTGCAGATCAGAGGAATATACTTCCTCTGAAGCTTGGATTTGCATTGAAAATGCACACACACACACCCGGCCGCACGCACACACAGCAATGTAGGATTTATCCCTAAAGGAAAATCGCACCATAGGAAGAGAAACTTTCCTCAGGACAACCAGAGGGAGGAAAGGGTTAAATCCCATAAATCGACAGGGCTTACCTGTGAACAAACACAGATTCGGTCTCACTGTAACCTGTTTGGGGCTTGTTAATACTAAATAAGCCAACTGCAAATATATGATAAAATTATAGACAGTGTGAGAAAGTGTCCATTATCCCTTACGCACAATATGAAAACACAAGCTCACCTAGTGACTGGCAGCCATTGAGGACAGATGAAATGAAACGAATCACACAGAACGATGTGTAAGCCACCGATGGAATTTTATCGCCAAAAGGGGTTCTTTTTAAACTGAACCTGGGACCTTTTGCATGAAAAAGCATATGCTCTGCTGCTTAGCTATAGCTCTCCCCCCCCCCCCCCCCGCCAATGGACGAGAGGTCTGTCAACAGCTAGTAGCCATGAGAAATGGGATCTCATGCTCAGAACCAGTAAACCTCACTGAATCAGATGCTGACGACAGTCCACAGAGAGCTTTTGTCTTCATGACCATTTGTGAACTTCATACCGTAGATGCATCGGATCAGCCGCTGTTGAGAGATGAAGTACTCGACCGGTGGACCGGCGATTCTTATTTACAGCACATCCTTGTTCTCTCACACCTGTTCCACTCAAGCACACTGGTTGTGCTCCCATTTTGTTGCTTTTCTTCCATCCCACTACCCCTACTGCTTCCCCTCTCTACACCCAGGGCATTTCCCCTTTCTCTGTCCCATAGTGCAAGCTACCAGAGACCACCACCCTCACAAAGTCCTTCTTGAAACCATCCAAACTTCCCCTGTTTTTTTACTCCAATAACCTGTCCCTTTTACCCATTTTCCCAACCTGGACCTCCCCTCCATCCCATCCCTTTAAACTAGTCTGAAGTCCACTGGGGAAAGTAGCATTGCTTTTCTTTAATTTTCCATGCAGCTCCTAATACTCTCCAACAGCAGTAGTAGAAAATCATGAGGGGGAAACCTCACATTGGTGACAAGATGGTGTCTTCTATTGCACCATTAGCTTGATGGAAGCTTCTGAGCTCCACAGCACTCTTCCGTGACACTCAAGTTTGAAATCGAGTCCTCTATTTTTAACTGGTTTTGTACATCGATCTACTGACTTCCTTCTAAGGAAGGAAGCTTCACTCCAGATTCATGTTATCTTCCAAGGCTTGGCCCAACTAGAGAGGAACAGGACAACCCAGATTTGCATCTCCAGCTCAACATTGTGCTGCCGCCACCCCACCCCCCCAGGTTTGCCCATCTAGAGAGTGTGATAGGGCAGTTACCTTAATCTTCTGGCTCTCCATAATCTTGGTTGTCTTCAAAGCGACAAGTTGGCTTGTGTCATGACCTTCCAGGGGTGATGCTGTAAGGAAAAGCTGGAGGAAGCGGTCAATTTATAGGGCCATTTTCTACGTAGGCCCCAGGTACCTCACTTGCTCCCATGATACGTGACACAGACAAACACATCCTCTCCAATGGCAATGCCAAAAATAACCGTCTCCCCACCGACCCCTCAGAGGATCAGAAAAGAGAGGAAGGATCCTTTTGTACCCCGTCTCTTGGAGACCAGCCAAGACATCCACCCGCCTTTGTCGTTCCCTCTCCAGTAATGAACCCACGGACGTCTGAGGAACCGGACAGCCGCTTACGAGCCACAAAGGCAGCCAACGGCTAGGCCGAGATAATGAGAGGAGCCGCACTTGTTAGCATGGGCCCATTAGGCTAATTACCTCAAAAACATGGAGCCAGAAGCTAGCGGTGCCCTTTTCGCTGGCACGTGGCATTGGCACACTTCCTTCCACACGGGGCACATGCCTCAGAGAATATGGCACCCCCAATCCGCACGCGTACACAACACCAGTACTTGGGTTTCAGGGGGTGCAGCACCCCAATGTCACCCATCCTCCTAGCCTAGCCCAGAGGTGAGGAATCCAATTCCTGGTTGGTGGTGGCTTAGAAGTGATGCGCAGGCACCAAAGTCCCTTTCAGCTAAACTCCACCCTTACCTGTATGACGTCAGGTGTAG
The DNA here is from genome assembly GCF_964188315.1 of Podarcis muralis. Lineage (NCBI taxonomy): Eukaryota > Metazoa > Chordata > Lepidosauria > Squamata > Lacertidae > Podarcis > Podarcis muralis. The sequence goes on along the minus strand of NC_135667.1, from coordinate 31,526,600 downwards.
GGCAGGTGGGGAGGTTTGCCTGAAGAAGCCTCACAGAGCAAACAGGGAGGCCAAATTTGGCCCGGGGGTTGCAGGATGCCACCACCACCCCACCCCCCAGCTCTCGGAAGAAGAGAGGCCTCACATGGGACTTTCAGGGAACATGAAGCCAAAGTGAGATTTGTAGACTAAACTGTTGTGTCTCAGGCTGCTCTTAACGGTACAGGAATCCTCTGAGGGGAAAAAGCAGGCAATCCCATTCTACGTTCCTCTCCATTTCAAGTAGCCCCATTAACTTTCTGCATCTGTTTAAGGCAGAGGTGGGGAACCTCTGGCCTGCAGGCCTCATGAAGCCTAGTACAGGCCCCCATTTTGACCACACAACTGTTTCTCCCAAACCATGTCCAACTGCCCCACATCAGAATTCATACATAATATCAGGTGTGGAGCAGGGAAAGGGGAGACCTCAGGGAAACTATTGGGTGCTTAAAGCGAGCTCTCAATTGTTCCTTTGCAAATGGGACTTGTAGCAACAACTGGGATCAGCTGCACTGTAGCTAGCAGGGATCACTATCATTGCCGATCAGCAGACTGGTAGTTTTGGCAAGCTCCTTTGAGCAGAGGAGGGCAGTCTCACCCACCCATCATAGTTGACCCGTGTGGAATCAGGAATCTGGCCCACTGGCCAGATCCAGTCTCGCCTGCCCCCCACTCTAAGTCTTATTGTACTAGAAGCCATACCCACACTGAGCAAGATTCAGGTATGTTTGGAAGTTGCAAATTCATCAATGGGGAGATGTGACGAGAGGTAAGATGTCCCTCAAAGAGAGATCCCAAAAGCACTGATCCTGATAAGAGATAGTATGGAAACAGGGGGTATATCCAGGCACAATTGCAGCATGCCTGACCCATGTACTAGAGGACACAGATTCTGCTTGGTAGACACCTGAGTTACCAGGAGATAAATGTTTATCAGAAATTTTAAAGAGAGGGAAGTGGTGGGTGCGGAGGGAATGCTGAGCCCTTTCTCTCACTATTTTCCTTGCCCCCATTGCTTTTCTCCAAGTGCTGTGAGGGCATGATTAAAAGAGACAGAAAGAACAGAAGAGAAGCTCAGGTTTTATTATCAAGAGAATCCATCGCTCACAATCCTAGAGGAAGCCTTCCAGGTCTGGCATGAGGGGAACAGGGCCCAGCTGGGGAATCATCAGTCTATGCCCCCCCCCACTCAGCAACACCCCAAAAACAAGGATAAGTGAGAGAGAGATCAATGTAAGGAACCAGAAGACACCATTGCACAAATATCTGTGAGACTGGCAAAATATTTCAAATTTCAACGTTTTCAAATGTGAATTTAGGGGACACTTTGAAAACTCAAGCTTTAAGGTCTGCGTGTTATTTTTCAAGATGGTATGATCTTCTTGTTAGATTTACAATCTTATAGCCTTGCTTTCTTTTTGGCCAACAAACAAACAAACCCCACGACCCTGAATCCAACAATATTCCATAACTTGGGAACAATGGGGGGGGGATCCAGTCAGGAGAGGATAAAATTTGGGTTGCATCCAGCTACATCATACTCAAAGTAGACCCACAGAAATCAACTGGAACGCTTCAATTAATTCTGTTGATTTCAGTGGATCCACTCTGAGTGTGACTTAACTTGATACAACCATTTGAAGTTTTACAACCAGATTCTAGAGAGGAAAGTTTGAGATGTAGTCCTCCCTGTCCTGTGGGTTATCTGTGAGAGGTCTAGTACTGTGGCCCTACCTTATTTATGTACCCCTATGATGTTATAGTTTATAATTATTGTGTAATGTTTTATTTCTGACTATCGGTCGAATAAAGGAAATTGATCGACTCCTCCCTGTCCTTTCAGCTCTAACCAGGAGTCTCAAAGAATGGTGGGGGAGAACAAGACATACCGAGATATCTTCTAGCCCTCTCCCTCCCCACTGCCACCTTGCCCTGAGGAAGATCTGTGTCCAGCAGACAACAGAACTGTATAATATTTCAAGTTGGAAGGAGGCAACCTGGAGGTCATTCAGACCACCCCAGCAATCCTGGAATCTCAGTGTCACAGCATCCCTGACAGTTGGCCCTCTGCTTAAATACTACCAGCAGGGAGCCCACCACACCTCCTGAGGGAGTCTCTTCCAGCGCCCCACAGCTACAAGCCTTGCTCTGCAGCTGTGAGCCACTCAATTCCCAGGGGGCCCTGTACCCAAAATCTGAGTTTGGCCTTCCTCTTGCTAGTGAATTTAGTTCCAAGGGCGGAGAGAAAGAGAAGCTGTTTTTATTTTAGTCCCAACCCAAATAACATGTCAATGGCAAATAACATGTCAAATAACATTCCAGCTCACCAACAGGGGGCGCTACATAGGATCAGAGGTGATCCTATGCACAGCTCTTAGGGCCTTGTGCTTCTAGCAGACCTTGACCCAAGACCTCAAGAAATGTCAGGCAGGGGATTCAGCCTCTGAGGTGCCACCCGCCTCCGTCCAAAAGGATGAAATTCCAGCAGGGCCGGCCCTACCACTGAGCAGCCACCTGAGCTGATTTCAGGTGTCAGGAAAAGGACAGCAGATTGTTTGATTTATGATGGTTGTATTTTCACTGACAGGGAGGGGGAGAGAGTCATGTGGGAATTTCTGGCTCAGGTGCCAAAGAAAACAACAGTACTTGACTAGCTTTGGCTACTGCTCAACTCAGCTCGGGCAGCAGCTGACATTCGCTGCTCTGCCTCCGGCAGTAAAATGACTTGACTGCAGAAGGCCAGCCGAACAACCACCTCTTTACACTGATGGGCCACAGCAGCTCAGCTGACACCTATCTGAGCCCCTATAGAAAAGCTTCTGGGCCAGGCTTGGTTATTGGTCCAATGAATGAAGAGGCCTCTGCTGATGCTGGTTTTTCGCGGGAGCCTCAGTAAAAAGAATGGGAGCAGCCCAAGGAACATGGAGGCTCCTGTTTGTTTCAGTGATCACATCAACACCATACATGTAGAGCATGTGGCTTCCCTCAAAGTCTTGGGGACTGCAGTTTGCCCCTACCAGAGCTGCAATTGCCAGCACCCTTAACAAACTAGAGTTCCCAGGATTCTTTGGGGGAAGCTGCACGTCTTCAATGTGGAATGACCAAAGAGGCTGGTGCAGGAGAGGTTTTCCCACAGGTTACGGTCAAATCTGTTTGTCACTGCCATCCGAAATCTGCTGTCTGGGGTTGGTCACCCTGTTTAGGAAAAGAGAGCCCCAGTTGTTACGCGCATAGTGACTTGGAAGTTGACTGGCGAGAACCTCAAGCTACTTCCCCACGCTGGAGACAAAACTGTGCTTCGTGTCGATTTTTTAAAAATAAAAATAGAAATCCGCCACGCTTCATCCCGAGTCTCTGTGTTTGTCCATAAGTCCGCTGCCCTCCCTAGGTCTCAGGGCCACTCCGAGTCAGCAAGATCCGGTGTCGCTGCCTCCTTCGGTTTCTGGGATGGGATCGAGAAGAGCTCGGCCACGGAAGAGGTCGGGGGAGGCGGCGCCATTCCGGCCGATGCCACAGGACTGTGCGGCGTTGTGGATCTGCCAGAGTGTGTCAAGCGCCTCTGCCTTAGAGTGTTTCAGTAGGTCGGCCTGGCCCTGTGGGCGACGGAAGAGTTGAAGAGGTGATGAAAGGTCGTCACAGAGTCAAGGAAAGAAAACGAAAAACACACACACAGAGGTCCAACGGCAAACTACAGTGTGGAAGGTAACCTGACAAATTCAGCTGCTTAATAATTCTCCTTTTGGGGAGGGAGGAAGCCAACTTGCCTACATTGTATTATTGGTGGGCAACGTCACTGAAATAAACACAAAAGGTGCCCATCGTATGCAAAAGGAGTTGTTAAAAAATAATACGAATGAAGAGAACGAATCATACTGGTTCTATACGTGTTGCAAACTCAAGTTGTAGCGGCCTCAGTCCAGTATACCTGAAGGAGCGTCTCCACCCCCATCATTCTGCCTGGACACTGAGATCCAGCGCCGAGGGCCTTCTGGCGGTTGCCTCACTGCGAGAAGCCAAGTTACAGGGAACCAGGCAGAGGGCCTTCTCGGTAGTGGCACCCGCCCTGTGGAACGCCCTCCCACCAGATGTCAAAGAGAAAAACAACCACCAGACTTTTAGAAGACATCTGAAGGCAGCCCTGTTTAGGAAAGCTTTTAATGTTTAATAGACTATTGTATTTTAATGTTTTGTTGGCAGCCGCCCAGATGGGCAGGGTATAAATATTATTATTATTATTATTATTATTATTATTATTATTATTATTATTAAAGTTTATCTCAACCTGTTTTTTTAAAAAAATATATTTTCCTTTGTTGACACATTTTGGTAAAGGGGCAAATCTTTCTCCCATTCTGACACAACAAAGACTTCAGCCATTACAACAGAGACTTAGTTCAACTGCTTTTGCTTTTCTTACACTGCTTTAATGAGAAAAGTGCAAATAAACTTAAACAAAAAGCTGCCCATTTTATTTGCAACACACACACAGTCATAACATTAGCAGAAATCAGAGCATAAGACCAACCTAGTGGCATAGGAAGCTTCCTTATACCAAGTCAGAACATTGGTCCACCTAGGCTAGTACTGTCTACACTGACTGGCTTTGCCTCTCCAGGGTTTCAGACAGGGGGATATTCCTTGTTCCACCTGGAGATGCCAGGGATTGATTGTGGGACCTGGATAGCTCAGTTGGTTACGAGTATATTGTTGATAATGCCAAGGTTGCAGGTTTGGTCCCTGCATGAGACAGTTGCATATTCCTGCCTTGTAGTGGGTTGGGCTAGAATCCTCAGGGTCCCTTCCGACTCTACAATTCTTTGATTCTACGACTCTTAGTCTCTAACAAAAATTAAGAGACCAGGAGAAGTCAGTGTTAAGGGAGGAGTGGAACCCTTTCACAGAATATACGAAGAAATATAAAAGTCAGATAAGTTTGCAAGTAGGATTTGAACTGTGAACGGCAGTGAAGAACCATCTAGATATTAAGCTAAGCTGAAGAGGGGTGTTAGGTATAATATGCAGCAAGATAAGGGGAAATAAGGAAACCATGAAGGGATGGAGGGGAAGTTCATATGTATTAGAAAGGGTGGTGGTAATCAAAGATGTGTTAAAGCTCTGGGAAAATAATAATAATAATAATAATAATAATAATAATAATAATAATAATAATAATAATACTGTCAGTGTGCAGAGCAGATTGCTCTACCACAGAACCATTGGATTTTAAGCAACAATGTCATGCACTGGGGGAAATCAGCAGCAAGGAAGCCGTCTGGAGAGAAGCCATCAGCATCCCCTTTTAACCAAAGCAACTGAAGGAAAGCACAGCTCTAAGCAGCCCTTGTGTTTTTCAAAACAGCAACAGCTGATCAAGATGCAAGGACATGGAACATGCAGCGCCCACCAGGTGGCAGTGCCTGCTCACCACCGGACCACAGACACTTTAGATTCTTTAGAAAGTCTGCGGCCCAACCAAACACAACGTGGCATTCAATGCACAAATGCTTTTGACACCTCCCCCCCCCAAAAAAAACCTAGAGCTGCAGCTTGAAATGCATGGGGAGGGAGAGATCATTACGTTTCCTGAATGCTGCGAGCCCAGCAAAAATCTCCCAGGAAGAAAACGTCCGCAGGGCAATAGTATTTTGTTTACTTATTTGTTATGGTCTACCTTTCCTTCAAAAAGCTTAGAGTACACGGTTCTCCCTTTCCCCATTTTATCCTTAGAACCCCGCCTGGGCAATAGGTCCCTGCTCTGGTTTATCTCCCGCTTGGACCACTGCGCTCTACACAGAAAGTGACTCAGAAACTACATCTAATCCACTGGCTCCCAGTACGTTTCCAAGCACAATTCAAAGTGTTGGTGCTGACCTTTAATGCCCTAAACAGCCTTGGCCCTGTATACCTGAAGGAGCATCTCCACCCCCTTCATTCAGCTCGGACACTGAGGTCCAGCTCTGAGGGTCTTTTGGCAGTTCCCTGACTGCGAGAGAAGTTACAGGGAACCAAGTAGAGGGCATTCTGAGTAATCGCACCTGCCCTGTGGAACATCCTCCTATCAGATGTCAAAGAGATAAACAATGATACCACTTTCTGAAGACACCTGAAGGCAGCCCTGTATTGGGAAGTTTTTTATGCTTGATGTTTTTGTGTTTTTATATTATGTTGGAAGCTGCCCAGAGTGACTGGGACAACCCAGAGATGGGCAGGGTAATTAATAATAGTAATAATAACAATAATAATAATAATAGGTTAGGCTGAGAGGTAATGGCTGCCCCAAGGTCCCCCAGCGAGCTTTTTGGCTGACTGGGGATTTCTGCATGCTCAAACTTCTCTTTTCTCACATCCTGTGGCTGAAGTCCTGGCCCTGAGACCCTGTCCCAGAAAATCCTACCTCGCAGCAAGTGCTGCTCCTAATTACCTTCAGGACAGTGATGTTCCAGGCAAAACTCTCCAGAGCTTTCTGCAGCTTCCGCCCTTTCAGGCCTTCCTTGGCCTCCAAACGGTGCAGCTCCTTGTGAAACCCCATCCCTGGATAAATGTGGAAAGGGAGGCAAAGGAGACAACCTGTCACAGGACTGCTGCTTTCTGGACAAGGTAGGACTGCACTCCTGAAGGCTGGAAGAGCACACCCCCACCCCAAGGGTCAAAGGTGGCTGTGCGTTCACCCCACTATGGCACCTGGTCATCAGCTTTTGCGGGTTTTTCAAAGCGGTTTGAGAAACCCTTTCAGAGCACTCCAAAATAGTTGCCCATCTATGTGCACAGAAAACAGTGCAACTGACTCTCAAAACTTGGGGATTATTGAAATACCGTATTTTTTGCTCTATAAGACTCACTTTTTCCCTCCTAAAAAGTAAGGGGAAATGTGTGTGCGTCTTATGGAGCAAATGCAGGCTGCACAGCTATCCTAGAAGCCAGAACAGCAAGAGGGATCGCTGTGCAACGATCCCTCTTGTTGTTCTGGCTTCTGAGATTCAGAATATTTTTTTTCTTGTTTTCCTCCTCCAAAAACTAGGTGCGTCTTATGGTCTGGTGCGTCTTACAGAGCGAAAAATACGGTATATACCACAATAAATCAATTGATTTGAGTCGTGTGACTCAAATCGCATAGACTAGACCCATTTAAAAAAAAAGCAATGTGGACTAAGCGTGCTTTTGGGGCCCTTCTGAGATTAGGGTCCCTGAAGCTTTAAGTTTCGTTAGTTTCATAGCAGATCCTCCGCTGCCTACCTGCCTGTTGCACCTGAATAATCTTGGCGTGAACGGCATCGGCTGACTCAATTAGCGTGCGGCCTGTTTGGATCATCTGATGGCGGGGAAAGTAAAAGAGAGAGAAGGTGTGGTTAGTGGGGTGGGGGCTGAGCAAGCCTGCAAAGCACCCCACCTTACAAGAGGCCCTTGGCCCCACTATGCACAGATAGTGTGTACAGATAGATAGTGTGTACAGATAGATAGTAATTGCACAAATTCCAGGCCTCCTCTATGCGCTACTCTTTCTCACTGTGACAAAGTCTTTGCAGTTCTAGCTGCTAGGGCCCAAGAGCACGTTATGTTAGTCATATGCCTCTGCCCTTAAGCGCCAATCCAGATCTGGAGTCTAGTGTGGGGAGTGTCTTTAGCCCTTTGCTATAGGCCCAATCCACATCAGGAGGTCTTATGCCTATCATGAGCATTGCCCAAGAAAAGATCTATGAGTTGCTGCACTTCAAACAAAAGAGCCTGGCAGATAGCTCAGTTGGTACAGCATGAGACTCTTAATCTCAGAGTCATGGGTTGGAGTCCCACATCGGGCAAAACATCCATGCATTGAAGGGGTTGGACTCGACGATTCTATGAATCTACCAGTAATCAGCTATCCAGGAAGCTGCTGGAGGCAGGGGCTGAAGCAGTGAAGCACAGTACCAGCTTGGCCACAGAGCACCTGAACGGCGCAGGTGCATATTGGATTGGCTTGAGTAGCACAACCAATCTGCCACTCAAGACAAGAGGCTTGGCATGCCTAATAGTAGGGCTGGCCCTGCTGCCAGGGCCCCAGCAGCTGGCTGATGATGCCATGTGCTGGCGCCAGGTCTGGTACAGTTGTACCTTGGAAGTCAGAAGGAATCTGTTCCCGAAGTCCGTTCAACTTCCAAAACGTTCAGAAACCAAAGCGTGGCTTCTGATTGGCTGTAGGAAGCTCCTGCAGCCAATTGGAAGCCGCAGAAGCCTTGTCGGATGTTCGGCTTCCGAAAGAATGTTCCAAAACCGGAACACTCACTTCTGAGTTCCGAACGTTCAAGGGCCAATTTATTCGGGAGCCAAGGTGTTTGAGATCCAAGGTACCACTGTACTAAAATCCCCTAGAGGACAGAATAGGAAGGGAGTTTTCACACAATGCTAAAGGAGCTCTTGCTCCAGGCAGGATTGTAATGTAACAAAACCTACATGGGCCAGGGTGGGGAGAGATGCTCATACCCATTAGAGAAGTGACTCTCTTCCATTTTGATCATGCACTTGGGAGGGTAAACAACACAGGAGAACCTAAAACTCCACATAAGCTTTATACGTGGAAATGAGGCCCATTAACTGGCACAACTTGGTGCATGTGCAGGGATGGCCACTCTATCCCTGTATCTCTATGGTGCAGGCCCCATAACTGGGCCTAGTCTTGGCTGCTGCCTAAAGAGCTGCGCATTATTGACTCTCTCTTCCATCTGAGTCTCAAGGTGAATGTGTGCTGCACTGAGAGAACAGGGATAGCGGGGGCAGGAGCCCTTGGTTAAGATTTGCACCACAAATGTGTGCCCCACCCCACCCCAAATTGATATTTTTGCTGGGCCTCGAAACAAAACCAGGAGATCAGAAAAGAGGGACCAACCCTGTTATGGAAAGGAAACAACAGCTGATAACCCTGGCAAAGGCCCAGGGTCCACCCACCCCACCCCCCCGCCTCAACCCACCCACCCACCAGTTTACACTCACAGTGTCGTAGGCAGCAAGCACTTTCCGCAGGAGCTCTGGGACCGGCCCCTGGGCCTCCATGGAGGGGTATTCCTCGCCCAGGTTGAGGGTGACGGCTGGGGGGCTCTCCTTCTCGCTGGGCTGCAGCCAAGTGGCCAGCTTTAAGATGCACTGCTTGATGTTGGCTGCCGGCGTCAGGCCACACAATTCCTTGAAGGAGACCAGAGCATTCTAGGGGAAGGAAAAGAGGGTGAGGGATGGGGAATGTCAACATGCCAGGAGGCCATGGGCCCCCCTGCCCCATACATTTCTGGCTGCTCTCTTGGACTACAGGTCCCTGCCCCCCCCCCAAAAAAAACGACCCAGAGGGAGCAAAACTTTTGGTGGTCATTGACTCTTTTCTGGGGGTGGATGTGGTAGCAAAAAGCTTCGGAGGCACTCAGAGCAACTGTGGGGCCTGCCCCTCACTTTTCTCCCCAGCTCCTAGCTTTGGGGAAGGAAAGAGGCTCACTGTAAGCACGGCATGGGGTGCTATTCATGATGGGAATGTGGGGGGCCCCTGCCAATCCCGTTCTAAGCCAGCAGGCGCAGGGGGCAAACCTGTAGCTGGGACTTAAAGATGTACCTAGCAGCACTGAGTTTCATCCTATGGCTTTGGGCTTGCTGCTTTCCCTCGGTCGCTTTTCTCACAGCCTTTATAACGGGCATAAGATCTCAGGTGGCACAGTGGGGCAGTGCATCTGGCTGTTAACCAGAAGGCTGCTGGTTCAAGCCCACCCAAGGATGGCTGTGAGCAGGGTTCCTGTATTGCCGGGGACTGGACTAGATGGTCCTTGGGGTCCCTTCCAACTCTACAGTTCTAGATTCTAAGAAGATATGGGCAAGGCTGTGGACATTAGCAGCAATCAGAATGATACTTAGCATTTCACTTTGTGGAGATTTCCGAACTGCTCAAAGCACTCCGGCTAAGTTGTCTTAATTGCCCCTCATACTAGTCTTGAATAAGGGAACTCTGGGTGGAAATTGAGTGTGAATGGTGGTTAGGTGAGGGGCGGGAAGAGGCAGATTCCTGGTTTACAGCTCATTATTTTAAATGCATTCACACGTTCTCCTCTTTAGGAGGAATGCTGAGTCAGAGATAGCTGGACAGCCTCTCCAACACATCCCCACCCTCAAAAAAGAGGATTGCAGGTTTGCATCAAATTTGCACATGCTAATTTATATTGTGTAGATGCAAAACAGAAACATGATACATGTCACTGTATTGGAGGAGACTGTGCCCAGGTGATGTGCTGTATGTCCGCTCTGCCTGCTGCCCAGGTGTTGCCAACTGTTGATGGGCAATGCCAAGCGCCTCCACCTCTACTGGTTCTCCCTTCTTAGGGTTCTTTTATCATCCAGAAGAAGGACCAAAGAGGAGTGTCCTCTGCCACCCCTTCAGACAGAGCAAGAGAGGAAAACCTCAATTTGCAGGCCTGATCCAGGTCTCCAGGTAAATTCTAATCCATTTCCAAGACTCCACTGATTTTGGAAGAGGAAACAATATGGGGGGGGGGAGGTAGACGGAGCATGGGGTGAGGGGAGTTCAGGGTCCTGATGAAGTTGCAAACAACCTTCTCCCCAGAGCAACCCTTGGAAGAGCAGAGAGGGGAAAATAAACCTCACTTCCACCAGCTGATCTGCACAACCTGTGTGACCTGTGAGTGTTTGTATGCTCTCTCTCTGTCTCTCTCTCTGTGTATGTGTGTAAGAGTGTGGCCCCCAGAGGATTGGCTAAAGGTGAGTGTGGCCCTCGAGCTAGATGATTGATTGATTGATACTGTAGATGATAGATGATAGATAGATAGATAGATAGATAGATAGATAGATAGATAGATATAGATGATAGATAGATAGATGATAGATAGATGATAGATAGATAGATAGATAGATAGATAGATAGATGATAGATGATAGATAGATAGATAGATGATAGATAGATGATAGATAGATTAGATAGATAGATAGATAGATAGATAGATAGATAGATAGATAGATGATAGATAGATGATAGATAGATAGATAGATGATAGATAGATGATAGATAGATATAGATACTGTAGATAGATAGGTGATTGATTGATTGATAGATAGATAGATAGATAGATAGATGATAGATAGATAGATAGATAGATAGATGATAGATAGATAGATAGATGATAGATAGATATAGATACTGTAGATAGATAGGTGATTGATTGATAGATAGATAGATAGATGATAGATAGATAGATGATAGATAGATAGATAGATAGATGATAGATAGATAGATGATAGATAGATGATAGATAGATAGATGATAGATAGATAGAGATACTATAGACAGACAGACAGATAGATGATAGACAGCCAGCCCTGAAATAGAGTACTGCCCTCTGTAAAGCAAGACACATGGCCATTCTGCATCTCCAAGCGCTCACATCCCATTTTCCCTTGCCTTCTCCAATGCTTTGGGAAGGAGAAAACTACTGCTGCTTGTTTGTGCTTGGCCGGAGCAGCCCAGAGGAAAACACAGCCGGGATGGGGAGGTGCTGCTTTGTTGAATCAAGCCAGCTTTTTCTGTTGCAAATGGGGAGGGTGAGAGTGGCAGCTTCGCACTTGGCAGAGAAGGCAATGGGGGGATTAGAGAGACCAGAGGGCTCTCCAGCTGTTCATGGCTGTGACGGCTACAAAGCGAAGGCAGGTGGAAGCGAGATTTGTTATATCATAGGGACACATAATTCGGCCTTATGCCGAATTAGACCACTGGTCTCTCTAGCTTAGCATTGTCTACACTGACTAGAAGCAGCTCTCCAGGGTTTCAGGCAAAGGATACGACTGATTAGCTTTTCTGATTGTCTCTGCTTCTTGAGTGCCGACCTGCCTTTGAACCAGACCTGACACTAGGGTTTACAGGGCTCTTCCAATAATTCCTGGCACCCCCTACAAAATGGCGATCTCCTGCTGGAGTGGAAGTGGAGGCCTGTGGGACATTATTGCAATCAAACCAACAATTCATGTTTTGCCAGATAAGTGCATGAAGAAGCTTAGGCTCACAGAGCTTTCCTGTAAAATTTGCTAGAGAAAACTCTGTGAGATCACTTCTTTTGCCTGCCTAGGCAGGAAGCTGTAACAGGACATAATTCCCTCCTGCCAGGGCACCTCTCTTTTTCTTCTTCATGCTTCCAAGCCAACTCCATGTATGTGTCTGAGCTCTGCAGCTCAGACACCATTTTGAACTTATATTTTGTATTTTTGTAACTTATATAGTAGTTATAAACCTGCCTTCATTTTGCTACAGTAACTGGTGCTTCAAGACCTAGATTATGTAAGTAACTACTACTTGTACTTCTTCACAAAACAATGTGTGTGCACTTGTTATTTTTAAAGTGGAGAAAGAGGTAATATCAGGGAAAATCCAGTCTGCCTAAAGCATCCTGGATTATTGTTTCTAGAGGGTTAAATCAGCTACGTCTTAGCTTCCAAATTTAAAACTGCAAAGGATGGTACTCTGCTGATCTCACTCACAAGAGCAAAGATAATAACAAAATAATATATGCCCTCCTTGTGCCTAAACCCATTCCTCGGAAGTCATACTGAATCTGTTCCGGAAGTCTATTCAACTTCTGAAACATTCAGCTTTCAAAGCACAGCTTCTGATTTGCTGCAGGAAGCTCCTGCAGCAAATCAGAAGCTGCAGAAGCCCCATCGGACGTTTGGCTTCCAAAATAATGTCCGAAAACTGGAACACTCACTTCTGGTTTCCAGTCATTCGGGAGCCGGAACGTTCGACTCCCAAGGTGTTCGGGAGCCGAGGTACGACTGTACCCCATATGGCATTCAGACAATTCAGACACCCTCCTCCTCCCCATCTCTAAGACCTGCAAGCCAAGCTCAGAAGGCCCCATGCCCCATCTCCCACTACCTGGGTACCTGCATGTTCTCCCGCAGGTCTGTGGCCTCCCGCAGTGGCTGAGTGGCAGTGCGGAACACCTCGTCAATAGCCTTAATGCCCGTGGCCTTGGTGGAGGTGTACTCCCGCATGCGCCGGCCCTTGCGTCCCGAGAGCCCCCTCCGGTGCGCTTTGCCTCCGCCTCGCCGGTTGGTGATGGCAACATGGACAAACAAGGTGGTGTTGGCGAGGGGCTCGCCAGCCAGGGACTGGAGGGGCACGTGGCGGTACCCCACCTGGAGGCACTCGAAAGGGATTGTGTACTGCGCGATGAACTCATCCCCGATGTAGTCGTCATCGAGCACCATGAATCTCAGAATTGCCAGCTCTGGGAGGTTCACCTGGAACTCCAGGGTCTCCTCAAAGACAGGGTTGTCTCCACTCTGCAGCACCGTCTTGGTGCGTTTCTCGGCACAGTCGGCGGGGATGCCGTGCATCTCGGCACAAACGTACGGCTCCACCACGTCACCCTTGGCCCCGGAGCCCTTGGGTTTGGGCAGATTCTGGCCACTGATCACCTTGAGGTGCAGGAGCTGGGCCGAGATGCCCGGCAAGGTGTCCCGGGTGTTTGCGCTGAAGTAGGACACTTCCTCGCGCATGATGGCCGGCCGGAGGACATAGCCGCAGCCCCCGTTCTGGCGGAACCAGCCAGCGTTCAAGTCCATCATGAGGCCTGGCGTCTGGTAGTTCATGGCCACCATCTGGCAGCCGCACTTCCAGAAGTCCTGGGGGTTCATGTTGCTGGCGTCAATGCGCATGGGGCTAGGGTAGACCCGGGAGAGGAAGCGCTTGTTGTACTCCACAAAATCCTCCGGTTCTTCATTGGCGTAGCGCCCGGCCTCCACCTCGCTGAAGGAGCAGGTTTCCCAATAGCACTGGTTCCGCCGAGAGGCCTCGAAGCCCTGGAAGGACACCGCCTGGCACAGGCTCACCAGGTCCGAGAGCTCACGGCACAAGGCCCGCCGGCAACGCGGCCGCTCTCGGTCCTCCTCACTGAGAGGCAGGCTGAGCTCCAGGGTCTCCTCATCATCTGACACGTCCCCCTCGCTGGCCTGGCAGCTGGGGAGCAGCTTCCGGCTCTTGATGAGGATGCAGTTCTTGAGCTTTTCCGGGGAGGGGAGGTAGGACTCGCTGGGGTTCGGAGGCACCAGGTACAGCTTGTCCCCAAATGTCTTCCTCAGGTGCTCGGCCACCAGGTGCTGCTGGGCGATGCAGCAACGCACCGAGAGGCACAAGATGAGCGGGAAGTCCGAGGCCTCAAAGGCGTGCTCAGCAACTGCACCCACCACTCTAGAGAAGGCCAAGCGGGTGCCAGCACCAACTACTGGCTCCCCAGACGAGCCGTCACAGACCACAAGCTCCAGGCTGCGGCAGCCGGCCTTGAGCGCCGCCACATAGCCCCCAATGTCCGAAGTGGAGCCGCCCCAGAAGCAGCTGTCCTCAGCCAGGCACGCTCCGTGTGCGGAGCTAATGAAGTAGTGGGACAACGGCTGGGTCATGTCCTGGCACACCTTGCGGTGCTGGGGGTCGAAGATGTCGCAGTCGGCGGAGAGGAGGTAGCGAGTGAAGCCGTCAATGGCCAAGTAGCCCCTTTCCCGGCCTTCCTTGGAAGGCTCATATTTCCGGACGATCTCCAGGCACATCTCCTCTGTCACACCCTCCATGCCCTGCTCGGCCTCCAAGAAGCTCATGAGGTCCTTCAGGCCCATGTACTCCTTGTTGCTGGAGAATTGGACCAAGAGGAAGAAGACCTCCGGCCTGGTGCACAGCTCGCAGTAGGCCTCCACGAAGACCTCGCAGCCCACCTCCTCCCCGAGCCGCTCACTGGCCGCTTTCTGGAGCTCCTTGAACTTCAGCTCTATGGTGGACGTCTTCATGCCAGGGTTGAGGGCCCGGATGAGCTGCACGGCGCGGGAAACCGGGATCCGGCCTTCCTTCTCCAGATCTGCGATGTCGAAGACGGAAGCGATCCAGGAAGTGCGGGGGTTCGGGTGGCTGGTCTCGGGAGCCCCCTCCAGGGTGTGCTTCCCATAGGAGGCCAAGTACCGCAGCCCCATCACCCAGGCGTTCACCACGTCAACAGAGCCGGCCACCAGGTCCAGGGACTCGTAGTTTTCCCCGTAGATGATCGAGAAGGCGCATTCATCCGGGAACTGGTCCGAGAGGCCGTTGGAGCGCAGCACCGGCGTCTTCTTCCCAACTCGCACCTCCTTGACCGACTTGATTTCAATCTTGGCCTTCTCGGAGTCTTTCTTGGAAGGCTCCCAGTGCATGAAGCGCAAGTCCGGGTCCAGCACGAAGAACCGGCTGTACATGCGGGAGTTGGAGCGCACTTTCTTCATCTCGCAGCCCTCCAGCATGAAGGAGATGCAGGCGGCGGTGCTGCTGAGCTTGCGGTTGCTGGGCATGGTGCTGAAGGAGACCGTCTTCTTCTTGTGTTGCAGGGGGCGCTGGCGGGACCCGTCCTAGGAGAAGGGAAAGGAGGAACAAGACAAGAGGAGTCAGGGGTACAGCGGGATTCAGGCCAGGGCTTTTGAGTTAGGGCAGACATACAGGGCCCCCATTCTGCAAAATAGAGGGCGCCCCACACACCCGGAAACATAGCAGGGTTGGCTTACCATATATGGAAGTATGTGAAGACGACCATGAAGTCCACAGCCCAGAACAACCTTTCCTAACCAGGTGCCCTCCAGCTGTTGCTGCACTCCCATAAGCCTCAGCTAAAATGGCTGTGGCAGCCCAGGCCTGAATCCTGTTTGCCCACGGCAAGGCCACTTGTTGTTTTGTTTTATTTGTATTCATTGCATTTAGGGGCAGATGGGGCTCGTGAACCTGGGAAGGCAGCCCATCTAGGAGAAGGAGGAAAACCCTGATCCTAAAGCCCCACTGCCTTGGGGGAGAAGAAAAGGCTCAGTAGTAAACCCTACACAAATCCGAAGCCGAGTCCCTAAGCAATGGTTGGATGGCGCCTTGTTCGCTTCCTGCTGGTGCTAAACGTATTGCTCTGCTCTCCTTTGGACCAATGAGACCGAGAGAGAGTGTGTGTGGGGGGGTGTCTTGCCATCTAGGCAGCCCAGGACCTCCATACACACTGCCCAGGCTTGTGTCCTGAGAAAGGATGGGTGGAGGACCTGAAGGAAAAATGAAGGGTTTGTAAGATGGGGGATGCTGAAGAAACAAGGGCTGAAGGAAAAAAACTTTGGGAAGCATCTACACAACAGGGGACGGCAGGACC
The DNA here is from genome assembly GCF_964188315.1 of Podarcis muralis. NCBI lineage: Eukaryota > Metazoa > Chordata > Lepidosauria > Squamata > Lacertidae > Podarcis > Podarcis muralis. Next base: position 31,510,434 of record NC_135667.1, on the reverse strand, counting down.
CTTGACACATAGGTGGGTGTTGTTGTTGTTGAACTATTTTGTTCAGCTTCCAGGAACCAAAGACCAACCAGTCACAGCTGGAAGGTCAGGGATGAACCATTCTCCTAAAATGATCAGGCTTGACCTGAACTCTGAAAACGTAGCTCTCCGCTCCCCATCCTCCAGCCCCGGTGTAGGGGCCAGATAAGACCAAACTGGCTCCAGGAACTCTGAGCCAAACCCCCAATGCTAAAAATAGTTACATCCGACCATTCTGTTGATTCTTTCCTTCCCCTGTTCCCTCACCCCCCCCCACCCACAATGCTTCCTGATGGGGGGTGGGATAAGAAAGGGGGAAGAATAGCAGAGGATGGAAGAGGGAAGAGGCAGGCAAACATGCTGGGAATTCACAAATGCAATTAACTGGAGGTACAGTGCAAAAATGTTTAAATCTATTTCCCATGAAGATGCTTGCTTAAACCATGTTCTGAAGGCCTTGACCAATTACTTGGCTAACACATCGCCCTCTGCGCCCCAGTTGGCTCCCTTGGGTCTACAAAATGGCAAAAACTACAGGGATGTCAGCAGCATCCCCCACAAAAGCTAATTTCTCAACAGGGTTAAAAGCTGCAATCCCAAACACACTTGCTGGTGAGCAATTCCCATTAAACTTAGTGTGATTTGCTTCCAAACAAATACCGTACTTTTCGTCCCATAGGACGCACCTAGTTTTTTGGGGGGGAAATAAAGGAAAAAATGTTTTCCTTTATTTCTCCCCCAAAACCAGGTCGGGGAACAGCGGGATGGCGGCGCTGCGCCTCCCCGCTGTCCCCCGAGCTTGTGGGGCTAGCCGATGTCTGCCCGGTGCGAGGGGCGCTCTGCTTCAGGGCGCGCTGGGCGGCAGGCTTTGCGGATAGCAAAGTTCTTAACCTGAAGCACTATTACTGGGTTAGCGGAGTCTGTAACCTGAAGCGTATGTAACCTGAAGCATATGTAACCCGAGGTACCACTGTACCAGAAACACCCGAGGAATCTATATAGTGGTACCTCGGGTTAAGAACTTAATTCGTTCCGGAGGTCCGTTCTTAACCTGAAACCGTTCTTAACCTGAGGTACCACTTTAGCTAATGGGGCCTCCCGCTGCTGCCACGCCGCCAGCGGGCGATTTCTGTTCTCATCCTGAGGTAAAGTTCTTAACCTGAGGTACTACTTCCAGGTTAGCGGAGTCTGTAACCCGAGGTGTTTGTAACCCAAGGTACCACTGTAGTTGTGTCCTTGCCTTGGACGGATACAACTGGGTTTCTTTCAAACCAGAACCATAGCTGACATCCCCTCTTCTTTCACCGGCCCTTATGGTTGTGAAGACATGCCTGAAAGGCTATGTGTAGGCCGAGAGCCAGGACAAGAAAGGTAACCTGAGAGGTATCATCATCACCACCACAGTTGCCAACCTGGAGGCAAAATAAATGTGGAGGAGAAGCACAGTCATAAATGCACTGTGGGCAGAGCTGTCAGCTCAGCAGCAAGGGAAAGTAACTCTGCACGGGATCAGAGGCAATCTTGACAGTCCTAATAGGACTGTCGCTGGGTGGTGCTTTGGTGCAGAGAAGCAGTTCCAGGTTATAAGGTCTGACCTTGGAACTTGAGGGCTTTGAGCCCACCCATCACCCACCCCGCACATAGGGACCTTTTCCTTGCATGTCACTCCCTTGGCAAGAGCCACAGAAAGCAACTGAGCAGGAAGGAATGGGGTTCTCAGGACCTGGCTGCCCCTGAGACGTTTCCAGGTCCTGTATACCTGAAGGAGCGTCTCCACCCCCATCGTTCTGCCCGGATCCTGAGACCCAGTGCCAAGGGCCTTCTGGCGGTTCCCTCATTGCGAGAAGTGAGGTTACAGGGAACCAGACAGAGGGCCTTCTCGGTAGTGGCGCCCGCCCTGTGGAATGCCCTCCCTTCAGTTGTGAAGGAAATAAGCAGCTATCCTATCTTTAAAAGACATCTGAAGGCAGCACTGTACAGGGAAGTTTTTAATATTTAATGCTGTATTGTTTTTAACACTCGATTGGAAGCCGCCCAGAGTGGCTGGGGAGGCTCAGCCAGATGGGCGGGGTATAAATAATAAATTATTATTATTATTATTATTATTATTATTATTATTATTATTACTCAATGCCCTGCCATAGGAACTCTATGGAGGCTGACACCTCATTTTTTACTTTCCTGGGCCACGCGGAGATGCAGGCGGGTCCCAGATCCGAAGAACGTAGGGGAGGATGGTTACCACCCTGAGCTGGGCAGAGACAAAAATCGACAGCGAGGGGGTGGAGATGAGTCAGACATCAAAGTTACATAATGTACCGTCTCTACGGTTACCACAGGAAGGAGGGGAAATTGATGGTTCCTAAATTGACACAGATCAGAAGATTGGGATGGAGCGGGAGATGTTTATTCAAAGTCATTATTGGGTTTCGGCAGCTGCAGGAGGGCGTGGGAGGGAAAAGGTGAGATGCGGAGTTTGGGGGCAAACGGGGGTCAAAGTTCCTGGCCTGAACACAAAAGAATGAGTCCAACCGATTTTAGACACTAGAACCTGTTCTCAGTGCCAGCGGTTCATTCCTGGAGCATGTGAAGTCCAGAATTCCCTCCTTGCCAAGAGAACATCATCCATAAGTTAAGTATTGACAGCCAGATCTCACACACCTGAGTCTCACCTGTCAGTCTCTCAACCTAATTTTATTAACGGCTTCCAAGATCTCAGGCAACCCCTTCATTGCAAGCTAAGGATAAGGTAGAGTGCATAACTCAATGGCAGAGCACATGCTTTGAATGCAGAAGGCCCCAGGTTCAATGCCTGCTGTCTCCTGGTGTGTCTGGGAAAGGCACCCGAGGCGATGTCTGCAACAGCCATAGGATTCTTTGGGGGAAACCATGGCAGCTCAAAATGCAATCCTAGTGCTTTATGTTGCATATGTGGTCTGAATAGCAGGATGAAGGCAGCTTCTTCCTATGACATGGTCTTCTATGAATCTGCCTCGTGCTAAATCTAAAGCAATTGGGCATGTTCTGCCAACCTTTCAACGACAAGTTTACGGAGGACAGATGGATGGATGGCAATGAGCCCATTTGTGTCCTGTCGCTCTAGAGCAGGCATGGCCAAACTTGGCCCTCCAGCTGTTTTGGGACTACAGCTCCCATCATCCCTAACTAACAGGATCAGTGGTCAGGGATGATGGGAATTGTAGTCCCAAAACAGCTGGAGGGCCAAGTTTGGCCATGCCTGCTCTAGAGGGTAGGACCCAGCCTGTGGGCTCAAATTAAAAGAAAAGGGATCCAGACTAAGCATTAGGAAGAATATCCTGGTGACTTGAGCTTTCCCACAGTGGAAGAGATTGCCTTGGAAGGGAGCTGACCTCCCCTTCACTAAGAGGTTTTTAAAGTAGAAGGTGGATTGCCTGCCAATGCCACCTGTCAGGGACACTGTACAGTCGTACCTTGGAGGTCAAACAGAATCTGTTCCGGAAGTCCATTCAACTTCAAAAACGTTCGGAACCCAAAGCACAGCTTCTGATTGGCTGCAGGAAGGTCCTGCAGCCAATCAGAAGCCCCATCGGACTTTCGGCTTCCAAAAATAGTTCGCAACCAGAACACTCACTTCCGGTTTTCGATCATTCGGGAGCCAAAATGTTCGGCAACTAAGCTGTTTGAGATCCAAGGAACGACTGTAGTAGATTTCTGTGGGGATTTGTTAGTGGAGACCCAGTTCTATTCTGACTTTAGCAGCACTGGCTACCCCTCCCAGTTTGAGGTCGTCAACAAATCTGATGAGCATGCCCTCAATCCCTTCATCCACGTTGTTTATAAAGACATTGAACAATAATGGGCTCAGGAAAGAACCCTGCGGCACCCCACTTGTTCACGTTTTCCTGAAAGGATGAGGAACCACTAGTGAGTACTCTTTGGGTTCAGCCAGACCTTAGTGGCCTTCCTTATGTTTCACTTGTGTATGAAAATACATGACCTCACAGCTTGTGCAGCATCCTTCTTCAGGCGAAACAGAGAGGGCCTTACAAAAGCAATGGATTTTGAAAAAAGAAAGAAGAGGGGGGAAATGCACGTCAGGCAGCTCCGTCTTAATGACAGAAGGAGCAAGATCTTCCGGGAAATACTCTTATTAATTTGTTTATATGCTGCTTAGTGCCAATAAGTGGTTTACAAAATATAAAAAGCCAATTACACAGACGTTAAAATAAGAATATCCGTAATTAAAATGCACAAGAGAATAATCCAATTAAAATGACGCAGCCATTAAAACAGGAGACTCGTGGTTACGCAGTATCCACTTAGGGTACATTTAGTAGGAGAAGGAGTTATTATTTATTACAATACGTATTATATTATAATCATAATAATCAATTGGTTGGCTCTTCTTATGTTCATGATTATAATATCTCAGTCCAACTCTTACAAGCATTTGGAATCTGCATTCTAAATGAATGACTCTTGGAGCAGTCTTATGCATGTTTACTCCGAAGTAAGTCCGACTGAAGTACAACAACAAAACTGCCTTTAGAGCAGCCTTTCTCAACCTGTGGGTCCCCAGATGTTGTTGAACTACAACTCCCATCACCCCTAGCTAGCAAGGCCAGAGCTCAGGGATGATGGGAGTTGTAGTTCAACAACATCTGGGGACCCACAGGTTGAGAACCGCTGCTTTAGAGTCTACTGGACCCGATGCCAGTGTACTGGACCCGACAATTCCTCTTCCAGAAAAGGATGTCAAGGACAGGAAAGTATTGTTCAGAGGCAACCAACCACATAAAGGTGGTTTTGGACCCCCCACCCAAGTTTCAAAGATGTCAACAACTTGTTGAATAGGGTACCAACCCTTTGGAATGCTGACTGCCTATTGCTGGCACTCCTGGTGGCTAAGGAAGGGAAGATACTCTTCCCCCAAGCAAACAATGGACGGAAGGCATGACCCAACCCAGCCACTTGTGAGAAAGTTACCTTCCCCAAGTGGGAAAAGAATAGAATATTTTCGGAGATATGGGGCCCCTGCACAGTCTTGTTTGCTTAAGCAATGGGCAGCAGACAAGTTTGGACCAATAGTCAAATCCCACTTCGTGCTCCTCTATCCACAATTGTTTGTTGCAAAAAGAATTATTTCCTTTATTGTTGTTTACTGCATTTGCACATGTATGTGTTTGTCTCTTGTGGTTTGTCGCTTTTCTTTTTGTACACGAAATATTCAAAATCTAATGAATGAAACCCTGTAAATTAAAAAAGGCGCCTTTTGTACATAAATGACGAGCTGTATTGTGACTAGGCTGTCCTATCTGAGTCCCACCAAAATGAACGAGAGCTGCTTGTTTGTTCCAATGGAGTTTTTGCACGGGAGAACTTCCCAGAGGACTGTGTGTTTGCCCAAAGGTTCTGTAACATTCAGAGAGGAGTAGCCGTGGGGAGTAGCTGTGAGTTTATAACAGAGTGTCCGAACATCGCAGAGTCCAAGGTTACCATGTGGCTCACTATTCTTCATCTTAAGCAAGGTTATGAAAACACAGAGGCTGAGGACACTGAGGTTTTAGAAACCAGAGGAGGAAACAGGGAGGGAAACAGCCCCATTGCTGGATAAAAGAGCTTTTTTCTGTCCCATGCATGGTTCTCAGTCCTCTGCCTCCTTCCCGCTACAACTAATACCCCAGCTCAATGCTTCCCTTCTTCCTTAGCCTAAGCTGTCACAACAGCCTGGGTTCTGCAATAAACAAGCAAACAGTGCCTCATAGATTTGCAGTAAGAAGTGATGTTTGGTTTTGGCTAGGCATGCATTAAGTTATATTTAGAGCTTTGGGTACTCTAAACTAAAAAAAAGAAAAAAGGAAAATCTCTGCCTAGGAAATCCCAATTCTGCAGCAAGAAAAGCTAGGTTCTGCAACCTGCGTAATTATGCAAATCGGAACGATTTCCATAATCTCTTATTTTGCACGCTTCGATCCAGATTGCCTGGAGAAGGGCCAGGAGCTATGAATAAACCTAGCCTGGACCCAGAAAATAAAAACTGCAGACCAGTTGCCAACATCCCCTTTCTGGGCACAGTGCTTGAGCAAGATTGTCACCGGCCAGCTCCAGGTACTCTTGGATGAAACTGATTTTCTAGATCCATTTCAACTGGGCTTCAGGCCTGGTTTTGGAATGGAAACTGCCTCGGTTGCCCTGGGGGATGACCTTTGCTGAGAGGAGGAGGACAGTGATCATATTGATTCTCCTGTATCTCTTACAAGCCTTTCTGTACTACATGGTATCCAACTGGTTAGGCTGTCTGGGCTGGGGGCTGGAGTGACCTCAGTGATTCTGCTCCTATTGGATGGCTGATTCCAGAATGTGGTGCTGGCAAGGTCAGCGCTCTGCCCCTTTGCAGCTAGGCAATTGGGTTCCCTATATATTCCCTATTTCATGGCTCACCAAAACAGTGCCCAGGATCCCCTGGCACCCTGGAAGTCTTCCCCTGGCACTCACAAAGCCATTGAGGCCTCCCTCCCATTGCGTCCTTGGCCGTGATCAGAGATAGTTACATTTTCCCTCCCTTGAGAAGTACAGTGGTACCTCGGGTTAAGTACTTAACTCGTTCCAGAGGTCCGTTCTTAACCTGAAACTGTTCTTAACCTGAGGTACCACTTTAGCTAATGGGGCCTCCCGCTGCCAGAGCACGATTTCTGTTCTCATCCTGAAGCAAAGTTCTTACCCCGAGGTAATATTTTTGGGTTAGCGGAGTCTGTAACCTGAAGCATATGTAACCTGAAGTGTATGTAACCCGAGGTACCACTGTACACAGAATAGGAGGAGGAAGTTGGAAGAATGATGTTCTTGCTTACTTCTTTCAACTCTTATGTCCTTTTTGCGGCTCAGCTTAATTCTGCTCTGTCAGTTCCTCGGGAAAGTGAGGTCTTTGTATAAGCACTTTCTTTGGGGATGGGGGACTGATCCAGAGGAGGAGGAGCGGGGAGAAAAGCAACCAGAAAGGGTGGCGGCACCCACACACAGCGTTTACTCAAAAATCAAAATGTGCCCATGGCCAAGGTTGGCGACCTCTGCCCTATGCTGTTTAACATATGTATGAAATCACAGTCGGATGCTATCTGGAGGTATGGACTACTGTGCCATTCTGGAGATGCAGGTGGCCTGTGGCTCTACCTCTCCTTTTCATGAAATCAAAGTGAGGCATTGTGTAATCTGAATCAATACCTGGGCACTGTAATGAACTGGGTAAACTTGACACTGAATTTAGACAAGAAAAAGGTACTATTATTGGGTAGCTTGCCTACCCCACTGAGCAGAATTCAGCCTCTATTTTTGCAGGGTAGGGGCAGGGGCTTGGGCCCCCAAGGAGATTTAGGGACAACTGTGGGTTTAAGCTGAGTTCTCCCTAGTCCTGGACCAAAACCACTACCCAACACACATTATACATTTAAAGCAGTACCACACCACTTTAAACAGCCTCACGCCCGCTGGCAGAAGCCCACAAGCTGCTTCAAACAGCACTTTTAAGAAGTGCTTTAATCCCTGCTCATCAGCTGATGACGACACTCAAGGAGCGGGTCAAGCAAGGTCAGGGAGAGGTGTGGCCTAGGAAGAGTCCCAAGGGCCGGCCAGAGAGACTGTGAGGGCCGCATTCAGGTCATGGGCCTACCCCTCGCCTTAGCACAAGTACTTCTGTCTGTGTATTTGCTTGTGTTGCTCTGCAAAGTGTCACATCTAGTGCTGGTGGACCAACAGCCATATAAAGCGCTTCTCCCTCTAGCTTTCTCTCTGTGGGATCAACAGCTATGAATATCTTTGAACGTCCCCCTCCCAAAAGCAGCCCCAGATGGTGTCTCAGGTTGCTTTGAATGGCGCAAATGTTTGCAAGAGGCTCCGCTTCTCTCTCTTTAATGCGGTAAGCAGATGGACACCAGGCTGCGGCAAGGGGGGCGGGGGGGGGGAGCGCACCAGGGAAGGGACTCAGAAACTGACTAAACCTCTTCCCAGCATGAGATGCACTTCCTCCCTATAAGGCACAGCTGAAGGGCCGGATCTGGACCTCCTCAGGAAGTTTGTACTAGAAGAATAACTTTTCCTGCCTTTGGAATCCGAACAGGTGTTTTGGCTTGGGGACATGGAGAATAAAATAGGAACGCAAAGCCAGGAAGGAAGGAAAGAAGGAATGACTCCCTTAATAAAGCAGGCTGTAGGGCTGCCCAGCGCCAGTTAGGCAGGGCTTAATTTAGGCTCTTCTCATTTCAGAGTGTGAAATGTTCCCCTTGCACAGGCGACTCTCAAGCACTGCCTTGTTGGCCAAAAGTCACATCTGCATTCCTTGGCTCATCAGAGCACCAGACCTCAAGCCAGAACCTCCAAAGGAGGGGAGAGAATGGCTCTGAGCATGTACAAAGCGAATGTCCGGAATTTCTCAGAGTGGTTGAACAATCCATCCCTCTTCCCAAGGATTTCTGGGGTTTGGAAATACGAGCCTTCCAACAACTCCCAGCACCCTTAGCTAACTACAGTTCCCATGAAGCTTTGGGGAAAACCATATCTGCTTAAAGTGGTATGATAGCTCTTTATAGTGCAGATGAGGTCCACGTTGGAGAAGGTCAGTCTTAGGCAGCTCTGCATGTTCACAGAATCATAGACTTGAAGAGCTGGAAGGGACCTTGAGGGTCATTTAGTCCAACCCCCTTGCAATACAGGAATCTCAACGCACGGTCTCCCATCCAATTTGAAACCATACCGGACCCTGCTTAGCTTTGCGAATGTGCTAGCAGTTTTATTGCTGCCTCACTAGGAAGATCCTATTAGTACCAGGACAGCAAGACCAAAACGACGCCAGCAAAGACTGCAGCACAGAATGAACTAAGATTCTGAAGAAAGCTTTCCAGCCTTCCCCAGTTGCTGTGGTGGATCCAGTTGCCAAACTGGGCAGACTCCTTTCCCCCCTCCCACCCCGCGAATAGCCCTCTGGCACCAGAAGATTATTTGCTTTCTTGGTCCATTAACCTCCAGTGATTAAAACGCGTCCTGCCAGGCCCTAATCTCAAAAGTCCCAATGAGCTGCTTTGCTGTCCAAGTGGAATTAATTTGCTAATGAAATTTTTTGTGGGGAGGGGGTGGAATTCGCACCTTCCTTGCTAAAAGCTCATTCTCATCCCCATCTGCATCCCTCCTCCGGGGCAGCCTGGTCAGGGTACCAAAAAACCCGAGCAAAAAGATTATCAATAAATAGCTGAACAACAGATGGGCAGCCAACTGAATCTCTAGCCAGGCAGGTGGAAATCAGAAAAGGAATTGCAGCACTGCACCAGCCATCGCCTCCTCCCCACATCCCACTGCAGCCTCTCAGATCCGCCGGGGGGAACTTTCCCCCCTTGGCAGAATGTATCCCATGCCAAAGGCTCATTTGAAAATTGATTGAGGGCTCAGCCAGAGACTGGAGGAGCTGCATTCATGTTAGATAACCAAAACACATTTTTAGGCACCTGCGAATTCTCTCTGAAGTGCAGCCTCTGTCCGTCCTAGCTTTCTCCAATCTGTGACTCTCCAGATGTTTTGGGCTATAGCTACCGCTGATGGAAGCTTGAAGTCCAAAACATCTGGAGGGCACTGGATTGGGGTCAGATGGTGCATTCTCTCCCCCCCCCCCATCCCCTGCCCCAGAGAGCTGCATCCTTTGGCAGTGGACACGTGGTCTGTGTTTCCTCTGCAACAGATGAAGGGGGTGGGTGTGATTTCTGCACCAGGACTTCTTCAGCTGTCACTTAGAGGCAGATGTAACCTGCGTCAGTCAGTCAGTGTGGTGACGACAATGAAAAAGGAAGCATTTTTGTTTTATTTTTGGCCATTTGTTTAATTAGTTCTATCCATGCATTACACCTGAATAATGGAGGTACACAGACAAGTGCTCATGGAGGGAGGGGGGACTGCCCATAAATGGGCAACACTTTCCCCCCTCCAGTACTTGACAAAGATGGCCTTTGTGTGCGCCTTTCAAAAGGATCCTGAACTACCTTATCTAGAACACCTTTCTGTTCCCGTGCCCTACTGTGCAACTAAATTAGCAACAGAAGTCTAAATGCATATTTCTTCTCTGTTTACCTTGCCTTCATTTCCCTTCTACTGCCCTGTTGTTTTCCTCTGTGTCAAATTTTAGATTGTACGTTCCTTAGGGCAGAGACATGTCCTCTTACACTCTCTAAAAACGCAGGATGAAACTTGGAGACCAGAGTTCAAAGCCCAATTCTGGGTGACCTCAAAGGAGGGTGCTATCTTTCAGCCTCAGTTTTCCTATCTGTGAAATGGAAAGACTAAGAACTCATTGTACACCTCAAAGATGGGGAGGGGAAGGGGAGCCTTTGCAGTACACTTGCTCTATGCTTCACTGTAGCTTGGATCACATAGGCCAATGAGTTGGCGTTCCCGATCTTTTCTCACCCCTTTCAGATTGGTCAAATTTGTACCCAAGCCACCGTCCACAGCACTCAGGCCACAGAAAAAGGTAAAGGGTCCAGTCGTGGCTGACTCTGGGGTTGCAGAGCTCATCTCGCTTTATTGGCCGAGGGAGCCGGCGTACGGCTTCCGGGTCATGTGGCCAGCATGACTAAGCCGCTTCTGGCGAACCAGAGCAGCGCATGGAAATGCCGTTTACCTTCCCGCCAGAGCGGTACCTATTTATCTACTTGCACTTTGACGTGCTTTCGAACTTCTAGGTTGGCAGGAGCAGGGACCGAGCAACGGGAGCTCACCCCGTTGCGGGGATTCGAACCACCAACCTTCTGATCGGCAAGCCCTAGGCTCTGGGGTTTAACCCACAGCGCCACCGGCGTCCCACATACAGAGTCCCACTCAGGCCACATACAGAGGGAATTAACCCACTCCATCATCACAACAACACTGTTAAAGCTAGCGGGAAACTATCCCAAGGTCGACTAGTGGGCTGCGTAGCCAAACAGAGATTTTATTTCCCTAGCCATGCCCTTGCCCCATACCAGGTCTCAGGAATCCATGAGTTTAGCTGCCAAGGTAACAGAGCTTTGGCACTTCTTGCTGTGCCTTTCCAGAACTTCCCCTGGCCTCCAACGCCCTACCCTTGTGCACTTGCAAAAAACAATGTATTCTATCACTGCCATGGGCACATCCCAGGGAGTGTGCCTCAATCCACACACACCCAAACCCCCAGGTGATTTTTTTTCTTTAGAAAGGCCACTGGAGGAATGGTAAGCCTGTTCCGTCACCTGCACTCTGTGCATGAGATCCATTTAGCCTTTTCAAAGCACGCTCCCGACTGCAGGGCAAGCGAATTCCTTCTCCTCCAAGGTGCATGAGAAAGGCCTAACAAGCTGGGGGTGGCAGAGGGGCTGGAACGCAGCCCACACACCCTGTATTAATAGCACTGGAGCAATCAGTGCTTAAAATAGGCTGCGCGGAGCAAGGAGGCGGGTCTCGGGTGACAGCAACCTATTCTGGAGATGAACAACCGTGACGCAAAAACATTTAAAAGGCCGCTTTTAGAAACACACACCTACCAAGGGCACCTCCATCAGAACCCCGCAGTAAACGCCCACACTGAGGTTCATGCCCTATAGATGGGGGAAATAAAGGGGGGAGCAGGGGGGAGTCAGTAATATCAAGATGGGACACCTGGAGCAGAGTCACACCTCGAGGTTTTTGGCACATGGTGTTTGCTACGGCTCAGCCCTACCACTGCCATGCAGGAAAGTCTCCAGTGCAAAGGATTCTGGGAGGGACCTGAGCCTCAGCAGCAGAGGAGGTGTTTTGCAGGCAGAAGCCACCAGGTTTGACCCTCGGTTAAAAGGGTCAAGGGATGTGGGTGGCGTTGTGGGTTAAACCACAGAGCCTAGGACTTGCCGATCAGAAGGTTGGTGGTTCGAATCCCTGCAACGGGGTGAGCTCCCGCTGCTCGGTCCCTGCTCCTGCCAACCTAGCAGTTCGAAAGCACGTCAATGTGCAAGTAGATAAATAGGTACCGCTCCGGCGGGAAGGCAAACGGCGTTTCCATGTGCTGCTCTGGTTCGCCAGAAGTGGCTTAGTCATGCTGGCCACATGACCCAGAAGCTGTATGCCGGCTCCCTCGGCCAGTAAAGCGAGATGAGCACCACAACCCCAGAGTCAGCCATGACTGGACCTAATGGTCAGGGGTCCCTTTACCTTTACCTTTAAAAGGATTAAGAGAGCGGGTGACAAGAACGGCTCTTCGCCTAGTTTCCTAAGAGAGCTGCTGCCCGTCAAGAGCAAACAACACCAACATAGCTCAGTTGGTACTGTTTCTGAGACGCTTCATCTCAGGGTTGCGGGTTCAAGTCCCAGGTTGGGCAAAAGATTTCTGCATTGCGGAGGGTTGGAATGGATGGCCCTTGTCCCTTCCAACTCTACGTTTCCATGAACATTGGGACACATGAGACAACTAGCCAGTCCTGGGAATAAGGTCACTTTCGAAGTTGATTTCACGGGCTGGGGATGATGCTCTGCACACGCTGCCAAACAGCTGCTGCCAGTCAAAGTAAGCAGCAGATCTCTGGTGACTGGTCAGAGGCAAAAGAAAGCTAGGTTATTGCATCTTTAATAGTCAAAATGCACCAACTGCTGAAATTCCCTATTCCATGCAAATATTAAAAGCACAGGAGCCCCCATGTACCCAATTCTTTCTTTTTAAAAATCTGGCTGCCCTAAGCAGATGCAGAACCCCAAACTCCACCCAAATGCAGCAGAGTTTTGAGTGCCAGCGTTGCAAATTTCATTTTGAAATAGTAATTTGAGTGACACTCAAGAAACACAGCTCACACTGCGAATGCATGAAATCTGACAAGATCACTAGTTTAAATGATACCGTGAAGCAGGGATCTCTGCTTGAGACCTGGGAAAGTCACTACCAGTCAGAGTACACGGCTGGTGGTTAGACAGACCGGTGGCAGCTTTGTATGGCTCTATTCAAACTTAAATATTGTCAATGCATTTTTAGGTATTAAGTATTAGGGTGGCCAGCTGCAAAAGGAGAACAGGACTCCTGCACCTTTAAGAGTTGTGCAGAAGAGGAAATTTTAGCCAGTGTACGCAACTGTTAAAGTAGTAGGAACCCTGTCCCCCTGATGCAGTGGTGTCCAAACTTTTTTCAAAGAGGGCCAGATTTGATGAAGTGAAGGGCCGTGGGGGCCGACCAAATTTGTTGGCCTTTTCTTAGAAGTTGTTGACCTTTAATTTTAGCCCAAAGTTGTTGAGCTTCTTTTTGGGATTGAAGCTGTTTTTAGGATTTTACCCCAGGACATATACTGCCATGGGGGCTGGATTAAATTGACCAGCAAGCCAAGGATTAGGTCCCGGAAACGGACTTTGGACATGCCTGCCCTTATGCATTCGGCCACCCTTGTAACTGCAGTGCTATTTTTCTAGAAAAAGAGGTGCTGAAACTCACCATCCCTTGTTCTCTTATAATGGCAATGGTGCCCACCTGAGAGGTGCCGGAACTGAGTTCTGGCTGGGGGGCAGGGGGAGCCCTGCTTACCTTAGGCAATTTCAATATTTTGCACAAATTATTTTTTTCTTTTCTGCCACAAGACTTCTCAAAAGCATAATTGTAAATGCTGCAATGCATGCATCTTCGATTAGAACATATATACTTATTTTCTTCCCCTTCCTGCCCACCCCCCACATAAAAAGTCTGGATAAATAAAATTTGCTCGAGAGCATTCTCAACCTCACCCCCCCCCATTTATTTCAGTTTCAAGACTGGGCTACATGAACTATCACCAACAGTTTCTTTCTATGCTGCTTTTTGGTCTAGGCGCCCAAAGTGTTGAGCAAGAAAATACTACACACGACGCAGAACCATCCGACTCAGCAGATAGCTATAACATTAGACTTGTTCACACCAACAGCATCTCATCATTGAGGATTAAAGACACAGACCTTATGGGTTCCCTTCCACAGGCATGCAGACTACCTAAGGGGAGATGGGGTGCAGCCAGGATCCCACCTCCCAAAAAACTCATTCTCAGAACCCATTTCCAGAGCCAAAACCCAATCCTGGAACATGTGAAAAAATAACGTCAGGTGAGTCCTGCAACAAAACATTATGGGGTAACGTTCTCCTGACCTTCAAGCCAGCCATGTCCTCCTCCCCTTTTTCCTTTAAAAAAGGCTTAGCTGCTTTGGGGTCTCACCACCACTCAAGAGTTTTTCTCCCTAAATATTTTGTATGCACTTCTGCATAACTTGAGGTCCCCACACCCCAAGCCTGCTGGCACTTCGCCCTTGGGCATGAGTTTTGGCTACGTGAGGACTGGCACCACAATATAACATGGAGCGCTTTTGCCCCATCCCAAGATGAGAGGTGCTGGGACTCAAGTGTGCCTGAAAGTCACACGCTGCTTGACTTGAAAGTTCTCCCACCAATCTCAGGTGCATGTAGGCTGGCCAACTATAGTGACTTTTGTGCTGAGAGAGGCGCCTTCTCAGGGCTGGCATTAGGGCAGAGCCCATAATTGACAACTGCATTGGGGATCCCTTTAGGAGGGGGGAAAGTCCAACCCAGAACTCTAAGCAGTGCCAGCGGCTGCAACGAGATTCCTTTCAAATTTCCCACAATGCCCAGGAGCAATGCTGAATTAAAAAATGCTCTCCCCAGAGAAGTTTGCCTGGTGCCTTCATTACAAAACATTTGTAAGTGAAAACATTTCTCTATAACCAGGCTTTAAATGTGTTTGTGGAAGAGGGATTGGTGTTATTAATTAATTACATTTGTATGCAGTGGTACCTCGGGTTAAGAACTTAATTCGTTCTGGAGGTCCGTTCTTAACCTGAAACTGTTCTTAACCTGAGGTACCACTTTAGCTAATGGGGCTTCCCACTGCCGCTGCATCACCACCGCACAATTTCTGTTCTCATCCTGAGGTAAAGTTCTTAACCTGGGGTACTATTTCTGGGTTAGCAGAGTCTGTAACCTGAAGCGTCTGTAACCTGAAGTGTCTGTAACTCGAGGTACCACTGTACTGCCCTGCATCCGTAGGGCAGTTCTTTCTTTTTTAAAAAAAGATTTTTATTAAGGTTTTCAAAGTATTACAAAAAGAAAAAAGAAAAAGAAAAAATACAAAATAAAAACAGTTAAAAACAGTTCGGTCTTTTCATGTCTTATTTTTCATTTGCCTGTTCCCCGGACCTCCTCACACCTCCCTTTTTTGTATCCAGTTCAATTAGTTGGTTCAGCAAATCCTTTCCCTCTTTATTTTTATCCTAATCTTTAATCTTAATATATTATAACTTTAGATTATCCCCTGTTAACAATCCATTTTTACACATCTTTATAACATTACTGCTGAAAACCACTTTACTTCAATCCAACATCATTCTAACATTCATTAATTTTGCAGTATTTCTGTAAATAGTCTTTAAATTTCTTCCAATCTTCTTCCACCGACCATCCGTAGGGCAGTTCACAACACAAAGTACATAATAAAAATAAGAACAAAAACAAATCAATAATGCCCCCTCCCACAACTCATTTAAAAGGGCATTGGATGTCAATCAGCCAAAGGCATGGTAGAAGAATGTTTTCGCCTGGTGCCTAAAGGTATATAATGAAGGCACCAGCCAAACCTCCCTGGGGGGAGCATTCCACAAACAGGGAGCCACTGCAGAAAAGGCCCATTCTAGGGTTGCCACCCTCCAGGCTTCTCGTGGAGAAGGTTATTGGTTTGTTTTCATTTTGCTATTTATGTTCTCATTTTGTACTTCCATGCTGTGAACTACAATGCGGTCTTCGGATGAAGGGCGGCATACAAATTTAATAAATAAAAAATAAAACTATAACTAGATTCAGCTGTTCATAACCCTGCAAATGCAGCCGGCAGGTGAGTGCTGTCTTCGTCCAGCATTCCCAGCAACAGGCATTCAGAGAGCGTAGCCACCATGGGCAGCCGCTCAAATTCAGCCATCTCAAATTAAGCTTTTCATATGGAGCGGCCCAACTGGCTATTAAAAACAACAACAACAATCCACGTGGCATCTGTGGCCCTACCGCCCTTAATCTTCCTACCCTTCGCCTTCTCTAATGCCCAAGGAAGTTGCCATTTCCAGAGGGCCCCCAAATATTTCTGTCACGAAAGCAGCAGCACAAGGAAGGTCACGTCACAGCCGAACAAGTGACCACGTGATTCTGTTTCCTTGGATCCTCCAGGCCAAGGAATGGCCTTGGCCATTTGGATTCTGGTAAACAAGACATAAATAACCCAAGGGAACCCGAGAACCCCTTCACAGCAGGCGATGATGGAGGGGTGGGGGAGATGACAGCAACATCCTTCCAAGGATACATGCACTAACAAGCTTATTGGCTCTCCCCCTCGCCCCGCCCCGTGCGACATGAGGCTTGGCTCATTTGCAGGAGCGATCAGCAACGATCTGCTGTGTGTGTACCTTTCTGCTTGCTCCAGTTCAAGGATCTCAGCCTGGTGAAGGAACTCAGCCGGGGAAGGGAGTGAAAGAGCTGGCGCCGCTTGTAGCTACATATGCGCCATGAACTTCAAGCATATTCCCTCCCTGCTTCCAAAGAATCCTAGGAACTGTAATTACCCTTCAAAAAGAGTTGCCATTTGCAGCACCCTTGACAGGCTTCCATTTCCCAGGTTTCTTCTTCTGTTTTGGACAGGCGGAGAGGGCTTTAAATGTGCTTTGAATATACAGCATGTGCACAGCCAATAGTAGAGAACAACCGGGCTCAACTGACAAGCGGGAGCTTCGTTTACATGCAAATGTTGCGGCCAATGTGACACAGTGATCTGGCCAGCCTTGGTTTGCAACAGGGACTGGGCCAGGCATAGGTAAACTCTGCCCTCCAGATGTTTTGGGACTACAACTCCCATCATCCCTGACCACTAGTCCTGTTAGCTAGGGGTGATGGGAGTTGTAGTCCCAAAACATCTGGAGGGCAGAGTTTGCCTATGCCTGGACTGGACCTTTATGTCCATTGTGGAAAATGTCAGAGACACCCTCCTAGGATTTTTGTGCAAACTTCGACCAAAACTAGGGGTGGGGGGTGGGAAGTTACTACTGCAGGCTCTTTAGGGAAAGGCCGTAGCTTAGAGGTAAGGCGTCTGCCTTGCATGCAGAAGGTCCCTGGTTCAAAGCCTGGCATCTCCAGGTAGGGCTAGGAGAGAATCCTGCCTAACACCTTAGAGAGCCACTGCCAGACAGCGCAGAGCTGGGGTCTGACTCAGAATACGGCAGATTCCTATGTTCCAGGGGGAAGAGGCTCTGCTTAGAAATACTGATTCGGCTCCCCTTTTTCAGTGTTAGAAATTAGCCAGGCACCAGGAGCATTTTGCGACTGGCACAGGTTCAACTGCGACCACATGGAGATCTCTGGAGGCCAGGCTGGTGACTGAAGTCTCCATCTGGCTAGCCCCTCCAGCTTTCTTAAGAGAGTAAGCAGAAGAGATTATTTATTGCATTTATATTTCACCTTTTTCTCCATGGAGTACATAGTTTACTCCCCCCTTCTCAGTTAATCCCTACAATGACCCTGTGAGGTAGGTTAAGCTAACAGGCAGTGACTGGCCCAAGGTCACCCAGTGAGATTCATGACTGAGTGGGGATTTGAACTTTGTTCTCCCCAGTCCTCGCCTGACACTCTAACCCACGGCAACCTAAGGCCTGTGGGCCAGATCCGGCTCAATTGCCTTCTAAATCCGGCCCGCGGATGGTCCAGAAATCAGCGTGTTTTTACATGAGTAGAATGTGTCCTTTTATTTAAAATGCATCTCTGGGTTATTGGTGGGGCATAGGAATTTGTTCGTTCCCCCCCAAAGAAATATATATATAGTCCGGCCACCCACAAGGTCTGAGGGACAGTGCTGCTGAGTCCCCTGCTGAAAATGTTTACTGACCCCTGCTCTAACCACTACACCACACTGGCTTCCCAGAGTTCTTCTGCTATTGGGAAGCTCTATAAATTAAGTAGGTAAATAAATATGAGGAAAGCAAAATGTCACTTAGAGAAGAACCTATTTTTTTTAAGCTTGAATTTTGTTTTTATTCTGGATTGTTTTATTTGAGGTTTTAATGTGTTGCAAACCGCTATTAGCTTATATATCTGAGTTTCTAACACTGCCCCTTTTGTTACCTGCATTTGGAAACCCAGCCAGGAGCCCCCCTGCAGATGAGGAAAAAGAGACTGTCATCCACAAGAAGGATGACTAGGTGCCCTGGGTACTCCATAAGACTGACCTCCCATAGCTGTTAGCACTGCAGTTCCCACTCGGACTGAAGTGAGTTGTAGTACACATCATATGGAGGGCACCAGATTGGGGAAGGATGGCCGACGGCTACTGATACAAGCATGCAGTAACCAAGTGATGTAGGGGAATGAATGAAGCAGACCAAAGTTGGGAGAAAATCTACCATTTGTGCCACTTTTGGTCCTCTCTCATCCATAAACGGGACGCAGGTGGTGCTGTGGGTTAAACCACAGAGCCTAGGACTTGCCGATCAGAAGGTGGCAGTTCAAATCCCCGCGACAGGGTGAGCTCCCGTTGCTCGGTCCCTGCTCCTGCCAACCTAGCAGTTTGAAAGCACGTCAAAGTGCAAGTAGATAAATAGGTAACACTCCGGCAGGAAGGTAAACGGCATTTCCGTGCGCTGCTCTGGTTCGCCAGAAGCGGCTTAGTCATGCTGGCTCCCTCGGCCAATAAAGCGAGATGAGCGCCGCAACCCCAGAGTCGTCTGCGACTGGACCTAATGGTCAGGGGTCCCTTTACCTTTTACATCCATATACATTTTATGGCTGCAACATTTTAGAAATAACCTGCCTGTGCAGATGGGCCACTGCCTATGAGGACACTGTAGATGCAACATGCATGTTGCTTCAGACATGAAGTTATTCCGTGGAACCAGGTCACACATTCCAGAAATACCCATGCATACCCAGGTAGCACAGTGGCAGCAGCTGTGCTCTTTGCTCTGAGAACCTGCATGTTCACTCATTCACACTAATCCTTGGTTTGTCTTAGCGCTTTGTACCAAGTGGGTCTGCATAAAGTGAGTTTTGAATATGCCTCCTTATGAAAGCAAAAAAAAGATTCACATGTACGGAGTTGGAAAGCTGTTTTTGTTGTTGCTGGTATAGGGGCTCAAATGTTTCCTTTTGTGGGAGCCATTGACAAAGGTCAGAAGCTCCAACTTCAGTGTGGATTTACAAAGGTGAAGGCTGACCAGGCTGATGATCTGGAGTATGGGGGGGGGGGGCGTCTCCAGAGGAGACCAGCTTACTCTGAAGCCCTGAATCAGTTTTCAACGTCACACATCTCAGCCTTGAAGGTCTCAAACTACAATGAAGATCAGAGCACCTCTGGGTATATGCAGAGTGCCTTTCTCTGTTGCCAGTGAAAAACCCCAAGCAGGAACCCCAGCACCTGTTGTTTCTGAAAAGGGATGAAGTTGGAAGGGGGGTGGCACTGAAGCGGGGCGGGGGGATGCTCCTTGCGGGGGCGCTCTCGGCGCGGAGAAGGCAAGGCAAAGCTGCTGCGTTTGGAATCTCTCCTGGATCCCTAGGTTAGATTTAGAAGGTCAGATGAGGACAGAAATGGTGGCACGCGGTGGCGGCGACAGGAGAAAAGAGGTGATTAGCTGCCGCTGTTATGGGGCTCAGTAAGGATTTCTTAAGGAGGGGGAGCTGGGAAACCCCTGCGGGGATTCCAGATTAAATGGGGTGGGGGGAACGAACCTTACACACACGTGCCAAGGGAGTCGGAGGGCGGTACAAGGAGGGTGGAAGCCGAGCGAGCAGCACCCACCTTCATGATGCCGGCGGCGGGGGCGGTCCTGGCCAGGCCGGGGGGGTCCCTCTCGGCCGAGTTGTCGCGGCTGCTGCAAGCGGAGCCTCCGGAACCGGAGCGCAGCGGACTCAGGTCGCCGGGGGCTCCTGCGGCGGTAGCGGCGGCGGCTGCAGGTCCTTCTTTTTGCGGGGCGCGGGGGGGCCCGGGCCGGGGCGAGCCCGAGGGGGGACCGCCGGGGGCTCCGTCCGCCATCCCCCCGCGGGGCTCCCAGCAGCCGCACCGGCCCGGCCCAGACGGGGTCCTCAGCTCCTGCCCCAGCGGCGCTTGCACGCCTTTTGGCGCGCGCCTCTGACCCCCGGCTTGGCAATGCCGGCTCCCCTTTGCCGGGGAAGGCAGGAAGGAGGGACACAGCGAGCAAGCGAGCAGACGCTGCCGCTGCCGCCGCCGGGGGTGGAGGGATGGTGGGACGGCTGGGGCGGGGCCAGGCGCAGCACAGCCCCTACCCCAAACCGCGGCGCGGCCCCACGAGCGAGAGACCCGCGCAACCGCGCGCCCCGCTGGCTCCTCCTCCCCCGCGCCCCTCCTCCCGCCAAGGCGCTCTTCGGAGCCCCGGAACCTTTTTTTCCTCTTGCCGGCGCTGCAATCAAAGGAGAGAATTCGCCCCTGCGCGTGCTGCGCTCGGGAGGGCCTGGAGCTCACCCCGGAGGGCTGCTCGGCACCCCGCTCCCGCCTGTTGGATCCCGCGGCGGCAGGGTTAATGCAAGGGACGCAAATGCAGGGCTTTTCTCCGTTCACACGTTCAGCCGCCTGCCCGTGATTGTTATGGCTTCAGTGCCTGCGTGGATAAGCCTCCTCGAAGGCGCAGCCGGACACCCACCCGCGCGCGTTGCCATCAAAACGGGGCTTGGCGGGAAAAGGGCAGCTCCCACTCAGCAGGACCTCGCCACGTTTTCAAAAACGGCTGCATCAACACAGCCCACAGTTAAAGCCCGCCGCCCAAAGGATCCAGGGAACTGTAGTTTGCAGAGAGCGTTGGGAATTGTAGCTCTGTGAGGGGGCAGACTACAGTTCCCAGGATTCGTTGAGGGCGGGAAATACATACGCTTTAAATGTATGGTGTCTGCGTGCACTGAGGTAATTAGCACCGTAAGATCCCCTCACCCAATGCCATGAAGTCCAGAGCCTAACATTACCTAACTGAATCCAGCCACCCCAACCCATTATGCATTCGACCCTATCTAACCATCAGGTCCTCCTGGTCACAGGACTGTTACCAAGTAGGCTTTGAGACCCTATTTATATACAGTGGTACCTCGAGTTACATATGCTTCAGGTTACATACGTTTCAGGTTACAGACTCCGCTAACCTAGAAATAGTGCTTCAGGTTAAGAACTTTGCTTCAGGATAAGAACAGAAATCATGCTCCGGCGGTGCGGTGGCAGCAGGAGGCCCCATTAGCTAAAGTGGTGCTTCAGGATAAGAACGGACCTCCGGAACGAATTAAGTACTTAACCTGAGGTACCACTGTACATCTATCCCACCCTTGCTGGATAGGGAATGTGCCTGATTTTTCCTTCCCTATGCTTTCCACAACCCTGTAAATTAGGCTGATGGTCAAACAAAATGAGATGTGGGAGATCTATGATCAGTACCCACCATGCTTATTTTTTTATTAACAAAAAGTTATTTACTGCAATAGGTTGTGAATCAGATTAGAATGGTGGTACTGGAGAAAGCTTTATGTGGGTGTTTTTTTCTTGTATGTTTTTTAATGGCCCTTTCATGTCATTACACCCCAGAGCAGCTAACTGCCTAATGGCAGAAGATGGGATGGGTACCTTCACTCCCCCCCCCCCTTTTGGGACAAATAGCAATTTATTTGGTGGGGGTATTATATTGAGAATATGACGGCAGTTGGAGGATTAAAATATCCCTTAGGGGTTGTCAGTGGAGGCCCTTGTGCAACTGACCCTTCAACCTCAAGCTTGGAAGGTGCCTACAAGAAGAAGGCCTCTTCAGTGGTGGCCCCCTGATAGTGCAGTGCTCTCTCTAGAAAAGCTTGTCAGGTGCCTCCATTACCCTTTTCAGTGCCAGGCTAATAATTTTCTGTTCTCCAGGCCTTTTTAAATATATATATATACTCACTGCTTTGTCATAGCTGGTTGTTTTTAACTGTTGATATTAAGTCAACTGACTGTGGCTGCTACTGGATTTTGTTCTCTGTGCCAAGAAGCGCCATTCGAACAGTGGCACCGTAAGAGCAGGATTTGGGGCAGATGTCCAGCAGAATGAACATGAAGGCCCTCCCCCGCCCCCAACTGATTTTGCTATATTCTGAAGTAGGTGAAGCAATACATATCACTCTCTTAAAGGCCTCCTCACCACCACCAGTGAGACCATGGGTAAGTCCAGCATCCAAATTTACCTAAATGAACCACTGAAACTAAACATAACTATTGATTCTCTCTTACCCTTTTTATACCACTGTGTCTGTGTTTCCATTCCATCTCCAATCCATCCATTGGGTCAAGCCCAAGAAAAAATTCTTTGTGACATGGAAATTTGCTTTTAGGATTTTATGCACTTGTTGATTCTGGAAGTTTATTTGTGTGTGTGTGTGTGTGTGTGTGTGTGTGTGTGTTGTTATTTTTAAAAACTACATACCATTTGTGGGAAAGTCACTCTTTTATAATAACCATTCCAATGTGATAAATCACTTAATCGTTACCAGAGGGAACAAACTTGCAAATAAATCCAGTTACTAGACCATAAAATGTTAGCGGTCTACTTACTGAGGCATCCTAATGTCAGCCACTTAGAGTGTACCAGTGACCTACAAGAAAAAAAGACCATCAACAAATTATTTTGTAGTGTGCCAACCCCCCCCCCCCAAAAAAAACTTCTTATATTGGTTGCCTTGAGATAGCTCTTACCACAGGTAACCAGGCAGCCCAGCGTAACAGAGACAACTCTCTACAAGAATCTAGAGTAGGATAATATTGAGTGTTTGATTGGGAATGGGAAGACTTCACTTCAAATCCTTGTCTCCCTGTGATGGTTAAAAAAGTTAATCTCTCTCAGCCTACTCTACCTCACTGGGCTGTTGTGATAAATTAAATTAACCCTTCATATGCTGCCTAGAGATCTTCAGAGAAAAGTTGGGGTGACAAATTAATCTCTCAGGTAAGTAGCTTAGAGGTGAAAAGTACATGGCAGAGGCAAGCTCACCATGAACCAACTCAAAATAGCTGATTGGGACAAGAGAGGCCAAATCTGGTGCCATGTTCTTGCCTGCAATTACATCAAAATGGTGTAAATTTTATTATTAAAAAAACCCACTCTGGTTCACAGCAAGGGGACATTGTTTCGTTGTCAACATGTTAGAACTCAGCACTGACTCCTAGACTGGATGTCAGAAGCTGCTGTGATCATCCCCCAATAACTGCCTCATCTAATCCAGAATGATCCAATTGTTTTCCAGAGCAGCTGGTTCCCAGCAATTTCAGGATGAAAAAAATTGCCTGTTGCAGCTAACACGCCCGCCCCCCGCCCCACTCTGCACCTGGCTTAGAAGGGCTGCTATCCCTGACTCTCCATTGATCATTCAGAGAGCTAGAGCAGCGTTAATGAGATCCTGGAGGTTGGGCGCTCTATAATTGGCAGTGCAGCTTTGCAAGGCTCCAGCTACCCAGACCAGCACTCGTGAAAGATGCTGGCCTTAGTAGTGGGGTAGCAATTAGTGTGGAGCAGAAGGAACCCCCTACCTGGCCCTGCTGAGCACCAGCTGCTGGCATCAAAGCACCAAGGCCAGCGTCTACTTGCATGTCCATGCAGAAAAGGGCAGAGGATGGGATGATATTGTTGGTAGGGAAGAGATTATTGCCCATTTTCCATATTGCTTTCTGGTCCCCATTTATTGAGCAGAGGGAAGGGATGTTGGTATGGAAATTAATGAAGTTCCTGGTTTCAAGAAAAAGTTTCCTTTGCAGAAAGACTTTGTCTTTTTAAAGGTTTATGCGATAAAATATTAAATAACAATTGTTAAAATTCATGGTTGCCTATACAAGATAAATCTCCTTATGTGCCACAATGACAGTGTGACAGGTAATGACAGGTAGGTAGCCTGTTGGTCTGCCGTAGTTGAAACAAAATAAACAAATTCCTTCCAGCATCTGGAAGTATATGAAGAAGTGTGCATGCACACGAAAGCTCATACCAATAACTAACTTAGTTGGTCTCTAAGGTGCTACTGGAAGGAATTTTTTATTTTTTTATCATTATTAAGCAGCCTTTTAAATGCACCACAGTACATTTATTATTGTTGTTGTTTCCAGTATCCATTACATTAATGATTAAGTTCATGGTAGCATTTGCAAGATGATTTTTTGTTTGCAAGAAGGCTTTTGTTTTGTAATCATTTGTTTATTCACAAATGGGCAGCCTAGAACAGGCCTTACCAGGGTTCAGACTGAGGTAGACAGTACTAGTCTTAAAGTAACATCATAAGTTCAGCAGGATTCTTGAACCAACTCTTCAGCTGTTGTCCTTTAGCTCTCCTCGCGGGACTCCTTGCCAAGAAAACTGGTCTTCGTTTTGCCATCCTTCTTTCATTCTGCAGGTGAGTGTGAACTCCAGGAATGTTTCGATGCAGCTTGGGCCAAAAAGGATACCCTAATTGCCCTTTAAATGCCCATTGTCCCCAACAACAGGCTAGCTAGGATGAAAGCTATTTCTCTGCTTTGCTGCACAACAACACAGCAGTACGTCCACAGCATCCTTTCGAAAACAGCACTGAAGCTGTGCATATCCTGCACGATTCACTGCTGGCAACAAGATGGTCCTAAACAATGGCACATTTTGTACAGAACCTAGCACACTAGAGATGTGAAGTGATGACTAGGAACAGATGGGAGTGATGAATTTCTGACGAGGTGCTGGGAGGCCCAAAGGAAAGTGCTTAGAGATGTCAGCCTCCAATTCCGCCTTAATCTACTGGCACTGGCAGCGAGGCAGGGCTTTGGGGCAGAAATCCAGGCTGCATCCAGCAGAATGAGCAGGAGGGCTGGTGGCTTTCCACAATTTGAAGCAAAACAATACACGGCATCATCTGAAGACCATTTTAAGTAAATGAATATACATTGCCATTTGAGATCATTAAGGCCAGAATCTAAAATGACCCAGCTGTTTGAAACCTAAGCCCTGGACTTTGGATAAGTGGTGTGGCCCTGCATGGAAAGGAAGCTTCCTCTGACCCTAAAACTCTGCCTGCCCCCTAATTCCAGATGCACATAGAGCTGGATGAGGCAGGCAAGTTGGAGAAACACACTTTGCACATGACCAGAATTTGCATCCGAGGTAGTGGGCAGGGCCTCCAGCCTGTGGGTGAATCTTGGGTTCTAGTTTGGCCTTTCTCTAAACCACGCCCACTTCGGGCATCACCCGAAGTCACCTGTCAATCACCTGAGCCATAGCCCCCTCCCCAGGCTAACAATCAAGCCTAATTGCGCCTGGGAGACTTTGCGAGAAGGCACCTTTGAAACTCCCGCCAGACAGCCTGTCACTAAGGTGGCTGCCAAGGGCTCTTTAGGCAACCAGCAAACGACTTTATTTCCAACTAAGTAATTCCTTCGTTCCTCTTTTCCTCTCCTTTCACTGGTCGATAGGAGAAAGCAGCGTTTGGAAAGGTGGTTTGTTGTTTGCTTTCTGTTGAAGGTAGTGGGGGAAACCTATTTTCTTTGTAAACGTCTTGGGGGCTATGTTTCACGTGCTCTGGAAACGGCATCTGTTTTTCCAGAGGCTTTTGAAATACTTTTTAAAAAGGATGTGTGTGTAATTTTTGTTGTTTTGAAAGCTGTGTTTGTATTTACTTCTTATTTGGGGCCAGTAGTTCTAAAGCTCTGGATGGGATTGTGTGCTGCAGTTTGTTTTACTAAACTGCTCCCACCCCTCTGGCCTGGTACCTAATCTTAAAGAAGTTGTTGTTTTTCCCAGGCTTCTCAGGCATTGAATATGGATTTAGAGACTAAGGCTGCAGTCCTAACCCCATGTACCCAAATGAGCAGCAAATTTATCTATCCTCCAAACAAAAACAGGAGCTGTCAGCCTTTTCGGACTAGTAGGTACCTTTTGAATTTTGAGAGTGCCAAAGGCACTAGTCACAAAATGGCTGCATTACCGTACGTCAAAAATATGTTGAGGATGTTACAGGTATTCTAAGGTCTCAAATATAGAATAAATGTTGATAATTGCACAAGGTAAACACACATACATAAGCATATAAACCACATGTCTAAAATAGTACAGGAGAGCAATCCAAAAGCCATCTTGGCTCTCCCAGAAGACTCTAAATATTTCCTCTGCTTCCTTAATCCCCCTTGGCTGAGAACAGGCAGGCAGATACCAATCAGGGGAAGTACCTGAAAAGATTCCTCTCCTCTATCTATGAACCTCCTTTGTATTAATTGTCATTGTTTGCCCAAATTCTCAGCATTGAGGAATGTCTGACAGGGCATCCTGATTGTCTTATCAAATGCTAATGTTTTGTGTAAACTGTGTCTGGAACTATGTAAAACTTGCTAAATCCTCAGGAATGTCACACCTCCGTCTGCCTGAGCTGCAGTAACCCCATCTTATGTGTGATGTTTGTAGAGGGGATGTCCTCCTTCTTCTGCACACCAAAATGCAAACCCTTAAAAGAGATGCTTCTTCTTGGTTCTGGGTCTCTCTTGCCTCCTTGCAACAGAATAATAAAGATCTGCCTTGCTTTCATTGCACCATGCCTCCATCCATTCATCTCTGACCGATCATGGACTTAGGGGACTCAGTCCCTTGGGGAGTTGGGCAGCAAAAGCCAACCACCCCCAATTTTCCTATATCAAGGATAATTTAAAGTGGTCTCATACTTCACTGCTGGCAGCCCTCCAGGTATGGAAGAGGCATAAAGGAAGTGTGATGCCAGGTCTCGCCCCACTCATACCCCTGCAGCCCCACCCAGACTTTTCCAGCGCAGATAGGCAATTTGATAGTGCAGCTTTTAAACAATTCCAAGATCTACCATTTGAGAGATTTTTATACAGGTATACAGACCCCTGCAGAGGGATTTATGGAGAACTCAACTGAGCGCTACAATTCTTAGCAACCTATGGACCCTAAGATTCCCTGTGGATAATAAAAGGTAAAGTAAAGGTACCCCTGCCCGTACGGGCCAGTCTTGACAGACTCTAGGGTTGTGCGCCCATCTCACTCAAGAGGCCGGGGGCCAGCGCTGTCCAGAGACACTTCCGGGTCACGTGGCCAGCGTGACATCGCTGCTCTGGCGAGCCAGAGCCGCACACGGAAACGCCGTTTACCTGCCCGCTAGTAAGCAGTCCCTATTTATCTACTTGCACCTGGGAGTGCTTTCGAACTGCTAGGTTGGCAGGCACTGGGACCGAGCAACGGGAGCGCACCCCGCCGCGGGGATTCGAACCGCCGACCTTTCGATCGGCAAGCCCTAGGCGCTGAGGCTTTTACCCACAGCGCCACCCGCATCCCCCACAGCGCCACCCGCGTCCCTGTGGATAATAATGCACTTTGAATGTATGGAGTGTATGCAGCCTATATGTCTTTTGCCCTTTGCTCTGCTTGGTAGATTTTTGAGGTTCTTGTAAAACAGCAACAACCCAGATTAGATCTGAGAAGTCTGAAGTCTGCCCACCTAGACGGAGAGGCACTTTCAGATCTAGGATTCCTGGCTGCACTGTGGTTGCCCCTGTTGGAAGTGTCAGGATGCAACTCAGCTTCCACTATAGGTTGATGTTTCTGCATTAGAAGGAACGCTAGCAGGATACTCCACACAAAAAACACAAAGGGATACTGAGTTCTCCACTCCAAGATGGAGAAAATCAGTGAGAGCTCACACCAACTGGAAGGAACGCCCTTCAGCAAGAGGCTATCAAAGAAGGTGAACCAGAAGTGTTGGTTTGCAGCATGGCGGGCAACAAAGGCTGTGGCAATGCTGGGAGGCGAGGTGGGTGCAGTTCCAGAGGAAGATGCACAGCCGGAAGGGGCAGCAGAGCTTGCACGAGGATGCTCAGCTTGCCCAGAAGCATGCCAGCATCACTTTGCAAGGGAAGATGACATTCCCAAACCAACATCATGGGAAGAAGTTGAAACCTTGGCCAGGGAAGAAACTGTCAAGTGGAAGAAAACAGCTAAAGCACTGGATGCTGTCCTTGCGCAACTCAGATTGCACTGTAGGCTGACGCATCTGCACGAGAAAGGGTACCTCCAAGCTTCCTAGGCTGTCCTTCTTGTGCTTACCTGCATGGCCCTTAATTCAGTGTTAGCTTGATACTCTCAGGATTGCTTCCTCACTTCCTGCTTCCCTCCTATTCCTTCATTCCTCTCTTGAGAGCAGGCTTACTTTGGCGCTCTCTTCTCTTGAGATGCAAGATCATCTCCACCTCAGGGATCTTTCCCATCAATGTGTGTATTTCCTGTAGTGAGTATTAGCTTTCTGGTTTTCTTAAATGCAGAGCTTCCGTGTGACTGTAACAAGGGAAACTGTGCTCCTTCACCGGGGATCCTGCCTTGGTTCAGCTTCTTCCAGCATTCAGCTCCAAATGCTAGCAGCCCCCGTCCTCCCCATCTCTGGGCAGCAGCTGTCCCCACAGTAGGTTCCCTCCACAGGAAGGCCTAGCCTCTTCGCTTGAAGCCTGCATGTGTCCACGGAAACCAGCTGGTCCCAGCCAGCCATGGAAGTGACTCCATATTCAAAGAGGCTTTGCCAGGAACCAAAGTTATACAGTACTGCAAAATATTTTTTTTTAAAAAAAGAAAATCAAAACGGAAAGTCGGCCTCCAATCACACACACAAATCTCTTAATGGGGATTAAAGGAGATTCATTCGTAGCCACAAAGCAAAAGAGATAATCCCGCTTCCTTGTGCTTCATCTTTTAAACACACACGCAGATACACAATCGTTCCTATTTTTCCTAAACCAAAGCAGAACACAGTCAGCTTAAGAGGCATTTTGGAACGGGCAGTACTAAAAGGAGAAGTCCCAAGTCTCAGATCAGCCTGAAAGCCACAGACTTTGAGCTGAAAAGCTCTCCCACCCCCACGCCTCTGGGGTCAGGTTATGGTTCCGTTGTGCAGAGAAAAGGCACTGTGCTTTCCCAGGGCTCTGTCTCATTGCTTCAGATACATTCTCTGGATCAGCCTTAAAGTTGAAAAGTAAAGTCACACCCACACCATATGTTTAAAGCACTCTTATACGGTCAAGGAGAATATTGGGAACTGTAGTTGGTAAGGGTACTGGAAATTGTAGGCCCGCACCCTTAAGAAACTACTATTTGGGGAAGCCATGACTGTTATAAAGTGGTATGATACTGCTTTAAATGTCTGGTGTGAATGTGAGTCAAGTTTGGGAATTGAGCCATATAAAGCCGTAGGCTGATTCTAGCTTCTATATGCAGAGGATCAGATCTCTCAAAACAGTGCTGCAAGTGGCCCTGCTTCTGTGCAATGCTGACGGGCGCATTGAAATGATAAGAAAGCGAAATGAATGCTGTGCAAGAGAAGGAAGAGCAGGGGAATAGGTCAGGAAAAGAAGTTATGTTTATTGGGAGATGCCCCCCCAAGTTCCTAGGCAAATAGATTAAAGGGGATTAACACTCCCCACCCAGGGCACATTTCCTGCACTTTAAACCAGGTGTGGCCCTCCAGACTGTGTAGGACTCTAAACCCCATCAGCCCCAGCCAGCTTGGCCAGGAATGGTGGGAGTTGTAGTCCAGCAACACATGGCGGGCCACAGGTTCCCACCCCTACAGTTGCAGGAAAGGAGACAGTTGAACAGACAAGCCTTTCCCCTGCAGTGATGTGGAAACTTCCATCTGTTGAATTGCTCTGTTCCACAGCTGTTGAACAAAGGGGTAATGGATGGGTAGAATCCTGCCAAAGGGCCAGAGTTGGCTTTTCCTTTTAAGGGGACAGATTCGTGATTTGGAGGCCTACCTGCAAATCCATCCTAACCTCTTTTCGGAGAATGCAGGCATACTTTACACTCTCCAGTGGGACGATTTCAGATGGGGCTTAATGTGGGCTTTTTACTCACACAGAATCAGGGGTGCCAACTTGAATACAAATACTGGGGGGACCAGGTAAGCCTTACACCACATAACTGAGCCCATTGAGCACACACACCATTTGAATGGCAATGCCCATCAACTTGGGGGGGTAGCCCTATTAACTCAAATATGTTAATAGAGGGCCGAAGCCCCCTTGGCCCTTAGAAGTTGGCTCTATGCACAGAACAGCAGAACTGGATGGAAATATCCCTTCTGAATGTAAGAGCCAAGGGAAGACCCTAGGTGCAATTTGGCCACATTCACCTTTTCCAAGCTGAAAAACTTGATTTCCGAGCACCCTCTGGTGGCCGCGTTGTGCTTAATCCAGAACAGGTAACAGCAAAGTGTCCAGGGTGGAGTGGGAATAGAGCCCTGCATATACCCTTCTCATAGTGCATTCATGATTATTTGTGCTCACGATGCTAACAGGGCAGTCATAGGCAATCCCACTTTTGCATCTTTTGATCTTTTGAGGAGGACTTACTGCTTTGTTCCTAATTGGAAATCCGGAGATTCAACTTATGTAGCTCTCTCTCATTCATGTTTTCAAAGCACAGGGAATCTCTCTATTCAGGAAGGAGAAAGTGTGAAACAGCAGTAGTTGGAGAACACCCAACTAAAGGAGGGGAACTAAAGGAGGCACAAGGGGTTCACAATCTACATTAAGCCAAGATATGTATGGGCCCTTGTTTGTTTTGCAGTTGTATAACTTGGGTCATTTTAGACCTTAGACTTAAATGGTCTTGGAGATTAGGGTGCTTTTGATGGCATGCATAATCCCGCTTATTCCAAAATGCAGTAAGACAGCTCTGCTATACTTAGGCCCTTTCTGCTGAGTGAGGCCATGGACCTCTGCTTCCAAAGGCCAAACTATTTGTCCAAGTAACCCAAGCAGCAGGAGTCAGCGAGAGAGTGAGTTTTACCATCACCTGCCACTTTGCCTTATTAAGTGGAGTTGCAAAGCTTGCAAGATCCTTCCCATAGATTACTCCTTTCCTTGGAGTGATCCAACACTCTCATCTACATATGCAAGTAGGACCAGCTTAGTTGAGAGGATAGGCAGCTGCCTGGGATGGAAAAAAATCCGAGAGGGATTCAGCTACTCGTCCTCAAGGAGAAGGCAGGCATAACTGCCTCACTGCAGATCATTAGGGCCAGGGATGGGCATGGCTTTGTGGGAGAGCACCTGCTTTGCAAGCATGTTTCCTGGGTCAATCTCTGGCATCTCCAAGTAGGGCTGGGAATGTCCTCTACCTGAAACACTGGAGAGCTGTTTGCCGCCGTCGGTATCAATACTGAGCTAGGTGGACGACAGTTCTGACCAGGCATAAAGCAGCTTCCTATGACCTTGAGTGTGTTTTACAGCATCTTCTTCCATTCACTTGCATGGGGCAAGGGAAAGCAGGGTGTCAGGGAGTACCTGTAGGAGCAACGTGATTTGGTTCTTTGGAGGTTTCCTGGGTAAATGCCATCATCCACCCTGGAAGCACCTCAACTGCTTGTAGATACCCGTGTTCCCTTTCACACTGACTGCTAGCCGGGTTGGATTTGTTTGTTCATTGTATCCTCCCACACCTTTGTGTTTTGTTGAATACAAGAAGCTGCCGCGTGCTGACAGCTTCTAGGAGCCACAGGTGAGAGCTGAGTGAAAGGTGGGGACCAAAAGGGGACAGAAGGAGCGCGGGATGTCCCCCCAACAGAGGCACTACATCATCATCATCAGTCAGTGGTAACGAGGCATGGGAGTATGGGAGAGCCTTAAAATGAATAGTCGGGAAGCACTATGCAGATCAGTTAAGATTAACTTTGTGCTCCCAGTTCAAAAGGTTAAAGGTTGTAGCAAAATACACTGGGATGAAGACACAATGACCAGTCTCCTTTTCAACACATAAAAGACAAGTACATTTATTTGAATCAGCCTCTAGCACTTTTTGAAATTCATAGATGCCTTGCTAATGATTCAAAACAAACAAACAAACAAACAAAAACCTAGGAATCAGCTGGTTTTAATAAAATACCTTACATTTTAGCCCTTTCCAGAGATTTCCTTCCTTGTGCAATTAACTTCACTGGCTCCACCCTACTCCAGTGTCTAAACATTGGGCGATAAAGACAGAAGTGATCGACAGCCCGCTCTACATCCCTGTGCAATCAAACCCCAAAGTTGTTACGTTCTTGTTCTCTGTTCCCTAAAACAGAGAGATTTCTTCCATCTACTCACTGTTAAAACTGTAAAAGCTCCCTACACACTCACAAACCTTACTCCCCTGACCACAGTGGCCATTGTTAACCAAAAAACACACACTGGCCATTAATTCCCCTGCAAAATTGCAGACAACACTTTATTAGTAGCACAGGGCTAGAGAACATCTTTCAAAACATTAATATTTCATCAAAATATGTATTTTCCACATAAAAAGTGTCTTTTGTTCCAAATAAAACCTAAAAGGCATTTAAATCTATATCCCTTGAGTTCTCCCGTTTCCCCCAAATTTAATAATAATAAAAAATCAGTTGCTCCTATGACTTCACTTTTCAGAGTGATATATTAGCAGAAAAAAAAATATTTTTTATATATATTTTCCATCAAAACTCTTCATAGTTTTGGCAAAATAACTATTTAAAATAGTGCAATAGTTGTGTTTTTTATGGTGCTTTCCCCCACCCCACCCCGAAAATACTAGTAACATTTGCAGCTGTTGCTTGGACGGGCCTGGCCTCACTAGAGAAAATGGGACAGGCACAATCCACCAGGTATTTGTGTGCAGTTTCCACGGAAATGAATGGAAACACTGTGCTCTCCTGTACAAGCCCCACAGGATAACTGCCTAGCGGATCACAGTGCCCTGTGCAAAGGGAAAGAGAAACAGGAAGTTATCACAACGTTCTGTGCTAGACTGTTGATCACTGTTTACGTTCCAACCTGAAGCTG
This sequence comes from Podarcis muralis, assembly GCF_964188315.1. Classification (NCBI taxonomy): domain Eukaryota; kingdom Metazoa; phylum Chordata; class Lepidosauria; order Squamata; family Lacertidae; genus Podarcis; species Podarcis muralis. The sequence goes on along the minus strand of NC_135667.1, from coordinate 31,477,600 downwards.
GATTGACATACAAAGCTCCTGTAACTTTTCTTTGCCAGCCTTCAGTCTATTACAAGGATTTTAAAGCGTATGTACTCATTTCACATAAGCAGTCACCTTACTTAAACGTGATACCTTGCCTTGTGTCACGTACAATTTAGGAACACAGAAAGCTTATTTATTCCGAATCATAGACCATTGGGTTCATCTAGCTCATTAACATCTACACGGATTGGCAGTGGCTTGTCAGGGTTTCAAGTGGGTGTGTGGGGTTGTCTTCACCTGAAGACGCAAGGAAGTTGGACCTGCAGCCTTCGGTGTGCACAGAATCTGCTCTACCGCTAAGCGGCAGCTCTTCCCTATGTCCAAGAAATGCGTCAGGCCCAGGACATGATTGTGTCTCAGTGTAGAAAATGTACATTGCACCCCATCTCCCACACTGACCAACAGGGAGAATCATCCATTGGGCAAGTTCTCCACAGAACTTCCTAATGGATAAGCCCCATGGGTTGATTGAGAACTGCCAGTCTCCCACACTGATGAAACCCTTAATCTGCCACAGGAGGTAGGTTCTGCACCTCTCCTCTGTGGAAGGGCTCCTGAGCAGAAGGTTAAACAAAAGTCCAGGTTTTCAGAACGGTGGCAAAAGGAGTCTTCTATCTCCCCCTACCCACCCAATGTTTCCCCTTCCACTATGGACATTAGCGTATCCCCCCCCCCCCAGCCCCATATCCACACACTACAATACAAAAGATTTCAAAATGGTTTCTGGAATTTGGAATCTGATCAGGGTCAGTCCATAACTTGGTGGCAGAGCACATGCACAACTTGTACCAAGTTGCAGATTCAATCCCTAGCCTTTAATGGGAGAATCTTCTGCTGGAGACCCTGAGAGCTGCTGCCAATCAGAGCTGCCGATACTGTGCTAGATTGACGAAGAGGCTGAACTGGTGTAAGGCAGCTCTTAACACTAGGTGATCCTGCCACCTGAAAATGGTGGAAACACACACACACATACCTGTACTTTTCAGATTTTAATATAAGCAGTCTTTAAAATTCTTTAGCAGAGTCCTCACAGCAAGTTTAGGCTGTATCCCCGGGAGCTTGAATAAGATTTGGCTTTTCCATTTGCCTGCTGTTGATGGGAGATGTATTCTAACCATTTGAGCACCATTCAAGAGCTGTGTCACCTCAAAGGGAAGTCTGGATTTTAAAAAGTGAACAGGACAACCTCTCACTGTACACTTGTTTTGTCGATGCCAGGAAAAATATGGTAGCTGTTAGATCGGAGACTGAATCCTTCCTCCTAACAAATTACCTGTTCCGCAGATACGTATGTGAGAAAGCTATAACTTCGGTGTTGAAGTTAGTCTGAGCTTTACCGGTTAGTAAAAAAAAATAATGTTTGGAGGGAGCTGTTCTTCCCAGTTGTTCAGCCAAATGGAAGGGTGGGAAGCTGGGGGATCAGAAGAAGAAAGGAAGAGATTGGGCAGGCTTTGTCCATGCATCTAGAAATCTCCACTGAAGGCTTCCCTTTTTTCCCTCGAAACCCAGCAATGAAATCCAGGGGCCTTCTTCCCGTGCCACCCCTAATCCTAACAGGGGAAACACTGTTTCTGATTCTAATTCCTGCACTTCCACTTGCAACTTATTTAAGAACACCACCACCATCACCACCCCTCAGCGATCTGCTGAACTTGTGATACCTGGGAGCAGAAAGTTGGGCACATCAAAAGCCAAAAGGTACTAAATGATGCAGGAGCCAAGAGGTAAGCGACTATCTTGCGACAAGGCAAAAAGAATGGCGTTGGGGTGAGGCGACAGAGCGACTCCAGAGGGTTCTATCAACCCAGAGGGACCTGGTAAGAGTGGGCTACTACAAAGGGGTCCGAATAGAAGCAGCGCTCCCACTGAGTCAGGGTCTCTTGCACAGAATGCTGCTGCCCACACGCGTGTGCACCCGGGAAACACAGGTCAGAGGCAGGCAGGCAGGTGCACGCACACACCCGTTTATCCTGGGTGCAGCCGAGAAAAGAAATGTCAGACACATAAAAAGATTACAAAAGACAAATACTTCAAATAAGGCCTACTCTCCTCCACAGCTCAGCCCAAAGGCTCCTGGGCAAAGGGACGTGGCAGTGTGTGGAATCCTGGGAGGAGGGGAGGGAATGATCCCCAACGCAAATCATATGGCAGCTTGGCAGAAGGAGGCAGTGCGCCAAAGCAGAAGGCCCGAGAAAAGCCGAGCAGATGGGAAAGCCAAGCGATACACTCCACTGCCTTTTGCACGTGCGAAAGGGGAGAGACAAGGTCCATTGCCTCTCAGGAACAGCCCCCACACCCCAGTCAGTGCAGGGCAGGCTTGCCCTCACTACGGGGTGAGGAAATGCACCCCCTCTCCAAACACAGACACACACAGCAGCTGTACTCCCTAACGGCAGCACCCCCCATTTTTCACAGTCTCTACACGGTCTCTCCAGGGGAGGCGGCATGGTCATGACTGGGCATGCGAAATCCACTGGCTGTCCATGGGGCGCCTCAGCAGCTCTTCCACATGCCGCGCCACGTCCATCGAGTCATCCAGGTCATAGTCCGCTTCTGGGTCCAGCACGGAGTCGGGGCTGAGACAGAGAGAAAGGAGCAGTATAGGTCAGGTGGGCTGCAGGTGTAGGGGTGTATGTAGGTGTGGAGACGGGTTGGGAGAGTAGCTTCTCTGCTTCTGAAAATGCAGGGAACTATCTGTGAAGGAGCTGTGGTTTTCAAGCCAACTTTTCAACACCCTCAGAAAATTACAGTCCTCTGGCTTGTTTGGGGGAAGCCAGAAGAGTTAACTTGGGTTTAAACAGAAGATTATGCAGAACTTACACCAATGGCAGCTGCCCTGTAAATAAGCCAACAAAAATTACCAGCCTGCAATTTTTTTATTTTACTGGTTTGGTAAGAGGCTAGTAACCCATGTTTCTATGTTGGCCAAGGAGACGGAGAATCCTCTTCTTTCGCGGCTAGCAATTAGCCTCTTAGCAGCCTGGGGTTTTTTTTGTTTTGTTTATTAAAATGCCCTCTACTGGTGAAGGAGGGACAGGCTTTCCTTCCTCTGTTGTCAGTATAGAAACAGAGTGGCCTGGGAGAGGAAGAACAGAGAAACCTGCCAGCCCACTCACTCTCCTGTATGGAATTTTTGGTTGCCCATAGTTACCAAGCAAGTTATTAAATACAACGCTGAATAATAACAGGTTTGCTGAAGAGCAGGGTGAAGGGCCATGAAGCAGAACCCACTTGCAATGGAGAGCCCCCTCCTGAATATCCCACCCACCCAGCCTTACTTACTTTGTTGGATAAGTGTTGTACAGGGACTGATGGCAGACAGCTGGGGAGGAAGCTTGATCCATGTAGGTAGGCCCTCCAGCTGTAGAGTCTCCAGATGTAGTGGCAAACCTGCAACAGATGGGGTCCGCATTGGTAATAATCTCATATGCCCAAGGGACCTTTTGCCCATTGCATTGGGCACCTAAATCCACCACTTGATACAGTGGTACCTCTGGTTATGTACTTAATTCATTCCAGAGATCCGTTCTTAACCTGAAACTGTTCTTAACCTGAAGCACCACTTTAGCTAATGGGGCCTCCTGCTGCTGCCGCCGCGCAATTTCTGTTCTCATCCTGAAGCAAAGTTCTTAACCCAGTGTATTATTTCTGGGTTAGTGGAGTCTGTAACCTGAAGTGTATGTAACCCGAGGTACCACTGTATAGACAAATGAGGATCACCTCTGTCTTAGCATATGTCTTCCCAGCCTCTATCCTGCTTTGTTAGCAATCCTTCGCCCTTCCCTCAGCAGCAACGGCATATCTGTCCCAATTAGCTTATACTCTCCTGCCTTCTACCCACTGCCATTCATTCATTCATTCATTCATTCATTCATTCATTCCAGGAGTTCCGTTTCCTGTTCCCTGCATGCCTTCCATGCCCTGTGTTTTAAGGACCATCCCCCAATGACTGTCAGTATCTGAAGAAGTCAAAATCCCTCCCTCACATCACAACTGGAAGCTGGTCAAACAGGGAGCAGACGTAGCTGCCAAGAAAATAAACTAAAAAGGAAAGGCCCATCGCAGTGGGAGGGGGTTTGTGGAGAGAGAGACAACCCTGACTGTGAAAGCCACGAGTCCTCAACCATGTCCATTTCCTACCCATTCTTTCCCTTGGGGATAGCGCTGGCAAGATACAGACCCAGACACATTTAGCTTACTTCAGGTTTCTAGAAACACAGATCCAAATGAAGAAGCCATCAACCCATGTTTGGAGACAGGGCAGTGGCCAGAACTCTTGGTTGAGGGCTAATGAGGAGAGATGGCAGCCATAGGAGAGAATACATCTGCTTCCCACCCCAAATATTTATATTTCCTTCCGTTTTTAAAAAAGAGCCTTTAAAGAGCCATGGTACTCACTCTGGCACAACTTGCTTGATCAGCGGCTTCACATACCCATCCCCTGTCTTTGCTGCAAAAGGGAAAAAAGAGGGGGAGGCACTGAGTTATTACATAGGGCATGCAAGCATCTTGTCCAATCAGCTCTATGCAAATAGATGAACAAATTGAAACCATTTGGTGTTCCTTGTTCCTCTTGTTTTGCTTTGTTTTATTGTCTTCCTATCCTGCCTATTTCTCCAAAGAGACTAAACGTGGCTAACAAACAGTAAATGTGCTCTCAAAGAAATGTGTTGATATACAACTCATTTAACAAATCCCAGCAGCGTAAATAGAATGCAGAACTGCGACAGCAAAAAATAAAACTATTGTACAGTTTTGCATCAACTGCTTGAAGCTGAATAGTGATGGCACCTGATTGATTTCAGCTGGAAAAGCATTCCAAAGGGTAGGTGCCACAAAGGAAAATATACCCCCTACCCCTAAGCTGCCACCCATCTTGTATCCCAAAGTCAAGGAAAATGCAGTTTGCAGGGAGGACTATACTGAAAAGGCTATCATACACTTGGTCATGCATACCAGGGGAAACCCCTCTGGCCCATGGAGAAGGCAAGATTAAACCTCACCTATATCCCTTCCTAGCATGCTTTATCCTGTTTTTGAGCTTTTCTAATTTCTGGCAACTTGGCTATTCTGTCTGCAAGAACAGCTGCCAAACATGTTTTGTTTTGTTTTTGTTTTTAAAGACACCTTGTTCTCTCCTGGAGCCCCATTCATCACAAAGACATTTTCCCAATAAATCATTTTCACCTGCAATTCCATATTCTCAGCCTCTACACAATCCAAGTCTAGCGCCACCCACTTTCTTCTCCCTTTCCTTTTGCTTCTTCTCAGAGTCATTTCTGACCTATGCTATGTACCTGGCTAAACATTACAGTCATTTCTATATATCCCCCTAAAGTAGCCTCTCTCAACCTCGGGTTCCCAGATGTTGTTAGACTACAACTCCCATCATCCCTAGCTAACAGGGAGTCCGGCAGTATCTGGGGACCCAAGGTTGAGAAAGGCTGCCCTAAAGAAAAAAATGTTGCACATACAACAGTGCAACACAGATCACACAAATTCCAGAGGGGGGGAAACGAGAGACTTGCAGCTGAATGTAACCATTGCTTAGGCTCCCTTGCCAGAGGCATGCAGAAGAAGTCTGTCTGTGATTAGATGTGAGAGTGGGAATAGACCATGCCTGAAGAGATCAGGTCAGTTTTCTCTTGGTGCTGCAAAACCTACAAAGGACTGGCATGTAGTATTTGGAGAAGACCTCTTCCTTGGGACGGTCAGGATACACATAGAGGAGGTATGGGAGGTCCCCAAGACGGTCTGCCAGGGTGCGGATGGAGAAGTCACGAGTGGTGAAGGGCATCAGGTTCCAGAACATTCTATCAGCTGTAAGACACAAGAGCATCATAACTCAGCAGCGGAAACAAAACAAGCAGCTCTGCTGACCAACCAGAAATAAATACAAATCCCCAAATAAAAGCAAAACACCTACTCAGAATTGCAGGGAGAGGAAGCCTGCCAGAGGGCTTTTTGTATGGCAGCTCCTTTGTGGAGTTCCCTTCTCACAGAGGTGCATCTGTATAGCTTTCACCATATGCTGAAGAGGACCTTTTCACCCTGGCCTGTGACACTTTAGGTAAGTTTATTCTGTGGGACCTCCTCTTTTGCTGACTCTATACTGCTTCACACTATCTGTAACCATTTCACTTGTCTTATAATTGTAATGGTTTCATCTTTTTTAAAAAAAATAACCACATATTATATTGTGGTGAGCTGCCCTGGGACCTTATGGTGAAGGGCAGGTTAGAAATTTTATAAATAAATAGACACATTTATGACTACTACAAAACATCACTGCTTCAGCAAATCAGGTATGAGTGACTTTTTCCAGCTCTGCCTGGTCCCTCAGCTACTCGCCTTCCTGAGATAGGTAAGTCAGCCAAAGTGATGCATGCTCTGATAGCTTACAAATTAGACTACTACAGTGCACTCTATGTGGTGCAGCCCTTGATGATGGTTCAGAAGCTACAAGTGGTGTATAACATAGCAGCTAAGCTTCTAAAGGTAAAGGTAAAGGACCTCTGAGAGTTAAGTCCAGTCGCGAACAACTCTGGGGTTGCAGCGCTCATCTCACTTTACTGGCCGAGGGACCCGGGGTACAGCTTCCGGGTCATGTGGCCAGCATGACTAAGCCGCTTCTGGCGAAACCAGAGCAGCGCACGGAAACGCCGTTTACCTTCCTGCAGGAGCTGGGACCAAACAACAGGAGCTCACCCTGTCACAGGGATTTGAACCGCCGGCCTTCCAATTGGCAAGCCCTAGGCTCAGTGGTTTACACCACAGCGCCACCCACGTCCCTTGATTATGCAGCCCTTGATGATGGTTCAGAAGCTACAAGTGGTGTATAACACAGCAGCTAAGCTTCTAGTCGGGCTCATATTACACCAGTCTTGAAAGAACCTACAATGGTTGCCAGTTCCTACCAAGCCCAATTTAAGGTGTTGGTATTGATATAAAAAACCCAAAATGACTTGGGCCACAAATACCTGAAGAACCAGCTCCTCTTATATCAATCTATTGAGATGCTAACATTGACAAGGGAGACTCTGTAAGCAGTAACACCACTTTGTGTGGTTTGGGCATGTGAGAGGGCCTTTTCTGTGGTGTCCCCCAAGTTATGGAATGCCCCCCTGGTGCATCTTGCATTACTGTTGTACAGTTTTTGATCTGAGGTCAAGCTGCATCACTTTACCCAGGCTTTTAAGTGAGTGGATTCCTCCCCACTCCATCCTGCTGAATTGCTGCACTCTTGTTTTGCAGTGCTTGTGATTTCGTTTAGTTTTGTGGTTTTAACACGTGGTTATAATGAATTGTATCTTGTTTTAAATTGTGGTATTTTACGTAACCTGCCCTGGCTCAATTCGATGAACGGCAGAATAAAAATATAAATAGCAAAGAAAGTAAATAAGATTTCACACATAACATAGTCACATCTAACCCAGCTAATAGGAACATACAGGACAGGAAGTGAAACTAGATGCAATTATAAGCCAGCAATTCTGACGGAGAAGGGCCAAGTTAATGCGCAACATGACAAATGGAATGCAATAAACTACAGCTATAAACTTAAAGCTATATTAGCCAATGTTACCTAGAACCCCAGAGACAATAATAGTGTGCTGTTAATGGTAAACAGTTAACTGCTGTTTGCAACGATTTTTTGATTCAATACTCTCAGAGCAGGCAAGGACAAAATGCAGTATTTCTTCTGCCAAAAAACCGAACTCACTGTTGTCAAACCTCCAGGCGATTGTGATACCTCCAATCTCAGAGTCACTAAACCTCAAAAGGAAAGTTCCATCTGGCTTGTTGATTAGCAGGTTGTGGGCTTGCTGCTTGTTGACAAAACCTAGAATAGCCCTGGAAAGAGAGGGGAGAGAGAGAAGTCAGACTACAAAAAGGTAAGATGTGGCTATTGCAGCCTGTAAAAGCCAGTAAAGGCAGCAAAAGGATGGGGGAATCTCACCCATCATTCCAGTGAGGTTTCAAGTGTTTCTTCAGGACTTCCATCACTCCATCAAACCACTGCCAGAATGTGTAATTTCGTCCTGGGAGGTTCTCCTGGTTAAAGAGAAAGAAAGATCAACATTCCTGCCTGTTTCTCAGTCACCCTGGCGTCTTGTAAAACAGCTGGAAGCTTTTTAGGTTTCCTTGGATCCTAAACTAATGGTTTACATAAAGTAAATCCTTATCCAAATAAGACTTGCCACTATCACAAGTTATGGGGAGAACTAGCCATCAGTTGAGAGACACTTTTGTCTTTGGTATGTGCCTTGATGATGACCAGCTGTCACTATAGCACTTCTTGTCAAAAGACAATGCAATCTCAACTCATTTTTTCACCCAAAAGGTTCTCATGAGCTCCTTTCACTGATTAGGGACAGAGAAAGAATGACTTGCCCTGTGTTACCAAGGGAACCCAAGGCTGAGCAGGATTCATTTGGACCAAACTTGTTTTTTTAGGTGTTTTTTTTAAAAAAAATTTATTTTATTAATTGCCTTCTAAACTACCATCTCAAGTCAAGTCAGTTTACACACAGAGCAAGTGAGGAAACATCCTGGTGTGGCCCAGAGAATGTCCTAAAGACTTCTGACCAAGATCCAGGATCAGAAGTCCCCAAAAACCTTTGGTACGCTTTATGTGTGTGCACAGAAAACCCTACCTACATATATGCCTAGAGTGAATTGTGGAACCTGTATAAAGATACCACAATGTGTATTTGTTAATAAGCTGGTTCAAAGTAAAGCAGTTAGATGGATTGAAGTTTCTTTAATAAACCGACGGCCTAGTTTTATACAAGCCTTTCCCAAACTGGTGCCTTCTTGATGTTTTAGACGACCACTCCCATCATTCCCAGACTGAGGAAAGTTGCTTGACACAAATGCCAGTACAGTGGTACCTCTACATACGAATGCAATCTGTTTCGGGGTGCTGTTTGAACCCCAAAAAATCTGTGAGCACCGCTACTGCGCATGCGCGAAGGGTGCAGATAGCTTCTGCACATGCGGCGTACCTGGAAGTAAACACTTCCGGGTTTGCCGTGTTCGTAACCTGAAAAGCCACAACGTGAAGCAAACGTAACACGAGGTATGACTGTAAATGAATATTGGCACAGGCCTATTGTCACGTAGGGTTCACGTAGAGAAATGTCTTCTTTCCAATTCTCCCTTACTGATTGGATCGCAAAACTGGCCGCCCCTAACAAGGCTGGCCCTAAATGGTACTGTTGCCAACCCAAGCTTTCCTTCCTCCTGCACCAGAATGAAGTGTTTCAGACAGCAGGGAGGGGAAGAAGTGAGAAAAAGAGGCATAGATATGGAATGAAATATAAGTCCAGGTGGGGTGGGGTGAGCTGCGGTGATGGGAGAAGGCCTATAGGCCATGGTACGTTGCGCCCTATCCTCAAAATGGTTAGCCAGCAAGTCTAGTTACTAACCAATTCCCAACTACAGTCATACCTTGGTTGTCGAAGGCCTTGGAACCTGTATGTTTTGGCTCCTGAATGCTACAACCCCGGAAGTGATGGTTCCAGTTTGCGAACGTTCTTTTGGAACCTGAACCTCTGACAGGGCTTCCGCAGCTTCTGATTGGCTGCAGGAGCTTCCTGCAGCCAATCAGAAGCTGCGATTTGGTTTTTGAACGTTTTAGAAGTCGAATGGACTTCTAGAACGGATTCTGTTCGACTCCCAAGGTATGACTGTAGAGCACACACTCACACACCCTTACCCTGTTGAACTGGGCCCAGGAAACAGCCATGCTGTTGTAGTCTTCTAAGAGGTTCATGTTGCTATTGAACAGTTTCTGGGCCAAGAAGAGCAGGTTTTCCTTGGTGAGACCTCGGCTGCTCTGGACCTCCGATTTGAACTTCATGTTGAGGGCCTCGCACAGCTGCGACCACATCACCTTGTCGGGCACGGCGAAGGGCACACGGCCCGGCTCTGCGAAAGCGTTGTCCCACAGCACCGTGGCCGTGGCATTGTTGTCCTGGCTGCCGTGCACAATCACCACCACAGGCAGGGACAGCGTCTTCACCTGGAAGACCAACTCGTTGCCGCCAACGCTGAACTGGGATTCAAAGAGGATGGTGAACTTCTCCTCGGTCACTGACTCGGCGCCGCGTCGGTCAGAGCGCTTGATCCGCTTCAAGGACTGTGGAGAGGTGCCATGGGAGAGGCAAGCACAGCAGCGGGGGGAGGTGGAGAAAAACAGAGCACAGGCTGTCAAGGCCCTAGAAGTGATAGCCATCGCTTGCAGATAGTGGTAGGAGAAAGCTATGCCATAAAGGTAAAGGTAAAGGTACCCCTGCCCGTACGGGTCAGTCTTGACAGACTCTGGGGTTGTGCGCCCATCTCACTCAAGAGGCCGGGGGCCAGCGCTGTCCGGAGACACTTCCGGGTCACGTGGCCAGCGTGACATCGCTGCTCTGGCGAGCCAGAGCAGCACACGGAAACGCCGTTTACCTTCCCGCTAGTAAGCGGTCCCTATTTATCTACTTGCACTTAAGAGTGCTTTCGAACTGCTAGGTGGGCAGGCGCTGGGACTGAACAACGGGAGCGCACCCCGCCGCGGGGATTCGAACCGCCGACCTTTCGATCGGCAAGCCCTTGTGGAGGGAAATACACACAGCGTATTTCGGTCTACCTGGAGAGTTTCAGATGCAGATTTTGGCATTTTTACCAAAGCTCGTCACACTAGAATTGGGAATTGGATGGGGCCACTTTATAACCCTGGCAAAAGGTCTGAAAACCAGAGAGCAGGGACAGGGAGGACAGGTACAAGGGAGTCCCTCCATTCAAGGCTCCATCTTGGCCCTGGCTTTTGGCTCCATATATGGCTCATTTTTCCTCTCTCAGAATCAGGAGGATTAATAACAGACCCTTGGTAGGAAAAATAAAAGCGGGCTGGGTGGGAATCAGTGCAGGCATCTTTGTCTTACCATGTTACGGAAATGAGCGCTCAGAGTACCAGTCGCCTGGTGATATTCCATCACACAGCAGTTGTTCAAGATATCGCCGCTGCTCTCACTGCCAAAATAAACCAACGGTAGTTAGCAGAATATAAGCCAGTGCACCACAGGCAGTTTAATATCTTCCCATCTACATTTCTGCACCAGGACGACCCTGCTGACATAGCTTTTCATTGCTTCAACAAAAATCTTGATCTATTTATTTTTTAACATTAGGTTAAATTTTACAAACAAATGCATGCAAACGTGCACATGTATTCTGAACGGGCTTAAATGGAATTGTCACTTTTTGCCTTGTGACCTTTCATGGCCAGCCTTGGGGGAAGGCTGCTGCCATGCCACAAAAAAGTTTGCCAGCATGTTAGATTCCAAGAAGAAAGCCTTTTGCAACACAATGGTAGAGGATGTGAAAAGGCTGCTTGACTGGAAGAAAAACAACACATAAGAGCCCAAGAGCCATGATAGCAGCAAGGGAGCAGTCAGGAAAGGAAGCTGCTAAAGTTCTATGGACTGAGGGGTAGGATGAATTTCACACACTGGCCAAGATTTACATCTCTTAGTTCCTGAACAACTTGCACAGGTGTGAGACACTTTTTTTTTTCCAGCCCAGGGACCATATTTCCTTCTGGGCAGGCAACGTTCTGGGGGCCACATGGCAGTGGTGGACAGGGCCAGATGCAAAAATGGGCAGAGCAAAAATGCAAATTCTGCCTAGTTTCTGCACATACTCTCCTCTCTAGCCTCCTTCCAGGCAAGCAAGATGCATTATCAGAGTACAGTGGTACCTCAGGTTACAGACGCTTCAGATTGCAGACGCTTCAGGTTACAGACTCTGCTAACCCAGAAATAGTACCTTGGGTTAAGAACTTTGCTTCAGGATGAGAACAGAAATTGGACGGTGGCGGCGCGGCGGCAGCGGGAGGCCCCATTAGCTAAAGTGGTACCTCAGGTTAAGAACGGACTTCCAGAACGAATTAAGTTCTTAACCAGAGGTACCACTGTACAATGACATGTTCCAGCCAGGCAAAAAACACCTTTCAAGGATATGGAGCAAGTCTGGCAAGGGCTATGGCCTAAGAATCCCTCCCCCTGCTCTTGTATGGAAAGAGTGAAAACATTCCCTCTACTAACTCCCCTGCTAATATTTTCCACTTCTTCTACTTTCTTAACAGAATTAAACTATGTACTGAAATACAGCTCCCATCCTTCGCGCTCCATGGCTTAGGATGAGCACAAGTGTCTGTCCTAACCTAGCGAAATCACTCACATGAGGTGTGTGAGGGTTACACATACTTGCGGGTGCTCTCATTCTTCAGAAGGGCTTTGGCCTGCTGCTCGCTGATGATGGTGGCCTTCACCTGTGGGGGGTTCATGTGGACATTTAACTTTCCACCAACCAGCAGCCTCACTGTGGCTGCAAACTTGGTCTGGGTCTTCAGCACCTGGGGAGGCTGCTTTTCAATAATAAATGTACTGTGGAGGGAAGGGAGAAATAGAAGGAGGAACTATTTGCGAAAAAACAACAACACAGGACGTTGCAAAGGAAATAATTTACATAGCTAACTAGCTGCTATTACTCATTTATGTCCATGCTCTTTCCATCATGGTTGTAAAAAGTTGAAATTCCAGATGTGGAGAAAGCAGTGAGGGCACATTTGCATGATACAGGAAAGTAAGTCTTTGCAGTTCAAGCCCACAGTGAACACCATACATTTTTTGCAAATAAAATGAGGAACCCACACGATATATACAAGAGAAAACTCACACTGGCTTGAAATATCTGGCTTGGAATTTTTTTTATGTGAGTGTATAAACTGCATACATGCATTATAATATGCTGCTTACATTTTTAGTTGTCACTGCAATCTATTTCAATTTTTAAAATTTGTTTATAGCATGCTTTTTTTAAAATCTGAATCAGTTTATATATTTACATTAGCTACCTTGCACTCTATTGTGGAAAGGTGGGCTATACATGTGTTTAAAACAAATAAATATTGCTTATGCAACTGGTTCTGAATGCTAATGATTTGTTGTATGTACCGTTCTATTTTTAATAAATTTCAATTAATATACCTTGCTGTGTATTATTAGATGGAATGACCCCACATCTCTGAACAAACAAAAGTCCATCCACACCTCGATGACTCTCCCACACAAGATTTTCCCTTCTTTCAGCAAGAATGTCCCCACCACCGCTCAAATTACCTAGTCACCAGGGCAGAAATTATGTCTGTGACGGTGGTGTTGATGTCAGCCAACATCTCTTCATTGGGCCCTGGAATGGGCAGCTGCTGACACAGATGTTCAACACGGCGCACTTGCTGGCGGTTCTGGCAGATGATCTCAGCTAGCTTCTCACACCTACAGAAAGAAGAAGCTGGTTTAGGAGCATGGGGGCGGGCAGGACGCCAGAAGTGAGACGGGCTCAATCCAGATAGCACTTTCAGATGATGTCTAGATCACTGCCAATACAGCCTACCTACAACTTTGCTTAGGACACTTCAGCACATGCAGGCTCCCAAAAGTTTGAAAGTGAGCATTGTGTATTCAACACTATGTAGAGTAGAGCCACTGAAGTTAATGGACATGACTCACTTAGGTTCATTAATTCCCATGAGTCTACTCAGAGTAGGACTTGGTTGAAAAACACTCATAGTGCTGCAGTAACTTGAGATTGTGTGTGTGTGTGTAAGTAATCTGTGGCTCAGCTACAACTCCCATCATCCTTGACCACTGGCGATGCTATCTGGGGCTGATGGGAGTTGCAGTCCAATGACAGTGGGAAGGGAACAGATTCCCCTGTGAAAAGGTGCAACTCCTTCCCCACCAGTCACAGCCCCACCTATAATTACTTTGATCTTGTCTGGATTTAGGTTTCAGCCAGTTCACTCGTATCCAGTCTTCAACTATGGTAGCATATTGAGTAAGCTTTGCACTAATGATGTATTGGATTTCAAATGATATCCATATAAACTTGTGATGCCAAATTGTTTTATTAAAAAGGTAAAGGTACCCCTGCCCGTACGGGCCAGTCTTGACAGACTCTAGGGTTGTGCGCTCATCTCACTCTATAGGCCGGGAGCCAGCGCTGTCTGCAGACACTTCCGGGTCACGTGGCCAGCGTGACAAGCTGCATCTAGCGAGCCAGAGCCGCACACGGAAACGCCGTTTACCTTCCCGCTAGTAAGCGGTCCCTATTTATCTACTTGCACCTGGGGGTGCTTTCGAACTGCTAGGTTGGCAGGCGCTGGGACCGAGCAGCGGGAGCGCACCCCGCCGCGGGGATTCGAACCGCTGACCTGACGATCGGCAAGTCCTAGGCGCTGAGGTTTTACCCACAGCGCCACCCGCGTCCCCTAACTTATTAACTGTATGCAATTTTAATTGTGGTGTTTATTTGATATGACACAACTCCGATTTTTGTTGTTGTGTGGCCTTGTAAAGGCTAACTGCTGTATCAACAATACATTTAAGCTGAAACTGAGAGTGCAGGATGCCACAGGACAAAGATGAATGTCATTAGCACATGAACAGCACCAACATGTCTCCAGATGATCTCAACCTGCTGTCTCATACATATGCTGAACACAAAGCGGGGAAGAAGTTGTAATCTTGCAGAATTCTCCAAGAAATATTTGGGGAGTAAGGGGCTGCATTTAGCAGCTCCCAAGTTCAGCTGAAAGAAGTGCTTTGTTTGCAATGTAAGCAGTAGCTCTTGTCACTATCAGGATGTGAAAGTTCAGTCCCTGGTCAGAGCTGTTATGGATTCAGCATCTAGAGCGGCGCAGCTGGCAGCATTTTGTTGCTGCTGCCAGTGCTGCAACACTGTTGCTGCTGCTGTTTTTTGTTTTTAAATGATTAATGCTGCAATCTGCTTGATGTATGTAGAGAGCCACTTGGGAAGGGATTACATATTCCACCTCCTTCCTTGAAATTCCTCCACTGTGGCATTAGGAGGGGGCAACTTACTGAGGGGAAAGCCTCACAAGGGAAAAGAGAGTTAGTCCAATGCCTGCCTACGTACATTTCCAGAATCTGCCATGCCCTTCACCCTAGATCCAGTTCTTGGTTTGCTAAATAGCTCATGCAGTAGTTCTGCTCTGCCTGAAATCACTCCATCTGATGTAACCTGTAAGCCTCCCACCCTTATCTCAGAGCTGCACATATTCAGGCTCTGATCAGGGCTCTGTATATGAAGCAATTCTGCAGAAGCACAGAAAAGCTACAGCATATAAATTGCTAAACATCTCAAGCTTTCCTTTCTTAATTTTCAAAAGTATGTTTCCAGCCCTTGTGGCTTTGAAGATTTTCTCGAAACCTGTGTCAGGTAACTCTCAAGATGCCAGAGAGATGGCAAAGGTTGGGGGGCAGCATAGCACTTTGCCTTGTCTTACTTAAAATTTGCATATTTCAGCTTTCAATGTTAAATAATTTGTATTACCGGTACCTTGGGACTGAGTTTTGATTTATTCTGGTGCAGACTTCTCACAGCCTTCTCTACTGTAACTCAGTGCCCTCTGCACACAGCTCAAAGAAGCTCTCTTCTCAGTTTTTACCTTGCATTCCTAAGACTGGACCCCCAACACTTAAAAAGCGTGCATCTTACATTAAGCCTTCCCCCATCACCATTCGTTAAGTGCGGAACTAGTTGGGAAGCCCCGTTCCCCCTCTCACCACCACCCTGGTTCCCTCCTCACCCATCACCTACCAAGCCTGCAAGCCATCCAAAGGGCCCTCAGGGGGCCCACCATTCCCCGCTAACTGTTGCCGCCTCTTCCACTGAATCAGCTCGTCGTCCAAGATAATGGTTTGTTGCTTGCGGAGCAGTGAAAGCGTCTGCTGGTGCTTTTCAGCCAGCTCCTGTGAAGGAAGAAGAGGAGACATGCATAGAGGAGTTGCTTAGCGCAACACCGGTGTATACAGAAGGAAGTCTGGCCAGGGCTGGAGATGGTAGAGCTCACCACACGATACTGCTGCAGTGTCTGTGCCTCGCGGGTCAGCCAAGCTTCCAGCGATACCTTCCTCTGCTGCAAAGTAGACTCGCGGGCCATGCGCTCCTGGGGGTTGAGCTGGGCTAGCTGAGCAAACTGGGCTGGGAAGGGAAAGGAGAGAGTATTAGGCTCCCTCCTGGGTCTCCCTCATCATCCCCACCTGCCAGGCCTGTCTCCTCAGCTGCTTATCGCTCTATGCTTCAACAGATAAGGCTAGGGACATGGGGTCATGTTGCGCAGATGCCTAATTATTGTCTTCCAAAGCAGCAACAACTCTATTCCGAACTTAAAAATGGAAAGCGTAATGCTGGTGGACAACAAAAAGAGGTTCAAAGACTCTCTCAAGGCAAATCTTTAAAAATGTAGTATAAACACAGACAACAGTGAAACACTGGCCTGCGAGCGCTCCAACTGGAGAACAGCCTTTACCAAAGGTATCATGGGTTTTGCAGATGCTTGAACTCAGGACGAAAGGGAGAAATGCACTAAGAGGAAGGCACGATTGGCAAACCCTCACCATGATCAACTCCCACCCAGAAACCTATGTCCCCATTGTGGAAGGACGTGTGGATCCAGAATTGGCCTCCACAGTCCCTTACAGACTCACTGTTATAACCGTGTTCATGGAAGACAATCTTACTAAGCTACGAGTGATTGTCAAAGAAGAAGAAGATCCCAAGTCAGACTGTTGGTCCGTCTAAGCTCAGGACTGGCCACCCTTATACTGTTGGTGGTTCTCCTTTGTTTCAGAACAATATCTTGAGATGCCAGGGATTGAATCTGGGACATTCTGCATGTAGAGCACATTACAGCCCTCCCTTCAGCTTTGCAGAGTGACTTACTACTTGCCTCCTCTACCACATACACACACCTTGTACGCGATGGCTTTCTTGGTACTGGATGATGAAGTACTCCTGCGTCTGCTGAAGCCTCTTCAGCTGGTTCTCAGTGTCCTGAGTAACAAGGCGCAGCTCCTCAAAGGTCTGGTTGATTTGCAGGTGCTTCTGAGACAGGGCATCGGCCAGATTGCTAGCTGGCGAGGGACTCTACAGGTGAAAGGAGAGAAGGTTATTGCCACAGGCAGAGCAGAACTGCTAGACCAGGGCATGGGAAACAGGCACCCTTCCCAAGACTATGAGTTGCAACACACAACTTAGCTCTATTCAAGAGCACACCCTTTAAAAACAATGAACTTAAGTTATTCATCTGCCCTGAGTAGAACAGCATTGGATGCAGCCCTTCATCCTACTCACATCGGTAGCCTCTCGCACCAGGCGCTGCTCATGGTAAAGGATGTGTCTGATGCAGCGCACCAGTTCCATAGGGCAGCGTTCGTACGTATTCTGTAAAGAAAGAGAGAGAGAACAAACAGGCTGAAGTGTTGGGGGTAGAACAAGTCAGGAGGATCAGCTAGTAGCTCCACAGCCCATTCACCCATGAGGAATCCTGAGTGCAGCTTCTCTCTGCTGCCCTCCATATTGCCCTCCCTTCCCATCACCGACAGACAAGCCACTGGAACCCACCTGCAGCTGGGTGGCATAGTGGCCCAGTTTGATCTTCAGAAGGAAGCCGTCCTCGCCCACCTGGTGGTCCGCTTTCTTCTGCAGCTCCTGGATCAGTCCCTCCAACAACTGCGTGGCCTTGGCACCCTCCTGGGGGTTTTCCGGGTCGATGGAGTCCCTACCAGTTGGGGTACAGACCAGGTGTACATTTGACAATCCCAGAGAGCAGCCCTTGCACACCTGCCAACCATTATCTGCCTTATCCAAAACCTCAGAAGGTAAGAGGGAGAAAACCGCACCACCTCCAGACTTTCAAACTAGGACAGAAATCCTCTGTCATGCAGCAAACCCATGACTTGTGTTAATTGTGTTAATTTATTTTAAAGAACTACAACCCCCCTTGATTTCTTACAATCACTGAACTAAATTTAAATTTATGTATCATTCAAAGGAAGGGATTTGAAAGCGTATACAAGTTTTTCCACTTATCACTCTGATAAAAAGGGCAATTCAATGTATATAAAAATACAACACTAAAAAGGAACAGTAAGGTTTTTCCCCTCCTGCAAGGCATTCTCAGCATCCTGCCACCTTTGAAACGTACATGGCACATGTATATATATATGTAATCAAACTGAATGCTGGTTTAGCCATCAGTCTTATCCTTCCTTGAATACTTCCACCAGACTGTCTGGGTATTTTTTTAACCTATTATTTTTAAATGCTGCACGTACATCTGTTTAACTGAAATATCCATCACTTAAAACAAAAGGCACAATCTATTTTAAAATAGTTGCAGAACTACTCTGCGGTAGGGAAGAAGTGGGTTGGTGATGCGACACGCACTAGCCAATCAGATCCATCCATAGAGAGAAAATTGTTGGAACAGAGATGGCAAGTGCCTTTCTGGAGCAGTCCCACCCACTGAAATAATGCTAAGTCTGTTCACATGCTAAGTGGATGAAGAAACAAAAACTCAGAAGCCGTGAAAGGAAACTGTATGCTATGGAAAGCTGTGATTGCAAGGTGGAAGTAGCAGTTATCAGTTAGGGCCCCTCCAAATTCATGGGGTGTTTTGTGTGTGTGTGTCCTGTAATATGTCATGGATGCTATAATACTGCACCAGTGGAGAATTTAGACTGGACCGTCCACGCATAATTCTGCTTTATTAGTTGTTCCCTAATGCTTCTCCACTGTTACCACATTATTGCTGTCTAGAGGGCCACCTTTGTGCCACCGTCCACGCATAATTCTGCTTTATTAGTTGTTCCCTAATGCTTCTCCACTGTTACCACATTATTGCTGTCTAGAGGGCCACCTTTGTGCCACAGAACTGCAAAAGCAGGACAATAAAATAAACTGGAACACCTTTGGTCTAAACAGTAACAGGACTTCAGTAGGAGGTCACAGGTCATGCACTGATTGGAAAACGAAGCAGGATGTCTGCACCAAACTTTTGTTGGAGGCACAAACAGTAACAGAAAGCAGAGTTGTGTACAACTGCCCTAAAACTATCATGAGAACCATGAATGCACAAGAAAAAGGATGTCTGGAGAGGCCTGGCTCTATGGCACTCAAAAGGGCTGCTCTAGGGTAAAGAAATGTTCTGAAAGGAAGCTGACTGCCCAACAGTGGCACACTTCCAAAAAGAACAGGAAAACTGAAAGAGGGGTACCAGTGGCGATTACTGGTTAGGTAGGTACCACCAACCATCTCCAGCAGCTGTGAGGTACTACTTCAAGCAGATTCAGAAGGAAAAACTGGTGACTGAAAGATGTGTAAGTGCTTTATAAGTTGGGACGAATCAGGGACACTTGGGAGGCATATGGATCAGGCCTGGAAAGCCAAGGCATGCTGCCAGTGGTGTGAACCAGAGGATTTGCCAGTATCCCACCCCACCACATTCCTCTGCAAGGCTGAAGATGGTCCTGGACAGCCAGGCCTCGCGCTCACCTACCATGGCTGGCTCTCAATCCACTGCGAGAGGTAATGGCGGACCTCGATGGGAAAGTGCTGCCCATACAGGGCCTGCATCTGCCGCAGGGCATCCCCCTGGAGTTGCTGCGCTTGAATCCACACCGCCATGGCTCAGGACCTGACAGGGAGAGAGACTTGTTAAAAGAAGGGGACGCCATGCATAGAGCTTCTGACACATGCACACTCAAGGCTGCGTATACTCAAATCACCCCAACCTCCAGTGGCTGGAGACCTTCCAATTATAGTAACAAAGCCAGACACATCAAGGACGTCTTCCTCATATAACTCAAGAGCAAACACTTGACATACCTGGATTCTTTTGGAAATACTGCACTGTTTGTTGTATCTTAATCCTCTACCCTTCTTTCCAAAGGACGGATTAAGAAGAGATGAGAGAGGGTATGGGTGTAGTAGGGCAAGCTTTAATTAAGAGGATTGCAGCAATGAAATTCCAGGCTTAAAATGAGCAATCTTATAAAGTGGCTTGGGAAACAAGACCTTCCTGCCTCCTTCCTTATCTGTAAAATGGGAATTATCAACTATTCTCCTCCTACCAGGTTTATTGGGATCAGTGTGACAAAGGACCTCAACACAGTATAAAGTGCTGGGACAGAAGCTTTACGTAGGTCTCCTGAGGCTCAAACTTCCAAACACCACCTTTCGGCACAAAAGCAGCCAGGAGACATGACTTTATGGCAGAAAACCAGCTGCCTACACATCTCCCAATCAGGGCCCCACACTTCAAATGCACTTCCTTCCAAGTAAAAGCAGCAGCATTACGCCCACTTTTGAATAGTGTAATGTGTAGCTTGGTCCTCAGTGGGTAGATCGTTGAAGCTAGGAGGTACTGTCCGGTAGCATATGGCAGGTGACTTTGCGAGGTAGGTCAGGATGTAGAATTAGGTTGTGCCTAAGGGGAGGAAGCAGGCTGTGGCCATTAAAAGTACTTTGCACAAACCAGATATACCTCCCTTTATTGTTACTTCACATCGCCCCATACTGAGCACTGGCAATGAGGGGGGCAGGGAAATATCTGACAAGGGCCATGAATTAGTTTTTTTCAGCCAGAAAAGATAATTGCTGGTGTTTCTTAACACGTTTTGTTGGGAAAATCCTTCCGCCATTGAAAGCTGTTGGAAAGGAAGTGGAAACACCCACTGCTTGCAAGTTTGGAGAGAGCTGCAGAGGGAAACCAGAGGGGGAGAAATAACTTCCTCAAAAAGTGAATGGCTCGCTCAAATTCTGAAACCGAAATGTGTCAGAGGTCATAGAGTTGGAAGGCAAGCTGAGGATCATCTAGTCCAACCCCCTGCAATGCAGGAATCAAGGCTACTTTGAAGCTATGAGGCCTCTGGTGTGAAAATTCCTTCTCCCTAATTTGAGATCTGTGGAAGGTTATTGCGGCTCCTCAATGGGGCAAGTGGCATATGTGTGTATGACTATGCTCATACTTAGGCACTCTGTTGGTTACAACTTTACATATTCCGGGGCTGAACTCCGAAGCTAAGGCAAATGAAGCTGGCAATTTGCATTCACCTTGATTTGTGTTTTTAAAAATCTCTATTGACATCTAAAAGAACAGTAAGGGCACCTTCTCTCAGAATGGGCTCATGGGCCAGAATCACCACTCTCTAAGTGCTTTTTTTGTGTGGCCCCAGAGGAATCCACTGAATTTGCTTGTGGCAGAAGTGCCTGCCTGACTGGTGGCATTGTCATTGTACTCATGCCAACAATGGGAATGTTCTTCTTTCTCCAGCACTCAGGAAACAGGAAGGAACACCGAGATGTAGGACCCAGTGCTGGGATCCCCAGTGTTGCACTTGTGGGCACTACAGCACTATCAGACACCCCCATATTGCTTGCCAATGACCCCTGTCCTGCCCAATTTTATGTTTACTCTTAATTGAGGATTTATTTTTTGCCTTGTTTGTCTGCCTGCTTTTTTTAGTCTGTTTTCTATTGATATGGGATGTATGTGTTTATCCTGTTGGGGGGGGGGGGGGTTCATCACCAACTTTTATTCTATGAAATTGGCACTTTGCGGTGCTTGTAACAGATTTTTAGATGTCCCAGTATGGCCCTTGGCTAGACTGGGGACCCCTGAGCTAGTGGGCAGCAAATGAAGCGTTTCGAGGCTTTTTAGCTTGGGGTGGGTGGGTAGGAAGGCAACTGAAGGACAAACAGCACTTTTCATTTGGAAATTCACGCATGAGCAATCTCTTAATGGGAACACCTGTGTGGTTTTTAATAAATGCAGGCATGGAGAGCCTGCTAATATGATTGGGCAAGGATACGTGTTAAGCTTTCCTTTCACCATTTATTGATCTAAACCACCACCCTCGCCAAGTTGTTATTGTTGCCCACTGTTCATTCTATGGAATGGAAAAACTTTCCCAAACAAATTACCGCCCCCACTGTGGTTGCATTTAGCAAAAAGAACCCCGTACAGCGGGAGACCGATTATAGTTCTCCCATTGTGTTTCCTCATTCAGCGTACTTATACCTCACTTTTCAAAGCAAGGAGCCTTGGCGAAGTGGCTTAGAAAGTCAAGTTCTGCCTCCGTGGTTATATGCTTCTGAATACCAGTTTGCTGAAAACTCTAGGATGTGAGAGTGACCTGGTGCTTCAGTCCCGTTTGCAAGGTTTCCCAGAGGCACCTGGCTAGGCACTACAAGAACAAAATGCTAGGCTAGATGGCTGGATTCAGCAGGGCTTCTTCTTATGCAAACCCCAGAGGCTGCTCAGCATGGCTTAACAGAGTGGCTGCGTCACCTCTGCATTTGCAGCCTTCCGCACACACCAGCTGGGGTGGAAGATATGTGGGGAAGTGGGCAGGCAAATCACTGCAGCTGCCTGGACCTGGTGCAGTGACTGGGCCTGAATTGGGCCCAGTGCCATCACATGATGGCTGTAGGACCATTGAGCTCAGCTCCTCACTGCAACAACCCATCCTGGGTCCCTCTGCTAGCTGCGGGAGTCCTGATGACAGTACTTCCATACCTTCTCGCCATGTTCAACAGGAGGAAGCGGGAGCTGTGTGCCAGAAAAGTGGCACTGGCATCGCTCCCACACACAGGCAGAGGCCAGCAGGTCTGGGCAGAGGGAGACCTATGTGCAATCCGGCATGAAGGAGAATTGGGTTTGTGCCCTTGCAATATTATGAACAAGTACAAATAAATAAAAAAATCCATACGAGTTTAAAGCTGATTAATACTAGTGTAGTTTAGCAATGACATTATAAGAGGTTTACAAAATTCTAAACACTGGGGTGGGGTGGGGGAACAGATGGAGGAAAATCTCTTTCTCTCTAACACTTGGGATGTCATCTTGACATTGATCGATTGGATAGAAAAAGAAGTACTCCTTCATACAACGCATAATCAACTTTAATGGAATTCGTTACCGCAAGAGCCTAACTTGGGCGTTTGAAGGACATATGGAGGAAGAAAGTGTGGAGAGGCTGCAGAGCCACTTGTGTCAAGCTGCTCTGCCTTGTCCCCCCACCAGCTCCACCTCTACCCTTCATAGGAGCACTGGCTAGAGAATGAATGAACACAGAACATTGCCTTACACAAAGTCAGACCACTGGTGCAACTGGCTCAGTAATGCCTACAACGACCAGCAGGGGCTGTCAAGGGTTTCAGACCCGCCGGGAGATGCTGGGGATTGAACCCAAGGCCTTTCAAATGAAAAGATAATGCTCTACCACTGAGCTATGGCCCGTATAAAGGTAAAGGGACCCCTGACCATTAGGTCCAGTCGCAGACAACTCTAGGGTTGCGGCGCTCATCTCGCTTTATGGGCCGAGGGAGCCGGCGTACAGCTTCCGGGTCATGTGGCCAGCAGGACTAAGCCGCTTCTGGCAAACCAGAGCAGTGCACGGAAACGCCTTTTACCTTCCCGCCGGAGCGGTACCTATTTATCTACTTGCACTTTGATGTGCTTTCAAACTGCTAGGTTGGTAGGAGCTGGGACCAAGCAACGGGAGCTCACCCCGTCATGGAGATTCGAACCGCCGACCTTCTGATCAGCAAGCCCTAGGCTCAGTGGTTTAACCCACAGCGCCACCCGCGTCCCTTATGGCCCGTATAGAAGCTGATAATCCGAAGGAGGATTCTTCACGTTTTCAGCTGAACACACTTAGTAGAATCCTCTCCCCTGTGCACTATCAGGGTTCCCAATCACAGAGAGGATTTGAAGTGTGTTCAGCCAAACATGCAAAAAAAGCCCCCCTCAGACTTCCCCACACAATGCATGATGGCTGGAGGTAGAACCAATGAGGAAGTTGGGTGGGGGGAAGCAGGGCTGGTATGCTTGGCCCCACAACACTTCTTTTCCTCCCATGTGTTCTTTGAATGCCCTGAGATTTTAAGAAATGGGATCATGCAAATTCACAGAGGTCAAGTTTATCCGTAAGCTATGAAGCTGTGACAGCTAAATGAAACACCCTTGTACAAAGGCAGTGTGCATCAATATCAGGTGCCAGAGTGGGGAGGATGGGAGGAAGGGCAGAGCAAAGTTACAGACTTTGCAGGGCTGCTCTTAGAAGAATAACACTGGGGGAATGGGCTGTTTGGTCTACTCCAACAACCCCATTCTTCTGCAGATCCTGGGAGCTCACTTACAGTCAGACACCTAACCCACAAGAACAAGAGTGTGATGATAGACTCAGCTCTACCACTAGATCTATGGGTGCTATTTTGGGCAGTGAGACTTCCCAACCACTACAAGTTAGTGCCAGCTTCTATTTCGGCCCTGGGCAGCACTCAAGCATGGCAGTTTATTTTGGGCTGTTGGGTATTCAAGTTGGTGTGTGCACTTTATAGCAGGAATAACAAATGCAAGCATAGGAAGGACAGATGGGGGGCGGGGGGCGGAAAGGCCTGTTTAAATAAAAGCAAAGCTCTGCTCTGTCTCGTTCGGATCCAAAGCCTGACAGGCCAGATTCAGTGGCTGGAATCCTAGGAGATGATGCAATGGTAACTAGAAAGGAGGTGCAGTGTGTGTGTTTGTCTAAGAGAGCGAGAGAGAACAAACTGGGCAATTACTGGCCACAGAAGCACACGACATACTACCGCTAGTTCAGAAATTTTAAAAATGCAAGTGCCTTTCATGCCAAAGGGCAGCCTGGGATAGAACAAGCTGGACTGACAAATGTGAAATGACCGACTAGTGTGACACACCTCTGCTTCCACTGTATCAACAGGGTGCAAATGGTAAACGAAGCAAATGTTTCTCTGCCTTCTTTAGGCATACTTTGCATGTAGCTGCAGTGCTGTGAACGCATTCTGCCCAAAAGAAGATGAACTCTGAACTTTACTCTCCGCTGTGCATGACATACAGCCCCCTGGAAAATAAATTTATCCATGTTCCTAGTTCCTACATGGACCTGCCTGGCCATTTATATTTCCCTTGGAGACCCTGCTCCATGCTCACCATCTAAAGTGAGGTGGGCAAGTACAGGAGACAAGACCTTTCCAGTTGTGGCACCCCAGAAAACTCCCAGAGAAGTCTGCCTTATGCCATTATCACACACACCCGCCTTAGCTAAACATCTTTTTATTTGCTCAGGAATGCTATTTCTGAGATCATTTTATTCTAATTTTACTAACTGCTTGGTGCAATTTCTTGATACATGTTTTATTTTATCTATCCTATTTTATGTTACATATATACCGCTCTGAAAGCAATTATTGAAGACCACATAATAGATCTGTGAAGGTATGGATGGAAGAGATGGAAACTCCAAGCCTTCTCGTTGCTCTGAAATGCCCCAATATGAGAGAGAAACTACACTACTCCAGGAACAGGCATCATTTGATGGAATGCAAAAAGCGACTTATTCCAAGTTTTTCCCTAGCAAGTTATGAGCCTGGTAAGGATTAGAAAGTGGTACTTCCAATGCCATAGCCTTTTCCTCCCCTTTCAGCTCTGTAGGAATGCTCTGCCCACCTCCCCCCCCTTTTAAAAAAATGTCAGATTCTAACTTCATTGGGGGGGGGATAAAGAAACATCTGGTAAACGACCTATTGCCTGCCTTGGAAATACAGACTTTTTACTGTATACAATTTCACCATATTAAAAAATACCCCAGAATCCAACAGCAATGGCACAGGAACTGAAAAGGACATACAGCTCATACTTTTGATAGTCACTGCTGCAGATCACCAAATGATTTGCACCACGTGCTGCTAACTTCAGCATGTCACCTTTTTTTCCACGCATCATGCATCACCATCACCCCCTTGCCTCTACAAAGCCAACCACCCACCAATTACAGAAGCAAATCCCATGCACTCTATTAAGCAAGGCCTACAATAGCAACAGTAGTGTTCCCACCTTGCCTCTTGATGTGAAGGCTGGAGAACAGGGAATTGACAAGATCATAGAATTGTAGAGTTGGAAGGGACCTCGAGGGTCATCTAGTCCAACGCCCTGCAAAGATGAAGAGAATAAAAGCATTAGAGCAGAGCTTTCCAAAGTTTTCATATCGGTGATACACGTTTTTTAAGGCATGCATCATTTCACGACACAGTAATTCAGTTTTACTAGCAAACCAGAGTTTAAACTAACCGTTTTCCAATGCCAAGAGCATTTGCATGACACACCTACACACTACAGCCGAAACACTAACATGTCGCGACACATGGTTTGGAAAGCTCTGCGTTAGAGGGAGCATCATGACCGCAAGACAAAGGGGAAGGAAGATAGCTACTCCCAAGGAGGAAGAGGGGCTGCAGTAGGGTCTGACAGAAGCAGGGCAAGATCAGTTAAAAACAAAAACAAAAACCTACTAATTTTTAAAAGCATGTTCAAATTAAGAAGAGATTCCAAAGCAAGGTTAAGAAAGAAGTAAAATCCACTCAGTTGTTGCAGGATCAAGACTGAGCTTGCCAACGTCCTGATCCTTGGAGAAGAAAAATAAAACTTCTGGGCCATTATAGTGCTCCTCAGCTTCTGACAGGTTTAGTACTTTTGTCATGATGTGAAGGAAAACACACTCAGTGAAGTGTGATACCCAGCTCATTAATTGTACGAAGGCCACATGTGAAAGAGAACTGAAAGAACCCTCTTGGGTTTTCTGTGCTTGACCATCCAAATCCACATCCTCCCATGACTGCTGGGCTTTAAACGGCACGTTTGCAAAAATAAAAATAAAAGAATGTGGCACATGCAGATATACCCAGAGTTGAGATATGGTTGCACCTATACCACTGCTGTCTTGTCATCCGATTCCATTTCTATATGATACCATCAGATATACATTATACATTAGATAACGGTGGTAATTGTTTCGGTTCTGGCTCAGCTCTTTCAATGCTTGTTAGATATACAGTCTCCCCGGCGCTCCTTGTCAGTCACCACACACAGCTTGACAATTGGGGACACCCAAAAAGGGTAGCAAGCAGGCTCTTTACCTTGCTTCGCAACTGTATCTTGCCCACAGGTTTGCCCCTGGAGTACCAGTGACTGAACACCATGGGTAGGCGAACTAAGGCCCATGGGCCGGATCAGGCCCAATTGCCTTCTGGATCCGGCCCATGGACGGTCTGGGAATCGCCGCGTGGATCACCAGCGTGCACATTCTTTCCCTCTCCCTCCCACGGCAGTGGCACCTCCTTCTGGCTTCTCCCCGCCCTGCCTAAAGGAGGAAGGGGGTTGGGCTTTGTTGGTGCCAGCAGCAGCAACGCTTGTGCGGCCGCCATTTTAAGTAGCCCCTCTCCAGAGCCCTTTTGCGCACCACTCATCATCCCACCGCCCCCACCAGCAGCCTCTGCCACTCGCAAGACACAGGTAAGCAGCCACTGGGGCTTGTGGTGCTCTTGCATCGTTTTTGGGTCCCCCCCCCAAAAAAAATATAGTCCAGCCTCCCATGGTATTCAGCAGGGGTCAGCAAACTTTTTCAGCAGGGGGCCAGTCCACTGTTCTGGCCCCCTGCTGAAAAAGTTTGCTGACCCCTGCTGAATACCATGGGGGCAGGCCATTCTGATAACCTTCCTTCCCAGTCTCCTCAGCCACAGGTTTCTCCACCTTTCACATGTACAATGTAATTGTTAGCCCTCTCATACTGCTACTGTCATAGGGGAAACCCATGCCTAATATGCTGTGGAAGCAAATGTGAGTCTGGGCTGGAAACTCTCTGGGAACGCTATGCTGGGGGAAAACCACACACACCAAGTTGTTCAGTTACGCCAATTCACAGCAGTCACTGAAAGCAAAAGTAGCGAGCCTTGAGTCACGAGCCACAAAGTGACTCCAAACTGCAAAAAACAGGAAAACGAAATGAAGCTTTTAATATTGGAGCATTACCAAAAACAACAACCTACGCCAAAGGAAAGTCCTCATTACCCCGTAGAGAACTCAGCAATCGGTCCATGTATCGGGAAGAGTGATCTATATTGAAAATGTGTCAGGGCTTAGAAACCCCAACAAGACTAGTACATGATTAAAAGCCATCCTGTTCCACAGGCACTTTTATATGGGGAGAACTGTCACAGCCCTAATAGCTAGTAAGGTAGGCATTATATGCCAATAGTTCATCTACAATTGTTGTCATATAAGCTAGCCCTCTGTGCCCCAGTGGTTTGCCACAATTTTTGCCTGAATCCAGTTAATTCAGAACCAACCCGCACATGAACAAGTACATTTCTAATCACCTTTAAAAAAAAAAGCCACAGAAATGCCAGAACCACAGCCATGTTTTTTCTATGCAAAGTAGTAGCCCTCCTGCATGGAGATGGGGGTGAGAAAATATAAAAACGTGTGCCAGCCTTAAGTTGCACACAGGCAGACAATGTGTGCTGTGTGGTGACTTGGAGTGGGAGGTATAAACAGTGCAAAGACACTGATCTAAGCTAGCGAAGATCGACCCTTTTAAGGTACAGAAAACCCCCAGTTGATTGGAAGCCCTGCCTATGAAATTGGGCACAGGTGAAATAGGAAGCCTCCCTGGTTCAAACTGCCCCACCCCCCTTATGCCACCCTTTCCTGGTTCTATGGCTGTCTAGGACTGGAAAAACTGAAGATTTGTTGAGCAGTAGGCAGGATAGCGGGGACGCGGGTGGCGCTGTGGGTAAAAGCCTCAGCGCCTAGGGCTTGCCGATCGAAAGGTCGGTGGTTCGAATCCCCGCAGTGGGGTGCACTCCCGTTGTTCGGTCCCAGTGCCTGCCAACCTAGCAGTTCGAAAGCACCCTTGGGTGCAAGTAGATAAATAGGGACCGCTTACTGGCGGGAAGGTAAACGGCGTTTCCGTGTGCTGCGCTGGCTCGCCAGATGCAGCTTTGTCACGCTGGCCACGTGACCCGGAAGTGTCTCAAGACAGCGCTGGCTCCCGGCCTCTTGAGTGAGATGGGCGCACAACCCTAGGGTCTGTCAAGACTGGCCCGTACGGGCAGGGGTACCTTTACCTTTACCTTTTAGGCAGGATAGCGGGTTACATTAGTGGGTCTTAAGTTTGCAAGCCTGTGCTAGATGGCTGTGAGAAACGAGCCTCATAGAAGCAACCTGGGCCCCAGTTCTTGCTGCTGCTGCTGCTGCTTCTCCAGCTGCCCCCTGACAGGAAGACGCAATTTCCTTCCAGAAAATCAGCTGCCTCTAGTAAACCAGCTTCCTCCCACTCAACGTTTAACAGAAACATTCACCCACATGCTTGTACTGCCTGGGAGACAAATGCACCATACTAGGAACTTCTGGATTCGTTGTAACAGAAGACTGGATTCAGTTCAAATACAGAGCAACTTCAAAACATAGGGATAAACAAGAGTTACCCTGGGTACTGTGCAACCAAGGGAAACCCGCCCCCAAAACAAATCCAAGAAAATGCAGATTTTGTTACTTCACATAGCCATCCTGGTGAGCAGGGATGCCCTTCGGTTCAAGAGAAATAGACCTGGGCTTGGATCCAGAGATATGCAGGTGGTAGGCAGATTACTTTCGTGTCTCCTGTGTCCCCTGGCAGCCTTCTGAATCCGGCAAAAGACTCTTCTGATGGTTGTGGGGAACAGACCAGAATTGGGTGGGTTGTGGCAAGAGGGTTTTGTGTGTGTTACAGATAAATGAATAACCTGAGTGGAGCTCTCTCTTATGGGTGATAATTCCGCATGATTTTTGGCATTCCCCTGTGTCTCATTTCCCCATAGAACAGCCAACCCCATTAAGAGAATTTTCAGAGGGGCTGGATAGGTTTCCTTACAGCATCATTTCTCTAAAAGCCAATTACTATTGATGTAGCCAATGTGGTTATTGGACTCCCATCTCCCCTGGTCAGCGTGGACAACCACAATGGAGGACACTCATGTTTGCTACCCCTGCTTAGATAATAAAAAAATGGAGGACACCATCTGAAGTACCTAGCTTTAGTTGACTAATAAGGACAGACAAAGGCAGTTATCCATAGGAGAAACATGCACAGGGTCTACAAACCCATTGCTGCACAAATTGTAAAGTTCTTTTGTTTTTTTTGAAGAAAGGCAAAAGGCCCAGTGCATCTGAAGAGGCTTTTTCGAAAGCAAACCCTGAAGAGGCTTTTCAAACCACCAGTCCCTAAGGATCAGGATCAGTTCCAACAAAGCTGGAGGGCACTTGGTCAAATCTCTGAAAGTTGTGAACTTCATCCTTATTAGTCAGTTCATCTGTACACAAAGACTCGACTCCACTGGGTAACTTAAGCAGACTAACTTAGCTGAGATACGATTCCAGCTACGCGATTTCATTCCCCCACAAAGTTTTAAGAATGTGACTTGAATGATCACCACAACCTGGAAGGTTTGCAAATGAACCAGAAAGAGGAATGCAAATCTTTGGTGTTTGTTTATATATTTTAGCAAATGTATCCACCACCTTTCTATCCGAGATGCTCAAAGTAGAAAACATTGAACAATTTAAAATGGAACACACACACTAAAAAATAATAATGGAAACAGAGTGACTGATAATATAACAGATGTTAAAATCATTAAGAAGGGCACCATACAGAAATCTCTGAGCAGCTATGTAAATGAGAGCCAAGGTGGTTAAGAGTATCAGTCTAGGACTTGGTAGACCTGTGTTCCAAGTCTCAACTTCAGCCACATAAAAGCTCACTGGGTGGTCTTGGGCTAGTTACTGCATCTCGGCCTTACTTGATGATAAAATGGGTTGGGGTAGAACCATGTGCGCCTCCTTGGAGGAAAGATGAGGTATAATTTAAAAACTAAAATAATTAATCTAGATTTCACCCCAGAGAAAACTCTCTTCTGTATTCTAGCTGCACATTCATCTCATGCAGGCAGGATAAATGAAAGCCTCCTCGATTAAGCTTATTGAACATGAACTTTGTTGGACTGGTCATGTGGTTCAGATGCCTGATTATTGTCTTCCAAAGCAACTACTCTATTCCCGACTTAAGAATGGAAAGCGAAATACTGGTGGATAACAAAAGAGGTTTAAAGAAACTGTCTCAAGGCAAATATTTAAAAAATGAAGTATAAGCACAGAAAATTGGGGAACACTGGCCTGCGAGCGCTCCAATTGGAGAACAGCCTTTACCAAAGGTGTATAGGACTTTGAAGAAACATGAA
Source organism: Podarcis muralis (assembly GCF_964188315.1). Lineage (NCBI taxonomy): Eukaryota > Metazoa > Chordata > Lepidosauria > Squamata > Lacertidae > Podarcis > Podarcis muralis. The sequence goes on along the minus strand of NC_135667.1, from coordinate 31,446,583 downwards.
CTCAGGATGAAAGGGGAAAACAAGCTAAGAGGAAGGCACGTTTGGCAAATCTTCACCGTGATCAATTCTCGCCTGGAAACTTATGTTCCCACTGTGAAAGGGCGTATGGATCCAGAATTGGCTTCCACAGACACACCATGAAGAACGTGTTCATGGAAGAAAATCTTACTCAGCTACAAGTGATCACCAAAGACGAAGAGGAGGAGATTGGACAGGTAAGCTCACTGTAGATGGCATTCTTCCTTGTCTTCATAAGCAAACTGGTAGTCCATTTTATGAATATTATGCAATTCCACACAAACTGAACAAAAACACAGAATTGGGTAACAGGTGCAGAATTCAGCACCCCAGGAACCTGAGCTTGCTTTTTAAAAATATAACAACAACAACAACAACAACAACAATAATAATATGTTTCTTACCCTTATGACTGCCAGAACAGGCTTCAAATGCCTGTGTAAAGCCAATGCCTAGTGAGATCCGAGAGCCAGAACAGAGATGCAGAACAGGATTTTGAGCATTCAGGAAGTGGAGCTTCAGTGCCCTGCAGCCCCTTACTTTACTATATGATTTGCAGAAGCAAAATAACTGTTTGCAAATGTGCATGAATTTGCTGAAGGCACAATCTAGTCCATCTGTATGTAGGCTATGAAGTGCAGTTTCATCAGCCACAATAGCATTTTATGCAGTCCATAGTGGATTTCTACAACTTACTAGGACATAATTTGATGGGGGGGGGGGCAGGGACAGCAGGAAACAGCCAGGGGTTAATAAGGAAGCAATAACTTGACAAGTACTCTGAATGTAAGCAATTTTGCTTATAGTAATTTTGCCAGGAAAAACAGCAGCAGCAAGCTGCTTTGTTAGAAAACCATGGGGGACCCTAATCTCTATGCATGCTGCCCTGTCAGTATAAACATATTCAATTAAAGATGTACCCAGGCCTGATGTAATGAAGGCTCCCTACTGGATGTGGCAAACAACTATCAGCACAAACTGGAAGCTGGTAGAGTTTTATAAACACTAGAATAATGTGCTCCCAAAACTCAAGTCAGCAACTTAGCACCTGTATTTTATACTAACTGAAGTTTCCAGCAGGTTTCCAAAATGGTAGCCTCAGGTATAATGCAAACAGTGTCCAAGAGGCTCTCGTGTCCAAGAGAGAAGGCAGCTGGCCCACCAGTCTCAGCTGATGAAAGACCCACCAGCTGGACTTCTGGTGACAAAGCTGGATCCAGAAGTGTCCCCTAAACGAGAAACCATAGTCTTCCAGAGGAGTATGGTCCTGTCCAGAAATGCCTTAACACCATCTCCTAAAACAAATGAAGCACCTCTGTCCATAACACACCCACCTTCTCAGGACAGAGCTTCAGTTTATTAGCCCTGATCCTGCCCACTACAAATTTCAGGCTCCAGGTTCAGCACTTCCACCACCTCCTGATTCAGATACAAATGAGAAATGCAGAGTTGCTTGTACTGTATTGTGAATACTGATGACATCTCACCCCACTGCATTCAACAGTTTCATGCAGATGTTACACGGCATGGGAGAAGAAGGTGGGACCTCACAACATAAACTCTGCAAGGCCCAGCACAACCAATGTGGCTACGAAAGAGCCAATAATAAGCAATTACTCCAACCAAATAGGGGAGGGATCACCAAAACTCCATGCCATCAACTCTTTGAGAATCTACCCAGAAGGGCACTGTAGGTCAATGGCATCGAAAGGAATTGAGAGGTGCAGGGGAATTATCCGGGCTGCACTCCTCCCAGCATCCAGCAAGGTGACCGATGCCGTTTTTGTGCCAAAACCAAGCCTGAAACCTGAAGCCATACTGGCATGTGTCCAGGAAATCAGTCAAATCAATAATTCCCGGAGTTGCCTGCTACCACCCTTGCCCCAAAAGGGAGTATATGTGACCAGCTTATTACACTCCTGAAATGCAGAAGAATTTCTTCAGGAGCAGCCTTGTTCAAGGGAGGCATTAATCATACCCTGCTTCCAGAAAGGCAACACCCTCCCTGGGATCATCAGCCATGATGGGTTGGGTAGGCACCCCCTCCATGCGCCTTGCCCATATCCTCAGGCCACAATAGCATTCATTCCCTTAAAACGGGATCAGATTACTTTATGCCCTTGTTGTATTCATTAACTTTACTGCACGATATACAGTATTGCATTTGCAGTTTTCAACTGGATTCAAGCAATTTTTTAAGTGAAGTGTCTTGCAAAAACAGCATGCTTGTGAGAGCTGTGGGCTAAGACCAAGTATGCCCCAAATGTCTTGGAAACACTCCTGTGGGTGACACACTAAGAATGCAATGGTGGCAAAGTATTGTATACTGCCATCATTTCCCCAGAGTTTGTTTGTTTGTTTGTTTGTTTGTTTTATTTATTTCTCCACAGATCTCAGGGCAGTTCACAATACAGTAGGCAAAATCATACCCTCTCAGCTGTGTTCAACTGTATTCACATTAAGTTTAATGCCTCATGCTATCAACCTTCCTGTTTCATTGTCCCTAGCTCTCTGGTAAAACAAGGTGCCAATTGGACCCTGCAAGAATGTTCAGGTTCTATTGCATCAAATGTCCAGGCCACCTCCCCATCCAACCGTTTGGCTAGGGCAGGGATAGCCTATGTAGCACCCTCCATATGTTCTAGACTGCAACTTCCATTAGTCAACACGGCAAGTAGTCAGGAATAATGGGAGTTGGAGCCCACAACATCTGAAGGACATCAAACTCCTTTAACTACGGTTCAAATAAGAGCGCCAGCCATACCAAGCAGAAACTCCTAAGGAGCCTCAAGTGTCCTCTAGAGTCCATTACCCTCCAGAAGTGAACAATTTCAATAAGTTTGCCAGAGTTTTGCATGAGTGAATTATTCCCTTTTGCCAGTCCTCAACTTTCTGACAATCATTAGTTATTCCAGTATTACGAGACAGTGGGAAAAAGAATGCCTCCCTTCATTCATGTCAATAAACCAATTATTTCCCCACCTTTTAGTCTTAATAACAAAACAACTAACACACACCAAGCCCTTGAGCCCTTCATCATAAGAACATTGTGGAAAAGCACTAAGCCACAACCCTTGTACATCTGTACACAACACAGACTACAAATATATTCGTATTTAATTTTTGGCAGAGATTTATTCCTTCCCACAGCACAGCCCCAGACTATGAAAATCTCTCTCCAGCTGTCCTGACCCAGTTGTTATCTGCACGCTGCACCATCCTTCAAAAATTAAGAGGACTTAAGACAGTCATAACCTGGAGGATTAGTAGCCAATATGTAGCCCATAATAGCTCCTGCTAAATAAAGAGGGCACCAAGCTCTATCAGAGTGCAGCCTACCACAAGCTTGGGTCAGACAGAAAGAACTTGAAAGAAAGTGACACATTTCAGGGGGAGAGAAGGTTCCAAAGAAAAAACACACACACATATATTTTTTTACATTTATGAGGCCGAGGAAGGGAAAGGCCTCAGGAACAGCCCAGGCTCTCCAGCAACAGTACGCCAACTATAAGCAACAAAGAGAAATGCTGAATTCTAATTCTTAACAGCCAGGAAAACTTCTTACTGGAATAGCCTGCTGAAAGACTGTACAAAGCGATACCTTCTGAGGTATTTTTTTATTTTATTTTTTGACAGAAGGAACTAAAAATCTGCATCAGGTTTACATGAGTTTTAGTTATAGCTTTTCTCTCCCCCCCCCCCCCCCCGGCACAACTATGCAAGTTCAAAAATTATTTCTTCCAATCCATAGCAATAAATAAAATGCAAGACGGAACAGGAGAGGGAAGCTTGGAGAATGATAGATTGTGGAAGCCGCACCCTGTCAATCTCTAAGCTTTACAATGGAGTGATAGATGCCCTCTAAACAAGAGCAACTAGAAACATGAAAGATTGTGAAATAAGAGCCACTAGACACCAACAATTAACTGAAGAGATATATCAGTGTATTAGATAAGGCCTGCCTTCAGAAGAGCAGGGGAGTTCACAGCAATGCTAATTTCTCAGTTCTCTATTTTCCACCCATTACAAATGTTCTCAAAATGAGTATATGGAGAAGTGGCCATTAGATTTGGACCTTTGCTTCAGAGTATTCACAATCCACATGCTTCTCATATGCACATATTCAACAACCTTCTGGGAAGCTGAATGGCAAGCGTGCATTTTGAACCACGCCTAGTGTGTTTTCCAAGGCATGTCTTTTCCAGATGCTCTCCCGTCTTCCTTGTGAGAGGACTAGGGCTGTGTAGTAAACTGGTACTGAAATAACATTGTGATAAGCAGTTTCAACAAGGCAATACAGTGGTACCTGTCCGGTTGTGGACAGGATCCATTCCAGCGCTCTGGTCAGATCCCGAGGGTTCCGCAACCGGAGTGACCAATTCTGCGCATGCACGCACAGTGGTAGAGTGCTTCTGTGCATGCGCAAAAGCAGTCTACCACTTCTGCGCATGCAGCAAAAAACTGGAAATTTACTTCCGGGTTTGCCGCTTATGTATCCCGAAGTTTACGTAACCAGTAAGTGGAGGTAGGGACGCGGGTGGCGCTGTGGGTAAAAGCCTCAGCGCCTAGGGCTTGCCGATCGAAAGGTCGGCGGTTCGAATCCCCGCAGCGGGGTGCACTCCCGCTGCTCAGTCCCAGCGCCTGCCAACCTAGCAGTTCGAAAGCACCCCCGGGTGCAAGTAGATAAATAGGGACCGCTTACCAGCGGGAAGGTAAACGGCATTCCGTGTGCTGCGCTGGCTCGCCAGATGCAGCTTTGTCACGCTGGCCACATGACCCGGAAGTGTCTCCGGACAGCGCTGGCCCCCGGCCTCTTGAGTGAGATGGGCGCACAACCCTAGAGTCTGTCAAGACTGGCCCGTATGGGCAGGGGTACCTTTACCTTTTTTAAGTGGAGGTAGGACTGTATACCTGTGAAGGTGGATATTTAACAGCTTCCCAGAGGGATAGCTCAGCTGAATGGATACTTTGCAGATATTTTGCAAGCACCAATATTTCCAGCTTTTTTTGCTCTCCTTTTGCTTGCTTGACCTCCCTCCCTCTCTTTGATAAAAAGGGAGAGATTGGTGAGATGAGGGCTTTGGGGGGGCCTTCTGTGGGGGGGATGGAGGGGAGAAGATTTAGCTGGCTGCCTAATGCTGAACAATGGGAGGTTAGGTACTATGTGAAAATGATGGGGAGGGTGTTTTTCGGTAAGCAGTGCAAGCAAATGTGTGCCTACTCACAAGCAAGTACTACTGAATTCAATGAGGCTTACTCCCAGGAAAGTAAAAGTTAAGTTTAGTTGAACTCAGTGGGGCTTATGCATGTACAGATTCCACTTAGATCTCTGAGTGGGGAAGAAGATGCAACTTGACTAGTAAATCACTTAAACTACCCTTAAAGTAGCTGTCCGTATAGTTAAAGCCATGGTTTTCCCAGTAGTGATGTATGGAAGTGAGAGCTGGACCATAAAGAAGGCTGATCGCTGAAGAATTGATGCTTTTGAATTATGGTGCTGGAGAAGACTCTTGAGAGTCCCATGGACTGCAAGAAGATCAAACGCATCCATTCTTAAGGAAATCAGCCCTGAGTGCTCACTGGAAGGACAGATCGTGAAGCTGAGGCTCCAGTACTTTGGCCACCTCATGAGAAGAGAAGACTCCCTGGAGAAGACACTGATGCTGGGAAAGATGGAGGGCACAAGGAGAAGGGGGCGACAGAGGACGAGATGGTTGGATGGTGTTTTCGAGGTTACCAGCATGAGTTTGACCAAACTGCAGGAGGTAGTGGAGGACAGAGGTGCCTGGCGTGCTCTGGTCCATGGGGTCACGAAGAGTCGGACACGACTAAACGACTAAACAACAAACAACAAAGTAGCTGAAAATATATTAAAGATATTATATGGAAGTTTATTTAATATTTTTATTAAATCTACTACTTCTTTACATTTTAAGCCCCTCCACCACCACAGGGAGGCCCGGCAAGGTTCTCCGCCACCATCAATATATATCACGACATATCAAGAAATCGTTATATTTTGCTGGTGATACATCGTAATGTTTAAAATCAGATATTGTCCAGCCCTAGAGAGGACACACCTTTAGGGACTGTTCTATCAAGACTGACAGAATCAGGGAGCTGAAAGAGATCCTAAGTTTTTGTTTCTATTTATTTTAGGAGGCCTTTTAGGGCAAAGCTCTCTCAAGGCAACTTAGATTGAACAAACAAAATGTATTTCAGTTAAAAAACAACAACCACCTTAATCTGGACAAGAGAATCTCAAACTGCGGTTTGAAAGTTCCATTCAGGCAGTCAACAGAATGGTTAAGCAACAGCTGAAAATATTTGTACCCGACGGATGACCACATTGTCCCTGATGGTGCTGACTGAGGCTGTTTTAACCAGGGTCAAATTATCAAACAGGCTAACAAGGTCATGGTCTAGGGCTCAACATTTTCATAATACTTGTGTTAGTCTTGACACTGAAGCTGGTGCAGAAAAAACATTATTTTATTTTTCTGCACATGTAACTCAGAAGCACATTCATATGGCTATTAAAACCATGAATTACAGGTCTGCTTCATATGCAGAGGAAGAAATGTTTATTAAGTGATCCAGAAGCACTCTTGGCTATTCTCAAATGGCCCACAGTTTTTTGTGGGTTTTTTTCAGAACTTGTCCTCAGTCATAATTGCTTGCCCTGAAAGATCAATAGATGTCTGCAGTGCAATACTTCCGCATGATTCATGCAAACAAGTCAAGCTATGTGTCTCAAGGAAACAATATATACTTGAAGAAACTGGGCCAGCAGGGAGAACAGGGAGCACAGAGTTTTCAGAACTTTCTGAAAATAAAACTTAAAAGCAAAAGGCTCACAAAACAATGGGGCCTTATGAACATATGAAGGTGAATTTCAGACTGATCCATCTAGCCCAGAATTGTCTAATCTGACAGTGGCTCTCTGGCAGAGATTTCCACTGGAGAGCCAGTGTAGTGTAGTGGTTAAGAGTGGTAGACTCGTAATCTGGGGAACCGGGTTCGCTTCCCCGCTCCTCCACATGCAGCTGCTGGGTGACCTTGGGCTAGTCACACTTCTCTGAAGTCTCTCAGCCTCACTCACCTCACAGAGTGTTTGTTGTGGGGGAGGAAGGGAAAGGAGAATGTTAGCCGCTTTGAGACTCCTGAAGGGGAGTGAAAGGCGGGATATCAAATCCAAACTCTTCTTCTTCTTCTTCTTCCCATCACTTGCTACCTGTACATTTAAAATGGAGGTGCCAGGAAGCCACTTTGCAACCTTCTTCATCCAAAACAGGTGGCTCTAACCACTGACCTTCTGGCCCTTTTCTCCATATTGGGGATAGAAAGCAGAAGCATCATGGTGTTTGCAAAATATAAATTTATTAGCGGCTGTTTTGAGTTTTACCATCCTTGAGAGGTATAGCAAAGGAGCAATGTGTTGCCAAGTGACTGAAAAATAGCAATCCTAAAATCGTAAAACTGGCACAAAATGCCATGGACCTGGGTAGGATACCCAACAGATTCATGAGGCACCCAGACCGTCACATTCCAGACTGGGCTAATAATTGTACCTGAAGTGCTAGCACAGGGGTCAGCAAACTTTTTCAGCAGGGGGCCGGTCCACTGTCCCTAAGACCTTGTGGGGGGTCCAGGCTATTTTTTGGGGGGGGGGGATGAAGAGATTCCTATGCCCCACAAATAACCCAGAGATGCATTTTAAATAAAAGGACACATTCTACTAATGTAAAAACACGCTAATTCCTGGACTGTCCGCGGGCCGGATTTAGAAGGCAATTGGGCCAGATCCGGCCCCCGGGCCTTAGTTTCCCTACTCATGTGCTAGCAGAAGGGGGAAGCTGCAAATTATGAATAAAAAGCAGCATTTTCAGTGCCTAGGGGAAAAATTACATACCTCCTCAATCGAAACTAACACCTCAAGGAAAAAACCATCTGTCTGCCCCTTACACCCATAAAAAAATGGGAAAAAATTGTGCATTGAGATTTGTTTTAGGTGGGATTCCTCCTTGTGTCAAGATACTGGGCTTGAAGACCCATATACTCCCTTCCAACCCTAGGAAATTACTGGCCTTAAAAGACAATGTTATGAGCTATCCCCTCACATCCGAAAACAGTGTCACTTCTGTAAATGCTCTTGGGCCAAACAGCATCAAAAAGAGATGTTTACAATTCCAAATGCTGCCAGCTAGAGCAGCTGCTTCACTAAACTCCAGGGCTCAAGCCTCAGAAGGGGAAAGGTATTTTTGCTATCTCCCGTGATGAGAGGCCAACGAAACCTTAATCCGACTGGGAGATTCCAGGTTAAACCTGCCCTTAATCTCTAACATAAGAACAAATCACTCTGGATAAAGCAGCATCTGTCTGCACACATACACTTAAAAATGTGTCATTTTGCAAATACTGACAGAAGGCAAAGATCCCAGCGTTTCCGAATATTTAATAAGTGCAAGACGGGAGGAGCATTCTAGGTTCAAACAAACTTGGAAGGCCTTCCGTCTCAGCTATGACAAATGTTTTCTGTATCATGCAACTCTTAAAAAACAACAGAGCAAATGCAAGTTGAACACTCTTTTAAAAAACCAGCAACACTTGATGCAGACAATTTAAACCCCGTAAGGTCACACTAATGGGCTAGTGCTTGTGCAAGTTCAAAGCTATCTGGCTTTTGCGTAGGAGGTCTGGGAAACAGTGCCAGAGAGCTGGGAAAATCCCAGGCACCTTGCTTCCTTGGCGTTTGATGTCAGTGTATAGAAATGTGTAAAACCTATCCAGACTGTGCAGGAGCACCAGCTCCTAAAATAATGCCAAAAGCAACACGCAGGGAACAAAAACGTATTTTCCAGACCTGCGGCAGAATCTTTTCCCCTGGTAGCCCCATGACTCTGGAATTCATTGCCAGCTGACCTCCACTAAGCTAGTCCACTGCAGGTCGTAAGAAGGTTTTCAAATATTTGTTTTATATGGCAAATGCATGTGGGATGGGAATTTTAAAAAAAAATATTTTATGGCTACTAGGCAAACAAGATGTTCAGCGATGAGCATCCCGTTTCCTACAGTGGCTCACCGGATGCCTCTGGGAAGGCCCACAAGCACAACCTGATCAAAGAAAACCTGCTTGCCATATAGGCAGGTAACCACCCAAAAAATAGTTCCTAGCCTCTGTAACATGAGACCAAGGGTTCATTGGGGCCATCTCCCTGACAGTTTGTGGCTCTCGAATATCCATCATTTGTGGTCCTTTCTCACCTCTTTGTGAGAGCCGCTAAAGCCTGCTTCCTCGCAGTATGGAAGTGCTGTTCCTTCATATGCCAAAAGCATACTGCGACAAGTCCCAGTCCATGTGGGAAAGGCTTATAGTAACTCCTAACCACTTCAGCCTTGACTCAGTTCTAAGATGTTGGCATGGTGAGAAGCTGCATTGTAGGCTCCATTCACAGAGGTGAAGGTCTCTCATGTTACCCTTGGCAGTGAGGGGAGGGGGCCCACATTGCAGGAGTTCCCGTATCAATGGGCGCATCAGTCAGAAACCCAATAAACAGAAGTGAAAAGTGAAGCCCGAAGGTGGAGAGTTGGAGGCATGGAGCAATGGAAGGAAGAAATGATCATCCATGTGGCTCCTTCTTTAGCAAACATTTCGCTAAGTAAGGAAATGTCAAGACTGCTGCTAGTCTGCAGAGAGCAAAAGAAAGTCACAAAAAAAGGAAACCCCTTTCCCCAGTAGTGTTGTCACCGGGGAGAAAAAAGAAGGATTTGTGGACATTAAATGTTGACAGGAGGGACGCGGGTGGTGCTGTGGGTTAAACCACAGAGCCTAGGACTTGCCGATTAGAAGGTCAGCAGTTCGAATCCCCGCGACGGGGTGAGCTCCCGTTGCTCGGTCCCTGCTCCTGCCAACCTAGCAGTTCCAAAGCACATCAAAGTGCAAGTAGATAAATAGGTACCGCTCCGGCGGGAAGGTAAACGACGTTTCCGTGCACTGCTCTGGTTCGCCAGAAGCGGCTTAGTCATGCTGGCCACATGACCCGGAAGCTGGAAGCCGGCTCCCTCGGCCAATAAAGCAAGATGAGCGCCGCAACCCCAGAGTTGGTCATGACTGGACCTAATGGTCAGGGGTCCCTTTACCTTTAACTTAAATGTTGATAGTAAAAGCAGTTAGGACACATAACATGTGTACATGCATATCTGCAATAAAATATTCTTTTCTTGCATATAGAAAAGAAATCACTAGATCAGTGTGTGATTCAGCCTTTTTTAACCCAGCAGGGAGGGAGCAGCTTGGCAACATGACTGTTTCAGCCCACGTTGCAGCCCCCCCACCACACTGACAGGAATCGTTGCGCAATCAGTACGCGGCTTGTATAGTCTGCAGGGCAGCATCCTGCTTTGAGTGTGGGAGTGTCCTGGCGAGGGGGTGGGCAGAAAGGTATCTGGCTTTCCACAGCGACACTTTTCCTATCCTCGCAGTTATGTAGCACAACTGCTGGGTAAATGGGACTCCTTTGGCACCCTGTTCCACCCACAACAAAAATCAGTTTGCAACAAATGCACTTTCAGCGACTGGGGGGAGAAAAGAGTTAACTTAGGTAGGGCTCTGAAGGGGAGGAAACAGCAGTTAAAGTAATCAAAAACACCCTTGTGTTGTCCTCTTTCAAGCCCTCTTGGTTTCTTGTGCAAAGAGGAAAGGAGAGCCATGAAGACAGGACTGTCACAATCTGCGACACCCAAAACAAATGGTGACCTTTGTTGCCATCTGAAAGCACTCCTTGCCGTTCTCATGAGCACAAAAGGACTGCTGATGATGAAGGGATGCAAAAGGAGAACATAATGAGCGCAGCCGGAGCCTGCAGCCTGAGACGTCACCAAACACGCAAGCTTGGCAGTCAGGGAAGGTCACAGCTTTATTTAATTTTCAAAAACAGCACAGCTATTCTGAATTGGTTTGGAGCATACTGCTTGTTTGTGTAAGATACAAAAATAGGCAAACATTTCATTGGCTTTCCGTATGCCATTCAACAGATAGCACTGGGCAAGCATGAAAAACACCCAGCTCTCCAAATCAACAATAGGGTGCTAAACATGAAAGTAATGTACAGTTTTTTTAAATGGAGCAAATACTCTCTACCATCCAAGACATCACAAGAGTTCACCTAAAGCAACTTTGCTACTAACAAGCATGAATGTGAGACTGTTGAGAGAGAGAGAGAGAGAGAGAGGAGAGAAAAAGCGTGTCTGCCAAACTTACCGACAATTGTATGAGGCAAGACCAATCCGTGACCATGTTACAGCAAGATTACAACATTGCAGAGTGGGAAACTGTTATCATTGAGTTGGGAAACCGACCTACTTTGCCAAAGACACAAATGTCAAAGAGTAGGCTGTACATACAACTGGGGAATATGCACAGCCAAGGTAGCAGATTAAATAGCTCCTTTGGGGTTTTGCAAGCAAACAGAGGGCACTTGCTGTTCCACTGTCTGGGCCAGTCAGATGGGTGAATCCTGTTTTATCAGCAGCTTGAGCCCAGCCATATCATCTAGGAAGTGGTGCTCACAAAGAGCCACCCCCAGCACAGCAGGGAAGAACAGTTAAAGGCAACGCACCTTCTATCAACTAGCAGATGTTCATGCCTGCCCTGGCGCAAGTAACCAAGCTTTTCGTGAAAGCACACCACAATACTTAACTCTCTCTTGCTAAGCAACTCTCTCTTAGATACCCTCAAACACACCTGCACACATTTTATCCCCCCCCCCCCCCGGGGCTATAAATGGATTGGGGGAAAGTGTAGGGAGGGTTAGAAAA